>NW_027362762.1:781325818-782815054 GCF_046119375.1 Phyllobates terribilis
AGGCTATAGAGGAGATACAAGAGGGGAAAAAAGTGCTTGTCGCGTTTGATCCAGCCATCTGTCTAATAAGGGTATACATATAAAGCTGTATGAACCAGTCACCAGCCAGTATATGTATTTGTCCATATATAAAGTGTTACTGAGTGCATGGAGGGTGTGGGAACAAATGATAGGACTAGATTCTGAAGTAAATGAAGGGAAGGAGCACAATTAGATTAATGAGGTGAATGATAATACAGCCTAGAAAGATGTGTTTTTTAGGCTACACTTAAAACTTTCCATACTTGGCATTAACAGGGTTTTCTGGGGTAATGCATTCCAAAGATATGGTGCAGCTCAAGATAAGTCTTTAAGACAAGTTGGAGGTTCAGCTGTTGGTGAATGTTAATCTTACGTGATATCACGGAGAGCATTGGTAGGGTGGTGGATAGAGATGAGGGAGAGGATTAGGGCGGTGTGGCACCATGGTGAGCTTTGTGGCTGACTGTGATAAGTTATTTTGTACTCTAGCAGATGGGCGACCAGTTCAATAACTGGCACAGGGGTGGACTGAAATGAGGCTGGCTACTGCATTCAGGATATATTGTAGATGAGCGAAAAGGTCGGTTTCTATAAAGATCGGTGTCAAATATAACCCCAAGACGGTGGGCATGTTGTTTTGGAGTTATGGTGGTACCACACATGGAAATATCAGGTTTGGTAGGTTTATTAGAGGGTGGAAGCACAAGAAGTTAAGTTTTGGAGAGATTCAGTTTCAGATAGAGAGAGAACAAGCACTGGTAATTTGTAGTAATCGGGGGTAATATCAGGAGAAAATGTGTATAATGGATGTCAGCAACATAGAGATGGTACTGAAAGCCAAACTTGATGAAAGTTTGTCTTCTAGGGGCTGTGTAGAGTGAGAAAAGACAAGGGGACTTGGGACTGAAGCATTAGAAACCCAAACAATAAGAAGTGGAGAAGAGCTGACAAATAATACATTAAGGAAGCGGTCAGAGGAGTTGGGTGAGAATGATGGGAGAGTGGTATCCTTAAGACTGATAGAGCACAGTGTACTGAGCAGAAGTTGGTGATCCACAGTATCAGACGCTGCAGAGTGACCCAGAAGAATAAGATGAGAGTAGTGACCGTTAGATTTGGCTGTTAGTAGATATTTAGACTTTAGTAAGGACTGTCTCTGTAGAGGGTGGAGACCAGATTGTAAAAGATCAAGAAGGGTTATCTGAAAGATAGCAGATTAGTTCCTGGAGTTTAGAGATGAAGTGGAGACTAGAGACAGGTCTGTAATCAGTACAGTAACTCTGATTAAGGGATTATTTTAGGGGAAAGAATGCTACCAGAAGAAAGAGAATAAATATTTTAGTTGCGAGGTTAGTGATGGCGGGAATGGACTGGATGTGAGGAAATAGGTCACTGGTGCATGTAGTAGGGCGAGAAAAAGAGAGGAGACTGGTAACTTCTTCTCTGACTGGTTCAAATGCAGAAAGTTATGTTACAGGTTTTGAATATAAACTTATTGTGGATGAAGTCTACCAAATGGGATTTTCTCCATTGACATTCGGCAGCATGTGCCAGGGTTGCTGTTATCAGGGTTCACGTGTTCTGCGTGTAGGGGGGGCTGCTTCATCCTGGACATTTTTGAGTGACTTATTTAACTGCAAAAACATTATAAGGACAGGAGAGGGAAGAGGTTGGTGACATTGATGGCGAAATGTTTCATAAAGTAGCTGTATGTTTATGGTGTGAAGGCTTCTGCATGTGTAGTATGTATGTGTGAGGCGACAAGTCTCAATAGAAAGGGAAAGCAGGTAGTGGTCAGGGACTAGGAGTGGGGGGTTGGTAAATAATGAGTACACTGAGCAGAGTTGGAAGAAGACCTGGTTCAATGTGTTACCATCTTCATGTGTATGAGCATTAAGCTGTGAAAGGCCTGGAGAGGAGGGTAGAGATAGAAGATGAGAGGCAGACTGGGAAATTGAATTATCAATGGGGATGTAAGGTCCCCCATAATGAGAGTGTGTATGTCACTGGATAAAATGTGGAGAAGCTAGGTTTCAAAGGGATCCAGTAAGTGGTGGGGGTGGGCCCAGAGGCTGGTTATTACTGCCACTTGCAGGAAGAAAGGGTGGAAGAGTCTGACTGTGTGGGCTTCAAAAGAGAGGAATCTGAGTGAGGGCAATTGGGACATGACCTAAAAAGCCAGCAGCTTTCAGTCATAGAGGCATGCCCAGACCGGCTACAGTCATTGCTCACAGCATTGTGAATGGTACCTGTAAGCACACCCCTTCACTTTGACTGACAGGTCGCTCTGCAGTGTGCAGAGCGAGCTGGAAATCAAAGTGCCATGGCATGTTTGCAGGCAACGTTCACAATGCTGTGCGCAATGACTGTAGATATCTGTCCCGGGCATGCCTCTATGAAAGCCAAGGGCTCTCAGGAGGAATGTTCTCTAGGTTATCCCCTAAGATGTACGCATCTCATGCCTTCTCTCTCTTGTATCTTCACTGCTCCATGGCTTTCCTCCATTCCTGTCTTTGAAGGGTCTCTCATGCTGGCTAGCAAATCTTGCCCAGTTGAACTAAACAGCAGAAAAGTGTCTAGTGCCAGGTCTGTGTTGTGTGTAAGGACAGTATCTAACGAGCATTCTGACACACAGAAGTATTTTACTTTATTTTTAACCTCTGTAAACTCCTTTTAATTATGTTTGTTTGTGGTGGAGTTTTGGAGCTCTGAAAAGATCAAATGTTTTCTGTTGGTTTATAAAAAAAAAATGTTATCCAAAAAGTAATAGTAGCCATAATATATACTATATTGGATATTCAGGAACTGTTGGAAAAAACATTTATTGTTGGCAATTCATCTAAGCTTTTGGGCCAGAATACTGGTGTAAAACTCTTTGAAAAGTCACAAAATTTTAGTCATTGTCAAGTTGTGCAAAAATGTTGCAACTTTTGCTGTTTTCACACAAGTTTGAAACCGCTCTGCCAAAATGGGCAGAGCTGTGGAAGAGCCAGGATGGGGCTGCAGTAACATTTCTTGCGAGGTGCAACAGAGGCTCATGTCACTGACAATATGCACCAAATTAATTAGGGGGCTTCCACCTCCTAATGAAGGGTTCACTGGAGAGCGATGCGTTGAATTAAGACTAGTGTGAGCAACGCCAATTTTAATGAATCTGTCGGGTGTGGTAAGATATTCAATCAATAACAAGGTGGCAATCTTTGGATATGTATTCAAAAGTGACAACCCTTTTGACCTGATTTTGCGGTTGTCACCTTAGGAACTTGGCTTCCACAAAATCGACATAATTACATTGTTCACACGAACTTCTGATTTACTAATATGGCTAATTTATATTTTGGGGATAGTTGATCTTTTAATACTAGTTTACACACGCCGGTGATCTAATCTCTCCATCACAAAAATCAGATAGCAGTCCATTTTCACTGCTAGTATGCAAACCGATAATGTTACCATTTTAGCAGGATTTGAGTACTGCTGTTTCCTATAAAATGCCTCAATTCCCTGTATAATAGTTATTTTTCGGAGGTAGTAGCATTATATATAATACTATACTGCATGTTCTATATTGTAATATTTTTCACTATGGTAGCGTTGCCGTAAACGCCTTGTTCGGTAATTGCTCGCTTTAGCCAGAGGAAGGGCCACACAAGTTCAGAATGTCGGGATTACATTAGTTCCATATATATTATTTTTCATGACTATTCAGTGAATTGAATGCAATTCCACATTTGGAGTCCTGATCGTTACATTCTGCGCAGTGTTAACGTGTCAGAGAATGTAAATGTACATTATTCTGATTGCACTATGACCTTCTGCCACTAGAGAGCGCTCAATTATCCCTTTTAAGTTTTGGCTTTTTCTGGAAAGTTTACATATATTTTAGTATAGGAGAACTAAGACTTTAGTTTTCACTCATAATTTCTCCATCTTTAGGTACACGATACGGTCTATATAAACAAAAGCATTGGGACTCTTCCACATTACACCTACAGGAGCTTTTATGCCCTCCCATTCTACATCCATAGGCATTACTATGGAGTTGGTATCTCCCTTGCAGCTATAACAGCTTTCACTCTTCAGGGGAGGCTTTCTACAAGATTTTGATACGTTTCTGTGGGATTTTTTTCCCTAGTTATCCAGTAAAGTATTTCAAAGATGAGACCCTGATGTTGGATGAGAGGGCAAAGATTACAATCCTCCGTTCCACTTTATCCCAAAGGTGATCAATAGGGTTGAGGTCAGGGCTCTGTCGAGTTCTTCCACACCAGACTCTTCTAACCCAACTTTTATGGCTCTTGCTTTGTACACTGGGGCACAGACATGCTGGCACAGAAAAAGACCTTCCTCAAACTGTTCCCACAGCGTTGGAAGCTGCAATTGTCTGGCATTACTCATTATGCTGAAGTATTGAGACTTCCCTTCACTGGAACTTAAGTGCAGAGGCCAAACTCTGAAAAACAGCCCTATAGAAATATCCCTCATCCACCAAACTATACCCATGGCTTGGTGCAGTCAGACGGGTGACGTTCTCCACTCATCCATCAGACAGAGAAACGTGATTTCTCACTGCACAGAACAGGTTCCCACCACTCAAGAGTCCAGTGATGACACCCTGTATTACAGTCCATCTGATGCTTGGCATTGTGCTTCATCATGTAAGGATGGCTTGCAGCTGCTCGGCCATGGATATCCATGCCATAGAGGCTCGTTCCGCACAAATTGTGTGCTCATATTGATGCCAGAGAAGGGTTGTAACTGCAGTTATTGGATCAGCAGAGCATTGTCGATGTTTTATACTTTTATGGGGCTAATTCATCATGGCTTTTACGCCAAGAAACTAGGATGAAACGTTTTTAAAAAGTTGCAAAATAATTCTGTAACATGGAGTTGCACAAAAAAATTTGTGTGATTTGGTGTTTTTAACCCCCTTTTCGACATTGGACATGCATTCCCGCAAATGGACATTCCGATATATCTTGGCGAGCGTGCGGGCACAGGAGAGTTACCTGAACAACCGCCACCGGGAGCTCAGCTTAAGCGATGGCCAAGACCCGGTTATCACTGCCAGGAGCAGTGCCCGCAACGCCCTGCGCTGTTAAACCCCCTAAATGCTACGAGCAATAGTGATCACAGCATTTAGAAGACAGGGGGAGGGAGGGGGCTCCCTCTCTCTTCTGATTAGCGCTCCCGCGACATCATCGCGGGGCCTGATGTTTGCCATGGCAGCAGGAAGTCACATGACGACCACCTGATCTCTCAGCTACGGAGGCCTGCTTAGAAATGCCCGGAGCATGGTCTAACAGGTTCTGTCAGTGAAAACTTACAGGTATGATGCATTGCAGTGCTGGTGCAATACAACACACTATACCAGCAATCAGAGTAAAAAAAAGTTAAAGTCCCATAGAGGGACACAGTTAAAAAATTATAAAAAGAAAAAAACAGACAAAATAAAGAAGAAAGAAATGAAAAAAAAATATTATGCCAATCTCTAATAGAACGGTGGATGCGTCCTTCTGTCCGAAGCCGTATAGGCTGCACCTGCGCAGTGTGGCTGAAGTCAGAAGGACAAATCCAGCATTAATAGACCAAGAGGAGGAGGAGTGTGGCACCAGAGTCGACGCCTGGATATAGCGCGATCTCCGGCGACATTTTATAGAAGACAAATTCACACAAAATGGCTCTGGATAGCGCTGTATGAGCTCGGCGCCATTTTATTTAAATCTTTAACACAGGGCATCAGGGAAAAGAGGAGTAGGAATGTGTTTTGTTTATTTATTTTTTTGTATGTATGGAACAACAGCAGCGTAGGCAGGATTGGGAGTATATAATAGGATGGGGGAGCATATACCAGGATGAGGGAAAGGATGGGGGAGCATGGACCAGGATGGGGGACAGGATGAGGGAGCATGTATCAGGATGGGGGAGCATATACCAGGATGGGGGACCATATAATAGGACGGGGGAGCATTTTTATTGGTACATTTTTGTACTATGTTAAAGGTGTAGTGTGGCGGTGTTCACACAGTGCAATTTAACAGTCAGAGACCCAAGAATGTCCAACTGAAAATTTTTATTGTCCAAAAACTCACACAGTGAAGGGAGCTTTATTCTGATTTTTGGAGGCAGAATGAAAAAAAGGCAGCTTTATGGAATAAAGCGATCAAAAAAACGTCATGTGCCCAAAAATGGTACCAATAAAAACGTCAACTCATCCTTTTCCACTTTTTTCCTCAAAAATTTTGGAGGAACGTGGGGGGGGGGGGTGTCTTATAGTCCGATGTACATAAATATTGTGGCTGTGGGTGGTAGGGTATGTGGGGGAAGCGACAGCGGCTGAGTAGGGGGGCACAGGAGGCAGCAGCCTACACTGTGCCTCAACTAAAGAAAATGAATATCCATTAATTTTCCTTAATAACCGGCACACTGTGCCCGCAGCGCGGCTCCTGGTATGTGTGGCCCCCTTCATCCCTGTATGTATTGCCCCCTCATCCTGGTATGCTTGGCACCCCCTGATCCCCGTCACGCTGCACAGAAAAAAAATAAATAAACTTTCACACTCACCTCCTCTCTCCTCCTGCGCTGTGTCCCACTCTGTGCCGGAATAGTCACTGCTCCCCACGTTGGGACTACGTGCTTGGGGAGCAGTGACCATTCATTCTCCCTAATAGCGCGCACGCTGTAGCCGCAGCAGCGATGCTCCTGCTGCGCTCGGCTGTCAGTGTGCCTTCTATTAAAGTCCATGAATATTCACCACTCCCATGGAAAAATTATAGCTCTCAAAATGTATCAACTTCCTTTGCAGCTTCATTTCCTTACCTCAATTCCCTGACCTGTGAGGATTAAAATATTTGGCTAAGGGTGCTTTGCTGTGAATATGGGGGTTCTCTGTGACAAAATATGGCGCAAGCTTTTAAACATGAAGAAGTTCTTTGGGACACATGCTTTTTCAATGCATTTACACTTGGTAATTGGCTGTAGTAGTGTTTTTCTTGGATTGTCAGCCCATTTGGATGGAAGCCACATATACTTCACTTCTGCTTGAACTCTTATGCACATAGTAACATTCTGCAGTTGCTTTATTTTGGGGAAAATGGTATAAGATTATAAAACTGATGTTATTCTATAAATTCCTAAACATGCCCCATTTTAGTGTACAGGTTCCATAGCAGACTGCAGTGTGTCCAAGTACTGGGAGCCTGATGATCAGAGGTTGTCCACACTGTGACTGTCCTGCAGTGTGTTGGTAGTAGCCATCTGTTGTTTCCAGTGGATGCTTGTAGTCCACGTATTTAGGAGAACACTGTCCATGGCTGGTCGTACATATTAGATATCTGGCATCTGATGGCTCTGTTTACCAACAGCCACCTCTCTTGACCCACTTAAACATGGGTCACGTGTGCCTGTTCCCTTGGTAGGGAATGGGACTAAAGTTGGTTGACCCCTTTGACAGTGGCTTATCTCCAAACGTATCAGCCAGTTGAAATCCAACTGCCCATCCCTTAGCTTCGCTTGTCTCCCATGCGGGGTAAGTTGGTGGAAGGCCCTCATTCACATTCGATGGCTGGCCGGTGGCTTGATATTGGATGAATAATATTTACAGTCTTAAGTCTGTAGTATCTCTGCTCCTGTGTCTCCACGACAGCACTTCCTATTTGGTGCTGTTAATCCTTTCTCTAAAACGACCCTGTAATTTAAATTATAATTTGACTTTTCACAGCAAATGTCTAGCCAACATATTGTGTACCCTCTTCTTGAACATGTCTACTGTCCGTCTGTGACTTCTCTGTGGTGGGATTCATAGAAGTATCAGTCTTCCCCCTCCCCCCCCCCATCCTACAGAAGAAGATATGGACTGGATGAACAGAGCACCAACGTCATCTCTGCTGGTCCATCAGAGGCAGTGGGGTGGATGTCTGACTTCTCTATGGAGAGTGTTCTTAGAAATCTGAGATGGCAGCTGCCATATTGTGAAAATAAATAGACATCTAAATGTGAAATCTGGGCACATCGGGTATATTAACTTTACATTTGTCATGTGTAGTCTTAATATGCCAATAGGCTCTAAAGTGAGGAAGAGGACAGAAACTCTAGTGCCCCCTATGGGAATAATCAATCCTTGGTGGTAGAGTTACTGTCCTCTTTCTCTCTGAAGAGCCTATTTGCACTTTTAAATTCCCAGAGGAGCATCACCTGGCTTACAAGTCTCCTTATGCTGACTTGGCGTTCTCCTCAACCTCCCCCATTACCCCTTAGATTACACGTGTAATTATTTTTTTTTTATTAGGCTTAGAGGATCGCTGAAGGCACATTGAGTAGACCCAAATGACTCCTCATCTATGTCCGCATTATATCTACAGTTATTTTAATGTCCTATATGTAAACCACAGAACAATCATACTCAAAGGTCTAGGAAGGTGAGCTTGGCAAGGTCCTCAATCTGGAAAACTACTATAGCCATCACGGTGCATCTATGTTGACATGAAGGGCAGGATGGTTACTGCTGAATTTCTTTCATATACTAAATGTTAGTCAATTAATGGACAAGGAAGGTAGAAAAGGACCCTGACCATGCTATGTTAGATGCTATAGGGTGCGTCCTCCTGTTCTTGTCTTTAACCCTGATGAAGAGCTAAATGTAAGGTGGAGAATGGTGTTTATCAGCTGCTGAGCAAGACTTCATTTTAATGTGAAATAATCGCTGGTTGTCCTAATGTGAGAAACCCTTTAAGGATAATGATCAGTTAGCACAATTCCATTTAGTGATCTGCCGCTGAATCTTGTTTCTCTTCTTACCACAAGGGACCTGAATTCAAGGAGCGCTTCATGCGGGTAGTTCACTGCACTCTGAGAATCGCTGCAGGAGATATAGTGACTGCATTTGACCTTTCTAAGTACAGCTCCGCTTGTGATTTAGGAGGTATGAATTGGTGATCTGCATTTTTTTTGTCTTCTGAATCTATGCCTACAAGCTGGCTGCCATGATGTGCTTTTTATACAGCTATAAGGTTGGAGATCTGCCCGTAGCCATGACGTTTACTTTGATTCTGTTTTGTTTCATTTCTCTTTCTCTCTTAAGGCTGCACCGGTGCGCTTGCTTATGAACTGGCTCAAACATACCCAGAAATGAAAGTCAATGTATTTGACCTTCCTGAAGTTATTGCACATAGTTCCAAGTTCCAGCCTGATGGATGGGATTCCAGTCGTGTGACATTCACCGCAGGTAACATTACCTTCACCCAGTCATCCACATCCTGCTGTGCGGCTTATCCAAGTGACTGACGTCAGCAGAGTGCTTGGGCCTCATTCAGACTGCAGTGATTTTTCATGTTTTGAAAACAAAAAACATTATGTATTTGTATATGTGAAAAATCACTGATGGGGAAAAAGTAAATTACAAAGCTTCTCCTACACATTGCAATGTTAATCACCAGCAGCGCATTGACTATACACTGATGCCATCCATGACTTGTATTTGTAATATTGCTCCTCGACTATGCAAAAAAAAAATCAGACATTTATTTTACTCGTATAAAGAGTTTGTATGTTCTCCCTGTATTTGTGCTAGATTCAAGAAATCCGGAAGACGTGATGAAGTTTTAGATCATGCGGCTTATTGTCAACGCGTATCGAAGTTGATACAACTTCTTCATCAGGAGAACCACAATGTTCAACAACCACAATGATGAAGAAGTTGCTTCAACTTAGATCATGCGGTTTATTGTCAGCACTTTTCGAAGTTGAACCAACTTCTTCATCATTGTGGTTGTTGAACATTGTGGTTCTCCTGATGAAGAAGTTGTATCAACTTCGATACGCGTTGACAATAAGCCGCATGATCTAACACCTCATCACGTCTTCCGGATTTCTTGAATCTAGCACAGTAGCGCAGACCATCACTCCTATCATCCACCAATTGTTCTACACGGAGGGAGTACTGCAGCAGGTGTCACACCTTGATTCCTCAGAAGGTGAGCAATTCCTTTTATCTCTCACCTAGACCAATTTCTCCACCAGAAAAGACACTATTGCACTTGTTGTCCCCCCCCCCCCCTTTTTAGGTAATATATGATGGCTGCTTTACACTTTATATGGCACATGCGCTGCCCCTTAAAACCACCCACTGTCTTTTGATAGGTGCGGGTCCTCAGTCTAGAGCCATCTTTTAGCATCTCTGCATTAGAGGGTGATTATCTACTCATTGCACATGTCTGAGTATGAGCTGCAACACCTTTCATGGTATTAACCCATTAATTGCCACAGTTAGTGGCTGTAGCTGGCAGAGTGATCCCAGCAAATACTGGGAAGTCCCATCTGCACTCAGCCCTGGGGACCTTCAAATGCCCTTAGGGCTTTCTGTATACTAAGCCTGCTGTTTGGGTACTCTACGTGTTACCCGTTCAGTGTCATAGAGCCAGACGTATGTCTTTAAATGCATAAGTATGCCTATACATTTTGGCCTCAGTTCCTCAAGATGGGCAGTTTTCATGATGATGAGATGTGCTGGAGTCTGACACTTAATGAATCGGGAGTGTCTGACAAGTGGCATATGCCTTTGTGTGTGCCTCGCCACAAGTCTTACTCCAGTCAGAGACTAGAATAAGATTTGTGGAGTAAGGAATGTCGCTTCTCATTGAGCGTGGGTTGCCATGTCCCTATCCCACCAAAGCTCCACCTGCTTTGTCAGAGCTGGGTGAAAATGGCATGAGAACAGCATTAGTTGCAAAATTTTATTGCAGCCTCACGTTGTGCCAAATGTTTGTGACTTTTCGAAGCTTTTGAGGCCAGAATTCTGGTGTAGAGGCTCAGATGAATCAGGCCCTTTAAGTTTATAAAATAGAGATGTAAATTGTAATCCCTCAGGTCTGTTATTTTTGCGGATACATTAGGACAAATGTGCCTTTTCACATTTTTTTCCCCCTGATCTATTGCCGGTGGGAAAAAAAGAGTAGACCTGTTTTACTTTGATCCGTGTTGTGGATCAAATTCACCATTGTAAGTCATTGGCCTATTGAGAAAAAAAAAAGGGATGTAAGAATACTGCTTTACTAGAATTTAAAGAAGAACGGAATAAAAAATACAATGTAAAAAGTGTAGTAAAACATTGTTTAGTGTAAAATGATGCTTTTGGGCATACGTTACTTATAAACAGAAGCCTACACATGTTAAGCATCTACACTATTAGACACTAAGAATTATTTTAATTTCCTGTAAAAAGCTCCAAAAAACAAATTAGAATTATGGAAACAAAGTGTAACGTCTGTTCCCGCAATCCTGTCGTCCTGTTGTGGGTTGAAACAGACATGAATGGCTTGTAAGGGAATAACTAAGGTTTTTCCAGAATGGAAAACAAGGTAATAGCTTTATAACGTGTGTAAATGGTGATGTTGCCTGTTTGGGAACTTGACATTTCTCAAAGCATTGCAATGTTGTTATAGGATATTTTTCCTATTTGGAAGGGAAATAACTATAATAACACTTCGCTAGTCTGTAGTCTTCTTGGAAGAGTCCTATTCCCAGTCCATTTTCTGCAGCCTGAGGAAGCCTGGCGTACGAGATAAGCCTTCCTGAAACGCGCGGCTCTGCTCGGACTACCCAGCAGTGTTGGCGAACTGTGGCCTTTAGGAAAGGTTCTGTCTGGAGAGAAAGGAGCTACTTTGTGTGCTGTTTAAGCAATAAAGTATCTGACTGGGGGTCAGGTGGCCATGCATGAGGTTATTCTCCATCCAAATAATGGCCATGTATTGAACTGACCATTGCTGTACATTTTCAGAGATGTTATCACTAAAGTGGAGCAGTATGGATAGGCACAAAAGCAAAACCCAAAAACAATGGTGTTTTTTTTTTCTGTTTTTCAGTATGTTTTATATGCAAAAATGAATGATGCCCATCAAATGTACAACTCATCCTGGAAAAAAAATATGTCCTCATTGTTATGGCAATAAAAAAAATAAAAAAGTTATGACTTTTGGAATAAGGGAAGGAAAAAATAAAGTGTCAACGTAAATAAAAAAAAAAAAATGCCCTGTCCTGAAGGGTTTGAAGGGGCCACCCACTATTATGAGACCAGTGGAGACACTTGGGACATGATCTAGCCTCCGCCCTGCAGAGGTTTGTAGTTTTCAGGCATGCACACAAGCGTGGTCTACCACATTTTTGTTCATATCTGGAAAAGATGAACACTGACAGCAGCTGTCTAATAATAATGACTGGCTCTAATCCCCACCCAGTCCCACCTTCTTCTACTTGACTGACAGCTCCTTTGCTGTGTAGTCCAGCAGAGGAAGGTGGGGATTGGTGGAGGCTGGGGAAGTGCTTTGCAACTTCCAGGGTGCTGGAACCTCATTTGCATATGAAATAAAGCAGCACATTTTCTTTATTATTATAATTTTTTATTTTTAAATCTGGGAGCAATAGATTGTATTTGGATAACCCCTTTTTAAACGCAACAGGGCCTCACAGATCGGCGCTGCACCAGTGAAGTTGGAGCTGTGTCTGCTAGCGATTGCGTGACAGTTTTATGTTAGGTAATCACTGCAGCCTGATAACTTCTGCTGATGGGCTGCAGCATTCACACTTGTCTCAGACAAAACACTTCTGTATGAGGGAAGTATGCGCACTGCTGCCCATCAGTGCCTGCTAATAACCTGCAGTGCTCATCTGACATTCGAATATCATGCAAGCATCAGAAGACACAATCCTGATATGGCTAGAACACTGTGGGTCCGGGAGGGGACTATATGGGGTTATTATTTCACATATGGGGCACTGTTAAATTGTTACAGTTAAGAAACAATTGTCCAAGTAGTGGACAGCCCCTTTTAACTCTGAATGGACTCCATCCTGCTGGTCTTGTACAAAGTAATGATTCATGTACAAAGTATCCCTGGGCTGTGGGTTGAGTGTGGGTGCTCGGTGCGCTATGTGAGCAGCTTCTACGGTTAGGAGGAAAAAGGAACAATCTATTATTCAGAAAAGGAAGTTGCAGGAATCAGCGGATCTTTATTCATCAGTGGTATTTCTGAAGAATAGAATAATAAAATATGTTGGCAATCGTGTGTCATCATTATTCTATTAATCATTGCATGTTTTATACAGCTCAGACATCCTTGGGTATACATATAACTGTTGTAATAGAAGGATAGCAGAAATGCTGTAGTGCCCCTGATTCATGTGTGTTATGTCCCTGTCCCCTATTAGTAGTGTCTCTCTGTCATTGAGTGATTAGTTATCTCCACTGATGTTTACTTTACAGAAGAGTTTAGGCTAAAGTTTGAGTGTATGGCATTTGTTGTTATCACTTACATTTACCATTTTTGTTTAAACTACTGCCATAGGTAACTTTATGGAAGACCCACTCCCTGAGGCTGACCTGTTCATTCTCTCCAGAATATTGCATGATTTGCCAGAGGGAAAATTAAACCATCTTTTAAAGAAGCTCTGTGAAGCCTGCTGTCCAGGTAAAAGCACGCGGGCAGTATATGTGCAATACGAATATATCATCCATTAAGCCAACTTACATAATTTTGATTTCTTTATTTAGGTAGGAGTGCCGTGCTTATTGCAGAAATTGTCCTCGATGAAGATACAAAGGAACCAAGAGGTCCGCTCCAATCTCTTAGTATGAGTGACGGAAAGCAGAGAAGCGGCCCAGAATACAAGAAGCTTCTAGAAAACCATGGATTTAATAGTGTACAAATTAGAAGCACAGGCAATTTACTAGATGCAATTTTAGCTGTTAAAAGATAATTGTTTCAGGATAGATGAATTTTAATTGTCAAATAATTTTGAGCAAGGCCAGATTCACAAATCTCACATTCTCGGTCCGAGTACAGACTGCGATGTTGGGGCTGTCAGTGAGACTCCTGGCCCAAACGCAACAGCCTCCTGTTTGCCTATGAGACTGTTGAGTTTGGGTCAGGAGACCAACGGCCGGTCTAGACATCGCAGTCTGTACTCAGATTGCGACTGACTTTTTAAACTTGTGGAATACATCTGAGGAATAAATGGAGTGGTGAACTTCATCATTAGTGCTGGTGTAAGGGTAGGTCCTCAAATGATGGGAAGATCTGCCTGTAGATTATGCTGTAAATCTGTACTGAATCTGCAGAAAAATGTACATGTATATCATGCATATTTTAGCGAATTTCTCCCTTCTGCAATGAGAGTTCAAATCCGCTGTGAAAATCCATTGCAGAAATTGACTTATTGCTTATTGCAAAATCCTGATCACAGGTCAGTTTCCATTTTGAAAAAAAAAATGCAGCATTTGGATGTGATTTTCTCAAATATAATCTGCCCAGAAAATTCACAGCATTTCTATACATTGTGGACATACCATTTATGTTATTTCAGTTTATGAAGATAGAAAAAAAAATATTTAAAGGAAGTAATGTTAGCAAAAATTCACTTTCACTCTTTACACGTAGGGACAGCTTCTGCCTAAAGACAAAACTGAATCTGACCTGCCCAAACAGACTTGGGTGTTTGTAACCATTGGTGCCTCTGCTATGTTTTTTTTGTCTAATAATAATCATATTCATAGATCACTTTAATGGCAAAGGGAAAATAAATTTCTATAAAGAGTCGCCGAGCTGATTGTGCATTTGTTTGATGGGAGAGAAATCTGTCAGCCAACTCACCTATAGTGGAAGATTGGTAAATAATCAAACATTTACTTTATGCCAAGTATAGCGTATGCAGAAAGAAAGGGTCAATCTTTGTCCTCTGTTTTTACCAATATCATCTCAGGCTGGATATACGAAGAATATGTAATGGTCGTCGGTGTGGGCCTACTGTGCCACCAGCCAGGCTTACCCTGGAGAGACATGACTAGGGGTCTACCACGTCTTCACTGGACCCTCTGGTGGTGAGGATAGGCTGGGCTGCCAGTAGAAACCAGATACCACTCCAGGGCAGTCCCCGTGACTGCAGCAGCTGATCGGAGGGTCAGAGACACAGGTATGAGATATAGGAGGGCGAAGATAAAGACAAGTTAAGACGGTCCAAGCTCGGGGCAGGCAGCACAGGTTCACTATATGTAGCCGAGGTCAGGAGCGGAGAAGTCAGACAGGACTGATAGCCAAGATGCGTCAATTACAGGAGAAACAAAAACAATCACTAGCAGAACAAACTGGCTAGGAACCAACGTTCGGACCAGGAGTGGTGGGAGGAGCTGCCTAATTAAGAGCCTGCTGGCACGAGATAGGCCAGGGAACCTAATCTCTGCAGAACACAGCATGGTTAAATTCCTGCAGAGACTGGCCACGCCCTCCTAAAGCCAAATGGAAACATATTCAGATGCAGCTGTGCTGAGGAGTGCTGCAAGAGGCAAAACTCAGTAAGTCAGCCTCATGCGAGGAGAAACCGCGTGGTGACCACTGTGAGTAGGGCGGCGCTGAAGAGGCATGCGAGTTACCGCCATGACAGAATACAATGGGGGAACCTTTAGAATGTCTCCATAGTACTCTACTGTGGATGAGCATAGTGGGACTGACCATTTGGCATTCCCATAGCTCAAACAGCATAGATTGGCTCGACACAATTACTGTGTTGGTAAGGCTGACCAATTGGTAGAGCATATCACATTTGTGTACTGGGCCTCCGCAATCATTCCAGTATGTGATCCCCTCTGAGCTGCAGTGCACCCACAGGATGTCATATTGACTTATCCCGCTGTCCGAGAGGATGAAGCAGGTCTGCACTACAGCCACAAACCCGTACAAGTTGAAGGTCTGACTTGGTTTCTCCAGTAATGATGCCTACTGGGCTGCTGTTTCCAATATTAGGCCTTACAAAGCAGAAACTGAAGTGACATCTTATGTCTGCATTAAATGAGCTAAGGCAGGAGTTTTTGTTCTTCAGCAAACGCCCTGCCCTTCTAATCTTCTCTCAGAGAATCACATATTGAAACCAATTTCATAAGGAACTGGTTTATTCATACAACAATTTAAGAAAGATACTACTCTACAAGTAAAAATTATAGAGTCTGAGACAGAACGACAGCTGAGGGTCTAAAGGTCTCATCACTGCCATCTTGGCCTTCTTCTGAAGATCCTTTATATACTGTAACACTATGGTAAGTCATCAGAAGATCTCAGGTTTAAGTCCCATAAGGAAGCTAAAAAAAAAATCACAATTTTTTTCCCTTTTAAAAATAAATATCATAAATCTGTTTGCTATGGTTCTGTCCATAAAAGTGTGATTGATCAAATTATACAATTAATGCAATTGGTAAATGCTGTAACAAGAAAAAAACAGAATTGTGTATTTTTGGTCACCATACCTTCCTAAAAAATACAATAAAAAGTGATTAAAACATCATATATTTCCCAAAATGGTATCAATGAAAACATCATCCTCAGCTCATTATGCCAAAAAACATGTCCCCATACAGCTCCATCGATGGAACAGTAAATATATTACACATCTTTTACAGATCGTGGGATTTGGAAACAAACAAAAAAATTTTTTCCCCCAAACTTCTCTTTTTTTTTTTTTTCACCTCTTAAATTGAAAAAAAAAAAAAGACATATGCAAGTTTGGGTTCACCATAATCGTACTAATCTGGTGAATCAGATTTCCAGATAATTTTTACTGCACAATGAACTCTATAAAAACAAAACACAAAAAAGCAATGTTGAATTGCATATTTTTCACCATTTCATCACACTTGAATTTCTTTCACTGATATTCTGTATATTTTCAGACGAAGAGGAGGAAATAAACGAAAGCGCAAAAATGAAAAATTGCCCGGCCCTGAAAGGTTGAATGGGAATCTATGGTCAGAAAATATAGTCTTTTTGTTGTATGTTCAATATTATATCTTATTTTTAATACATGTTAACATGGAAAAAGAAAAAAGATAAGATAAAGATATCTTGCAATTTTCACACTGGAGCTTTTGTTTTAGGCTTTTTTATTTTTCAGGAAACACGTACTATTAGTCACAATAATTAGTCTCTTGTATTACAGTATATAGTAAAAATGATGATAGTATCTGGACTGCACTGTCATGGCAGGCATGGTTTTGATGAGATGATTAAGAGCATTTGCTCAAAACGCGTAGACGCGATATCTGGACATTCATTCTTGTGATTTTATTCTTTCCCATTTTTTAATGTGATATGAATTATATGTGAACTTTTCAACTTTTTTCCATGATAGCGGTTGCTGGACAAACACCCATTTTTTCCCCAAGATAAATCTAACCAGATCTCTAAAGAGACCTCCTTTGGCTATATAAACTTTAAGGAAAAAATCTCATGCAAAAAAACCACCCACATTCTTGAATGGTAAGCTGATCTACAAACCTCAATACAATGGCAATTCCTACCTAATTTAATAAAGAAGACGTTCATCTGTAGTTCACAAAAGGAAGCAAATTGTCAAAACACACTGAAGATGGTACTACATGCCAATTGGGTTGGCGTGTACTCTTCTTTCCTTCTATGTATGACATTGTAGTCCAGTGATATTTCAACTCCAGTACCCCCAACAAGTCATGATTTGAGGATAACCTCAACAGAGAACACGTGGCAATTTCTGAGCCACTAACAATAATGATATCACTTGTACAATACTTAGGAAGTTCTGAAAACACAACCTGCTGAAGGTTCTTGATCAATGGAGTTGGGAAGCAATGTTCTAGTGCAAGTTCCTCAACTGCAATGATCAAGTACCACTTACACTGATCTTCAGTGTTTACTGCCTGCTAGTTAGTCAGTGACTGCACTGTATAAAGTTAAAGTTTTTAATTGATTGTGGGATTATAGTGCTCTCAAAACTACTCCTGAATTTAGTTATTTCTTTCTAAAATAAAAAATCCATAAATTTTTAGAAGTAAATATATATTAGTGCAGGCAAGCCTCAGGTTCTACCAATAAAGATACAAATGGATAAAAAAGGCAACACTCCAAAAATATACCAATTCAAAATATTAGGGTTTATTAGACTACTGTAACATGCAATGGCCTAATAAAATAAAATCTTTCCACTGGGAACCTATTCAGTTTAGAGTGCTTCCTTTTTTGCCCTCGTATAGTCCTTGTAGCATATAATGGGCTAATTAACCCTTGTTTTTTCGTTTGGGACATTTTGTAGTGCTGCCTTTTTTGTCCTGTTGAAATGTTATTAATTTACTGTAATCACAAACTTTTTTTTTCTAGAATATTATTGTATAACATTTTCCTTTGTAGAATCTTTAATTGTATCAAGCATCTTATTTTTCAATCTGACGCCTGCCAGTTGCCATTGAGCTCGGTCTACAAGAGGATAAGATTTGAATTTCATCTGGACTGCAGTCTTGGGATTTTCTTCAAGTTAATGACAGAGATACATTTTTGCAATGTTCAGAAATTAATATTTTGCTTTATTGTAAAATGTAGGGAAATAGAGAAAACCAATTGTTTCACTGGTTGTCCCTTCATTTTGCACAATAAATACTGGATACTGGAAGCTTGTGCATTTCTTCTGCAGTGTTGCTATCAGTGTGTCAAGAGTGGGAGAAGAGGGTTGCATTGACAATCCAACACAATGGGCAGCACTTTGAACACATTTTATAAGTGGTCATAAACTTGTAAAAAACTCATGAAAGAATAAAGATACGTTAAAACCAAGCACACCATTGTTTTTCTTATGAAATTCTCAATAAGTTTGATGTCACATGACCCTCTTCCCACTGAAAAAAAATAAAGTTGGATCCAAAATGGCCGACTTCAAAATGGCCACCATGGTCACCACCCATCTGGAAAAGTTTTCCCCCTCCCATATACTAATGTGCCACAAACAGGAAGTTGATATCACCAACCATTCCCATTTAATTTAGGTGTATCCATATAAATGGCCCACCCTGTATTTGGAGCCTGTTACTTGCCAGTAGGGTCTACTACTAGATGTATAGTTGGCTGCTTAACCAAAACTCCACCAAATTTCAGTGGCAAATGGTCAGATGATTATGAAGAGAAATCGTGCAGGCATTGGCCCCCCGAGGTGGGCAGCCATGCACACGTCTATTTTCACCCTTATGAGTGGATGCAAACTTATCTTATTAGACCTTATTGAAAAGTCCTGAATGTGTGACGATAATAGTCTACTATGGAATTAATAATGAATTTGTACATATCCTGTATGAATGCAGAATAATTTCCTCTAGTAGTGCCAAGGAGCATCGTGAAGAAAGTGGGTTACGGATTATATTTTAAAATGTAACCAGCTTATGACCTGGTTATTTCCCCCCTTTCTTGATCAAGCACATCTTCGGGTTTTATATTACATGTGCTTTTAACAGCTCTATAATGTTTCACTAGTTCGTTTAGAAAATGCGTGTCTGTTTTTCACAATTTTTCTTTCTTATTTTTTTTGTTTTAAACCACAAGGACTGCTAAAAACATTTTAAATTGTGTTCCCCTTTGTTAGGCCGGTACGCAGGAGAAGGGCTTTCTCTCGGCGTCCGGTCAGGCCCTTTCCTGCTGGTCAGTAATTGTCAGCATTTAGGTTCCGTTCTAGGGATTCTAAGTGTGGTTTCTGCGTTTCTGCTCATGTGTCGCTAAGCCACCCCCTTGTGGTCATGTGCCGCTAAGCCACCCCCCCTTGCGGTCATGTGCCACTAAGCCACGCCCCCTGCTGTTTGGTACAGCGTGGTTGGTTGTCCTGGGGGGCTGGGGCTGTCTCTAGTGTATTTAAGGGCTCTCTTTCTATCTGTATCTCTTTCTAACCTGGGGTGAGGTCTCTGGCAGTAAATGTAGTGTGTGTGAGTGTTTGTCAAGGGTTCCTGCTGTATGCTCCCTAGTCATCCTAGCCATCAATTAGGGGAAGGCTGTGAGCAGCACTCTCTACCCTGTCGGTTCACCGGTTGGTGTCCACACCACGGAGGCGTCCTCGCTACCGATCCAGTATTCCAGGTCTCCGCCATTGTATGTGTGGTCACACTGCCGCTTTTACACCCATGTGTTGGGTGCTGCAGAGATCCTCCCCCTCTTTAGGAACTTAGGTTCCAGGCCTTTCCTGGCCTGCAGCTATCTGCAGCTCTATACGCGGCCATCTAGTGCTCAGGCTTTTCTTGCAGCCAAATCCTTCCTGCTCTGTACAGCGGTGTCTTGCAGTGCAGAAGTTTATTAGTTTTGTTTCTTGAGCGTTGCTAACTCCCAGCATTGTACCTTGTTTAGTTACTACTTGTGTGTGCACTTAACACACTAGTTTATTCTTTCTCTGTGCTTAGCTGAACATTCCTCTGGGACTCAGCTGCTGCAGCTCCTCTGCAGTCCGGTGGACCCTGACGTGTCCTTTAGGTTTTATTTTATTTTATTAAAGGACACGTCAGCATAACCTTTCCATAGAAATTAATTTTATATATTGGACATATCTTTTTCATTGGGGACAAGGCTAGAAACTGTGATTTATCTGTGACTTCATTTTTTTTTCTTCCTAAAGTGCTAAGCACTTATCCGCAGGTTGTTGCTGACTACTTGCCTGTTCTGTTATGCAACGATCTCTTCCAGGTCACAGTAGTCACGGACCACTCTTGGTGGCGATTTTCCTTCTCTTTCACTCTGCTCTGTCATTGAGGTATTACTGCTGACGTCATGTTGATTGACAGACTGCTCAGCCTAACGCAGTGGGAAGCCAATGGTCAATCAACATGACATTGGCAGTGATGCCCCATCGGCAGAGCAGAGTAAAAGAGAAGGAAATGTTATATTGATGTGACATCATATGATCCTAGGAACTAGCAGATTCACTGCCAGGAGTGCATTGCAATGCTTTACAACAGCAATCAGGGCTATAAAAGTGAAAGTCCCATAGGGGGGCTAAGTAAGAAAGTTTAAAAAAAAAAGGTCAAATTATTATTTTTTTAAAAATCACTAAATAATAATTATATATAATGTATGTATATTACTGTCACGGCCAAAAGTTTTGCACTTTTTTTAAAAAGTGTGATTACTTCTGTCTGGTTGTTGTGATGGCATTTTCCTGGTGATTTTAATACACCGGAAGCGAATGGTTGTCAGCTATACTGAAGAAAATTGTGTTTGACATTTTATCCCTTTGTGTTAGTTTTCAACATTTTCTAGGCCAAATGTTTGCATATTTTGTCATGGGTAGTTAAATTTTGCCAAAAATTTTGTTTTTTTTTATGTGCTTGTTTTTAGGTTAAAACATGGCAAAGACCAAGCCAAATTTATCACCAGATGTCAGGAAGCTTATTATTTTGAGAGTAAAGTCAGTAAAAACCCCAAAACAGGTGACTATGGAACTATCAACTGTTCTCCGAGTCAAGTGTCATGTATATTAAAAGAAAGAAAAAGAAGGAACAGCTGACAAACCTAGAAGTGGATGACCATGGAAAACTTCCTCCAGAGTTGATCACATTATTAAGAAAAAGTCAGCATCTGATGTCCATAAAAGTGCTGTACAGATTTCACAAGAATATGGGGTCAAAGTGAGCCACCAAACTTTGATGCGATGGCTAAGAGCAGTAGGGTTCAATGTACGAGGTCAAGTCAAGAAGCCTTTCATTTCTGCAAAGAACCGGAAGGTGCGACTTGAGTCAAAGAACACAGCCAATGGAAAGAGACAGATGGTCTGAGGTGTTGTGGTTGGATGAATCCAAGTTCATTCTGTTTGGTAGTGATGGCAAGCACTATATCTACCACCCAATTGGAAAACGTAATAATGTAAGGTACCAAACACCTACAGTGAAACATGGTGGCAATGTCATGGTCTGGGGAAGCTTTTCTGCATCTGCCATTGGCCCTCTGCATAGAATTGATGGAAATATGAATGCTGCCATGTACAAGGATATACTGGAGAATGTAATGCTGCCACATGGTAAAACTAAAGTAGGCAGGGGCTGGAGATTCCAGAAAGACAATGATCCTAAGCACACATCCAATTTAGTCAAAAATTGGTTAGCAAAGAAAAATGTTCGCCTGTTGCAATGGTCAAATCAATCACCTGATTTAAACCCTATAGAGCACCTTTGAGTTGAGATAGGGAGACGAGTTGGGCCTGTACCCATAGCAATCAAGATGAATTGTTTGCATATTTGCAAATGGAATGGAGCAAGATGTCTTCAATACCCTAGTGGCTTCAATGCGGTGTAGTGCAGTAATTAAAGCAAAAGTTTATGCTGCAAAATACTAAGTTATGGCATTGTAAACAATGTATTACTCTCTATTTTGTGATCAGTAAATAGTATATGCAAAACTTTTGGCAATCAATTTTCTTTAACTAAATGACCATACCTATATTCAAAAGCATTTTGGTTAAAATTAAGGTCTTGCATGATGGCAACTTTCAATTCATCACCAGGGAAATGGCATCAGAACAACCAGACAGAAGTAATCACACTTTTTAAAAAAACATGCAAAACTTTTGGTCACCACTGTGTGTGTGTCACTGCGTCCTGAATGACCCGACCTATAAAACTATCACAATAATTAACCCCTTCGGTGAACACAGTAAAAAAAAGAATTAAAAAAACGAGGCAAAAAATTGTACCGCCGAACAAAAAGTGAAATAAAACGTGATGTAAACATGAATGTAAATGTGGTATCGCTGAAAAAGATTATCTTGTCCTGCAAAAAAACAAGCTGCCGTACAGCTCCATCAGTAGAAAAATAAAGCTATAGCTCTCAGAATACAGCCATGCAAAAATAATTATTTTTTCTATAAAATAGTTTTTGTGTAACAGCACTAAAACTTTTGCCCTTGTCTAGTCTATGATTCGGTGATGTCCGTCTTTTTAGGCGTGTGTGAAAGCTTGGGCCACCAAAGTTTTGTGCACTTCTGAAAAGAAGGAGACCGCTGAACAGAAGCCACACTGAGTCCACCGTAACTCTGCAGCCTCATTATAGTGAATAGACCCAGCAGGCATGTTATCTGAATTACTTAATTCGGAGATTTATATGGAAATCCCGATGTAAGTGCTCAGCGTAGAGCGCCGGATAAATGAGATCCTAAATGTTATGTAAAATGTTCCCAAAAAAAGCTTCAACTCAATCCACAAAAAAAGTAAGTCCCCACTCAGGTCCATCATCTGTTAACGGAAATATAGGGGGCTTCCATGTTATTGGTAGCACAATGACTCTGGAAAAGTGAAATGGCTCCTCACCCGCCAAAACAAATTTTAGCGAATTCTGCGCTCCCGAATCCAAATTCCCCTCTCCCTCCTGAGCCTCACAGTGTGCCTCAACCACATTATCATCCACGTTTGACATTTCTGTAGCGATGATAGCCCGCCTAATTTAGGGTGTATGTCTCCTGAAGAACGTGCTGGGCACTACAATGTACGGGCACTTCAGAAGCAGATTTGCAAATTTTACTCAGCAACATTCACTGCTGCTGATGGGGGATTCTGCTCTTCTAGCACTTAGGGGCTCTGTATATGGAGTCCGAAAAACTATTCTAGGAAAATCTATGCTCCAGGAGGCATATAGTGCTCTGTCCCTCCCGAGTGTCGCCGTGTGGCTAAGCAGTACTGTATAGCCACATATGCAGTATTTCTACGTTCAGCAGAAATTGTATGACAAATTTCGGTGTAATTTTTACTAATTTCCTCGTGAAAATGTAAAATATGGGGCTAAAACAACACTTTTGTGGTAAAAATGTAATTATTTTTTCTTCACTACCCAATGATATCAAATTCTCTGACACACCTGTGGTGTCAATATGATCACTGCACCCCTAGATTAATGAACCACTTTTTGATGGGAGACATATCTATACGTCCCTGTGGCCTGGTACTTATTGACCAAGGACATATGGATACGTCTCTGCGATTTTGCGCGCACAGAGGCTGTGCGCACGCGATCGCCACCGGGTGTCGGCTGATTCTGACAGCTGACACCCAGCACTCAGTGCCAGGAGCGGTGCCCACATCGCTCCCGGCACTTTAACCAGCTAATTGCGATCAAAAAGACGAATGATCACGGGCACTTTAACCCGCAATTAAAAGACACCAAGTTGCATATATGTCTGTGTCATTCTTGTGATTAACTCCATCCCTGCCTGAAGATACCAGATTGCATATACACAGGGTCGGACTGGGGTGTCTGGGACCCACAGGGGAAATTGACTCTAGGGGCCCACCCTACAGCTATATGTAAATATCCGTAAGCCATTATACCTGTTATAGAGGAGCATCGACTGTAAAACACAGGTGGCTCCTGCACAACTGCTGTATGCCACCATAACTGGGATGTACAATTGCGGTAGTTTGCATTAAAGAGTTCTTTGATGAAAACAAGTTATCACCGATCCACAGGTTAGGTAGGTATTAACTTATTGATTGGTGGAATCCAACCATTGGAAACAGCACTGATCAGACGAATGGGGAACTTTTATCCCCGTTTCAATATGGACCGGCAGGTGGTATGCCTGATGCACCTCCATTCATCCTCTTTGGGGCTTCCAGAAAAAGTGCAGCCACTTAGGGAATGAATCGATCAGTGGTCGAGTTGTACATGCCGCTCCATACTAATAGGGATAATGCAGGTCCCAGCAGTTGCCCCCACCAATCAATAACCTATCATTTATCCTTTGGCCACGTTCACATGTTCAGTATTTTACATCCGCATTTATAAGCCAAAACCAGGAGTGGAACAATGAAAGGAAAAGTATAATAGAAACACGTCACCACGTCTACATTTTCACCCACTCCTGGTTTTGGCTTACAAATACTGGTGTAAAATACTGACCAAATACTGATCGTGTGAATGTGGCCTTAGGATCGGTGATTACTTGTTTTCACCGTAGAATCCCTGTAAGTGCATATTTGCTACTGTGTAATAGCCACAGGATAGGGAGGGGTTAAACGTCCAAATAATTAATCTCTATTGGAAATCAAGAATCTTCCCCTTATTGATATCAAAGAGAACAAATGACCTCCATACACAACAAAATCCACTATACCAAGACCAATAATACCACACACAAGAGAGAAATACTGCCACACCATGACCAGGCCACATATTACCACAACATAGTGACCGAATAATACCACATGCAGGGGATAAATACCGTCACACCATGACCAGATCATATATGACCACCACATAGTGACCGAATAATACACACTAATATTACCACTAGTGACCTTATACACAGGAGCTCTGTATATAGTGTCAGTGTACAGGTAATACAGGGATCACCAGTGACATTATACACAGGAGCTTGGTATATAGTGTCAGTGTACAGGTAATATAGTGATTACCGGTGACATTATACACATGAGCGCTGCATATAGTGTCAGTGTACAGGTAATATAGTGACCACCGGTGATATTATACAGAGGAGCGTTGTATATAGTGTACATTGTACAGTGTCAGTGTACATGTAACACACTGACTCACCAGTGACATTATACACAGGAGCTCTGTAGATAGTATATAGTGTCAGTGTACAGATAACACAGTGACTCACCAGTGATGTCTGTAGTTGAAGTCCTTCATCTTTGCTTTTCTTTTTCATCCGGCACAGACCGCCATCACTTCTTCCAGCCAGGACTCATCTCTGCATAAAATAACACACAGTTATCAATAGCTGATCGCTTCTAGAGCACATTCCCCACTTTTTCCCCCCGACTTCTGCACTACGTTAGATGAAGAAAAAAAGCTACATATTGCCACCCTGCACAGTAACAGGACCTCCATTTTGTTCCCCACTCTGATGGAAGACAGTATCCTCAAAAGTAAATTCAATTACAGCGGTCATAATGTCCTGAGTGGCCCCTACAGTACTTATGTCCCCCACTTGCTACCATAAACCAATAATGTATATTCCTCATCCTGACCCCCATGCAGTAATTGTGTCAGCCCTTTATTTAATAAGGTCCCAAATCCTGAGCCCCTTTATTTAATGTCCTCATTCTAGGCCTCTATGTTGCCCCCATCATTAACCCCTATGTCCACTTTAATAAGGTCCCCATCCTGGGCCCCTTTATTTAATAATGTCCTCATCCTGGGCAGCTTTATTTAATAATGTCCCAGATCCTTGGCCCCTTTATTTAATAATGTACCTATCCTTGGCTTCTTTGTTTAATAATGTCCCCTTGGTTCTCACCGCCAGCATTTGGTCTCAGTCGCGGGGGCGTCGCTGGTTCAGTCACCATAGAGCGGTGGCTGTAACTACGCTCCTGGCCCTGACTGACAGCTGGCCCCAATGAGGAAGGAGTGTCAGTCACGCCCGGGGGCACGGTTACAGTGGCCCCTTAGAATACTCAGAGCTATGACTGAACCCGCGGCACCCCCATTCCCATGACTGAAACCAAAATCGTTATTTCTAGTGACAGGTTCCCTTTAATGTCCCCATCCTAAGCCCTTATTTCACCCCATCCTGGGCCCCTATGTCCTCTACTCAGCCCAACCACAGAGGGGGAAAGGTGAATTAAAGAAAAAATTCACTTCCTGCGCTCCCCCGGCGTCCTCTTGCGGTTTCATATTTGGCGCAGTCGCTAAAATAGCCACCGACTGAAGCTGTGACAGGGCGAGCGCTGACATCACATAGCAGTAACATTGAAAGGCCTCTGGCCTTTGCTGCTCCGTATACACAGGTCTCTTGCATCCATGCCACCACAAGACAACTTTGTTTGGAAAGGTACAGTGGCATGTAAAAGTTTGGGCAACCCTGGTCAAAATGACTGTTAATGTGAACAGTTAAGCAAGTTGAAGATGAAATGATCTCTAAAAGGCCTAAAGTTAACCACTTCGCGCCAGAACCTGTTTTTGCCTTCGTGACGGGGCCAATTTATTCAATTCTGACTACTGTCACTTTATGAAGTAATTACTCTGGAACGCTTCAACGGATTCCCCTGATTCTGAGAAAGTTTTTTCGTGACATATTGTACTTCATGATAGTGGTAAAATTTCTTAGATATCACTTGCGTTTATTTGTGAAAAAAATCGGAAATTTGGCGAAAATTTAGCAATTTTCAAACTTTGAATTTTCATGACCTTAAATCAGAGAGATATGTCACACAAAATAGTTAATAAATAACATTTCCCACATGTCTACTTTACATCAGCACAATTTTGGAACCAAAATTTTTTTTTGTTAGGAAGCTATAAGGGTTAAAAGTTGACCAGCGATTTCTCATTTTTCCAACAAAATTTGCAAAAACATTTTTTTAGGGACCACATTTTATTTGAAGTGACTTTGAGGGGCCTTTATGACAGAAAATACCCAAAAGTGACACCATTCTAAAAACTGCACCCCTCAAGGTGCTCAAAACCACATTCAAGAAGTTTATTAACCCTTCAGGTGTTTCACGGGAATTTTTGGAATGTGGAAGAAAACAATGAACATTTAACGTTTTTTCACAAAAATGTTACTTTAGACCCAATTTTTTTATTTTCACAAGGGTAACAGGAAAAAACGGAATACACAATTTGTAGTGCAATTTCTCATGAGCGCGCTGATACCCCATATGTGAGGGAAAACCACTGTTTGGGCACACGGCAGGGTTCTGAAGGGAAGGAGCGCCATTAGACTTTTTGAATGTAAAATTTGTTTGAATAATTAGCACACGCCATGTTGCGTTTGGAGAGCTCCTGATGTGCCTAAACAGTGGAAACCCCCCACAAGTGACACCATTTTGGAAATTAGACCCCTTAGGGAACTTATCTAGATGTGTGGTGAGCACCTTGAACCCCAAGGTGCTACACAGAAGTTTATAATATTGAGCTTTAAAAATAAAATTTTCACATTTTTCCCACAGAAACGTTTTTCATCCCTTAATTTTGCATTATCATAAGGGTAATAGGAGAAATTGCACCATGAAATTTGCTGAGCAATTTCTCCTAAACACACCGATACCCCATATGTGGAGGCAAACCACTGGTTGGGCGCACGGCAGGGTTTGGAAGGGAAGGAGCGCCATTTGACTTTTTGAATGTAAAATTTGCTTGAATAATTAGCGGACGCCATGTTGCATTTGGGGAGCCCCTGATGTGCCTAAACAGTGGAAACCCCCCACAAGTGACACCATTTTGGAAACTAGATCCCTTAGGGAACTTATCTAGATGTGTGGTGAGCACCTTGCACCCCCAGGTGCTTCACAGAAGTTTATAATATTGAGCCGTAAAAATAAAATTTTCACATTTTTCCCACAAAAAATGTTTTTCATTCCCTAATTTTGCATTATCATAAGGATAACAGGAGAAATTGCACCATGAAATTTGTTGTTCAATTTCTCCTGAGTACGCCGATACCCCATATGTGGGGGAAAACCACTGCTTTGGTGTACGGCAGGGTTCGGAAGAGAAAGGAGCGTTATGTTGGCTGGGATAGGTTGCAGACACTATGTCACATTTGAAGAGTTGCTAAAATGCGAAACTGCAGAAACCCCCACAAATGACCCCATTTTGTTACCTACACCTCTCAAGGAATTCATCTAGGGAAGTAGTGAGTATTTTTTAATTTTTAAACTTATACCATTGGGCAGTGAAAAAAACATAATTATATTTTTACCACAAAAAAATGTTTTACCCTCAGATTTTACATTTTCACACGGGGCAATGGGTAAAAATGGTGCCGAAATGTGTCACACAATTTCTTCTAAAAGTGGCAATACCCCATATGTGGCTGTATCGTACCGCTTAGCCATACGGCGAGATCTGGGAGGGACGGAGCGCTATTTGACAATTGTAGAACAAATTATTGTAGAATAGGCATTTGGATTTGGGAGCACAAAATTTTCTGAATTTCTTTTGGGGGACAAGGGCCATTTTTCTTTTCCAGAGCCTTTCTGCTACCAGTAACTTGTAATATTTTTAACAGATGACGGACCTGAGTGGGGACTAGCTTTTTTTGAGGACTGAGTTGAAGCTTTTATTGGGAACATTTTACGTAACATTTATCCGGTGCTCGAGGCTGAGCACTTACATCGGGGTTTCCATCTAAATTTCCAAGTGATGTAATTCAGATGAAACCCCTGCGGGATCCATTCACTGTAATGAGGCAGCAGAGTTACTCTGGGCTCCATCTGGCCTCTGTTTAGCGGTGTCCTTTTTTTCAGAAGTGCACAAAACTGTGGCCAACTGCACTTTTATGCACACCTAAAAAAACTGACACTGTGGGATCACAGGCCAGATTGCATCCACAGTGGCCTATATCTGCCTCATTACAGGGAATTTTCCGTCATGGGTTCCGTCTGAATCACGTATTTCAGAGATTTACACGGAAACTCTGGTGTAAGTGCTCAGCGCAGAGCGCAGGATAAATGTGAGCAGAGCCTTACTGCGATCTTTGGGAGACATAATAAACAAATCAGTAGAAGGTGAAGAATAGGTTTTGTTTATTTTTCACGCCGTTCCTCGTGCGGTATAAGTGATGAGATTACTTTATTCTTCGGGTTGGTGCGATTACAGAGATACCAGATTTATATCGGGTTTTTATGATTGACAGCTGTCACACACTAAGAGATGCTTTTTTTTGCAAAATCTAATTTTTGCATCGCCATATTTTGAGAGCTATAATTTTTCCATATTTCAGCCGACAGAGTCATGTGATGGCTTGTTTTTTGCGGGACGAGTTGACATTTTTATTGGTACCATTTTTGGGTACGTGACATTTTTTGATCGCTTTCTATTCCATTTTTTGGGAGGTAAAATTAACAAAAACCAACAATTCAGGAATTGTTTTTTGAGGTTTTTTTTATGCCGTTCTGAGTGTGGTAAAATTGATCAGGCAGCGTTATTCTTTGGGTCAGTACGTTTATAGCGATACTACACTTACTGTATATTTTATTTATGTTTTGGCGCTTTTACACAATAAAACAATTTTCTAGAAAAAATATTTTTTTGCATCGCTTTATTCTGAGAGCTATAACTTTTTTATTTTTTGGCTGATGGAGCTGTATGGCGGCTTTTTTTATGTTTACTTTTTTGTTTTTGCATATATATACGAATTTATTGGTTTAATATTTTATTTATTTATTTTTATTTATTTTGTGATTTTTTTTAACAGTTTGAAAACATTTTTTGACTTTTTTTTACATTTTTACTTAGTCCCTGTATGGGACATTAATTTTTATTTTCTAATCACTGATCTCATGCAATGTAATAGACATGTATTACATTGCATGACATCTTTGCTGACTGTTTCACAGTCAGTGTCTCCTGCCAGGCTTCAGCTGCAGGCTGAGCCTACCAGGACACCATATATGGCAGATCTGGAGGCGGTCATGTGACCTCCAGCTGCCATAACAACGGCAGGTCCTGGAAGATATCAGGGGGCCGTCGGAGAGGTAAGTGGACGACCCCCTCTCCTCTCACTATCTTCTATATGCCGCGATCACTATAGATTGCGGCATATAGAAGATAGCAAAGGGTTAACATAATTGGGACCTGATCCAATCAGGTCCCGATGATGTCCCCTGTCAGAGCTATCGCTCTGCACCGGAACCGCAGAGCTTGCAGGACCCTGGGGGTCCTGAGCACTGCGAGACCACCCACCGTTTTTAAACGTCGGCGCTGCACAGAGCCCAGGCAGCGCCGACGTTTATGTACAGTGGGCAGTCCTAAACCGGTTAAAGATGACACATTTCCTTAGTATTTTAAGAAAAAAAGTGTGTGTATATATATATATATATATATATATATATATATAGTACAGACCAAAAGTTTGGACACACTTTCTCATTTAAAGATTTTTCTGTATTTTCATGACTATGAAAATTGTACATTCACACTGAAGGCATCAAAACTATGGATTAACACATGTGGAATTATATACTTAACAAAAAGTGTGAAACAACTGAAATTATGTCTTATACTCTAGGTTCTTCAAAGTAGCCACCTTTTGCTTTGATGACTGCTTTGCACACTCTTGGCATTCTCTTGATGAGCTTCAAGAGGTAGTCTCCGGAAATTGTTTTCACTTCACAGGTGTGCCCTGTCAGGTTTAATAAGTGGGATTTTTTGCCTTATAAATGGGGTTGGGACCATCAGTTGTGTTGTGCAGAAGTCAGGTGGATGCACAGCTGATAGTCCTACTGAATAGACTGTTAGAATTTGTATTATGGCAAGAAAGAAGCAGCTAAGTAAAGAAAAACGAGTGGCCATCATTACTTTAAGAAATGAAGGTCAGTCAGTCCGGAAAATTGGGAAAACTTTGAAAGTGTCCCCAAGTGCAGTTGCAAAAAACATCAAGCACTACAAAGAAACTGGCTCACATGGGGATCGCCCCAGGAAAGGAAGACCAAGAGTCACCTCTGCTTCTGAGGATAAGTTTATCCGAGTCACCAGCCTCAGAAATCGCAGGTTAACAGCAGCTCAGATTAGAGACCAGGTCAATGTCACACAGAGTTCTAGCAGCAGACACATCTCTACAATAATTGTTAAGAGGAGACTTTGTGCAGCAGGCCTTCATGGTAAAATAGCTGCTAGGAAACCATTGCTAAGGACAGGCAACAAACAGAAGAGACTTGTTTGGGCTAAAGAACACAAGGAATGGACATTAGACCAGTGGAAATCTGTGCTTTGGTCTGATGAGTCCACATTTGAGATCTTTGGTTCCAACCACCTGGTCTTTGTGCGACGCAGAAAAGGTGAACGGATGGACTCTACATGCCTGTTTCGCACCGTGAAGCATGGAGGAGGAGGTGTGATGGTGTGGGGGTGCTTTGCTGGTGACACTGTTTGGGATTTATTCAAAATTGAAGGCATACTGGACCAGCATGGCTACCACAGCATCTTGCAACGGCATGCTATTCCATCCGGTTTGCGTTTAGTTGGATCATCATTTATTTTTCAACAGGACAATGACCTCAAATACACCTCCAGGCTGTGTAAGGGCTATTTGACCAAGAAGGAGAGTGATGGGGTGCTACGCCAGATGACCTGGCCTCCACAGTCACCAGACCTGAACCCAATCGAGATGGTTTGGGGTGAGCTGGACCACAGAGTGAAGGCAAAAGGGCCAACAAGTGCTAAGCATCTCTGGGAACTCCTTCAAGATTGTTGGGAGACCATTTCCGGTGAATACCTCTTGAAGCTCATCAAGAGAATGCCAAGAGTGTGCAAAGCAGTCATCAGAGCAAAAGGTGGCTATTTTGAAGAATCTAGAATATAAGACATATTTTCAGTTGTTTCACACTTTTTTGTTAAGTATATAATTCCACATGTGTTAATTCATAGTTTTGATGCCTTCAGTGTGAATGTACAATTTTCATAGTAATGAAAATACAGAAAAAAATTTAAATGAGAAGGTGTGTCCAAACTTTTGGTCTGTACTGTATATATATATACATACATACATACATGTTTTACATTTTAAAAATTACAAAAAGGAAAATGGGCCGATGCAGAAGTTTGGGCACCCCTGGGGATTTGTGTGCTCACCTTAATTAGACTGTTAGGGTTATGGTTTGTTTACTACCTCCTTTAACCTTGTGCCAAAAAATAGCAGCCATGGGTTCTTCTAAGCAGTCGCCTAGCACTCTGAAAATGGTGGAGGCCCATAAAGCAGGAGAAGAATATAAGAAGATAAAGCGTTTTCAAGTTGCCCTTTCCTCAGTTCAAAATGTAATTAAGAAATGGCAGTTAACAGGGACAGTGGGGGTCAAGATTAGGTCTGGAAGACCAAGCAAAATTTCAGGAGAGCTGCTCGGAGGATTGCTAGAGAGGCAAATCGTAACCCCCACTTGACTGCAAAAGACCTTCAGAAACATTTAGCAGACTCTGGAGTTGTGGTACATTGTTCTACTGGTCAGAGACACCTGCACAAATATGGCCTTCATGGAAGAGTCATCAGAAGAAAACCTCTCCTGCATCCTCACCATAAAATTCAGAATCAAAAGTATGCAAAAGAACATCTAAACAAGCCTGATACATTTTGTAAACAAGTTCTGTGGACCGATGAGGTCAAAATAGAACTCTTTGACCGCAATGATCAAAGGTATGTGTGGAGAAAAAAAATTCACAGAATTTCAGGAAAAGAATATCTCACCAACCATTAAGCATGGGGGTGAATCAATCATGCTTTAGGGTTGTGTTGCAGCCATTAGCACATTTCATTGGTAGAGGGAAGAATGGATTCAATGAAATTTCAACAAATTCTTTATGCAAACATAACACAATCTGTAAAAAAGCTGAAGATGAAGAGAGGGTGGCTTCTACAAATGGATAATGATCCTAAATACACGTCAAAATTCACAATAGACTACCTCAAAAGATGTATGCTGAAGATTTTACAATGGCACTCACAGTCCCCTGATCTGAACATCATTGAAAATCTGTAGCTGGACCTCAAAATAGCAGTGCATGCAAGACAACCCAGGAATCTCACAGAACTGGAAGAATTTTCCAAGGAAGAATGGATGAAAATCCCTCAAACAAGAATTGAAAGAATCTTGTCTGGCTACAAAAAGCGTTTCCAAGCTGTGATTCTTTCAAAAGGGGGTGCTACTAGGTACTAACCATACAGGGTGCCCAAACTTTTGCATCTGCCCATTTTCCTTTTTTGTAATTTTTAAAATGTAAAATATGACATTTATTTTTTGTGCCTAAAATACAAAGGAAATGTGTGATCTTTAACTTTAGGCCTTTTAGAGATCCTTTCATCTTCAACTTGCTTAACTGTTCACAATAACAGTAATTTAGACTAGAGGTGCCCAAACTTTTACATGCCACTGTATCCACAATGATAATATATCACCAGGCCATGGCAGACCATCATGACCCACAATTCTTACATCTTCATGCATCCTTCCAAAAGAAAGTAAAGTTGCAGAAGAACTTCAGTAAAGAAAAGGCAGCATGGTGGCTTAGCAATTCTGTGTTCAAATCCAATTATAGAGGTGCATGGTAGGTTATATTTTCTCTGTGTTTGCATGGCATTATTTTAGTAAACTCGTGTCCTTGCGTACTCATTTATAGAATAATTAGCCATTGTGTGTACGAGATTACTGTGATTTTAGTCAAAATAAAATGTTAATGCTTTGTGTCATTTATAAAAGCTTAGATAAACTGCCATTATCATTTTCTTCACCACTTTGCATTTTTCCATTGCTTGTATTTCCAAGGACGCAAAATTACAATAGAGGTGGATAAAAAATACATGTTTACTCATTTTTAAAATCTAACACTTTATAATCCATTCAGAGGACTTGCACAATTTTATGAAGCAAGTAAAAAATTTGCTTTGTTCTGCTCTTTCCTTTTTATGAATTATTTTCCTGGAGACTAATGTACTCTTCTGTTTCTGATGTTGAAAGAGTGGAAGTCATTACATCCGTTTTCTGCAAAAAGAAAAGAAAAGTAGAAGCCAAAAAGTACTTTATTGCCATTTGGTATAGTCTTAGTTTTTATAACAAAATGTATTACATTTTCCCTATGTAAAGAATATAAATGCATCTTACCCAGCTAACCACAACTGTACTGAATACTGATGAGGAGCAAAACTGAAGCTACAGTAGTGTTCAAAATAATAGCAGTGTGTTCAAAAACATGAGTTAAGCACAAAATCTTTATACTATTTTTTATTTCCATGCATTGGGAACATTGCACACTGTTTTCCAATTCAAAACATGAAATGTATATAATTTTTAACTACTTTACAGAAAATAAAAAAAATAAACATTGGGCTGTTATAAAAAATACCAGTGTCTGCATTTGTCTTTACAAACTCAAAATATGTACTCTTTTTTTTGTTGTTGAGGATTTAGCATTCCTGTAAATCAGTATTTTATTGGCAATTGTTGGCTTTGCCTCAGCAAAGGAATTTTTTATGTCACCCCACAAGTGTTCTATCGGATTAAGGTCCCTGGATTGGGCTGGCCACTCCATAACCTCAATTTTGTTGGACTGGAACCAAGATTTTGCTTGTTTACTGGTGTGTTTAGGGTTCGCTGTCTTGTTGAAACACCCATTTAAGGGCATATCCTCTTCAGCATAAGGCAACATGAACTCTTCAAGTATTTTAATATATGCAAACTGGTCCATGATCCCTGGTATGCGGTAAATAGGTCCGGCACCATAGTAAGAGAAACATACCCATATCATGACACTTGCACCACCATGCTTCATTCTCTTCAGAGTGTACTGTGGCTTGAATGCAGAGTTTGGGGGTCGTCTGACGACACAAAAAGAACAATTTTACTTTCATCAGTCCACAAAATGTTTCTCCATTTCTCTTTAGGCCAGCTGATATGTTCTTTTGCAAATTGCATCCACTTCGGTACATGTCTGTTTTTTAACAGAGGGACTTTGCGGGGACTTCTTGCTAAGAGATTAGCTTCACATAGGCGTCATCTAACCGTCACAGTACTCACAGGTAACTTGAGATTGTCTTTGATCATCCTGGAGCTGATCATTGGCTGAGCCTTTGCAATTCTGGCTATTCTTCAATTCATTTGAATGGTATTCTTCCATTTTCTTCCTTTTCTCTCTGGTTTTGCTTTCCATTTTAAAGCATTGGAGATCATTTTAGCTAATAGCTTATCATTGTCTGCATTTCTTTATAAGTTTTACCCTCTTCAATCAACTTTTTAATCAAAGTATGCTTTTCTTCTGAACAATGTCTCGAGCGACCCATATTTCTCAGGCTTTCAAGGAGAAATGCATGTACAACATGTGCTGGCTTCATCCTTAAATAAGGGCCACCTGATTCACACCTGTTTCTTCAGAGAACGATTGACCTCACTAATTGAACTCCACACTACTATTATTTTGAACACACCCCTTTTCAATTAATTACTCAAATACACCGACTCCAAAACATGCAGATCACGAATGCTGAGTCTGTTGGTTTTCTTAGAATCTGCTGTACCAACTGGTAAATTGTTTGACATGTAGTAATATAATTTATTCCAAAAACAGTGATTAATCTGGATAGTCATATTGGACTGCTATTATTTTGAACACTTCTGTATATACTAATGAGTGTCTCTTCTTTAGGTATTCCTAGTTGTGTTTAAAAGGAACCTGTAATGTGCAAAAGTGCTAAGTACTTGCAGATATAGGGTTAATTTTCTAAGTAAATAGCAGTAAAATACTACGTAGCTGCATTATTGAAAGCACGACTACTAGGAGGATTATGACCCTGGCTTTGAGTCATAGGGGCGCTTACAGGGCGATTACAGTAACCGCTTACAATGAGCAGCGACTGTAATCATTCCTCAGCACTTAGATTGACAGCCTGCTCTTCATATACACGCTACAGAGCGACATGTCAATCAATGTGCACAGTGTAGTAAGCGGTGACTATAATCGCTCTGTGCACGCCCCTATGACTGAAAGCCAGCGTATCCCAGGAGAATGTAAGATAATTTTCCCAGTTAACAGTGCTTTCAATAAGGCAGCACACCAGCATTTTTTTATATTTAATTTTTACCTACAGATTAACCATTTATATACAGGTTCATAACATTTTTACTCATGATAGGTTCCCTTTAAAGGCTACCTACAGAGAGACAGTTTTCTTCTTTCTGGATAGCTAATTTGCATAAATTAGAAAGATAAAAGACAGCCAAGTGTTTGCTTTTAGGGCTATTGCAACAATCTTCATAATAGTACACAGAACTGATCTATAGAGAAAATATCCCAATTTTTCCTCCCTTAAAGAGGACCTTTCACTACATTTTTCATGTTAAACTGGATACACAATGTAATAGTGGTTGAGGAGCTGAATAAAATGTTTTTCTAATTTTTTAGTTTCACATATCCTTTATGAAGATATTAGCAATCAAAGTATTGGCACATAACGAGTTAACTTTTGTTAAGTAAAATTTGATGAAAGGTCCTCTTTAGTCTCCTCTCTCTTTTGATCTTGTTTTGTCTCATATTACAAACAACACTGAAAGAAATTAAAGAGGTTCACTTCTTGAACAACCACTTCTGAATCCCTATGTTTCCCCCCAGTAAAATGACACTTATACTCTCCGTTGCCAGTGCTGTTCCAGCGATGTTGGCACTAGCTCACCCGGGGATCACATGATATTGTTAAGTTACGAGACCACTGCGGCCTATCAGCACTGGTTTCACTCTCCCCTCTTTTGGACAAATCAAAACTTTCCTCCGGATGTCAGTTACATCCGTAGGAGAGAAGAGTGAAGCCAGCAATGATTGGCAATGTCACACTGTACCCAGGAAGAGCCAGTACTGACACCGCTGGAACAGCGCCAGCACCGGAGATGAGTTTAAGTGTTATTATTTTACTGGGGTGAGACATAGGGATTGAGAAGGGGTTGTTCAAATAGTGGACCAATCCTTAAATCAAATATACCGCAGGAGATCAGCAGTTTCCCTCCTGTGTTTGGATCTAAGATAACATTCTGCAGCGGGAGCATCTCCCTGTAGCATCGGCGTCTCTGCCCCGTACTAGGCAGAGACGCCGTCCCTCTCACCTCCCCGCTCCAGGCGCGGCGTCCTCCAGCGCTTCTCTCCCCGCGGCTTCCGGCACGCGCTCCTTCCCCGGCAGTGTGCTTAGGGCGCGCGCTCCCCCTCTTTTGAAGGGACCGCGCGCGCCGTCCTAAGGAGTCCCCGGCCAATTGCCAGAGGACCTCCCATATATAAGGCACCTCCTCCAAAATGGAGGTGCCCGAGCAATGTTGTTGCAAAGCCTTCACTCTGCTTCAGCCCTCAGGTCCCGTTACCAGTTACCTGCCAGTCACCTGCCAGATTCCTGCTTGTTACCTGCCAGTCACCTGCCAGATTCCTGCTTGTTACCTGCCAGTCACCTGCCAGATTCCTGCTTGATACCTGCCTGATATCCGCTTACCTGCTTGCAAGCCTGCGGTCCGACGGTCTGCCTTCCGACACCTGTCAGTCTGTCTATGGACCAGCCTGCCCGCTCACCTGGGAGCGCTCACCTACTACCTGTCTGCTAGCCTACCTGGAGGCTCCGCCGTCACGTGCTGTGACCACCTGCCTGTCCAGAGACTCTTGCCCGCTCACCTGGGAGCGCTCACCTGCTACCTGCCTGCTATCCTACCTGGAGGCTCCGCCGTCACGTGCTGTGACCACCTGCCTGTCCAGAGACTCTTGCCCGCTCACCTGGGAGTGCTCACCTGCTACCTGCCTGCTATCCTACCTGGAGGCTCCGCCGTCACGTGCTGTGACCACCTGCCTGTCCAGAGACTCTTGCCCGCTCACCTGGGAGCGCTCACCTGCTACCTGCCTGCTATCCTACCTGGAGGCTCCGCCGTCACGTGCTGTGACCACCTGCCTGTCCAGAGACTCTTGCCCGCTTACCTGAGAGCGTCCACCTGCTACCTGCCTGCTAGCCTACCTGGAGGCTCTGCCGTCACTTGCCGTGACCACCCGTCTGTCTAGAGACTGTCCCCGTCACTTGCCGTGACCTCCTTCCCTTCTACCCAGAGACTGTCCCCGTCACTAGCCGTGACTACCTGCCCGCCTTCCCTGGGAGCCACCCGCTTCCTTACAAGGACTGCCCCCTTGTATAGTTGCTCAGAGGTTCCACCTCCCAGACCCGTTACAGTTTGCTCGGGCCATGGAACCCGGTGGTCCCCAGATCTCCGGTCTGCACCAGGAAGTCTTACGTCAGAAAACTCAGCAGGAGGTGGTACTGTCCTATCTACGGTCCGTTAACTCTCGTCTAGGCGCATTGTGTGACTCGTCTTTGTCTACCTCTGGTCCAGCTGTGCCCATTCCTGCGGTACCGCAATCCAGTCCCTTCATGGTACCCGACTATGGACCTCGGCTTCTGGCACCTCCATGCTTTGCCGGCGAACCTACTTTAGCTCGGGGTTTCATAAACCAGTGCACCCTGCACTTTGAGCTATTGGCATACCAGTTCATCTCCGACCGGGCCAAGGTGGCCTTCATCATGTCCCATCTCACTGGGGAGGCACTGGCATGGCTAAATCCCCTGTGGGAGAGAGGGGATCCCCTGGTGTCCGACCTGCCATCTTTCCTCGCTGCTTTCCGGAAAGTCTTCGATGAACCTGGACGGAAAACCTCTTCTGCCTCCTCTCTGCTACGTCTCCGCCAAGGGAATCTCACCGTGGGCCAATATGCCATACGGTTCCGCACCCTCGCTTCTGAGCTTACCTGGGAAAATGAGGCTCTGGTGTCAGTCTTCTGGGAGGGTCTTTCCGGTCGAATTAAGGACGAGTTAGCTGGTCGGGACATTCCTACCACTCTGGATGACCTGGTGTCACTAGCTACCCGGATTGGCATCCGGTTCCAAGAACGTTCCAAAGAGACTGCCTGGGAGAAAGACTTTTCTTGCTCTGCTCCTACTTCCCTGAGACCTGCCTCTCAACCAGTCACTCCGCGGGCGCCCTCGCCTGAACCTATGCAGATCGACGAGACCAAGATGGTCAGATCTCGCCAAGAATCTCGCCGAGCCGAGGGAAGCTGTTTCTATTGTGGCAGTATGGAGCACTTCATCCATTCCTGCCTGGAAAAACCGGGAAACGCCAGTGTCTAGGACCACTCGGAGAGGTCGTCCTAGACAAAGATAAGCCCTCTCCGTCTCTGACTTTACCGGTCTCTATTGCTTGGGGAGAAAACCGTCACTTTGAACTCGCCCACCTGGGTTCTGGAGCTGCTGGAAACCTCATCTCCCAGTCTCTGGTAGAGAGATACCGTATTCCCACCAAGCCTCTGGCTGAACCATTGTCAGTCCCTCCGTGGATGGAAGACTTCTCTCGGAGACCATCCTGCTCGTCACTGAACCCATAACCCTGCAGGTGGGAATGCTGCACTCTGAGGAAATCTCATTCCATGTGCTGTCCGGACTTTCTCACTCCCTGTTGCTAGGTCTACCTTGGCTCCAGACACACGAACCCGTATTGAACTGGCGATCCGGTGAAGTACTCCGATGGGGTCCAGACTGCCATAGGACCTGCCTGGTTCCGGTCCGCCCAGCTCGCCCTCTGTCTACTCCAGCTAATTTACCATGTCTTCCGGCTCCTTACTGGCCCTATGCGGACGTCTTCGGTAAGATGGAAGCAGAGACGTTGCCACCCCATAGGCCATATGACTGCCCGATCGACCTGGTACCTGGCACCACTCCTCCCCGTGGGCGTATCTACCCGTTGTCTGCAGCCGAGACCCGGTCCATGTCTGAGTACATTGAAGAGAATCTGGCTAGGGGATTTATCCGAAAATCTACCTCCCCGGCTGGAGCCGGATTCTTCTTTGTCAAAAAGAAAGACGGCTCGCTACGTCCCTGTATTGACTACAGAGGACTCAATCTCATCACAGTAAAAAACAAATACCCCCTGCCGCTCATCTCCGAATTGTTTGACCGTCTCAAGGGCGCCAGGATCTTCTCCAAGCTGGATCTATGAGGAGCATATAACCTGGTCCGTATTCGTCAAGGAGACGAGTGGAAGACGGCATTCAATACCCGGGACGGTCACTATGAGTACCTTGTGATGCCCTTCGGTCTCTGTAATGCTCCCGCTGTCTTTCAAGAACTAGTCAACGACATCTTCCGTGACCTCCTGTACTCCTGCGTAGTGGTATACCTGGACGATATCTTGGTCTTCTCTCCGGATCTCCCCACACACCGAAGGGATGTTCGTCAGGTCCTGCTTAGGCTTCGGCATAACCACCTCTATGCCAAATACGAGAAGTGCCTCTTCGACCAGACCTCCCTACCGTTCTTGGGCTATGTCATCTCCGAGACAGGTCTGCAAATGGATCCCGAGAAGCTCTCTTCCGTTCTAAAATGGCCTCGTCCTGAAGGTTTGAAGGCAATACAGCGATTCCTGGGCTTCGCTAATTACTATCGTCTTTTCATCCCACACTTCTCGTCTCGGACTGCTCCCATATCTGCACTCACCCGTAAGGGGGCTAATCCCAGGACATGGTCGCCTGAAGCCGAGGAGGCCTTCCTTTCCTTAAAGAAAGCCTTCGCCTCTGCTCCCATCCTGCACTGTCCGGACTGTAATAAACAATTCTACCTGGAGGTTGATGCCTCCTCCTCCGGAGCCGGAGCGGTACTCACCCAAAAATCTTCTACCGGGAGAATGGTACCTGTGGCTTCTTCTCCAAAATCTTCTCCTCGTCTGAGCGCAACTACTCCATAGGAGACCGTGAATTGCTAGCCATCAAATTGGCACTGGGGGAGTGGCGCTATCTGCTTGAAGGGGCTCTCTACCCGGTAATTATCTACACGGATCACAAAAACCTGGCATATCTCCAAAATGCCCAGAGACTCAATCCTCGGCAGGCCCGGTGGTCGTTGTTTTTTGCCCGCTTCGACTTCATTCTTCATTTCCGTCCGGCGGACAAGAACGTCAAAGCTGATGCCTTGTCCCGGTCCTTCCTGTCCACCGATCAAGAGGAGGAGCCTACGCACATCATCGACTCCTCCATGGTGATGAATGTGGCCCCCTTGGATCTGACTCGTCTCCCACCCGGTAAGACGTTTGTAGCTGTACCAGATCGGGAGAGGGTTCTTCGCTGGGGACATTCTTCTAAACTAGCTGGCCATGCTGGCCAAAAGAAGACCTTCCAACTCATTACCCGGCATTACTGGTGGCCTACCCTGCGTAAGGACGTGGTAGACTTCGTCGCGGCCTGCTCATCCTGTGCCCGTAACAAAGTTCCCAGACATCTTCCAGCCCGCCATCTCCTGACCCTTCCCGTACCTGCTGCTCCTTGGCAGCACATTGCTATGGACTTTATCACCGATCTTCCTATTTCTGCCGGTTGTACAGTCATTTGGGTTGTCGCTGACCGCTTTTCTAAGATGGCCCACTTCATTCCCCTGCCTGGTCTCCCATCTGCACCCGAGCTGGCTAAAGACTTTATCCGCCACATCTTCCGTCTCCATGGCCTGCCCCTCCACACCGTGTCGGATCGTGGGGTTCAGTTCACCTCACGCTTCTGGAGAGCCACATGTAAGCTGCTTGACATCACCCTGGACTTCTCCTCCGCTTACCACCCACAGTCCAATGGTCAAGTGGAGCGGATCAATCAGATCCTGACCAGTTACCTCCGGCACTTCGTTAATGCACACCATTCGGACTGGGTGGATCTCCTACCATGGGCCGAGTTCTCTTACGATAACCATGAGAGCGAATCCTCTTCCAAATGCCCGTTCTTTATAGTCGGTGGCCAACATCCCCGGATTCCACTTCCTGTCTCCGTTTCTGTGGACAACCCTGCTGCGGAGTCTCTTGTCAGAGAATTTTCTACTATTTGGGAGAGTACCAGGTCCGCTCTTCTTCTGTCCTCTGAGCGGATGAAGAGATATGCTGATAAGAGACGTCTGGATCCGCCTCAATTCCGTCCGGGAGACAAGGTTTGGCTCTCGTCCAAACATGTGCGGCTCAAAGTACCCTCCTTCAAGTTGGGCCCTCGATTCATCGGTCCCTTCGAAGTCCTCAGGCAAATTAACCCTGTGGCCTACAAATTAAATGTCCCGGCCACCCTACGGATTCCCAACTCCTTCCACGTATCTCTCCTCAAACCCGTTGTCTTTAACTCTTTTTCCAATAATCCAGGTGCCCCTCCTGCTCCGGTTTCCGCTGATGACGTCTTTGAGGTAGAGAGTATTCTGGCCTCCAAGAGGGTAAGAGGAAAAACCTTTTTTCTGGTGGATTGGAGGGGGTTTGGTCCTGAGGAGAGAACTTGGGAACCCAGGGAGAACATCAACGCCCCGCTTTTCCTTGAAAAATTTCTTTCTGGCCAAAAAAAGAGGGGGCCTAAAGGGGGGGGGTACTGTAGCATCGGCGTCTCTGCCCCGTACTAGGCAGAGACGCCGTCCCTCTCACCTCCCCGCTTCAGGCGCGGCGTCCTCCAGCGCTTCTCTCCCCGCTGCTTCCGGCACGCGCTCCTTCCCCGGCAGTGTGCTTAGGGCATGCGCGCGCTCCCCCTCTCTTAAAGGGACCGCGCGCGCCGTCCTAAGGAGTCCCCGGCCAATTGCCGGAGGACCTCCCATATATAAGGCACCTCCTCCAAAATGGAGGTGCCCGAGCAATGTTGTTGCAAAGCCTTCACTCTGCTTCAGCCCTCAGGTCCCGTTACCAGTTACCTGCCAGTCACCTGCCAGATTCCTGCTTGTTACCTGCCAGTCACCTGCCAGATTCCTGCTTGTTACCTGCCAGTCACCTGCCAGATTCCTGCTTGATACCTGCCTGATATCCGCTTACCTGCTTGCAAGCCTGCGGTCCGACGGTCTGCCTTCCGACACCTGTCAGTCTGTCTATGGACCAGCCTGCCCGCTCACCTGGGAGCGCTCAGCTACTACCTGTCTGCTAGCCTACCTGGAGGCTCCGCCGTCACGTGCTGTGACCACCTGCCTGTCCAGAGACTCTTGCCCGCTCACCTGGGAGCGCTCACCTGCTACCTGCCTGCTATCCTACCTGGAGGCTCCGCCGTCACATGCTGTGACCACCTGCCTGTCCAGAGACTCTTGCCCGCTCACCTGGGAGCGCTCACCTGCTACCTGCCTGCTATCCTACCTGGAGGCTCCGCCGTCACGTGCTGTGACCACCTGCCTGTCCAGAGACTCTTGCCCGCTCACCTGAGAGCGTCCACCTGCTACCTGCCTGCTAGCCTACCTGGAGGCTCTGCCGTCACTTGCCGTGATCACCCGTCTGTCTAGAGATTGTCCCCGTCACTTGCCGTGACCTCCTGCCCTTCTACCCAGAGACTGTCCCCGTCACTAGTCGTGACTACCTGCCCGCCTTCCCTGGGAGCCACCCGCTTCCTTACAAGGACTGCCCCCTTGTATTGTTGCTCAGAGGTTCCACCTCCCAGACCCGTTACACTCCCCACTGCTCTGTCCACTATAGGTGGCAAATAAAAAGTCATAATAATGTTAAGCATAATTATGTATCCATTCTCGGAATTTGTGAGGGTTCTAGTGGTCATCCCCTAAGCAATGAGCAAGTTATTACCTAGAGTTGAAACCAGAAGTTTACATACACTACTGTATATAAAAAGACACATATGCATGTTTTTCTCAATATCTGAATGAAATCAGAATTAACCTTTCCTGTTTTAGGTCAGTTAGGATTACCATAATTTTTAATACTTGCCAAATGCCAGAATAATGAAAGAAAGAGAATGTTTTAAGGCATGTTTATTACTTACTGCAAAGTCAAAAGTATATATACACTAAGATTACTATGCCTTTAAACAATTCTGGACTGCCCATATGATGATGTCATATGTTTGGAAGCTTCTGATTTCGTTTTTTTTGGCAACATCTGAGTTAGAGACACACCTGTGGATGTATTTTAATGCACAGATGAAACACACTGCTTCTTTGTGTAGCATCATGGGAAAGTCTAAAGAAATCAGCCAAGATATCAGGAAGAGAATTGTGGACTTGCACAAGTCTGGCTCATGCTTGGCCACAATTTCTAGATAACTGAAGGTGCCTCGTTCATCTGTACAAACAATTATACGCAAGTACAAAAAGGATGGGAATGTCCAGACATCATACCATTCAGGAAGGAGATGGGTTCTGTGTGAAGATGATGGCGGAAGCTGGTAAGATTGTGTCAATATCTACAAGTACTGTATCAACATGGGCTGAAAGGCACCTCTGCCAGGAAGAAGCCATTACTCCAAAAGAAACATAAAAAAGCCAGATTAATGTTTGCAAATGAACACAGGAGCAAAGACCTTAATTTTTGGAGACATGTCCTGTGGTCTGATGAAACTAAAATTTAACTTTTTGGGCATAATGACCATCATTACGTTTGGAAGAAAGAGGGAGAAGCTTGGAAGCCTAAAAACACCATCCCAACTGTGAAACACGGGGGTGGCAGCATCATGTTGTTTTGCTGCAGGAGGGACTGCTGCAATTTACAAAATAGATTTCAACATGGGAAAAGAAGATTATGTGGCAATACTGAAGCAACATCTCAAGATATCAGCCAGGAAGTTAAAGCTTTGGCGGAAATGGGTCTTCCAAATGGACAATGATCCCGAAGTATACTGCCAAAATGGTAAGTTGCTTAAGGATAACAAAGTCAATGTTTTGGAGTGGCCATCACAAAGCCCTGATCTCAATCCTATTGAAAATTTATGGGCAAAGCTGAAAAGGCACGTGCGAGCAAGGCAACCTACAAACCTGGATCAGTTATACCAGTTTGGTCAGGAGGAATGATCCCAAATTCCGACCAACTATTGTGAGAAGCTTGTGGAAGGATATCCCAAACGTTTGACCCAAGTCATTCAGTTTAAGGGCAATGGTACCAAATACTAATGAAATGTATGTAGACTTTTGACTTTGCAGTAAGTAATAAAAATGCCTTAAAACTAATGATGAGCGAGCACTAAAATGCTCAGGCACTCGTTGTTCGAGTCGAGCAAATTGGAATGCTCGAGTGCTGGGTCCGAGCCCAATGTAAGTCTATTGGAAATCGAGCATTGTTCCGGCGCTCTCCCCACTCCCCTGGAGGTCTGCAGAGGGCCTAAAAATTGCCCAAATTGATGGGAACAGTGCTCAAATGGCATGGGAACAGCATGGAGAAGCCCCTGGAAGCATTTCTGACTCCCAGGTCACTGCTGTCAACAATGTTGTCAGAGGTATTATGCCAATTTTACGGACTCACAATAAAACATACAAAAACTATACCAAAATGTATTTTCCTGGGAAATATGTTAAGGAGCATCCTTTCCAGGGTAATGACTTGAATATAAGGCAAAATAAATTTCCAAAAATAAAAATGCTCCTCCACACCTTGGGCTATGTTCACACATAGCGTTTTTGATGCGGTTTTGCACTTTTGCATTGCTGTCAACTATGACAAATGCATTCAACGGGAAATGTCATTTTAACATTTTACAACCTTATCTGGCCATGTGGTATGTGACACATCATCAGACACATCCTGTTTCATTTGTTATGGAGGGAATCTGACAGTCACAAAGCCTATTTTTATAGGGCCATCAGGCGGCCCTTACTATTCTTAAAGGGCCAGCAGTTGGCCCTAGCTATTGTTAGAGAGCCATCAGCCGGCTATGCTTTGCTGTTCCAATTATTAACGAGTGGGTCTCCTATACTGTTATTGCGTATGCAGTGACTGCAGCGGCTGCCAAAAATTTGAACGCAACCCAATTCCCCTTTGAAGAGACATAAAAAAAATGTTCCCATTATAAAGGAGCAGGTCTCCTATAGTGGTAATGCCCATGCTGTGACTGCAAGGGCTGCCAAAATTTGGGAAAAACCCCACTAAGAATTTAAAGACACATAGAGCGGGGCCACAGTAATGATATGTTCCCATTAGAAAGGAGAAGGTCTGCTATACAGTTATAAGGTATGTGTAACATACCTGGCGGCGTCCTTGCATAGTGGTCCATCTCCCACTGTGCAAGAGAGCGCACTTGATCTCCAATTCAGAATGTCTCTCTGGCTTCCCTCCATGCTGTTTGTTTGTCTCTGTTTCTGCTGCTTAAGGGCGGCGCCCGATCACTTCCTGCTTTTTGTACCTGCTGCAGGCACACCCCTTGTGCGTCCTCAGCCTATTGCTGTCTGTCACCTGGTATTTAAACCAGCTGCTCCAATTAACCCAGGCCTGAGCATCTTGCCCTGTCAGTTGGCTTTTTGTCTCTGACATGCCAGGTCCTGTGTATGTTACCTGTCTTGCAGTATTTGTTCCCGTGTCTGTACTGTGTCCTACCTGTGTACTCTAACCTGCAGTCTGTACACGCTCTCTAGCCTGTTGTCTTCTGCCTATCCTGGAGGCTATATTTCCAGGCCAATGTGAACACGCTCCTAGCCTGTTCTTTCCCCCTTCTAGGGGCCGCATACCTAGACCCGTTCCTGTATCTTGCCTGCTCTAGTTTGTATACTCTTCTAGCCTGTTATCTGTTTTTCTCTATGTCCGAACCTTCCCTTTTCTTGCAGAATCTGATCCCGTACCTATCTCCTACTCGTTGTCTTTGTACTCCCGTTTGTGAGTTTGGAGTCCACTCTCTACTTCATTGCAAGTATCCTGTGTGTATCTGGTTCTGCCTTCCCCTTCCAGTCTGTTCCGTGTGAACAGAGCCCTGTCCCCTCCGCGTCTGCGGTTTCGCTTTGCTCAGCCCTGTCCACCGCGTCTGCGGTTTTGCTTTGCTCAGCCCTGTCCACCACGTCTGCGGTTTCGCTTTGCTCAGCTCTGTCCACCGCGTCTGCGGTTTCGCTTTGCTCAGCTCTGTCCACCGCGTCTGCGGTTTCGCTTTGCTCAGCCCTGTCCACCTCGTCTGCGGTTTCGCCTTGCTCAGCCCTGTCCACCGCTTCTGCGGTTTCGCTTTGCTCAGCCCTGTCCACCGCGTCTGCGGTTTCGCTTTGCTCAGCCCTGTCCACCGCGTCTGCGGTTTCGCTTTGCTCAGCCCTGTCCACCGCGTCTGCGGTTTCGCTTTGCTCAGCCCTGTCCACCGCGTCTGCGGTTTCGCTTTGCTCAGCCCTGTCCACCGCGTCTGCGGTTTCGCTTTGCTCAGCCCTGTCCACCGCGTCTGCGGTTTCGCTTTGCTCAGTCCTGTCCACCGCGTCTGTGGTTTCGCTTTGCTCAGCCCTGTCCACCGCGTCTGCGGTTTCGCTTTGCTCAGCCCTGTCCACCGCGTCTGCGGTTTCGCTTTGCTCAGCCCTGTCCACCGCGTCTGCGGTTTCGCTTTGCTCAGCTCTGTCCACCACGTCTGCAGTTTCGCTTTGCTCAGCTCTGTCCACCGCGTCTGCGGTTTCGCTTTGCTCAGCCCTGTCCACCGCGTCTGCGGTTTCGCTTTGCTCAGCCCTGTCCACCGGGTCTGCGGTTTCGCTTTGCTCAACCCTGTCCACCGCGTCTGCGTTTTCGCTTTGCTCAGCCCTGTCCACCGCGTCTGCGGTTTCGCTTTGCTCAGCCTTGTCCACCGCGTCTGCGGTTTCGCTTTGCTCTGCCCTGTCCACCGCGTCTGCGGTTTTGCTTTGCTCAGCTCTGTCCACCGCATCTGCGGTTTCACTTTGCTCAGCCCTGTCCACCCCGTCTGCAGTTTCGCTTTGCTCAGCCCTGTCCACCGCGTCTGCGGTTTCGCTTTGCTTTGCCCTGTCCACCGCGTCTGCGGTTTCGCTTTGCTCAGCTCTGTCCACCGCGTCTGCGGTTTCGCTTTGCTCAGCTCTGTCCACCGCGTCTGCGGTTTCTCTTTGCTTTGCCCTGTCCACCGCGTCTGCGGTTTCGCTTTGCCCAGCCTTGTCCACCGCGTCTGCGGTTTCGCTTTGCTCAGCCTTGTCCACCGTGTCTGCGGTTTCGAATTTGTCTCCCAGTCTGTACTGGACCCTACCCAGCCTGCGCTCTAGTCTGCCTGTTCCTGTATTCCCTGGTGTGGGTCAACAGCCGTGTCCGGAGTCTGACCTGGAGTAGACCCTGGTCCCTCTGCTCGGTTCCTCCCTGGTGCACTGGCGTCGTATGCAGTCGTGCGACCTTGGTCGGATCGGGCAGATACTTAGTTACGCCCCTCCAGGCACTCTCCGGTTCATGGCACAGTGGAATCGCTACATACACATGCACACGCCACTCAGCCCGGGCGTGTGCATTACAGCATGCTCAGGCCATGGTTCCCGTTGAGCCCCACGGCCTTCGCTCTCTGAGACGTTTTCCAGCCAATACGTGCATTAAAAATAAATAAAAAAATATATATATTTATTATTATTATTATTTTTTTGTTTAGGTGAGTTCCAGGCGAATTACGCACCCGTCCAGATGGATCGTTCTGCACTCGTTCCTGCGGATCCGCCACGGTACTATGGGGATCCAAGACAGAGTCGTGCATTTGTGGAACAATGCATGCTACACTTTAAGGCCTACCCTCTCTATTTTCCTTCCGATTGGGCTAAAGTGGCCTTTATGATTGACTACCTAGCGGGTGATGCCTTGAAATGGGTCACCCCCCTATGGGAAGCATGGGATCCTGTCGTCCTTGACCTGCAGGCCTTCCTGGTGGCCTTTCGTATGGTCTTTGAGGACCCTAACCCTGAAGCCCCTGCTGAAGCTTCACTTCCCAATATCCCGGAGCAGCCCCGACCGGTAATGTGTGTGGGTAGCGCACTAGTCCTCCTGCCCGAAGAGACTACTGCCCACCCAGAATCCACACAGGATGACTACGCTCTCCGGAATACTTCTCACGACCTCAAGAGGCAGTCCAGACGTGCTAGGCGTAGAGGCAAGCCGTCACGCCAAGGTCTGTTCTCCCAAAGACCTCCTGATTCCAACCTTGAGGTTCCTGCTGAAGCTTCATTTCCCGGTATCCCGGAGCAGCCTCGATGGGTAATGTGCGTGGGTAGCACCAGTTCTCCTTCCCCAAGAGACTACTGCCTACCCAGATACCACACTGGAGGACTTCCTGCACCCGGTATCTGATGCTTCACCCACTTTAACCGGTGAGCATGTCCAAGGGTACTCTGAAGCTGTGATTACCTCCGAGTCTGTGCATCTCTACTACCTGGCGGAGGACCCCCTGTTGCGTCCTGAATCCTCCGGGATACCACCTGATGACAAATGGAGAGAGACTTCCCTACACCCGGTATCCGATACTTCGTCTACTCCGTCCTGTGAGCCTGACAATGGGTACCTCAAAGCGGTAGTTAACCCCGAGTCTCTACTCCCCTCCGACCAGGTGGAGGACCTCCAGTTGTCTACAGAACCATTCGGGGTGCTACCTGGTAGCGAATGGACAGAGCCTTCCCTATACTCTGCACCTGATACCTCGCCCGCTTCGTCCAGTGAGTCCGACCTAGTGTACTCCGAAGCAGAGGTTACCCATGAGTCTCTTCACCCCTCCGACCAGGTGGAGGACCTCCAGTTGTCTCCTGAGCCCTTCGGGGTGCTACCTGGTAGCGAAAGGACAGAGACTCTCCTATACTCTGTACCTGATACCTCGCTCACTTCGTCCAGTGAGTCCAACCTAGTGTACTCCGAAGCAGAGGTTACTCCCGAGTCTCTACACCCCTCCGACCAGGCGGAGTACCTCCAGTTGTCTCCAGAACCCTTCGGGGTGCCACCTGGTGGTGAATGGACTGAGACTTTCCTATATCTTGGATCTGATACCTCGCTCGCTTCGCCTAGTGAGTCTAACCTAGTGTACTCCGAAGCAGAGGTTATTTCCGAGTCTCTACACCCCTCCGACCAGGCGGAGGACCTCCAATTGTCTCCAGAACCCTTCGGGGTGCCACCTGGTGGTGAATGGACAGAGACTTTCCTATACTCGGCACCCGATACCTCGCCTGCTTCGTCCAGTGAGTCCGACCTAGTGTTCTCTGAAGCAGAGGTTACCCCCGAGCCTCTGCACTCCTCTGACCCGGCAGAGGACCTCCAGGTGTCTCCTGAACCCTTCGGGGTGCTACTTGATAGCGAATGGACTGAGACTCTCCTATACTCGGTACCTGATACCTCGCCTGCTTCATCCAGTGAGTCTGAACAAGTGTACTCCAAAGCGGAGGTTACCCCCGAGTCTCTGCCCCCTTCCAACCCGGCGGAGGACTTCCAGTTGTCTTCTGTACCCTCTGGGGTGCCACCTGAAAATATGTGGAGAGAGACTTCCTTGTGTGCTGTTCCTGGTACTCCACCCGTTTCGTCTGTTGCTGAGGATGGCTGGATAGGAGGTAGCATCCTAGCTACCCAGATGAGACCAATTTTTCCTGTGGACAGTGGAAGTGATCTTCTTGAAGTGAAGGATTGGCCCTCGAATTCCCTGCGGAAGATTCTGGCAGGCCTGAAGAAGAGGGGGCGTAAGGGGGGGGTACTGTAACATACCTGGCAGTGTCCTTGCATAGTGGTCCATCTCCCAATGTGCAAGAGAGCGCACTTGATCTCCAATTCAGAATGTCTCTCTGGCTTCCCTCCATGCTGTTTGTTTGTCTCTGTTTCTGCTGCTTAAGGGCAGCGCCCGATCACTTCCTGCTTTTTGTACCTGCTGCAGGCACACCCCTTGTGCGTCCTCAGCCTATTGCTGTCTGTCACCTGGTATTTAAACCAGTTGCTCCAATTAACCCAGGCCTGAACATCTTGCCCTGTCAGTTGGCTTTTTGTCTCTGACATGCCAGGTCCTGTGTATGTTACCTGTCTTGCATTATTTGTTCCCGTGTCTGTACTGTGTCCTACCTGTGTACTCTAACCTGCAGTCTGTACACGCTCTTCAGCCTGTTGTCTTCTGCCTATCCTGGAGGCTGTATTTCCAGGCCAGTGTGAACACGCTCCTAGCCTGTTCTTTCCGCCTTCTAGGGGCCGCATACCTAGACCCGTTCCTGTATCTTGCCTGCTCTAGTTTGTATACTCTTCTAGCCTGTTATCTGTTTTTCTCTATGTCTGTACCTTCCCTTTTCTTGCAGAATCTGATCCCGTACCTATCTCCTACTCGTTGTCTTTGTACTCCCGTTTGTGAGTTTGGAGTCCACTCTCTACTTCATTGCAAGTATCCTGTGTGCATCTGGTTCTGCCTTTCCCTTCCAGTCTGTTCCGTATGAACAGAGCCCTGTCCCCTCCGCGTCTGCGGTTTCGCTTTGCTCAGCCCTGTCCACCGTGTCTTCGGTTTTGCTTTGCTCAGCCCTGTCCACCGCGTCTGCGGTTTCGCTTTGCTCAGCTCTGTCCACTGCGTCTGCGGTTTCGCTTTGCTCAGCTCTGTCCACCGCGTCTGCGGTTTTGCTTTGCTCAGCCCTGTCCACCGCGTCTGCGGTTTCGCTTTGCTCAGCCCTGTCCACCTCGTCTGCGGTTTCGCTTTGCTCAGCCCTGTCCACCGCGTCTGCGGTTTCGCTTTGCTCAGCCCTGTCCACCGCGTCTGCGGTTTCGCTTTGCTCAGCCCTGTCCACCGTGTCTGGGGTTTCGCTTTGCTCAGCCCTGTCCACCACGTCTGCGATTTCGCTTTGCTCAGCCCTGTCCACCGCGTCTGCGATTTCGCTTTGCTCAGCCCTGTCCACCGCGTCTGCGATTTCGCTTTGCTCAGCCCTGTCCACCGCGTCTGCGGTTTCGCTTTGCTCAGCCCTGTCCACCGCGTCTGTGGTTTCGCTTTGCTCAGCCCTGTCCACCGCGTCTGCAGTTTCACTTTGCTCAGCCCTGTCCACCGCGTCTGTGGTTTCGCTTTGCTCAGCTCTGTCCACCGCGTCTGCGGTTTCTCTTTGCTCAGCTCTGTCCACCGCGTCTGCGGTTTCGCTTTGCTCAGCCCTGTCCACCGCGTCTGCGGTTTCGCTTTGCTCAGCCCTGTCCTCCGCATCTGCGGTTTCGCTTTGCTCTGCCCTGTCCACCGCATCTGCGGTTTCGCTTTGCTCAGCCTTGTCCACCGCGTCTGCGGTTTCGCTTTGCTCTGCCCTATCCACCGCGTCTGCGGTTTCGCTTTGCTCAGCCCTGTCCACCGCGTCTGCGGTTTCGCTTTGCTCAGCCCTGTCACCGCGTCTGCGGTTTCGCTTTGCTCAGCCCTGTCCACCGCATCTGCGGTTTCGCTTTGCTCAGCCCTGTCCACCGCGTCTGCGGTTTCGCTTTGCTCAGCCCTGTCCACCGCGTCTGCGGTTTCGCTTTGCTCAGCCCTGTCCACCGCGTCTGCAGTTTCGCTTTGCTCAGCTCTGTCCACCGCGTCTGCGGTTTCTCTTTGCTCAGCTCTGTCCACCGCGTCTGCGGTTTCGCTTTGCTCAGCCCTGTCCACCGCGTCTGTGGTTTCGCTTTGCTCAGCCCTGTCCACCACGTCTGCGGTTTCGCTTTGCTCAGCCCTGTCCACCGCATCTGCGGTTTCGCTTTGCTCTGCCCTGTCCACCGCGTCTGTGGTTTCGCTTTGCTCAGCCTTGTCCACCGCGTCTGCGGTTTCGCTTTGCTCTGCCCTGTCCACCGCGTTTGCGGTTTCGCTTTGCTCAGCCCTGTCCAACGCATCTGTGGTTTCGCTTTGCTCAGCCCTGTCCACCGCATCTGTGGTTTCGCTTTGCTCAGCTCTGTCCACCGCGTCTGCGGTTTCGCTTTGCTCAGCTCTGTCCACTGCGTCTGCGGTTTCGCTTTGCTTCGCCCTGTCCACCGCGTCTGCGGTTTCGCTTTGCTCTGCCTTGTCCACCGCGTCTGCGGTTTCGCTTTGCTCAGCCTTGTCCACCGCGTCTGTGGTTTCAAATTTGTCTCCCAGTCTGTACTGGACCCTACCCAGCCTGCGCTCTAGTCTGCCTGTTCCTGTATTCCCCGGTGTGGGTCAACAGCCGTGTCCGGAGTCTGACCTGGAGTAGACCCTGGTCCCTCTGCTCGGTTCCTCCCTGGTGCACTGGCGTCGTATGCCGTCGTGCGACCTTGGTCGGATCGGGTAGATACTTAGTTACGCCCCTCCAGGCACTCTCCGGTTCATGGCAGTGGAATCACTACATACACATGCACACGCCACTCAGCCCGGGCGTGTGCATTACAGTATGCAGTGAGTGCAACGGCTGCCAAAATTTAGGAAAAACCCCACTAACAATGACACATAGAGCTGGGCCACAGTAACGACATGTTCCTATAAGAAAGGAGAGGGTCTGCTATACAGTTAAAGGGTATGCTGTGAGTGCAACGGCTGCCAAAATTTTGTAAAAACCCCAATAACAATTTAAAGACACATAGAGGTGGGCCTCAGTAATGACATATTCCCATTACAATGGAGCGGGTCTCCCATACTGTTTGCCTATGCAGTGACTGCAATGGCTGTCAAAAATTTGGAGGCACTCCAATGCCCCTTGCAAGAGACATAGAGGTCGGAGGGCTCCTGAAAACAATGTTCTCATTATTAGGAAGTGGGTCTCCCATACTGTTTGCCTATGCAGTGAAGCAATGGCTGCCAAAAATTTGGAGGAACTCCAATGCCCCCTTGCAAGAGATGTAGAGGTTGGAGGGTCTCCTGAAAAAACTTTCCCATTATTAGGAAGTGGGTCTTCCATACTGTTTGCCTATGCAGTGAAGCAACGGATGCCAAAAATTTGGAGGAACTCCAATGCCCCTTGCAAGAGATATAGAGGTCGGAGGGCTCCTGAAAACAATTTTCCCATTATTAGGAAGTGGGTCTCCCATACTGTTTGCCTATGCAGTGAAGCAACGGCTGGCAAAAATTTGAAGAAACTCCAATGCCCCTTGCAAGAGATGTAGAGGTTGGAGGGTCTCCTGAAAAACTTTCCCATTATTAGGAAGTGGGTCTTCCATACTGTTTGCCTATGCAGTGAAGCAACGGCTGCCAAAAATTTGGAGAGACTCCAATGCCCCTTGCAAGAGATGTAGAGGTCAGAGGGCCTCCTGAAAAAAATGTTCCCATTATAAGGAAGTGGGTCTCCCATACTATTTGCCTATGCAGTGATTGCAACGGCTGCCAAAAATTTGGAGGAACTCCAATGTCCCTTGCAAAAGACGTAGATATGTTGATATGGTACATATGGTGGTGATATGGTGGTGGAGGATGCGGAGAAGGAGTAAGACAAGCAATTAGACAAAATCAGGAAGAATATACCCATGTCTGGGTGTGAAGACAGAGGTGCATGGGAATAGAGTTAGACCTGCCCAAAAAAAAGACATTGTATTTGAGTTTATGTTACGCTGCTGTCATTCAGTGGTGTTGAGAAGTCTGGCCCAATCCAGCCCTTGTTCATTTTTATATGAGTCAGCCTTTCAACATATTCAGTTGACAGGCGGATGCGCCTATCGGTTATAACTCCACCGGTGGCACTAAAAACCCGCTCTGACAAAACGCTAGCGGCAGGGCAGGCCAGGACCTCCAAGGCGTAGAGAGCCAGTTTATGCCACGTGTCCAGCTTGGATACCCAATAATTATAAGGCACAGAGGAATGACAGAGGACATTGGTATGTGTAGCGCCGGCGTCCCTGCCCTCTGCTAGGCAGGGACGCTGTTCCCCTCACCTCTCTGCTCCGTGCCCGGCGTGCTCCTCCCGCTCTGCTGGCAGCGCGTGCTCCTTCCCGGCTACTGTGCTTAGGGCGCGCGCGCTCTCCCTCCCTCTTAAAGGGGCCACGCGCGCCGTCCTAAGGAGTCCCCGGCCAATGGCCGGAGGACTTCACCATATATAAGGCACCTCCTCCAAAATGGAGGTGCCCGAGCAATGTTGTTGCACTGTTCACTACTCTGCTTCAGCCCTCAGGTCCCGTTGCCAGTTACCTGCCAGATACCTGCCAGATTCCTGCCAGCTTGCTGTCTTATTCCTGCCTGATATTCTGCTACCTGCCTGCTAGCCTGAGGTCCGATGGTCTGCCTTACAACTCCTGTCAGTCTGTCTAAGGACCAGCTTGCCCGCTCACCTGGGAGCGCACATCAGCTACCTGCCTGCTTGCCTGAGGTCCGACGGTCTGCCTTCCAACTCCTGTCAGTCTGTCTATGGACCAGCTTGCCCGCTCACCTGGGAGCGCACATCTACTACCTGCCTGCTAGCCTACCTGGAGGCTCCGCCGTCACGTGCTGTGACCACCTGCCTGTCCAGTGACTCCTGCCCGCTCACCTGGGAGCGCTCATCTGCTGCCTGTCTGCTAGCCTACCTGGAGGCTCTGCCGTCACGTGCTGTGACCACCCGCCTGTCCAGAGACTTCTGCCCGCTCACCTGGGAGCGCTCATCTGCCGCCTGTCTGTTGGTCTTCCTGGAGGCTCCGCCGTCACATGCTGTGACCACCCGTTTATCCAGAGACTCTCGCCTGCTCACCTGGGAGCTCACGTCTACCATCAGCCGCCACAGGTCGTACCAACCCTTTACCCAGAGACTGCCCCGGTCACTTGCCGTGACCATCTGCCCGTTCATCCAGAGACTGCCCCGGTCACTTGCCGTGACCATCTGCCCGTTCATCCAGAGACTGCCCCGGTCACTTGCCGTGACCTCCTGCCCGTTCTTCCAGAGACTGTCCCGGTCACCTGCTGTGACTGCCTGCCTGGTCGCCACCCGCTCCCTTACAAGGACCGCCCCCTTGTATAGTAGCTCAGAGGTTCCGCCTCCCAGACCCGTTACAGTATGATCGGCAAGGTACTCCCTCAGCAGCTTCCGAAACTTTTCCCTCCTTGTAAGAGTACCAGGGCTTGTGCGATGGGAGGGTCTGAGAAAACTGTTCCAGAACTTTGACAGTGTTCCCCTGCCTCTGCTGGATTGCATTTGCGTCTCTCTCGCCTGTACTCCTTGGTTGTCTAACGAACTGTGACCTCTGCCACCAGCGTTTTCAGATGGGAATTTTTTAAATAATTCCGCAACAAGGGCCTTCTTGTATTACCCCATTTTATTAGGCCTGTACTGCGCAGGAATAAGAGACAAAGTTCTCCTTGTAGCATGGGTCTAGAAGTGTCACCAACCAATAATGACTGTCATCCAAAATTTGGGCAACGCGAGGGACACGGGAAAGGCAGCGTAACATAAACTCAGCCATGTGTGCCAGACTGCAAAGAGGCAAGACTTCCGTGTCCTCACCAAGAGGATGACTGCTCATGCTCTCCTCCTCATCCTCCTCCTCTTCCTCCTCCTCTCTGTCCTCAGGCCATCCACGCTAACAGACGGTATGACAGTTGTGCAGGTAGTACCATCTATAGCGCAGGAAACTAGCTCCTGTTCCTCCTCCTCCTCCTCTTCCTCATTGTCACCCAATCCACGTTGGGATGAGATGAGGCTGGGCTGTGTGGAATCACCCTGTATGGTTCCTTGCTCCATCTCATCGAGCTCCGCCTGCAATGCATCCTCTTTGTCTTGTGAAATGCTCTCTGCTCACAGAGAGAAGCGGAATGGTGATGCTAATTATGGCGTCATCACCGCTTACAATCTTGGTGGAGTCCTCAAAGTTTTGGAGGATGGTACATATGTCTGACATCCATGTCCACTCCTGAGGTCTTATGTGTGGAGTCTGACTTAAATACCGACGGCCTTGTTGATGCTAGTAGTCAACAACTATCCTCTTCTGCTCACAAATCCTTCCCAACATCTGCAATGTAGAGTTCCAACGCGTGGGCACATCGCAGATCAGTCAGTGAGCTGGAAGCTGCAAACGCTGCTGAAGCATGGCAAGGGCGGTGGAAGCTGTAGCTGACTTTCTAAAATGGGCACACAGGTGGTGTACTTTGACCACCAGTTCGGACAGATCCGGGTAGGTTTTGAGAAACCGCTGAACCATGAGGTTTAGCACATGGGCCAGGTATGGTACGTATGTGAGCTCGCCTCACCTTAGAGCCTCCACCAGGTTCCGGCCATTGTAGTGTAAGGGGGAAGACCGGGGTGTAAGTACTTTCAGAACAAGGGATCCGGAACTGCCGAGGCCGTGCCTCTGGTTGCAGGGGGAAGACAGACTGCGAGAACAGGAGTCAGGTGACCGGGAAGCTGGGGGCATGTCCAGAGTGAAAGCTCAGGAGTCAGGAGACCGTGGAGCTGGGGGCGTGTCTAGGAAGAGGGATAAAAATGAAGTTTGCATGGGAAAGCAGGCAGTTGACAGCTGGAGTCAAGCCCGACTAGAGGGAGAAGAGACGCAGGGTCCGTGGAGCCGAGCAAGTGAGGAGCAGTGTTATGGACTAGGGGCTCAGCGGGTCAAACCGGAGACCGCCCGCTGCCGCCAGAAGATGGAGCATTATTTAGGCGTGGAAGCCAGAAGAAAACAACACCGACATCAGCCGGCAACTGCCTTGTAGGGAACAAGAGTCAGCTAAGTGTAAAACTGCCGATTACAACTGTTTCGACTCTGCTACATCTAGCCAAACTGGATTGTCGGTTATAGCCTGTTACCTGCTACTTCCCTTGTTGTCCCCATATTTCCCCTGTTACTCCCTGCATGGAGATTGACCCTGTTACAATAAATCCCTCCTGTTTATTAACCCTGTACTGGCTGCTTTGTGTTTCTGTGTCACTGCATCTAAAGTACCAGTGTCACATTTGGCGTAGTCGGCAGGATGCAGTCTTTAGACACAGACACTGCAGATCAGTCCATCCTGGGAGACACTAGATCTAGCTTGCCACTGGGGGCCATGCTCAGCAATCTCCCAAAGTTCACCGGGGACAATATGATGCTGTGGGACTGCGTTGAGAGAGTTAGGAGTATGTTACATATGTATCCAATGACCCCAGCTATGCAAGCTGAAATAGCCTTACTGGCCCTGGTCGGCGAGGCCAGGCACTCCGTCATGTACCGCCCTCCCCATGACAGGGATACTGTAGAAAAAGTGGTGCGGATATTGGAGGAGATGCATGGGGATCCCACCAATGTAGGAGAGCTGAGGATACGGCTGTTTCACCAAGTGCAGCATGAGGGGGAGACTGTGACGCAGTATGTTAATGCATTACAGAGGGTGCATGCCGGTATCACTAGAAAAGACAACATGGGGAATTTGGGAATGGGCCCCCCTGACGTGATCTTAAGGGACCAATTTGTGGCAGGCACAAGGATGTGCAGCTGAAGCAGGCCTTGCGGGAGTGCCTGTGTGCTAACCCACTTATGACTTTTCTAGAAGTAGGGGCGGAGGCACGTGTGAGAGAGCCGGAGATGGGGGTGACGGCCCTGGCAGGGATGGTCCGGAGTAACGAGGTACCCACTCCGCCTGCAGCTGAACCGGAATGGGCTCGAGAGATGCGAAAGGAGATACAGGAGATTCGGGGTGAATGGTCCAGTCTCAAGAAGACCCCTGCACCGACACCAGAGATACCCGCATCGATTGCCCCAGTTAGGGAAAGAATTGAATTCAGGCCCCGCCCTGCAAGAGAGTTCCGTAGAGGAGTGAGGCACCCCAGACAGAGACACGACCTGCTGGAAGTGCGGAGGCGCAGGACATTACACAAGGGCTGTGCTAGCCGAGGGCGGCCCCTGTCGCGGCAGCCGTTAAACTAACTGGCTCCATGTCTGGGGGACACAGCCCGGAGCCTAAGGAAGGGGAAAGAAAAAGAGGAAGTCCCAAGGACCTAGTTTCCACCAGCCCGACTGCCTGGGCCAAAATAAGTGGTTGGGCTGTTCACTACCTGATTGACACTTGATCCCAGGTAACTACGATGACAGAAGCCTACTTTCAACATCGATTTCCAGAGATAGCGCGGCATGAATGGGGACCAGTAATTAGACTCACGGCAGCTAATCAATTACCCATCCCGGTCGCAGGGGTGGTATGGATGAAGATCCGAGTGTGTGGAAGAGATGTGGGAAAAAAAGGGGTCATCTTGGTCGCAGGGGGAACCGGAAGTGGACCTCCGGTGACCCTCGGAATGAATGTGCTGAAAGAGATCGGGCAAATCCTGATTAGTGAGCCGAAGGAGATTCCTCTAGACCGGTGGAAACCACGAGCCGCCCAAAGGAGAGTTGTTCAACAATTAATCTGAGCCGCCCAGGCTCAGGAGATGTCAAGTGAAGGGAAGGTCCTGGGGAAAATAATAGTACCAGCAGCTGCGGCGCTCACCTTACCGCCAGGACAAACTGTACTTAAGTTACCCGCACGGGCCTGCACACCTCTTGAGGGGGTCGAAGTTCAGATAGAACCAACATCAATGGACAAAGTACCCCCCAGACTCCTGGTGGCCCTGACACTGGCCACCGTCCAAGGTGGCAATGTTATAGTGCGGTGCGTTAATCTGGGCGAAGGTGATCTCACATTCCCTCCCAGGGCGGAAATAGCCCAGATTCTGGGAATGCCAGAGAAGTTGGTGCAACCTGATGTGGTACAGCTCCGCTGTACGAGGAGACCCCTGGACTCTGGCGGTCATCGTGCCGCCGGAATCCCACTGTGCTAGTGCGAAGGGGGGACGAAGAATCCTAGAACAAATGCAGGCTGAATTGACGGGACTTTCACCTCGACAGGTGCAGCAGGTTGAGGAGGTACTGGAGCAGTACCAGGAAGTCTTTGCTCGCCATGAGGATGATTTTGGTTGCACCGAAGCCATTACCCATGAGATTTCCATGGGGAGCGCTGCCCCAGTGCAGGAGAGATACCGGCAGATACCTCCCCAGATATATAAAGAGGTTAAGGAGATGCTAGTCCATATGTTACAGAATGGTGTGATACAGGAAAGTCAGAGTCCGTGGGCAGCCCCGATTGTCCTGGTCCAGAAGAAAGATAGGATCCTGTGGTTCTGTGTGGACTATAGACGACTGAATGCCTGTACAGTACGAGACTCTTACCCACTACCCTGAATCGAAGAGTCCCTGTCGGCCTTAGAGAAGGCAAGATACTTCTCCTCTTTGGATCTGGCCAGCGGGTATTGGCAAGTGCCCGTGGCCGAACATGACCGTGCGAAGAAGGCATTCATATTACCCATGGGACTGTTCGAGTTCAATTGGATGCCCTTCGGCCTGACTAATGCCCCCGGGACGTTCCAGCGTCTGATGGAGAGGTGCCTGGGCAATTTGAACTTCGAGGCGACACTGATTTATCTTGACGACATAATTGTCTATGTCGCCGCCTTCGAGGAGCACCTCCAGCGACTGGAGCAAGTACTGAGTCGCCGACAGAGTCATGGCCTAAAGGTGAAGTCCCAGAAGTGCCACCTGTTTCGCAAACAGATTGAATATCTCGGTCATACTGTGTCCGGTGAAGGAGTCAGGCCCATCCGGGAAAAGGTGGCCGCCGTACAGGAGTGGCCTACCCCGAAGACAGTGAAGGACGTTCGGCCCTTCCTGGGACTTGTCGGGTACTACCAAAGATTCGTGAAGAACTTCACCCGCATAGCCAACCCACTGCTGGAGCTACTTATGGGAGTGTCGGCGGGCTCCAAGAATCGGGCGATTCGGTGGGGAAGCAGCCAGGAAGAGGCCTTCCATGCCCTAAAAATGGCTCTGACCGAGGCCCCAATACTTGCCTATGCGGATTTCTCCCAACCATTCATACTCCACACTGATGGGAGCCTGCATGGTCTGGGAGCCGTGTTATCCCAAGTACAGGAGGAGAAAGAGTGCGTGATTGCTTACACCAGCCGCTCCCTTCACGACTCTGAGAGGAACCCAGATAATTATAACTCTTTAAATTAGAGTTGCTGGCTCTGGTTTGGGCAATGACCGAAAAGTTCACAGAGTATTTGTCCGGGTCTGAAGTACTGGTGAGAACAGATAACAACCCACTGGCTCACCTGGAGAATGCGAAATTGGGGGTCCTGGAGCAGCGGTGGGTGGCCCGCATGGCCAGGTATTGGTATAAGATCGCATACCGGTCTAAGGCAGAGAATAGTCACGCCGACGCCCTCTCCAGAGTGACATATGAACGGCCTGATCATGACCGCGATGAATATTTGGAGGCGGATGAGGTCCCTAGCTTCCGAAGTTTCGTGGGACCGCTGGTCGCGGCACAGGGACAGATCGTAGAGACGTCGGAAGAACAAGTGCTAGGGCAGCCAAGAGATGACTGGGTCCGACTTCAACAGACTGACAGAGAAGTTGCCCAATTATGTCAATGGGTGGTTTTGAGACACGTCCCCAGTCGAGAGGAGAGGAGTACCCTGTCCCCGGGGGCGATAAAAATGCTGGGACAATGGCAGAGACGGGCTGCTGTACCAACGGGTACAGCTACTGCGAGAGTTCGGGATCACCTGGCAAGTAGTGATCCCAGAGAAGTTGGTCGGAGTAGTGGCTAAGAAGGCTCATGAACGAGGGGCTCACTTCGGACCAGAGAAGACATTTCAGTGGTTGCAGACGCTGGTGTATCACCCCCAACTGCGAGCAACAATAGTAGACTCTTGTCGAAGATGTCGGAGCTGTGAGCTGGTAAAGCCCCTGGAGCAGCTGGTCCCCATACAAACCATTGTGACTTCTGCCCCCTTGGAGGTGCTGATGATCGACTATTTGACTGTTGGACCAGTGCATCTCGGGTATGAACATTGCCTGGTAATGACAGACCACTTCACAATGTTTGTGGTGGTAACCAGAGAACAGACCGCCGAATCAGCTGCGCAGGCCATCTGCCGAGAATTCATTCAGGTGTACGGCTGCCCAAAGAGGATCCATTCCGATCAAGGCGCCTGCTTCCAGGGCCAGGTGATGGAAGAGCTGCTCTGGTTGTACAGGATTGAGAAGTCACGGACTACTCCTTACCACCCTCAAGGAAATGGGGCCTGTGAACGCTTTAATCGGACACTGATCCAAATTCTCCGCACGTTGGAGGAAGATCGGAAGGTACGATGGCCTGAGTTTGTGGCCGAGCTGGTGTGGGTCTACAACAACCGAGTGAATAATATGACAGAGTTCACTCCTTATACCTTACTGTTCGGGCAAAAGGGGCGAGAGATTACCGAGTTAGAGCTGGATCCCGAGGAGGACTACCCACGGACGGGGATGTCTTCCTGGGTCCGGGAACACCGACATCGACTGCAGACCCTCCGACGGTTGGTACAACAAAAGTTTCGGGAGCTCAAACATCATGAGACATTGCCTCTTTGAGGGACAGCATTGAGGCCCGGGAAGCGGGTGTTGGTTCGAGACAGGTGGCCCCGGGGCAAATTGAGTAGGTGGTGGGAACGGACCCTGCACCGAGTGAAGCGCAGGGTTGGCACAGAAGGACCTGTGTATAAAGTTCAACCCGAGGGGGCTGAAGGAGACCCTACCAGAGTGGTTCATCATAGAATGCTGCGGCCCTGTCTGTCTAAAGATGACGAGGATGAAGAAGGATCACCTGCTTCTAGAGAGGGTCCTGTCACAGTTGCCCCAAGCCACGGTGTGGATGAAGAATTGTTGATTCTACCTCCAAGCCCCAGCACTCGATTACCTGCAGCCCCCAGTGCAGGCGGCGAGGGAACACCATTGGTTGAAGCCACTAGGCAGGTGGAGATTGGGAATCCGAGTGACCCTGCACCCCCATCGGTCAAACTGAGTTACGCCGGTCAGAACGGACAACTGCAGGAGTGCCTCCTCACCGTTACAAACAAGATCAATTTATATGGCAACATATTGTCCAGGAAGTCCAAGAATGTGAACGTTTGGTGAAGGAACTCTCGCCCGTGGAATGGCGAGTTAAAGGAGTGCGGGAGTGTAAGGGGGAAGACCGGGGTGTAAGTACTTTCAGAACAAGGGATTCGGAACTGCCGGTGCCGTGCCTCTGGTTGCAGGGGGAAGACAGACTGAGAGCACAGGAGTCAGGTGACCGGGAAGCTGGGGGAGTGTCCAGAGCGAAAGCGGGGGGCGTGTCTAGGAAGAGGGAGAAAAAGGAGGTTTGCGCGGGAAAGCAGGCAGTTGACAGTTGGAGTCAAGCCCGACTAGAGGGAGAAGAGACGCAGGGTCCGTGGAGCCGAGTAAGTGAGGTGCAGTGTTATGGACTAGGGGCTCAGCAGGTCAAACCGGAGATCGCCCGCTGCCGCCAGAAAATGGAGCATTGTTTAGGCGGGGAAGCCAGAAGAAAGCAACACTGGCATCAGCCGGCAACTGCCTTGTGGGGAACAAGAGTCAGCTAAGTGTAAAACTGCCGATTACAACCATTTCGACTTTGCTACATCTTGCCCAACTGGATTGTCGGTTATAGCCTGTTACCTGCTACTTCCCTTGTTGTCCCCATATTTCCCCTGTTACTCCCTGCGTGGAGATTGACCCTGTTACAATAAATCCCTCCTGTTTATTAACCCTGTACTGGCTGCTCTGTGTTTCTGTGTCACTGCATCTAAAGTACCTGTGTCACAGTCACTCACGACCATGCCTGGCTGTAGGCTCAGCGCTGTCAGCCACAGATTTGCCTGCTCTTTCAGAGTGGTCCACAACTCTTCAGCATTGTGCGGTTTGTCACCTAAGTATATTCGCTTCAGCACAGCATGTTGCTGCTTGGCCGAGGCAGTGCTGCAGTGCTTCCAGCTTGCGACTGATGTGGTAATTTCAGAGACTGAGGCTGAAGAGTAGGAGGAGGAGGTTCAGGTGCTGTAGAATGTGGGGGCAACCCTGATTGACCCAGGGCCCACAATCCTCGGCGACGGGGAGACATGTTCCGTCCCAAGGTCCACCTGGGTCCCGGCTTCCACTATATTAACCCAGTGTGCCGTCAGCGAGAAGTACCGTCCCTGCCCACAAGCACTTGTCCACGTGCCCGTGGTTAGGTGGACTTTTCCAGTAACTGCGTTGTTGAGGGCATGTTTAATGTTGTGGGACACGTGCTCGTGTAATGCAGGGATGGCACACCGGGAGAAATAGTGGCGGCTGGGGACCGAGTACAGCCACTATTGCCGCCATCAGGTTGCGGAAAGCTTCTGTCTCTACGAGCCAAAAGGCAACATTTCGAGTGCAAGCATTTGCAAAATATGTCAATTTAGTAGTGTGGCCTGTGGGGCGTTGGCTGCATATTTGCACTTGCGTTCCAAGGACTGGGGTTGGGACAACTGAACGCTGTGATAGGACAAGGACGTGGACTTGCTTGCTGATGGTGATACTTGAGAGTGTTCAATGACTGGTGCAGGGCGGGAGGCATCTTGGCATGCGCCATGGGCAGGGGATTAGCGTGCATGCACAACAGTGGAAGAAGCAGTGGTGTCACCCGCAGACACTGTTGCTGGACCCTGGGGTTCAGCCCACTTAGTCAGGTGCTTTGCTGCCATGTGCCTGATCATACTGGTGGTGGTCAGGCTGCTAGTTTTGCTACCCCTGCTGATGCTGGCCTGGCAGGTGGTGCAAATGGCCTTTTTGTGGTTATCTGCTGAGTCTTTTAAAAACAACCAGCCTCGGGAATACCTAACAGTTGTACTAGCAACTTCCGCCATGTTGGCGTTACGAGGAATGTTTTCCTGCCTTGTGTCTGCGGCCACCACACTGCTTCTTCCTGCCTGTTGTGGTGCTACGCCTTCCTCCCCCTGTGTGCTGCTGTCTTCTCTCTGTATGTACCCTTGCCAGGTTGGGTCAGTTACTATATCATCCACCACCTCGTCTTCCACTCCTGCACCCTGGTCCTCCTCCTGACTTTCTGGCAATTGTGTCTCACCATCATCATCCACCTCTAGCGACAGTAATTGCACTTTCCTACCGTCGCCTTCATGTAACCTTTGCTGCTCCAATATTTGGGCATCGCTACACGCGTTCTCCTCTTGACTCGCTTGAAGCTGGCCGGGCAAGCGCCCCGAATCTACAAATGGAAAAGTGAACAGCTGTTCTGAGTGTCCAAGTGGGATCAGTTGTCTCCGGGTACTCGGCATGGTGGAAGTAAGGAGGATCAGGGTGAGGAATATGCGTTCCAGAGTCACGGCTACTGAGACTTGACCGTGTGGAAGACAGGGTGGTGGTGGTGGTGGCAAAGTGACTGGAAGCATTATCTGCTATCCAACCAACAACCTTTTGACACTGCTCTGGGTTCAATAGTGGTGTACTGCGCTCCCCTAGTAATTGGGACAGGAAGGTTGAGCGAAAAGATGTGGGTGTTTGTTGTGGCACAATTTCAGCTTGCCCATGGCCACGTCCTTGGCCTCTGCATGCACCATCTCCAACACGTCCAGTTCCCCGTGCAACGCACCTTGCCCATTTTACATGGAGGACAATATTTTCCATGTTCACGAGAAATGTCTGGTTTTGGAATGCAGTTATATGTGATATGTCTGACAGAGAACCACGGTTTTAAATAGCAGGCCTGTAATTTACTAATATTATTCTACACAGACACCTCATGTAAATAGCTTGACCGACACACTGCAACAGAATGGAAATGGAAGAAATGTCTGATTTTGGAACAGTCTTATATATTATATGTCTGACAGAGAACCACGGTTTTAAATAGCAGGCCTGTAATTTACTAATATTATTGTAAAACAGAGACCTAGTGCGAATAGCTTGACCGACACAGTGCAACAGAATGGAAATGGAAGAAATGTCTGATTTTGGAACAGTCTTATAGGTGATATGTCTGACAGAAAACCACAGTTTTAAATAGCAGGTCTGTAATTTACTAATACTATTCTTCACAGACACCTAGTGTGAATAGCTTGACGGACACACTGCAACAGAATGGAAAAGGAGGCCAATATTTTCCACGTTCAGTTCAAATTTCTGGATTTTTATCGCTGAAATATGGAACAGATCTGGCTTTATTCTACAGTGCTAACAAACAAATGTAGCAGAAAAATGGTGTACTCTGGATTGCTTTTTAAGCAAATAACCAGGATTAAGATTAAAAAAAAATTGCCCTGGCCCCTGATATCTGGGGCTATGTCTACAAATATCTGTAATTATTACAGCAGCAGCAGACAGGACGTTCAATGGACCCTCTTGTGCTGTATCATACACTGCAGTCTGCCACATACACTGCCTGCCTGCCTAGCACTGATTATAAGCAGCTGGATTAGTCCTCAGAAGGACTGTTAGTTCAGATGGATATACAATGCTCAAAAAAATAAAGGGAACACTCAAACAACGCATCCTAGATATGAATGAATGAAATAAAGTATTCTCATTGAATACTTTGTTCTGTACAAAGTTGAATGTGCTGACAACAAAATCACACAAAAATCATCAATGGAAATCAAATTTAGTAACCAATGGAGGCCTGGATTTGGAACCACCTCCAAAACTAAAGTGGAAAAACACACTACAGACTGATCCAACTTTGATGTAATGTCCTTAAAACAAGTCAAAATGAGGCTCAGTATTGTGTGTGGCCTCCACGTGCCTGTATGACCTCCCTATAATGCCTGGGCATGCTTCTGATGAGATTGCGGATGGTCTCCTGTGGGATCTCCTCCAGGATGGCACATCAATGCGAGCTGTGGCAAGAAGGTTTGCTGTGTCTGTCAGCGTAGTGTCCAGAGGCTGGAGGCGTTACCAGGAGACAGGCCAATACACCAGGAGACGTGGAGGGGGCCGTAGGAGGGCAACAACCCAGCAGCCGGACCGCTACCTCCGCCTTTGTTCAAGGAGGAACAGGAGGAGCACTGCCAGAGCCCTGCAAAATGACATCCAGCAGGCCACAAATGTGCATGTGTCTGCACAAATGGTAAGAAACCAACTGGAGACGCTGTGTGGCGAGCGATCTGATGCCTGCAACATCCTTCAGCATGACCGGTTTGGCAGTGGGTCAGTAATGGTGTGGGGTGGCATTTCTTTGAAGGGCTGCACAGCCCTCCATGTGCTCGCCAGAGGTAGCCTGACTGCCATTAGGTACTGAGATGAGATCCTCAGACCGCTTGTGAGACCATATGCTGGTGCGGTTGGCCCTGGGTTCCTCCTAATGCAGGACAACGCCAGACCTCATGTGGCTGGAGTGTGTCAGCAATATCCTGCAAGATGAAGTCATTGAAGCTATGGACTGGCCCGCCCGTTCCCCAGACCTGAATCCGATTGAGCACATCTGGGAGATCATGTCTCGCTCCATCCACCAACGTCGCGTTGCACCACAGACTGTCCAGGAGTTGGTGGATGCTTTAGTCCAGGTCTGGGAGGAAATCCCACAGGAGACCATCCGCAACCTCATCAGGAGCATGCCCAGGTGTTGTAGGGAGGTCATACAGGCACGTGGAGGCCACACATAATACTGAGCCTCATTTTGACTTATTTTCAGGACATTACATCAAAGTTGGATCAGCCTGTAGTGTGTTTTTCCACTTTAATTTTGGGGGTGACTCCAAATCCAGGCCTCCATTGGTTAATAAATTTGATTTCCATTGATGATTTTTGTGTGATTTTGTTATCAGCACATTCAACTTTGTACAGAACAAAGTATTCAATGAGAATATTTCATTCATTCAGATCTAGGATGTGTTATTTGAGTGTTCCCTTAATTTTTTTGAGCAATGTGTATATATATATATATATATATATATATATATATATATATACATACATACAGTATATGTTGTGGAATACCTATACTAACAGCATGTTCAATGGGCCCACATACCCTGCCTGCCTGCCTAACTCTTGCTATCATCACTGGATATACTGTATGCAGCTGGATTAATCCTCAGAAGGACTGTTAGTTCAGATAGATTGATATATATATATATGTTGTGGAATACCTGTACTAACTATACACAAGCAAATCTCTCCCTTACTCAGCAGCACCTTTCCCTACTCTGCCTGTTTCTGAGGTAGACTCTGACGAGCATAGCGGCGCCAGGTCTTATATAGACCTGATGATGCTTTGCAGCCTGCCAATCACTATAATGCCCACAACAAACATGGCTACAGCATTACAGTGCGTGGCAGGCAATCCCTGCATGTTCATTGGCTCTCTAAAGAGCGCCAAACATGCAGGGAGGGGACCCAAGTTCTCGCCCGAGCAACCCGGAAATACTCGCCGAGCTTGTTGAGCACAGTGATGCTCGAGCGAGTACCGAGCAGTGGCGAGCACATTCGCTCATCACTACTTAAAACATTCTCTCTCATTATTCTGGAATTTGGCAAATAATAAAAATTATGGTAATCCTAATTTACCTAAAGGGGGAAAGGTTTATTCTGTTTCATGCCAGATATTGAGAAAAACATGCATATGTGTCTTTTTATATAGTGTATGTAAACTTCTGGTTTCAACAGTATTTTCAGGATAGGAGATAGCTTTAAAACTTGACACAACTCTTTTAAGTAGGTTCCACCTCCCAGCAACTGCCAAATGGAGGAGATCTGCAAAAAATTAACCCCAGTATTCTTCGAGGGAATTTCGAAAAAACTTTGCTTCAGGAACAGGCAAAATGATAACAGACCATGCAAACACTGTTAGCTATCCGTGCAACATATTAATTAGTTAATAGTGATGAGCGAGCACTAAAATGCTCGGGTGCTCGTTGCTTGGGTCAAGCAAATCGTAATGATTATAATGAATTTGTACTCACAAAAGAATGTGAGTGGATCTTTAGGATAAACTGTGTGTTCTCGAAGGGATTGAATGAACAGCTGTCATTTGCACCGCTTTTATAAATATAGGGATTTTGCTCTTTTTCGCATGGGAAGTCAACATGGAGTCTAGTCATTGTTGTACCTTGCCGTACATTTAGGTCATCCATTTGAGAGAGACCTTTATCATTTAATTATCATTTATCTATTTTTCGTCTCCTCCCCTTCCTACCCCCAAATTAACCCCTTCTCTTTTGTTTCACTATGCCTTATTGATATTTCTAATATTAGCAACTCATCATTAATTCATCAATCATTTAAAATGTATCATTCATTCATTACAAACAACTATACCGTCTATTCGTTGTTGAATGGGAGTTGTCTTGAGGGCGTGATTGCCTCAAGACTAGTGATGAGCGAGCACTAAAATGCTCAGTTGCTCATTGCTCGGGTCGAGCAAATCGTAATGCTCGGGTTCTCGACCCGAGCAATGAGCCCAATGTAAGTCAGTGGGAAACTCGAGCATTTTTCCGGCGGCTTCCCCATCCTGGAGGTCTGCAGGGGGCCTAAAAATTGGCCAAATCAATGGGAACAGTGCTGAAATGACATGGGAACAGCATGGGGAAGACCCCTGGAAGCATCTCTGACTCCCAGGTCACTGCTGGGAACAATGTTGTCAGAGTATTACGCCACTTTTATGGACTGACAGTAAAACATACAAAAACAAAACCAAAATGGATTTTCCTGGATAAAACGTTAAGCCTCATTCTTTCCAGGGAAGTGACTTGTATATAAGGCAAAAAAAAAACACAGCAAAAATGCTCCTCCACACCTTGTACTATGTTCACACGTAGCGTTTTTGATGCATTTTTGCACTTTTACATTGCTTTCAACAGTGAAAAAAGCATTCACCAGTAAATGTAATTTTAACATTTTACTACCTTATCTGCCCATGTGGTGTGTGAGACATGATCAGACACATCCTGTTTCATTTATGAAGGAGGCAATCTGAAAGTCACAAAGCCTATTTTTACAGGGCCATCAGGCTGCCCTTTCTATTGTTAAAGGGACAGCAGTCGGCCCCCACTATTGTTAGAGGGCCATCAGCCTGCTATGCTTTGTTTTTCCCATTATTAACGAGTGGGTCTCCTTTACTGTTATGGCATATGCAGTGACTGCAAGGGATGTCAAAAATTTGGATGCACCCCAATACCCCTTTGAAGAGATATAGAGGAGGGCCTCAGTAAAAAAAATGTTCTCATTATAAAGGAGTGGGTCTCCTATAATGGTAATGCCCATGCAGTGACTGCCAAAAAATTGGACGCACTCCAATACCCCTTTGAAGAAACGTAGAGGAGGTCCTCATTAAAAAAAAATTGTTACCATTGTTAAGGAGTGGGTCTCCTATACTGGTAGGAAAAAATAACCCCTGGGGGGTACACATAAACATACTGTATAACATAAAAAATTTCCTATGGGCATCATAAACACCCTTAAAAAAATGATGTAGTTGTTGCATCACGGTCTCCCTGGTGATATGGTGGAGGAGGATGAGGAGAAGGAGGAGGACAACAAAAAATAGACAAAATCAGGAAGTGTATACCCATCTCTGGGTGTGAAGAGGTGCATGGGAATAGACCCACTCAAGAAAAACACTGGATTTGACTTTATGTTCCACTGCTATCATGCGGTTGTGTTGAGAAGTCTGGCCCAATCCAGCCCTTGTTCATTTTTATAAGAGTCAGCCTGTCAGCATTTCCATTTGACAGGTGGATGCGCTTATCAGTTATAATATCCCTGACGGCACTAAAAACCCGCTCTGACAAAACGCTAGCGGCAGGGCAGGCCAAGACCTCCAAGGTTTAGAGAGCCAGTTCATGCCACATGTCCAGCTTGGATACCGAACAGTTATAAGGCACAGAGGAATCACAGAGGACATTGGTATGATCGGCAAGGTACTCCTTTAGCATCTTCCCAAACTTTTCTCACCTTGTCAGAGTACCCTGCGCATCAGGGCCTGGACTCTGGGAGGGGCTGAGAAAACTGTCCCACACCTTTGACAATGTCCCTCTTCCTCTGCTGCATTGTATTTGTGTCTCCCTCGCCTGTACTTCTTGGTTGTCCAATGAACTGTGACCTATGACATCAGCGTTTTCAGATGGGAATTTTTTTAATAATTCCACAACAAGGGCCTTATGGTGCTGAAAAATTTTATTAGGCCTCTCCGCCATGGGAAGGAGAGATAGAAAGTTCTCCTTGTAGCGTGGGTCTAGAAGTGTCACCAACCAGTATTTACTGTCACCCAAAATGTGTACAACATGAGGGTCACGGGAAAGGCAATGAAACATAAAATCAGCCATGTGTGTCAGACTGCCAACAGGCAAGACTTCGCTGTCCTGACCAAGAGGACGACTGTCCATGCTCTCCTCCTCCTTCTCCCTCTCCTCAGGCCATCTACGCTGAACAGAAGGTATGACAGTTGTGTGGGTAGTACCGTCTGTGGCGCAGGAAACCAGCTCCTGTTCCTCCTCTTCCTCCTCATTATCACCGAATCCGCATTGGGATGAGATGAGGCTGGGCTGTGTGGAATCGCCCTGTATGGTTCCTTGCTCCATCTCATCGTGTTCCGCTTGCAATGCCTCCTCTTTAATTGTGAGCAGCGAGCATTTCAGTATACAGAGAAGCGGTATGGTGACGCTAATTATGGCATCATCACTGCTCACCATCTTGGTGGAGTCATCAAAGTTTTGGAGGACAACACAGGTGTCTGACATCCATGCCTACTCATCAGATCTTATGTGCAGAGGCTGACCCGAATAACGACGTATGTATTAAAGCTGGTACTCAACAACTGCCCTCTGCTGCTCACAAATCCTTCCCAACAGCTGCAACATTGAGTTCCAATGCATGGTGACATTGCACACCAGTTGGTAAGCTGAAGCACGGCGAGGGCGGCGGAAGCTGTAGGTGTGCCCAAAAATGGGCACACATGCATTGTACTTTGACAAGTAGCTCAGGCAGATCTGGGTAGGTTTTGAGAAAACACTGAACCACTAGGTTGAACATATGGGCCAGGCATGGTACGTATGTGAACTTACCTAGCTTCAGAGCCGCCACCAGGTTCCGGTCATTGTCACACACGACCATGCCTGGCTGTAGGTTCAGCGGTCACAGCCATAGATCTGCCTGCTCTTATATAGCTGTCAACAACTCTGCAGCGCTGTGCCGTTTGTCACCTAAGCATATTAGCTTCAGCACAGCCTGTTGCTGCTTGGCCGAGGCAGTGCTGCGGTCCTTTCAGCTTGTGACTGATGTGGTCATTTCGGAGATGGAGGCTGAGAAGGTGCAGGAGGTGTAGATGTAGGGGCAACCCTGATTGACCCAGGGCCAGCAATCCTCGGCGTCGGGAGGACGTGTTCTGTCCAAGAGTCCGACCGGGTCCCGGCTTCCACTATATTAACCCAGTGTGCCTTCAGTGAGATGTACCATCCCTGGCCACAAGCACTTGTCCATGTGTCCGTGGTTAGGCAGACCTTCCAAGTAACTGTGTTGTTGAGGGAATGGGTAATGTTCTAGGACACGTGCCTGTGTAAGGCAGGGGCGTAACACCCAGGAGAAATAGTGACGGTTGGGAACTGAGTACTGAGGGACGACCACCGCCATCAGGTTGCAAAAAGATTCTGTTTCCATGAGCCGAAAAGGCAATATTTCAAGTGCAAGCATTTGTGAAATGTGGGAGTTTAGTAGTGTGAGCTTTGAGTCATTGGCTGTGTATTGCGCCTGCGTTCAAAGGACTGGGGTAGGGACTACTGAATGCTACCCGCCTTGTGTCTGTGGCCAACCCACTGCTTGTTCCTGCCTGTTGTGGTGCTATGTCTCCATCCCCCTCTTCGCTGCTGTCCTTGCTATGCATGTCACCATGCCTCACTGGGTCAGTGACTTCATCGTCTACCACCTCGTCTTCCACGTACGCACCCTGGGCCTCCTCCTGACTTGGTGGCAATTGTGTCTCATCATCATCATCATCCACCTCTTGCGACAGTTTCCCATCATTGCCTTTGTGTGACCGTGGCTGCTCAAATATTTAGGCATCGCTAAATGCGATCTCCTCTTGCCTCGCTTGAAACGGGCCAGGCGAGAGGCCCGAATCTATAAATGGAAAAGTGAACAGCTCTTCGGAGTGTTCAAGTGTGGCATCACTCGGCATGGTGGGGGGAAGGAGGATCAGGGTGAAGAATATGTGGTCCAGACTCACGGCTACTGACACTGGTCCATGTGGAAGACAGGGTAGTGATAGTGGCAAACTGACTGGAATCATTATCTGCTATCCAACTAGCAACCATTTCACACTGCTTTGGCTTCAAGAGTGGTATTCCGCGGTCCCCTACAAATTGGGACAGGAAGGTAGTTTGACATGATGTGGGTGTATGTTGTGCTCCCTCAGCAGGCACAGTTTCATCTTGCCCATGGCCTCGTCCTCTGCGTGCACCATCACCATCACATCCACTTCCCCGTCCCGTGCTACGCGCCTTGCCTATTTTAATTGGAGAATAATATTTGCCACGCTCCACAAAATGTCTGTATTATAACCGCAGTAATATGGGATCATGCGTTATGACCATGGTTTTAGGCAGTGGCCTTGTATTGTGGTATCGGTCAGCGACCAAGTGTGAATAGGTTCAACAACACACAGCTGGCAGACTTGAAATGGAGGGTAATATTTGGCACACTCCAAAAAATGTCACGATTATTACGGAAGTAATATCGGATCACATCTGATGATGGACAAGTTTCTCTGCTTCCACAATACAGCAATGTGAATAAAATTAAACAAATCTGGCTGTATTCTGCTAACAAGCGAATCAAGCAGTAAAAGTGGTGTACTATACTGCTTTTTACGCAAATAATTAGGATTGTAAGCAAAAAAAAAATTACCCCTGATATCTAGGGCTATGGATATCTGTAACAGCAGCAGAGCAGACGGAACGTCAATGGACCCTATTCTGCTGTATACACTGTCCACAAATTCTGCCTGCCTAAGGGTATGTGCAGACTATCCGGAGCTAGCTGCGGCCCCGAGGCTGCGGAGGAGCCGCCTCTGGCTTCAGCTCATTATGCAAATGAGCGTCAGCCTCTTTTTTTTTTTTCTCACATGCAGACTTTCCCCATAGAGTTTAGGTCTATGGGGAAAGCCCGCATGCGGACCAGCAGGAGAAACTGACATGCTCCGGTCTGGAAAGACTAGTCAGTTTCCACGGGTGTGCCACAAACGCATAGTGGGCATGGGATTTGTATAAATCCCATCCACCATGCTGTAACATCTGGCCGCTGCGGATTGCACTCAGCACACTTGCACTGCGTCCAATCCGCAGTGAACACTGATCGTCTGCACATACCCTAACTCCTGCTATCACCAGTAATAATATATGCAGCTGGATTAGTCCTTAGACTGTTAGATGAGATATATATACAGTGCTGGCCAAAAGTATTGGCACCCCTGCAATTCTGTCAGATAATACTCAGTTTCTTCCTGAAAATGATTGCAATCACAAATTCTTTGGTATTATTCTCTTCATTTAATTTGCTTGCAAGGAAAAAAAACAAAAGAGAATGAAGCAAAAATCAAATCATTGATCATCTCACACAAAACTCCAAAAATGGGCTGGACAAAAGTATTGGCACCCTCAGCCTATTACTTGGTTGCACAACCTTTAGCCAAAATAACTGCGAACAACCGCTTCCGGTAACCATCAATGAGTTTCTTACAATGCTCTGCTGGAATTGTAGACCATTCTTCTTTGGCAAACTGCTCCAGGTCCCTGATATTTGAAGGGTGCCTTCTCCAAACTGCCATTTTGAGATCTCTCCACAAGTGTTCTATGGGATTCAGGTCTGGACTCATTGCTGGCCACCTTAGAAGTCTCCAGTGCTTTCTGTCAAACCATTTTATAGTGCTTTTGGAAGTGTGTTTTGGGTCATTGTCCTGCTGGAAGACCCATGACCTCTGAGGGAGACCCAGCTTTCTCACACTGGGCCCTACATTATGCTGCAAAATTTGTTGGTAGTCTTCAGACTTCATAATGCCATGCACACGGTCAAGCAGTCCAGTGCCAGAGGCAGCAAAGCAACCCCAAAACATCAGGGAACCTCCGCCATGTTTGACTGTAGGGACCGTGTTCTTTTCTTTGAATACCTCTTTTTTTCCTGTACACTCTATGTTGATGCTTTTTCCCAAAAAGCTCTACTTTTGTCTCATCTGACCAGAGAACATTCTTCCAAAATGTTTTAGGCTTTCTCAGGTAAGTTTTGGCAAACTCCAGCCTGGCTTTTTTATGTCTCGGGGTAAGAAGTGGGGTCTTCCTGGGTATCCTACCATACAGTCCCTTTTCATTCAGACGCCGACGGATAGTACGGGTTGACACTGTTGTACCCTCGGACTGCAGGGCAGCTTGAACTTGTTTGGATGTTAGTCGAGGTTCTTTATCCACCATCCGCACAATCTTGCATTGAAATCTCTCGTCAATTTTTCTTTTCCATCCACATCTAGGGAGGTTAGCCACAATGCCATGGGCTTTAAACTTCTTGATGACACTGTGCACGGAAGACACAGGAACATTCAGGTCTTTGGAGATGGACTTGTAGCCTTGAGATTGCTCATGCTTCCTCACAATTTGGTTTCTCAAGTCCTCAGACAGTTCTTTGGTCTTCTTTCTTTTCTCCATGCTCAATGTGGTACACACAAGGACACAGGACAGAGGTTGAGTCAACTTTAATCCATGTTAACTGGCTGCAAGTGTGATTTAGTTATTGCCAACACCTGATAGGTGCCACAGGTAAGTTACAGGTGCTGTTAATTACACGAATTAGAGAAGCATCACATGATTTTTCAAAGGGTGCCAATACTTTTGTCCACCCCCTTTTTTAGGTTTGGTGTGGAATTATATCCAATTTGGCTTTAGAACAATTCTTTTTGTGTTTTTTTCATTGAAGACAAATTAAATGAAGAGAATAATACCAAAGAATTTGTGATTGCAATCATTTTCAGGAAGAAAGTGAGTATTATCTGACAGAATTGCAGGGGTGCCAATACTTTTGGCCACCACTGTATATCTTGCTGTGGAATACCTATACCTAACTAATAAACTGCCAATTCTCTCCCTCACTCAGCTGCATCTCTCCCTACTCTGTCTGTATGAAGCATAGACTGTGATGAGCATAAGGTCTGATGTAGACCCGATGATGCTATGCGGCCAGCCAATCACTGTAATGCCACAACCAACATGGTTGTGGCATTACAGTGAGTGGCATGCAATCCCTGCATGTTTATATCTGCCTGCTTCACTAATAGAAATTGCGCAGTAAGCATCCAGTGATGTACACGCTTCCATGCTATTTTTGAAAGCATGGGTTAAAAATATATGATTGTGGGTGTATATACCACGGTAGTAGTGGTCATGTGACTGCACTGTGATTTTAAGGACTGTGGGCGGGTACATAGCTGCAGTAGCGGTCATTTGACCACATTCTGTGCAATGTGTAGGGTTTGTATCCCGGTTGCTATGGTTGCAGGGGTCAAGTGGGCAGTGATGTCAGTTCCTGGGCATGGTAATTACAGAGTGCGGTCATGTGACCGCATACACTGTGTGATAGCTTGTGCACTTATAACATACAAGGGATAGGAGGTTGTGATAGTTTCTTTGGTGTCCATGGAGATGACGCTCTGTAGTATCGGCGTCTCTGCCCCCTGACAGGTAGAGATGCCGTCCCTCTTACCGCCGTGCTCCCCGCTCGGCGTCCTCCAGCTCTCCTGCTTCTGCTGCTGCCGGCGTGCGCAGCTTCCCAGGCACCGTGCTTACGGCGCGCGCGCGCTCCCTCCCTCTTAAAGGGGCTGCACGTGCCGTCCTAAGGAGTCCCCGGCCAATGGCCGGAGGACCTCTTATATCAAAGGCACCTCCTTCAAAATGGAGGTGCCCGTGCAAGGTTGTAGCTTTGTGTGTTAAACTCTGCTTCAGCCCTCAGGTCCCGCTGCTGGCCTGACTACCAGTCCAGTCCGCCAGCCTGACTATCAGTCCAGTCCGCCAGCCTGACTACCAGTCCAGTCCGCCAGCCTGACTACAAGTCCAGTCAGCCAGCCTGACTACCAGTTCAGTCCGCCAGCCTGAGTACCAGTCCTGTCCGTCAGCCTGACTACCAGTCCTGTCCGCCAGCCTGACTACCAGTCCTGTCCGCCAGCTTTTCTACTCTCCAGCCCGACCGTCTGTCTACAGTCCAGTCCGCCAGTCTGTCTATGGGCCCTGCCCCCCTGCTTACCTGGAAGCACCTGCCTGTTACCTGCCGTGCCTACCAGCCAGCCTACCTGGAGGCTCCTGCTTGTTACCTGCCGTGTCTGCCAGTCCATCTACCCGGATCACCCGTCAGCCTGCCTGCCATGCTCATCTGCTGTACCGGTCAGTCCCTGCCTTCTGACCCGTGGGAGTCACCTGCTCTCATACAAGGTCTGGCCCAGAGTAGCACCTGGTCCCTCTGCTTGGTCCTTCCCTGGTCACGGAGTCGATTGAACCGCCGTATGACCTTGGTCAGTCCGAGTTGATACCTAGTTACGCCCCTCTGGTCCCTCCTTGCACCGCAGCACAGAATTTCCACCATCCGGATCCATAACACGCTCTATGAGGGGATTGGTTCATTTTATCCATGCCACCAGGTGATATATATTTTTAGTATGAAGGTTGTTCATCTATGACCCTACATAAGGTGATTGGTGATCGGTGTCCGGGACGATGATGCATCTCACTGATTGGTTAGTGGGCGGTTTACACCTAAGATAAATATGTTTACATACTTGTTAAGCATTATATGTTCCATCTATCTATGTAACGATATATTGCTATAATGTTTGTGTATATTTTGAAATACTCTGATGTATGATATTTTATATGTATATGATGATGTTTTAGTCGGTGGGCCTTGTGTAGTGATTGGTCTATGTTTGTTCACCACACTATATATGGCCACCATGTTGGACTATGTGTATGCACTTGATAAAGACTCCTTGGAGTCGAAACGTTGTGTGGTCTTTTTGACATGGCAGAATAAATAAGGTTTCTATCCGTATGACACCCTGAAGTGGACGCTGTCTGTTTTTCCTGCTCTTCTGTGACGAGCATAGGGTCACCGGGTCTGACATAGACCTGATGACGCTGTGCGGCCAGCCAATCACTGTAATGCCACAACCAACATGGCTGCGAAATTAAAGTGAGTGGCAGGCAATCCCTGTTAGAACAGAGGCAAACATTCAGGGCGGGGACTTGAGCTCCCACCCGAACATCCCGGAAGTACTTGCCGAGCATCTCGAGCAGTGAGATGTTCGGACGAGTGCAGAGCAGGAGCGAGCACGCTCGCTCATCACTATTAGTTAACTAAAATCATAAATTAAAAATAGGTACAACAAATAAGGTATTCACAACATACATATAAGTAGTTAATATAAGTGAAAGGTTACTGGGACTTTTTTTTAATTAGAAACCTATTTGCTGTGTTAAATATTTGGAATGGAGATGTTGGTACCTAGAGCATCTACCACTAAAATGCAATTTTTTTCTATATTTTAGAAGCAATCATGATATAGCCATATGATAAATATATTGTGCACTAGGTAAGTGTCATTTTCTTCCAGTACCTTGCATTGCAGATGTCCTCATATAATACAGCATTTAGCAGCAGATTTTCTCACACTGAGCTAAACTGAATCTGATCAGACAAAATCTAACGTTGCAGCTACAACTTTTAGTCTCATTTGAATACAAGATCAGCATTTGTGAAAAAAACCCTGTTCGAGACAACACTTGTGAAATGGTTCCATTCATGCGCTAGATAAAACTAGAATATAGGACATTTTAGGAGATTTAGGAGGCTTTGGACAACCCTCAGCACTAAATACTTAAATGCATATGCAAAGTTATCAAGACTTTTCTGCCAGTATGTTGGCATAACAATTGCAAATTTAGTAGCATATTGTTTTTGCTTAAAAAATTTAGATTTTTTTTATTTATTTTACACCCATCTTGACAATTTCCAAAAGGGGATGGGAACTGTGACTTTTTAAAAGTCAGAGTTCTCGCCTTATTAGATGTGTTATGTAATTGTGTTGAGGAAATAGCTTAAGACCGAAGTGTTATATCCAAAGATGCACCAAATTTATCAAATATTGTGATACTTTTTGAGAAATTTGATTCAGATAATGGCAACGCTCCAAAAGTGACTTAAAATTTTTACGGATTGTAAAATCTCCCCAAAATATACTAAGGCAATGTCCTCTATCTCACATGGTAGATTACATTCTGTTATCTCAAAAACACTTACCTGAATAACTTCAATTGTTTTGCAAGCTTGGGTTTCTTCCAAGTAATTTTTCGGCTGTGGAATCCAAGGAAAAAAACTCTTGCATATCCTAGAAGAACGCAGATCTCTGCTATTGATATTGAATTTCAAAAGTTTGAAAAATTTGGCATGGGCTAAATACAAAATTTTTGCTGCATGACATTTCCATGACTCTTTCTTCTGTTTTTCCTTTTTTTTAAGTGGCTGCATGAATGGCATTATACTCAGAATTTATTTTCCTTCCTACTAAATTGCTTGCAACTGCAGCTGCCTGCAGCTAAGGAATTGCTTACGGATTTCTACAGCTTCCATTGAACTAGCTAAATACATTTTAGACAGAAATAATCTTACAAACTTTATGTCCATTAATTTGAACATTATTTTTTAGTCATCTCGTTATATTTATGCCAACATTTACTTATACTCTTATTAAAAATGAAATGTTACCTCTTGTAGAGAATGCCGATAATAATTGTAAGCAAGATTATAAAGCCAGAGAGCCCCAATAAGATAATCAATATTCTTTCAGGTTTTCCTGGCTGTTTTTTGGGAGCATCTAGAATGAAAAGAAAATAAGGTAAAACACCAATAAACATGCTGAAGCATCAGTTACAAGACACCATGTAAAGGGTAGCTAAGTTTTCAATAGTTTTCTTCCTATCACCTATGACTGCACCACCTGAGAGAAGAATTCCACTCTTCAAGGACAGGAAACCTACAGAATAAAAGGGCGGCGCCTCTCCACTGCATCAGTTGGTTTCCTGTCCTTGGTGTTGGAACCTACATCCTGGAGTTGTCCAGAGGCATGATCGCCATGAGACATGAAGACTTGCCCTGGCCCGGTCGCCTGGGTAGCGGTATGGCACTGCTGCGGCTGAAACAGGTGGCTCCTAGAGGCACCACAACAGTTCCAAAGGGGAAATCAGCTGATGTGTCTGCCAGCCGCCACCTTGTCCCGTGCCTGTGCATGTGCAAGGCACGCAGATTTGTGAAAGCATGTCCTAATGATGAGTGCGCCGGTAACTTCAGGACCAATCAGCTGGTGAGTGGACGCTGGACGGTGGCGGCATAGTAAACTGATATGTCTGCCAGCCGCCGCATTGTCCTGGGCCTGCACATGCTCAAGGCATGCCGATCTGTGAAAGTGCACCCTGATCACAAGCACACTGTAGACATCAGGAACACTGAAATTATGGATCCACTTCCAGGGTATGGCAGGGGAGTCACCGATTTTGAATGGCAGTGCTCTGTTTGGTGGTGTATTGACGGCCGGATGAAAGCTGCGATAAGCCCATAGGAGGACCGACTACGTGACAGCTTGTGAAGACCCTCCCCAGCAGCAGTGCCAGGAAAGTTGGATTGCACCAGCAGGATGGATGAGTCCACAGCCTCCAAAGGGGATCAATCGGAAGAAATGATTCCTCCTCATAATCCCATACCAAAATGGCTTTTGAGTGGTAAGTGACCTCCGTGAATGTTCACCTTGAAATTGGGGATTCTTGTCATTTTCCTTGTTAGGGAAAACGTAGGAAGTGTGTGACAAAAAAACAAGTTCAGGGAATGTTCACTGTACAAGGCAAGGTTACCAAACTAAGGATGTCAATGTCCATTCAAAACTGAATGGGCCTTCCTTGGCCAGATTGCAGCCGCTACACAGTTGAGGCGGGACCAATACCAGCCTGGGAATCTGGCTGAGAATCCCTGGTTCTGTTGATGCAAAGAGAGGTTATGTCAGTCTTCTCTCCACAAGACTATCTGGAGGAGCTGAGAACCCTTCCTGTAAATGACTCATCAAAAGGAGTTAAAAAAAAACCTGAAAGGAAGGGATTTTTACCCTCATCCACAGAGTGCAAATATCCCCTGAGGAGGATTCCTTGGCTATATGTAAATTGAATGTAAATTTGATGTGGACATTTCAGAAGCATCAAGATAGGCGATGTTACTCTTTGAAAATATGGGAGCTCTAAAAGGCCCCTTGATAGGGAGGTGGAAGTCTCCAGAAGAGAGCTTGGGAATCCTCTGTAGGTTATTTTAAACGATCTATTTCAGAAACATGTACAGCCAGGTCTCTGATGGCATGGCTGTACTGGTTGAAAGGCCAACTAAATATTAAAACAGCAGGGGAAAATATCTTAGCTACTATTACTATGATCAAAAACCTTACCATGTATCAAAGTTGACCTCTGTGTGAATAAGGGCAGACTGAGGCTCCGGTCCCAAACTGGGGTCACCAGCCAAGGGAAGCTTTAAAATGTGTTATCCAGCTCTAGGAAGGGAGGCCACACCCAGGTGTGCACAGAATGCAAAATATACAAAGAAAAAAACACAAAATTTGAGCTTGGTTTACATGCAGCACATACAGTTATATGAAAAAGTTTGGGCACCCCTATTAATCTTAAGCTTAATGTTTTAAGCTTAAAGTTGAAGGACGCATGGATTCCACTCAGTATCAGCAGATTCTTGACAATAATGTTCAAGAATCAGTAATAAAGTTGAAGTTACGCAGGGGATGGATCTTTCAGCAAGACAATGATCCAAAACACCGCTCCAAATCTACTCAGGCATTCATGCAGAGGAACAATTGCAATGTTCTGGAATGGCCATCCCAGTCCCCAGACCTGAATATCATTGAACATCTGTGGGATCATTTGAAGAGGGCTGTCCATGCGACCATCAAACTTAACTGAACTGGAATTGTTTTGTAAAGAGGAATGGTCAAAAATACCTTCATCCAGGATCCAGGAACTCATTAAAAGCTACAGGAAGTGACTAGAGGCTGTTATTTTTGCAAAAGGAGGATCTACTAAATATTAATGTCACTTTTCTGGTGAGGTGCCCATACTTATGCACCTGTCAAATTTTGTTTGAATGCAGATTGCACATTTTCTGTTAGTACAATAAACCTAATTTCAAGGCAGAAACATTACTGTGTCCAACAGTTATTACATATATCAAACTGAAATAGCTGTTGCAAAAACACCAATTTTAAGAAAACATTAAGCTTAAGATTAATAGGGGTGCCCAAACTTTTTCATATGACTGTAAATGCGGGTTCACCTTGTCGCTGGTGGGATAGCTTTCATACTATTTTTGATCAAAAACAGTGTTACTAAGAACCCTATTTTATTTAAATGTACTTGCTTTTTATTTATTAACAGCAAGGTTTTTTGTTTTTTTTATTACTATGATGTAGAGGGTGGCAGCATTTCTGGCTTATGCTCAGATGCGGTTAGCAGCTAAATTAGTGGCTCTGTCTAATGCGGCTCTTCAAGCTCTATGGTGGGAACACTGGCCTGTGGGCATTTAGTCAAACTCCAGACTTTGCTTCATTCCCTGTTATGGAGAATATCTGTTGGACCAGTATTGGATGATAGCTTGGGAAAAGCAGGTGATATTAACATTTCCATCATGTAAGAGGAAAAAGTCCTCACATAGGTCCAGGATAGGAAAGAGAGGGGCTCCACTTTTCCCTATGTTTTAGTACCGGATGCAACCTTCTGGTCAATAATAAACCTTGTAGGGATTCTCTCTCAAAGATAGGCAGGCATTAAGTAGCATACATACAGCCAATGCGGGTTTGGTCCAAATAAGTGCAGTTTTATTGCTTTCTGCAGTTTACACAGCACCATGGAGGTGGGAGGAAGATCATAAACATAAATCCTTGTCCAGGTGCTAACTAAACAACCAGCTATTGGTCATAGCAACCACTGATACTTGTGGTTCTCTGCACACGGCCCTGTGCAGACTCATCTCAGGGAGAGTCTCTAGCCTGTCTCTCTATTCGGATCTGAGATACATCCAGCCTGCTCTGCTTTCCAGCAGTCTGACTAAGGTGAACGCCTAGCCTGATCATGTGCAGAGCTCCCCAGGTGCCCCTAATGAAAACCTGCCAGTATCTTACCCAGTCCTACCTGGCTTTGCTACAACCTGAAGACGCTGAACAGATTCCTGAGAGTTAGATAATTTAAAATGGAATCTATTAGATCGGCTATAAAACTCCTGGTTTCAGATTGCTATATGGTAGTCTAGAATTTAAAGGACATGTACTATCATATTTCATCAGAAATGAAACATCAAAAATTCCAGGGAGTAACTCTCAGCATAAAATGAGAAATCAGACTTTCAGTTTCGGGCCCTTCCCTTCGGTTGTCAATGGGCCCTCGAGGCTTTATGGAGCTTATAGCAGAAATGACAACTCGCTATGAAAGAAAGGAGCATTGGTGATACTTTACCTCAGGGTTCCCCAACTCCGGTTCTCAAGAGCCACCAACAGGTCATGTTTTCAGGATTTCCTTAGTATAGGACAGATGATGGAATTCTTGCCTGTCCAGATGATACAATTATCACCTGGGTAATACTAAGGAAATCCTGAAAACATGACCTGTTGGTGGCTATTGAGGACCAGAGTTGGGAAACACTGCCTTACCTCTACGATTTCCTGATTGTGGACATATCCTTCGAGTGCTGCAGAACTCAATTAAGGGCAACCTTGATAAGGTTTGGTTTGGGTACTCAATTAAAAAAAAAAAAAATCAAGATTAGAACCTAAAAAAGCGCATGTCTTACCCGGTCTTCTACTAGACTCAGTAAATCAAGGGAGAAGGAGGAGAGGAAAGTGTCCTGGTAAGTTTCAAAATTAATAAGCAATCTGGTCACAAGGAAGGTAATATCACTGTAAGGAACTGTAACCTCCTGCATTCCAGTAGTAGCATCATCACAGATACACACCCGTGTGTTGCAATGGGTGGCAAATTTGCTTTGAAGCTGGCTGGAAAAATTTTCTTTTTTTTTCAACGGCGGCTCAATCTCTCCTCTGGTTGGAGATAAAAAATGTATACAGATGAGTTCCTTAGATGAATCAGATATCGTGGGTCATTGCTACAGTTGCAAGCTCTCTGGGATGGGGGATACATCTGGTAAATCTCCTGGGCCAGGGCTGATGGATGAGGGAAGAAAGATCTGATTCCTGCAACTGAAAGAAGCTCTTGGCAGTAAGTGCAGTCTCTAAGAACGCTCCTTTCATTTACACAAGGTCACCACATAAAGGTCTTGTCAGACAACAGGGTAACTGTAGCTTACATAAGCCATCAGTTTGAAACTAGGTCTAGATCCCTAATGACACTGTCTGATCAGATCTTTGGATGGTAGAGTCTCACCTCTTATCTTTAAAAGCACCTCACATTAAGGGGGAAGTGAATTGCAAATAGATTTTTTGAGCCCTATCCAACTGAAACATGGGCAGTGGACTCTAAGTCGGAGTGTGTTTAATTAGATTATGGATCTATGGGGGCTTCCAGACATAGATTTTATTGCAGACACACAGAACAGGAAGGTGAAAAAATTCTGTTCACTGGATCCCAGGGAATAGCGGCGGGCAATGGATGCTTTCCTGCTCAAATGGGATTTCGGTCTGGCATATGCCTCTCCTTCTATGATGCTAGTCCCAGTAATTCTAAAAAGGATTAGGGAATGTTGGGCAAGGGTTATCCTGGTAGCTCTGTTTTTGCCCAAGAGACCTTAGTTTTCCTGGATGAGAATAATGTCAGTCACCAAGCCATGGATCTTGCCAGAAATTCCAGAGCTACTGTTCTAAGGTCCAATTCTACATTCTCTAAGTGTCCAACCTGCATTTAATAGCATGGAATTTGAAAGCCAGCTTCTAAAAGATAGAAAGGAGGAAAGCAATAATGACAAAAATATATGGCAGGACATGCAAGGAATTTCTGAACAGCTCAGGGGCAGGTGTAGAGGACAGAGTACAGCTCAAAACCATTTTTGAATTCCTCTAGAAGGGGCTAGAATAAGGACTATCCACTAGTGCTCTTAGGTCCAGGTATCAGTTCTTGGTGCTTTATATAACTATGATCTGGCCAATAACCAGTGGATTTCTCAGTTCATTAAGGCGAGCTTTGGATCTAAGCCCATTTCCAATACAAAGATGGCACCCTGGGATCTGAATCTGGTGCTCACGGCTCTAACAAAGCCTTCATTTGAACCTATGGATTTTACATCTTTTAAAGTCTTTACACTAAAGACTGTAATCGTGGTGGCCCTGACTTCAGCATGGAAAGTTAAGGTACCGTCACACTTAGCGACGCTACAGCGAACCCGACAACGATACGACCTGGCAGGGATCGTTGCTGCATCGCTATGTGGTCGCTGGTGAGATGTCAAACAGTCAGATCTTCCCAACGATGCAGCAACGATACGGCGACCCGTATAACGATGTCGGCAGTCGTTGGGACCCTGTCACATAGCAGCTACTCTGACGATTCAGACCTCGATGAGGGACGACTTCTCAGTTCTGAGTCGCCAACGAGGTCGTTGGTAAGGTGTCAAACACACCGATGCATGCTACCCAGCGGGACCTCAATGATCAAAAAATGGTCCAGGCCATTTCGACATGACCAGCGATCTCACAGCAGGGGCCTGGTCGCTGCTACGTGTCAAACGTAGCGAGATCGCTGCTGAGGTCGCTGTTGCGTCACAAAACTTGTGACTCAGCAGCGATCTCGCTAGCTATCTCGCTTAGTGTGACGGGGGCTTTAGTGACATTCAAGCTTTGCCTTTTAGTTCTCTGTTTACAGAAGATAGGGTAGTTCTGAAACCGGCCTATCTTCCCAACGTAGCTTCCAAGTTCCATAATTCTGGAGATTTTGCTCCCTTCTTTCTTTGCTAATTCTGGGAATCCAAAGGAAGAACAATATCACACTTTAGATGTTAGGAGAAGTCAAAGTATAACTTAGCTGCAACAACTTGGTAAAGATGTCAGTCGCTTTTTATTTCCTTTCAGGGTTCTTTAAAAAAAAAAAAGGTCTTAAAGCCTCTAAAAGCATGTTAGCTTGATGGATTAAAGGTTAGCTTATTCTGCAAATAATAGGGCAGTTCCAGGAGACCTAAAAGCTCAGTCTACTAGGGCTATTTCAACCTGCTGGGTGGAGAGAGCAGATGTCTCCACTGAGCAAATATGTAAAGCTGTGACACGTTCTTCACCTTGCACCTTCTATAGACACTATAGCCTTGATTTGGGATCTTCTGCTGATCTTTCCTTTAGGCCACGGCCCCACTATCAGTATTTGGTCAGTATTCAGTCAGTATTTTTTTCTCAGGAGTGGGAGACAAAACCAGGAGTGGGTGATAAATGCAGAATTGGTGACTTGTTTCTATTACACCTTTTTCTCTGATTGTTCCTCGCCTGGTTTTGGCTCCCACTCCTGAGAAAAAATGCTGACCGAATACTGACCAAATAGTGGGTCTGTAGCCTTAGGAGAAGGGTTCTACAGGCTGTGGCCCTGCCCAAAGTTTAAAGTTTCTCTGTAAATCTCTCAGCTGTTGCTGTAATAGGTGATAGGAAAAGGCTAAATTTATTACTGGTAATGGGATTTCCAGAGCCTATGACAGCACCCTTATACAACCCCTGGCAAAAATGATGGAATCATCGGGCTCGGAGGATGTTCATTCAGTTGTTTAATGTTGTTGAAAAAAAGCAGATCACAGACATGGCACAAAACTAAAGTCATTTCAAATGGCAACTTTATGGCTTTAAGAAACACTAAAAGAAATCAAGATAAAAAATGTGGTACTCAGTAAGGGTAATTTTTTTCAGACCAAGCAGAGGAAAAAAATTATGTAATCAGTCAATTCTGAGGAAAAAAATATGGAATCGCCCTGTAAATTTTCATTTCTAAAACTAACACCTGCATCAAATTAGATCTGCTCATTAGTTTGCATCTAAAAAGGAGTGATCACACTTTAGAGAGCAGTTGCACCAAGTGGACTGACATGAATCATGGCTCCAACACAAGAGATGTCAATTGAAACAAAGGAGAGGATTATCAAACTCTTAAAAGAAGGTAAATCATCATGCAATGTTGCAAAAGATGTTGGTTGTTCACAGTCAGCTGTGTCTAATATCTCTACCAAATGCTAACAACATGGGAAGGTTGTTAAAGGCAAACATACTGGTAGACCAAGGAAGACATCAAAGCATCAAGACCGGAAACTTAAAGCAATATGTCTCCAAAACAGGAAATGCACAACAAAACAAATGAGGAACGAATGGGAGGAAACTGGAGTCAATGTCTGTGACCGATCTGTAAGAAACCACCTAAAGGAAATGGGATTTACATACAGAAAAGCTAAACAAAAGCCATCATTAACACGTAAACAGAAAAAAACAAGGTTACAATGGGCTAAGGAAAATAAATCGTGGACTGTGGATGACTGGATGAAAGTCATATTCAGTGATGAATCGCGAATCAGCATTGGGCAAGGTGATGATGCTGGAACTTTTTTTGGTGCCGTTCCAATGAGATTTATAAAGATGACTGCATGAAGAGAACATGAAAATTTCCACAGTCATTGATGATATGGGACTGCATGACAGGTAAAGGCACTGGGGAGATGGCTGTCATTACATCTTCAATAAATGCCCAAGTTTACATTGATATTTTGGACAGTTTTCTTATCCCATCAATTGAAAGGATGTTTGGGGATGATGACATCATTTTTCAAGATGATAATGCATCCTGCCATAGAGCAAAAACTGTGAAAACATTCCTTGAAAGAAGACACATAAGGTCAATGTCATGGCCTGCAAATAGTCCGGATCTCAATCCAATTGAAAATCTTTGGTGGAAGTTGAAGAAAATGGTCCATGACAAGGCTCCAACCTGCAAAGCTGATCTGGCAACAGCAATCAGAGAAAGTTGGAGCCAGATTGATGAAGAGTACTGTTTGTCACTCATTAAGTCCATGCCTCAGAGACTGCAAGCTGTTATTAAAGCCAGAGGTGGTGTAACAAAATACTAGTGATGTATTGGAGTGATTGAAGTGTTCTTTTGTGTATTTGTTTTTAATGATTCCATAATTTTTTCCTCAGAATTGAGTGATTCCATAATTTTTTCACTTTGCTTGATCTGAAAAAAATTACCCTTACTGAGTACCACATATTTTATCTTGATTTCTTTTAGTGTTTCTTAAAGCCATAAAGTTGCCATTTGAAATGACTTTAGTTTTGTGCCATGTCTATGATCTGCTTTTTTTCCAACAACATTAAACAACTGAATGAACATCATCCGAGCCTGGTGATTCCATAATTTTTGCCAGGGGTTGTATAATTCCTTACATCACTGGTAACGGTGGTAACTTTGTTTCCTTCATGCTGTGGGATTCATGCAGTGTTTAGAAGAAAAAAAATTATGTTGTTCTTTAACGGTGTATATAAACTATTGAATGGTGGTCTCTGTAAAAAGCCACTTCACTCTCTCCTCCTTTGGATGTAAAGCTATGTTTACACATGTTGGGTTTTTCAGCATTTTTTGCTGCAGATTTTTTAATGCAAATTTTCAGCTGCGTTTTGCAGCACCAGAAAAGTCTATGAGAAACCAGAATTCTCTGTTCACACATCATGTTTTATTTTTGTTGTTGCATATTTTGTGCCTTGGTTAGGTTTTTGGAAAATAGAGCATGTCACTTAATTCAGCGTTTTTTCAGAGTTTTTTCACCCATAGGAAGTAATGGGTAGTAAAAAAACATGATGTGTGAACAGGTTTTGTGCGTTTTTAGTGAAAATAAGCAAGCACAACAATATGTGAAACATTTATTTTTGTGTTTTTACCATCTTGTCTTGGTCTCTGAGATGGTAGTTTGCATAAGGAGAGTTTAATTAAATTAGTTAGTGGTAAATATTAAACATTAGTTAACATTTTTAACTAACACATTAAGGCTATGATGCAGAAATGCTCCGGATTTTTTCGCTTGCAGATTGTACATGCGTTTTTCCTGCGTTGACAAGCGTTTTCCAAGCGATTTTAGTATCACTTGGAAAGTGCTTGACAACTTGATCACACTATATAAATCCATGCAACCGGCATGGATTTATATAGTGTGACCGAAAGAATGGTAAAAAATAAAAAATAAATATTATACTTACCTTCTGATGGCCCCCAGTGTCTTTATCCGATGCGTCCTGGCTTGCCGACAGCTCGCAGTAGACTAAAGGACCTGCCAATGTCAGTGGTCGGGTGACCCATCACATGACTAAATGATGTCACCGCTGGTCCTTGAGTCCACCGCGAGCTGCAGGCAAGCCGAGACAAGGACATCGGGGGGTCATCAGAAGGTAAGTATAATATTTATTTTTTATTTTATTCTTTTTTTTTACAAGTACTATGGTACCCGGGTCTGGAGGAGAGTCTCTTCTTCTCCAAACCCGGGTACCATCCGCACATTGAAACGCATGGAATGCGCATCTGCAGATGCAGTGATGCGGATTCCATGCGGTCCAATGCAAGTCAATGGCGGTGAAAACGCAGCGCTTCCGCAAAATAATTGGTAGTGCTGCGAATTTTTCCGCAATGATAATCCGCAGCGGAAATTTCCGCAGCATGTGCACAGCACATGCGGATTATCATTGGGGACCATGGCAGACCTTCGACCAAGCGTTTTTTATGCGTTTCTGCAGCGGAATTGCTGCTGTGGAAACACTTAAAAAACGCATAGTGGGCACACAACCTAAGAGTCAATTGCTAAAAAAAAGTGATGACCGGATCGTTTGAAATTTGAATTCAACAGTTCGCGCAGATTGCTATGGAAAGTTTGACTCGCAGCAAAGCTTTTTTGCCACAAGTTAAATATTCTTTATTCTGCTCTTTGGTCTTTCCAGACCCAAGAGCATAGGTAGCATAAGATGAAAAAAACAATGTATAATTCAATCAGACAAGCTGTAAATGGTTTATAAGTAAAATGGACCAAATTTAGAAATTTACATCTTATCATAGAACTATTCTGTAGAGTAAATGAGGGTAAATGTGACTGTCATTATGGTGAAAAACGAAATATACCCTAGTCCTCCACTGGGTCATGGAGGCAGCTATTACAGGAACGTGAGTCCAATTTTTCAGGCTCCATTTTGCTGTAATAGCCTTTGAGTTTGAGGAATATAAGCCGAAGCTTTCTCATTGATAAATTCAGGCTACAGAGACCTATGCAGGAATTGTCAGAGATCAGTTTGCCATTACTACAAATATGCTGTAATGTTTATTTCAGCCACAATTTTCAGCTTTTCCTAGACAGTGAAGCCTTTACTTCTAATCTTTACTGTGCAGAATAGTGGAATTCCATATATATAGTATGGCTTTTTGTGACTTGTACAATGAAAACTTACCACATGATATCTCTTCACCCCATTGCCCCCAGTTTGTGTTTAATCCGCAATTATGGTCTCCTTTTGCTCTTATCCTGATTAAACATTTCTTTTCAAAATTTGACAAGGATTGTGGATTGCGCACATTGGAAATTAGCTCCTAAAATGCACAGATATTATACACATTATTGTGGTAAGCATTCATGTCTGGTTTCCAGAGTACAAGCTAAGTAGGTATAAAAGGCAATAATCATGACAAAAAGTGATGGCAGATAACTGGGATATGCCAAGACTTTCTGAATAGTGGGGGTCTGACTTCCAAGACACCACAAATCCTAAATTCAACTTACTTAAAGTGGCTTGCAAAAGTATTCATCCTTTGGCTTTTTACCTACTTTGTTATATTACTGCCTGTGTTTAAATATTTTTGCAATCCAATTTGTATGTGATTCATCAGCACTAAATAGTCTAAGTTGGTGAAGTGAGAAATATATAGGCATAAATTTAATTTATGTGATCAAATAACTAAAAATTGACATGTACATATGTATTCACCCCTTTTGCGATGAAGCCCCTAAAAATTTCTGGTGCAAGCAATTACCTTCATAAGTCATATGCTAAGTGAAAGGAAGTCTACATGTGTGCAATCCAAGTGTTGCATGGTCTTTTCAGTATATACACACCTTTTCTGAAAGCCACAGAGGCTGCAACACCATTAAGCAAGAGGCACCACTAACCAAACAACATGAAGACCAAAGAGATCTCCAAACAAGTCAAGGACAAAGGTGATGAGAAGTACAAGTCAGCTTTGGGTTATAAAAAAAAAAAAAAATATCCCAATCTCTGATGATTCCCCCGAGTACATTCAGATCCATTATCATCAAATGGAAAGAAAAAGTTACCACAAAAAACCTGCCAAGAGAGGGCCACCCACCAAAACTCTCAGCCCGGGCAAGGAGAGCATTAATCAGAGAGGCAGCACAGAGACCAAAGGTAACCCTGAAGGAGCTGCAGAGTTCCCAAGCAGAGACTGGAGTATCTGTCCATATGACCACAGTAAGATGTACACTCCATAGAGGTGGCCTTCATGGAAGAGTGGGCAGAAAAAAGCCTTTACTTACACACAAAAATTGTAAGGCTCGTTTTGAGTTTGCCAAAAGACACGTGGGAGACTCTCCAATTGTATGAAGCAAGGTGCTGTGGTCAAAATGTTACTTTTTGGTCATAAATGTAAACGCTATGTCTGGCACCAAACCAACATAATTTATCACCCCAAGAACACCAACCCCACAGAGAAACATGGTGGTGGAAGTATCATGCTGTGGGGATTTTTTAGGCAATAAGGACAGGGAAAATGGTCCAAGTCGATTGGAAGATGGATGGTGCAAAATACAGGGATATTCTTTTTTTTAAAACAATATCTTTTTATTTGGTTTTTGAAAGTAACAAAATCAAAATGTTTACACAACACAAATAAACTGATTTGAACGTACATTATAAAAGAATAACATAACATACAGGACTAAATAATATATTGAAATATATCCAGACAACTAGGAAAGTATACCAAAGTCAAAGCTTAGTTATATTTTCAGGATGAAAAGCTCTCCAATGTAGGACAAAATAGGCATAGACAAAATCTCCAATGTAGGCATCTTAATAATTTTATATAATACCATTTTTTCAAATACACACCTTCAATTTATTGAATGAATTATTTCTTTCATTGTCGGTATCCCAGAGGATTTCCAATATCTAGTGATCGCAATTTTCACTGATAACAGAAAATGAGCAATACGTATTCTATATTTAGAATCAATAGAATGAATTCCCAATAAGAGCAACGCTAAAGATGGTGAAGGTTGTACTGTGCAGTGAATTAAGGATGAAATCAATTTGAAAACCGCTTGCCAGATGGGGGCTATTAGCGGGCAGGTCCAAAGGATATGGATGAGAGAATCTTTAGAGCCACAGTTACTCCAGCATAACTGCAAGGATGCGGGAAACAGTGTATGTAATCTCACTGGTGTGTAATACCATCTCAACACAGTTTTCATATATGATTCGAAGTAGGAAGCACATGTAAATGTGTGAGCGGCTAATACTAGTGAGCTGGACAGTCGTTATTTCAAAATGTTTTGTTTAAATCCTTTTCCCATGTTAAATAGGGGGTTGACTTAATAAAGAATTTTTTTGTGTCCAATAAATTATATATAGGTGTCACACCCCTTGAAGTAGATGTTGTTTTAGATAAAAAATTAGACCTGAATTTACATTTATCAGATGAAATGAGAACTTCTGTAGTGCGTGTCTTATGCGTAGATATTTATAGAACTCACTATTAAGGATCTTGAAACAAGAGTGTAAGGACTCAAACGTATGGAGAGTATAACCATCAAAGATGTCTTTAATCAGTACTATGCCCCTTTTTTTCCATTCTTGGATGTTTAGGTTTGCCATTAGGATTTCTAGAGTTTCCAATGGGGTTATGGACAAAATAGGAGTGGAAGCGTCCAAACTTTTTTTATGAAAGAGTTTCCAACTTTGTAAGCATGAGATCGTTAGAAGTAATGTGACTAGCTTTCTTGACGGCTCCACCAAGGATGCATAACACAAAGCTTGTAAATTGTTAGAAACTGCATTGTGTGATTCAATGTGAACCCAGTTGCTTTCCTTTCAATACAGAGATATTCTTGAGCAAAACCTGTTTGTCAGTGATTTGAGACTGGGACAGAGGTTCACCTTCCAACATGACAATGACCCAAAGCACACTGCTAAAGCAACACTCGAGTGATTTAAGGGGAAATGTTTAAATATTTTGGAGTGGCCTAGTCAAAGCCCAGATTGCTGTTCACCAGAGGAAACCATCTAACTTGAAGGAGGAAGAGCAGTTTTGCCTTGAAGAATGGGCAAAAATCCCAGTGGCAAGATGTGGAAAGCTTATAGAGACTTATCTAAAGCGACTTACAGCTGTAATTGCCGCAAAAGGAATCTCTGCAAAGTACTGACTTTAGGGGGGGTGAATAGTTATGCACACTGAAGTTTTCAGTTCTTTTGTCCTATTTGTTGTCTGCTGCACAATAAAAAAAAAACACAAATGTTCACCATTGTAGGCATATTCTTTACATGAATTGATGCAAATCCTCAAAAAAAAAACCTGTGAAATTCCAGGTTGTGAGATAGCAAAAACACAAAAAATGCCAAAGGGATGAATACTTTCGCAAGCCTCTGTATATGGAGCGGTATTGCAGCTTCCTGCACAACGGTACTCCTCCTTACCATCTGTAAAGGTGTCATGTACCTGTCCTAATTGGAATGGGTGCTGAATAACCCCTTTAAAGAAGGTCTTTCATTGTGTCATTGTTACAGATTAGTAATTTCTCATATAAAATAAGTATATTTTACATAGTTACAGAATCACTGAATAACATCGAAAATACTTACTTTAGTGCAAATATTACATTTTGCACACAGATATTTACTGCAATACAATAAATGTAATTATTTATATATACACACACGCACACATTATGTATATATATATATATATATATATATATATATATATATATTTATTTATTTATAAGTGTATATCACAAACGTAACCACACCCCTCATATTTTTGAAAATATTTTATATCTTTTCATGGGACAACACTGAAGATATGACACTTTGATACAATGTAAAGTAGTCCAAAAAAAGAAAATCACATTGTATAAATTAGATAAATTTATTTGCACTTCGCAGAGAGAAATAAGTATCCCCTACAAACCATTATGAGTTCTGGCTCCTACAGACCAGTTAGACGCTCTTTATCAACTCGTTATCTGCATTAAAGACAGCTGCCTTACATAGTCACCTGTATAAAAGACTCCTGTTCACACACACTCAATTAATCAGTCAGACTCTAACCTCTACAACATGGGCAAGATCAAAGAGCTTTCTAAGGATGTCAGAGACAAGATCATAGACCTTCACAAAGCTGGAATGGGCTACAAAACCATAAGTAAGACGCTGGGTGAGAAGGAGACAACTGTTGGTGCAAGAGTAAGAAAATGGAAGAAATACAAAATGACTGTCAATCGACATCGATCTGGGGCACCATGAAAAATCTCACCTCATGGGGTATCCTTGATCATGAGGAAGGTGAGAGATCAGCCTAAAACTACAAGGGGGAAACTTGTTAATGATCTCAAGGCAGCTGGGAGCACAGTCACCAAGAAAATCATTGGTAACATATTATGCCTTAAAGGTTTAAAATCCTGCAGTGCCCGCAAGGTCCCCCTGCTCAAGAAGGCACATGTGCAGGCCCGTCTGAAGTTTGCCAATGAACACCTGGATGATTCTGTGAGTTATTGGGAGAAGGTGCTGTGGTCATATGAGATAAAAATTGAGCTATTTGGAATTAACTTGAGGTGTTTGGAGGAAGAGAAATGCTGCTTATGACCCAAAGAACACCATCCCCACTGTCAAGTATGGAGGGGGAAACATTATGTTTTGGGGATGTTTCTCTGCTAAGGGCACAGGACTACTTCACCGCATCAATGGGAGAATGGATGGAGCCATGTACCATAAAATCCTGAGTGACAACCTCCTTCCCTCCACCAGGACATTAAAAATGGGTGGTGGCTAAGTCTTCCAACAAGACAATGACCCAAAACATACAGCCAAGGCAACAAAGGAGTGGCTCGAAAAGAAGCACATTAAGGTCATGGAGTGGCCTAGCCAGTCTCCAGACCTTAATCCCATGGAAAACTTATGGAGGGAGTTGAAGCTCCGAGTTGCCAAGCCACAGCCTCATAACCTGAATAATTTAGAGATGATCTGCAAAGAGGAATGGACCAAAATTCCTCCTGACATGTGTGCAACCATCAACATCATCATCAACTACAAAAAATGTCTGACTGCTGTGTTTGCCAACAAGGGTTTTGCCACCAAGTATTAAGTGTTGTTTGCCAGAGGAATAAAATACTTATTTTTCACTACAAAATGCAAATAAATTTATCTAATTTATACAATGTGATTTTCTTGATTTTTTGGGATATTCTATCTCTCAATGTTAAAATTAACCTACCCTTAAAATTATAGACTATTATAATAAATAATTATTTCATTCACTGTACATATAAGATTACAAAGTACAGACAAAGTCAATAGTTGGACACTGTCCACAGACAGATTTAGTGGGTGAGAAGATAAATGGAAAACCATAAGATACATGTGTCATAAGATACAAGTGCCAGTGCTCATATAATTAACTAGCTATTGAACCCATTCTACGCCCGGGTGGCGAGCATTTTTATTGGTACATTCTCCCCAATCCTGGTCCCCCTTCCTGGTCCATGCTCCCCCATCCTGGTATATGCTCCCCCATCCTGGTATATGCTTCCTCCATCCTCGAATATGCTCCCCAATCCTGGTCCCCCATCCTGGTATATGTTCTCTCATCCTTGTCCCCCATCCTGGTCCATGCTCCCCCATTCTGCTCCTTGCTCTTCCATCCTGGAATATGCTCCCCAATCCTGGTATATGCTCCCCCTTCCTGGTATATGCTCCCCCATCCTAGTATATGCTCGCTAATCCTGATCCCCCATCCTGGTATATGCTGCCAAATCCTGGTCCCCCATCCTAGTATATGCTCCTGTGGCGCCCCTGCAGGTTCAGTCGCCACAGAGATACTGCATCTCACCCAGAGGTGTGGTATCTCACTCTCAGGTAAGGAAGGAGTACTGCCCGGGACCCAAACACCAGCATTCAACACTACACTACTTCAGACCGGCAGGAGGGGCAAGATGCACTGCTGCGCTGCTGAGCCCTGACCCTGGCAGGAGTGGGGGGAACCAAGAGAGGGGGAACCATGTAGTGGATGTGGGCGGAGGAAGCAGTTCAGGGGAGCACTAGAAAAGAAGGATATAAAAAAGGGAAGCCATCTGGAGTGTGTGTTCAGTCAGTGAAGGAGCAGGAGCTCTGCAGGAGCTCTGCTATGGAGGAGCGGGCCTGAGTGAGAGAGGCCCAGGAAGAGAGACTGAAGAGAGGAGAGGAGAAGGGAGGAAGGCTCCAAGAAAGGAAGAGGGGATCCTAGGGGTAAGGGAAGTGCTGGAGGCCACCCGTACGCCAGAACCTACCGGGAGTGGAAGGATCAAGCCGCAGAGGGGACCGGCCCCTAACTAGTGAGAATTGCATATTCGACTAGAAACTGGAGGCTTCTGCACTTTCAGGGTGTAGTTGCCACAGCCACAATTAATCGCCAAAAAAGGTAGCCACACAGGATCCAGGGAACTCCAGGTTGCCCGCCAAGATCTGAGGTTACCTGCTTGGGACACTGGTTGCGAGGGCAGGAGGGTGAGAGCCAGTGCAGGAAGACAACTGAGAAAGGCACACAAACGGGGTCCCGTTAAGTACTTCTGACATATCTCAGGGATTGCTGAACCCCTGCCTCGGTGAACGCAGAACAACATGGGTGGTGATAATTGGCCATTGTAACCAGGAGCAATGTGATAACCGTGAGTAAAACCTGAAGACTGCACCCCACTGTCTCTGTGAATTATTGCTGCGCCATCATCCCCTGCACCACACTGCATAACAACATCTGCCTCATCTAAAATCACCACAGCAACGCCCTGGAGCTTAGCTCTACCTGTGGAAAGCTAAACCAACTCTGCTGCATTAACAACAGCTCCAGAGGACCTGCTCCGCAGCGGCGGCTCCATATAGCCACATACCACAGGTGGCGTCACAAACATTTAAACATAAAAACTTTAATTCCCCTTTTCACTATAATCCCCTTTTAATAACCCCATTTTATTAACCGCCCTGGGTCACGGACCGGGTCACCGCCACTGTGACATCTCCCCTAGCAACGACCAGCCCGGCTACCGAGTACCCCACGGCCCAGGGGGCGCGTCATATTTTGGCATCACGAACAGAATTTGAAGCCCGGTATAAACGGGTCCTGTGTGCCACAAAGACTATGTATAACTGTATAAACTGCAGCCATTACTGTAGCACATGCGGAGTTAATGATATGCGGGGTGTCCCATTGTGGGCGGAGCCTTGGAAAATGCATCAAAATAGGCCCCTCCCACTTGCATAGACTGTACGAGAGTTGTCTGTCACTCAGTCTGAAAGGTGCCAGCCTTCCACTTTGCATCAGACTGAGGGGGGAGATTGTCGCCTCCCCCTGCAGAGGGCTGTGTGATCTCATCCATCTAGCTGCTGCAGCTCTGTGCTGTGTGATCCCATCCATCCCATCCATCCAGCAGCTGGAGCCCTGTGATGCGTGATCCCAGCTGCTGCAACTCTGTAAATACAATACAAGTGTGAGAAGCTGAGCAGCAACAGTGCTGCTGTACAGTGATCAGCAGAGCAGTCTCAGTGACCGGCTGTGCAAGGAGCAATGACATAAGCATCCAGAGTGGTGAGTCCTACCCCGGCAAGGATGAACTAGGGGGGAAGAAAGATGCCCACCTTAGGAGAAGCACCAACAACGGGTGCTGCCACAGCCCTCATAATGCCATTGTCTATGCCATACATCCCAGGAGCGGCCTGGTTACCACAATACTCAGGAGAGAGGGGGTGGTATGCGCTTGATGTGCAGATGGCGAGCGCGGAGGACATGCTCCTGACTTCTGGTGTCGCTGACCCTGGCAGTCTACAAGCAGCTTCTGCTCCGGCTGCAGCTAAGTACCCTGGAGACAGGGTCACCTACACCCGTGACCATGGAGAACGGGGGTGGTACACCCTGAATGTGTGCAGAATGGAGGAGGAGGAAAATGCACCCCTGCCATCTAGAGCTGACGACCCGGCTGGGCCAGCCTATAGTGGATACTATTGAATCCCATTGTAAAAGCTGTACTGTATATATTTACCCGGAAGGGTACATCATTGTTGAGTGAACGGGAAAAGTTTGTGTGTGTCTACTTAGTTACCTGGTAAGTGTATAAAAACTGACCGGCTGAGGACTGTGAGCATCCAAAAACTTTAAATTGTGAATAGTTTGCACTTCTTAAGGTGCTTCTTATTGGTTTTATACAGACCGCAGAACAAAAACCCGTTTGGCGTGGCCGAAGACGTGGTCCAACAGCTGGATCACCTATGCCCTGCAGCCACGCCCAGGGCCTACATTGAGGGTTTTCGGACGGGTCCCTCAAATTGCACCTTCACCTATGAGATGGACACCCAGTTAGGGATCTTACTGTAGCCTGCTGAAAATGATTGATATGGAAAAATGAATTTAATTGAAGAAATTTTCATAATGTTTTATAAGCTGATATAGTAACATGTAACGTTCAAGAAAATGTGCCTCCCATAAAGGGAAGAAAAGTTGTGCATTATTCTTCTATGTGATGCATCTAAAAATTTGCATGTCTTTAAAATACTTTGTGTTTTTACTTTGTTCCAGACCGCGGATGTGCTGTGTTTTACCAGGGGGGTATGTGGCACCCCTGCGGGTTCAGTCACCACAGAGGTACTGCATCTCATCCAGAGGTGTAGTACCCCACTCTCAGGCAAGGATGGAGTACTGCCCGAGACCCAAACACCTGCATTCAACACTACACTACTCCAGACCGGCAGGAGGGGCAAGATGCACTGCTGCACTGCTGAGCCCTGACCCTGGCTGGAGTGGGGGGAACCAAGAGAGGGGGAACCATGTAGTGGGTGTTGGTGGAGGAAGTAGTTCAGGGGAGCACTGGAGAAGAAGGATATAAAAAAAGGGAAGCCATCTAGAGTGTGTGTTCAGTCAGTGAAGGAGCAGGAGCTCTGCAGGAGCTCTGCTCAAGAGGAGCGGGCCTGAGTGAGAGAGGCCCAGGAAGAGAGACTGAAGAGAGGACAGGAGAAGGGAGGAAGGCTCCAAGAAAGGAAGAGGGGATCCTAGGGGTACGGGAAGTGCTGGAGGCCACCCATACGCCCGAATCTACCAGGAGTGGAAGGATCAAGCTGCAGAGTGGACCGGCCCCTAACTAGTGAGAATGGCATATTCGACTAGAAACCGGAGGCTTCTGCACTTTCAGGGTGTAGTTGCCACAGCCACAATTAATTGCCAAAAAGGTAGCCGCACAGGATCCAGGGAACTCCAGGCAGGAGGGTGAGAGCCAGTGCAGGAAGATGATTGAGAAAGACACACAGAAAGGGGTCCCGTTAAGTACTTCTGACATACCTGAGGGATTGCTGAACCCGTGCCTCGGTGAACGCCGGCTACCAAGTACCCCACATCCCAGGGGGCGTGTCACTCCCCCATCCTGGTCCCCCATCCTGATATTTCTGCTCCCATCCTGGTATCTGCTGCCCCACCTGGTCCCCATTCCTGGCATCTGCTCCCCTATCCTAGTATATGCTCCCACATCCAGGTATATGCTCCCCCATTCTGGTATTCATGCCCCATTCTGGTATATGATCCTCCATCTTGGTATATGCTCCGCCATCCTGGTATATCCCCCCCATCCTGGTATATGTCCCTCCCATCCTGGTATTTGTGCCCCCTTCCTAGTGTGTGCTCCCCCATCCTGGTATATGCTCACCCCATCCTGGAATATGCTCTCCAATCCTGGTCCCCCATCCTGGTATATGCTCCCCCATCCTGGTATATGCTCCCCCATCCTGGTCCCCCATCCTGGTATATGTTCTCCCATCCTGGTCCCCCATCCTGGTCCATGCTCCCCCATCCTGGTCCTTGCTCCCCCATCCTGGTGTGTGCTCCCCCATCCTGGTATATGCTCCCCCCATCCTGGAATATGCTCCCAAATCCTGGTCCCCAATCCTGGTGTATGCTTCCCCATCCTGGTATATGCTCCCCCATCCTGGTCCCCCATCCTGGTATATGCTCCCAAATCCTGGTCCCCCTCCTGGTATATGCTCCCCCATCCTGGTCCCCCATACGGATATTTCTGCTCCCATCCTGGTATCTGCTGCCCCACCTGGTCCCCGATCCTGGTATTTGTTCCTCCATCCTAGTATATACTCCCCCATCCTGGTATATGCTCCCCCATTCTGGTATTCGTGCCCCCATCCTGGTATATGCTCCCCCATCTTGGTATATGCTCCCCCATCCTGGTATATGCTCACCCCATCCTGGAATATGCTCTCCAATCCTGGTCCCCCATCCTGGTATATGCTCCCCCATCCTGGTATATGCTCCCCCATCCTGGTCCCCCATCCTGGTATATGTTCTCCCATCCTGGTCCCCCATCCTGGTCCATGCTCCCCCATCCTGGTCCTTGCTCCCCCATCCTGGTGTGTGCTCCCCCATCCTGGTATATGCTCCCCCCATCCTGGAATATGCTCCCAAATCCTGGTCCCCAATCCTGGTGTATGCTTCCCCATCCTGGTATATGCTCCCCCATCCTGGTCCCCCATCCTGGTATATGCTCCCAAATCCTGGTCCCCCTCCTGGTATATGCTCCCCCATCCTGGTCCCCCATACGGATATTTCTGCTCCCATCCTGGTATCTGCTGCCCCACCTGGTCCCCGATCCTGGTATTTGTTCCTCCATCCTAGTATATACTCCCCCATCCTGGTATATGCTCCCCCATTCTGGTATTCGTGCCCCCATCCTGGTATATGCTCCCCCATCTTGGTATATGCTCCCCCATCCTGGTATATGCCCCCCCATCTTGGTCCCCCATCCTGGTATATGTCCCTCCCATCCTGGTATTTGTGCCCCCATCCTAGTATATGCTCCTCCATCCTGGTATATGCTCCCCATCCTGGTCCCCCATCCTTGTATATGTCCCTCCCATCCTGGTATTCGTGTCCTCTTCCTAGTGGATGCTCCTCCATCCTAGTACATGCTCCCCCATCCCGGTATATGTCCATCCCATCCCGGTATTTGCATCCCCATATTGGTAAATTCTCCCCCATCCTGGTATTTGTGCCCCCATCCTGGTATATGCTCCCTCATCCTGTTATTTGTGCCCCCATCCTGGTATTTGTGCCCCCATCCTGGTGTATGTCCCTCCCATCCTGGTATATGCTCCCCCATCCATTCATAAATTAAATAAAAAAACACTCCTACTCAACTTTCCATCACTCCCCTGCAGCACATCATCTGGGTTATTTTACTAAAGTGGTACCGGAATCAGCGCTATGCACATGCGCCGATTTCAATGACACGCTCCTCCTCCAGCCTCCGGCCTGAACAGAGGCACTGCAGTCGCCCTCTTCCCGGGCAGGTATGTGCTTATGGTGATCGTGGTATGTATTCAGTGCCTACGCATACCGTGATGTCAGGCGCCATACTCCTCATCCCTACCTGGGATGTGGATGTGTTCCTTCTGTCTGGTGCTAGACTGCTCAGGCGCATTGCGCAGGCGCAGTCTGTAGAGGCTTCGGACAGACGGACACATCCCTGGTTATATTATAGATAATTCCTCACTATATGCATCCTATTTGACAGACCCCCAAATGCCTATATAATAATATGTTTAAAGCAATTATGAAACAGGAAAGTAACAAAATGTCAGCACTAAGGTCTATTGAAACTAAGGGTGTGTATACCCCTTTAAAGATAAATTAGATGGTGTGAAGGTAACTCCATTAAATCTTACCCATGTTCACCACATGGAACAGAATGTCACCAGCCACAACGCGCGTTTTGCGTGGGCTTCCATTTAGCTTCCCACCCACTAAATCTGTCTGTGGACAGCATGTCCTTAATAGAGATGAGCGTTGTTCTACTCGAACTGTTCGCCAATCTCAAATTCGAGCTGTTTTGGGCGGTGTTCGAGCCGTTCGGCGAACACGAACAATTTGAGAAAAATTCGGCTGTTCGAGGTTATGTTCGATAACTGTTCGTGCACCAAAATCATAACTGGATTTTTTCTCAGTAATGATGAAAATTAATGTTAATACGCAGTTTGAGTGTACAGCGGGGTGGGGGGAGGGGCAGGGGATGGATCTCTGCAGGAACAATGAAGATCTCCATTTTTTTTTCTCTTTCCCGCATTTGCAGTGGGGAGGTGCAATCTGTCAGCCTATCAGCAGCGCACACACGGAGCGAAGTGCTTTTTTTCACACAAGCAAGGGCATGTGTCATTGGCAGTGTATGTCACATGTCCTTGCCCTATAAGACCAAGCCATTTTCCCCGTCGCCACCATTTTCTCACTGCTGCAGCTGCGTGTTAGACGGCACCGCTGTTGCTGTGTGCGCTATACCTTGTTAATTTCAAGCCAATTTTCGCACAAATATACAGATAGCTTGGGAGTAGGGAATAGTTGTGATTGCAGTCCTTTTAAGGACTAGGTTACAGCATTTCCTACGACTTTTATCAGGCAGGTCTGTGCTCTTAAATAGATAGATTGTGGGAGTAAAGACTAATTGTAATTGGAGTCCTTTTCAGGACTAGGTTACATCAGTTCCTATCAGTTTTTGCCAGGCAGGTCTGTGCCAGTGCTGTGCAAGTTTTTTTCACAGCATTTGGCTGAATCTAGCAAAGCTAATCCTTTTTGGCCTATTGCAGAGTGTCTTAGTCAGTGGAGTAGCCTATCTGTGTTGCAAGATATACCACCTGTGTATAGAATACCAATTTTTTTACTGCACCTAGTGAAGTAAAATCTTTTGGACATAGCATCATTCTATTAGTCCATCTATACTGACCTCCATCAGGTTGCAAACTGAATATAATTTTTTTCTGCATCTAGCTCTGAAAAAATATTTGGCCTTCTAGCAGTGTGTCGGACTTTCTCTATTAGTCCATCTATACTGACCTCCATCAGGTTGCAAATTAAAAATAATTTTTATCTGCATCTACAGTACCTCTGAAAAAATATTTGGGCTTCTAGCTGGGTGTGGGACTTGTTGTATTAGTCCATCTATACTGACCTCCATCAGGTTGCAAACTGAATATATTTTTTTCTGCATCTACCTCTGAAAAAATATTGGGCTTCTAGCTGTGTGTGGGACTTGTTGTATTAGTCCATCTATACTGACCTCCATCAGGTTGCAAACTGAATATATTTTTTTCTGCATCTACCTCTGAAAAAATATTGGGCTTCTAGCTGTGTGTGGGACTTGTTGTATTAGTCCATCTATACTGACCTCCATCAGGTTGCAAACTGAATATATTTTTTTCTGCATCTACCTCTGAAAAAATATTGGGCTTCTAGCTGTGTGTGGGTCTTGTTCTATTAATCCATCTATACAGACCTCCATCAGGTTGCAAACTGAATATAATTTTTTTCTGCATCTAGCTCTGAAAAAATATTTGGCCTTCTAGCAGTGTGTGGGACTTGTTCTATTAGCCACCTATACTGACCTCCATCAGGTTGCAAATTCAAAATAATTTTTTGTATGCATCTAGCTCTGAAAAAATATTTGGCCTTCTAGCAGTGTGTGGGACTTTCTCTGTTAGTCCATCTATACTGACCTCCATCAGGTTGCAAACTGAATATAATTTTTTTCTGCATCTAGCTCTGAAAAAATATTTGGCCTTCTAGCAGTGTGTCGGACTTTCTCTATTAGTCCATCTATACTGACCTCCATCAGGTTGCAAATTAAAAATAATTTTTATCTGCATCTACAGTACCTCTGAAAAAATATTTGGGCTTCTAGCTGTGTGTGGGACTTGTTGTATTAGTCCATCTATACTGACCTCCATCAGGTTGCAAACTGAATATATTTTTTTCTGCATCTACCTCTGAAAAAATATTGGGCTTCTAGCTGTGTGTGGGACTTGTTGTATTAGTCCATCTATACTGACCTCCATCAGGTTGCAAACTGAATATATTTTTTTCTGCATCTACCTCTGAAAAAATATTGGGCTTCTAGCTGTGTGTGGGACTTGTTGTATTAGTCCATCTATACTGACCTCCATCAGGTTGCAAACTGAATATATTTTTTTCTGCAGCTACCTCTGAAAAAATATTGGGCTTCTAGCTGTGTGTGGGACTTGTTGTATTAGTCCATCTATACTGACCTCCATCAGGTTGCAAACTGAATATATTTTTTTCTGCATCTACCTCTGAAAAAATATTGGGCTTCTAGCTGTGTGTGGGTCTTGTTCTATTAATCCATCTATACAGACCTCCATCAGGTTGCAAACTGAATATAATTTTTTTCTTCATCTAGCTCTGAAAAAATATTTGGCCTTCTAGCAGTGTGTGGGACTTTCTCTGTTAGTCCATCTATACTGACCTCCATCAGGTTGCAAACTGAATATAATTTTTTTCTGCATCTAGCTCTGAAAAAATATTTGGCCTTCTAGCAGTGTGTCGGACTTTCTCTATTAGTCCATCTATACTGACCTCCATCAGGTTGCAAATTAAAAATAATTTTTATCTGCATCTACAGTACCTCTGAAAAAATATTTGGGCTTCTAGCTGTGTGTGGGACTTGTTGTATTAGTCCATCTATACTGACCTCCATCAGGTTGCAAACTGAATATATTTTTTTCTGCATCTACCTCTGAAAAAATATTGGGCTTCTAGCTGTGTGTGGGACTTGTTGTATTAGTCCATCTATACTGACCTCCATCAGGTTGCAAACTGAATATATTTTTTTCTGCATCTACCTCTGAAAAATTATTGGGCTTCTAGCTGTGTGTGGGTCTTGTTCTATTAATCCATCTATACAGACCTCCATCAGGTTGCAAACTGAATATAATTTTTTTCTGCATCTACCTCTGAAAAAATATTGGGCTTCTAGCTGTGTGTGGGACTTGTTGTATTAGTCCATCTATACTGACCTCCATCAGGTTGAAAATTGAATATAATTTTTTTCTGCATCTAACCCAGCCAATAGTTTTGGCCTAATACCACAGTTTGGCCACTCAGCTCTGCTCGGTTACCATCCATTGTTTTTTTGTGCAAACAACTCCAGAGTTGTGAATTAGTTAACCACCAAAATGAGTGGAAAAAGGCCTGCTGCTGGTGGAAAGGGGAATAGGTGTGTTGGGAAGGGGAAAAAAGGTTGTGTCCGTGGGGTAGGTGTTAAAGCAACAGTAACATCTGCATAAGAAAGACCATCTTCCAGCCAAACTAAAATGTCTACTTCTTTTAGCGGACAATGTGATAAGATCCCTTTCTTACGGCCACGCCAATCGCTACAAATTCCAGATGAGGCACAAAAACAGCAGGTGCTTCAACGGATATCAAGTGCTCCTTTAAGTGGGCTCTCCTCCACATCAACTTCAACATCACAAATACTCCAGTCCTCAAAGGTGTCACCCCAATCGCACTTGCTTCCTCACAGCTCCCAAATCTCCAGCTGCCCGTCTGAGTATGAGGTAGAACAGATGGTTGAGTCTGCAGAGCTGTTTACTCATACTATAGCCTGGGAATCAGAGGTCGACTCCAGTGCTTCTGTGAATCCAGACGAGGAAATGATCTGCACTGATGCCCAGAATCTTTATGAGTCGGATCCAGGACCAGACGCAGAAGGTTCTGACCATAATGTAGACCCTCATTCCCAAACTGTAACTCCTGTTGGTGGAGACAATGAGGAAGACGATGATAAGACTCAAATACCTGATTGGAGCGACAACTTTAGTATTTGTCAGGGCAGGAACAGGTTGGCTCTGAGGACGACGGGTGTGATAACGCACAGGGTGATGATGATGAGGTTGGAGATCCCACTTACTGTCAACCCACAGTCAGCCAAGAGATGAGGTCAGCAGAGGAGGTGGAGGAAGATGCTAGTGACGACGAGGTCAGGTTGCGCCTTCCTGGACAGAGACGTAGTACTGGAAGCACGTCAACAACTGCATCCTTAAACACAACTCTGCCTCTCACCACAAGTCGTGGTGGCTCTTCAGGTCGCATGGGTGCTAAGCCTTGCATAGCCTGGGCATTTTTTCAGATCGATAAAGATGACCCAACTCGTGTTATCTGTAACATTTGTCAGCAAAAGCTAAGTAGAGGCCAAAAAATACATAGTTTGAGTACTTCATGCATGAACCGGCACATGGACATGAAGCATAAGTTGCAGTGGGAAGCTCAGTGTGCTACAATGCGGCCTAGCCGGCCGGGCCAACCACCGTCTGCCATATCTTGTGCATCCGCGGCCTCTTCATCCTCTGTGACTGGGGGGACAGCAGTCACACCTGTTTTGGGGCGCAGACCTGCCACCTCTTTACCCGCAACAGCCAGCGTGATTGGCAGGTCATCATTTTCTTTGGAGGTGGGAACACCAGCTGGTGTTGAGCGCTGTCCGACATCGATAGCACCACCTTTGGATCAAGGCAACCTAACATGTCCGCCTGCATCTTCCTCACAGACCGGCAGTTTGCCGGGGACACCCTTATCAACCCCGTCTAAGCACAATAGCCAGCCCTCGGTCCCTCAGATGTGGACAAGTAAAAGACCATTTCCTCCTAGCCATGAGAAAGCTAAGAGGTTGAATTTCACCATCTGCAAGCTCTTGGCTACAGAAATGCTGCTTTTCCGCCTGGTGGACACAGAGGATTTTCGAGACCTTATGTCCGTCGCAGTGCCCCAGTACCAGATGCCCAGTCGGCACTACTTCTCAAAGAAAGGTGTGCCTGAGCTCCACCAGCATGTCGCACACAACATCACCGCTTCTTTGAGAAACTCTGTGTGTGACAGGGTGCATTTCACCACAGACACTTGGACGAGTAGGCATGGACAGGGGCGTTACATGTCGCTGACTGGGCACTGGGTAACTATGGTGACAGCAGGACAAGGGGCTGCTGTCCAATTCTTGCCGTCCCCACGAGTTGTGCGTCAATCCTCTTTATGTCAAAGTTCCTCCACTGCTTCTGCCTCCTCAACCTCCTCTCGGTCTTCCACCTGCACCCAAAGCCTGTCTGGTCATGCCACAAGCTTTCTAACTGCGCAGAAGGGATCCTGCACACCTCCTTATTATGCTGGCAGTAGGGCTCAACGTCATCAGGCGGTTTTTACATTGAAATGTCTGGGAAATGTGAGTCACACAGCTGAGGAGTTGTGGTCAGCTCTGGAGAACCAATTTCATGAATGGTTGTCTCCACTGGACCTGAAACCAGGGAAGGCCGTGTGCGACAATGCTGCAAACCTGGGTGCGGCCCTTCGCCGGGGCAATGTCACACACGTGCCTTGTATGGCTCACGTGTTGAACCTGGTTGTCCAGCAATTTTTAGCCCACTATCCCAGACTAGATGGCCTTCTGCAGAGGGCACGGTCGCTGTGTGCTCACTTCCGCCGTTCGCATCCCGCAGCTCAGCGACTTACATCTCTACAGAAGTCGTTGGGCCTGCCACTTCACCGGCTAATTTGCGATGTGCCTACCCGGTGGAATTCAACTCTGCACATGTTGCAGCGACTGTGGCAGCACCGACAAGCCCTGGTGCAATACGTTCTGACGTATAGCCTGGGCCAACGAGATTCAGAGGTGGGGCAAATCACGCTGGAGGAGTGGTCTCAGATCAGGGACCTATGCACCCTTCTGCACAGTTTTGAAATGGCGACGAAGATGTTTAGTGCTGACGATGCCATTATCAGCATGACTATTCCGGTGATTTACATGCTGGAGCACATGTTAAACAGAATTCGGAGTCAGGTGGTGGCACAAGAGGAGGTGGAGGAAGTAGAGGAGGAGGAGTTGTATGCGGAAGGGCTAACATCTGCAAGGTCCAGACGGTCGGCAGCACCAAGGCGGCAGGCATGTGAGGGTGGGGGAGATGGTTTTACCAGGGCGCATGGTAGCAGCCAAACTAGTGAGGAAGGTGCAGGAGCCCAGGAAGAAGTGGAGGATGAACTGATGGAAGACTCATCAGATGAGGGAGACCTTGATCACATTTCTGTTGTGCGAGGTTGGGGGGAGAGGACAGAGGAAGGAAGCATGATTGTTACCTCGCCACCAACACAACAGGGACTTGGTGCTCCTGGATGCGCAACACACATGAGTGCCTTCTTGCTGCACTACCTGCAACATGACCCTCGAATTGTGAGAATTAGAAATAATCCTGACTACTGGGTTGCCACACTGTTAGATCCCCGGTACAAAAGTAAATTTGCAGAAATTATTCCTGCCATAGAAAGGGATGCACGCATGCAGGAGTATCAGCAGAGACTGTTGCAGAATCTTACATGTGCTTTTCCACAAAATACCAGTGGTGCACGTAGTGAATCTCACAGTTCCAACTTGCCAACCGTGGGACCGTCAAGTGTTCAGCACTCAAACCGTAACAGAACCACAGTATCTGCTGGTAACATCAATTTTGCGGAATCATTTCACCACTTTTTTAGCCCATCCTTTGCAAGGCCACAGGAGACAAGAAGTCTGACACATAGTCAACGCCTAGAGACGATGGTACAGGAGTATCTCCAAGTAAACATTGAAGCCACGACTGTGTCACTGGACCCTTGCTCTTTTTGGGCTTCCAATCTGGATAAATGGCCGGAGCTAGCCACTTACGCCTTGGAGATCTTGTCATGCCCCGCAGCCAGCGTTCTGTCTGAACGTGTGTTCAGCGCTGCTGGTGGTGTGCTGACAGATAAGCGCACGCGGCTCTCCACTGATAATGTAGACAGACTCACGTTCATAAAGATGAACAAATCATGGATCCGAAACGACTTTTCTACCCCTGTGTCATCCTGGGGAGAGTAAAAGCTTGATGATTGGTTAAAATCACCCTACCAACCGTTTTAAGCTTTCAAATTACTAATCATGTTTATCTGTATCTTGGCTGGAAAATAATTTGGGCTTTGTAGCAGTGTGCAGCACTGATCCTATTAGGCCATCTATACTAAAGCTTCACCAGATTTAAAATTAAAAATAATTTTTAGCTGCATCTAGCCCGGAAAATAATTTTGGGGCTCCGAGATGCGCAAGACACATAAGTGCCTTCTTGCTGCACTACCTGCAGCATGACCCTCATATTGTCAGAATTCGAAGTAATCATGACTACTGGGTTGCCACACTCTTAGATCCCCCAAACTTTTCGATCAACCTTTTCATTTTAATAAAGACCAAAAAAATGGTCATTTTTGAAATTATAAGCATTAGCAGGTTGTTAGAAACTGAAATCAAACAGTTTTCAACTCAAAACTTTATTCTAGGTGATGTTACATTTTCACATAGGACCCCTTGTTCGAAAGGAGCTTCTGAACTCTCTCGTCCATTGAATTTGTCAGGTTTTGGATGGTTTCTGCTTCAATTGTTTTGCATGAGGACAGAATACCCTCCCAGAGCTGTTGCTTAGATGTGAACTGCCTCCCGCCATCATAGACACTCCTTTTAATGATGCTCCAAAGGTTCTGAATGGGGTAGAGGTCAGGGGAGCATGGGGGTCACACCATAAGTTTGTCCCCTTTTATGCCCATATCAGCCAGAGATGCAGATGTTTTATGTGCAGCATGAGATGGTGCATTATCATGCAGAAAAATGATCTTGCTGTGAAATACACGGTTCTTCTTCTTGAACCATGGCAGGAAGTGCTGTTTGAGAAAATCCACATACATTATGGAGTTCATCTTTAGCGCCTTCAGGGATCCTAAAGGGGCCGACAATCTCTCTCCCCATGATTCCAGCCCAAAACATTACTCCACCTCCTCCTTGTTGGCGCTGTAGCCGTGTTTGCGTGGGGTGTCCATCAACCAGCCATCCTCCACTCCATCCATCTGGACCATCGAGCGCTGCACGGCACTCATCCGTGAACAAAACTGTTTTGAAATCAGTCTTCATGTAATGTTTGGCCCACTGGAGCCGTTTCTGCTTGTGTGAAGTGGATAGAGGAGGTCGACAGGATGGCGTATGCACAGCTGCAAACCTCTGAAGGACCCTGCATCTTGTTGTTCGGGGGACGTTGGAGGCACAAGCAGCTTCAAAAACTTGTCTGCTGCTATGACAAGGCTTTTTTGCCGCTGCTCTTTCAACCTGACGTAATTGCCTGTAGGAAAGAGTCCTCAATTTGCCCTTATCAGCACGCACACGTGTGTACTGTGAATCAGCTACATACTTCTTGATTGCCAAGACACTTCATCCTGATCATCGCACAATGTTGATTGTAGTCATGCCTTGACCTAAACACTCCACAATTTGTTGCTTCTCAGCAGCCGACACATCCTTTTTCTTTCCCATTTTGGCAGAAAATGTAGGCTGCTTAATAGTGTGAGAGAGCCTTCTTAAGTAGTCTTGCCTTTCATTGGACACACCTGCCAAACTAATTAGCACAGGTGTCTGCAATTGCTTACAGTGATATAAAGAGCCCTGACACACATCACCATCAATGAGTTTAACTGACAAACAAACAAATTCTTCCCTTATCACTCCTAAACACTTTTTGCATAATAATTTGGAACGCAGTGTACATGTGCTTTTCCACAAAACACCAGCGGTTCACGTAGTGAATCTTACAGTTCTAACTTGCCAACCGTGGTCTGTATGGAGTTGTTCAATAAAGGGCCCAAAATTAAGATAACATAGATGGGAGAGGTCTCTATGAATAGGAATTCCTAAGTATTTGATACCCTGTGAGGGCCAGGCAAAGGGAAAGTTGGACTGGATGGAATCCTATATGGATTTGGGAAGGGAGACATCGAGGGCCTCAGACTTCGCTGCATTGATTTTAAAATTTGACCATGTAACAAAGTGATCTATTTCAGCCATAACAGCATGGATGGATATATGTGATTGAGTGATATATACTAGGACATCATCAGCAAATAGAGAGCACTTGTACTCGGTGCCTCCCACCTCAATCCACCTAATATTGGGGTTATGGCGAATTGATGAGAGCAGGTGCTCCGTCACTAGGATGTATAAGAGAGGGGACAGAGGACATCCCTGCCTTGTCCCATTGGTGATTGTGAAAGGTGATGAAAATGTTCTGACGCACCCCCTGGGCCTTGGGACACCCGGAGCCGGACCCTTTTTGGTTGATGCTGGTGGTTGTAGTCTTCGTGGCGGCGACCCGGTTCCGTGGCTCAGGGCGGTCAAACCAGTGGCGGAACTATTTATGTGGTTTTGATGTTTAAATGTCCGACTACGCCACCCGTGGATTGCGGTCAGAGTGAACCGCCGCTACAGGGCAGACCGCTGAGGCTGGTGTTGTGGGTGCAGCAGAGCGTAGCATAACTCCCCACGGGAGGAGTATAGCCTCAGGGCAGTGTATGCGGAGGATGGGGGTGATGGTGCAGGGCAGCAGCAGTAACGACACGGAGTCAGTGATGCAGTTCAGGGCCTTTACTCACAGTTCTTATTATCCAGACCACGTCTGCAGGTAACGGCTGCCCACGTCGTACTGTGCTCACCAGGTGGAGCACTTCACAGGACCCCCTTTGTGTGTCCTTTGTCTGGCCTTTCTTACCAACACTTCTGTCCGGCTGCCTCGGGCCTACTCTTGGTAAACTTGGCGCCAGTTTCCCTGACCCTATGTGGTGCCTTCCTAGCGGGTGTAGCGAGGGGCTGCGCCACATAAAATATCAGAGCCTCCAGTTTCTAGCTGAGGGTCGTTTCCTGCCTCCACTAGTTCGGGGACCGGTCTCCCCCTTTGGCCTGACCCCTCCACGCAGGTGGATTCGGGCGTGCGGTGGCGATTCGCCCGTCCGCACCCCTGGGATCCCTTCATTCCTCGTTCCTGGAGCCTTCTCCGCTCCTCTTCCTTCCTTCTCCCTCTTCCAGGCCTGGGCCTCTGTTACTAGGCCCGCCTCCGGAGCAGAGCTCATGCAGAGCCCCTGCTCCCTGCCACTTCTGCTCAGACTTCTCTGCACTGAACTAAGATGGTGCCCACCTTTTATACTCCCTTCTCAATGCACCCAGGAACTGCTTCCTCCCTGCTCCTGCACTACAGGGTTCCCCTTCCTCAGTGTTCCCTCCCCCCACTCCAGCCTGGGACAGGGACTGTCGTGCCCATCTCAGGGGCATATTGGTCGCCCTGCCCCACGGCAATGTGGTGTAATGCATGCAGGTGTCGGGTCCTGATCCACACTCCATCCTTACCTGAGAGTGAGATATCACACCTCTGGGTGAGGTGCAATACGTCTGTAGCAACCGAGCCCTCAGGGTGCTACAGTTCCATTTATCTTCAGCCTAGGTGACGTATTGTGATACAGGGCCGTGATTTTGGCTATAAAAGGGTCCCCTAGACCCCTACCCCAAGCTTTTTAAGAGAATCATATATGGCGTGCCAGGAGACTCTATGGAATGCTTTCTCAGCATCCAACGAGAGTATCTAATTACAAATTTTTAACTGCATCTAGCCCAGGAAATACTTTGTGCCTAGTAGCAGTGTCTGCTAGTCAGCGGATTATCCCGGCTGTTAAGCATGTAGTTTAGACACTTAATTTTTTCAAAGGAAATTCTTCGGGACCATGGGATACTTAGTGAAGAGCATCAGGAGGCACCCCAAGGCATAGGGGCTGGGACTGGCAGTAGGATGCCTTGCGGTGGACAGCCGAGCTCGATCCTTATAAAAGCTTTTTAACTGCAGCAGCTTTAGTGGACGCTACTGGAGCTGGAATTACGCGGCTGCTGGCATGAGACTTGCCCTCCAATAGATCCTTGTAAATGGATTTAAAGTGTATTCATTCAAATTAGAGAGACAATTTAAATTAAAAAGCTTAGAGCTGCCTCCACCACAGGGGGGCTCGCTCGACCCACCAGCGGACAGGCACCAGTATTGGGAGAGGGGGGCTGGCCATCAGGGTTCACCGCGGCTCTGGCACAAACCCGGCGACACGGAGGTGGCACGGGCAGGAGTGGACTGGCCGTGTCGGCTTCTCACTTTTTGGATTTTAGAAGGGCATGACATGCCTATATCTGTGTCTCCCCCTCCTTTTACTCCTCCACCTCTTTTATTTTCGCATGACTATATGTACTTGTCACTTTTCCATGTGTTAGTTATGTCTTCTGAGCAGTTTGTCAGCTTTTGGACACCTTTGAAGGTGTTTTCTATGTGTTTCTATGTGTTTTTGTTTGCCTGCCATTGGTTTTAACTGTGTTCGAAGGTGTTCGACGAGCAGTTCGACGAACAGTTCGGCGAACACACGGGTGTTCGACGAACCGAACCGAACTCGAACACTACGGGGGTGGCTCAACACTAGTCCTTAATACCTGTAGCCAACTATTGACTGTGCCTGTACTCTTTATATTCATATGTATGTCTCTTTTCCTTATATATTTAATACATTTAGCTATACGGATTTTTGGACTATTCTGCTCGATGTCTTTTGTATATGAATTTCAGATTGAGAGTGTCCTTGAAAAAGAATATTTTGGGCCCTTATTCCAGGTAATCTAAGCCTACACTTGTTGCCTTTTTATGAACTCTGTTCTTTTGATTCTGTTTCTATATATATATTGGACTCCATAGACGGTGAATAAAGTAATAATTGGTTTTGTGAAAGGCCCAAACAGTTAATTGGGGTTAGGTTGTGTATTCCTATATTGTGCATTTTTTTAAAGGGAACTGAAATGCGATCAACCTGCAGATATGTCCCAAAATGCTATCAACCGGCAGATATGGGGTTAATCAGTAGGGTATTAGTGTTTGAAAGCCGTGTGGCCACCTTACTGGTAACATGACTATTGGGAGGAAATTAACTTTACTCCTCCCTGCAGGCTCCAGCTTTAAGTTGTAGAGCCGTGGCGAGCGTGTCCTCGGTCACCGCTCAGTCCATAAAGAGCGGCGGCTGTAAGAGCGCATCGGCACTGATACTGATATGCTGCAAGTCAATGTGCTAAGTTGTGCTTACAGCTGTTGCTCACAATCTTCTGAGCAGTGACTGAGGCTGCGCTGGCTGTACTTTTATGACCGAAAGCCAGAGGCTGCTGGGAGGAATAAGGTTAATTTTATCCCAGTACCTGTGTTTCAGTAAGGTGGCCACACAGCTTTGGAACGCTATTAACTAGTATATTAACCCCATATCTGTGGGTTAATATTGTTTCGCGACATGACAGAATCTCTTAAATAATTTATAATTTATAAATACACGGTCTTCTTCCTGATGAGGAAGACTCTCAGTGTCTGGTGCGATCTGCATAATTTGTTGATTGTGCCACTAATAGTCTTTTTCACTAGGAAGACCAGCACAGGAGCTAGTGAACAGTCTCTTCTTCACTCCTGCTGCTCGCTCCTGCGCCAGTCATCCTAGTGAAGAAGACAGTCAGTGTCTGGCATGATATGTAAACTATGCTGACCGCACCTTACAGACTTCCTCATTAGGAGCTTTCTGTGCATCCATCGTTACAGGGGTTGATGGCATTAGATTTACTTCCACTAGATTGTGAAAAGGACAGTCAGGTCACTGAAAGAAAAGTGACCTGTCAATCACTGTCAAGAGAGTGGCGGCAGGGGCGGGGAGGATAGGGAAACAAGGCAAGCCTGCGCACTGCACTTGCAGCTCATTTACTTAACTACTCAACAGTACAATCCTCTCATAAAGAAGGATTCTTAAAGAAAAGCTATGGATAATCAGCATTTCAGAACCAATACACAGATGATATTAATTTGGGATAGAAAAACCTGATGACAGGGTCCTTTTAAATCGCTCAATGTATGCCATGAAATAAACCACAGAAGTGCAGAATAGTTTTATTTTCTTCCATCACTTCCCTTCCAAATATATCAAAGTTAATCAATAAATTTGTTTTAATAATATTCAAAAATATGACTCACAATGCAAAAAGAAATTATGAATATCTTGTATCACTGTCATCATACAGAACCCCAGATTAAAAAAAAAAAAACACTTTCAAAAAGTAGCACATTATTTATGATACAGTGTGAACAGTGCAATATTTATTGTGCAAAAAACAATGGTGAATATGCTCTTTTTTTCCTTTCCTACCCCAGAAAGAATTTCTAAGAAAAAATGTGATCTACGTTGTACATTCAGTGTGATCTGGACAGGCATGGCATAGAAGAGGAGAAACAGAAGCTGAGCAGAATGATATATAAGTTTGTGGACAGCCACAGTCATACAGGAAAGACTGTCAATCACAGAATAGGACCACCCACTGGATTCCTATACATACAAACACAACCGGGGTTTCAATGGATAAAATGTAAATTTTACGGAAACGTTTCTGACATTTCCTCCTCCTGCTCTGTGATATCCTACCTGCAGATCAGATATAATTTTTAACATTACAGGTTCACTTTAAGGCTAAAATTAGCTTTGTAGTAGATGGATTAATAATGCTTTTATTTTGTTTGATGCAAAAGTGATATCTTCAAATTATGTTGATCTCAGCATGTTGGTTATGTTTTTTTTAAAAATGAGGAAGGGAGAAAGATAATGAGGAAGATGAGATCACACATATTGGTTAATCCTTAAACTTCCCTTATTGTTTATTACATGGAAATCACATTTGTTTTCGTTTCTGCTTTGTATTTCCCTCCAGCATACAAGACCTCTAGATAACTAAGGATCAAGTATAAGAGAAGAATTGAACGGTTTAGTTCTGTTCTGATAATGCTGTGAAGAAATCAATACTGAAGCACCATATGATTGGAACTGGAAGGGCTACAGCCATGTCTTTGCTAAATTAAAGCTCGTGCTATCTAGCAGGAAATGGTCAAGACCTCCGCTCAGGATCCTGAGGAGAAGCTAGAAGCTGTTTGCAACCACTTCTGTCTTCACTTGTGAAGTCCATTGCCACTGCCTCTAAGCGTGAATGTCCCCCCCACGGTCATTTAAGAACACTAGCCGGACACGTTATGTACCAAAAATATACACATATATATATATAAAAAAAAAAAGAATAATGAAAAAAAAAAACACAAATTAACTGGTAGCAATAACCTCTTTGTTCCCTAAAGACCACATCTATTCCATAAAAACTACCAAAATAAAACACAAAACCACTTTTATACTTCATGTTGGTGTTAATTTGCAAATGTTAAAACAAAAAAAAGGTTTTGTAACTTTTTGTTTAGTTTATCCACAATTAATCTAGAAAAAAGAGAGGAGAAAAATTGTCTTATAAAGGTAATAAAAAAAACCCCCATATGGAACAGGAAAAAGGACCGTAACCGAACGAATAAAAAAGGTTGGAGACATTAAATTATCACAGGCGCAAAATCACTAAAAAATGTCAAATCATTAATTGTAAATTATGCTAAACATAATTTAATAAAGCAGAGGATATTAGGCAACATCAAATATGATATTGATTCTTGGTAGCCCTTACTATCAGCGCACAAAAATAAAAAGACCAAAATCACTAAGTATGAAAGTTCTCTAAATGGTATGTTGGTATTCCTATAGGAGTTGCAGAGGGAGCACATGTGCCCTGGTGTCTGAGATGACCCAAAAACTCCTCTGCCATATAGAAGACAAGTACAATAGATGGTAGGTGAAGGCGCCTGCTACAAGTTGTATTCCGTAGAGTGCAGGATTACTGTTAGTGGAATTGTGTTATCGGATGTAGTTGAATGGCCAGGAAGGATAACAATCACTTTTCTGAGCAGGAAATGCTGAGGGCAGTGATTAGTTCTCTTCTCTTCCTTAATTCTTCTTGGAAAAACATTGTTTAATTATTCAGACACAATGAAGACAGGAGAAACATAACTTAGTACAGTTACTTTTTCATTGATGTTTAATCTTTACTGGAATCATTCCTCATGGGGACCCCATCTGTAGAACAGACAGACCATCAGATTGTCCTTTAGGTCATACTTAAGTGCTTAGATGTCGTGCATAGGGATAAGTGAATCTCTTGAAATTTGGTAGATTCATTTGTATTCTGCTTAGAAATTATTACAATTATGCTCTGAGATCTCTCCAGACTCCTGAGCATAATAAATATTGGAAAAACAAAATGAAGAAAATTGTTTTGAAGAGACAATACCGATTACCAGACAGAAGAAGACACCCGTACCGGAGTTGGGATGTGTGGTGGAACATATAAGGGTTGGGCAAGTATAATATTTTCTGATTTTTTTTTAACCCCTTTCTGGCCCGTTATATTACTAAAAAAATGGTGGCCAGCCATCAGCCTGAAGCAAATCAGAAGAAAATTGGATTTGGGCAAATCCAAATTCTTTGTAAAATTCGTGATGAATGCATTTTGCCTTAAACTAATGTCCTTCTATTTAATGACACCACTCAGCTGCATCTATTTAATGTTCCCCAAAATTGACTATGTTCTGAGTTTAGCCAAGACAAAGTGGATGAGGCAACAATCTGGAGTGAACCTAACTTACCCAATTTAAAAGTAACTGCTATTCCACCAATGTATAGACCAGAAAAAACAGCACTTCTATCCATTGACGTGTATTCCATTATTTCTCTTATGATCATGATGAACCTCATAAATTTAAAAAAAGACAGGTCTATGAAGTTCAACATGAGCTCTACTAGAATCACAATAACTTAATTTTGCTTTCTAGAGAAAAATCCTCTGAACCTGTAGAATTTCAACAGAACTGGCTATCTTACGTGAATGGGGATCTCAACTGTCCCTTGAAAGGTGATGTAAATGCGAAGAGGGATCAGACATATTGAATTTTAACCCCTGATCTTTTTGCTATCTCTGGAACAAGGCAAAACCCAAATGTCTCTCTCAGCCACCAGTGGGAACACAGGCAACATTCTATCACGAATACAAGTTTGGGGCATAAGGTCAGTATTAGATGGCTGCCAGTTGATTCACCATTCACCCAACAGCCACCTCAAGTGTATTGCCACCTTCATGATCATTAAGCTACAAGATTCACAATGGACTACACTTTAAACAATTGAGCCACTAAGGATTGCATTCTTTAACATTGGGCTACCACTTACTAGACACTATACAACCAAATCATTGAGTGTAACAATCGGCACCAGTACCAAATTGCAAACTAAGATAAGATGTCTAATGGATAACTAATACCAATAATTCACCAGCATGTACTTGTGGCTCATGACAGAAAAGGCTCAGTATATGTGATCATTAACCACTTTATGTATCTTGACATTTCTGTACATCACAGTCAGTATGGGCATGTATGAAGAGGTGTCAGAAAATGAGCCTGATCCATCCCGGGCAGATGCCAGCTATGCTATACAGCAGCAACCAGAACTAACGGTGTCATTCAAAACTACAACCGCAAACAAACCCTCACATAGCAAAGTAAACTGCAGGAAAAAATATGGATGTGTGCCCATGATGACTTTTAGATGAGTTTCTGATGCTGCCTATTTTCGCTGTGTCAGAAATGTAGTGTCTGACAATTCCAGCAAAGTGAATGGGATTTATAGAAATCTCATTCCCACTGTGCTTGTTTATTACTCGGCATATCCTGACCTGCACTGCATGTTTGAGATTCCCAGCATGTCAATTACCCTTGTGAGTACACTTAGTTTCATGTGCAGATTTTTCCCATAGATTGTCATTAGGTGCGGAAAATTTGCAGGTAAAAAATGCACATACATTTTTAGTGCGCTACCACGGAGGAAACGCATAAAAAACGCATGCATTCTGCAGATGACTATATTAATAAAGTTTTGTCAAAGACAAATACCATTCAGCATCAAATAGAAATCAGTCAGACATACTACCAGAGACAAAAATTTCAGGATCAAAAACTTGATAAAAATGCATGTAAAAAACGTACAGAAAAATGAATAAAAAAACCACCAGTAACCTAATTTACCTAATAGATGCAGAAGTGGTACAAAAAATCTACAACATTAAAAACTCATCGTAGGAACGTAGCCTAATGGTTATTGATTGTGGAAAAAGAGGAGAAGAGGAAAAAACACAAAAAAAATCAACTGCTTGCGATGAAATAAAATTACCTTTTATCTATTATTTAGGTTTGATCGCTTCTATGAAATATATAATAATGGATGTTATAAGATCTAATCTAATATATAGTGTGGCAAGACTACTCGCTCGGCCGCTTCCGGAAGTAGACTCATGAACCCGGTTTCCTCTGCAGGCTTTATTATATGGCATAAAGCCCTGTAACTCCAGCAAAAGCCTTACTGGCAAAACAACATAACAAAATATAAACGATAACACAGTCCATATGTATGGGGAATACACCCACACGGGGTGCAATCCCAGTCTTCAGCTCCGTCTTGAGCTGAGGCTTTCCCAGTCTGAAGACCTTGCCTCTCCAGACCACAACACAGAAAAAAAACAGGACTGAACATCTAAACCATGCTCAGACACACCCTGAGGGGAGGTATGGTGAATGACATCCCTCCCATCTCTATGTCATTCACATAAAACCACACCCTTTAAAAGAGTTAACCCCCAGCATATAACATGCTGGCAGAAATTCAGTAGGTCTCAGTTCACACAGGAGAGCAACCTGAGTGACACATACCTCCCCTCATATATAACACCAGTGACTCTGTCACAATAGACTTCTATCAGTGTGACACTTCTTAGGTTGTTATATATGGACAGTCTTTTGTTTTGAGTGACACTGGGACTCGGATGCTGATGAGGACCTTTCCTCACTATCTTGTATTTGATAATGACTTCTACCAATATTTATAACTACTCTATCTTCCATTTCATGCTAAACTATAGCAGAATGACATCCTGCCCAGCATACGCATATAGAAAACTATAGAGCTACAGAAAGAAAATCAGTTATGCAACTGTGAGAAAGGTGTGAAAATTACCTGTGATGGTGATCTGCCAACTGGCAGATTTCTTATTACAGAATCCGATTTTACCTATATAAGACAGGTGAGAGTACAACTCATCTTCCTCCACCATAAGGGTTCTGTTAATCTCTAATGTTAACATGGGAACATGCCTGGAGTGTGGGCAGTAGTGTTGTGAATCTCCCCTGGAGGGTTACCACCAGCTCATTTTATGTGCTGGCAATATATTTTTCCATAGTGATTATAACCATGATGATAAGAGCAAATAAAATCGTTCATTGTACCAACAGAATACACAATATTAGTATTGAATTTAGGCATTCCTGGGCTAAATATACATTTAAAAGAAATAGGCAATCATTTAAAGCAAACCTGACAGCTGATCCATGGGCAGCATGTATCAGACACCGGCTGTATGATTCCAGATGGATATGTTTGACTCTAAAATGCTGCGGTGTTTCACTTTAAAAGCCGCAAGGGACCGAGCCACATGGGCCACATGACAGGTCTCTCCCTATACATGCAAGTAGGGAGAGACCTGTCACTCAAGGGAAGTGGGCAGACAGAAGTCGCCAGGGACCAACCTTTTTTAACTAATAACCTGTGCGACTCGGTCCCCAGCAGCTCCCACTCCTGAGAAAGAATACTGACCGAATACTGATAGTGGGGCTATGGCCTTATTCATGACATTCTGTGGCATATCTTACACTAGAAATCTTACTACAGTCCTGACTGGAGAAAGATTTGTGGTGTCGCACACGAAGCCTCATAAGGTTCATTAAGAGACGTGCATTTCTTTATGAATCAGGTGCCTCTTACTCCATCATACCTCCTCATCCAGAACGGTGTGAAAATCGCAGTTCTTGATAAATCAGGGCCTATATTTTTCTATTTGTAGACAAAGATAAAATTTGCACTGACATAGATAACTATCCCACTAATATACCAATAATGTTTGAAGCCCTCTGACACAGAAATATACATTTTACATGTTACAGGCAGTGGGATACCTTGTTCTTTTCAATTTGGTATTGAAAGCACGATCGAGAAACAGGATAGTTTGTTCGGGGAGACTTCCAGCTCAATATGACATTTTCTTCAGAATGTCTCACTGTGACATTTGTTGGCGGGTTCAAAATTTCTTAAAATAAAGAAACATATATCAGTTATACAGAATCAAGCAGGCAAGACTTTACTAGTTATATAATGAAAAGTCCTGAAACTTTCTAATGTTATTCAATTTTGTATCAGTTTCAAGTTCTTTTTGCTGTCAGTGAATGGGAAAAAAAGGTTGTTATTTTCCCCTATATTACTGTTCTCATGTAAATGCTTAACCTCTTCCTGACCGGGCAATTTTTTTTTTCATTTTTGTTTTTTTCTCCTCTTCTTCCAAGAGTCATACTTTTTTTATTCTTTTAGATACATCAAATTATGCGTTTTTATGTAGTACGAGTTGAAGTTTTGAATGACATAATTAATTTCACCTTTCAATGTACTGGAAAACGGGAAAAAAAATCCAAATGCAGTGACATGGTGCAAAAAAATGTACTGTAATTCTGCATTTTTTTGTTTTGTTTATTTATATGGCATTTATTTTTGTGCCCTGAACTGATGTTTTTATTGATACTATTTTGAGATAGAAAAAACAGTTTGATTGCTTCTTATTACATTTTTGGTGGTGTTTTGGAGACAGAAAAACTTCAATTTTGGCGTTTCGATTTTTTTTCCCATTATTCCATTTACTAATTGGGAAAGTAACTTTACATTTTGATAAATCAGACTTTTATGGATGCAGCAATACTAAATGTTTTTTTTAATTTTTTAATGGGGGACAAGTCCAACATTTAAAATTGTATTTTTTTTATGTGTATATAGATATATATTAAAGATTTTCTTTTTTACCAAAATTTTTAGTCCCCTTAGGGGACTGTATTGTAGTTCCCTTGTTTACACTATATACCACAATACAGTATTGCAGTATACAGTGAAGATTGTGACTGGTTTTCATAGTACATCAATCATGACAGGCATGGGGGTCATCAGCAGATTTCCAGCTGTAATGACAATCAATTGGCACTGATCATATTGTAAGGGTGCCGATAGGGTGTTTAGAATGGAGCGTACCCCCATGACATGTGATGTAAATGCCGCTGTCAGAGATTGACTGTTGCTTGTAACACCTTTTAGTTTAAAAATGAATAGTTATTGCCCTTGATAGATGATTTGGAAAAAATGAAAGCGAAAAAACTGAATATAGCCAAGTCTCTGAGTGACTAAAAGTAGCTGGTTACGGATCTGTAATTACTAGTGTTGAGCGAGCACTAAAATGCTCGGGTGCTCGAAGCTCGGGCCGAGCTCACTGTGATACTCGGGTGCTCGACCCAAGCAACGAGCTCAATGTTAGTCTATGGGAGACCCGAACATTTTTGCGGCGGCTCCCCCGGCAGTCTGTAGAAAGCCTAAAAAGTGCCCAAAACGATAGTGACAGTGCTCAAATGACATGGGGACAGCATGGGGATCACCCCTGGAAGCATTTCTGACCCCCAGGTCACTGCTGTCAACAACGTGGTCAGAGGTATTAAGCCACTTTTACAGGCTCACAATAAAACGTTCAAAAACGAAAGTGAAAGTGCTTTCCTGTGAAATATATTAACCCCTTAACGACCATGGGTCTTTCTGTTTTTGTGTTTTCCTTTTTTGCTCCCCTTTTTCCCAGAGCCAGAACTTTTTTAATTTTCGTTCAATATGGCCATGTGAGGGCTTATTTTTTGCGGGACGAGTTGTACTTTTAAACACCATCACTGGTATTACCATATCGTGTGCTGGAAAATGGGAAAAAAATTCCAAGTGCAGTGAAACTGCAAAAAAATGCAATTCCACAGTTGTTTTTTGGGTCCTTTTTTTACCACGTTCACAGATTGCTAAAACTGACCTGCCATCATTATTTTCCAGGTCGTTACGAGTTCATAGACACCAAACATGTATAGGTTCTTTTTTATTTAAGTGGTGAAAAAAAAATCCAAAGCTTGCTAAAAAAACAAAAAAAAATGACGCCATTTTCCGAGACCCTTAGCTTCTCCATTTTTCGGGATCTGGGGCCAGGTGAGGGCTTATTTTTTGCGTGCCGGGCTGACGTTTTTATTGATACCATTTTGGGGTCGATCCGATGTTTTGATCGCCCGTTATTGCATTTTATTGCAAAGTTGTAGCGACCAAAAAAACTTAATTCTGGCGTTTAAATTATTTTTCTCGTTACGCCGTTTACTGATTGTATTAATTCTTCTTTTATATTGATAGATCGGGCGATTCTGAACGCGGCGATACCAAATATGTGTATGTGTTTTTTTTTTTATATATATATATACATTTTATTTTGAATGGGGCAAAAGGGGGGTGACTTAAACCTTTATATATTTTTTATTTTTTTTATTTTTTTAAAAACTTTTTTTTACACTTTCTGCTTGCTTCTATAGTCTCCAGAGGAGACTAGAAGCAGCAGTTGTCTGATTGCTTCTACTGCATACAAGCGATGAGCAGATCGCTTGTATGCAGGAGAAATGCTCACTTGCTATGAGCGCTGACCACTAGGTGGCGCTCATAGCAATTGAGACATGACAACCACAGGCGTCTGCTGCAGACCCTGAGTTGTCATGCCCACCCATTGGTGACCCGCGATCACGTGCTGTGTGACACATGCATACAGTGCTAAAAAGACATGGGAACAGCATGGGGAAGACCCCTGGAAGCATCTCTGACACCCAGGTCACTGCCTAAAAGTGTGCCCATCAGAAGTGATCCTTGCCGCATCAGAAGATGCAGACTTGCAACTATCCCCGTGCAAGTCCTTGTCCCAGGGCAGTGTTCAATTGTACCTCCCCCATAACTTGCAATACAAGCGCAAGTATGCAGCCTGCCACCCACCCACCCCCAGGCTGCAATACCATACTGCTAGCTTGCACTTGAAATTGGGCCTTTTAGGCATGTGGAGGTGGAATCTGGCCACCACGTCATGGCTGCGTCGGTAGCCTGGTATTCATACTCAGTCCCCAGCCGCCCGGCGGCCGGGTGTCCACGCTTGGTCCCCAGCCGCCAGGGGGCGGCCGGGTGTCCATACTCAGTCCCCAGCCGCCCCGCGGCCGGGTGCCCACACACAGTCCCCAGCCGCGTGGGGGTGGCCGGGTGTCCATAAACGGTCCCCAGCCGCCCCTATTTGTCCCGGTGCGCCTTATACACAAGCGCGCATACCAAAACATTACCTGTGCCCTCCCCAGTGCATTTAGTGGGAAGGACAGCCTAACCACAAACACGTGGACAAGTGAATGTGGCCAGGAATGGTCCATCTCACTGACGCCTTCACACTGGGTTAATATTGTGGAAGCCGGGACACAGTTGGACACTGGGATGCAACACGTCCTCCAGACATAGAGGATTGCGGGTCCTGGGTCAATCAGGCTTCAACACAAAGTTCAGAAGGTAGACAGCAGCAGTGGTCGGCCTCCTACACAACGAGTAAATTATTCATGATCATGAGGCCATCCACCTCCTTAGCTTTCTGTTCCTTGGAATGCAAGCGCATGTATGTAGTAGCAGCTAGGCCTGAGGTGGTCAGCGTTTTGGCGCATATCCTACCTCCTTCGAGGATTGCTGGATGTTTTCCTGCTACTATCCCAGTTCTATGACTCCTGTTAAAACAAAGCTTCAGGTGATGAATGATGGATGAGGTGGTAGCAAAGGAGAAAGAGCAGGAGGAACAGGGACCATTCACATCAATATCAGGCCAGCCAACCACACATGTCTTGTAGGATATGTTTCTGTACGAAAAGGAGCGGTTCAGCTACACAGTTATAAGTCATACAGTGAATGCAATGCCTACCAAAAATTTCGAGGCACTCCAATGCCCCTTGGAAGTGACATGGAGGTCAGAGGGCCTTAAATAAACCGTTTTTTCCATTTATAGCAACTGGGTCTCCTGTACACTGTTGGCCTAAGCAGGGAATGGAAGGCTTTCCAAAAATTATTAGGCACTGCAATGCCCCTTGAAACAGACGTGGATTACAGCGCATTAAAAACCTTCTACCCATTATTGGGGAGTGGGTCTCCCTTAGTGTTCGCCTATGCATTGAAAAGCAAAAGCTGACAAAAATTAGGAGGAAATGCAATGCCCGTTGCAAGAGTCGTGGAGGTTAGAGGTAATTAAAAACAACATGTCAATGCCCCTTGGAAGAGCTGTGGAGTTCAGAGTGGTTTAACAAGACGGTTTTAATGCCCCTTAGAAGAGACGTGGAGTTCAGAGTGGTTTAACAAGACAGTTTTAATGCCCCTTGGAAGAGATGTGGAGGTCACAGTAGCTTAACAAGATGGTTTTAATGACCCTTGGAAGAGACGTAGAGTTCAGAGTGGTTTATCAAGACAATTTTAATGCCCCTTGGAAGAGTGGTGGAGGTTACAGTGGAATAAAAAGACAATATCAATGCCCCGTGGAAGAGACGTGGAGGTCACAGTAGCTTAACAAGACGGTTTTAATGCCCCTTGGAAGAGTGGTGGAGGTCGCAGTGGAATAAAAAGACAATATCAATGCTCCTTGGAAGAGTGGTGGAGGTTACAGTGGAATAAAAAGACAATATCAACGCCCTGTGGAAGAGACGTGGAGGTCACAGTAGCTTAACAAGACGCTTTTAATGCCCCTTGGAAGAGTGGTGGAGGTCGCAGTGGAATAAAAAGACAATATCAACGACCCTTGGAAGAGACGTGGAGGTCACAGTAGCTTAACAAGACGATTTTAATGCCCCTTACAAGAGCCATGCAGTACAGCATATTAAAAACATTATTCCCATTATTGGGGAGTGGGTCTCCCATAGTCTTTGCCTATGCCTTCCAAGCAAAAGCTGCAAAAAATTAGGAAGGGGGAACTTGCAATGTCCCTTACAAGAGCCATGCAGTACAGCATATTAAAAACATTATTCCCACTATTGGGGAGTGGGTCTCCCATAGTTTTTGCCTATGCCTTCCAAGCAAAAGCTGCCAAAAATTAGGACAGAGGAACTTGCAATGCTGGCAACATGGACCACGGTCACCCTGGTGGTATAGTGGTCGTGGAGGCTGAGGATAAGGAGAAGATCAAAAAACAGCCGAAATGAGGAAGCATATACCCATGTGTGGGTGTGAAGCGATGCATGTGAATACACCTCCCGAAATAACACTGGATTTGACTTTATGTTACTCTGCTGTCATTTGGTGGTGATGAGAAGTCTGGCCCAATCCAGCCCTTGTTCATTTTGATAAGGGTCAGCTTGTCAGCATTGTCAGTTGACAGGCGAGTGCGCTTATCAGTTATAATTCCCCCAGCGGCACTAAAAACACGCTCCGATAACACGCTAGCGGCAGGGCAGGCCAGGACCTCCAAGGCATACAGAGTGAGTTCATTCCAAGTGTCCAGCTTGGATACCCAAAAATTAAAAGGCACAGAGGAATCACGGAGGATGCTGGTACGATCGGCAAGGTACTCCCTCACCATCTTTTGAAACTTTCCACTCCTTGTGAGAGTACCCTGCGCCTCAGGGCCTGTAAGCTGGGCGGGTGTCAGAAAACTGTCCCAGAATGTTAACAGTGTTCCCCTGCCTCTTCTGGATTGGAGTTGCATCTCTCTCGCCTGTACGCCTTGGTTGGGCAACGAACTGTGACCTCTGCCGCTAGCGTGTTCAGATGGGAATTTTTTTAAGAGTTCTGCAGCAAGAGCCTTCTGGTGTTGCCCCATTTTTGTAGACCTCTCCACCTCAGGAATAAGAGAGTGAAAGTTCTCCTTGTAGCGGGGGTCTACAAGTGTCACCAACCATTAATGACTGTCACCCAACATTTTGACAACGCGAGGGTCACGGTTAAGGCAGCGTAACATAAAGTCAGCCATGCGTGCCAGACTGGTAACGGGCAAGATTTCCGTGTCCTCACCAAGATGACGACTGACCATGCTCTCCTCCTCCTCTTCCTCCTCCCCCCTGTCCTCAGGCCACCCACGCTGAACCGACGGTATGACACTTGTACAGGTACTACCGTCTACAACGCATGATAGCAGCTCCTGTTCTTCCTCCTCCTCCTCCTTCTCTCCCTCATTGTCCCCCAATGCACGTTGGGATGAGATGAGGCTGGGCTGTGTGTAATCGCCCTCTACGGCTTCTTGATTCATCTCATCATACTCTGGCTGCAATGCCTCCTCTTTAATTCTCTGCAGAGAGCGTTGCAAAAGACAGACAAGTGGTGGGATGCTGACACTAATGATGGCGTCATCGCCACTCACCATCTTGGTGGCCTCCTCAAAGTTTGTCAGGATGGTACATATGTCAGACATCCAGGTCCACTCCTGAGGTCTTATGTGTGGAGTCTGACCTGAATATCGACGGCCTTGTTGCAGCTGGTACTCCACAACTGCTCTCTTCTGCTCACAAATCCTTTGCAACATGTGGAGGGTAGAGTTCCAACGTGTGGGGACATCACACACCAGTCGGTGTGCCGGAAGCTGCAAACGCTGCTGCAACACAGCAAGGGCGGCAGAAGCTGTAGCCGACTTGCGAAAATGAGCGTACTTTCACGAGCAGATCTGGCAACTCGGGGTACGATTTAAGAAACCGCTGAACCACGAGGTTAAGCACATGAGCCAGGCATGGTACGTGTGTGATCTCACCTCGCCTCAGAGCCGCCACCAGGTTACGGCCATTGTCACACACGACCATGCCGAGATGTAGGTTCAGCGGTCTCAGCCACAGATCTGCCTGCTCTTTCACAGCTGTCCACAACTCACAAGCAGTGTGAGGTTTATCACCTAAGCTTATGAGTTTTAGCACAGCCTGTTGCCGCTTGGCGGAGGCAGTACTGCAATGCTTCCAGCTTGTAACTGATGTGGTGATATCTGAGATGGAGGCTGAACATGAGGAGGAGGAGGAGGAGGAGGATGCGCAGGAGCTGTACACTGTGGGGGCAACTCTGACTGACATTGGGCCCACAATCCTCGGTGTGGGGAGGATGTGTTCCGTCCCAAGGTCCGACTGGTTCCCGACTTCCACTATGTTTACCCAGTGTGCCGTCAGAGAGATGTACCGTCCCTGGCCACAAGCACTTGTCCACGTGTCCGTTGTCAGGTGGACTCTCCCAGTAACTGCGTTGTTGAGGGCACGGCAGATGCTTTGGGACACGTGCTTGTGTAGTGCGGGGATGGCACACCGGGCAAAATAGTGTCCGCTGGGGACCGAGTACCGAGGGACGGCCACCGCCATAAAATTGCGGAAGGATTCCGTCTCCACCAGCCTCAAAGGCAGCATTTCCAATGCAAGCAGTCGTGAAATGTGCGAATTTAGGACTGTGGCCTGTGGGGCGTTAGCTGCGAATTTCCGCTTTCATTCAAAGGTCTGGGATATGGACAATTGAACGCTGCGGTGGGACGTGGACGTTGATGCTGTTTCTTGAGAAACTGCCATAACAAGTGAAAACTGAGAGGAGGGGGCATCTTTACATGCAGTATGGACAGGGGATTGCCTTGCACACACAACAGGGGGTTCTATTGCACGCACAACAGTGGAAGAAGCAGTGGTGACACCCGCTGACACTGGTCGTTGACCCTGGGTTTCGCCCCACAAAGTCGGGTGCTTTGCTGCCATGTGCCTGATCATGCTGGTGGTGGTCAGGCTGGTAGTTTTGTCACCCCTGCTGATGCTGGCATGGCAGGTGGAACATATGGCCTTTTTGGGGTTATCAGCAGAGTCTTTAAAAAAATTCCAGACTCTGGAAGACCTACCGCTTGTACTGGCAACGTCCCTCGTGTTGGTGTTACGGGGAACGGTTGCCTGCCTTCTGTCTGCGGCCACCACACTGCTTCTTCCTGCCTGTTGCGATACTCTGCCTCCCTCCCCCTGTGTGCTGCTGGCCTCACTCTGCATGTCCTCCTTCCACGTTGGGTCAGTTACTAGATCATCCACCACCTCCTCCTCTTCCACTTGCGCACCACGATCCTCCTCCTCACTTCCTGGTAATTGTGTCTCGTCATCGTCCACCTCTTGTGACAGATTGCCAACGTCGACTTCCTGTGGCCGTGGCTGTTCAAATATTTGGGCATCGCAACATGGGATCTCCTCTTCCACAACTTCAAGCGTATCAGGCGAAGGGCTCAAATATGGAAATGGACCAGTGAACAGCTCTTCAGAGTGTCCAAGTGTGGGATCACTTGCTGTCTGACGACACTCGGCATGATGGGAGGAAGGAGCATCAGGGTGAGGAGGAGTATGCGGTCGAGTCTCACGGCTACTAAGAGTTGACCGTGTGGAAGACAGACCGGAGGTGGTGGTGCCCAGGTAACTGGAAGTATTGTCTGCTATCCAATTAATAACCTGTTCACACTGATCAGTTCTCAATACTGGTGTTGTTCTGTGCTTCCCTAGTAATTCGGTCAAGAAGTGGGAGCGAGAAGATGTGGCTGTTGGTTGTGGCACATTTTCACCTTGGCCACGGCCCCGTCCTCTGCACGAACCATCACCAGAACGTCCACTTCCACGTCCCTTGCCACGCGCCTTGCCCATTGTAAATGAAGTAAAATATCTTACACTTGCACTATCATTGGAAAAAGGGTAATAAAGAGTAGATTAGAACTGTGGAAGAGGAAAACCACAGTTATTGTTTACTGGGGTATACCACACTTTTTTAAATAGAGATATTTGCGGCTGAACAGTGAGCGACACACTCAAACTGCTTTTTTTTTAGATACCAAAGGCCCAAAACTGGATAGTACAGCGATTTGACCCGTGGAACTGCGAAACCACACTGGGATGTCGGGCCTACACAAGACTATTTTCAACAGATATATTTTTGTGTCACAACAGTCAGGAGACACTACTGTTTTTCTTTACGGAAAAAACTACCAAAACCTGAATAATAGAGATTTTTTACCGTGGAACAGCAAAACCACAGTTATAATTTACTGGTGTATACCAGGCTTTTTAAAATATATATATATTTGCGGCTGAACAGTGAGCGACACACTCAAACTGTTTTTTTTTATACAAATGGCCCAAAAGTGGATAATACAGAGGTTTGTACCGTGGAACTACAAAACCACACTTGTATTTCTTGGGCCTACACCAGACTATTTTCAACAGATATATTTGTGTCTGAAAAATCAGGGAGACACTATTTTTTTTTTTTTACAGCAAAAAATGCAAAAAGCAGGATAATAGAGATTTTTTACCGTGGAACAGCAAAAGCACACTTCTGTCTCTCTGGCCTACACCAGACTATTTTCAACAGATATATTTGTGTCTGAAAAATCAGGGAGACACTATTATTATTTTTATACAGCAAAAAATGCCAAAAACAGGATAATAAAGATGTTTTACCGTGGAACATCAAAACCACAGTAATAATTTACTGGTGTATACCAGGCTTTTTAAAATATATATATATTTGCGGCTGAACAGTGAGCGACACACTCAAACTGTTTTTTTTAGATACAAATGGCCCAAAAGTGGATAATACAGAGGTTTGTACTGTGGAACTGCAAAACCACACTTGTATTTCTCGGGCCTACACCAGACTATTTTCAACAGATATATTTGTGTCTGAAAAATCAGGGAGACACTATTTTTTTTTTTTTTTTACAGCAAAAAATGCAAAAAGCAGGATAATAGAGATTTTTTACCGTGGAACAGCAAAAGCACACTTCTGTCTCTCTGGCCTACACCATCAAAACCACAGTAATAATTTACTGGTGTATACCAGGCTTTTTAAAATATATATATATATTTGCGGCTGAACAGTGAGCGACACACTCAAACTGTTTTTTTTAGATACAAATGGCCCATAGAACTGCAAAACCACACTTCTATTTCTCTGGCCTACACCAGACTATTTTTAACAGATATATTTGTGTCTGAAAAATCAGAGGCACACTTTTTTTTGGGGGGGGGGGGGGGCACCAAAAGGTTAATAAGATGGTTATTTGTACATTGTGAAGGAGGAAAAAAAAAAGAGGATTTAGATAAAAAAAAGGATTTTTCCTGGCCCCCGGGACCTGGAGCTAAGTCCAGCAATTTCAGCAACAGGAGCAGCACACAGGACTGTAATGCAGCGTTTGCTGGTATAACCACTGCGTCTCCTATACAGCCTGCCTGCCTGCCTGCCTGCCTGATATACCTGGGATGGATATTAGTCCTCAGAAGGACTGTTTGTTTGATCTGGCAGCCTTTTCAGACCCTACACTAACTATTTTGCAGGATATATCTCTCCCTAAATCAGCAGCGCTGTCCCTACGCTGTCTGATCTGGAGCGACTGTGTCCAAGATGGCGGCGCCCGGTTTTAAATACTCGAGGTGACGCTGTGCGGCCAGCCAATCACTGTAATGCCCACAAACAACATGGCTGCGGCATTACAGTGACTGGCTGGCAATCCCTGCATGTTCATTGGCTCTGTAAAGAGCGCCAAACATGCAGGGCGGAGACCCGAGCTCCCGCCCGAGTAACCCGGAAATGCTCGGTGCTCGCCGAACATCCCGAGTAGCGTGATGCTCGGGCGAGTACCGAGCAGTGTCGAGCATGTTCGCTCAACACTAGTAATTACTATTTTTGTACTCATTTCTTGTCTCTGTTAGTAGGGAAGTCATTATAGCACAAGTAAAGCAAAGTACACATGAGAAAATCATCACGGACCTTGAACTCTCTTTTAAATATGTAAACTTTCATCTTGTACACTGCTTACATTTAGTAGGCACCTATATGATCTTTTCATAAACATCAAGCCCTTATAACAAATTCAGTGGGTTCATGGTGGTGGGGAAACAGAATGATAGTTTTACACATCTTGCGTATGTAAAATGAAGCGCACCATGTTGGGAAATGGCTCTGTACATTATTACATACTTTAAAATAAAACTTTCTACCTCCCATGTTACAGCTGATGGGTAGCAACTCACAGGTGAGTTTGTACCCCTTTGGCCACAGACAACTGTAGGGCAATGCTGCCATGTAGAGATAAGCCAATAGATTTTCAAGACTCTGGTCCAGTGACCACATCAGTAGTTTGTGGCCACTATAAAGGAGCCCCGTGAACCGTCTCTCATCTGCTAGAGTATTCGGTACCTCTTCTGGTTTGTAAGCCTGATGCAATGCCATTGTTGTATTATGGCACACATATGATGTTACAACAGCCTACTAATCAGGAGGAATGCTGGCAGGTAAGAGGCAGTTCTCAGGGTTACCATATAGTGGCCTCCGACTAGTTGTGTTATTGGGGGACCAGATTTCTGTGACTCGATTTGCTCGTTTCTAAGTGCCATGTCTAATTTATCAGCGTAATAGAGTGTTAGGATATCATTACCGTATAATTAAAGTTCTACTTTACCTTTTTCTACAGGTTTGAAACAATCTTTTATTACATATCCCTCAGAACCTTTTCTATTCAAAAAGATAGTCACATCCTTAAAATAATCTATGTTTAAATCATGAAATGTGCATTTCCCTCTCCTCATTTTCACGTCATTTACGTATTGCTCGCAGTTGATGTTGGTTGTGTCCTGCCTGCAGTAAAAAGAGAATATTCTATCATTTAAATTGAGGAAACATATTTTACAAATATCGATACAAATAATCTTACACTTACCATAAAGAAAGCGTGTTCTCAGTGCTATATGTTGCGTTTTCACTATAGGTCCATGTACATGTCATAGAGAATATGTTGTAAACAACACATTGAATATTAATGTCCATTGTTTCTGTGAAATATGACACACTGTTGGTTATTATCTTTTTATGAATCTACAGATTTGTAAATTGTTTATCTTAACAGCTTATTTGAAAGGAAAGGGGGCGTTACCAGTGTGAGACATGTAATGACTGACAGCTGACTCATAGTAACATAGTAACATAGGTTTTAAGGTTGATGGAAGACTAAGTCCATTTAGTTCAACCCATAGCCTAACTTGTTGATCCAGAGGAAGGCAAAAAAAACCCATGTGGCAAACACTAAGCTCCACATTGGGGAAAAAATTCCTTCCCGACTCCATACGACAATCAGACTAGTTCCCTGGATCAACGCCCTATCAAGGAATCTAGTATTTATAACCTGTAATATTGTACTTTTCAAGAAAGGCATCCATGCCCTTCTTAAATTTTAACAGTGAATCACTCATTACAACATCATGCGGCAGAGAGTTCCATAGTCTCACTGCTCTTACAGTAAAGAATCCCCGTCTGTGATTATGTTTAAACCTTCTTTCCTCCAGGCGTAGAAGATGCCCCCTTGTCCCCGTCTCAGGCCTCAGAGTAAAAAGATCAGTAGAAAGGTCTTTGTACTGTCCCCTCATATACTTGTACATAGTAATAAGATCACCCCTAAGCCTTCTTTTTTCCACAGTAAATAACCCCAAGTGTAATAACCTGTCTTGGTATTACAGACCCCCCAGTCCTCTAATAACCTTGGTCGCTCTTCTCTGCACCCGCTCTAGTTCAGCTATGTCTTTCTTATACACCGGAGACCAGAACTGTACACAGTATTCTAAGTGTGGTCGCACTAATGACTTGTATAGAGGTAAAATTATGTTCTCCTCATGAGCATCTATGCCTCTTTTAATGCATCCCATTATTTTATTTGCCTTTGCAGCAGCAGCCTGACACTGGCCACTAAACGTGAGCTTGTCGTCCACCAATACACCCAGGTCTTTTTCAGTTACAGTTTTGCCCAGTGTTTTACAATTAAGCATATAATTATACATTTTATTTCCTCTGCCCAAGTGCATTACCTTACATTTATCCCTATTAAAGCTCATTTGCCTTTTATCAGCCCAAGCTTCCAGTTTACATAGATCCTCCTGTAATATAAAATTGTCCTCCTCTGTATTGATTACCCTGCAGAGTTTAGTGTCATCTGCAAATATTGAAATATTACTCTGTATGCCCCCTACAAGGTCATTAATAAATATGTTAAAAAGAAGGGGGCCCAATACTGACCCCTGTGGTACCCCACTGTTAACTGAGACCCACCCTTTGTTTCCTATCACTGAGCCAATTCTTAACCCACATACATATATTTTCCCCTATCCCCATTGTTCTCATTTTATGTATCAACCTTTTGTGTGGAACCGTATCAAAAGCTTTTGAAAAGTCCATATACACAACATCCACTGCATTTCCTCGGTCCAGTCCAGAACTTGCCTCCTCATAAAAACTGATCAGATTAGTTTGACAGGAACGGTCCCTCGTAAACCCATGTTGATATTGGGTCATGAGGTTATTCTTCTTCAGATACTCTAGTATAGCATCTCTTAGGAAACCCTCCAGGATTTTACCCACAGTAGAGGTTAAGCTTACCGGCCTATAATTTCCAAGTTCAGTTTTTGTCCCCTTTTTGAATATTGGCACCACATTTGCTATACGCCAGTCCTGTGGTACAGACCCTGTTATTATGGAATCTTTAAAGATTAAAAATAATGGTCTATTTATGACGTTACTTAATTCCTGCAGTAATCGCGGGTGTATCCCATCCGGGCCCGGGGATTTGTCAACTTTAGCGATTTTTAGACGCCGCCGTACTTCCTGCTGGGTTAAGCAAGTGACATTTACTGGAGAATTTTTGTTATCACTAATCATGTTTTCTGTCATGCGATTTTCTTGTGTAAATACGGTTGAAAAAAAATCATTTAGCATATTGGCTTTTTCCTCATCCTCATCCACCATTTCACCCAGACTATTTTTAAGGGGGCCAACACTATCATTTTTTAGTTTTTTACTATTTATGTAGTTAAAGAATATTTTGGGGTTATTTTTACTTTCTCTGGCAATGATTCTCTCTGCCTCAATCTTTGCTGCCTTGATTTGGTTTTTACATAATTTATTTAATTTTCTATATTTATTTAATGCCTCATCACTACCTACTTGCTTTAGTTCTCTAAATGCTTTCTTTTTGTCACTTATTGCGCCCCTTATAGCTCTATTTAGCCATAGTGGTTTCCTCCTATTTCTAGCATGTTTATTCCCATAAGGTATATATTGTACACAGGTCCTATTTAGGATGTTAATAAATGTCTCCCATTTGCTTTGTGTAGTTTTATGTCTCTTGATTTACATGTCTCACTCTGGTATCTCCCCGTTTCACTTACAATAACCTCCCAGATTCTCAGGGAGATCAATGAAATACATAGATTTCTCTGGAATAAAAGATCAGACCACAGATATTAAGGTATAATTTTATTCAACTTTCTATGATCTGCGTTCCCATATACAGGTAGATGGCTCAGGAACGTTGATTCTATTGGCAGATTCCCTTTAAGAACCTGCAGAGGAGAGGGAGGAGAATTTCATATATTCCCTCTCTTTCTCCTGGGTTGTGAAATGTTCTCCCCCTTGAAAAGATGTCGATTCTGATGGCAAGTTCTCTGTGGGGCAAGGAGGAGGCTGTAAAAAAAATCTTTACCTGTAATTTTCATTGTGAGCAGCTTGCACCACACTTGCCATCATCAAGCTGCTGCCTCCCAGTGCCTAGTAGCAAACCGAGCTCTGCTTACCAGTGACCGTGACTTGGATGAAAAAGTTACACATTTCGTGGGAAATACCGGGACTGCTGTGATTTTTTCACTATACATAATCAGTGCCAGTTAAGCTGGATTCTAACATCCTCTACTGGGAGTCGTTCTCTTATGAGTGAGTCCCACACTAATAGTTATCTGATTATGAAGCATTAGTGTATGTTCACATGTGGCTTTTTAAGTTTGTGGATGATGAAAGAAACATAAATTCAGTTGCATCAAAGTGGAGGAGATTTAAAGGGAACCTGTCATGCTGGGAAACTCTATTTATCTGCAGGTATATAGTGTTAAAATTATGCCAGGCTGCCTTACTGGAAATGCTGCTAAAGGGTGAAAATGAACTCTTATCCTTCATTTAACCAAACACTTTAAGTCATCAAGACATACATGGAGTGGTTACACTCATAGGCAGATTATAATGAGGGCAATCCGGGCTACTGCCCGGGGCCCCGAGCCTACAGGGGGCCCGCGGCTCCGGGCGGGGTGTCTAATGCCAGATTGCACTCATTATATGTGCGGGCCGCCGCGGCACATACCAGTAGCAGTGGCGGGAGGGGGGGCCCCGGACCGCTCCCCCAGCAGCGGCCGCCGCTACTTCTTCATCGGCCGGGCCAGCACTGCAGCAGTTAACTTCCCTGTGAGCGGCCGTGTCTCCTAGCTGTGACGTCACGCCGTGCGCGCCCGGCCTGCACTGCTGCAACGGAGAAGTCAAAGCAGGCAGGAGGAATGGAGCCGGGGGATGGTGAGTCTGTGTGTGTATGTGTATGTGTATGTGTGTATGTGTGTGTGTGTGTGTGCAGGCAGATATCATTGTGTGATGTCTGTTTATATGTATTTTTGCATTTCAAATGTGTTTATGCGTGTATGTATATGTCTGTATATGTTTGTGTGTGTGTGCGACTGCATGCGTGACTGTGTGCGGCCTCCTGCTGAGTATAGTTGGCGCCATGCGGCCTCCTGTTGTCTCTGGGGGGGCGCCGTGCGGCCTCCCACTATGCATAGATGGCGCCATGCGGCCTCCCGCTGTGTATAGATGGCGCCGTGCGGCCCCCTGCTGTGTATAGATGGCGCCGTGTGGCCCCCTGCTGTGTATAGATGGCGCCATGCGGCCCCCTGCTGTGTATAGATGGCGCCGTGTGGCCCCCTGCTGTGTATAGATGGCGCCATGCGGCCCCCTGCTGTGTATAGATGGCGCCGTGTGGCCTCCTGCTGTGTATAGATGGTGCCGTGCGGCCCTCTGCTGTGTATAGATGGCGCCATGCGGCCCCCTGCTGTGTATAGATGGCACCGTGCGGCCTCCTGCTGTGTATAGATGGTGCCGTGTGGCCCCCTGCTGTGTATAGATGGCGCCGTGCGGCCCTCTGCTGTGTATAGATGGCGCTGTGCGGCCTCCTGGTGTGTATAGATGGCGCCGTGCGGCCTCCTGCTGTGTATAGATGGCGCCGTGCGGCCTCCTGCTGTGTATAGATGGCTACGTGCGGCCTCCTGCTGAGTATAGATGGTGCCATGCGGCCTCCTGCTGTGTATAGATGGCGCTGTGCGGCCTCCTGCTGTGTATAGATGGCACCGTGCGGCCTCCTGCTGTGTATAGATGGCTGCGTGCAGCCTCCTGCTGAGTATAGATGGCACCGTGCGGCCTACTGCTGTCTCTGGGGGGGCGCCGTGTGGCCTCCCGCTGTGCATAGATGGTGCCGTGCGGCCTCCTGCTGTGCATAGATGGCGCTGTGCGGCCTCCTGCTGTGTATAGATGGCACCCTGCGGCCTCCTGCTGTGTATAGATGGCTACGTGCGGCCTCCTGCTGAGTATAGATGGCGCCGTGCGGCCTCCTGCTGTCTCTGGGGGGGGCGCCGTGCGGCCTCCCGCTGTGTATAGATGGCGCCGTGCGGCCTCCTGCTGTGTATAGATGGCGCCGTGCGGCCTCCCACTGAGTATAGATGGTGCCATGCGGTCTCCTGCTGTGTCTGGGGGGGGCGCCGTGTGGCCTCCCGCTGTGTATAGATGGCGCCGTGCGGCCTCCCGCTGTGTATAGATGGCTACGTGCGGCCTCCTGCTGAGTATAGATGGCGCCGTGCGGCCTCCTGCTGTCTCTTGGGGGGGCGCCGTGCGGCCTCCCGCTGTGTATAGATGGCTCCGTGCGGCCTCCCGCTGTGTATAGATGGCTACGTGCGGCCTCCCGTTGTGTATAGATAGCTACGTGCGGCCTCCCGCTGTGTATAGATGGCTACGTGCGGCCTCCCGCTGTGTATAGATGGCACCGTCCAGCCTCCCGCTGTGTATAGATGGCTACGTGTGCTCAATATTGAGTCATACAATTAATGTAAGGCTATGTGCCCACGATACAGAAATGTTCCGGATTTTTTTTGAGCGTTTCAGCATCTCCCTGGCATATAAAACGCATGCGGATTGTACATGCGGATTGTACATGCGGATTGCACATGCGGATTGTACATGCGGATTGTACATGCGTTTTTCCTGCCAGGGACATGCGGATGTGAAGCGTTCTTCACTTGCATTTCTGCATGCGGGTTATCAAGCGATTTTAGCATCACTTGGAAAGTGCTTGACAACTTGGTTACACTATATAAATCCATGCAACCAGCATGGATTTATATAATGTGACCGTAAAAGAATGGTAAAAAAAAAATAATATATACTTACCTTCTGATGGCCTGCCGACGTCAGCGGTCGCGTGACCCGTCACATGACTAAATGACGTCACGGCAGGTCCTTTTCAGACCATCGTGAGCTGCCGGCAAGCCAGGACGCATCGGATAAAGACACCGGGGGCCATCAGAAGATAAGTATATATTCTTTTTTTACAGGTTCTATGGTACCCGGGTCCGGAGGAGAGTCCCCTGTCCTCCACACCCGGGTACCATTCGCACATTGAAACGCATGGATTCCGCATGTACAGATGCAGGGATGCGGATTCCATGTGTTCTAATGCAAGTCAATGGCGGCGAAAACGCCGCGCTTCCGCAAAATAATTGGTAATGCTGCGGATTTTTCCGCAATGATAATGCGCAGCGGAAATTTCCGCAGCATGTACACAGCACATGCGGATTATCATTGGGGAACATGGCAGGCCTTCTACCAAGCGTTTTTTAAGCGTTTCTGCAGCGGAATTGCCGCTGCGGAAACGCTTAAAAAACGCATAGTGGGCACACAGCCTTAAAAAAAATGTTGTAATTAATATTGTGCCAAATTAATTTCACGTGAACTATCACATGATCTATCACAGGGGATCATGTGACATGTCACGTGATAAATCAGGTGTGTGTGTTTGTGGGGGGGGCCCGCGCCTTCTAAACTGCCCGGGGCCCTTGCTACTCTTAATCCACCCCTGGTTACACTCACCGCTCACTATACTGTGAGTCACTGGTGGACGCATACAGAAGAGGGCCATTGTGCAAGAACAATATATGATATTGCCTATATATGATATAATGTCCGCTACAGCTACTCATAAAGTGTTCCTCATGTAATTTCCACCCACAGCCCCTCATATAGGTCCACCAGCAGCCTCTTATATCATGTCCCCCCGCAGCTCCTCATATCAATTTCCCCCCAGGTTCTCATATTATGCTCCTCAAAGCTCTCATATCAGGTTCCCCCACAACCCCTTTTGTAATGTTCCCCAATTAATGGCCAAATAATATAAGAATAAAAAAAAAACTTATACTCACCTAATCCCTGTACACCTCGGCAACCGTTCTACTCTTCTATGAAGCACAGAAGTGGGTGCTGGACGGCGCAATGATGGCATTTCATCGTGCCATCCAACATCTTCTGCATGCACCGTCTCCAACAGGGCCCAGGCCGGAAGTGGTCTGCGTTCTGCTGCAGTTTCCGGCAGAGCAGGGGGCTGATTACAGCTCCTCTGTTCCTGTGCCGGCTGCGCTTATAGCAACTGTACTCAAATCTGACAGACGCAAATACAATTGAGTGAGGGGAGGCAGCAACGAGCAGGGCGCAGGCAGAGAAAAGGGTGAGTGGCGTCAGTGACTGACACTGCTCCACTGTGTGCCCTCGCTCCGAACGACACTGTGCTAAATGCCTGCATCCGAATGAAAGTGCCAGTCGACTGCAGGCATTCAGCAACATAATTCTGTTTTTTTAAACTGCGCCCCCCTCGGGCAGGCAGGTCGTAGCGCCCTAGATGGGTACCTACCCTGTCTACGCAGAAAACTAGATGAGCTCATCATTGTAGGCATCCACCATCGCATAGGTTTCGGAGATCCAGCAAGTTCCTCGGCCTGGGCAAATTAATCCAATATAACAGAAAAAAAGCTGGCGTCTCCGGGAAAATCTTGGTACATTTATTATATTTAACATTAAAATCAGGTCACAAACAGTGTTCTTGTGTTGACGCGTTTCGGCTTTAGCAGTCTTAATCGTAACATGTCCCTTGAATGTTGCTTCCTCATTTAAAACCATTAACCAACTCCTCCCTCAGTGACATCACAAGAATGAATTAATTATATGCAAACACATGTGTAGTGGATCAACAAATTCAAATATCAAAACATAAGCAATGTTCAAAATGTAAAACATTGTTTCACATAGCAAACATAAGAGTGAAATAAAGGCAAAGAAGAAAAGAACAAAAAATCAAAAACATTTTTACATTATTTCTCTCGTAACAGTTGTCATTTTTGTAATTTTCTGTTCAACGTTCTTTATAGTTTTTCTGTTTGTTATAATCTCTTTATCCTAATCTGTCCTGAAGTTGTTCAGAAAAAATGCAGAGTGTGAACAGATTCAGATCATTTCACTATAGAGGATAACATTCAAAATGTGTCTGGGATGACAACTATCCACTTTTAATGTTATTTTACACACTCAAGGTTTTCCATAAATAGTGATATGAAAAAAAAAAAACCCAAAAAACCCCACTCCTCTTTTATCCTTTATTTTTTTCTTTTACCATAATAAATATACATAAGATCATTCCGATAGTTAAGTCCCAAAGGTGACCTAGTATTTAATTTCATTATCCATGATGCCTCATTTTTTAATAAAAATGTTTTCCAGTCCCCTCCTCGTTTGGGTTTATTAACTCTGGCACATCCAAAAAAAGTAAAAGCCTCCAAACGTCCTTCATGCAATTCAGAAAAATGTTTGGCAGCGCCTGAAGTGCTAACAGTTTTTTTCTTACCCAGTCTACCCCTCGTCCTGGCCCTGATGCTCCGTTTCAACAAGGTTAGTCATCTTACCTGGAATAACACATTTTATTTCTGAAGTATTTTTGCATTCTTCACCATTAACAGCTGTAACCACCTTCACACAAACTTCACTGCTTGTATAGTCGGGCAGACGTAGGACTGCATTTCCCTCATATACGTTTACCTGCAAAAGAAACAGCAGTTGGATCTAAAATCTTTTGTCACAAAAGGGTCAGAAAATTGAGTGACTATTGTTCTGTAATGTAGACCTACATAAATATTGAGAACCCCATCAAACTTATTAAATGCATAAAAATCTTTATTCCAACACGTTAAAAGCAATCATATGCAAAACATACAGTACATCAAGAAAGCTGACGCATTTCAGACAGATATCGCCAAGTTCTTGCTTTTAACTTGCCTGATGCCCAGGAATATATTACATGGTCACTAACTCAGATGTGAGTAATTATGAATTTAAATAGGGTTTTTCCAGGGTATTTATTTTGTTTTAAAGGTATAATCTGCATAAAATTTAAGAAAATTAGCTACACTTCCCCCCTGGACTCCAGGGCTGACTCTCCACCACTGCCCATGGCCTATGTGTACAGAGCTGCAGTGGTGACATCACAACTGCAGAATGTGGCCACTTCAGCCAATCACTGACCTCCGCAGCACTGTCCATAAAGACCAGGAGCATTGGCTATGGAGGAGAAACAGGGAAAAGTACAGCTCATTTTCTTATTTTCATGCAGAAGATGTCTATAAAATGCTAATAAAAAAATCCTGGAAAACCCCCTTAACTTTTGGCCAAAATGCTGTATAGAGTATAAACTACACAATAACAAATTAAATGGAATTGTGCAATAAGCTTAGATGGGTTTTCTAGGATTAACATGCATTTCTGTAGTCATTCTAAGGCACCAAATCACTACATAATATATAAATCAATATATACTATAGTGGTGTTAAAAACTGTTTGACCCCTTCCTGATTTCTTATTCTTTTGCATGTTTGTCACACTTAAATGTTTGAAATCACAAAATAAATGTAAATATTAGACAAAGATAAAACAAGTAAACACAAAATGTAGTTTTTAAATGAAGGTCCTTATTACTAAGGGAAAAAGAAATCCAAAGTACAGGGCACTGTGTGAAAAAATGATTGCCCCCTTTAACGCATAAATTAAATGTGGTTTATCACATCTTTGGGAAGCTGAGTTCAGTTTCCTTAGCCACACACAGGCCTGATTACTGCCACATCTGTTCTCAATCAAGAAATCAGTTAAATACAACCTGCCTGACAAAGTGAAGTAGATAAAAAGATTCTCAAAAGCTACACATCATACTAGGATCCAAAGAAATTCAGGAACAAATGAGAAACAAAGTAATTGGGATCTATCAGTCTTGAAAAGGATATAAAGCCATTTCTAAAGCTTTGAAACTCTAGCGAACCACAGTGAGATCCATTATCCACAGATGGCAAAAACATTGAACAGTGGTGAACCTTCCCAGGAGTGGCCGACCGACCAAAATTACCCCAAGAGCGCAGCAACGACTCATCTAAGAAGTCACAAAAGACCCCACAATAACATCCAAAGAAGTGCAGGCCTCACTTGCCTCAGTTAAGGTCAGTATTCATGAATACAAAAATGACATGCATGGCTGAGTTCCAAGACAAAAACCACTGCTGAGCAAAAAGAACATAAACACTTATCTCAGTTTTGCGAAAAAACATGATCACCAAGACTTTTGGGAGAATACTCTGTGGACTGACGAGACAAAAGTTGAACTTTTTGGGAGGTGTATGTCCCATTACATCTGGCGTAGGAGTAACACAGCATTTCAGAAAAGAAACATCATACCAACAGTAAAATATGGTGGTGGTAATGTGAGGGTCTGGGGCTGCTTTTCTGCTTCAGGACCCAGAAGACTTGCTGTGGTAAATGGAACCATGAATAATGCTCTCTACCAAAACATCCTGAAGGAGAATGTACGGCCATCTGTTCGTGACTTCAAGCTGAAGTGCACTTGGGTTATGCAGCAGGACAATGATCCAAAACACAACAGCAAGTCCACCTCTGAATGGCTTAAAAAAACCTAAATTAAGACTTTGGAGTGGCCTAGTCAAAGTCCTGACCTTAATCCGATTGAAATGCTGTGGCATGACCTTAAAAAGGCGGTTCTTGTGTGGAAACCCTCCAATGTGACTGAATTACAACAATTATGCAAAGATGAGTGGGGTAAAATTCCTCCAGAGCGTTGTAAAAGACTAATTGCCAGTTATCGCAAATGCTTGATTGCAGTTGTTGCTGCTAAGGGTGGCCCAACCAGTTATTAGGTTTAGTGGGCAATCACTTTTTCACACAGGGCCCTGTAGATTTGGATTTCTTTTTCCCTTAATAATAAAGACCTTCATTTAAAAACTGCATTTTGTGGTTACTTGTGTTACTTTTGTATAATATTTAAATTTGCTCTGTGATCTGAAAAATTAAATGTGACAAACATGCAAAAGAATAAGAAATCAGGAAGGAGGCAAACACTTTTTCACACCATTGTATATACTGTGTTCAAGCATAGATACTGACAATAAAGGGCCCCTGTGCATGACTTGTGTCTGGACACCCCATCCATCAAGTCCAAAGTTTACATGTATATTCACATGCTAATACATCATAAACGTCTTTACACATTACACACATATTTACATAGTACAAACATGCACAGAAGCATTAATAAAATATGCACAGAACACATGCAGATACACAATTGTGTTTTTATGATGCACTTGTTCAGACAGCTATCACTATTTTATTTTAACATAAGCTTCACTATCTGATGTTTTTTACAATTTTTTAAATTGTCATTTTGCTAGGCACGCATGTAATCTTTACATTTGTGTTAACTTTTTATGTCTTTAATGGGGAAAAAAACAATCACCGCTTTTTTTTAAGCCATTTACCTATCACCATAAACTGTTCACTATATTGTATGGGTTGTTATGATTACAAGGATACCAAATATATCTTATTTTTAAAAGGTGTATTAAAAATGTGATTATTAACATTGTTTTCATTATTTTAAAGTAAGCCCGGCTACTGGGAGGAAATGAACTTTCTCTTCCTGGCAGCCTCGGACTTTTAGTCATAAAAGCATGGCTTGAGTCACAGCTCAGTACATAGTGAGTAACCACAGCCCGGCACTGACTGACAGACGGCAGTGCTGTGTACTGAGCCAGCTGTCAGTCAGTGCTGGGGTTACACGCACCGCGCACTTTGTACTAATCGGTGACTCAAGCCGCAGATTAAAAGCTTGAGGCTGCTGGGAGGAAAAATGTTAATTTCAACCCGACAGCTGGGCTCTCATTGTGGTGGTCAGTCACATGGCTTCTGAATGCTATTAACCCCATATCTGCAGGCTACTAGCATTTTGTCACATGATAGGATCCCTTTAAGCTCCCGGCGGCCCAGGAATGCCATGGGCATCTGGGCGCTGATGGCTGACAGATGAAGCTCTGTCTTTCTCTCAAATTCTTCATATGCTGCGATCATCATTAACCAGAGCAAGTATTTCAATGGTCAGGATCAGAGATTTCTCTGATCCCAGATGTTACAGTAGAAGCACATCTATCAGTTACAAATTCTGTCTATTGTGAGTAGGTTAATGCAATAAGATGTAATAGCATGTTTATTTGCAAAAAGGACTTAAAGAAGTTGGCTTATCCTCTCTCTTCAGGAACGTGTCGCACCGCAGCCTCCCAAACTTCCTAGTTGGTTTGGGGACACTGGTGTTACAGTTTGATTGACAGTTGAAGCCAGCAGCATCGTTGCTCCAGATGCAGTTATGTGAAGTATTGTCTTGTTCTGCTACATCTGAAGCTTTGTGGGAAATGCAGTGATAGTATATCGATCTGATGTCCATAAATGTGCTGGCAGGGACAGCTTCTTAATCTTGGGTGTGATGGGGGTGAATGTAAATATCAAGCAGTAAATGTGATGAATGGGAGATGAGCTACTCTATATAAATGAATGGGGCAGGAGATAGGTGGCCAGGGCCAGGAGGTAATGTGCATGCTCTGGATCATGGTCAGTAGCAGTGTGAACTGTGCATTATCGGCCACTGCTGGGAGACTACTGGGGGCTACAACACTCAAAGCCAGATAACAGGAGAAAGGAGGCAGCTAGGAAGTGAAGTACAAGCTTTCCTTGTTTAGCAATGTTTCCCTGCCTATTCTGAGTTTACAACATGAGAATAACCCTTTTCAAAGCAGAAAAAGGAAACACAAGTGTGTATTAAAGGGCTTGTCAGCACTTGGTACAAAAGTCTGCATAGAGTTGCAGAATCAAGACAGTGTGCCCGTGATTTACAGACTTGAGGTCACATGCTGACTAAACTCATCTGCCTCGTCTCGAATTTCTTCTATTAAGAAGTTTGCAGATTCCCTCTTCACACTGGGAATACCAGGGAATTGTGACAGCATGCGCACTGCACGCTGTCACCTTTTGGTAGACTGTAGTCACATAGAGTGACTGCAGACTTTTGTCTCAAGCCCGGACAGCCCCTTAAATTCTCAGCTATCCAAGTGTTTGATCCTTATATTGAGAGAACAGTTTTTGTCTAGTTGGGGCTTGAGTAGAAGATGCATCATAAGGGGATTAAAATTTTCAAGAGTGCACTGCTCCCCAGCCTCTTGGCTTCCCGCTAGCCAGGGAGCCGATTGACAATTCGGAAAAGCAGCAGTATTGTCACACCGCTGGCCAGAAGTGTGCACACTTTGGTGCTACAAGTAGAGGCAGCTTTGCCTTTGCAGCATTGAAGGAGAACAGTTGCACTGAAACTGGCCAGATCAGGAGCTAAAGGGCTCCAGTGATGGAACCGGAGTTAGCGTATTACAAAAAACATTACTGGAAAGAGCTTGTAAGCACAGCACATGTTTGGCCACCACTGCTAGGTTGCAGCAGTGACCGGTAACCTAGGCAACAACCATTTTATGAATCACTTGTCTTGGTCTGTGATGGTTGTCACATTGTATGACAATGTCATAAATTGAATTGACAAATCGCTTTTTGATTTTGCCTCAACGTGTCACCTGATCTGGGATTTTTTTTTTTGTGGGCCAGAATTCAGATCTGCAGTTTGGAATAAATGAACAACTGCATCTTTTGGTCAATGTCTGTCACAAAAAGGCTCAACCAGAGGGTAGAAAATGCTGTAAATAGGTCTTTTTGGACACCTGACAGAAAAATTAGTGCATAAGCTTCCTTAAAGAGCAAACAATAGTGAAAAGAATAAAAACAGAAAGGAGGGGCCTTAAAGGTAGCTCACGTTAGATACTAGAAACAGTTAAACTACAAAAAATAAATCCAACTTACATTAGTTAAAAATATTGATTCTTGACTTTCCAAGTAGAACTTATAAAACAGGTCATGAGAGTTTTCCCTAGAAATATTACTGCTCCACGTCAAAAATGCTTCGTTGTTTGTGACTGTCAGTGATAGATTTTCGGGTTCCAAGTCATATTCAAGCTCTGAAAGAAATTTAGAAAGCATTTTTATTTTTTCTACTATGTTTGTCTTGCAATTTTATTTTAGAGGACTGTACTTTATTCGGGAAGGCAATCCGTTTAGTTGCACACTGACATTTTTGGCTTCAAAAACGTCAAACCTACTTTAAAGGGAAGGGTTTAATGTGCAGTTTAATAGCGTTCTGTAGCTGACTTATAGCCCCGCTGCCAGGAGAAATTGAGCTTGATTCCTCCGGGCAGCGTTCAGTCATGAGGGTGGTGCCGGCGTTCAGTCACCACTCTGTGTATAGAGAGCATCGGCTGCAACCATGCTCTTCGCACAGACTGACAGCAGCTCAGTATTAGAGCCTTATGTCAGTCATTGGTGGGTGCACGGTTACTGATCCTTTGCTGGCCACACCCCTATGACTGAACCCTGAACGCTGCCAGGAGAAATAAAGTTAATGTCCTCCCAGCAGTGGAGGTGTAAGTGCAGGCGCCGGGCAAGCTTTTTTTCTCCCAGCTATATTTTTTCCAGTAGTGATCTTGTGTGCAGGAGCCGGGAAGTCACAGTGATGACTATAATGAATCAGGGTCTAAAAGTAAAGCAGATTCTGGATTCTCCTTCCACCAGCTTGTGCACATAGTTTACAATATTACAGGGTGGTGATATATATTTAAAGGGAATCTGTCACCACCGCAACTTGATTTAAGCTACTTATACAGATTTCTCATCTTTACTTGTTCAGAAAAACAGCTGTATTTCATATGCAATTGATGCAACCTTGGTGCACCCTTCTGCCCACCTCAATCAGCATGCCATGCACCTCCTCTTGGCTTGATTAACAGTGTTTACTTACCAAGAGTAAATGCTGCCGAAATTGAATTCTTGGCGTTGATTATCCACACTGACACTGCAGGAACCGAGTGCACACATACACAGTGTCAGTGTGGGCTTGCTTTCATCCCTCTCTCCTGTCTGAAGGAGCTGCTCCCTACTGTGTAACATTGTGTGCAACATGTGAGTGCTGCAGACAGGAGAGAGGGATGTGTTGACATGAGTTATATATGGAGGGGACCAATTCCCATTAGGTGTAGATGTTTCTATTAATATTTGGTGGGCCCCACCAATAAACAAATAACTTTTTGAGTTTGCTGAAATTTATCCATTCAAGAATTCAAATGACAAGCATTTCCAGACATTGTGCCAACCTTCTGCCAATACTTATAGGGGCTTTCTACCTTTGGGACAACATTTTTTTTCACTTAAATGCAAGTATTTTGGGCTAAAAAAATATTTGCAGTAGTTTTCCATTGAAAAGTTTGCACCAGCATTAACTTAAAATCAGTCAGTCTATGACTGTCTGGATGGACAACCCCTTTAAAAACTCTACAGGTGAAATAGAATACTCCTCCTGCAAGGAATTATTTTCAGGCTTAGGTCCATACTAGTAATAGGACTATTTTTAAAACATGTTAAGTAAATGAATTTTGGGCCCTTCATACTTATAATGTTAGTATTCAATACATTTGTATCATATTATGGTCGCTAACTTAGGATAAAAATTAAAAAAACATCACAGAAAAAGATGCTGGTGCGTTTGTAACCTGATTTGTGGTGGTAACGCTGTATCATTTTCTATCATATTATGGCCCTAAATTTCTAAAAATGTCTTTCTTAACTGTTATTCTTCTCAGTAGAGATCCAGTGGGTTAACATAGCAGGAATTAAGGAGGTTATCCATGAATATATGTTGACGGCTATCCTTACAGTGTCATACTGATTGACAGTCTGCTCCCAGCTGCCTAAGTGCAAGGAGCTGGCTGTCAATCAGTATGATGTCAGCAGTCACGCACTGTCGACAGAGCATCCAGGAAGAGGAAGAGCTGCTCTGTTGATGTGGAGCAGCTGAGTCGCTGGCAGGAGTGATTGGTGACCATTCTGAGCTGGTGCAGGATAGAACATGCATGTAGTTGCCTCTCTTAGCAGCTACCTGGATGTTAGTTTTTAGGCACATAATAAAAAAAAAATAGTCGTGGACAACCCCTTTAACAGCGATTCCACCAATAAGACTTACCAGCAAGGTTGCAGCACAGGTGTAAATGAGCACACTGACATAGTATGCAAATAAATTGAATGGTAATTCTGAAATCCATTTTTGTTTATCCTATTCAGATCTGAAAAATGATAAAAAGGTGTAAATATCACAATTTTGTTTATTTCAGATTAATTTAATGACAAAAACTAAACAAAGTACTATTGTTATGTTTTTACGTACTTTTTCTAATCCTGTCTAGGGTTTGGAGTAGTGTTAGGGTTAGGCTGAAAACTAGGTTTAAAGTTAGTTTAAAGGTTACGGTTAGGACAAGGTTAGGGTTAACAATAAATTTAGGGCAAGGACTAAGGTTAGGGATAATGCTAGGGTCAAAGATAGGGTTAGGTTTAGGGCTAGGATAATAAAATAGATAAAAACAACATAATGCAATAAAAAATGTATAAAACATAACAGTGTATAACTTTATATTTTTTCAATTTTATGTTGGATTTCATTTAAAAAAAAAGGTTCAAAGGGCAGATTCATCATTATTTTTTTTAAATATATGTGCTTGAGGGATAAGATGTTCAGTACTGAACTAGTGGAAGGGACTTAGGAAGTGTTAATTGTTCACAGGTTAGGATACGGAAAATGCTTGCTTTGCCCTTGGCGCAAGCAACCCATGTTGCGCCAATGCTAGTAGCATTTACTGGTTTAAGGTTGAAATTAGAATTCCTCATAAATTGAGTTGCATGGAACAATTAGAAGGGGTAATGCCTGATTATGATCTAGGATATAAGGTCCAAAACCACATGGGATGTGGTGCTTGCCGTCTGCAATCTTGATGTCAATGTCAATTGGCTAATAACAACAATAATTCCTTAGGAAAGTTTACTTGGAAACCTACAACTAAGAATTGGCAACACACCAGAGATACAACTCATGGATCTTGGTATCCACAACCATTATTCCCCCTGACAGCTTATATCTTCATCCAGCAATATAGACCTGACCCCTATAGACCTGACCGCTCTCATTGCTCTGTCTAGCCCTTTATGTTCTCCCTTATCCTTTTCACTCATAACTAATTTGAAAACTCTGCGACCTGTGAGACTTATCTCCCCAAAGCACAACAAATCCTTTCTATTCAAGTGCAAGATGTCTTCAGAATGCAGTTTTTACCCAAATGAAAGCCAGTAATTTATCGACCAGTTTCACCATATGATGAACCTTTGCATCTGGGAGACCATTCAGCAGCAAACCAAAATATTTTGTCCATCTCCCTAAATATAGAACCCATTATGAAGACTTACTAGCTTACCTTTCTTGCATTATACCTTCCCCATGACAACTTGCTGGGTTATGCATCTGGCTCCTAGGCAAAGCAGTATCCAAAAGAGTTGTCTATTCTGAGACTGACACCATTGTAAAATCACCCAACTTTTGCTTAGAACCACAAATGCAGAAGTAGCGTTCCTTTTTTTTAGAATCCTTTCCACTCCCCCTTACTACATTGCAGGGAATGTGTCATAGCTTTTATTTTTGTATTCATTATTGTTTAAATATTATAATGAATTATTTTTTACGCAAAATAAAATGTACTGTTTTTAACATTTATTTTTTTATAATTTTTTTTTCAGTAACCACAGGGGAAGGGAGCTACCATTTCTATTCTATGATGTGTAAGTGTCAGAGAGCTTCATCCAGCTGTGAGAACTGTAGTATCGGCGTCTCTGCCCCCTGACAGGAAGAAACGCATCCCCCTTAACGGCGCGCTCCTGGCCCGGTGTCTTCCGGCTCTCCTGCTGCTGCTGCCGGCGCCGCAGCTTCCCGGGCACTGTGCTTCGACCTCTGTAATGCTCCAGCCGTCTTCCAAAAACTAGTTAACGACATCTTCCGTGACCTCTTATATTCATGCGTGGTGGTGTACCTGGACGACATCTTGGTCTTCTCTCCGGATCTACCCACACACCGGAGGGATGTTCGTCAGGTCTTGCTTAGGCTCAGGTGGAATCACCTATGCACAAAATTTGAGAAATGCCTCTTCGAGCAGACCTCTCTTCCATTCCTGTGCTATATTATCTCTAAGACTGGTCTACGGACGGACCCCGAGAAGGTCTCTGCCATCTTAAAGAGGCCCCGACTGGAGGGGTTGAAGGCGATTCAGCGATTCCTGGGCTTCACTAACTATTACCGCCTCTTCATCCCACATTTCTCTTCCCGGACTGCACCCATCTCTGCGCTCACCCTTAAGGGAGCAAATCCTAAGGAATGGACGTCCAAAGCGGAGGAGGCCTTCCTCTCCTTAAAACAAGCCTTCTCTTCTGCCCCAGTGCTGCACTGTCCGGATTGCAACAAACAGTTCTTTCTGGAGGTTGATGCTTCCTCTTCCGGAGTGGGAGCGGTGCTCACCCAGAAATCTCCGTCCGGGAGAATAGTAACCTGCGGCTTCTTCTCCAAGCTCTTCTCCTCGTCCGAGCGCAACTACTCCATAGGTGACCGAGAACTGCTAGCCATCAAATTGGCACTGGAGGAGTGGTGTTACCTGCTAGAGGAGGCTCTGCACCCGGTGGTCATCTACACTGACCACAAAAACCTAGCATATCTACAAAATGCCCAAAGACTCAATCCGCGTCAGGCCCGATGTTCTTTGTTCTTCGCCCGCTTCAACTTTACCCTACATTACCGCCCTGCGGACAAGAACGTTAAAGCCGACGCTTTGTCCCAATCCTTCCAGTCTTCCGATCAAGAGGAGGAGCCTATACATATCATCGATCCCTCCAAAGTGATGAATGTGGCTCCCTTGGACCTGCCTCGTCTCCCACCCAGTAAGACGTTTGTAGCGGTTCCGGATCATAAGAAGGTTCTTCACTGGGGTCATTCATCTAAACTAGCCAGCCATGCTGGCCAGAGGAAGACCTTCCTGCTCATTACCCGGCATTACTGGTGGCCTTCCCTGCGCAAGGATATTGTGAACTTCGTCACGGCCTGTTCATCCTGTGCCCGCAACAAGGTTCCCAGACATCTTCCAGCCGGCCGTCTCCTGCCTCTTCCCGTACCTGCTGACCCGTGGCAACACATTGCTATGGACTTTATAACTGATCTCCCTGTTTCTGCCGGTTGAACTGTCATTAGGGTGGTCGCTGACCGCTTTTCTAAAATGGCCCACTTTATCCCTCTGCCTGGTCTCCCGTCTGCATCTGTGCTGGCTAAGGACTTCATCCATGACATCTTTCATCTCCACGGCCTACCCCTCCACATTGTGTCTGATTGAGGGGTCCAGTTCACTTCGCGCTTCTGGAGAGCTACGTGTAAACTGCTGGATGTCACCCTGGATTTCTCCTCTGCTTATCATCCTCAGTCCAATGACCAAGTGGAACGTATCAACCAGATCCTTACCAGCTTCCTCCAGCACTTCGTCAACGCTCACCATACCGATTGGGTAGAGCTCCTACCATGGGCCGAGTTCTCCTATAACAACTATGAGAGCGAATCTTCTTCCCAGTCCCCGTTCTTTGTGGTCTACGGTCAACACTCCCGGATTCCGTTTCCCGTATCCGCTTCAGTGGACAATCCTGCTGCGGAGTCTCTGGTCAGCAAATTTTCCACCATTTGGGAGGACACTAGATCAGCACTTCTTCAATCCTCCGAGCGGATGAAGAGACATGCCGACAAGAGACGTCTGGACCCACCTCAATTCCGTCCAGGAGACAATGTTTGGCTCTCCTCCAAACATGTTCGTTTCAAAATACCCTCCTATAAGTTGGGTCCACGGTTCATTGGTCCATTTGAAGTCCTCTAGCAAATCAATCCAGTGGCCTACCAGTTAAAACTCCCAGCCACCTTACGGATTCCCAACTCCTTCCACGTATCTCTCCTCAAACCGGTTGTTCTTAATTCTTTTTCCGACGATCCAGGTACCTCCCCAGCTCCAGTCTCCGCTGAGTACATCTATGAGGTAGAGAATATTTTGCCCACCAAGAGGGTAAGAGGAAAAACCTTTTTTCTGGTGGATTGGAAGGGGTTTGGCCCAGAGGAGAGAACTTGGGAACCCAGGGAGAACATCCACGCCCCGCTTCTTCTTAAAATTTTTTTTTCAGGCCTAAAAAAGAGGGGGCGTAAAGGGGAGGGGGTACTGTAATATCGGCATCTCTGCCCCCTGACAGGCAGAGACGCCGTCCCCTTTACCACCGTGCTCCTGGCCCGGCGTCTTCCAGCTCTCCTGCTGCTGCCGGCGCGCGCAGCTTCCCGAGCACTGTGCTTAGGGTGCGCGCACGCTCCCTCCCTCTTAAAGGGGCCGCGCGCGCCGTCCTAAGGAGTCCCCGGCCAATGCCCGGAGGATTTCTCATATAAAAGGCACCTCCTCCATAATGGAGGTGCCCGTGCAAGGTTGTAGCTCTGTGTACTAACTCTGTTTCAGCCCTCAGGTCCCGCTGCCAGTCTGACATCCAGTCCGCCAGCCTGACTACCAGTCTAGTCCGCCAGCCTGACTACCAGTCCAGTCCGCCAGCCTGACTACCAGTCCAGCCCGACAGTCTGCTTACAGCCCAGCCCGTCAGTGTGTCTATGGGCTTGGCCAGTCCCCTTAACCGGAGCCTTTACCTGCTACCTGTCTCTGCCAGCCAAGTACACTCTCCAGCCCGACGGTCTGCCTACGGTCCAAACCCGCCAGTCTGTCTATTGGCCAGGCTAGCCTGCCTACCCAGAGAATGTACCAGTTACCTGTGTTGTCTGCCAGACCGTCTACCCAGATCATCGGTCAGCCTGCCTGTCATGCTCATCTGCTGTACCGGTCAGTCCCTGCCTTCTTACCTGTGGGAGTCACCTGCGCTCATACAAGGACTGGTCCAGAGTAGCACCTGGTCCCTCTGCTCGGTCCTTCCCTGGTTCACGGAGTCGATTAAGCCGCCGTGCGACCTTGGTCAGTCCGAGTTGATACCTAGTTACGCCCCTCTGGTCCCTCCTTGCACCGCAGCACAGAGGTTCCACCACCCGGATCCATAACAAGAACAGGCTGTCAGATTGGTATTAGTAGTACAATGTCAGGCTGCCCGACCACTGTCACCAGTAGTGTTCAGAGCACAGTAGTGTATCATCACGCTGCTTTGCTCTGTACACTGACTCAGCTCTGCTATATCAGTGTAAAGCCTCATTCAGATATCCATGATGCAGAGACATCTGAATGAGGCTTTACTGCTTCTTCTGCAGAGCCACACCAGGTTCTGGCAGCAGTACTGCGGCGATGACTTTAGCCAGCGGTGAGTACATGTCACTGGATGAAATCACCGCCATAGTGCTGGTGCCTGGACCAGGTGAGCACTCATTACTGTGATCTGAGTGCAGCAGCTGCAATTATATGACAGCTCTGCTCAGATCACAGCAATTGTCCTCTGAACTGGGTGTCTTCTCCTACCATTTGTGATACAGTGCGCTGAGCTATGTATCTAATCCTGTGTGATACAGTCCGCTTACTGTCCGCTGATTTGTATATCTTGTCATGGGTGAATCAATTCACTGATTTGTGTATATAATCCTGTCATGTGTGATACATTATGCTAAGCTGTGTATCTAATCCTATCATGTGTGATACAATCTGCTGATTGGCGTTTCGAATCCTATCGTGTGTGATAGTCCTCTGAGCCATGTTTCTAATTCTATTCTGTGTGTTCTACAGTCCACTGACCCCTGCATCTAATCTTATTGTGATACATTCTGCAGAGCTGTGTATCTAATCCTATCATGTGTAATACAGTCTGATGAGCTATGTATCTAATCATATCATCTGAGATACAGTCTGCATAGTGTGTATCTAAAAGTTACATTCTTTTAATTGTTAAAAAAGTTTTTTTTATGGCACATTTCCTTTCACCCAGCTGCTTGCTCCTCCTAACTCACTTCTCCAAGCTCCTTACCTATCCCACTAACTGCTTTCTCAGCGAGCAGCATGCTTCTGTCAAAATGATCAGTCATCCTCTTAATTGCATTTTGCTCCTCCAGATCTTTAACATGAACTTCCAGCTTCCAGGGCAGCAGTATTCATCCTGGAACTCCGGCTCCAGCCGGACATAAATAATACACAGTTTGGAGTAAAGAAAATCTTATACACTATCCAAGTTACAAATTATAAAAAGAATGTAAAGAATGACAAAAAAGGAGAGTCAGTTTTCAAGCCAACATAGGTTAACACTCCTATTGGCAGTCAGCATCTGACGGCAGTATTCAGAGGTTGGTGTATATATCAGCGGTGGTGCTCGGTCTCGATAAGCAAGATCCAATAATGCCATTTAAATAGAAGTAAATAAAGGGCCTTCACCAAGGGTTGCTTCATCCAAGTTTTGAGGAAACGTCTGATGTAAAATGATTGCCTCCAGTAAACACATCCTGTATACACTTTATATCTAAATAAAGGGTATTTGTGGATGAAGCAACTCTAGTTTGGTGATGTGAATATACTTCTATGTGAATGACAAAAAAGGAGAGTACTTACAGGAACTTTAATTCTTACTTTTACGTCTGATTTTTCATCTCCACTTATTCACAAGCCACTTGGTTTAACTCAGAATGAATCCTGAAGTCTAAATTAGGCATCTGAGAACAATTAGCTCCCCCAGTTAATTAAGTAGACAGCACAAGGGAAAAACATGGATTTATAGATTATCAGTACTATTAACACAAACTGCACAATAAAACAAAACCTTGCTAAATTCCACCACAGAATCACATTCAGTCACAACTGATTTTTTATTCTTCATTAACCTACTGGCAAATAGTTACATTATTCTAAAGTTTTACTATTACCCATGGAGACACTTACATCTTCCACTGTGCTGTAAAGTTGTATGAATGGAGAAATGACTGATCACTAAAATTGCATATGTTCAGCAAAGTCAATGTTGTAATACTAACAACTAGTGATGAGCGAGCATGCTCGATACTGCTTGGTGCTCGCCGAGTAGTTCCGGGTTGCTCGGGCGGGAACTCGGGTCCCCTCCCTGCATGTTTGGAGCTCTTAAGAGAGCCAATGAACATGCAGGGATTATCTGCCACACACTGTAATGCCATAGCCATGTTGGTTGTGGGCATTACAGTGATTGGCTGGCCGCACAGCGTCATCAGGTCTATATCAGACCTGGCGCCGCCATGCTTGTCACAGTCACTCCGGATCAGACAGTGTAGGGAGGACTGCTGCTGCGTCAGGGACAGATTTGATTGTGTATTAGGTAGTGTAGGGAGAAAAACCGTACATTACACATATCCATCTTAGCAAACAGTCCTTCTGAGGACTAATCCATCTGCAGAGATATCAGGCAGGCAGGGTGTATAGGCAGACTGCAGTGCATATAGCACAAGAGACTCCATTCCAATTCTGATTTGTGCTGCCGTTAGATATTTCTATACAAAGGCCCAGGTCTCAGGGGCCAGGAATACTTATCTTTGGATCTTAATGCTCATTATTTGCTTAAAAACCAATCCAGAGAACACCATTTTTTCTGCGCCATTTGCTTTTTGGCACTGCAGACTACAGCCAGGTCCTTTCCATATTAGAGCCCTAGAAATCCAGCTATTTAACACTGTGTTTTCTCCGTCAAACGGATCACATATAAGTTGTCAGAAAATACTGCCATTTCTGGCCTACATTAAAAATTTCCTTTAGTGTGCCATTGAAGCAATTCACCGCAGTTTGCTGTTCAAACTATTTACCTACAGGCCAGGTATTTAAAACTGTATTTTCTCAGTCAAACGGATCACATATGCGTTGTCAGAAAATACTGCCATTTCTGGCCTCAATTAAAAATTTCGTTTAGCGTGTCATTGAAGCAATTCACCGAAGTTTGCTGTTCAAACTACTTACCTACAGGCCAGGTATTTAAAACTCTGTTTTTTCCGTCAAACGGATCACATATACATTGTCAGAAAATACTGCCATTTCTAGCCTCCATTAAAAATTTCTTTCAGTGTGTCAGTGAAGCAATTCACAGCAGTTTGCTGGTCAAACTACTTACCTACAGGCTAGGTGTTTTCTCGATCACACGGATCACACATAAATTCGCTCCAAACTCAGTCATTTGTAGTGAGCGTGGAAGATACTGTCCTCCATTTAAAATGGGCAAGACACGTGGCAAGGAACGGGGAACAGGATGTGATGGTAATGGTACATGCAGAGGCCGAGGACAAGGCCGTGGGCAAGCCGAAATTGTGCCACAACAAACACCCACATCTTCTCGCCTGACCTTCCTCTCCCAATTTCTAGGGGACCGCAGCACACCACTATTGAACCCAGAACAGTGTCAAAAGGTTGTTGGTTGAATAGCGGATAATGCTTCCAGTCACTTAGCCACCACCACCCTGTCTTCCACATGGTCAAGTCTCAGTAGCCATGGGTCTGGACCGCATATTCCTCACATTGATCCTCCTTACTCCCACCATGCCGAGTACCCAGAGACAACTGATCCCACACTTGGACACTGTAAAGAGCTGTTCACTTTTCCATTTATAGATTCGGGCCTCTCGCCCGGTCCACTTGAATCGGGGCAAGAGGAGATCACGTGTAGTGATGCCCATTTATTTGAGCAGCCACGGTCACACGAAGGCGACGGTGGGAAAGTGTCACAAGATGTGGACGATGATGAGACACAATTTCCAGAAAGTCAGGAGGAGGACCAGGGTGCGGAAGTGGAAGACGAGGTGGTGGATGATATAGTAACTGATCCAACCTGGCAGGAGGACATGCAGAGCGAGGACAGCAGGACACAGGGGGAGGGAGGCAGGGCACCCCAACAGGCAGGAAGAAGCAGTGTGGTGGCCGCAGGCAGAAGGCAGGCAACCATTCCCCGTAACACCAACACGAAGGAAGTTGCCAGTACAACTGTTAGGTCTTCCCGAGTCTGGTTGTTTTTTAAAGACTCTGCCGATAACCCCAAAAAGGCCATTTGCACCACCTGCCAGGCAGGCATCAGCAAGGGTGGCAAAACGACCAGCCTGATCACCACCAGCATGATCAGGCACATGGCAGCAAAGCACCTGACTTTTGTGGGCCGAACCCCAGGGTCCAGGAACAGTGTCTGCGGGTGGCACCATTGCTTCTTCCGCTGTTGTGCATGCAAGCCAATCCCCTGTCCATGATGCATGCGAAGACTAGAGATGAGCGTTGTTCTACTCGAACTGTTCGCCAATCTCAAATTCGAGCTGTTTTGGGCGGTGTTCGAGCCGTTCGGCGAACACGAACAATTTGAGAAAAATTCGGCTGTTCGAGGTTATGTTCGATAACTGTTCGTGCACCAAAATCATAACTGGATTTTTTCTCAGTAATGATGAAAATTAATGTTAATACGCAGTTTGAGTGTACAGCGGGGTGGGGGGAGGGGCAGGGGATGGATCTCTGCAGGAACAATGAAGATCTCCATTTTTTTTTCTCTTTCCCGCATTTGCAGTGGGGAGGTGCAATCTGTCAGCCTATCAGCAGCGCACACACGGAGCGAAGTGCTTTTTTTCACACAAGCAAGGGCATGTGTCATTGGCAGTGTATGTCACATGTCCTTGCCCTATAAGACCAAGCCATTTTCCCCGTCGCCACCATTTTCTCACTGCTGCAGCTGCGTGTTAGACGGCACCGCTGTTGCTGTGTGCGCTATACCTTGTTAATTTCAAGCCAATTTTCGCACAAATATACAGATAGCTTGGGAGTAGGGAATAGTTGTGATTGCAGTCCTTTTAAGGACTAGGTTACAGCATTTCCTACGACTTTTATCAGGGAGGTCTGTGCTCTTAAATAGATAGGTTGTGGGAGTAAAGACTAATTGTAATTGGAGTCCTTTTCAGGACTAGGTTACATGAGTTCCTATCAGTTTTTGCCAGGCAGGTCTGTGCCAGTGCTGTGCAAGTTTTTTTCACAGCATTTGGCTGAATCTAGCAAAGCTAATCCTTTTTGGCCTATTGCAGAGTGTGTTAGTCAGTGGAGTAGCCTATCTGTGTTGCAAGATATAACACCTGTGTATAGAATACCAATTTTTTTACTGCACCTAGTGAAGTAAAATCTTTTGGGCATAGCATCATTCTATTAGTCCATCTATACTGACCTCCATCAGGTTGCAAACTGAATATAATTTTTTTCTGCATCTAGCTCTGAAAAAATATTTGGGCTTCTAGCGGTGTGTGGGACTTGGTCTATTAGTCCATCTATACTGACCTCCATCAGGTTGCAAATTAAAAATAATTTTTTTCTGCATCTAGCTCTGAAAAAATATTTGGGCTTCTAGCAGTGTGTGGGACTTGGTCTATTAGTCCATCTATACTGACCTCCATCAGGTTGCAAATTAAAAATAATTTTTTTCTGCATCTAGCTCTGAAAAAATATTTGGGCTTCTAGCGGTGTGTGGGACTTGGTCTATTAGTCCATCTATACTGACCTCCATCAGGTTGCAAATTAAAAATAATTTTTTTCTGCATCTAGCTCTGAAAAAATATTTGGGCTTCTAGCAGTGTGTGGGACTTGGTCTATTAGTCCATCTATACTGACCTCCATCAGGTTGCAAATTAAAAATAATTTTTTTCTGCATCTAGCTCTGAAAAAATATTTGGGCTTCTAGCAGTGTGTGGGACTTGGTCTATTAGTCCATCTATACTGACCTCCATCAGGTTGCAAATTAAAAATAATTTTTTTCTGCATCTAGCTCTGAAAAAATATTTGGGCTTCTAGCAGTGTGTGGGACTTGGTCTATTAGTCCATCTATACTGACCTCCATCAGGTTGCAAATTAAAAATAATTTTTTTCTTCATTTAGCTCTGAAAAAATATTTGGGCTTCTAGCAGTGTGTGGGACTTGTTCTATTAGTCCTTCTATACTGACCTCCAGCAGGTTGCAAATTGAATATAATTTTTTTCTGCATCTAGCTCTGAAAAAATAGTTGGGCTTCTAGCGGTGTGTGGGACTTGGTCTATTAGTCCATCTATACTGACCTCCATCAGGTTGCAAATTAAAAATAATTTTTTTCTGCATCTAGCTCTGAAAAAATATTTGGGCTTCTAGCAGTGTGTGGGACTTGGTCTATTAGTCCATCTATACTGACCTCCATCAGGTTGCAAATTAAAAATAATTTTTTTCTGCATCTAGCTCTGAAAAAATATTTGGGCTTCTAGCGGTGTGTGGGACTTGGTCTATTAGTCCATCTATACTGACCTCCATCAGGTTGCAAATTAAAAATAATTTTTTTCTGCATCTAGCTCTGAAAAAATATTTGGGCTTCTAGCAGTGTGTGGGACTTGGTCTATTAGTCCATCTATACTGACCTCCATCAGGTTGCAAATTAAAAATAATTTTTTTCTGCATCTAGCTCTGAAAAAATATTTGGGCTTCTAGCGGTGTGTGGGACTTGGTCTATTAGTCCATCTATACTGACCTCCATCAGGTTGCAAATTAAAAATAATTTTTTTCTGCATCTAGCTCTGAAAAAATATTTGGGCTTCTAGCAGTGTGTGGGACTTGGTCTATTAGTCCATCTATACTGACCTCCATCAGGTTGCAAATTAAAAATAATTTTTTTCTTCATTTAGCTCTGAAAAAATATTTGGGCTTCTAACAGTGTGTGGGACTTGTTCTATTAGTCCTTCTATACTGACCTCCAGCAGGTTGCAAATTGAATATAATTTTTTTCTGCATCTAGCTCTGAAAAAATAGTTGGGCTTCTAGCGGTGTGTGGGACTTGGTCTATTAGTCCATCTATACTGACCTCCATCAGGTTGCAAATTAAAAATAATTTTTTTCTGCATCTAGCTCTGAAAAAATATTTGGGCTTCTAGCAGTGTGTGGGACTTGATCTATTAGTCCATCTATACTGACCTCCATCAGGTTGCAAATTAAAAATAATTTTTATCTGCATCTACAGTACCTCTGAAAAAATATTTGGGCTTCTAGCAGTGTGTGGGACTATTTGTATTAGTCCATCTATATTGACCTCCATCAGGTTGCAAATTCAAAATAATTTTTTTCTGCATCTAACCTAGCCAATAGTTTTGGCCTAATACCACAGTTTGGCCACTCAGCTCTGCTCGGTTACCATCCATTGTTTTTTTGTGCAAACAACTCCAGAGTTGTGAATTAGTTAACCACCAAAATGAGTGGAAAAAGGCCTGTTGCTGGTGGAAAGGGGAATAGGCGTGTTGGGAAGGGGAAAAAAGGTTGTGTCCGTGGGGTAGGTGTTAAAGCAACAGTAACATCTGCAGAAGAAAGACCATCTTCCAGCCAAACTAAAATGTCTACTTCTTTTAGCGGACAATGTGATAAGATCCCTTTCTTACGGCCACGCCAATCGCTACAAATTCCAGATGAGGCACAAAAACAGCAGGTGCTTCAACGGATATCAAGTGCTCCTTTAAGTGGGCTCTCCTCCACATCAACTTCAACATCACAAATACTCCAGTCCTCAAAGGTGTCACCCAAATCGCACTTGCTTCCTCACAGCTCCCAAATCTCCAGCTGCCCGTCTGAGTATGAGGTAGAACAGATGGTTGAGTCTGCAGAGCTGTTTACTCATACTATAGCCTGGGAATCAGAGATCGACTCCAGCGCTTCTGTGAATCCAGACGAGGAAATGATCTGCACTGATGCCCAGAATCTTTATGAGTCGGATCCAGGACCAGACGCAGAAGGTTCTGACCATAATGTAGACCCTCATTCCCAAACTGTAACTCCTGTTGGTGGAGACAATGAGGAAGACGATGATAAGACTCAAATACCTGATTGGAGCGACAACTTTAGTTTTTTGTCAGGGCAGGAACAGGTTGGCTCTGAGGACGACGGGTGTGATAACGCACAGGGTGATGATGATGAGGTCGGAGATCCCACTTACTGTCAACCCACAGTCAGCCAAGAGATGAGGTCAGCAGAGGAGGTGGAGGAAGATGCTAGTGACGACGAGGTCAGGTTGCGCCTTCCTGGACAGAGACGTAGTACTGGAAGCACGTCAACAACTGCATCCTCAAACACAACTCTGCCTCTCACCACAAGTCGTGGTGGCTCTTCAGGTCGCATGGGTGCTAAGCCTTGCATAGCCTGGGCATTTTTTCAGATCGATAAAGATGACCCAACTCGTGTTATCTGTAACATTTGTCAGCAAAAGCTAAGTAGAGGCCAAAAAATACATAGTTTGAGTACTTCATGCATGAACCGGCACATGGACATGAAGCATAAGTTGCAGTGGGAAGCTCAGTGTGCTACAATGCGGCCTAGCCGGCCGGGCCAATCACCGTCTGCCATATCTTGTGCATCCGCGGCCTCTTCATCCTCTGTGACTGGGGGGACAGCAGTCACACCTGTTTTGGGGCGCAGACCTGCCACCTCTTTACCCGCAACAGCCAGCGTGATTGGCAGGTCATCATTTTCTTTGGAGGTGGTAACACCAGCTGGTGTTGAGCGCTGTCCGACATCGATAGCACCACCTTTGGATCAAGGCAACCTAACATGTCCGCCTGCATCTTCCTCACAGACCGGCAGTTTGCCGGGGACACCCTTATCAACCCCATCTAAGCACAATAGCCAGCCCTCGGTCCCTCAGATGTGGACAAGTAAAAGACCATTTCCTCCTAGCCATGAGAAAGCTAAGAGGTTGAATTTCACCATCTGCAAGCTCTTGGCTACAGAAATGCTGCCTTTCCGCCTGGTGGACACAGAGGATTTTCGAGACCTTATGTCCGTCGCAGTGCCCCAGTACCAGATGCCCAGTCGGCACTACTTCTCAAAGAAAGGTGTGCCTGCGCTCCACCAGCATGTCGCACACAACATCACCGCTTCTTTGAGAAACTCTGTGTGTGACAGGGTGCATTTCACCACAGACACTTGGACGAGTAGGCATGGACAGGGGCGTTACATGTCGCTGACTGGGCACTGGGTAACTATGGTGACAGCAGGACAAGGGGCTGCTGTCCAAGTCTTGCCGTCCCCACGAGTTGTGCGTCAATCCTCTTTATGTCAAAGTTCCTCCACTGCTTCTGCCTCCTCAACCTCCTCTCGGTCTTCCACCTGCACCCAAAGCCTGTCTGGTCATGCCACAAGCTTTCTAACTGCGCAGAAGGGATCCTGCACACCTCCTTACTATGCTGGCAGTAGGGCTCAACGTCATCAGGCGGTTTTTACATTGAAATGGTCTGGGAAATGTGAGTCACACAGCTGAGGAGTTGTGGTCAGCTCTGGAGAACCAATTTCATGAATGGTTGTCTCCACTGGACCTGAAACCAGGGAAGGCCGTGTGCGACAATGCTGCAAACCTGGGTGCGGCCCTTCGCCGGGGCAATGTCACACACGTGCCTTGTATGGCTCACGTGTTGAACCTGGTTGTCCAGCAATTTTTAGCCCACTATCCCAGACTAGATGGCCTTCTGCAGAGGGCACGGTCGCTGTGTGCTCACTTCCGCCGTTCGCATCCCGCAGCTCAGCGACTTACATCTCTACAGAAGTCGTTGGGCCTGCCACTTCACCGGCTAAAATGCGATGTGCCTACCCGGTGGAATTCAACTCTGCACATGTTGCAGCGACTGTGGCAGCACCGACAAGCCCTGGTGCAATACGTTCTGACGTATAGCCTGGGCCAACGAGATTCAGAGGTGGGGCAAATCACGCTGGAGGAGTGGTCTCAGATCAGGGACCTATGCACCCTTCTGCACAGTTTTGAAATGGCGACGAAGATGTTTAGTGCTGACGATGCCATTATCAGCATGACTATTCCGGTGATTTACATGCTGGAGCACATGTTAAACAGAATTCGGAGTCAGGTGGTGGCACAAGAGGAGGTGGAGGAAGTAGAGGAGGAGTTGTATGCGGAAGGGCTAACATCTGCAAGGTCCAGACGGTCGGCAGCACCAAGGCGGCAGGCATGTGAGGGTGGGGGAGATGGTTTTACCAGGGCGCATGGTAGCAGCCAAACTAGTGAGGAAGGTGCAGGAGCCCAGGAAGAAGTGGAGGACGAACTGATGGAAGACTCATCAGATGAGGGAGACCTTGATCACATTTCTGTTGTGCGAGGTTGGGGGGAGAGGACAGAGGAAGGAAGCATGATTGTTACCTCGCCACCAACACAACAGGGACTTGGTGCTCCTGGATGCGCAACACACATGAGTGCCTTCTTGCTGCACTACCTGCAACATGACCCTCGAATTGTGAGAATTAGAAATAATCCTGACTACTGGGTTGCCACACTGTTAGATCCCCGGTACAAAAGTAAATTTGCAGAAATTATTCCTGCCATAGAAAGGGATGCACGCATGCAGGAGTATCAGCAGAGACTGTTGCAGAATCTTACATGTGCTTTTCCACAAAATACCAGTGGTGCACGTAGTGAATCTCACAGTTCCAACTTGCCAACCGTGGGACCGTCAAGTGTTCAGCACTCAAACCGTAACAGAACCACAGTATCTGCTGGTAACATCAATTTTGCGGAATCATTTCACCACTTTTTTAGCCCATCCTTTGCAAGGCCACAGGAGACAAGAAGTCTGACACATAGTCAACGCCTAGAGACGATGGTACAGGAGTATCTCCAAGTAAACATTGAAGCCACGACTGTGTCACTGGACCCTTGCTCTTTTTGGGCTTCCAATCTGGATAAATGGCCGGAGCTAGCCACTTACGCCTTGGAGATCTTGTCATGCCCCGCAGCCAGCGTTCTGTCTGAACGTGTGTTCAGCGCTGCTGGTGGTGTGCTGACAGATAAGCGCACGCGGCTCTCCACTGATAATGTAGACAGACTCACGTTCATAAAGATGAACAAATCATGGATCCGAAACGACTTTTCTACCCCTGTGTCATCCTGGGGAGAGTAAAAGCTTGATGATTGGTTAAAATCACCCTACCAACCGTTTTAAGCTTTCAAATTACTAATCATGTTTATCTGTATCTTGACTGGAAAATAATTTGGGCTTTGTAGCAGTGTGCAGCACTGATCCTATTAGGCCATCTATACTAAAGCTTCACCAGATTTAAAATTAAAAATAATTTTTAGCTGCATCTAGCCCGGAAAATAATTTTGGGGCTCCGAGATGCGCAAGGCACATAAGTGCCTTCTTGCTGCACTACCTGCAGCATGACCCTCATATTGTCAGAATTCGAAGTAATCATGACTACTGGGTTGCCACACTCTTAGATCCCCCAAACTTTTCGATCAACCTTTTCATTTTAATAAAGACCAAAAAAATGGTCATTTTTGAAATTATAAGCATTAGCAGGTTGTTAGAAACTGAAATCAAACAGTTTTCAACTCAAAACTTTATTCTAGGTGATGTAACATTTTCACATAGGACCCCTTGTTCGAAAGGAGCTTCTGAACTCTCTCGTCCATTGAATTTGTCAGGTTTTGGATGGTTTCTGCTTCAATTGTTTTGCATGAGGACAGAATACCTTCCCAGAGCTGTTGCTTAGATGTGAACTGCCTCCCGCCATCATAGACACTCCTTTTAATGATGCTCCAAAGGTTCTGAATGGGGTAGAGGTCAGGGGAGCATGGGGGTCACACCATAAGTTTGTCCCCTTTTATGCCCATATCAGCCAGAGATGCAGATGTTTTATGTGCAGCATGAGATGGTGCATTATCATGCAGAAAAATGATCTTGCTGTGAAATACACGGTTCTTCTTCTTGAACCATGGCAGGAAGTGCTGTTTGAGAAAATCCACATACATTATGGAGTTCATCTTTAGCGCCTTCAGGGATCCTAAAGGGGCCGACAATCTCTCTCCCCATGATTCCAGCCCAAAACATTACTCCACCTCCTCCTTGTTGGCGCTGTAGCCGTGTTTGCGTGGGGTGTCCATCAACCAGCCATCCTCCACTCCATCCATCTGGACCATCGAGCGCTGCACGGCACTCATCCGTGAACAAAACAGTTTTGAAATCAGTCTTCATGTAATGTTTGGCCCACTGGAGCCGTTTCTGCTTGTGTGAAGTGGATAGAGGAGGTCGACAGGATGGCGCATGCACAGCTGCAAACCTCTGAAGGACCCTGCATCTTGTTGTTCGGGGGACGGTGGAGGCACAAGCAGCTTCAAAAACTTGTCTGCTGCTATGACAAGGCTTTTTTGCCGCTGCTCTTTCAACCTGACGTAATTGCCTGTAGGAAAGAGTCCTCAATTTGCCCTTATCAGCACGCACACGTGTGTACTGTGAATCAGCTACATACTTCTTGATTGCCAAGACACTTCATCCTGATCATCGCACAATGTTGATTGTAGTCATGCCTTGACCTAAACACTCCACAATTTGTTGCTTCTCAGCAGCCGACACATCCTTTTTCTTTCCCATTTTGGCAGAAAATGTAGGCTGCTTAATAATGTGAGAGAGCCTTCTTAAGTAGTCTTGCCTTTCATTGGACACACCTGCCAAACTAATTAGCACAGGTGTCTGCAATTGCTTACAGTGATATAAAGAGCCCTGACACACATCACCATCAATGAGTTTAACTGACAAACAAACAAATTCTTCCCTTATCACTCCTAAACACTTTTTGTATAATAATTTGGAATGCAGTGTACATGTGCTTTTCCACAAAACACCAGTGGTTCACGTAGTGAATCTTACAGTTCTAACTTGCCAACCGTGGTCTGTATGGAGTTGTTCAATAAAGGGCCCAAAATTAAGATAACATAGATGGGAGAGGTCTCTATGAATAGGAATTCCTAAGTATTTGATACCCTGTGAGGGCCAGGCAAAGGGAAAGTTGGACTGGATGGAATCCTATATAGATTTGGGGAGGGAGACATCGAGGGCCTCAGACTTCGCTGCATTGATTTTAAAATTTTACCATGTAACAAAGTGATCTATTTCAGCCATAACAGCATGGATGGATATATGTGATTGAGTGATATATACTAGGACATCATCAGCAAATAGAGAGCACTTGTACTCGGTGCCTCCCACCTCAATCCACCTAATATTGGGGTTATGGCGAATTGATGAGAGCAGGTGCTCCGTCACTAGGATGTATAAGAGAGGGGACAGAGGACATCACTGCCTTGTCCCATTGGTGATTGTGAAAGGTGATGAAAATGTTCTGACGCACCCCTGGGCCTTGGGACACCCGGAGCCGGACCCTTTTTGGTGGATGCTGGTGGTTGTAGTCTTCGTGGCGGCGACCCAGTTCCGTGGCTCAGGGCGGTCAAACCAGTGGCGGAACTATTTATGTGGTTTTCATGTTTAAATGTCCGACTACGCCACCCGTGGATTGCGGTCAGAGTGAACCGCCGCTACAGGGCAGACCACTGAGGCTGGTGATGTGGGTGCAGCAGAAATAGCATAACTCCCCACGGGAGGAGTATAGCCTCAGGGCAGTGTATGCGGAGGATGGGGGTGATGGTGCAGGGCAGCAGCAGTAACGACACGGAGTCAGTGATGCAGTTCAGGGCCTTTACTCACAGTTCTTATTATCCAGACCACGTCTGCAGGTAACGGCTGCCCACGTCGTACTGTGCTCACCAGGTGAGGGGCTCAGACAACTCCCAGATAACTTTGGAGCACTTCACAGGACCCCCTTTGTGTGTCCTTTGTCTGGCCTTTCTTACCAACACTTCTGTCCGGCTGCCTCGGGCCTCCTCTTGGTAAACTTGGCGCCAGTTTCCCTGACCCTATGTGGTGCCTTCCTAGCGGGTGTAGCGAGGGGCTGCGCCACATAAAATGTCAGAGCCTCCGGTTTCTAGCTGAGGGTCGTTTCCTGCCTCCACTAGTTCGGGGACCGGTCTCCCCCTTTGGCCTGACCCCTCCACGCAGGTGGATTCGGGCGTGCGGTGGCGACTCGCCCATCCGCACCCCTGGGATCCCTTCATTCCTCGTTCCTGGAGCCTTCTCCGCTCCTCTTCCTTCCTTCTCCCTCTTCCAGGCCTGGGCCTCTGTTACTAGGCCCGCCTCCGGAGCAGAGCTCATGCAGAGCCCCTGCTCCCTGCCACTTCTGCTCAGACTTCTCTGCACTGAACTAAGATGGTGCCCACCTTTTATACTCCCTTCTCAATGCACCCAGGAACTGCTTCCTCCCTGCTCCTGCACTACAGGGTTCCCCTTCCTCAGTGTTCCCTCCCCCCACTCCAGCCAGGGACAGGGACTGTCGTGCCCATCTCAGGGGCATATTGGTCGCCCTGCCCCACGGCAATGTGGTGTAATGCATGCAGGTGTCGGGTCCTGATCCACACTCCATCCTTACCTGAGAGTGAGATATCACACCTCTGGGTGAGGTGCAATACGTCTGTAGCAACCGAGCCCTCAGGGTGCTACAGTTCCATTTATCTTCAGCCTAGGTGACGTATTGCGATACAGGGCCGTGATTTTGGCTATAAAAGGGTCCCCTAGACCCCTACCCCAAGCTTTTTAAGAGAATCATATATGGCGTGCCAGGAGACTCTATGGAATGCTTTCTCAGCATCCAACGAGAGTATCTAATTACAAATTTTTAACTGCATCTAGCCCAGGAAATACTTTGTGCCTAGTAGCAGTGTCTGCTAGTGAGCGGATTATCCCGGCTGTTAAGCAAGCTGCACCACCTGTAGTTTAGACACTTAATTTTTTCAAAGGAAATGCTTCGGGACCATGGGATACTTAGTGAAGAGCATCAGGAGGCACCCCAAGGCATAGGGGCTGGGACTGGCAGTAGGATGCCTTGCGGTGGACAGCCGAGCTCGATCCTTATAAAAGCTTTTTAACTGCAGCAGCTTTAGTGGACGCTACTGGAGCTGGAATTACCGCGGCTGCTGGCATGAGACTTGCCCTCCAATAGATCCTTGTAAATGGATTTAAAGTGTATTCATTCAAATTAGAGAGACAATTTAAATTAAAAAGCTTAGAGCTGCCTCCACCACAGGGGGGCTCGCTCGACCCACCAGCGGACAGGCACCAGTATTGGGAGAGGGGGGCTGGCCGTCAGGGTTCACCGCGGCTCTGGCACAAACCCGGCGACACGGAGGTGGCACGGGCAGGAGCGGACTGGCCGTGTCGGCTTCTCACTTTTTGGATTTTAGAAGGGCATGACATGCCTATATCTGTGTCTCCCCCTCCTTTTACTCCTCCACCTCTTTTATTTTCGCATGACTATATGTACTTGTCACTTTTCCATGTGTTAATTATGTCTTCTGAGCAGTTTGTCAGCTTTTGGACACCTTTGAAGGTGTTTTCTATGTGTTTCTATGTGTTTTTGTTTGCCTGCCATTGGTTTTAACGGTGTTCGAAGGTGTTCGACGAACAGTTCGACGAACAGTTCGGCGAACACACGGGTGTTCGACGAACCGAACCGAACTCGAACACTACGGGGGTGGCTCAACACTAGCGAAGACACCTCCTGCCCTGCACCTGTCGTTGCACACTCTCAAGTAGCAGCATCAGGAAGCACGTCCATGTCCTTGTCCCAGTGCAGTGTTGAGTTGTCCATACCCCAGTGCTTGGAACGCAAGCACAATTATGCAGCCAACGCCCCACAGGCCACACTACTAAATTCTCACATTTCACGACTGCTTGCGCTCAAAATGTTGCCTTTTAGGCTCGTGGAGACGGAAGCATTCCGCAACCTGATGTCGGCGGCCGTCCCTCGGTACTCGGTCCCCAGCTGCCACTATTTCTCCCGGTGTGCCATCCCCGCATTACACAAGCACGTGTCCCAAAACATTAGCCGTGCTCTCAACAACGCAGTTACTGGTAAAGTCCACCTAACCACGGACACGTGAACATGTGCTTGTGGGCAGGGACGGTACATCTCGCTGACGGCACACTGGGTTAACATAGTGGAAGCCGGGACCCAATCGGACCTTGGGATGGAACACGTCCTCCCGACTCCAAGGATAGCCTGCCCTAGGTCAATCAGGGTTGCCCCCACGATCTGCAGCTCCTGTACCTCATCCTCCTCAGCCTCCTCCTCCTCTTCAGCCTCCATCTCCGAAATGACCACATCAGTCACAAGCTGGAAGCACTGCAGCACTGCCCCGGCCAAGCGGCAACAGGCTGTACTGAAGCTAATATGCTTAGCTGAAAATCCGCACAATGCTGAAGAGTTGTGGACAGCTCTGAAAGAGCAGACAGATCTGTGGCTCATACCGCTGAACCTACAGCCAGGCATGGTCGTCTGTGACAATGGCTGGAACCTGGTGGCGGCTCTGAAGCGAGGCGAGCTCACACATGTACCATGCTTGGCCCATGTGCTTAACCTCGTGGTTCAGCGGTTTTTCAAATCCTACCCGGAGCTGCCGGATCTGCTTGTTAAAGTACACCGCCTGTGTGCCCATTTTAGAAAGTCAGCTACAGCTTCCGCCGCCATTGCCGTGCTTCAGCAGCATTTGCAGCTTCCGGCTCACAGACTAGTGTGTGATGTCCCCACGTGTTGGAACTCTACACTGCAGATGTTGGGAAGGATTTTTGAGCAGAAGAGGGCAGTTGTTGAGTACCAGAATCAACAAGGCCGTCGGTATTCAGTTCAGACTCCACACATAAGACCTCAGGAGTGGACATGGATGTCAGACATATGTACCATTCTTCAAAACTTTGAGGACTCCACCAAGATGGTGAGCGGCGATGACGCCATAATTAGCATCACCATCCCGCTTCTCTGTCTTCTGAAATGCTCTCTTCTCACAATCAAAGAGGATGAATTGCAGACGTAGCACAATGAGATGCAGCAAGGAACCATACAGGATGATTACACACAGACCAGTCTCATCTCATCCCAATGTGGATTGGGTGACAATGAGGAAGAGTAGGAGGAGGAGCTAGTTTCATGCGCTATAGACGGTACTACCTGCCCATCTGTTCAGCGTGGATAGCCTGAGAACAGGGAGGAGGAGGAGGAGAGCGTGGTCAGTCATCCTCTTGGTGAGGACAGGATAGGCTTGCTTGTTAGCAGTCTGGCACGCATGGCTGAGTTTATGTTATGCTGCCTTTCCTGGGACCCTCGCGTTCTCCAAATTTTGCGTGACCGACATTACTGGCTGGTGACACTTCTAGACCCACGTTACAAGGAGAACTTTCTATCTCTTATTCCTGAGGTGGACAGGTCTACTAAAATGGGGCAGTACCAGAAGGCCCTTGTTGCGGAATTATTAAAAAAATTCCCATCTGAAAACACTGGCGGCAGAGGGCACACTTCGTTAGACAACCAAGGAGTACAGGCAAGAGAGACACAACTCCGATCCAGCAGAGGCAGGGGAACACTGTCAAAGTTCTGGGAGAGTTTTCTCAGACCCTCCCATCGCACAGGCCCTGAGGCGTGGGGTACTCTCACAAGGAGTGCAAAGTTTGGGAAGATGGTGGGGGAGTACCTTGCTGACCATATCAACGTCCTCCGTGATCCTTCTGTGCCTTATAATTATTGGGTATCCAAGCTGGACACGTGGCATGAACTGGCTCTCTACGCCTTCGAGGTCCTGGTCTGCCCTGCCGCTAGCGTTTTATCAGAGCGGGTTTTTAGTGCAGCTGGTGGAATTATAACTGATAAGCGCATCCGCTTGTCAACTGAAAATGCTGATAGGCTGACTCTTATAAAAATGAACAAGGGCTGGATTGGGCCAGACTTCTCAACACCACCGAATGATAGCAGCATAGCATAAACTCAAATCCAGTGTCTTTTTTTGGGAGGTCTATTCCCATGCACCTCTTCACACCTACACATGGGTATACGCTTCCTGATTTTGTCTATTTGCTCTTGTCCTCCTCCTTTTCCTCATCCTCCATCACCATATAATTCACCACCATATCTACCATATCACCTCCTCTACGTGTCTTGCAAGGGGCATTAGAGTTCCTCTAAATTTTTGGCAGCTTTTGCATTCACTGCATAGGCAAACACTATGGGAGACCCACTTACTAATAATGGGAACATTGTTTTTATGAGGCTCTCTGACCTCTATGACTCTTGCAAGGGGCATTGGAGTTCCTCCAATTTTTTGGCAGCTTTTGCATTCACTGCATAGGCAAACACTATGGGACACACACTTCCTAATAATGGGAACATTTTTTTCATGAGGCCCTCTACGTCTCTTCCTAGGAGCAATGGAGTGCCTCCAAATTTTTGGCAGCTTTTGCATTCACTGCATAGGGAAACACTATGGGAAACCCACTTCCTAATAATGGGAACATTGTTTTTAGGAGGCTCTCTGACCTCTATGTCTCTTCTAAGGGGCATTGGAGTTCCTCCAAATTTTTGGCAGCTTTTGCATTCACTGCATAGGCAAACACTATGGGAGACCCACTTCCTAATAATGGGAACATTTTTTCATGAGGCCCTCTACGCACTGTTCCCATCAATTTGGGCAATTTTTAGGCCCTCTGCAGACCGCCGGGGGATGTCGCCGGAAAAATGCTTGAGCTTCCCATAGACTTACATTGGGCTCATTGCTCGGGTCGAGCACCCGAGCATTCCAATTTGCTCGACCTGAACAACGAGCACCCGAGCATTTTAAGGCTCACTCATCACTACTTACCACAAAATAAAATATTACCCCTTTTGCCTGTAGTTACACTAGTTAATTGACAATACTAATTCTCACATTATGACAACATTTTGATTAAATGTAACAGGCAAGAGGAGCAATATAGAGTGTAAGCTATCAATCAAACTATTGAGACTGGGGTTCGGCAGGGAAAGTACTTTGTCGCGTCCAGAACACTTAACACCTCATTTGCATATGAGTTAAAATAGTAATTTCTTGAGAATACAGCAACAAATAGAAAGCAAACATATATATAAGGGTGTCAATGTACTTACATTTCAAACACCCGCATCATGAGGGGAAATTGATCTTACTGATAGATACCTTAAAGGGGTTGTCCGGTCCAAATCGATAAGTCTGCAGTCACTCTGTGTGACTGCAGACTTATGAATCCCCACAGTGCACGCACAGTGCTCTGAGGGGATTTTTCAGTATCTGAGCCAAGACCTGAGGGTTTGTATGAGTTATACATACTCCTGGCTAGTGGGCGCGGCCTCGCTTCCATACACTTGTATGGAGCGAGGCCGTGCCCTCTAGTTGGCCACACCCACTTGAATTTCGCATCACTCGACGGGGTGCACCCTCACTCCATACAAGTGTACTAGACGCATTCTGGCCAGGAGTATGTATAACTCATACATACCTTCCGGTCCCGGCTCAGAAACCGACGAATCCCTGCAGTGGACAGTGCCTGTGCTGAGGGGATTTGACTCGCCCCCAGGGCCATGGGGTACTCGGCAGCCGGCCTTATGGCTGCTTTTGGGGGAATATCACGGTGGCTGGCCTCGTCCGTGACCCAGGGTGGTCAGTGCAAAAAGGGGATATTTATAGGGGACGCCACCTGTGGTGTCTGGTGAGGATCACCAGCGCTGCGGGAGTCCTCTGAGGCAGATGATAGGGCAGGCCTCAGGGCAGTGTAGATAAATGGAGGAGGTGCACTGGGCGTTGTAATGCAGGGAGGGAAAAGGCACCGGCGAAATGAAGGAGCGGAGGCAGTTCAGTGCAGTCATCTGAGTTTACTCACAGTTCTGTTCAAGTTCCTCAGGTGCACAGTACTGGTGCAAGCCTCCCACGTAGCACTGCGTTCACCGGGTGGGGCTCAGTCCATTCTCAGGCAGCTCGGGTGTACCTGGCAGAACCCCACTTTCATATGTACCTTCCTAGACCGACTTCACGCTGGGTCTTTACTCCCTCCTGCCCTGCGCTTCTCACTGTGAATCCTATTCGGGTGCTGCGGGGTCCCCCCTGTCCGTCGGAGTTGCTCAGACCTGCTCGACCTTACTTTGGATTGAAGTGAGAGTTTGGCTTCTGCTATAGAAGTCAGAAGCCTCTGGTTTTTCCAGCCGAGGCTTGAAGCTGTACGACTCGGCCAGGGGCCGGTCCCATTCTTGCGGCCTAGATCCTCCTGACACCTGGCACGTTCAGGGTGTATGAGTGCCGCCTGCACTCGCCGTACCCCCTAGGATCCCTTCTGTAGATCGGAGCCTACTCCCTGCTCCCCTCCTGGACCTCAGTCCTGGGCCCCTGAAATGGAGCAGAGCTCCTAGAGAGACTCTGCTCCCAAGCTGTTCACCAACTACTAGACTGCCACCCCAAGATGGCTTCCCAATTTTATATCTTTACTGTATGAGTGCTCCCATGAACTTCTTCTATATCCACCCACACCCACTACTGGTTCCCCCCTAACTTTGGGTTCCCCCCACCCCAGCCAGGGTCAGGGCTCAGCAGAAAACTACATTACGTCTTGCCCCTCCTGCTTGCCTGGGGTAGTGTAGTGTTGGATGTAGGTGTTTGGGGTTCCGTGCAGTTCTCCCTCCTTACCTGAGTGAAGGAAGGCACCACACCTCTGAGTGAGGTGCAGTACCTCTGTGACGACTGAACCCACAGGGGTGCCACAGATTCATAGGTCTACAGTCACAAAGAGTGACGGCAGACTTATCGATTTGGACCAGATAACCCTTTTAAGATAAGGTTCACTTTTCTGTGACACTATATACTGTGTGGTAGGACGACTCGCTCAGCCACTTCCGGAAGTAGACTCAGGAACCCGGGTTTTCTTTGCAGGCTTTATTAACAGCATAATAAACACAGCCTTACTTGGCAAAACAGCAAAACAAAAGATAAACTGTAGCACAGTCCATATATGTGTGTGCAGTTCGCCCACACAGGTTATATCCAGCCTTCAGCTCCGTCCTGAGCTATGCCTGTCCAGTTTGGAGACCTTGCCTTTCCAAACACAACACAGAGAAAAAAAAATCAGGACTGAATATTTAAACATTGCTCAGCCACACTCTGAGGTGGAGGTATGGGGAATGGCATCCCTCCCATCTCTAGGTCATTCTCCTAAAACCACACCCTTTAAGTGAGTTAACCCTCCAGGATATAATATGCTGGCAGAAAGTTTATTGGTTTCAGTTCACACAGGCTAGCAACCTGTGTGACACATACCTCCCCTCAAAAATCATACCTGTGACTCTGTCACAACTGTTATATGAATATGGGTTGTTTAAAATTGATACTTCTCTTCAGCATTTGCCTTTCTGTTTACTTTCTCGTAGAACGGATACTAGAGCCTATCGGTGTTAGTTATATTTTTTCTATTGATTATGTCCTTAAGAGAATTCTTTAAAACTTTACTAATGGGTCTACGTATGGGTTTCTAAATCAGGCTTTGCTTTCCACAATTTGGATTCATAGATGTCAAGCAGCAACATTTTAAAATAATTCTCAGGGACTTTTTGCAGTTCTGCAATCCAATACACAAGTTTTACAAGTCATACTGCTTAAAATAAATATATTTAGACATTCCCGCTACAAAATAATTAGTAAAATGTATTTATAAAGCATAAGTTTCACATTTACAGTCTTATGAAATAGCAATGTAAGTCTGGGAATTTCATGACATAATTTCATGGTTATAAAAATAGCACAGAGAGACAAATATAATAAAGGGGCATTTGTTAGGTCAAATATATCCAGGACAAATTGTTTGGTTACCAGTAGTGAAAAATGTACAGCATTTCTGGCTTGTAGTGTTACTCAAACAGTTTCACGCAATTTTATTATAGAAATGATAAACTTTGGATATATTTACCAAAAATGTTTAAGCATATGACCTGAAATAAGTTTCCATCCTATAGGGGAATTAAATGTTCAGTGATCTGGAAAGATTTCCATTCGGAAGAAAATGGTTTATGGTTCACCCTGCATGATACAGGAGCACTAGGACCAACTATAAAATACCCATTAAAGGAGTATTTAGTAAATAAAGGTTACTCATTATACAATGAAGAATTATACAACTTTTTAATCAAATTGCATCAATAAATTTGCTGCATCTTTCAGCTGCCATGCACTAGCATCAGAATTGTACTCCAGTTTTGAACTGCAGTAAATTTATGTTGTAATTTATGCCATCTTTGTGGTGTAAATGATGTTGAAATTGTTGGGTCACATTCAACCAGGTATCGTCAGGCAAAGTTTCGTACACTTTTCAAAAAGCGGTCAGAGCTGGTGTAAAAACGAGTTGGGCACAACTTTTACAACATTGCAAACTGACTTCTTACACACACTGTGGGATGAATCGGCACCTAAACGTTGCAAATTGCAAACTTTTTCACCTTTTGGGGATTTCTTTTTAAACTCATAACATATTGATCTAAATTTTTTCTATTAATGCAAAATACATGGAAAAAATAATAATCACAGACTCACTTTAACTCCTTCATGACCGGAGCATTTTCCATTTTTGCATTTTCGTTTTTTGCTCCCCTTTTTCCCAGAGCCATAACTTTTTTATTTTTCAGTCAATATAGCCAAGTCAGGGCTTATTTTTTGCGGTAAAAGTTGTACTTTTGAAAGACATCACTGGTTTTACCATATCTTGTACTGGAAAATGGTAAAAAAAAATCCAAGTGCGGTGAAATTGCAAAAAAAGTGAAATTCCAGGTTTTTTTTTTTTTACCACGTTAACGAAATGCTAAAACTGACCTGCCATTATTATTCTCCAGTTCATTACGAGTTCGTAGACACCAAACATGTATAGGTTATTTTTTATTTAAGTGGTGAAAAAAAAATCCAAAGATTGCTAAGAAAATAAAATGGCGTAATTTTCCGAGACCTGCAGCGTCTCCATTTTTCGTGATCTGGTGCTTGTTGGGGCTTATTTTTTGTGCGCCGAGCTGATGTTTTTATTGATACCATTTTGGGGTAGATACAATGTTTTGATCGCCTGTTATTGCAATACATTGAAATGTTGCGGCGACCAAAAAAACGTAATTCTGGTGTTTAAATTTTTTTTCTCGTTACACCGTTTACCGATCGGATTAATTCTTTTTTTATATTGATAGATTGGGCGATTCTGAACGTGGCGATACCAAATATGTGTGTCGGTTTCTTTTTTACTGTTTTATTTTGAATGGGGCGAAAGGTGGGTGATTTAAACTTTTATATATTTTTTATATTTTTAAAAACATTTTTTTAAACTTTTTGCATGCTTCAATAGTCTCCATGGGAGACGTGAAGCTGCAATTGTCTGATTGCCTCTGCTACACACAGGCGATGATCAGATCTCCTGTGTGTAGCAGATTTGCTCACTTGCTATGAATGCCGACCGCTGGGTGGCGATCATAGCAATCTGGCTGTGACAACCACAGGGGTCTCCTGCAGACCCCGGATTGTCATGCCGACCAATCGGCGAACTGATCATGTGACAGGGTCGCCAATAGGCAGGGTCTATGACACTCTTCCTGGAAGTGCGAGTTAAATGCCGCTGTCAGAGATTGACAGCGGCATTTAACTATTTAACAGCCGCGGGTGAATCGTGATTCCACCTGCGGCTGATGCAAGCACATGTCAGCTGTATAGATCAGCTGACATGTGCCCGGAAAGGTGCAGGCTCAGCACCGGAACCCGCACCAAGCAGGGGGATATGATGTGGGACGTACTATTACGCTACACGTCAGAAAGGGGTTAAAGGGAACCTGCCACAAGAAAAAATACTATTAACTTGCAGATATGGGGTTAATCTGCAGGTTAATAGCTTTACTAACGTTAGCCGAACACTGCGAGGAGAAAATGAACTTTATTTTCCCCCGCAGCGTCCCGGTTTTGGGGTGGCCTTGGTGCTGGTTCAGTCACCAGCTCTGAGTATACAAAGCCACCGCTGTAACCACACCCCGGCCATGACTGACAGCTGGCCCCAATGCAGAGTGCCAGGGGGCACGGTTACAGCTACGACTCTGTATATTCAGAGTGAATGACTGAACAAGCACCAGCGCCCCCCTTGTGACTGAAACCTGGACGCTGCAGGGGGAATAAAGTTCATGTTTTGTGGGTATGTTAGAAAGGCTATTAACCTGCAGATTAACCTGTTATCTGCAGGTTAATAGCGTCTTTTTCTGGTGATAGGTTTCCTTTAATTAGTAGAAGTATTCCAAAATTATTGCCGCAATAAAGTGGGCTGCATCCTAAAGTCTCAACATTACACGCCTCAGCATTGAAGTTGTAACACCAAGATGGAAAAGTACTGGAATTGTAGAAATTACAGGATCAACAGACATCATACTGTGTGTGTGGAGGGTACTTTGGACGAATTCACTATGGGGTATCATACAGTGCTTGGGGGGATTTTTTGTTGTCATCAAACTTTATGAGGCAATGAAGAAGGGTAATATATTGTGTGAGAACACTAAGTGGCTTCAGTAGGAGGAAAATTACATTGTAACTGCACTACATGTCCCTCTCACTGTCACATGTCCCGTATAAAAGTTGTGTGATATACCCTTCTGTGACTGCCTACGCCCCGTGTCCTTGCCTATTCCGTCAATTTTTTTATGAAAGGGAAGGGGGGGGGTTCAAAATTAGGACTTCTTCTTGGGGCTCCATGATTTCTTCGTACGCTGCTGCAAACATGTTCGCTTTAAAATAGCATTATAACACTCAAAAGCCAAAAGTATGATTCATAATATTGTTTTATAGTGTATATGATGAATGAAGCCATATACACAAATTGAGGATTCTGATCCAAGATTTACATCCAAATTCTGTGTTGAGGTCCGTAAAGATTCCACCACAATTCTGGAGTAATGCAAGTAAGTGTGTTTTTATTTGCTATTTACACTGTACGAAAAAACAACGTGGGTTAATTAATACACAACAGATCTTAAGATTTTATATTTAATATCATGTTTATTCTTCCCATGGATTCTGCAGTAAAAAGCCTTTTGGGATTGTTCTTAACAACCAATCACAGTGCAATAATTTTTTATTGTTTTACAGCAGTTTCAGTAATTATAGGTCTTGTCTGGTTACTATGACTATCAAGGTCACTTTAAATGTTGAACAGTTTTAATAAATGAATTGTGAAACATTTTGCTTCTTATCTTGGAGAAAGTGTCTTGTTGCATTTCATAAATTTTATAAAAACAAAAGACAAAAAAATGCTACCCCCTTGGCTAACAAGATTTACAGTGTGACACTCCCAGCACAAAAAAAACCTACTTTTTAATTCAAATATTTCATAAATTTCTCAAAAATTAGTTGAAAATGTTTCCCATCTCCAGCCAGGTACCTGAACTTTATGAAATACAGAATTTTGTTACCTGTCAATCATGAAATAAGAAGTCCCTGTGTATTATGTCGCCCATTTGTTAGAAGACAATGCTGCTTGCAAAATATGAATCTTCTTAAAGAGGAAATAGGTGATTGTAAAGGGTTAATATGAGTATCTTACTATATACACAAAAAACCTGCAGCAGCTACACGACACTCAGAAGCTGTGGCAGGGTTTACCACTGTTGCTGCTGCTTCCAGCTTCTTCCTCCTCCTGCTGCTCCATAATACACAGGAGTCTATCTTAAGGTGGTTGTACACATCAGATAACTTATGGATGACTGATCATTTGATTGAAAGCTATCTCTCTGGATAACGCTCCCCTTCCCGTTCATGTGCAATCTAGATATATATTTGGTATGAACAGAGTGGAGTAGGCCAGTACAAGACACCTATTTCCATGGAGATCAAAGGAATGGGAAGCTTTATTTCAAAATGCCTGATCCTTCTTCCTTGAAATTAATGAAATACATCAGGTGGCAGCATTTACTTGAATTTACTCTGTGTATAAATCTATATCAAGCATGACGTCAGACAGCACAAATCTACCCTCTTTTCACATGCTCCATACTCACGGTGCCCCCTAACAGTTGTATCCCTCATCTCAGAAGCGGGAAGTCTCACAAAGCTCCAAAAATAGTGAGACTTCTCTGCTGCCTGTGGAGAGCCTTACTTCAGCGGACTCCAGTCTACCTTTCTTAAAAGGCCAGAGTTTTTTGAGAAAAACTGAAATGGTGCCTATACTGTTCTATTTATTTAAACTTCCCAGAAATTTCTATACCTTAAAAACTAACTTTTTAAGGCAAAATTCCAGTTTATTAGAAGTCCTTCTCAAATCTCTCACACATTTCTTAATTTCTATTCAAGGTTTAAAGATTTTCTGGCATTTCAATCACATCTGTGCATATAAATTCTCCTTCATCTTTTTCCATGAATTTGATTTCCATGTCAGACTCTTTTTGCACCTAAAACCAAAGAAGACCGTTTGGTTACATGTGCAGAACTAATATGCGCAATATACAATATGATACCAATTGTTCCAATCAGTTGATAAAACTATTGAAGTGCGTATAACAATTTTAAAGGACCTATACTGTATGTATGGTTTCAATAAATGTTTTTATGGACACAGATCTCCCTATACATACAGCATGTACAGGTTAAACTCTACTGTATAAGATCTTTTAAGACTTGGTTTACACCATGTTCAGTGATAAAGTAGGTAGTATACACTTGTAAAAAAAAATTATGTTGGCTTTCATTACACAAACCATGATGCACATGTGAACAGAGTCTTACCTCCATAACAGGACAAGAACAAAGTACAAAGGGTATAGATTTAATATAGGGCTATGACACCGTTACAGTGGATCTATTAAAGTGCTATAGCATATTGGGGTTTAAGCCCTGAAATGAAGAGCTATCCAAGAGGGAATTATGACTCTCTGTTGCTTCACCAAATAATCATTGCACAGAAATTTTGTGATGCAGGATTTTCTCCTCAATGTTTCTGATACCATGACCAATTGCTCTGTGGGATCTGAGTGTCGGAGTTCAAAATTCTCTGTCAACAGTGAGCTGACTACGGCATTATTTATTTTACACAGGACATCATGCGATAAAATCGTTCTGGTTCATTATTTTTTTCATCATCAGTTTACATAATAAGGAAGTTTAGAATTTGTCCAATTAATCTCCTAATACCCTACGTTTACTCCTCACATTTAGCCCGTTCTAGCACCCACCCAACCTCATCCACAACTCATTGGGAATACCTACTGACACTTGACTTAATTGAAAAAGCCACAGCACCAGCCATTTATTAATAAAACAGTTATGCAAGTATTTAAAGGAGTTTTCCTCTCCTAAAAATATTTACCATGTGTTTATTCATCTTCAGATAGGTATTTGCCAAAACACAGTACGGTGCAAAAGTTTTAGGTAAGTGTGAAAAGAGTTGCAAGGTAAGAAAGCTTTCAAAAATAGTGTTGCTAGTTAATTTTTTTTTAGCAATGAACAAAATAAAAAGTGAATGAACAAAAGAGAAACCTAAATCCAGTCAGTATTTGGTGTGACCACTCTTTGCCTTCAAAATGGCATCCAAGCAGGCCTGGTTAAAGTGTCACATTCTAACTCTCTGGCTGATGCTTCCTGGTGGACTAAAACAGCCGAAGGGCTGAAAACAGTGGCCCATGGGTCACAGCTGCCCTCCATCCAGCGTCCTGATTTCACAGCTATCTGCATTCTCAGGATGCAGGTAGTGATGAATATAATGGTGGATAATGGAGTCCCTGGCTCCTCCTTGCATCATTCAACGTGAGTGTGTAGACGCGTATAGTAGACGCGATTACGTCACTACATCCTTTCTTATGTGTGGACCCTCAGTGTACACAGCAAAAACCGGACCACAGCATCGGGAGAACGGGAGCAAGTGGTCTAACTTTTTTTTTATATGTGTGAGTGTGTGTGGGCTCATATTGTATATAGGGGCAGCGTTGTATATGATCATACTGTATGTAGGGGCAGCGTTGTGTTTGCTCATACTGTATATAGGGGCAGCTTTGTGTGGGCTCATACTGTATATAGGGAGGCTGTGTGTGGGCTCATACTGTATATAGGTGTCTGTGTGTGGGCTCATATTATACATAAGGGGAATTGTTTTCATATTTTATATAGGGGGCTGTGTGCAGGCTCATACTGTTTATAAAGGCAATAAAGGTGTGTATCCAGCAACAGGTCTGGGAGAGCGTGATTAAAAACAAAATTTTTTTATTATGAAAAAAGAAAAAAAAATTTGGACTGTCCCCAGGGACTGTATCCAGTTACTCCAGTAATTCATAATAAAAAAATGTTGTTTTTAATCACGCTTTCCCGGACCTGTTGGTGGATACTCACTTCTATTGCTTTGTCCTGCTTTCAACACAGCTGAATCCTTGCACTGCCGGAGGGCCCCTTTCACATTGGTGAGCTAGAAAAACTTTTTTCTTTGTATATAAGGGCAGCCTTGTGTGGGCTCACACTGCATACAGTTGGGCAGCATGTGGGCTCATACCTTATGAAGGGGGGCTGTGTGTGGCCTCATACTAGATATAAGGGGGCTGTGTGAGAGGGTTCATACTGTATAGAGGGGCTCATATTGGACATAGAGGGTTGTGTGGGAATCATACTGTATATAGGGGGGTGCAAGGGAGATTCCATTGTATACACACGGCTCTTTGAGTGATCCCATAGGGGGGCTCTGAGAACCATCATATTGTGTAGGGGCTGTGTGTGAGGGCTGTGAAGGATCATAGTGTGTATAGAGGGCCAGTGAGAACTATCATACCATGTGTGGGGGCTGTGAAATTCATCATACTGTGTAAGTGTGAGGGGTTCAGGCTGGTAGTGGTGGTGAGGAACTGCTGCTGTGTTCCCACACCCTGGCTCCCTGACAAAGACAAATGGCCCAATTCTCCTGTGCTGTGCGTGTGGTGCTTAACACTCGTGTTTTGGACGCAGATCTCTGCTGTCTTCGGTTCTTTCACTTCAGGAGCCGCCGCCCACACATTAAGTGACCTCCACTCTGTTTTATAAAAAAAGTACTTTACTTAAATGTCCAAATTCAATATAGTGGAGCAGGCAGTATTGGGTTCATACTTTTCCTTCTCCACAGTCCATTGCACAGCACATATTGATATTCACTTTCCGTTTGTCCTGAGCTGTCCCTTCCATAATTGATCCTTTTGGCCTCTGAGACGCTCAGCAGTCTTAAGAGTCCCGCACCGTTTTCTCTATGTTATTCCCTGCCCGACTTCCCCTTTTGGGAAGATTTTTGAAACACAGTTCTCTGTGGCTCCTGTGGACCGTAGGCCCCAAACGTTTAGGGAATGTCCGCTTTAGAGTTTCTGATGGACGTTCTTCTGCTGCTGGACAGACTGTGCTCCTAGTGCCCCCTGGATCTCCAACTACTGCTCTGTCACATTTTCACTCTGACTCTAACTTCAACTACTTGCAATCAGGAAGTGTCCCAGTTCTTCACTGTCCTGCTCCTCCCACACTGGAGCAGCTCCTGAACCCCTGAACTGTTTCCTGACTAACACCACATTCCTATACATCTGGGCAGGATGAATTTCTTCTAGAGTTGGATGAATTTATTCAAATGGAAATGAATTCTACTCACATTTCACAGAAATATTCTGCAATTTTTTTTGTAACTCAAATGTATATTTAGCAAAATGGCGGCTGACTGATGCCTCATCTTACCGCAGTCGTGTGTTAAAACACTGCTCAACTTCATACTAGGCTATGATTTCCACAAATAGGTCTGATATGTCCCTGCGCATGCCTTGTTATGACCGAAAGTTTGCTGTTACCTTAGGGCATGCATTTTAGGCTCAGACTTCTGGCCGCGACTAGGCCTGACGAGACGTCTTAGTATATATGCGCTGTAAGGTGTTGTGATCATATCATGACATGTGACACCATCATATCACAGGAACTCTAAGCTGGATTTACCGTTTTATGACTGGGCTTGGGACGTCTTTGATCATGCATCTTGTAAGGTTGAGGTGATGTCTTGACTTCATGACATGTGCTGCGACCTTACGATGTACACTCTAGGCCAGGAATTCCAGTCACAACTAGGCACTAGTCTTCCCTGTGCAAGTACAAGGACATCCCAGGCCTAGTCATCGCCAAAACTCTCAGCATAGCTTGAAGATGCCAGGAGTTTCAGTGCATTGATGCCATGGGTGTGTCAGAAGTTACAGACCGTCGCCCTGCAGTTGGTTACAGAAGATCTCTTTGTTAGGCATTACAGACACCTTCTTAGAGGCTGTCTCTCTAGGACTCAGCAGCTACCTTCCTCTTGCTAATTAACACCCTGGCCTGGGTATATAAATACCTGCTGTCTGCTAGAGGGAGGTGGCGGTGATACTCACATTACCCCTTATGAAGGCTCAGAGCAAGTGCATTACTTCTTCCTCTCTGGAGCTATGTGGACGGGTGTTCATCTCTCTGAAGTCGACTAAAAGCTAGGCTATCTTCTCTTGTTTGTTCCCCTTGTTGTCTTTAGTTGTCAGTGGGGATCGACTAGCGCTCATCCCCCTCCCTTCCCTAGCCAGGGCCAAACGCCATGGAAAGACAGGGCGAGGTTCATGTGCGGTGATTGGTTAAGAACCAATATAGGGTCGTTAGTGGAGACTGGGTGATATTAGATCAGCCTATTAGGTCTCCACTCCCCCCTTTCCCTAGGGTCTGTGCTCCCTTTCCCTCTTCCCTTTGAGTTGCACTAAGTCTTTCCCACACCTTGCGTGACAATGGAGGTGGTAAAAAGAGGTGGCGAGGACCATATGGAGGACAGTGAGTAGTAAAATTGGGTAGTGAGTTGAGTATTGTTTCACTGTTTTCTTTTCTACATTTTACATTTATTATGTTCAGGGATTTCACCAGACCCCAGAGCATAATAAGGTAAATTCAATTGGCAGAGAATAAATTTGCTGCAAATCATATCTCCTGGTAAATTTTTGCAATTTGGCACATTTGAATCTCGTCAGATCTGCTCACGTCTACTTGATGCCATTCTATACTTTTCTTAGGTAAAGTTAACCCCTTTCCAACCCTTGCCGTATTAGTACGCACATTTGCGTACCCCCGGTTCAGTGAGGGCTGCTGCGCTGAGCCCTCACTGAACCGAGCACATGTCAGCTGATTCTTACAGCTGACATGTGCCCGCAACAGCCGCGGGTGGAATCGCGATCCACCCGCGGCTGTTAACATGTTAAATGCCGCTGTCAATCTCCCACAGCGGCATTTAACGCGCGCATCCGGGTTGCGCGTCATAAGCCCCGCCCAACGCGACTCGTCACGTGATCGCGGGTCACCGATGGGCGTGCATGACAACCCAAGGTCTGCAGCAGACGCCTGTGGTTGTCATGATCTCGTCGCTATGAGCGCCACCTAGTGGTCGGCGCTCATGGCACAGGACCATTTCTGCTATATGCAGGGGATCTGCTGGTCCCCTGTATGTAGCAGAGACGATCAGACAACTGCTGCTTCTAGTCTCCTATGGAGACTATTGAAGCATGCAGTAAGTGAAAAAAAAATGTTTTTAAAAATATAAAAAAATATATATATATATATATAAAACTTTAAATCACCCCCCTTTCGCCCCATTCAAAATAAAATATAAAAAAAAAAACCCATGTGGCACCCCAGGGGTCTGATTGCCACAGTAATAGAAATATTATGTCTGAGAGCAAGTGGGAGGTTTCTCTGGTCAGGAGCCCTAAACATGCAACACTGCCCGCCCAGACCTGGGAGGGGAGGAATCTGCCCTTATAAACTGGGTCTGGGGCGGGATTAGGTCAGTCAGAGCCTGCAGAACAAGCAGAGCAGACAGAGTCTGAGAGTCAGAGCTTGGAGAAGGAAAGTGACAACAGGAGCTCTGTAGGAGCAGGAGTGAGAGCCAGAGGCTGGAAGCTAGAAAGCTCGCCTTGGCTGAAGACACTAAACCCGGACACGGAGTCCGAGGCTGTAGGGACATCCAGGTCCAGCAGCAGAATCCAGCCGGCAGGGGATTCCATGTCCTCTGGCCATAGAAGCCCGGAGGCACGGTCACAAGCAAGGGACCAGCACCGCCATCGTGAAGCGGAGGCTAACGGAAGGCCCCAAGTCACCGGCCATACGGGTGAGCACCACACGGTATACTCAGGGACGTGGGCTACTTCTACCCGCATAGAGCAAGGTAGCCAGGAAAGAGTGCAGATAGTCGGGGAGGCCTACAACTCCACCTGGCCAAGGGAGATCCTACTTGCTTACAGACTGACCAGGCCCCTACTGCTAACCAGTACTCCCGGGAGGGTCAGCGTTATTCCATCAGTAAAGACCCTGAACTGCACCACACGTCTCTGTGTTTCATCGCCGCACCAGAACCATCAGTACTGGGACGCTCACACCATCACTCCCATCATCCACACTAGCTGCCCTGAGGCAATACTTCTCCCGTGGGGAGTTATCCCATACTTGGCTGCGCATACAACATCAGCCTCAGCGGTCTGCAGCGCAGCGGCGGTCCCCACTGACCGCAATCCACGGGTGGTGTAGTCGGACATTTGTTATCACACTAAGACTGCCACTGGTTTGACCACCCTGAGCCACGGACCGGGTCGCCGCCACACTGAGACTACCACCGCCAGCATCCCACCAGCGATCCGGCTCCGGGTATCCCCTACACAGCACAGGCCCAGGGGGCGCGTCAACTTTGGCGTAGTCGGCAGGATTTCGTGCCCGCAACCACCGGGTACTGCGTGCCTGAAAAAGACTTTTATACTTACCTGTGGTGAAGTTTCCCGCCGTCCGGAGCCGTTTCCCGCCATCGGACGCTATCTTGGGTCGTTTCCCGCCGTCTTCTGTCGTCTTCCCGCCATCCGCAGCTGCTTCCCGCCATAGGATGCCATATTCGGGACGCCGCACGGGAAGAAGAGGGGCGTGGACGCCGAAAGCGCGTGAGATCCGAAGCTCCGCCCCACGCACTGACGCTGCGCAAGGTCCTGGAAGGGAGGAAGAGCGACGCTGACGTCATCGGAGCGCGACGCCAGGTCCTCTACCCCGACGATTGACTGCGGAGCCGCGGCCTACGGAAGAAGAGCATCGCAAGGTAGGCCACGGTCCACTAGGGGGGTAGAAGGATGTCGGACACCGAGGGGAGCTCCACCGCCACACCGGCCACCAGCGCAACCGCTGCTGCGGTCATGCCATTCACCATGCCCTATATCCCGGCGGCGACCTGGCTATCCCAGTACTCAGGGGAGTCACATACTCTAAGTGACTTTAGGGAAAGACTGGATAGCCTCTTCCAGGTATACCCCCTCACGGAAGAGCAAAAAGTAAGCATCCTGGTGGCCCAGTTAATCGGGGCAGCCCAAAGGGAGGTAAAGTCCTGGTCACCTGGGAAGAAGAGGACTGTCAGAGAAATACTAGCCCAGCTAAAAGACACATTTGATACCCGAACCTCAGCCGAAATAAAGCTCAGATTTTATGGGTGCAAACAGCGGGCACATGAAAGTATAAGAGACTATGCTCTAAACCTACAAGAGGCCCTGAGAGCCATTATGCAGGCAGACCCTGACAGCGTGGGAAATGAAGACAAGCTGTTGACCGAACAATTTATTGAGGGTCTACTGTGCAATGCCCACCGAACCCAGTTGCGGGCAATGGCCTTACAGGACCCTGACCTGGACTTTGCACAGTTCAAGGACAGAGCGATCCGGGTGCTCCGAGAACCGGCACCAGGTGGCGCTGTGACCCACAGGCGCCCTGCTATCACTTATCACCAGGACGTGGCGCCCTTGTCTGCAGGGCCTGTGAGAGCTGATGCGCAGGCTTTGAACAATAACCCGGCTACAGACCTGCACCATCAGGTCCAAGAGCTGACTAAGAGCGTTGCCGCGCTAACCAGAACTGTGCAGTCTTTACAGGTCTCTTCTCCAGGAAAGATCCAGCTGGCATCCGGACCGGAGGACGTCCCGTGGCGCCGACTGAGGAGGACCCCACCGGCCAGAGGAAGACCCAGCGACAGATACAACGAGGACGGACGACCCATCTGCCGCCGCTGCAATCAACCCGGACATATGGCAAGGTACTGTCATTTAAACGGGCACAACCTGGGGTAGAGGGCCAACCCCCAGGCATAAGATCATCAGGCCCATCGAACTGGCGTGATAAATACGTAGGGGGACGTCCGGTCTTGCCTGTGGTACTGGATGGCATTCCTATGAGTGCCCTACTAGACACCGGGTCCTAGGTCACCACCATCCCGTACGTGCTCTTTAAGCGGTACTGGAATGACTCGGACATAACCCGCTACCCAGATGACGACCTGAGCATTATCGCCAGCAATGGTCAGCCCGTGCCACAGATAGGATTTAAAGAAGTGACCATCAAGGTCGGTAAAGTTGAACTGCCGGCACAAGGACTGATCATTGTGGACATTGACCGTCGTGAGAGTCACCCAAAAATAACCCTAGGTAGTAACGTAATTGAAAACTGTCTTGCAGAGGTGATTCTTATTTTGCAGCAGGTTGCCAAGAACGCCAGTTCCAGCCAGCAGCGTGTGCTCCAAAAAGAGATCCGGGCACTGATGAAGCGGCAACAAGTGGAACTATCTGGTGGTGAGATAGGTAGCGTGAGAATGTGTGACCCGTTCCCTATTGCCATGCCCCCAAAAAGTGAGATGATGATTTGGTGCCGGGCAGCTATTGATCTAAGAGGTAGAGACTACCAAGCAATGGTAGAACCCATCTACTCAGACAGTAGGCCCACCATTTTGACAGCACGGGGGGTGGTCGATGTACGCCATGGGAGGGTGCCCGTCCGCATCATAAATATCGGGGAGAGAGAAGTATACCTGCCCCGGTATGCCACGCTAGCCAAATTGTTCACCATCAACCAGAACTCTGTACAGGCCGTGGAACCCTTGCCTCCATCTCAACCAGAGGAAGGTAACGGCTCTAAGAAACCAATGGAGGACTGGTGTCAGCAACTGCATTTGGGTACTGACTCCACTCCCTCACACCAAAAACAGGGAGTCTACCGGGTGGTTCAGGAGTACGAAAGAGTGTTTAGTAAACACCCGCTAGACTTTGGGTGAGTAAAGGGGGTAGAACATCACATCCCCACGGGAGACCATCCTCCCATAAAGGAGAGATACCGACCCGTACCCCCTGCACACTATCAACACGCCAAGGGGATGCTAAAAGACATGAAGGAGGCTGGGGTAATTAGGGAGAGCTGTAGCCCCTGGGCAGCTCCACTAGTCTTAGTGAAAAAGAAAGACAACACCATGAGGATGTGTGTAGACTACAGGAAGGTCAACCGTATCACACACAAAGATGCATACCCGTTACCAAGGATAGAAGAGTCCTTAGCTGCATTAAAATCTGCTAACTTCTTCTCTACTTTGGATCTCACTAGCGGGTACTGGCAGGTTCCTGTAGCAGAGGCGGACCGGGAGAAGACCGCATTCACCACCCCGATGGGACTCAGCGAATTTAACTGTATGCCGTTCGGGCTCTGCAACGCACCAGGAACCTTCCAACGGTTGATGGAATGCTGTCTGGGACACCGGAACTTCGAGACGGTCCTACTATACCTGAACGATGTCATCGTCTATTCCAAGACCTATGAGGACCATCTGGAACACCTGGCAGAAGTGTTTGAAGCCCTGGCAAACTATGGCCTAAAGGTAAAACCCTCAAAGTGTCATCTACTGAAGCCAAAGGTACAGTACCTGGGACACGTGGTGAGTGCTGACGGAGTAGCCCCTGACCCTGACAAGATCACCGTGATTAAGGACTGGCCAAGACCATCCAGCATAAAGGAAGTGCGGCAGTTCCTCGGGTTGGTAGGCTACTACCGAAGATTCATTCCCGGTTTTACCAAGAAGGCAGCTCCTATGCAGGACCTCCTGATAGGCCAGTCCAGGAAGGCCAAAAACCAGAAGCCACCCTTCAAATGGGAAAAGCTGGAAGAGGAGTCCTTTCGCCAGCTGAAGATGGCCCTCACGGGGGATGAAATCCTGGCGTACCCTGATTACAGCCAGCCCTTTATCCTCCACACGGACGCAAGCAACATCGGGCTAGGAGCCGTGCTGTCCCAGATCCAGCAGGGGAGAGAACGGGTAATTGCTTACGCCAGCCGAAAACTGCGACCCACGGAAAGAAACCCTGAGAATTACAGCTCGTTCAAGCTAGAGTTCCTGGCAGTGGTGTGGGCAGTAACCGAACGTTTCAAGCATTACCTTGCCTCTTCCAGGTTCACCTTCTACACGGACAACAACCCGTTGACACACCTGGACACTGCAAGACTGGGTGCCCTGGAGCAGAGATGGATGGCCCGCCTGTCCAATTATGAGTTCACAATCAAATAACGGGCAGGGCGCTCCAATATCAACGCGGACGCCCTGTCCAGGATGCCAAACCTACCGGACGAAGGGGAGGATCCAGAAGAATTGGAAGAGATCGAACTCCCTGCATTTCACCGTCATGGGATTACCCAGTATTCCCACCGTGTGAGGGGCCAGCGATCCGCTACGTTCAACCCCTTACCCCACTAAAACTGGTCGGAGACGCAAGACAGTGACCCCGCAGTCCGTCTGGTGAAGGAGATGCTGACCCAGGCTGACGCCCGCCTGGACCCAGACACTCCGGAAGAGACCAAGCAACTGTGGACGGAGAAGAGCAGACTGTTTCTCTATAAGGAGAAGTTGTGCCGCAGAATGTTCAATTCCCAGACACATGAACTGATCTGGCAGGTTGTGGTACAGAGACGGGACGCAGCTATGGTGCTGGAGGCCTACCACAATGGGGCAGGGCACTTCGGATGGAAGAAGCTGGAGTTCCTGCTGCGTGAACGGTTCTACTGGATAGGCATGAGAGGAGCCATTGAGAAGTGATGTAGAGACTGTGGCCCATGCAATCTAAGAAGAAGGGACCGTGCCAGCCAGAGGACTCCCCTGCAGCCCATCATCACCAGGCAGCCGCTGGAACTGGTCGCTCTGGACCATGTTAAACTGGCTCCAAGCAGAAGCGGGTATGTCTACGCCCTAACCATCGTGGATCACTACTCCCGGTTCCTGGTGGTGGTCCCTGTCAAAGACCTGACGGCTCAGACAGCAGCCAGAGCCTTCCAGCTGCACTTCTGCCGCCCACACGGGTGCCCGGACCAAGTGCTGACGGACCAAGGACCAGCCTTCGAAGCGGAGGTCTTCCAGGAGTTCTGCAACCTGTATGGCTGCAAGAAGATAAGAACAACGCCCTATCACCTGCAGACCAACGGACTCTGCGAAAAGATGAACCAGGTGGTGATAGATCTGCTAAAAACATTGCCCCTGGAAGAACGCAGTCTGTGGCCTGAGAAACTGCCCGATCTGGTGGACCTGTATAACCACATCCCGGAAGGTTCCACCAATTGTACCCCGGCTTACCTAATGCGAGCAAGACCTGGTAAGCTGCCTGTTGACCTGGATATGGGAGTCCTGACACCCGAGGACACCTCACCAGAGGCAGACTGGGATACAGAACGGCAGCGGCTGTACCGGAAAGTACAGGAGAGCGTCGAGCGAAGTCTCTGTCAATCAAGAGAAAGGCAGGAGAGGACTTATAACCAACATGCTCCCGCTGTTCTCCTGGTACCTGGAGAGCAGGTCTTGAAAAGAAAAAGGCGGCTCCATAAGTTGGACGACCAGTGGGAAAAGGACCCGTACACCGTACTGCCCTCAAGCCACAATAATCCAAAGGTGTACATCATCAGCAAGGATGGAGGAGAGACCACAGCTACGATCTCCAGAGACCACTTGAAAAAGTGCCCCGAGAAGTTGCAAAGCACGGATGAAGATCAGGAAGACCCTCAACCCGCAGAGGAAAAGGAGGAAATGATCAGCACCGTACTCGGAGACTTTCCCCCATCCTGGACACAAGTAAACAACGCTATCGTGGTGCCCGTCCTCACCTTTCTCCAGCCAGCCCCTCAAGTGCCTACAGAAGACCAGGTAGAGCAGGAAGAGCAGCCGGCCCAGGAGGCAGAAGAGTCCACACCAGCAGCGCAGGAGAATCAACCCTCTGTTAGTAGTGAGCCTGCCGTGCTCCTAGTGAGCCAAAGAGTGTGCAGACAGCTGCCCAGCTTACTCATAACACCGCCTACACCCTGTAGTGCAGAACCAGTTAGTGCGCTCCGTAGGTCCACTAGAGTCACTAGAGGTCAAATGCCCGCTCGCTGGAAAATCTAAAGTAATGCACTGTAAATTTACCTGTTTATTGAGAAATGTTGATGGTTTTTGTTGTTGCCTGTTATTAATTATGTTTCTCAGTTACCCTGTAGGGTTCTTTGGACTAACAGGTTATGGACGCTGGATAACCGGAACAGTTTTGTAGATAGTTGCACATTGTGCCTTTTGCGAAGATGGCCGCGGAAGAGAAAACCTGTCTGGCGTGGCCTCCTTGCGGCCCAAAGTAGCTAGCTTCAGCCTTGCAGCCACGCCCAAGGCCAACGCAAGGGGTTTGCTTTGGACAGGTCCCCTACTTCGCTTAAAGCTTCACCTTGGGTGACATGGACACCCTCTTGTTTCACAAACTTCACCTTGGGTGATAAGGACACCCGGTTGCGGACACGCCGTGACCTTTAAAGAACTAAAGCTTCTTGTAAATATGTTATTGTATTATCGTTTATACCCTTGTATTTATGTTTCTTTAAAAATGTTTTTAGTCCCGGAGTACTAAAATTTACTAGGGGGGAATGTGGCACCCCAGGGGTCTGGTTGCCACAGTAATAGAAATATTATGTCTGAGAGCAAGTGGGAGGTTTCTCTGGTCAGGAGCCCTAAGCATGCAACACTGCCCGCCCAGACCTGGGAGGGGAGGAATCTGCCCTTATAAACTGGGTCTGGGGCGGGATTAGGTCAGTCAGAGCCTGCAGAACAAGCAGAGCAGACAGAGTCTGAGAGTCAGAGCTTGGAGAGGGAAAGTGACAACAGGAGCTCTGTAGGAGCAGGAGTGAGAGCCAGAGGCTGAAAGCTAGAAAGCTCACCTTGGCTGAAGACACTAAACCCGGACACGGAGTCCGAGGCTGTGGGGACATCCAGGTCCAGCAGCAGAATCCAGCCAGCAGGGGATTCCATGTCCTCTGGCCATAGAAGCCCGGAGGCACGGTCACAAGCAAGGGACCAGCACCGCCATCGTGAAGCGGAGGCTAACGGAAGGCCCCAAGTCACCGGCCATACGGGTGAGCACCACACGGTATACTCAGGGACGTGGGCTACTTCTACCCGCATAGAGCAAGGTAGCCAGGAAAGAGTGCAGATAGTTGGGGAGGCCTACAACTCCACCTGGCCAGGGGAGATCCTACTTGCTTACAGACTGACCAGGCCCCTACTGCTAACCAGTACTCCCGGGAGGGTCAGCGTTATTCCATCAGTAAAGACCCTGAACTGCACCAAACGTCTCTGTGTTTCATCGCCGCACCAGCACCATCAGTACTGGGATGCTCACACCATCACTCCCATCATCCACACTAGCTGCCCTGAGGCAATACTTCTCCCGTGGGGAGTTATCCCATACTTGGCTGCGCATACAACATCAGCCTCAGCAGTCTGCAGCGCAGCGGCGGGCCCCACTGACCGCAATCCACGGGTGGCGTAGTCGGACATTTCTTATCACACTCAGACTGCCACTGGTTTGACCACCCTGAGCCACGGACCGGGTCGCCGCCACACTGAGACTACCACCCCCAGCATCCCACCAGCGATCCAGCTCCGGGTATCCCCTACACAGCATAGGCCCAGGGGGCGCGTCACCCCACATACACATATTTGGTATCGCCGCGTTCAGAATCGCCCCATCTATCAATATAAAAAAAGAATTAATCCGATCGGTAAACGGTATAACGAGAAAAAAATTCTAAACGCCAGAATTACGTTTTTTTGGTCTCCGCAAAATTGCAATAAAATGCAATAACGGGCGATCAAAACATCGGATCTACCCCAAAATGTTATCAATAAAAACGTCAGCCCGGCGCACAAAAAATAAGCCCTCACCCAGCCCCAGATCTCGAAAAATGGCGCTATTTTTTTTTAGTTTTTTTTATAAAATTTTGGATTTTTTTTTCACCACTTAAATATAAAATAACCTATACATGTTTGGTGTCTACGAACTTGTAATGACCTGGAGAATAAGAATCGCAGGTCAGTTTTAGCATTGAGTGAACATGGTAAAAAAATAAATAAAAAACAACTGTGGTATTGCACTTTTTTTGCAATTTTACCGCACTTGGATTTTTTTTCCCGTTTTCCCGTACACGATATGGCAAAACTAGGAATGGCGTTGAAAATTACAACTTGTCCCGCAAAAAATAAGCCCTCACACGGCCATATTGTCCAAAAAATAAAGACGCTATGGCTCTGGGAACAAGGGGAGCAAAAAACAAAAAAGCAAAAACGACAAAACCCAAGGTTGCGAAGTGGTTAAGCAAATATATTCACAGGACTCTAGTACAGCATCAATTTTGGTTGTCTGTGAACCTTCTCCTGCTTGCTGTTATCACTGGCGTCCCTTCTGATTAGTAGTCCTATCACAACGTCATAAGTGCATCATGACACAACAATGATATCGTGCTGGGCCTACAAATCAAAAGAGGTGACTGGGATGTTGGCAATCAGAAAGACATTTGCAAGACTCTGGTCCTGCAACCATGAATTACTGACTTGGCTGCTGGATCAGGAGATCCTGCAAATATTTTTGCTCAACTATATCCTTACATTAAACCTCAACACACTTCTTTGCTATTGTGATTTGGGTTGTTGAGAGGGAATCTATGACAAGTTCTCACCAACTTTTAAATTAAGAGATGCACCAAAACTGGACTTAAACACCTTTATGATCCATGTGTCCTTTCAAGAATGTATGTGACAAAGGTGTAAACCATCTCTTTTCTAACAGAACCGTTTTGGTATGGTTTGGAGGAGTCCTTTACAATTATTATTACATTGCATTACATTATAATAATAGTAAATTCAATCTATATTATAACACTCTGCTTCAAAGGAAAAAAATATATTTTAATGTTAAAAATAACTAAAATTAAAAGTGTAAAAATTTACTTACTGATTTTTCATTTTGCTGAACTTGATCAAACAATTTCTTTGATGGTCTAGGAACTTGCGGAAACAGTTTGTTCCATATTTTGAACCTTAAAGACAAGTAGAACTATATTCAATACTTTTGATATGACTAAGATCCGGCTTTTGTAAATTTGTCAATTGAATTACAAATAATTGTGTTCAAACAATGGATCGTTGCTTTATATCAGCTTTTTTAGATGCGGGTCATGCTCTTACTTTCATTGTAATTAGTGCCATCTATAAGAAGCAAAGTAAATGTAATGTCTCTATTAATTCTGTTAATATAAATTGTGATGGGAAATCTATTCCACCTATAGGGGATACTAAAAAAATAACCACTAGTTATTTAATCAAAAGCATACTATCAGAAATAATGGCTTCATTGGTATCTGTCAATGAATATGGGAAAGCATCATGATTTTAGATACAAACCAAAAATCTCAACGCAAGACTGAACGGAGTCTTAGTTTTTGTGTTTGTTTTTAAACAGTCATTTGTATAAAAGGCTTGTTTAAAGGCACCCTGTCGAGGAATTTCTACCTAAATTTAACCCCTTAATAACATATAATGTGCAGCTATGTCATATGTTGTGTCCCTAACTTTGATGCAGGCTCACAAGCCGAGTCTGCATCTTTCCCGCCTGATTATGGCTGAATTATTCAGCCATCATCTTCCTGCGGCTGTCAATCTGACAGCGGCATCTAACAAGCGCCTTCAGGGGGACGCGTCATTCCACGAGCATATCAATGTGCCCATGATGTGATCGCAAGGCGCCAATGGGTTGACATGACAGCCAGGAGTCTGCAGAAAACCACCGTGCTTGTCATGATGATTCTTCAATGAAAGCTTTCGTTCAGCTGGCGTTTAAAGGGGATTATGTTTTTTGCTAAAAATTGTAGTGCTGAAAATATGAAAAAAAAATACAAACATTCAAATCACACCCCTTTTAGAACATTAAAAGTAAATTACACATTTGGTATTAATGCATTTGTAAGCATCAAAATATAAAATAAATTATTCCAATCGGTAAACAGCGTAACAACACAAAATATTGAACTTCCAGAATTACGTTTTTTGGGCCGCTGCAACATTGTATTAAAATGGATCAAAACATCGTATCTACTCTAAAACTAAAATGGTATCAGTAAATCAACCACTCATGGTGCAAAAAATAAGCCCTCACACAATCCAATATCCCAAAAATGTAATACTTTATGGGTCTCAACAGAAGCAAAATGTCAACAGAAGCAAAAATTGTTGTTTACAAATTTTCTATTTTTTCCCCAACTTAAGTAAAAGAACTATAAAAGGCTATCATCTGCGTAGTCGTACTGACATGGAGAATCATATTGTAAGGTCAATTTTACTATATAGTGAACACGGTAAATAAAAAAACAAAAACAGAATTGTGGAATTAAATTTTTTTTACAATTTCAACACACTTGGAATTTTTTTCTTGCTTTCCAGTGCATCGCATGATAAAATAAATGGTGTCATTCAAAAGTACAACTAATCCTACAATACACAAGCCCTCATAGGGCTACGTGGATGGAAAAATTCAAAAGTTATGGATCTTGGAAGAAGGGGAAAAAAAAAAATCGAAAACGAAAATACGGAAATTGGCCGCGGTGTGAAGGGGTTAAAGGTATGTTTTTATAGGCGTTATTACCATGAGTAAATCGATACCTTTATTGCATAAATCCCCAATCCATCATTGAAGTTGTATGCAGTGGAGCTGCAAGTATGTTGTAATGTGTCAATGTGCTTCCAGCTCTCCAGCCCCCACTCCTTATTCCCTGACTGGAACAAGGCTCCTGTCCTGTTTGATTGACAGGTCATTCCACACTTTATCATCTCCTGCCCCTCTTGCATTCTGCCTATCATGTATACTAAAAGATGGATAGATAGATTCATAGACAGATAGGATCACGTACAATGTTGCTAATGCATTACAATAATGCAATGCTTTGTGGGAAGTAAGGGAGAGGTAGTCAGGAGTACATACTGCTGGCAACTCAACCAACATAGTACACATTCTCTACTCTTCAGAGAAATGGAAAAGGGGCTTCCACTGTAATGGCAGATGTAGGGACATTAAGTACAATTTGGAGGATCAAAAAGTTGAAGAGTAGCACAGGAATCATATGCTATATAAGTTTCTGCAATTAAAGGTGTAACCTCAAGGTGTCTCTTGAGCAGCTAAAACCAGTGAAGTTTCCTTACTTCCTGGTTTCTAGCAAGGTGGGCACTCTTCTTTGAGTGACAGATATGGTGAAGAGTAAAGCTACAGTATTAGTAGAACTATAAAGCTCAGCACAACTACTGTTGTAACACATTCAGTGACCAATGGTTTGTTCTAAGTCTACACCGCCATTACTATGTTTACACATAGAGATAGCAAGGTATTTTAACAAGCACACAGCTCCAGACAGCAAGAGCAGAGATTTGTGATTAAACCTGCTCTGAAGGCTTTGGTCTGGTGATGTTGCAAAAGAGGGAGAGGGAGGTGAGCAGAAACTGCCATATAGAAATTAGTGGGTTGGAGAGAGGTGGCTAGTATGTTAAGAGATAACCTGTCTCCTGAAATGTAACTACTGCACACATTCAGCCTAGCTGTAGAAGTCAGGCTCCATGGAAACGAATGCTGATCTGCAAAGGGCAAAGTTTTCATAACAGGAGCATGACATCAAGTAGAAAAAGCAAGTCAATTGCAAACTTACTTATTTTTATGCTGTCTAAAGAATTAAAGCAATTTAAGAACTTGAGAATCACAAAATTCATCCAAACAACAAATACCGTTTAATTGTATTTTTTAAATGTGTTTGATAATGTTTGTTTTTATTTTATTAGGAGTGTCTTTGCTATGACTGAGCCATAAAAGTCACATGGGGACGAGCAAACCAGGGAGATGTTAAACCCCACACCACAGATTAATATATAGAACTAGGCAAATCCCTAACCTGACCCTTGTCCCTGTCTGACGGTGGAGGTTGGCACCCTAAAATTACGCAATGGGTCCCGCACTCAACGTCGACTGACCCTGAGTGTCCTTAACTGCACCCTCAACTATAAACAGAGTGTAACCCAAAACAACAACAACAGAACATAGTGCATGCAGACAGAGGGTGAGACACAGGGCTAAACATGTTCACACAGCCATACATGAAAGACGGAAGAAAAAGAAAGTAACTCAAAAAGACCTTTGGTAGATGTGAAAACCCCCAGACCCTGAATGTAACAAAATGGGAAAAGTGCTGAGAAGGGGAATACACAACAAACCGCAGGAGAATCAATAGAGAAAACCTCAGCAAGATAATCCTTCACTGGGAAGCTGGGACGTCAAATATCCATCTAACTTGGAATTTAGCCAGCAAAGACTGCATGTGTCAGGAGAATATAAATCGCCCCTCCCAAGATATGATAGGACAAACGAACACTAAGTGAAAATACCTGCACAGAAGTAAAACAGCAAATCAAAGACAAGAAGATTATTAGCAGTTGTACAGAGACAACTCAGACTGGGCCCAACAGAGAGGGAAACTGACCCACAGCCAGAGGTCACCGGATCGCGCCCTGGAGTCGAGCCATGGCAGTCTTATTCCTTCATACTCATCATTAAGACTGGCATACAAAATTCCAGTCTTAATGAATTGGGGCCAATGTTCTTTTTTTTGCACAAATTATTTTTCAGCAGCCACATAGACATAGATATCAATAGACTGGCTTTGAATAATTAACTTCTATGGAAAATTTAAAAAAACATATTTAGAAAAATACATTTAATTTAAAACTTGATTTAGATTTTATTAGTCATTTTCTGGTGACACATTTTCTTAAAGACATCCCTGGGCTGAACAGAAATATAATTGTCTTTAAAATCATCACTTACTAAAAAGAAAATATTCATGACTAAGTAATACTTTACCTGTAACACAGGAATATGAGGACACTAAGAATAATAGCTGTACAAACTCCAATTACTATCAAAAGGTGATATATTGTGAACTGCACAAGATCATCTCCTAAGGGAAATAAAATATATATTAGCGGGAAAAAAATAACTGCACATCATCTAAATCAGTATAAGCACTTTACATATTAGCTTCACAAATATAGGTTTATAGTAGAAAGACTACAAGGAATGCTAAAAGTAACTAAAATAAAAACAGCAGGTGAAATGATGGTAAATGTTTATGCAGTCTTCTTCAACATGACTTTAAGAGAAAACTATGGGGGCCTCCTGATTCTTTCCCAACAGATGACATCAGGGAGAGGAGGATCACACCTTTAGAATTTCCATGGCCAACTGTTTTGTTTTCAGGTGTGATATGTCTTCTGAAAGAATGTTGGGTCAATAGTTGTCTCATGAGCATGACTGGCCTTAAGTGAATCCTTCACCAGGTTTTTGCCATTTAATCTGAGAGCAGCATAATGTAGAGATAGAAACACTGATTCTAGTGATGTGTCACTTACTGGGCTATTTAGTGTAATTTTCATAAAATCACTTTTATTAGCGGGAGATTATCACTAGAGGACTAGGACACTTGCAGCCAGATAGTCCTCCATATTTATGAGCTCTGCATAATCCTTCCTTTCTGTATACACTGTACATAGGCACAAAGCTGCCTGTCAGTGATGTGGGTGGGGTTATACAGAGCTCAGCATTCAGAGAACTGCTAGATCTACAGCAGAAAACACATCAAAATGAGAGCAAGCAGCCCAGAATGTGACACATTGCTGGAAGCAGGGTTTCTGCCCCTACATTATGCGGCTCTCAAATGGGGTAGCAAAAGCCTGGTGACAGATTCCCTTTACGTAATACCATGTCAGTCTTAATTAATGTTGTAGAAGTTACATTCTGATCACCATTCAGCATCATGGACCATCCACTGAATAAAGCTATTTAGGAGAGATTTAAATAAATGTCAAATCTCACCTATTCATGTTGTATAATTATTGCCATATTGCTTTAACCCCTTGACGACTTATGACTAGAGTTGAGCCACCCCCGTAGTGTTCGAATTCGGTTCGGTTCGTCGAACACCCGTATGTTCGTCAAACTGTTCGTCGAACTCCTTCGAACACCGTTAAAACCAATGGCAGGCAAAAAAAACACATAGAAACACATAGAAAACACCTTCAAAGGTGTCCAAAAGCTGACAAACTTCTCAGAAGACACAACTAACACATGGAAAAGTGACAAGTACATATAGTCATGCGAAAAGAAAAGAAGTGGAGGAGTAAAAGGAGGGGGAGACACAGATATAGGCATGTCATGCCCTTCTAAAACCAAAAAAGTGCGAAGCTGACACGGCCAGTCCGTTCCTGCCCGTGCAACCTCTGTGTCGCCGGGTGTGTGCCAGAGCTGTGGTGGACCCTGACGGCCAGCCCCCCTCTCCCAATACTGGTGCCTGTTACTCGCCCCCTGGGCCGTGGGGCACGTGGATCCGGGCGATAGGGGAACGATGGGGGTAGTAGTGGCGGCCCGGTCCCATGGCTCAGGGTGGTCAGACCAATGGTAGTCTGCTACGTGCTTCAGATAATGTCCGACTACGCCACCCGTGGATTGCGGTTATTAGGAACCGCCGCTGCATGCAGACCGCTGGGGCTGATGAGGTGTGCAGCTAGGGTAGTGTGACTCCCCACGGGAAGAGTGCGGCCCCAGGGCAGTATAATGGATGGTGGGAGTGATGGTGGTGAGAGTCCCAGTACCGGTAGTGCTGGAGGCGCGAAGGAGCACACAGACAACAAGTTACAGTCCAGGGTCTTTACTCACAGTTCATTTGTTCCGGGTCACTTCTGTCAGCAGTGACCGCCGAGCCGTGCTGCGTCCACCAGGTGTGGGGCTCGGTCAACTCCCAGGCAGTTCAGGAGCATGGCACAGGACCCCCTTTAATCCTTTCTCTGGCCTGCCTCACCAGTGACCCACTTTTGTCCAGCTACCGCGGACTTGTGCGGTTAAACGTGGGCCCCGTCCTCCGCTGTCCTATATGGTGCCTTCCTAGCAGGTTTGATGAGGTGTCGCACCAATAGATGATCACGACGACCGGTCTTTGGCTGAGGGTAGTTTCTCCTCCACCAACTTGGGATCCGGTACCCTTAATCTGCTTGACCCTTCACCCTGGATTCTCGTGGGTTCTTAGGGTCCCTTCCACCTTCCTGTTCCTGAGCCCTTCTGTTTCTCTGTCTCTCCTTCTCTTTCTCTGTTCCTTTCTGTTCCTTTCTCGTGGAGCTGGGATGAGACTTAATCACAGCTCCCTTTCACCTCCTCTCTCTCTCTTCTCCGGCCTCTCTCTAGGCCTGCTCCTGAGTGGAGCTACTACAGAGCCTCCACTCCCGGTCTTCTCCTCTGACTGAACGAGCGAACCTACGAATCTAAGATGGTGCCCACCTTTTATACCTCCCTCTGACCATGAGCCCAGGTGACCAGCAACCAATGGGCTCCTTCCTATGCTCAGGAACCAACCCCTATCTGCCCCTACAGCACTGGGTGTTCCACCCCCCCTCCCCACTCCAGGCAGGGACATAGTCGGTAGTGCCTGCACTTCTGTCTAGTGGGAGCACCGTTGAGCTGTCCCTCGGAAATGGGGTGTGTGTGCTGTATGCAGCTAACTGAGCCCTGGTCCACACTCCATCCTTACCTGGGAGTGAAATACCACCCCTCTGGCAGAGGTGCAATACCCCTGTAGCGGCCGAGCCCTCGGGGCGCTACACCTGTCCACTGGTGGGTCGAGCGAGCCCCCCTGCGGTGGATGCAGGTCTAAGCTTTTTAATTTAAATTGTCACTGTAATTTGAATGAGTACACTTTAAATCCTTTTACAAGGATCTATTGGAGGGCAAGTCTGATGCCAGCAGCCGCGGGAATTCCAGCTCCAGTAGCGTCCACTAAAGCTGCTGCAGTTAAAAAGGTTTTATAAGGATCGAGCTTGGCGGTCTACCGCAAGGCGTCCTACCACCAGTCGCAGCCCCTGTGCCTTGGGGTGCCTCCCCGATGCTCTTCACTGAGTGTCCCGGGGGCCCGAAGCATTTCCTTTGAAAAAATTAAGTGTCCAAATTGCAGGTGGTGTAGCTTGCTTAACAGGTGGGATAATCCGCTGACTAGCAGACGCTGCTACTAGGTCCAAAGTATTTCCTGGGCTAGATGCAGTTAAAAATTTGTAATTAGATCTACAGGCGGTGGCTACTCCGCTGACTAGCAGACACTGCTACTAGGCCCAAAGTATTGCCTGGGCTAGATGCAGTTAAAAATTTGTAATTAGATACTCTCGTTGGATGCTGAGAAAGCATTCCATAGAGTCTCCTGGCATGCCATATATTATTCTCTTAAAAAGCTTGGGGTAGGGGTCTAGGGGACCCTTTTATAGCCAAAATCATGGCCCTGTATCACAATCCGTCAGCTAGGCTGAAGATAAATGGAACATTTTCATCACCTTTCATAATCACCAATGGGACAAGGCAGGGATGTCCTCTGTCCCCTCTCTTATACATCCTAGTGATGGAGCACCTGCTCTCATCAATTCGCGATAACCGCAATATTAGGTGGATTGAGGTGGGAGGCGCCGAGTACAAGTGCTCTGCATTTGCTGATGATGTCCTAGTATATATCACTCAATCACATATATCCATCCCTGCTGTTATGGCTAAAATAGATCACTTTGTTCCATGGTCAAATTTTAAAATCAATGCAGCGAAGTCTGAGGCCCTCGATGTCTCCCTCCCCAAATCCATACAGGATTCCATCCAGTCCAACTTTCCCTTTGCCTGGCCCTCACAGGGTATCAAATACTTAGGAATTCGTATTCATAGAGACCTCTCCCGTCTATTTTATCTTAATTTTGGGCCCTTTATTGAACAACTCCATAAAGATCTTACTTCTTGGACGGTGAAGGATTTTTCCTGTTTCGGAAGAATAAGTATACGAAAAATGAACGTCCTACCTAAACTCTTATACCTCTTCCAAATCATTCCCATGGTAATTCCCTCAAATTTTTGGAAAAGACTACGCAGTAGCTTTTAGTCTCCCCAGGATGACACAGGTGGGGCAGATAGTGGTTATCCCGGCCTGCTAGGCCGCATTGTAGAACAGTGAGCTTCGCACTGCAACTTATGCATCATATCCATGTGACGGTTAATGCATGAAGTACTCAAACTATGGATTTTTTGGCCTCTACTTAGCTTTTGGTGACAAATGTTACAGATAACATGAGTTGGATCATCCTTAGCGATCTGAAAAAATGCACAGGCTATGCAAGGTTTAGAGCCCATGCGACTCTGCTACTAGCAATACTATCAAATGATTGGCTGGGTTAGATGCAGAGCATCTGGGTTTGGTTGGGGGTCCCCACAGTCTGCCTAGGCTAGATGCAGTTAAAAATTCTCATTAGATACACAGGCGGTGCAGCTTGCTTCGCAGCTGGGCTAATACGCCCAAAGTATTGGTAGACTTTATACTAAATAAGGAAGGATTCACTGACTGTGGTGGCCCCTCCGTGGGCCGTGGCGATTGGTGGAGATTTGGTGGATGATTATAGGAGAAAGCTCCTTAATAGAGAAAGTTGGTGGATTTATACTTTAAATACACGTATACCAGCGGGTTTAAACATCAGACATGATTTGATGTATCATTATGAGTGATCATTTATAGATTATTATTATATATACAGTTATATGAAAAAGTTTGGACACCCCTATTAATCTTAAGCTTAATGTTTTATAAAAATTGGTGTTTTTTGCAACAGCTATTTCAGTTTGATATATGTAATAACTGTTGGACACAGTAATGTTTCTGCCTTGAAATGAGGTTTATTGTACTAACAGAAAATGTGCAATCTGCATTCAAACAAAATTTGACAGGTGCATAAGTATGGGCACCTCACCAGAAAAGTGACATTAATATTTAGTAGATCCTCCTTTCGCAAAAATAACAGCCTTTAGTCGCTTCCTGTAGCTTTTAATGAGTTCCTGGATCCTGGATGAAGGTATTTTTGACCATTCCTTTTTACAAAACAATTCCAGTTCAGTTAAGTTTGATGGTCGCCGAGCATGGACAGCCCTCTTCAAATGATCCCACAGATGTTCAATGATATTCAGGCCTGGGGACTGGGATGGCCATTCCAGAACATTGTAATTGTTCCTCTGCATGAATGCCTGAGTAGATTTGGAGCGGTGTTTTGGATCATTGTCTTGCTGAAAGATCCATCCCCTGCGTAACTTCAACTTTATCACTGATTCTTGAACATTATTGTCAAGAATCTGCTGATACTGAGTGGAATCCATGCGTCCTTCAACTTTAACAAGATTCCCAGTGCCGCATTGGCCACACAGCCCCAAAGCATGATGGAACCTCCACCAAATTTTACTGTGGGTAGCAAGTGTTTTTCTTGGAATGCTGTGTTTTTTTGCCGCCATGTATGACGCCTTTTTGTATGACCAAACAACTCAATCTTGGTTTCATCAGTCCACAGGACCTTCTTCCAAAAAGAAATTGGCTTCTCCAAATGTGCTTTTGCATACCTCAGCCGACTCTGTTTGTGGCGTGCTTGCAGAAACAGCTTCTTTCGCATCACTCTGCCATACAGCTTCTCCTTGTGCAAAGTGCGTTGTATAGTTGACCGATGCACAGTGACACCATCTGCAGCAAGTTGATGCTGCAGCTCTCTGAATGTGGTCTGAGGATTGTCCTTGACTGATCTCACCATTCTTCTTCTCTGCCTTTCTGATGTTTTTCTTGGCCTGCCACTTCTGGCCTTTACAAGAACTGTCCCTGTGTTCTTCCATTTACTTACTATGTTCCTCACAGTGGAAACTGACAGGTTAAATCTCTGAGACAGCTTTTTGTATCCTTCTCCTGAACAACTAGGTTGAATAATCTTTGTTTTCAGATCATTTGACAGTTGTTTTGAGGAGCCCATGATGCCACTCTTCAGAGGAGATTCAAACAGGAGGACAACTTGCAAGTGGCCACTTTAAGTAGCTTTTCTCATGATTGCATACACCTGGCTATGAAGTTCAAAGCTCAATGAGGTTACAAAACCAAAAAAAGTGCTTTAGGCTGGGTGCCCACGTAGCGTTTTTCAAGCGTTTATGCTGCGGAATTTCCGCAGCATAAACGCTTGTGAAACGCTAGGTAATCCGCACCCCATGGTCCCCAAGGGGATTCCGCATGTTCTATGCACATGCTGCGGATTTTTCCGCAGTGTTTATGCTGCGTTCAAAAATCCGCAGCATGTCATTTAATTTTGCGGAAGCGCAGCAGAACTCCCGCCATTGACTTGCATTGAGACGCATAGAAACCGCGACTGTACATTTGTACAAGCGGCTTCTATGCGTCTCTATGTGCGAATGGTACCCAGTTCTGGAGGAGAGAAGACTCTCATCCAGACCTGGGTACCATTGTACCTGTAGAAAAAGAATAAAATAACAAATAAAGTTTATACTCACCTTTCCGAAGACTCTCTCTGAATGCCGGCATCGCTTGAGGACCTGCGGTGACGTCACAGTCATGTGACCGCAGGCCCTTCACCGCTCTGTCTCGCGATATGCCGGCAGCCAGGAACCAGACAGGAACGAACGCTGCAGCCACGCCGGGGCCTCGGGGGTGAGTATAGCTTTATTTGTTTTAATTTTTACGGTTCACACTGTATAAATCCATGCTGTATGCATGGATTTATACAGTGTGACCTAGTTGTCAAGCACTTTCCAAGTGATGCTATCGCCTGGAAAGAGCTTGTCAATCTGCATGCGGAAACGCATGTGAATCCGCATGTGGATCCGCATGTATTCTGCAGGAAAAATGCATGCACAATCTGCATGCGTTTTTTCTGCCAGGGAGATGCAGAAATGCTGCAGAAATTTTCTGCTTCATTTCTGCATCGTGGGCACATAGCCTTAGTAAGTCAGTAAAAAGTAGGTAGAAGTATTTAAAACAAGAAAATGATAAGGGTGCCCATACTTATGCACCTGTCAAATTTTGTTTGAATGCAGATTGCACATTTTCTGTTAGTACAATAAACCTCATTTCAAGGCAGAAACATTACTGTGTCCAATAGTTATTACATATATCAAACTGAAATAGCTGTTGCAAAAACACCAATTTTAAGAAAACATTAAGCTTAAGATTAATAGGGGTGCCCAAACTTTTTCATATAACTGTATGTTCCTTTTTTCTTCTTTTCTTTTTCTTTTTGATTATTTGCATTTATATGCATTGTTTCTATGCTATACGATTTTAACATGGTATGTGTGTTTAAATTTCTGATTAACTCAGCCTTGAACAGGTGCATAGCAGGACATGACATATACATACCACTTCCCTGCTGTTTTTTTGCTATGCAATGATTAAGAACTTGTATATATATTGTGCAGAAAGAAGGGTGAAAGTCCGCCCAGGCGGGAGGAAATTGGAGTTTCATAACACATATTTGAACTGGAGAGGTATTAGAGGCCTGCAATGGCCACAGGTACTAATGGAGGTAATCAAGGTAGGGAGAAAGGCAAGAGGTCCGGTCATCTTAGTTATACAGGCAGGGGGAAACGACATAGCTTATCACAAGAGCGCATAACTAATGGCAATAATGAAACTAGACACTGAGCGCTTCAGAGAATTTTTCACAAAACTAACTATAGTATGGTCAGAGATTGCGCCGAGAACGGTATGGCAAGGTGCGTGAGACATCACAGCCATCGAACGGACAAGGCAGGTAATAAATATTCGGATGGCAAAATTTAGAAGAGACAGAGGCGGTGTAGTGATACGACTCAGACATCTGGAAGGAGATAAAGCAGGCCTCATATGGCCCGACGGTGTTCACTTAATGGATATTGGACTGGACATATTACTGTCAGGACTCCAGGACGGAGTGGAACAAGCGTTAAGAGTGATGGAAGGGGGTCGGAGTCCTGCATACGAGTAAGCAGGATCCTCCGTGGCCTGGAAATAGAAAGGACATGTTGGAGAGTTACACTTGTTGGCCAACTTGCCGTTGTGGAGACTGGAGACACAGGGCATGCTGCAGCAAGCTGAATTATTTTAGAAATAAAATGCATTTCTAATGGAATGAGTATAAACAGTTAATAAAGCTGTGACTGATCCTCACCCATCCAGTTGTAAGAGTTACATGATTGTATTATCCATGAAAGGGGGGCGTTAGGGGGCTGAGCGTCTGGGTTTGGTTAGGGGTCCCCACAGTCTGCCTAGGCTAGATGCATTTAAAAATCATTATTAGATACACAGGCGGTGCAGCTTGCTTCGCAGCTGGGTTACTACGCTGACTAGCAGACACTGAAGCTTTGGAGCAGACGTCTGAGTAAACAGCTCTTCAGACACAACCATCTTTGTTACCCCAAGCCATAGTGTATGTATTTTCTTACAGTTAAAAGGGGGGGGGGGAGACCCAACCCACCTCCAATTGATGATGGCAACGTCACATAAAACAAAGCAAGGGGACTCCAAAAAGAGTCTCCATTTTTTCCAAAAATTTGTGGTACAGACACAACTTAAGTGGCATCAATTGCCCCAGAGTTGCTTAAAACGGTTGGTTAGAATGAGTGCCACACACTGCTACTATGCCCAAAATTATTTTCCAGACAAGATGCAGCTAAAAATTATTAGTAATTTGCAAGCTGGTGGAGCTTAGTATAGATGGCATAATAGAATGAGTACCGCACACTGCTACAGGCCCAAAATTATTTTCCAGACAAGATGCAGCTAAAAATTATTAGTAATTTAAAAGCTTAAAATGGTTGGTGAGCTGATTTTACGAAATTCTCAGGCTTTTACTCTCCCCAGGATGACGCAGGGGTAGAAAAGTCCTTGCGGATCCATGATTTGTTCATTTTTATGAACGTGAGTCTGTCTACATTCTCAGTGGACAGCCGCGTGCGCTTATCTGTCAGCACACCACCAGCAGTGCTGAACACACGTTCAGAGAGAACGCTGGCTGCGGGGCATGACAAGATCTCCAAGGCGTGAGTGGCGAGCTCCGGCCATTTATCCAGATTGGAAGCCCAAAAAGAGCAAGGGTCCAGTGACACAGTCATGGCTTCGATGTTTACTTGGAGATACTCCTGTACCATCGACTCTAGGCGTTGACTATGTGTCAGACTTCTTGTCTCCTGTGGCCTTGCAAAGGATGGGCTAAAAAAGCTGTGAAATGATTCCGCAAAATTGCAGTTACCAGCAGATACTGTGTTTCTGTTACGGTTTGAGTGCTGAACACTCGACAGTCCCACGGTTGGCAAGTTAGAACTGTGAGATTCACTACGTGCACCACTGGTGTTTTGTGGAAAAGCACATGTAAGATTCTGCAACAGTCTCTGCTGATACTCCTGCATGTGTGAATCCCTTTCTATGGCAGGAATTATTTCGGCAAATTTACTTTTGTACCGGGAATCTAAGAGTGTGGCAACCCAGTAGTCAGGATTATTTCGAATTCTGACAATTCGAGGGTCATGTTGCAGGTAGTGCAGCAAGAAAGCACTCATGTGTCTTGCACATCCAGGAGCACCAAGTCCCTGTTGTGTTGGTGGCGAGGTAACAATCATGCTTCCTTCCACTGCCCTCTCTCCCCAACCTCGCACAACAGAAATGTAATCAAGGTCTCCCACATCTGATGAGTCTTCCATCAGTTCGTCCTTCACTTCTTCCTGGGCTCCTGCACCTTCCTTACTAGTTTGGCTGCTACCATGCACCCTGGTAAATCCATCTCCCCCACCCTCACATGCCTGCCGCCTTGGTGCTGCCAACCGTCTGGACCTTGCAGATGTTAGCCCTTCCGCATACAACTCCTCCTCCTCTACTTCCTCCACCTCCTCTTGTCGCACCATCTGACACTGAATTCTGTTTAACATGTGCTCCAGCATGTAAGTCGCTGAGCTGCGGGATGCGAACGGCGGAAGTGAGCACACAGTGACCGTGCCCTCTGCAGAAGGCCATCTAGTCCGGGATAGTGGGCTAAAAATTGCTGGACAACCAGGTTCAACACGTGAGCCTTACAAGGCACGTGTGTGAAATTGCCCCGGCGAAGGGCCGCACCGAGGTTTGCAGCATTGTCGCACACGGCCTTCCCTGATTTCAGGTCCAGTGGAGACAACCATTCATGAAATTGGTTCTCCAGAGCTGACCACAACTCCTCAGCTGTGTGATTCACATTTCCCAGACATTTCAAAGTAAAAACAGCCTGATGACGTTGAGCCCTGCTGCCAGCATAGTAAGGAGGTGTGCAGGATCCCTTCTGCACAGTTAGAAAGCGTGTGGCATGACTAGACAGGCTTTGGGTGCAGGTGTAGGACCGAGATGAGGTTGAGAAGGCAGAAGCAGTGGAGGAACTTTGAGATAAAGAGGATTGACGCACAACTCGTGGGGACGGCAAGACTTGGACAGCAGCCCCTTGTCCTGCTGTCACCATAGTTACCCAGTGCCCAGTCAGCGACATGTAACGCCCCTGTCCATGCCTACTCGTCTAAGTGTCTGTGGTGAAATGCACCCTGTCACACACAGAGTTTCTCAAAAGAAGCGGTGATGTTGTGTGTGACATGCTGGTGGAGCGCAGGCACACCTTTCTTTGAGAAGTAGTGCCGACTGGGCATCTGGTACTGGGGCACTGCGACGGACATAAGGTCTTGAAAATCCTCTGTGTCCACCAGGTGGAAAGGCAGCATTTCTGTAGCCAAGAGCTTGCAGATGGTGAAATTCAACCTCTTAGCTTTGTCATGGCTAGGAGGAAATGGTCTTTTACTTGTCCACATCTGAGGGACCGAGTGCTGGCTGTTGTGCTTAGACGGGGTTGAGAAGGGTGTCCCCGGCAAACTGCCGGTCTGTGAGGAAGATGCAAGCGGACATGTTAGGTTGCCTTGATCCAAGGGTGGTGCTCTCGATGTCGGAGAGCGCTCAACACCAGCTGGTGTTTCCACCTCCAAAGAAAATGATGACCTGCAAATCATGCTGGCTGTTGCGGGTAAAGAGGTGGCAGGTCTGTGTCCCAAAACAGGTGTGACTGCTGTCCCCCCAGTCACAGAGGATGAAGAGGCCGCGGATGCACAAGATGGGGCAGACGGTGGTTGGCCCGGCACGCTAGGCCGCATTGTAGCACAGTGAGCTTCCCACTGCAACTTATGCTTCATATCCATGTGACGGTTCATGCATGAAGTACTCAAACTATGGATTTTTTGGCCTCTGCTTAGCTTTTGGTGACAAATGTTACAGATAACAGGAGTTGGGTCATCGTTATCGATCTGAAAAAATGCCCAGGCAATGCAAGGCTTAGCACCCATGCGACCTGAAGAGCCACCACGACTTGTGGTGAGAGGCAGAGTTGTGTTTGAGGATGCAGTTGTTGACGTTCTTCAGTACTACGTCTCTGTCCAGGAAGGCGCAACCTGACCTCGTCGTCACTAGCATCCTCCTCCACCTCCTCTGCTGACCTCATCGACTGGCTGACTGTGGGTTGACAGTAAGTTGGCTTTGCAACCGAGTCATCATCACCCTGTGTGTTCTCACACCCGTCGTCCTCAGAGCCAACCTCTTCCTGCCCTGACAAAAAACTAAAGTTGTCGCTCCAATCAGGTATTTGAGTCTCATCATCGTCTTCCTCATTGTCTCCACCAACAGGAGTTACAGTTTGGGAACGAGGCTCTACATTATGGTCAGAACCTTCTGGGTCTGGTCCTGGATCCGACTCATAAAGATTCTGGGCATCAGTGCAGATCATTTCCTCGTCAGGATTCACAGAAGCTCTTTAGCCGACCTCTGATTCCCAGGTTATAGTATGAGTAAACAGCTCTGCAGACTCAACCATCTGTTCTACCCCATACTCAGATGGTCAGCTGGAGACTTGGGACCTGTGAGAAGCAAGTGCGATTGGGGTGACACCTTTGAGGACTGGAGTATTTGTGCTGTTGAAGTTGATGTGGAGGAGAGCCCACTTAAAGGAGCACTTGATATCCGTTGAAGCACCTGCTGTTTTTGGGCCTCATCTGGAATTTGTAGCGATTGGCGTGGCCGTAAGAAAGGGATCGTATCACATTGTCCGCTAAAAGAAGTTGACATCTTAGTTTGGCTGGAAGATGGTCTTTCTTCTGCAGATGTTACTGTTGGTTTAACACCTACCCCACGGACACAACCTTTTTTTTCCCTTCCCAACACGCCTATTTCCCTTTCCACCAGCAGCAGGCCTTTTTCCAGTCATTTTGGTGGTTAACTAATTGACAACTCTGGAGTTGTTTGCACAAAAAACGATGGATGGGAACCGAGCAGAGCTGAGTAGCCAAACTGTGGTATTAGCCCAAAAAGATTGGCTGGGTTAGATGCAGTAAAACAATTTTATTACATACACAGGTGGTGGAGCTTAGTATAGATGGACTAATAGATTGAGTCCCACACACTGCTACAAGCCCAAATTTATTTTCCGAGCTAGATGCAGCTAAAAATTATTTGTAATTTGCAAGTTGGTGGAGCTTAGTATAGATGGACTAAGAATAAGTACCACACACTGCTACAAGCCCAAAATTATTTTCCGAGCTAGATGCAGCTAAAAATTATTTGTAATTTGCAAGCTGGTGGAGCTTAGTATAGATGGACTAAGAATAAGTCCCACACACTGCTACAAGCCCAAAATTATTTTCCGAGCTAGATGCAGCTAAAAATTATTTGTAATTTGCAAGTTGGTGGAGCTTAGTATAGATGGACTAAGAATAAGTACCACACACTGCTACAAGCCCAAAATTATTTTCCGAGCTAGATGCAGCTAAAAATTATTTGTAATTTGCAAGCTGGTGGAGCTTAGTATAGATGGACTAAAAATAAGTCCCACACACTGCTACAAGCCCAAAATTATTTTCCGAGCTAGATACAGCTAAAAATTATATGTAATTTGCAAGCTGGTGGAGCTTAGTATAGATGGACTAAGAATAAGTCCCACACACTGCTTCAAGCCCAAAATTATTTTCCGAGCTAGATGCAGCTAAAAATGATTTGTAATTTGCAAGCTGGTGGAGCTTAGTATAGATGGACTAAGAATAAGTCCCACACACTGCTACAAGCCCAAAATTATTTTCCGAGCTAAATGCAGCTAAAAATGATTTGTAATTTGCAAGCTTGTGGAGCTTAGTATAGATGGACTAAGAATAAGTCCCACACACTGCTACAAGCCCAAAATTATTTTCCGAGCTAGATGCAGCTAAAAATTATTTGTAATTTGCAAGCTGGTGGAGCTTAGTATAGATGGACTAAGAATAAGTCTCACACACTGCTACAAGCCCAAAATTATTTTCCGAGCTAGAAGCAGCTAAAAATTATTTGTAATTTGCAAGCTGGTGGAGCTTAGTATAGATGGACTAAGAATAAGTCCCACACACTGCTACAAGCCCAAAATTATTTTCCGAGCTAGATGCAGCTAAAAATTATTTGTAATTTGCAAGCTGGTGGAGCTTAGTATAGATGGACTAAGAATAAGTCCCACACACTGCTACAAGCCCAAAATTATCTTCCGAGCTAGATGCAGCTAAAAATTATTTGTAATTTGCAAGCTGGTGGAACTTAGTATAGATGGACTAAGAATAAGTCCCACACACTGCTACAAGCCCAAAATTATTTTCCGAGCTAGATGCAGATAAAATGTATTAGTAATTTGCAAGCTGGTGGAGCTTAGCATAGATGGCCTAATAGAATGATGCTATGCCCAAAAGGTTTTACTTGGCTAGGTGTATTCTATACACAGGTGGTGTAGCTTGCAACACAGATACGCTACTCCACTGACTAACACACACTGCAAGAGGCCAAAAAGGATTTGCTTAGCTAGATTTAGCCAAATGCTGCGAAAAACACTTGCACAGCACTGGCACAGATCTCCCTGGCAAAAAGTCCTAGGAAATGCTGTAACCTAGTCCTCAAAAGGACTGCAATTACAATTAGTCCCTACTCCCAAGCTATCTGTATATTTCAGAGAAAATTGGCTTGAAATTAACACTAAAAGTATAGCGCACACAGCAACAGCAGTGCCGTCTAACACGCAGCTGCAGCAGTGAGAAAATGGTGGCGACGGGGAAAATGGCTGGGTCTTATAGGGCAAGGACATGTGACATACACAACCAATGACACGTGCCCTTGCTTGTGTGAAAAAAAGCAGTTCGCTCTGTGTGTGCGCTGCTGATAGGCTGACAGATTGCACCTCCCCACTGTAAATGCGGGAAAGAGAAAAAAAAATGGAGATCTTCATTATTTATGCAGAGATCCATCCCCTGCCCCTCCCCCCGCCCCGCTGTACACTCAAACTGTGTATTAACATTGATTATCAGCAATACTGTGAAAAAATCCAGTTATGATTTTGGTGCACGAACAGTTGTCGAACATAACCTCGAACAGCCGGATTTTTTTCAAATCGTTCGTGTTCGCCGAATGACTCTAACACCGTTCAAAACAGCTCGAATTTGAGATTGGCGAACAGTTCGAGTCGAACACCGCTCTTCTCTACTTATGACATACAGTTACGCCATATGTGGTGTCCTTGCCTTTAATGTGGGCTCACACGGCGAGCTCACATATTTCCTGGCACATATTTTAATCAGCCTCTAACAGCTGCGGATGGAGCCAGTGGCTGTTAACATGTGATCGGATGATCGCAGATTCAAGTCCCCTAAGGGAACTAACAAATACAGTAAAAAGGTGAGAAAAAATGTTTTTAAAAATATGTAAAAAATACAAAAGTTCAAATCGCCCCCTTTGCTTCCTTAAAATTAAAACAATTAAAAAAATTTAAAATACACATATTTGGTATTGATGCATTCAGAAATATCCGATCTAGCAAAATAAAAAAATAAATGAATCCGATCAGTAAAAGTCGTAACTAGTGTTGAGCCACCCCCGTAGTGTTCGAGTTCGGTTCGGTTCGTCGAACACCCGTGTGTTCGCCGAACTGTTCGTCGAACTGTTCGTCGAACACCTTCGAACACCATTAAAACCAATGGCAGGCAAACAAAAACACATAGAAACACATAGAAAACACCTTCAAAGGTGTCCAAAAGCTGACAAACTGCTCAGAAGACATAACTAACACATGGAAAAGTGACAAGTACATATAGTCATGAGAAAAGAAAAGAGGTGGAGGAGTAAAAGGAGGGGGAGAAACAGATATAGGCATGTCATGCCCTTCTAAAATCCAAAAAGTGAGAAGCCGACACGTTCAGTCCGCTCCTGCCCGTGCCACCTCCGTGTCGCCGGGTTTGTGCCAGAGCCGCGGTGAACCCTGACGGCCAGCCCCCCTCTCCCAATACTGGTGCCTGTCCGCTGGTGGGTCGAGCGAGCCCCCCTGTGGTGGAGGCAGCTCTAAGCTTTTAAATTTAAATTGTCTCTCTAATTTGAATGAATACACTTTAAATCCATTTACAAGGATCTATTGGAGGGCAAGTCTCATGCCAGCAACCGCGTAATTCCAGCTCCAGTAGCGTCCACTAAAGCTGCTGCAGTTAAAAAGCTTTTATAAGGATCGAGCTCGGCTGTCCACCGCAAGGCATCCTACTGCCAGTCCCAGCCCCTATGCCTTGGGGTGCCTCCTGATGCTCTTCACTGAGTATCCCGTGGTCCCGAAGCATTTCCTTTGAAAAAATTAAGGGTCCAAACTACAGGTGGTGTAGCTTGCTTAACAGCCGGGATAATCCGCTGACTAGCAGACACTGCTACTAGGCACAAAGTATTTCCTGGGCTAGATGCAGTTAAAAATTTGTAATTAGATACTCTCGTTGGATGCTGAGAAAGCATTCCATAGAGTCTCCTGGCACGCCGTATATGATTCTCTTAAAAAGCTTGGGGTAGGGGTCTAGGGGACCCTTTTATAGCCAAGATCACGGCCCTGTATCGCAATACGTCACCTAGGCTGAAGATAAATGGAACTGTAGCACCCTGAGGGCTCGGTTGCAACAGAGGTATTGCACCTCACCCAGAGGTGTGATATCTCACTCTCAGGTAAGGATGGAGTGTGGATCAGGACCCGACACCTGCATGCATTACACCACATTGCCGTGGGGCAGGGCGACCAATATGCCCCTGAGATGGGCACGACAGTCCCTGTCGCTGGCTTGAGTGGGGGGAGGGAACACTGAGGAAGGGGAACCCTGTAGTGCAGGAGCAGGGAGGAAGCAGTTCCTGGGTGCATTGAGAAGGGAGTATAAAAGGTGGGCACCATCTTAGTTCAGTGCAGAGAAATCTGAGCTGAAGTGGCAGGGAGCAGGGGCTCTGCATGAGCTCTGCTCCGGAGGCGGGCCTAGTAACAGAGGCCCAGGCCTGGAAGAGGGAGAAGGAAGGAAGAGGAGCGGAGAAGGCTCCAGGAACGAGGAACGAAGGGATCCCAGGGGTGCGGACGGGCGTGTCGCCACCGCACGCCCGAATCCACCTGCATGGAGGGGTCAGGCCAAAGGGGGAGACCGGTCCCCGAAACTAGTGGAGGCAGGAAACGACCCTCAGCTAGAAACCGGAGGCTGTGACATTTTATGTGGTGCAGCCCCTCGCTACACCCGCTAGGAGGGCAGCACATAGGGTCAGGGAAACTGGCGCCAAGTTTACCAAGAGGAGGCCCGAGGCAGCCGGACAGAAGGGTTGGTAAGAAAGGCCAGACAAAGGACACACAAAGGGGGTCCTGTGAAGCGCTCCAAAGTTATCTGGGAGTTGTCTGAGCCCCTCACCTGGTGAGCACAGTACGACGTGGGCAGCCGTTACCTGCAGACGTGGTCTGGATAATAAGAACTGTGAGTAAAGGCCCTGGACTGCATCACTGACTCCGTGTCGTTACTGCTGCTGCCCTGCACCATCACCCCCATCCCCCGCATACACTGCCCTGAGGCTATACTCCTCCCGTGGGGAGTTATGCTACGCTCTGCTGCACCCACAACACCAGCCTCAGCGGTCTGCCCTGTAGCGGCGGTTCACTCTGACCGCAATCCACGGGTGGCGTAGTCGGACATTTAAACATCAAAACCACATAAATAGTTCGGCCACTGGTTTGACCACCCTGAGCCACGGAACCGGGTCGCCGCCACGAAGACTACAACCACCAGCATCCACCAAAAAGGGTCCGGCTCCGGGTGTCCCAAGGCCCAGGGGGTGCATCAGAACATTTTCATCACCTTTCACAATCACCAATGGGACAAGGCAGGGATGTCCTCTGTCCCCTCTCTTATACATCCTAGTGACGGAGCACCTGCTCTCATCAATTCGCCATAACCCCAATATTAGGTGGATTGAGGTGGGAGGCACTGAGTACAAGTGCTCTCTATTTGCTGATGATGTCCTAGTATATATCACTCAATCACATATATCCATCCATGCTGTTATGGCTGAAATAGATCACTTTGTTACATGGTCAAATTTTAAAATCAATGCAGCAAAGTCTGAGGCCCTCGATGTCTCCCTCCCCAAATCCATATAGGATTCCATCCAGTCCAACTTTCCCTTTGCCTGGCCCTCACAGGGTATCAAATACTTAGGAATTCCTATTCATAGAGACCTCTCCCATCTATGTTATCTTAATTTTGGGCCCTTTATTGAACAACTCCATACAGACCACGGTTGGCAAGTTAGAACTGTAAGATTCACTACGTGAACCACTGGTGTTTTGTGGAAAAGCACATGTACACTGTGTTCCAAATTATTATGCAAAAAGTGTTTAGGAGTGATAAGGGAAGAATTTGTTTGTTTGTCAGTTAAACTCATTGATGGTGATATGTGTCAGGGCTCTTTATATCACTGTAAGCAATTGCAGACACCTGTGCTAATTAGTTTGGCAGGTGTGTCCAATGAAAGGCAAGACTACTTAAGAAGGCTGTCTCACATTATTAAGCAGCCTACATTTTCTGCCAAAATGGGAAAGAAAAAGGATGTGTCGGCTGCTGAGAAGCAACAAATTGTGGAGTGTTTAGGTCAAGGCATGACTACAATCAACATTGTGCGATGATCAGGATGAAGTGTCTTGGCAATCAAGAAGTATGTAGCTGATTCACAGTACACACGTGTGCGTGCTGATAAGGGCAAATTGAGGACTCTTTCCTACAGGCAATTACGTCAGGTTAAAAGAGCAGCGGCAAAAAAGCCTTGTCATAGCAGCAGACAAGTTTTTGAAGCTGCTGGTGCCTCCAACATCCCACGAACAACAAGATGCAGGGTCCTTCAGAGGTTTGCAGCTGTGCATATGCCATCCTGTCGACCTCCTCTATCCACTTCACACAAGCAGAAACGGCTCCAGTGGGCCAAACATTACATGAAGACTGATTTCAAAACTGTTTTGTTCACGGATGAGTGCCGTGCAGCGCTCGATGGTCCAGATGGATGGAGTGGAGGATGGCTGGTTGATGGACACCCCACGCCAACACGGCTACAGCACCAACAAGGAGGAGGTGGAGTAATGTTTTGGGCTGGAATCATGGGGAGAGAGATTGTCGGCCCCTTTAGGATCCCTGAAGGCGCTAAAGATGAACTCCATAATGTATGTGGATTTTCTCAAACAGCACTTCCTGCCATGGTTCAAGACGAAGAACCATGTATTTCACAGCAAGATCATTTTTTTGCATGATAATGCACCATCTCATGCTGCACATAAAACATCTGCATCTCTGGCTGATATGGGCATAAAAGGGGACAAACTTATGGTGTGACCCCCATGCTCCCCTGACCTCTACCCCATTCAGAACCTCTGGAGCATCATCAAAAGGAGTGTCTATGATGGCGGGAGGCAGTTCACATCTAAGCAACAGCTCTGGGAGGGTATTCTGTCCTCATGCAAAACAATTGAAGCAGAAACCATCCAAAACCTGACAAATTCAATGGACGAGAGAGTTCAGAAGCTCCTTTCGAACAAGGCGTCCTATGTGAAAATGTAACATCACCTAGAATAAAGTTTTGAGTTGAAAACTGTTTGATTTCAGTTTCTAATAACCTGCTAATGCTTATAATTTCAAAAATGACCATTTTTTTGGTCTTTATTAAAATGAAAAGGTTGATCGAAAAGTTTGGGGGATCTAAGAGTGTGGCAACCCAGTAGTCATGATTACTTCGAATTCTGACAATATGAGGGTCATGTTGCAGGTAGTGCAGCAAGAAGGCACTTATGTGTCTTGCGCATCTCGAGCCCCAAAATTATTTTCCGGGCTAGATGCAGCTAAAAATTATTATTAATTTTAAATCTGGTGGAGCTTAGTATAGATGGGCTAATAGGATCAGTGCTGCACACTGCTACAAAGCCCAAATTATTTTCCAGTCAAGATACAGATAAACATGATTAGTAATTTGAAAGCTTAAAACGGTTGGTAGGGTGATTTTAACCAATCATCAAGCTTTTACTCTCCCCAGGATGACACAGGGGTAGAAAAGTCATTTCGGATCCATGATTTGTTCATCTTTATGAACGTGAGTCTGTCTACATTATCAGTGGAGAGCCGCGTGCGCTTATCTGTCAGCACACCACCAGCAGCGCTGAACACACGTTCAGACAGAACGCTGGCTGCGGGGCATGACAAGATCTCCAAGGCGTAAGTGGCTAGCTCCGGCCATTTATCCAGATTGGAAGCCCAAAAAGAGCAAGGGTCCAGTGACACAGTCATGGCTTCAATGTTTACTTGGAGATACTCCTGTACCATCGTCTATAGGCATTGACTATGTGTCAGACTTCTTGTCTCCTGTGGCCTTGCAAAGGATGGGCTAAAAAAGTGGTGAAATGATTCCGCAAAATTGATGTTACCAGCAGATACTGTGGTTCTGTTACGGTTTGAGTGCTGAACACTTGACGGTCCCACGGTTGGCAAGTTGGAACTGTGAGATTCACTACGTGCACCACTGGTGTTTTGTGGAAAAGCACATGTAAGATTCTGCAACAGTCTCTGCTGATACTCCTGCATGTGTGCATCCCTTTCTATGGCAGGAATAATTTCTGCAAATTTACTTTTGTACCGGGGATCTAACAGTGTGGCAACCCAGTAGTCAGGATTATTTCTAATTCTCACAATTCGAGGGTCATGTTGCAGGTAGTGCAGCAAGAAGGCACTCATGTGTGTTGCGCATCCAGGAGCACCAAGTCCCTGTTGTGTTGGTGGCGAGGTAACAATCATGCTTCCTTCCTCTGTCCTCTCCCCCCAACCTCGCACAACAGAAATGTGATCAAGGTCTCCCACATCTGATGAGTCTTCCATCAGTTCGTCCTCCACTTCTTCCTGGGCTCCTGCACCTTCCTCACTCGTTTGGCTGCTACCATGCGCCCTGGTAAAACCATCTCCCCCACCCTCACATGCCTGCCGCCTTGGTGCTGCCGACCGTCTGGACCTTGCAGATGTTAGCCCTTCCGCATACAACTCCTCCTCCTCTACTTCCTCCACCTCCTCTTGTGCCACCACCTGACTCCGAATTCTGTTTAACATGTGCTCCAGCATGTAAATCACCGGAATAGTCATGCTGATAATGGCATCGTCAGCACTAAACATCTTCGTCGCCATTTCAAAACTGTGCAGAAGGGTGCATAGGTCCCTGATCTGAGACCACTCCTCCAGCGTGATTTGCCCCACCTCCGGATCTCGTTGGCCCAGGCTATACGTCAGAACGTATTGCACCAGGGCTTGTCGGTGCTGCCACAGTCGCTGCAACATGTGCAGAGTTGAATTCCACCGGGTAGGCACATCGCATTTTAGCCGGTGAAGTGGCAGGCCCAACGACTTCTGTAGAGATGTAAGTCGCTGAGCTGCGGGATGCGAATGGCGGAAGTGAGCACACAGCGACCGTGCCCTCTGCAGAAGGCCATCTAGTCTGGGATAGTGGGCTAAAAATTGCTGGACAACCAGGTTCAACACGTGAGCCATACAAGGCACGTGTGTGACATTGCCCCGGCGAAGGGCCGCACCCAGGTTTGCAGCATTGTCGCACACGGCCTTCCCTGGTTTCAGGTCCAGTGGAGACAACCATTCATGAAATTGGTTCTTCAGAGCTGACCACAACTCCTCAGCTGTGTGACTCACATTTCCCAGACATTTCAAAGTAAAAACCGCCTGATGACGTTGAGCCCTACTTGTTAGAACCTTGCTCTTAGGATTTTTCCTTTGCTGGTCACATGACCTTGTTGGCCTATTTAATCCTGCTCCGCCCTTCTGGCTTTGCTGGACTTCATTGTATAACTACTTTCTAGCTAGCCTGTGCTCTGTATCTAACTCTGTTAGTTTGCTTGGTCTACGGACCTCTATGTTCTATATATTTTGTTTCTCTGTCTTCTACTATTTCTGTTAGGAGGTGTCCCATTTTCCTCCCAGTCCTTAGTACTTGTAGGGATTCCTTCCCCACATCTATAGGTCTCCGTACAGACTAGCTTAGGACTTTAGCAGGTCTGATCGCAGGATCAGGTTCCCTGTTACATCGTAGGGATTCAGCTGAGTTCTATCGTAGGGACAGATCTCCTCTCTTTCCTTAGCTCTGGTAGCAGAACATAACAGTAAGTCCAGCCTGCAAATTCTCTAAGGAAAGATTTTTTCTGTTCCATCATGGTGTCGGTTCAGGATTTGGCTCATCGCCTGCAGGGACTCTCTCTGGAGGTGGCCGAGCTCCGTCAGCACGTGAGTAACTGTCCTGGAGCACATTTCTTGGAGCCTAAGGTATGTTTGCCGGATTTATTTTTTGGTGAACACCGAGAATTTTTTTCATTTAAAAATGCTTGCTTATTGTATTTTCGTTTGAGACCCAAGTCCTCTGGGGATGAATCCCAGCGCATTGGGTTCATAATGTCACTTTTGCGCAAAGAGCCTCAGGAGTGGGCCTTTTCTTTGCAACCTAGTGATACATGCTTCAGATCAGTGGATAGTTTTTTTTCTGCTTTGGGACTATTATATGATGATCCTGACCGTGTCGCATCAGCTGAGACTGAGTTGAGACATTTGAAACAGGGATCAGGTAATGTGGAAAAATATTGTACTCATTTCCGTCGTTGGTCTACTCAAACAGGGTGGAACGATTCTGCTCTGAAAAGTCTATTTCTTGCTGGGCTCAATGAAAGGGTTAAAGACCTGCTAATTGCTTATCCTACACCTGAAGATTTGCAACAGGCTATGCAATTAGCTATACGGGTGGATAGGAGACTGCGTGCAAGGGTTAATGAGAGCAAATCCTCTGCTATGTCAGTTTCTGGTTATGAGAATGTGTGTACTAACAGTGGTGAACCGATGGAGATTGGATCGGTGGCACCTCGCTCTCAAGAAAAAGACCGTAGATTTTCTGAAGGCTTGTGTTTCTATTGCGGAAAATCTGGTCATTTGATTAAAGGCTGTGAGCTTCGTATGAAGAAAGAAAAAAAAATGGTCAGTCATGCCCGTATTGCCTGTTTAAATTCCAAGGGTGTATTTTTAGCTGCTTCCACGATTGCTCAGGAAAAATTTATGGAATTTCGGGTGTTTGTTGATTGTGGGTCTACTCTGAATGTTATTGATGGGGGATTCTTGGAAAGACTCAATTTAAAACCCGAACCTTTATTATCCCCCATTGCTGTGGTTTCTGTGGATGGTTCCCCTTTGAAGAATATTACTCTCAAGGTCTGTGAATTTCCTCTCACTATTAATGGTGTTCACCATGAGAAATTGGATTTGGTAGTTTTGAATAACTTGCCTTCTCCAGTAATATTGGGATTGCCCTGGTTAAAATTTCACAATCCTGTACTGGATTGGTCTACCAGTGAAATTAAATCCTGGAGCCATAAATGTTATGACAAGTGTTGTAACGGGCGTATTGCAGCTTTGGATAGGGGAGAATTGCCTGTTCCTATTCAGGATTTTTGGAGAGTTTTTTCTGAGAAGGAATCGCAGGTTTTGCCTCCCCATAGAGACTATGATTGTTCTATTGAATTTGTCCCTGGAGCGACTCTTCCTAAAAGTCGTTTATTTAACCTTACTATTCCTGAGAGGAAGGCTTTGGATGAATACATACAGACAAGTTTGGCCGCCGGTCACATTAGGCCCTCTAAGTCTCCTGTGGCGGTTGGATTTTTTTTTGTAAAAAAAAAGGACGGCGGTTTACGTCCTTGTCTGGATTTTCGTGAGATTAACAAAATTACTGTACGCAATCCTTACCCACTGCCATTGATTCCTGATCTGTTTAACCAGTTAATGGGGGCCAAGTGGTTCTCTAAAATTGACCTTAAGGGGGCATACAATCTGTTGCGCATGAAGGAGGGTGACGAATGGAAGACTGCTTTTAACACTCCTGTGGGTCATTTTGAGAATCTGGTTATGCCTTTTGGTCTTACTAATGCTCCTGCATTTTTCCAGAATCTTATTAATGACATCCTTAGACCTTTGATCGGCAAAAATGTGGTTGTGTATTTGGATGACATTTTGATTTATTCGCCGGATCTGGAGTCTCATTGGCGGAGCGTACGTGAGGTATTACAGTTATTAATGGACAATTCGCTTTTTGCTAATCTGGAGAAATGTGAGTTCGCTGTACAGAGAATTAGTTTTTTGGGTTATATTATCTCCAGCGAAGGTTTTGAGATGGACCCGGTTAAAGTTCAAGCTGTACAGGAATGGCCTAGGCCTATTGGTTTGAAATCGATACAGAGGTTTTTAGGTTTCGCCAATTATTACAGAAAATTCATAAAAAAATTTTCTAGTATTGTCAAACCTCTGACCGATCTCACCAGGAAAGGTGCTGATACGGTTCAGTGGTCTTCTGAGGCCATTGAAGCTTTTGTGTATCTCAAGGAGAGGTTCACCTCTGCTCCCATCCTTATGCAGCCTGATGTGACTAAGCCGTTTTTGGTTGAGGTTGATGCTTCCTCTGTGGGGGTTGGCGCAGTATTGTCTCAGGATAACGGGGATGGATTACATCCCTGTGCCTTTTTTTCAAAAAATTTTTCGGAGACTGAACTGAATTACGATATTGGTAATCGGGAATTATTGGCTATTAAACTCGCATTTGAACACTGGCGCCACTTCTTGGAAGGTGCGGAATTTCCCGTTCAGGTTCTTACGGATCATAAAAATCTGATATATCTTGATGCTGCCAAGCGCCTGAATGCCCCTCAGGCTAGGTGGGCACTGTTTTTCTCGCGGTTTAATTTCTCCGTTACTTACATCCCTGGTACTAAGAATGTTAAGGCGGATGCCTTGTCTCGCAGTTTTTCTCCCATAGTCGGTGCTGAGAAAGAGGAGAACATTTTACAAGAAGGTGTTGTGATAGCTGCTTTGGACTCCGTTTTGGAAGATGAGATTCTTAAAGCACAGGAGAATGCCCCATCTAACACTCCTCATGGGAGGTTGTTTGTGCCTGGGACCTTTAGGAGAGATTTGTTTGTTGAGTGTCACGAATCTCGGTTGGCAGGTCATCCCGGAATCTCTGAGACCAAGAGACTGGTGGGTCGCAGTTTTTGGTGGCCTGGATGGCAGAAGGAAGTCATTAAGTGGGTGCGTCAATGTACTATTTGTGCTAGATCTAAGTCCTCACATACTCCTGCTGCGGGGTTGCTTTGTCCTTTGGAGGTTCCCAGTGCTCCTTGGACACATTTGGCTATGGACTTTATAACTGACCTTCCCCCCTCTGAGGGTTTTACTGTCATCTGGGTGGTCGTGGACCGTTTTAGCAAGATGTGTCACTTGGTTCCCTTCGTCAAACTGCCCTGCGCTAAAACTCTCGCTAAGGCCTTTGTCAAGGAAATTGTCAGACTTCATGGCGTTCCTACTGACATTGTTTCTGATAGGGGTCCTCAGTTCGTGGCTCGTTTTTGGCGTGCCTTTTGTGACAGGTTGGGAGTTCATTTGTCGTTCTCGTCCGGATATCATCCTGAATCTAATGGCCAGACAGAAAGGAAAAACCAGGATGTTGAGCAGTTCTTGCGTTGTTTTGTGGCAGACAATCAAGAGGGGTGGTCTGAGTTTCTGCCACTTGCTGAATTTGCTCTGAACAATCATACATCTTCTTCTGCTGGTTGTTCGCCTTTTTTTTGTTGTTCTGGGAGACATCCGTCGTTTGGGTCGTTCTCCAAGTTGGGATCTGCCGTGCCTGAGGAGGAGAATTTTTCCGGTGATTTGGAGAGAGTTTGGACGGATGTGCATGGTAATCTTCAGGAGGCCAACAGAAAATCTAAAGACTACTTTGATAGGAAACGACAGGAGGTTTTGTTCGCTGTTGGTGACATGGTTTGGTTGTGCTCTAGGAATCTGCGGTTGAGGATTCCTTCTAAGAAATTGGGTCCCAAGTTTGAAGGGCCCTTTAAGGTGCTTCAGGTTGTCAACCAATCTGCTGTTAGGTTGGAGGTTCCTACCTCCTGGAGAATTAATCCGGTATTTCATGTCTCTCTGTTAAAAAAAGCTGCTGTGTCGGATGGTGACGCCTCTGCCTCTGTTCCTCCGGTGGTGGAGGACGGGGAATATGAAATTTCTCGCATCCTTAACTCTAGACGGTATAGAGGTAGTTTGCAGTATCTTGTGGCCTGGAAAGGTTTCGGACCCGAGGATAACTCTTGGGTGAGTTCAGATGATGTTTCCGCGTCCAGACTTATCAGAGCGTTTCACAGGAGATTTCCTGATAAGCTTGGTCCTAGGGGATCCGGAGGATCCTCTTAGAAGGGGGGGTACTGTTAGAACCTTGCTCTTAGGTTTTTTCCTTTGCTGGTCACATGACCTTGTTGGCCTATTTAATCCTGCTCCGCCCTTCTGGCTTTGCTGGACTTCATTGTATAACTACTTTCTAGCTAGCCTGTGCTCTGTATCTAACTCTGTTAGTTTGCTTGGTCTACGGACCTCTATGTTCTATATATTTTGTTTCTCTGTCTTCTACTATTTCTGTTAGGAGGTGTCCCATTTTCCTCCCAGTCCTTAGTACTTGTAGGGATTCCTTCCCCACATCTATAGGTCTCCGTACAGACTAGCTTAGGACTTTAGCAGGTCTGATCGCAGGATCAGGTTCCCTGTTACATCATAGGGATTCAGCTGAGTTCTATCGTAGGGACAGATCTCCTCTCTTTTCTTAGCTCTGGTAGCAGAACATAACACTACTGCCAGCATAGTAAGGAGGTGTGCAGGATCCCTTCTGCGCAGTTAGAAAGCTTGTGGCATGACCAGACAGGCTTTTGGTGCAGGTGGAAGACCGAGAGGAGGTTGAGGAGGCAGAAGCAGTGGAGGAACTTTGACATAAAGAGGATTGACGCACAACTCGTGGGGACGGCAAGACTTGGACAGCAGCCCCTTGTCCTGCTGTCACCATAGTTACCCAGTGCCCAGTCAGCGACATGTAACGCCCCTGTCCATGCCTACTCGTCCAAGTGTCTGTGGTGAAATGCACCCTGTCACACACAGAGTTTCTCAAAGAAGCGGTGATGTTGTGTGCGACATGCTGGTGGAGCGCAGGCACACCTTTCTTTGAGAAGTAGTGCCGACTGGGCATCTGGTACTGGGGCACTGCGACGGACATAAGGTCTCGAAAATCCTCTGTGTCCACCAGGCAGAAAGGCAGCATTTCTGTAGCCAAGAGCTTGCAGATGGTGAAATTCAACCTCTTAGCTTTCTCATGGCTAGGAGGAAATGGTCTTTTACTTGTCCACATCTGAGGGACCGAGGGCTGGCTATTGTGCTTAGACGGGGTTGATAAGGGTGTCCCCGGCAAACTGCCAGTCTGTGAGGAAGATGCAGGCGGACATGTTAGGTTGCCTTGATCCAAAGGTGGTGCTATCGATGTCGGACAGCGCTCAACACCAGCTGGTGTTACCACCTCCAAAGAAAATGATGACCTGCCAATCACGCTGGCTGTTGCGGGTAAAGAGGTGGCAGGTCTGCGCCCCAAAACAGGTGTGACTGCTGTCCCCCCAGTCACAGAGGATGAAGAGGCCGCGGATGCACAAGATATGGCAGACGGTGGTTGGCCCGGCCGGCTAGGCCGCATTGTAGCACACTGAGCTTCCCACTGCAACTTATGCTTCATGTCCATGTGCCGGTTCATGCATGAAGTACTCAAACTATGGATTTTTTGGCCTCTACTTAGCTTTTGCTGACAAATGTTACAGATAACACGAGTTGGGTCATCTTTATCGATCTGAAAAAATGCCCAGGCTATGCAAGGCTTAGCACCCATGCGACCTGAAGAGCCACCACGACTTGTGGTGAGAGGCAGAGTTGTGTTTGAGGATGCAGTTGTTGACATGCTTCCAGTACTACGTCTCTGTCCAGGAAGGCGCAACCTGACCTCGTCGTCACTAGCATCTTCCTCCACCTCCTCTGCTGACCTCATCTCTTGGCTGACTGTGGGTTGACAGTAAGTGGGATCTCCAACCTCATCATCATCACCCTGTGCGTTATCACACCCGTCGTCCTCAGAGCCAACCTGTTCCTGCCCTGACAAAAAACTAAAGTTGTCGCTCCAATCAGGTATTTGAGTCTCATCATCGTCTTCCTCATTGTCTCCACCAACAGGAGTTACAGTTTGGGAATGAGGGTCTACATTATGGTCAGAACCTTCTGCGTCTGGTCCTGGATCCGATTCATAAAGATTCTGGGCATCAGTGCAGATCATTTCCTCGTCTGGATTCACAGAATCGCTGGAGTCGACCTCTGATTCCCAGGCTATAGTATGAGTAAACAGCTCTGCAGACTCAACCATCTGTTCTACCTCATACTCAGACGGGCAGCTGGAGATTTGGGAGCTGTGAGGAAGCAAGTGCGATTGGGGTGACACCTTTGAGGACTGGAGTATTTGTGATGTTGAAGTTGATGTGGAGGAGAGCCCACTTAAAGGAGCACTTGATATCCATTGAAGCACCTGCTGTTTTTGTGCCTCATCTGGAATTTGTAGCGATTGGCGTGGCCGTAAGAAAGGGATCTTATCACATTGTCCGCTAAAAGAAGTAGACATTTTAGTTTGGCTGGAAGATGGTCTTTCTTCTGCAGATGTTACTGTTGCTTTAACACCTACCCCACGGACACAACCTTTTTTCCCCTTCCCAACACGCCTATTCCCCTTTCCACCAGCAGCAGGCCTTTTTCCACTGATTTTGGTGGTTAACTAATTCACAACTCTGGAGTTGTTTGCACAAAAAAACAATGGATGGGAACCGAGCAGAGCTGAGTGGCGAAACTGTGGTATTAGGCCAAAACTATTGGCTGGGTTAGATGCAGAAAAAAATTATATTCAATTTGCAACCTGATGGAGGTCAGTATAGATGGACTAATAGAGAAAGTCCCACACACAGCTAGAAGCCCAAATATATTTTCAGAGGTAGATGCAGAAAAAAAATATATTCAGTTTGCAACCTGATGGAGGTCAGTATAGATGGACTAATAGAGAAAGTCCCACACACTGCTAGAAGGCCAAATATTTTTTCAGAGCTAGATGCAGACAAAAAATTATTTTTAATTTGCAACCTGATGGAGATCAGTATAGATGGACTAATAGAGAAAGTCCCACACACTACTAGAAGGCCAAATATTTTTTCAGAGCTAGATGCAGAAAAAAATTATATTCAGTTTGCAACCTGATGGAGGTCAGTATAGATGGACTAATAGAACAAGTCCCACACACAGCTAGAAGCCCAAATATTTTTTCAGAGGTAGATGAAGATAAAAATTATTTTTAATTTGCAACCTGATGGAGGTCAGTATAGATGGACTAATAGAGAAAGTCCCATACACTGCTAGAAGGCCAAATATTTTTTCAGAGCTAGATGCAGACAAAAAATTATTTTCAGTTTGCAACCTGATGGAGGTCAGTATAGATGGACTAATAGAACAAGTCCCACACACAGGTAGAAGCCCAAATATTTTTTCAGAGGTAGATGCAGAAAAAAATTATATTCAGCTTGCAACCTGATGGAGGTCTGTATAGATGGATTAATAGAACAAGTCCCACACACAGCTAGAAGCCCAATATTTTTTCAGAGGTAGATGCAGAAAAAAATATATTCAGTTTGCAACCTGATGGAGGTCAGTATAGATGGACTAATAGAGAAAGTCCCACACACTGCTAGAAGGCCAAATATTTTTTCAGAGCTAGATGCAGACAAAAAATTATTTTTAATTTGCAACCTGATGGAGGTCAGTATAGATGGACTAATAGAGAAAGTCCCACACACTGCTAGAAGGCCAAATATTTTTTCAGAGCTGGATGCAGAGAAAAATTATTTTTAATTTGCAACCTGATGGAGGTCAGTATAGATGGACTAATAGAGAAAGTCCCACACACTGCTAGAAGGCCAAATATTTTTTCAGAGCTAGATGCAGACAAAAAATTATTTTTAATTTGCAACCTAATGGAGGTCAGTATAGATGGACTAATAGAGAAAGTCCCACACACTGCTAGAAGCACAAATATTTTTTCAGAGGTAGATGCAGAAAAAAATTATATTCAGTTTGCAACCTGATGGAGGTCTGTATAGATGGATTAATAGAACAAGTCCCACACACAGCTAGAAGCCCAATATTTTTTCAGAGGTAGATGCAGAAAAAAAATATATTCAGTTTGCAACCTGATGGAGGTCAGTATAGATGGACTAATAGAGAAAGTCCCACACACTGCTAGAAGGCCAAATATTTTTTCAGAGCTAGATGCAGACAAAAAATTATTTTTAATTTGCAACCTGATGGAGGTCAGTATAGATGGACTAATAGAGAAAGTCCCACACACTGCTAGAAGGCCAAATATTTTTTCAGAGCTGGATGCAGATAAAAATTATTTTTAATTTGCAACCTGATGGAGGTCAGTATAGATGGACTAATAGAGAAAGTCCCACACACTGCTAGAAGGCCAAATATTTTTTCAGAGCTGGATGCAGATAAAAATTATTTTTAATTTGCAACCTGATGGAGGTCAGTATAGATGGACTAATAGAGAAAGTCCCACACACTGCTAGAAGGCCAAATATTTTTTCAGAGCTAGATGCAGACAAAAAATTATTTTTAATTTGCAACCTGATGGAGGTCAGTATAGATGGACTAATAGAGAAAGTCCCACACACTGCTAGAAGGCCAAATATTTTTTCAGAGCTAGATGCAGACAAAAAATTATTTTCAGTTTGCAACCTGATGGAGGTCAGTATAGATGGACTAATAGAACAAGTCCCACACACAGCTAGAAGCCCAAATATTTTTTCAGAGGTAGATGCAGAAAAAAATTATATTCAGTTTGCAACCTGATGGAGGTCAGTATAGATGGATTAATAGAACAAGTCCCACAAACAGCTAGAAGCCCAACATTTTTTCAGAGGTAGATGCAGAAAAAAAATATATTCAGTTTGCAACCTGATGGAGGTCAGTATAGATGGACTAATAGAGAAAGTCCCACACACTGCTAGAAGGCCAAATATTTTTTCAGAGCTAGATGCAGATAAAAAATTATTTTTAATTTGCAACCTGATGGAGGTCAGTATAGATGGACTAATAGAGAAAATCCCGCACACTGTTGGAAGGCCAAATATTTTTTCAGAGCTGGATGCAGATAAAAATTATTTTTGATTTGCAACCTGATGGAGGTCAGTATAGTTGGACTAATAGAGAAAGTCCCTCACACTGCTAGAAGGCCAAATATTTTTTCAGAGCTGGATGCAGATAAAAATTATTTTTAATTTGCAACCTGATGGAGGTCAGTATAGATGGAATAATAGAGAAAGTCCCACACACTGCTAGAAGGCCAAATATTTTTTCAGAGCTAGATGCAGACAAAAAAATTATTTTCAGTTTGCAATCTGATGGAGGTCAGTAGAGATGGACTAATAGAACAAGTCCCACACACAGCTAGAAGCCCAAATATTTTTTCAGAGGTAGATGCAGAAAAAAATTATATTCAGCTTGCAACCTGATGGAGGTCTGTATAGATGGATTAATAGAACAAGTCCCAAACACAGCTAGAAGCCCAATATTTTTTCAGAGGTAGATGCAGAAAAAAATATATTCAGTTTGCAACCTGATGGAGGTCAGTATAGATGGACTAATAGAGAAAGTCCCACACACTGCTTGAAGGCCAAATATTTTTTCAGAGCTAGATGCAGACAAAAAATTATTTTTAATTTGCAACCTGATGGAGGTCAGTATAGATGGACTAATAGAGAAAGTCCCACACACTGCTAGAAGGCCAAATATTTTTTCAGAGCTGGATGCAGATAAAAATTATTTTTAATTTGCAACCTGATGGAGGTCAGTATAGATGGACTAATAGAGAAAGTCCCACACACTGCTAGAAGGCCAAATATTTTTTCAGAGCTGGATGCAGATAAAAATTATTTTTAATTTGCAACCTGATGGAGGTCAGTATAGATGGACTAATAGAGAAAGTCCCACACACTGCTAGAAGGCCAAATATTTTTTCAGAGCTAGATGCAGACAAAAAATTATTTTTAATTTGCAACCTGATGGAGGTCAGTATAGATGGACTAATAGAGAAAGTCCCACACACTGCTAGAAGCACAAATATTTTTTCAGAGGTAGATGCAGAAAAAAATTATATTCAGTTTGCAACCTGATGGAGGTCTGTATAGATGGATTAATAGAACAAGTCCCACACACAGCTAGAAGCCCAATATTTTTTCAGAGGTAGATGCAGAAAAAAAATATATTCAGTTTGCAACCTGATGGAGGTCAGTATAGATGGACTAATAGAGAAAGTCCCACACACTGCTAGAAGGCCAAATATTTTTTCAGAGCTGGATGCAGATAAAAATTATTTTTAATTTGCAACCTGATGGAGGTCAGTATAGATGGACTAATAGAGAAAGTCCCACACACTGCTAGAAGGCCAAATATTTTTTCAGAGCTAGATGCAGACAAAAAATTATTTTTAATTTGCAACCTGATGGAGGTCAGTATAGATGGACTAATAGAGAAAGTCCCACACACTGCTAGAAGGCCAAATATTTTTTCAGAGCTAGATGCAGACAAAAAATTATTTTCAGTTTGCAACCTGATGGAGGTCAGTATAGATGGACTAATAGAACAAGTCCCACACACAGCTAGAAGCCCAAATATTTTTTCAGAGGTAGATGCAGAAAAAAATTATATTCAGTTTGCAACCTGATGGAGGTCAGTATAGATGGATTAATAGAACAAGTCCCACAAACAGCTAGAAGCCCAACATTTTTTCAGAGGTAGATGCAGAAAAAAAATATATTCAGTTTGCAACCTGATGGAGGTCAGTATAGATGGACTAATAGAGAAAGTCCCACACACTGCTAGAAGGCCAAATATTTTTTCAGAGCTAGATGCAGACAAAAAATTATTTTTAATTTGCAACCTGATGGAGGTCAGTATAGATGGACTAATAGAGAAAATCCCACACACTGCTAGAAGGCCAAATATTTTTTCAGAGCTGGATGCAGATAAAAATTATTTTTGATTTGCAACCTGATGGAGGTCAGTATAGTTGGACTAATAGAGAAAGTCCCTCACACTGCTAGAAGGCCAAATATTTTTTCAGAGCTGGATGCAGATAAAAATTATTTTTAATTTGCAACCTGATGGAGGTCAGTATAGATGGACTAATAGAGAAAGTCCCACACACTGCTAGAAGGCCAAATATTTTTTCAGAGCTAGATGCAGACAAAAAAATTATTTTCAGTTTGCAATCTGATGGAGGTCAGTAGAGATGGACTAATAGAACAAGTCCCACACACAGCTAGAAGCCCAAATATTTTTTCAGAGGTAGATGCAGAAAAAAATTATATTCAGCTTGCAACCTGATGGAGGTCTGTATAGATGGATTAATAGAACAAGTCCCAAACACAGCTAGAAGCCCAATATTTTTTCAGAGGTAGATGCAGAAAAAAATATATTCAGTTTGCAACCTGATGGAGGTCAGTATAGATGGACTAATAGAGAAAGTCCCACACACTGCTTGAAGGCCAAATATTTTTTCAGAGCTAGATGCAGACAAAAAATTATTTTTAATTTGCAACCTGATGGAGGTCAGTATAGATGGACTAATAGAGAAAGTCCCACACACTGCTAGAAGGCCAAATATTTTTTCAGAGCTGGATGCAGATAAAAATTATTTTTAATTTGCAACCTGATGGAGGTCAGTATAGATGGACTAATAGAGAAAGTCCCACACACTGCTAGAAGGCCAAATATTTTTTCAGAGCTGGATGCAGATAAAAATTATTTTTAATTTGCAACCTGATGGAGGTCAGTATAGATGGACTAATAGAGAAAGTCCCACACACTGCTAGAAGGCCAAATATTTTTTCAGAGCTAGATGCAGACAAAAAATTATTTTTAATTTGCAACCTGATGGAGGTCAGTATAGATGGACTAATAGAGAAAGTCCCACACACTGCTAGAAGCACAAATATTTTTTCAGAGGTAGATGCAGAAAAAAATTAGATTCAGTTTGCAACCTGATGGAGGTCTGTATAGATGGATTAATAGAACAAGTCCCACACACAGCTAGAAGCCCAATATTTTTTCAGAGGTAGATGCAGAAAAAAAATATATTCAGTTTGCAACCTGATGGAGGTCAGTATAGATGGACTAATAGAGAAAGTCCCACACACTGCTAGAAGGCCAAATATTTTTTCAGAGCTAGATGCAGACAAAAAATTATTTTTAATTTGCAACCTGATGGAGGTCAGTATAGATGGACTAATAGAGAAAGTCCCACACACTGCTAGAAGGCCAAATATTTTTTCAGAGCTAGATGCAGACAAAAAATTATTTTCAGTTTGCAACCTGATGGAGGTCAGTATAGATGGACTAATAGAACAAGTCCCACACACAGCTAGAAGCCCAAATATTTTTTCAGAGGTAGATGCAGAAAAAAATTATATTTAGTTTGCAACCTGATGGAGGTCAGTATAGATGGATTAATAGAACAAGTCCCACACACAGCTAGAAGCCCAACATTTTTTCAGAGGTAGATGCAGAAAAAAAATATATTCAGTTTGCAACCTGATGGAGGTCAGTATAGATGGACTAATAGAGAAAGTCCCACACACTGCTAGAAGGCCAAATATTTTTTCAGAGCTAGATGCAGACAAAAAATTATTTTTAATTTGCAACCTGATGGAGGTCAGTATAGATGGACTAATAGAGAAAGTCCCACACACTGCTAGAAGGCCAAATATTTTTTCAGAGCTGGATGCAGATAAAAATTATTTTTAATTTGCAACCTGATGGAGGTCAGTATAGATGGACTAATAGAGAAAGTCCCACACACTGCTAGAAGGCCAAATATTTTTTCAGAGCTGGATGCAGATAAAAATTATTTTTAATTTGCAACCTGATGGAGGTCAGTATAGATGGACTAATAGAGAAAGTCCCACACACTGCTAGAAGGCCAAATATTTTTTCAGAGCTAGATGCAGACAAAAAATTATTTTTAATTTGCAACCTGATGGAGGTCAGTATAGATGGACTAATAGAGAAAGTCCCACACACTGCTAGAAGCACAAATATTTTTTCAGAGGTAGATGCAGAAAAAAATTATATTCAGTTTGCAACCTGATGGAGGTCTGTATAGATGGATTAATAGAACAAGTCCCACACACAGCTAGAAGCCCAATATTTTTTCAGAGGAAGATGCAGAAAAAAAATATATTCAGTTTGCAACCTGATGGAGGTCAGTATAGATGGACTAATAGAGAAAGTCCCACACACTGCTAGAAGGCCAAATATTTTTTCAGAGCTAGATGCAGACAAAAAATTATTTTTAATTTGCAACCTGATGGAGGTCAGTATAGATGGACTAATAGAGAAAGTCCCACACACTGCTAGAAGGCCAAATATTTTTTCAGAGCTGGATGCAGATAAAAATTATTTTTAATTTGCAACCTGATGGAGGTCAGTATAGATGGACTAATAGAGAAAGTCCCACACACTGCTAGAAGGCCAAATATTTTTTCAGAGCTAGATGCAGACAAAAAATTATTTTTAATTTGCAACCTGATGGACGTCAGTATAGATGGACTAATAGCGAAAGTCCCACACACTGCTAGAAGGCCAAATATTTTTTCAGAGCTGGATGCAGATAAAAATTATTTTTAATTTGCAACCTGATGGAGGTCAGTATAGATGGACTAATAGAGAAAGTCCCACACACTGCTAGAAGGCCAAATATTTTTTCAGAGCTAGATGCAGACAAAAAATTATTTTCAGTTTGCAACCTGATGGAGGTCAGTATAGATGGACTAATAGAACAAGTCCCACACACAGCTAGAAGCCCAAATATTTTTTCAGAGGTAGATGCAGAAAAAAATTATATTCAGTTTGCAACCTGATGGAGGTCAGTATAGATGGATTAATAGAACAAGTCCCACACACAGCTAGAAGCCCAAAATTTTTTCAGAGGTAGATGCAGAAAAAAAATATATTCAGTTTGCAACCTGATGGAGGTCAGTATAGATGGACTAATAGAGAAAGTCCCACACACTGCTAGAAGGCCAAATATTTTTTCAGAGCTAGATGCAGACAAAAAATTATTTTAATTTGCAACCTGATGGAGGTCAGTATAGATGGACTAATAGAGAAAGTCCCACACACTGCTAGAAGGCCAAATATTTTTTCAGAGCTGGATGCAGATAAAAATTATTTTTAATTTGCAACCTGATGGAGGTCAGTATAGATGGACTAATAGAGAAAGTCCCACACACTGCTAGAAGGCCAAATATTTTTTCAGAGCTGGATGCAGATAAAAATTATTTTTAATTTGCAACCTGATGGAGGTCAGTATAGATGGACTAATAGAGAAAGTCCCACACACTGCTAGAAGGCCAAATATTTTTTCAGAGCTAGATGCAGACAAAAAATTATTTTTAATTTGCAACCTGATGGACGTCAGTATAGATGGACTAATAGAGAAAGTCCCACACACTGCTAGAAGGCCAAATATTTTTTCAGAGCTGGATGCAGATAAAAATTATTTTTAATTTGCAACCTGATGGAGGTCAGTATAGATGGACTAATAGAGAAAGTCCCACACACTGCTAGAAGGCCAAATATTTTTTCAGAGCTAGATGCAGACAAAAAATTATTTTCAGTTTGCAACCTGATGGAGGTCAGTATAGATGGACTAATAGAACAAGTCCCACACACAGCTAGAAGCCCAAATATTTTTTCAGAGGTAGATGCAGAAAAAAATTATATTCAGTTTGCAACCTGATGGAGGTCAGTATAGATGGATTAATAGAACAAGTCCCACACACAGCTAGAAGCCCAAAATTTTTTCAGAGGTAGATGCAGAAAAAAAATATATTCAGTTTGCAACCTGATGGAGGTCAGTATAGATGGACTAATAGAGAAAGTCCCACACACTGCTAGAAGGCCAAATATTTTTTCAGAGCTAGATGCAGACAAAAAATTATTTTTAATTTGCAACCTGATGGAGGTCAGTATAGATGGACTAATAGAGAAAGTCCCACACACTGCTAGAAGGCCAAATATTTTTTCAGAGCTGGATGCAGATAAAAATTATTTTTAATTTGCAACCTGATGGAGGTCAGTATAGATGGACTAATAGAGAAAGTCCCACACACTGCTAGAAGGCCAAATATTTTTTCAGAGCTGGATGCAGATAAAAATTATTTTTAATTTGCAACCTGATGGAGGTCAGTATAGATGGACTAATAGAGAAAGTCCCACACACTGCTAGAAGGCCAAATATTTTTTCAGAGCTAGATGCAGACAAAAAATTATTTTTAATTTGCAACCCGATGGAGGTCAGTATAGATGGACTAATAGAGAAAGTCCCACACACTGCTAGAAGCACAAATATTTTTTCAGAGGTAGATGCAGAAAAAAATTATATTCAGTTTGCAACCTGATGGAGGTCTGTATAGATGGATTAATAGAACAAGTCCCACACACAGCTAGAAGCCCAATATTTTTTCAGAGGTAGATGCAGAAAAAAAATATATTCAGTTTGCAACCTGATGGAGGTCAGTATAGATGGACTAATAGAGAAAGTCCCACACACTGCTGGAAGGCCAAATATTTTTTCAGAGCTAGATGCAGACAAAAAATTATTTTTAATTTGCAACCTGATGGAGGTCAGTATAGATGGACTAATAGAGAAAGTCCCACACACTGCTAGAAGGCCAAATATTTTTTCAGAGCTGGATGCAGATAAAAATTATTTTTAATTTGCAACCTGATGGAGGTCAGTATAGATGGACTAATAGACAAAGTCCCACACACTGCTAGAAGGCCAAATATTTTTTCAGAGCTGGATGCAGATAAAAATTATTTTTAATTTGCAACCTGATGGAGGTCAGTATAGATGGACTAATAGAGAAAGTCCCACACACTGCTAGAAGGCCAAATATTTTTTCAGAGCTAGATGCAGACAAAAAATTATTTTTAATTTGCAACCTGATGGAGGTCAGTATAGATGGACTAATAGAGAAAGTCCCACACACTGCTAGAAGGCCAAATATTTTTTCAGAGCTGGATGCAGATAAAAATTATTTTTAATTTGCAACCTGATGGAGGTCAGTATAGATGGACTAATAGAGAAAGTCCCACACACTGCTAGAAGGCCAAATATTTTTTCAGAGCTAGATGCAGACAAAAAATTATTTTCAGTTTGCAACCTGATGGAGGTCAGTATAGATGGACTAATAGAACCAGTCCCACACACAGCTAGAAGCCCAAATATTTTTTCAGAGGTAGATGCAGAAAAAAATTATATTCAGTTTGCAACCTGATGGAGGTCAGTATAGATGGATTAATAGAACAAGTCCCACACACAGCTAGAAGCCCAACATTTTTTCAGAGGTAGATGCAGAAAAAAAATATATTCAGTTTGCAACCTGATGGAGGTCAGTATAGATGGACTAATAGAGAAAGTCCCACACACTGCTAGAAGGCCAAATATTTTTTCAGAGCTAGATGCAGACAAAAAATTATTTTTAATTTGCAACCTGATGGAGGTCAGTATAGATGGACTAATAGAGAAAGTCCCACACACTGCTAGAAGGCCAAATATTTTTTCAGAGCTGGATGCAGATAAAAATTATTTTTAATTTGCAACCTGATGGAGGTCAGTATAGATGGACTAATAGAGAAAGTCCCACACACTGCTAGAAGGCCAAATATTTTTTCAGACCTGGATGCAGATAAAAATTATTTTTAATTTGCAACCTGATGGAGGTCAGTATAGATGGACTAATAGAGAAAGTCCCACACACTGCTAGAAGGCCAAATATTTTTTCAGAGCTAGATGCAGACAAAAAATTATTTTTAATTTGCAACCTGATGGAGGTCAGTATAGATGGACTAATAGAGAAAGTCCCACACACTGCTAGAAGCACAAATATTTTTTCAGAGGTAGATGCAGAAAAAAATTATATTCAGTTTGCAACCTGATGGAGGTCTGTATAGATGGATTAATAGAACAAGTCCCACACACAGCTAGAAGCCCAATATTTTTTCAGAGGTAGATGCAGAAAAAAAATATATTCAGTTTGCAACCTGATGGAGGTCAGTATAGATGGACTAATAGAGAAAGTCCCACACACTGCTAGAAGGCCAAATATTTTTTCAGAGCTAGATGCAGACAAAAAATTATTTTTAATTTGCAACCTGATGGAGGTCAGTATAGATGGACTAATAGAGAAAGTCCCACACACTGCTAGAAGGCCAAATATTTTTTCAGAGCTGGATGCAGATAAAAATTATTTTTAATTTGCAACCTGATGGAGGTCAGTATAGATGGACTAATAGAGAAAGTCCCACACACTGCTAGAAGGCCAAATATTTTTTCAGAGCTGGATGCTGATAAAAATTATTTTTAATTTGCAACCTGATGGAGGTCAGTATAGATGGACTAATAGAGAAAGTCCCACACACTGCTAGAAGGCCAAATATTTTTTCAGAGCTAGATGCAGACAAAAAATTATTTTTAATTTGCAACCTGATGGAGGTCAGTATAGATGGACTAATAGAGAAAGTCCCACACACTGCTAGAAGGCCAAATATTTTTTCAGAGCTGGATGCAGATAAAAATTATTTTTAATTTGCAACCTGATGGAGGTCAGTATAGATGGACTAATAGAGAAAGTCCCACACACTGCTAGAAGGCCAAATATTTTTTCAGAGCTAGATGCAGACAAAAAATTATTTTCAGTTTGCAACCTGATGGAGGTCATAATAGATGGACTAATAGAACAAGTCCCACACACAGCTAGAAGCCCAAATATTTTTTCAGAGGTAGATGCAGAAAAAAATTATATTCAGTTTGCAACCTGATGGAGGTCAGTATAGATGGATTAATAGAACAAGTCCCACACACAGCTAGAAGCCCAACATTTTTTCAGAGGTAGATGCAGAAAAAAAATATATTCAGTTTGCAACCTGATGGAGGTCAGTATAGATGGACTAATAGAGAAAGTCCCACACACTGCTAGAAGGCCAAATATTTTTTCAGAGCTAGATGCAGACAAAAAATTATTTTTAATTTGCAACCTGATGGAGGTCAGTATAGATGGACTAATAGAGAAAGTCCCACACACTGCTAGAAGGCCAAATATTTTTTCAGAGCTGGATGCAGATAAAAATTATTTTTGATTTGCAACCTGATGGAGGTCAGTATAGTTGGACTAATAGAGAAAGTCCCTCACACTGCTAGAAGGCCAAATATTTTTTCAGAGCTGGATGCAGATAAAAATTATTTTTAATTTGCAACCTGATGGAGGTCAGTATAGATGGACTAATAGAGAAAGTCCCACACACTGCTAGAAGGCCAAATATTTTTTCAGAGCTAGATGCAGACAAAAAAATTATTTTCAGTTTGCAATCTGATGGAGGTCAGTAGAGATGGACTAACAGAACAAGTCCCACACACAGCTAGAAGCCCAAATATTTTTTCAGAGGTAGATGCAGAAAAAAATTATATTCAGTTTGCAACCTGATGGAGGTCTGTATAGATGGATTAATAGAACAAGTCCCACACACAGCTAGAAGCCCAATATTTTTTCAGAGGTAGATGCAGAAAAAAAATATATTCAGTTTGCAACCTGATGGAGGTCAGTATAGATGGACTAATAAAGAAAGTCTCACACACTGCTAGAAGGCCAAATATTTTTTCAGAGCTGGATGCAGATAAAAATTATTTTTAATTTGCAACCTGATGGAGGTCAGTATAGATGGACTAATAGAGAAAGTCCCACACACTGCTAGAAGGCCAAATATTTTTTCAGAGCTAGATGCAGACAAAAAAATATTTTTAATTTGCAACCTGATGGAGGTCAGTATAGATGGACTAATAGAGAAAGTCCCACACACTGCTAGAAGGCCAAATATTTTTTCAGAGCTGGATGCAGATAAAAATTATTTTTAATTTGCAACCTGATGGAGGTCAGTATAGATGGACTAATAGAGAAAGTCCCACACACTGCTAGAAGGCCAAATATTTTTTCAGAGCTAGATGCAGACAAAAAATTATTTTCAGTTTGCAACCTGATGGAGGTCAGTATAGATGGACTAATAGAACAAGTCCCACACACAGCTAGAAGCCCAAATATTTTTTCAGAGGTAGATGCAGAAAAAAATTATATTCAGTTTGCAACCTGATGGAGGTCAGTATAGATGGATTAATAGAACAAGTCCCACACACAGCTAGAAGCCCAACATTTTTTCAGAGGTAGATGCAGAAAAAAAATATATTCAGTTTGCAACCTGATGGAGGTCAGTATAGATGGACTAATAGAGAAAGTCCCACACACTGCTAGAAGGCCAAATATTTTTTCAGAGCTAGATGCAGACAAAAAATTATTTTTAATTTGCAACCTGATGGAGGTCAGTATAGATGGACTAATAGAGAAAGTCCCACACACTGCTAGAAGGCCAAATATTTTTTCAGAGCTGGATGCAGATAAAAATTATTTTTAATTTGCAACCTGATGGAGGTCAGTATAGATGGACTAATAGAGAAAGTCCCACACACTGCTAGAAGGCCAAATATTTTTTCAGACCTGGATGCAGATAAAAATTATTTTTAATTTGCAACCTGATGGAGGTCAGTATAGATGGACTAATAGAGAAAGTCCCACACACTGCTAGAAGGCCAAATATTTTTTCAGAGCTAGATGCAGACAAAAAATTATTTTTAATTTGCAACCTGATGGAGGTCAGTATAGATGGACTAATAGAGAAAGTCCCACACACTGCTAGAAGCACAAATATTTTTTCAGAGGTAGATGCAGAAAAAAATTATATTCAGTTTGCAACCTGATGGAGGTCTGTATAGATGGATTAATAGAACAAGTCCCACACACAGCTAGAAGCCCAATATTTTTTCAGAGGTAGATGCAGAAAAAAAATATATTCAGTTTGCAACCTGATGGAGGTCAGTATAGATGGACTAATAGAGAAAGTCCCACACACTGCTAGAAGGCCAAATATTTTTTCAGAGCTAGATGCAGACAAAAAATTATTTTTAATTTGCAACCTGATGGAGGTCAGTATAGATGGACTAATAGAGAAAGTCCCACACACTGCTAGAAGGCCAAATATTTTTTCAGAGCTGGATGCAGATAAAAATTATTTTTAATTTGCAACCTGATGGAGGTCAGTATAGATGGACTAATAGAGAAAGTCCCACACACTGCTAGAAGGCCAAATATTTTTTCAGAGCTGGATGCTGATAAAAATTATTTTTAATTTGCAACCTGATGGAGGTCAGTATAGATGGACTAATAGAGAAAGTCCCACACACTGCTAGAAGGCCAAATATTTTTTCAGAGCTAGATGCAGACAAAAAATTATTTTTAATTTGCAACCTGATGGAGGTCAGTATAGATGGACTAATAGAGAAAGTCCCACACACTGCTAGAAGGCCAAATATTTTTTCAGAGCTGGATGCAGATAAAAATTATTTTTAATTTGCAACCTGATGGAGGTCAGTATAGATGGACTAATAGAGAAAGTCCCACACACTGCTAGAAGGCCAAATATTTTTTCAGAGCTAGATGCAGACAAAAAATTATTTTCAGTTTGCAACCTGATGGAGGTCATAATAGATGGACTAATAGAACAAGTCCCACACACAGCTAGAAGCCCAAATATTTTTTCAGAGGTAGATGCAGAAAAAAATTATATTCAGTTTGCAACCTGATGGAGGTCAGTATAGATGGATTAATAGAACAAGTCCCACACACAGCTAGAAGCCCAACATTTTTTCAGAGGTAGATGCAGAAAAAAAATATATTCAGTTTGCAACCTGATGGAGGTCAGTATAGATGGACTAATAGAGAAAGTCCCACACACTGCTAGAAGGCCAAATATTTTTTCAGAGCTAGATGCAGACAAAAAATTATTTTTAATTTGCAACCTGATGGAGGTCAGTATAGATGGACTAATAGAGAAAGTCCCACACACTGCTAGAAGGCCAAATATTTTTTCAGAGCTGGATGCAGATAAAAATTATTTTTGATTTGCAACCTGATGGAGGTCAGTATAGTTGGACTAATAGAGAAAGTCCCTCACACTGCTAGAAGGCCAAATATTTTTTCAGAGCTGGATGCAGATAAAAATTATTTTTAATTTGCAACCTGATGGAGGTCAGTATAGATGGACTAATAGAGAAAGTCCCACACACTGCTAGAAGGCCAAATATTTTTTCAGAGCTAGATGCAGACAAAAAAATTATTTTCAGTTTGCAATCTGATGGAGGTCAGTAGAGATGGACTAACAGAACAAGTCCCACACACAGCTAGAAGCCCAAATATTTTTTCAGAGGTAGATGCAGAAAAAAATTATATTCAGTTTGCAACCTGATGGAGGTCTGTATAGATGGATTAATAGAACAAGTCCCACACACAGCTAGAAGCCCAATATTTTTTCAGAGGTAGATGCAGAAAAAAAATATATTCAGTTTGCAACCTGATGGAGGTCAGTATAGATGGACTAATAAAGAAAGTCTCACACACTGCTAGAAGGCCAAATATTTTTTCAGAGCTGGATGCAGATAAAAATTATTTTTAATTTGCAACCTGATGGAGGTCAGTATAGATGGACTAATAGAGAAAGTCCCACACACTGCTAGAAGGCCAAATATTTTTTCAGAGCTAGATGCAGACAAAAAAATATTTTTAATTTGCAACCTGATGGAGGTCAGTATAGATGGACTAATAGAGAAAGTCCCACACACTGCTAGAAGGCCAAATATTTTTTCAGAGCTGGATGCAGATAAAAATTATTTTTAATTTGCAACCTGATGGAGGTCAGTATAGATGGACTAATAGAGAAAGTCCCACACACTGCTAGAAGGCCAAATATTTTTTCAGAGCTAGATGCAGACAAAAAATTATTTTCAGTTTGCAACCTGATGGAGGTCAGTATAGATGGACTAATAGAACAAGTCCCACACACAGCTAGAAGCCCAAATATTTTTTCAGAGGTAGATGCAGAAAAAAATTATATTCAGTTTGCAACCTGATGGAGGTCAGTATAGATGGATTAATAGAACAAGTCCCACACACAGCTAGAAGCCCAACATTTTTTCAGAGGTAGATGCAGAAAAAAAATATATTCAGTTTGCAACCTGATTGAGGTCAGTATAGATGGACTAATAGAGAAAGTCCCACACACTGCTAGAAGGCCAAATATTTTTTCAGAGCTAGATGCAGACAAAAAATTATTTTTAATTTGCAACCTGATGGAGGTCAGTATAGATGGACTAATAGAGAAAGTCCCACACACTGCTAGAAGGCCAAATATTTTTTCAGAGCTGGATGCAGATAAAAATTATTTTTGATTTGCAACCTGATGGAGGTCAGTATAGTTGGACTAATAGAGAAAGTCCCTCACACTGCTAGAAGGCCAAATATTTTTTCAGAGCTGGATGCAGATAAAAATTATTTTTAATTTGCAACCTGATGGAGGTCAGTATAGATGGACTAATAGAGAAAGTCCCACACACTGCTAGAAGGCCAAATATTTTTTCAGAGCTAGATGCAGACAAAAAAATTATTTTCAGTTTGCAATCTGATGGAGGTCAGTAGAGATGGACTAATAGAACAAGTCCCACACACAGCTAGAAGCCCAAATATTTTTTCAGAGGTAGATGCAGAAAAAAATTATATTCAGTTTGCAACCTGATGGAGGTCTGTATAGATGGATTAATAGAACAAGTCCCACACACAGCTAGAAGCCCAATATTTTTTCAGAGGTAGATGCAGAAAAAAAATATATTCAGTTTGCAACCTGATGGAGGTCAGTATAGATGGACTAATAGAGAAAGTCCCACACACTGCTAGAAGGCCAAATATTTTTTCAGAGCTAGATGCAGACAAAAAATTATTTTTAATTTGCAACCTGATGGAGGTCAGTATAGATGGACTAATAGAGAAAATCCCACACACTGATAGAAGGCCAAATATTTTTTCAGAGCTGGATGCAGATAAAAATTATTTTTAATTTGCAACCTGATGGAGGTCAGTATAGATGGACTAATAGAGAAAGTCCCACACACTGCTAGAAGGCCAAATATTTTTTCAGAGCTGGATGCAGATAAAAATTATTTTTAATTTGCAACCTGATGGAGGTCAGTATAGATGGACTAATAGAGAAAGTCCCACACACTGCTAGAAGGCCAAATATTTTTTCAGAGCTAGATGCAGACAAAAAATTATTTTTAATTTGCAACCTGATGGAGGTCAGTATAGATGGACTAATAGAGAAAGTCCCACACACTGCTAGAAGCCCAAATATTTTTTCAGAGGTAGATGCAGAAAAAAATTATATTCAGTTTGCAACCTGATGGAGGTCTGTATAGATGGATTAATAGAACAAGTCCCACACACAGCTAGAAGCCCAATATTTTTTCAGAGGTAGATGCAGAAAAAAAATATATTCAGTTTGCAACCTGATGGAGGTCAGTATAGATGGACTAATAGAGAAAGTCCCACACACTGCTAGAAGGCCAAATATTTTTTCAGAGCTAGATGCAGACAAAAAATTATTTTTAATTTGCAACCTGATGGAGGTCAGTATAGATGGACTAACAGAGAAAGTCCCACACACTGCTAGAAGGCCAAATATTTTTTCAGAGCTGGATGCAGATAAAAATTATTTTTAATTTGCAACCTGATGGAGGTCAGTATAGATGGACTAATAGAGAAAGTCCCACACACTGCTAGAAGGCCAAATATTTTTTCAGAGCTAGATGCAGAAAAAAATTATATTCAGTTTGCAACCTGATGGAGGTCAGTATAGATGGACTAATAGAACAAGTCCCACACACAGCTAGAAGCCCAAATATTTTTTCAGAGGTAGATGCAGATAAAAATTATTTTTAATTTGCAACCTGATGGAGGTCAGTATAGATGGACTAATAGAACAAGTCCCACACACAGCTAGAAGCCCAACATTTTTTCAGAGGTAGATGCAGAAAAAAAATATATTCAGTTTGCAACCTGATGGAGGTCAGTATAGATGGACTAATAAAGAAAGTCTCACACACTGCTAGAAGGCCAAATATTTTTTCAGAGCTGGATGCAGATAAAAATTATTTTTAATTTGCAACCTGATGGAGGTCAGTAAAGATGGACTAATAGAGAAAGTCCCACACACTGCTAGAAGGCCAAATATTTTTTCAGAGCTAGATGCAGACAAAAAATTATTTTTAATTTGCAACCTGATGGAGGTCAGTATAGATGGACTAATAGAGAAAGTCCCACACACTGCTAGAAGGCCAAATATTTTTTCAGAGCTGGATGCAGATAAAAATTATTTTTAATTTGCAACCTGATGGAGGTCAGTATAGATGGACTAATAGAGAAAGTCCCACACACTGCTAGAAGGCCAAATATTTTTTCAGAGCTGGATGCAGATAAAAATTATTTTTAATTTGCAACCTGATGGAGGTCAGTATAGATGGACTAATAGAGAAAGTCCCACACACTGCTAGAAGGCCAAATATTTTTTCAGAGCTAGATGCAGACAAAAAATTATTTTTAATTTGCAACCTGATGGAGGTCAGTATAGATGGACTAATAGAGAAAGTCCCACACACTGCTAGAAGGCCAAATATTTTTTCAGAGCTAGATGCAGACAAAAAATTATTTTCAGTTTGCAACCTGATGGAGGTCAGTATAGATGGACTAATAGAACAAGTCCCACACACAGCTAGAAGCCCAAATATTTTTTCAGAGGTAGATGCAGAAAAAAATTATATTCAGTTTGCAACCTGATGGAGGTCAGTATAGATGGATTAATAGAACAAGTCCCACACACAGCTAGAAGCCCAACATTTTTCAGAGGTAGATGCAGAAAAAAAATATATTCAGTTTGCAACCTGATGGAGGTCAGTATAGATGGACTAATAGAGAAAGTCCCACACACTGCTAGAAGGCCAAATATTTTTTCAGAGCTAGATGCAGACAAAAAATTATTTTTAATTTGCAACCTGATGGAGGTCAGTATAGATGGACTAATAGAGAAAGTCCCACACACTGCTAGAAGGCCAAATATTTTTTCAGAGCTGGATGCAGATAAAAATTATTTTTGATTTGCAACCTGATGGAGGTCAGTATAGTTGGACTAATAGAGAAAGTCCCTCACACTGCTAGAAGGCCAAATATTTTTTCAGAGCTGGATGCAGATAAAAATTATTTTTAATTTGCAACCTGATGGAGGTCAGTATAGATGGACTAATAGAGAAAGTCCCACACACTGCTAGAAGGCCAAATATTTTTTCAGAGCTAGATGCAGACAAAAAAATTATTTTCAGTTTGCAATCTGATGGAGGTCAGTAGAGATGGACTAATAGAACAAGTCCCACACACAGCTAGAAGCCCAAATATTTTTTCAGAGGTAGATGCAGAAAAAAATTATATTCAGTTTGCAACCTGATGGAGGTCTGTATAGATGGATTAATAGAACAAGTCCCACACACAGCTAGAAGCCCAATATTTTTTCAGAGGTAGATGCAGAAAAAAAATATATTCAGTTTGCAACCTGATGGACGTCAGTATAGATGGACTAATAGAGAAAGTCCCACACACTGCTAGAAGGCCAAATATTTTTTCAGAGCTGGATGCAGATAAAAATTATTTTTAATTTGCAACCTGATGGAGGTCAGTATAGATGGACTAATAGAGAAAGTCCCACACACTGCTAGAAGGCCAAATATTTTTTCAGAGCTAGATGCAGACAAAAAATTATTTTTAATTTGCAACCTGATGGAGGTCAGTATAGATGGACTAATAGAGAAAGTCCCACACACTGCTAGAAGGCCAAATATTTTTTCAGAGCTGGATGCAGATAAAAATTATTTTTAATTTGCAACCTGATGGAGGTCAGTACAGATGGACTAATAGAGAAAGTCCCACACACTGCTAGAAGGCCAAATATTTTTTCAGAGCTAGATGCAGACAAAAAATTATTTTCAGTTTGCAACCTGATGGAGGTCAGTATAGATGGACTAATAGAACAAGTCCCACACACAGCTAGAAGCCCAAATATTTTTTCAGAGGTAGATGCAGAAAAAAATTATATTCAGTTTGCAAACTGATGGAGGTCAGTATAGATGGATTAATAGAACAAGTCCCACACACAGCTAGAAGCCCAACATTTTTTCAGAGGTAGATGCAGAAAAACAATATATTCAGTTTGCAACCTGATGGAGGTCAGTATAGATGGACTAATAGAGAAAGTCCCACACACTGCTAGAAGGCCAAATATTTTTTCAGAGCTAGATGCAGACAAAAAATTATTTTTAATTTGCAACCTGATGGAGGTCAGTATAGATGGACTAATAGAGAAAGTCCCACACACTGCTAGAAGGCCAAATATTTTTTCAGAGCTGGATGCAGATAAAAATTATTTTTGATTTGCAACCTGATGGAGGTCAGTATAGTTGGACTAATAGAGAAAGTCCCTCACACTGCTAGAAGGCCAAATATTTTTTCAGAGCTGGAAGCAGATAAAAATTATTTTTAATTTGCAACCTGATGGAGGTCAGTATAGATGGACTAATAGAGAAAGTCCCACACACTGCTAGAAGGCCAAATATTTTTTCAGAGCTAGATGCAGACAAAAAAATTATTTTCAGTTTGCAATCTGATGGAGGTCAGTAGAGATGGACTAATAGAACAAGTCCCACACACAGCTAGAAGCCCAAATATTTTTTCAGAGGTAGATGCAGAAAAAAATTATATTCAGTTTGCAACCTGATGGAGGTCTGTATAGATGGATTAATAGAACAAGTCCCACACACAGCTAGAAGCCCAATATTTTTTCAGAGGTAGATGCAGAAAAAAAATATATTCAGTTTGCAACCTGATGGAGGTCAGTATAGATGGACTAATAGAGAAAGTCCCACACACTGCTAGAAGGCCAAATATTTTTTCAGAGCTAGATGCAGACAAAAAATTATTTTTAATTTGCAACCTGATGGAGGTCAGTATAGATGGACTAATAGAGAAAGTCCCACACACTGCTAGAAGGCCAAATATTTTTTCAGAGCTGGATGCAGATAAAAATTATTTTTAATTTGCAACCTGATGGAGGTCAGTATAGATGGACTAATAGAGAAAGTCCCACACACTGCTAGAAGGCCAAATATTTTTTCAGAGCTGGATGCAGATAAAAATTATTTTTAATTTGCAACCTGATGGAGGTCAGTATAGATGGACTAATAGAGAAAGTCCCACACACTGCTAGAAGGCCAAATATTTTTTCAGAGCTAGATGCAGACAAAAAATTATTTTTAATTTGCAACCTGATGGAGGTCAGTATAGATGGACTAATAGAGAAAGTCCCACACACTGCTAGAAGCCCAAATATTTTTTCAGAGGTAGATGCAGAAAAAAATTATATTCAGTTTGCAACCTGATGGAGGTCTGTATAGATGGATTAATAGAACAAGTCCCACACACAGCTAGAAGCCCAATATTTTTTCAGAGGTAGATGCAGAAAAAAAATATATTCAGTTTGCAACCTGATGGAGGTCAGTATAGATGGACTAATAGAGAAAGTCCCACACACTGCTAGAAGGCCAAATATTTTTTCAGAGCTAGATGCAGACAAAAAATTATTTTTAATTTGCAACCTGATGGAGGTCAGTATAGATGGACTAATAGAGAAAGTCCCACACACTGCTAGAAGGCCAAATATTTTTTCAGAGCTGGATGCAGATAAAAATTATTTTTAATTTGCAACCTGATGGAGGTCAGTATAGATGGACTAATAGAGAAAGTCCCACACACTGCTAGAAGGCCAAATATTTTTTCAGAGCTGGATGCAGATAAAAATTATTTTTAATTTGCAACCTGATGGAGGTCAGTATAGATGGACTAATAGAGAAAGTCCCACACACTGCTAGAAGGCCAAATATTTTTTCAGAGCTAGATGCAGAAAAAAATTATATTCAGTTTGCAACCTGATGGAGGTCAGTATAGATGGACTAATAGAACAAGTCCCACACACAGCTAGAAGCCCAAATATTTTTTCAGAGGTAGATGCAGATAAAAATTATTTTTAATTTGCAACCTGATGGAGGTCAGTATAGATGGACTAATAGAGAAAGTCCCACACACTGCTAGAAGGCCAAATATTTTTTCAGAGCTAGATGCAGACAAAAAAATATTTTCAGTTTGCAACCTGATGGAGGTCAGTATAGATGGACTAATAGAACAAGTCCCACACACAGCTAGAAGCCGAAATATTTTTTCAGAGGTAGATGCAGAAAAAAATTATATTCAGCTTGCAACCTGATGGAGGTCTGTATAGATGGATTAATAGAACAAGTCCCACACACAGCTAGAAGCCCAATATTTTTTCAGAGGTAGATGCAGAAAAAAAATATATTCAGTTTGCAACCTGATGGAGGTCAGTATAGATGGACTAATAGAGAAAGTCCCACACACTGCTATAAGGCCAAATATTTTTTCAGAGCTAGATGCAGACAAAAAATTATTTTTAATTTGCAACCTGATGGAGGTCAGTATAGATGGACTAATAGAGAAAGTCCCACACACTGCTAGAAGGCCAAATATTTTTTCAGAGCTGGATGCAGATAAAAATTATTTTTAATTTGCAACCTGATGGAGGTCAGTATGGATGGACTAATAGAGAAAGTCCCACACACTGCTAGAAGGCCAAATATTTTTTCAGAGCTGGATGCAGATAAAAATTATTTTTAATTTGCAACCTGATGGAGGTCAGTATAGATGGACTAATAGAGAAAGTCCCACACACTGCTAGAAGGCCAAATATTTTTTCAGAGCTAGATGCAGAAAAAAATTATATTCAGTTTGCAACCTGATGGAGGTCAGTATAGATGGACTAATAGAACAAGTCCCACACACAGCTAGAAGCCCAAATATTTTTTCAGAGGTAGATGCAGATAAAAATTATTTTTAATTTGCAACCTGATGGAGGTCAGTATAGATGGACTAATAGAGAAAGTCCCACACACTGCTTGAAGGCCAAATATTTTTTCAGAGCTAGATGCAGACAAAAAATTATTTTCAGTTTGCAACCTGATGGAGGTCAGTATAGATGGACTAATAGAACAAGTCCCACACACAGCTAGAAGCCCAAATATTTTTTCAGAGGTAGATGCAGAAAAAAATTATATTCAGTTTGCAACCTGATGGAGGTCTGTATAGATGGATTAATAGAACAAGTCCCACACACAGCTAGAAGCCCAATATTTTTTCAGAGGTAGATGGAGAAAAAAAATATATTCAGTTTGCAACCTGATGGAGGTCAGTATAGATGGACTAATAGAGAAAGTCCCACACACTGCTAGAAGGCCAAATATTTTTTCAGAGCTAGATGCAGAAAAAAATTATATTCAGTTTGCAACCTGATGGAGGTCAGTATAGATGGACTAATAGAACAAGTCCCACACACTGCTAGAAGCCCAAATATTTTTTCAGAGCTAGATGCAGAAAAAAATTATTTTCAATTTGCAACCTGATGGAGGTCAGTATAGATGGACTAATAGAATGATGCTATGCCCAAAAGATTTTACTTCACTAGGTGCAGTAAAAAAATTGGTATTCTATACACAGGTGGTATATCTTGCAACACAGATAGGCTACTCCACTGACTAACACACTCTGCAATAGGCCAAAAAGGATTAGCTTTGCTAGATTCCGCCAAATGCTGTGAAAAAAACTTGCACAGCACTGGCACAGACCTGCCTGGCAAAAACTGATAGGAACTGATGTAACCTAGTCCTGAAAAGGACTGCAATTACAATTAGTCTTTACTCCCAAGCTATCTGTAGATTTGTGCGAAAATTGGCTTGAAATTAACAAGGTATAGCGCACACAGCAACAGCAGTGCAGTCTAACACGCAGCTGCAGCAGTGAGAAAATGGTGGCGACGGGGAAAATGGCTTGGTCTTATAGGGCAAGGACATGTGACATACACTGCCAATGACACATGCCCTTGCTTGTGTGAAAAAAGCACTTCGCTCCGTGTGTGCACTGCTGATAGGCTGACAGATTGCACCTCCCCACTGTAAATGCGGGAAAGAGAAAAAAAAATGGAGATCTTCATTATTCCTGCAGAGATCCATCCCCTGCCCCTCCCCCCACCCCGCTGTACACTCAAACTGCGTATTAACATTAATTTTCATCATTACTGAGAAAAAATCCAGTTATGATTTTGGTGCACGAAGTTATCGAACATAACCTCGAACAGCCGAATTTTTCTCAAATCGTTCGTGTTCGCCGAACGGCTCGAACACCGCCCAAAACAGCTCGAATTTGAGATTGGCGAACAGTTCGAATAGAACAACGCTCATCTCTAGTTGTAACTAGAAAAAATATTGAAATGCCAGAATTACAATTTTTTGGGATTCACAACCTTGCAATAAAAGGCCATAAGAGGAGCTAAAACTTAGCAATTTTTTGGGGGTTTTTACAGATTACTGAATTTTTTTCACCACTTAAATAAAAAAAATATATTCATGCTTGGTATCTATGTAATCAGACTGACCTGGAGGATCAAATTGTCAGGTCAGTTTTACCATATAGTGAACATGATAAATAATAATAAAAAAAAAACTTTTGTGAAATTGCACTTTTTTTTTGCAATTTCAACACATTTGGAATTTTTCCCCCGCTTTCTAGTGCACCACATTTGAAAAATTATGTCATTCAAAAGTACAACTCGTCCCGCAAAAAACAAGCCCTCATATGACTATGTGGATGGAAAAATAAAAAGTTATGGCCCTTGGAAGATGGGGAGGAAAAAACATAAGAAATGTCAAATAGTCCCGCCATGAAGGGGTTAAATCTACATTAAGGAAATTTGAATTGTTACTGTATTATATATCAGATGTGGCCACCAGGTGGTTCAAAAGACTGTTGTGGTTTTAAAGGATCTTTCTTGAGGCTCTGCAACCTCCTGGCAATAAAGTGTCCTTAATACTGTGAGAGAACAAGACCTTTATGACAGACAGCTCTCATAGTTCACTTGAGCCCAAGGACATTTCCAGTCTCTGACAGCTACTGAAGAGCAAGTTCCAGTTAATAAAAAAACTGCACAGGACCATGAAGGAGATAAATGGACTTTGTCGGAGCACATTACCCAATCCTCTTTAGTGCTGTGACTCCAAGTTTTTCTTCCTACATAGTGATACCACCTTTGAACAACTGTTTAGGGAACTGCAGCAAAGCACCAACTCACCAGAATGTAAATGGGTTGCAGTTTTCTCCAAAGCAGATGAACAGGACTACCTCTGTGCAGAGAAAAACTAAAAGGGCTTCTGATTCTCTATTCTCAGGATCGGTGGAGATTCCAAGAGTCAAACCTCAGACCATTCTAATGCCATACCATTATCTGATGGGAATATCCCTTTAAGAACATGTCACCACATGATCTAGGGGCACCATTTTGAGATTTCAATCAGAGTTGTCTTTGAAAGGATGAAACTTAGGGTACGCTCCCACAATGAGCTTTTGTTGCGTTTTTGAGGCTGCATATTTATTTCTGCGCCAAAAGCGCAGCATCTTACAGCTCCAGAAAGGTGGATGGGATTTATAGATATCTCCTGCCCACTGAGCTTTTTATTACTCAGCGTAAACTGACCTGCGGTGCGTGTTTCAAATCCGCAGCATGTTAATTTCTGTAGCGGGTACACTGAGATTTCTGTCCGGATTTTCACCATAGATTTGCATTAGATGAGGAAAAACCATAGGTAAAAAATGCCCATGTGTTATTAGTGTGTTTCCACAATGGAAACGCATCAGAAACGCATGTAATCTGCATCTAAATATATCAATTTTTTTTTGTCAAAGCCAAATACCAGGAGGTATCAAGGACAAAGCAGCGTCAAAAACATGATAGAAAAAATGCAATGAAAAACTGCAAGTAACATAATTTAAATTATAGGTGCAGAAATTCTGCACAGTCAAAAACTCACAAAAAGCTCATTGTGGGAATGTAGCCTAAAAGATCTACCCCGTGAACATCAACTAACTGTCATTATGCCTGATAAAGAGCAGGTATTTGGTCACCACTGTTAGCCATATCCAAAATGAATGCTTATATACTACACCCTACTCTAAAAATGCAGTAAGAAATATAATACTCAAAAATACATATACCGTATTACTTAGACTGCCTTTATTCTTTTTTATCTTGAGTTTTAGAATATGTCACATCAGACTCAGCTGACAATGTTTTTGTGCAATTAGTGGGCAGGAGCATTTTAGTTTTCATGCCATTAAATACATTTACCCTTATTAGTGCACAGGATGTGGATTAATGGTTAAACAGGCACAGATATCAAAGGGTAATAGTTTTCAAATATTGTCAATAATCTAAAGAGTGATGACATATTTTGGGTGAAAAAAAGTTTTATTGATCTGTAATCTTATTTCATCCACAACATAAATGCCACTACAGATATCTGACAAATTTCCTTAGGGCTCATACTCATATGCCAGAAAAACGGACGAGTGCAATCCGATAAAAAATCCGATTGCATTCTGACCAATGTTATTCTATGAGGCTCATCTCATTTGCATTTTTTTACTCAGCTGAAATCGGAGTGAGAAAAAAATCACAGCATGCTGTGTATTGCTGCATATGTCAGATGAGAGTCGCCAATGCAAGTCAATGGGTGCGTGAAAAAAATTGAAAAAAATCGCATGGGACTCGGAAGAGCATCTGCTTTTCCCACTGCTCTGTGGTGGTGGCAAGTGAGTTATAGGTTTGGGGTTGATGTCAGCTTATATTGGCAGCTGTCATCAAGCCCAGGGGTAAGTAATGGAGAGGCGTCTTCAAGACGCCCCCATTACTAACCCCATAGTCAAATAGTGAAATAAAACACACACACCCAGAATAAAATATTTTGTTTGAAATAACCACACAGACTCCTTTAGTAGTACTAAATTAAACCCAACTTACCATTACGCCCATTACCCTGAATCCCATGTCACCTGCAATAAAATTAAAATAATAAACGAACCTCATCCTCACCTCTCCGACATGAAGAACATAATCCATTTGTACTGCGATGGGTCCAGCTCTGCTACATCTATATGGTAGACTGCAGAGTAGCGTTATGTGACTATACAGCCTGCTATCCGGCAGAGACACTGATGATTGCATGCTTGCGTACCTCAGTGACTCGCAGTGCCATCATCAAGTTCAGCGGGGTTCATATCATATGAACTCCTGGTGAATAAAATTATGGGGGACCCCACATCATATTTTTTTTTTACTTCTTTAATTTAACAATAAATTACAAGTACAGTAAGCAACACAAGAAAAACACTGAATATATATCTCACTCACAAATTTATATCTATGTATATTTATTTTTGAATTTGCGTATGTATGAATCTATCTGTATGTATCTATCATAAATATATATATATATATACAGTACAGACCAAAAGTTTGGACACGCCTTCTCATTTAAAGATTTTTCTGTATTTTCATGACTATGAAAATTGTATATTCACACTGAAGGCATCAAAACTATGAATTAACACATGTGGAATTATATACTTAACAAAAAAGTGTGAAACAACTGAAAATATGTCATATATTCTAGGTTCTTCAAAGTACCCACCTTTTGCTTTGATGACAGCTTTGCACACTCTTGTCATTCTCTTGATGAGCTTCAAGAGGTAGTCACCGGAAATGGTCTTCCAACAATCTTGAAGGAGTTCCCAGAGATGCTTAGCACTTGTTGGCCCTTTTGCCTTCACTCTGCGGTCCCGCTCACCCCAAACCATCTCAATTGGGTTCAGGTATGGTGACTGTGGAGGCCAGGTCATCTGGAGTAGCACCCCATCACTCTCCTTCTTGGTCAAATAGCCCTTACACAGCCTGGAGGTGTGTTTGGGGTCATTGTCCTGTTGAAAAATAAATGATGGTCCAACTAAACGCAAACCGGATGGAATAGCATGCCGCTGAAAGATGCTGTGGTAGCCATGCTGGTTCAATAAATCCCCAACAGTGTCACCAGCAAAGCGCCCCCACACCATCACACCTCCTCCTCCATGCTTCACGGTGGGAACCAGGCATGTAGAGTCCATCCATTCACCTTTTCTGCATCGCACAAAGACACGGTGGTTGGAACCAAAGATCTCAAATTTGGACTCAGACCAAAGCACAGATTTCCACTGGTCTAATGTCTAATCCTTGTGTTCTTTAGCCCAAACAAGTCTCTTCTGCTTGTTGCCTGTCTTTTAGCAGTGGTTTGCTGGCAGTTATTTTACCATGAAGGCTTGCTGCACAAAGTCTCCTCTTAACAGTTGTTGAAGAGATGTGTCTGCTGCTAGAACTATGTGTGGCATTGACCTGGTCTCTAATCTGAGCTGCTGTTAACCTATGATTTCTGAGGCTGGTTACTTGGATAAACTTATCCTCAGAAGCAGAGGTGACAATTGGTCTTCCTTTCCTAGGGCGGTCCTCATGTGAGCCAGTTTCTTTGTAGCGCTTGATGGTTTTTGCAACTGCACTTGGGGACACTTTCAAAGTTTTCCCAATTTTTCGGACTGACTGACCTTCATTTCTTAACGTAATGATGGCCACTCATTTTTCTTTACTTAGCTGCTTTTTTCTTGCCATAACACAAATTCTAACAGTCTATTCAGTAGGATTATCAGCTGTGTATCCACCAGACTTCTGCACCACACAACTGATGGTCCCAACCCCATTTATAAGGCAAGAAATCACACTTATTAAACCTGACAGGGCACACCTGTGAAGTGAAAACCATTTCCAGTGACTACTAGTGTTGAGCGAACATGCTCGACACTGCTCGGTACTCGCCCGAGCATCACGCTACTCGGGATGTTCGGCGAGCACCGAGCATTTCCGGGTTACTCGGGCGGGAGCTCGGGTCTCCGCCCTGCATGTTTGGTGCTCTTTACAGAGCCAATGAACATGCAGGGATTGCCAGCCAGTCACTGTAATGCCTCAGCCATGTTGTTTGTAGGCATTACAGTGATTGGCTGGCCGCACAGCGTCACCTCGAGTGTTTAAAACCGGGCACCGCCATCTTGGACGCAGTCGCTCCGAATCAGACAGTGTAGGGACAGCGCTGCTAATTTAGGGAGAGATATATCCTGCAAAATAGTTAGTGTAGGGTCTGTAAAGGCTGCCAGATCAAACAAACAGTCCTTCTCAGGACTAATATCCATCCCTGGTATATCAGGCAGGCATGCAGGCTGTATAGGAGACGCAGTAGTTATACCAGCAAACGCTGCATTACAGTCCTGTGTGCTGCTCCTGTTGCTGAAATTGCTGGACTTAGCTCCAGGACCCGGGGGCCAGGAAAAATCCTTTTTTTTCATCTAAATTCTCTTTTTTTTTTCCTCGTTCACAATGTACAATTACCCATCTTTTTAACCTTTTGGTGCCCCCCCCCCCAAAAAAAAAGTGTGCCTCTGATTTTTCAGACACAAATATATCTGTTGAAAATAGTCTGGTGTAGGTCAGAGAAATAGAAGTGTGGTTTTGCAGTTCTATGGGCCATTTGTATCTAAAAAAAACAGTTTGAGTGTGTCGCTCCCTGTTCAGCCGCAAATATATATATATTTTAAAAAGCCTGGTATACACCAGTAAATTATTACTGTGGTTTTGATGTTCCACGGTAAAACATCTCTATTATCCTGTTTTTGGCATTTTTTGCTGTATAAAAATAATAAGTGTCTCCCTGATTTTTCAGACACAAATATATCTGTTGAAAATAGTCTGGTGTAGGCCAGAGAGACAGAAGTGTGCTTTTGCTGTTCCACGGTAAAAAATCTCTATTATCCTGCTTTTTGCATTTTTTGCTGTAAAAAAAAAAAAAAATAGTGTCTCCCTGATTTTTCAGACACAAATATATCTGTTGAAAATAGTCTGGTGGAGGCCCGAGAAATACAAGTGTGGTTTTGCAGTTCCACGGTACAAACCTCTGTATTATCCACTTTTGGGCCATTTGTATCTAAAAAAAACAGTTTGAGTGTGTCGCTCACTGTTCAGCCGCAAATATATATATATTTTAAAAAGCCTGGTATACACCAGTAAATTATTACTGTGGTTTTGATGTTCCACGGTAAAACATCTCTATTATCCTGTTTTTGGCATTTTTTGCTGTATAAAAATAATAATAGTGTCTCCCTGATTTTTCAGACACAAATATATCTGTTGAAAATAGTCTGGTGTAGGCCAGAGAGACAGAAGTGTGCTTTTGCTGTTCCACGGTAAAAAATCTCTATTATCCTGCTTTTTGCATTTTTTGCTGTAAAAAAAAAAAAAAATAGTGTCTCCCTGATTTTTCAGACACAGATATATCTGTTGAAAATAGTCTGGTGCAGGCCCGAGAAATACAAGTGTGGTTTTGCAGTTCCACGGTACAAACCTCTGTATTATCCACTTTTGGGCCATTTGTATCTAAAAAAAACAGTTTGAGTGTGTCGCTCACTGTTCAGCCGCAAATATATATATATTTTAAAAAGCCTGGTATACACCAGTAAATTATAACTGTGGTTTTGCTGTTCCACGGTAAAAAAAAACCTATTATTCAAGTTTTGGTAGTTTTTTCCGTAAAGAAAAACAGTAGTGTCTCCTGACTGTTGTGACACAAAAATATATCTGTTGAAAATAGTCTTGTGTAGGCCCGACATCCCAGTGTGGTTTCGTAGTTCCACGAGTCAAATCGCTTTACTATCCAGTTTTTGGCCTTTGGTATCTAAAAAAAAAGCAGTTTGAGTGTGTCGCTCACTGTTCAGCCGCAAATATCTCTATTTAAAAAAGTGTGGTATACCCCAGTAAACAATAACTGTGGTTTTCCTCTTCCACGGTTCTAATCTACTCTTTATTACCCTTTTTCTATTGATAGTGCAAGTGTAAGCTATTTTACTTCATTTACAATGGGCAAGGCGCGTGGCAATGGATGTGGAAGTGGACGTTCTGGTGATGGTTCGTGCAGAGGACGGGGCCGTGGCCAACGTGAAAATGTGCCACAACCAACAGCCACATCTTCTCGCTCCCACTTCTTGACCGAATTACTAGGGAAGCACAGAACAACACCAGTATTGAGAACTGATCAGTGTGAACAGGTTATTAATTGGATAGCAGACAATACTTCCAGTTACCTGGGCACCACCACCTCCGGTCTGTCTTCCACACGGTCAACTCTTAGTAGCCGTGAGTCTCGACCGCATACTCCTCCTCACCCTGATGCTCCTTCCTCCCACCATGCCGAGTGTCGTCAGACAGCAAGTGATCCCACACTTGGACACTCTGAAGAGCTGTTCACTGGTCCATTTCCAGATTTGGGCCCCTCGCCTGATACGCTTGAAGTGGTGGAAGAGGAGATCCCATGTTGCGATGCCCAAATATTTGAACAGCCACGGCCACAGGAAGTCGACGTTGGCAATCTGTCACAAGAGGTGGACGATGACGAGACACAATTGCCAGGAAGTGAGGAGAAGGATCGTGGTGCGCAAGTGGAAGAGGAGGAGGTGGTGGATGATCTAGTAACTAACCCAACGTGGAAGGAGGACATGCAGAGTGAGGCCAGCAGCACACAGGGGGAGGGAGGCAGAGTACCCCAACAGGCAGGAAGAAGCAGTGTTGTGGCCGCAGACAGAAGGCAGGCAGCCGTTCCCCGTAACACCAACACGAGGGACGTTGCCAGTACAAGCGGTAGGTCTTCCAGAGTCTGGAATTTTTTTAAAGACTCTGCTGATAACCCCAAAAAGGCCATATGTTCCACCTGCCATTCCAGCATCAGCAGGAGTGACAAAACTACCAGCCTGACCACCACCAGCATGATCAGGCACATGGCAGCAAAGCACCCGACTTTGTGGGGTGAAACCCAGGGTCCACGACCAGTGTCAGCGGGTGTCACCACTGCTTCTTCCACTGTTGTGCGTGCAATAGAACCCCCTGTTGTGTGTGCAAGGCAATCCCCTGTCCATACTGCATGTAAAGATGCCCCCTCCTCTCAGTCTTCACTTGTTATGGCAGTTTCTCAAGAAACAGCATCAACGTCCACGTCCACGTCCCACGCAGCGTTCAATTGTCCATATCCCAGACCTTTGAACGAAAGCGGAAATTCGTAGCTAACGCCCCACAGGCCACAGTCCTAAATTCGCACATTTCATGACTGCTTGCATTGGAAATGCTGCCTTTTAGGCTGGTGGAGACGGAATCCTTCCACAATCTTATGGCGGTGGCCATCCCTCGGTACTCGGTCCCCAGCAGACACTATTTTGCCCGGTGTGCCATCCCCGCACTACACAAGCACGTGTCCCAAAGCATCTGCCGTGCCCTCAACAACGCAGTTACTGGGATAGTCCACCTGACAACGGACACGTGGACAAGTGCTTGTGGCCAGGGACAGTACATCTCTCTGACTGCACACTGGGTAAACATAGTGGAAGCCAGGACCCAGTCGGACCTTGGGACGGAACACATCCTCCCCACACCGAGGATTGCGGGCCCTATGTCAGTCAGAGTTGCCCCCACAGTGTACCGCTCCTGCGCATCCTCCTCCTCCTCCTCATGTTCAGCGTCCATCTCAGATATCACCACATCAGTTACAAGCTGGAAGCATTGCAGTACTGCCTCCGCCAAGCGGCAACAGGCTGTGCTGAAACTCATAAGCTTAGGTGATAAACCTCACACTGCTTGTGAGTTGTGGACAGCTGTGAAAGAGCAGGCAGATCTGTGGCTGAGACCGCTGAACCTACATCCCGGCATGGTCGTGTGTGACAATGGCCGTAACCTGGTGGCGGCTCTGAGGCGAGGTGAGATCACACACGTACCATGCCTGGTTCATGTGCTTAACCTCGTGGTTCAGCGGTTTCTTAAATCGTACCCCGAGTTGCCAGATCTGCTCGTGAAAGTACGCCGCCTGTCAGCTCATTTTCGCAAATCGGCTACAGCTTCCGCCGCCCTTGCTGTGTTGCAGCAGCGTTTGCAACTTCCGGCACACCGACTGGTGTGTGATGTCCCCACACGTTGGAACTCTACCCTCCACATGTTGCAAAGGATTTGTGAGCAGAAGAGAGCAGTTGTGGAGTACCAGCTGCAACAAGGCCGTCGATATTCAGGTCAGACTCCACACATAAGACCTCAGGAGTGGACCTGGATGTCTGACATGTGTACCATCCTGACAAACTTTGAGGAGGCCACCAAGATGGTGAGTGGCGATGACGCCATCATTAGTGTCAGCATCCCACTTGTCTGTCTTTTGCAACGCTCTCTGCAGAGAATTAAAGAGGAGGCATTGCAGCCAGAGTATGATGAGATGGATCAAGAAGCCATAGCGGGCGATTACACACAGCCCAGCCTCATCTCATCCCAACGTGCATTGGGGGACAATGAGGGAGAGGAGGAGGAGAAGGAAGAACAGGAGCTGCTATCATGCGTTGTAGACGGTAGTACCTGTACAAGTGTCATACCGTCGGTTCAGCGTGGGTGGCCTGAGGACAGGGGGGAGGAGGAAGAGGAGGAGAGCATGGTCAGTCGTCATCTTGGTGAGGACACGGAAATCTTGCCCGTTACCAGTCTGGCACGCATGGCTGACTTTATGTTACGCTGCCTTAACCGTGACCCTCGCGTTGTCAAAATGTTGGGTGACAGTCATTACTGGTTGGTGACACTTGTAGACCCCCGCTACAAGGAGAACTTTCACTCTCTTATTCCTGAGGTGAAGAGGTCTACAAAAATGGGGCAATACCAGAAGGCCCATACTGCAGAACTCTTAAAAAAATTCCCATCTGAACACGCTAACCAAGGCGTACAGGCGAGAGAGATGCAACTCCAATCCAGCAGAGGCAGGGGAACACTGTCAACGTTCTGGGACAGTTTTCTGACACCCGCCCAGCTTACAGGCCCTGAGGCGCGGGGTACTCTCACAAGGAGTGGAAAATTTCAAAAGATGGTGAGGGAGTACCTTGCCGATCGTACCAGCGTCCTCCGTGATTCCTCTGTGCCTTTTAATTATTGGGTATCCAAGCTGGACACTTGGAATGAACTCGCTCTGTACGCCTTGGAGGTCCTGGCCTGCCCTGCCGCTAGCGTGTTATCGGAGCGTGTTTTTAGTGCCGCTGGGGGAATTATAACTGATAAGTGCACTCGCCTGTCAACTGACAATGCTGACAAGCTGACCCTTATCAAAATGAACAAGGGCTGGATTGGGCCAGACTTCTCATCACCACCAAATGACAGCAGAGTAACATAAAGTCAAATCCACTGTGTTATTTCGGGAGGTGTATTCACATGCACCGCTTCACACCCACACATGGGTATACGCTTCCTTGTTTCGGCTGTTTAATCTTCTTCTCCTTATCCTCAGCCTCCACCACCACTATACCACCAGGGTGCCAGCATTGCAAGTTCCTCCGTCCTTATTTTTGGCAGCTTTTGCTTGCAAGGCATAAGCAAATACTATGGGACACCCACTCCCCAATAATGGGACTTATGTTTGTAAAATGCTGTACTGCATGGCTCTTGTAAGGGGCATTGCAAGTTGCTCCGTCCTAATTTTTGGCAGCTTTTGCTTGGAAAGCATAAGCAAATACTATGGGACACCCACTCCCCAATAATGGGACTTATGTTTGTAATATGCTGTACTGCAAGGCTCTTGTAAGGGGCATTGCAAGTTGCTCCATCCTAATTTTTGGCAGCTTTCGCTGGGAAAGCATAAGCAAATACTATGGGACACCCACTCCCCAATAATGGGACTTATGTTTGTAATATGTTGTACTGCATGGCTCTTGTAAGGGGCATTGCAAGTTGCTCCGTCCTAATTTTTGGCAACTTTTGCTTGGAAAGCATAAGCAAATACCATGGGACACCCACTCCCCAATAATGGGACTTATGTTTGTAATATGCTGTACTGCATGTGACGCGCCCCCTGGGCCGTGTGTACATGTGTGTGGGATACCCGGTGCCGGGTCTCTGGGGTCTGTAGTCTCCGTGGCGGTGACCCGGTCCCGTGGCTCAGGCTGGTCAAACCAGTGGCAGTCTTTCTTAGGTTTTGAGGTTAATTTTCCGACTGCGTCACCCGTGGATTGCGGTCAGGGAGTACCACCGCTGCGAGGCAGACCGCTGGGGCTGGTGTTGTGTGCGCAGCATAGAATGGGATTACTCCCCTCGGGAGGAGTATAGCCTCAGGGCAGTGAGTGTGGATGATGGGGGTGATGGTGCACGAGCGCAGCAGGAATGACTCAGAGTCTTTGCAGTGCAGTTCAGGGTCTTTACTGATGATTATAAGGTAGACCCTCCCGGGAGTACTGGCTAGCATAAGAGGCCTGGTCAGTCTTTGAGCAAGCAGGAGTTCCCCTGGCCAGGTGGCGTTGTAGGCCTCCCGTCTGTCTGCACTCTTCCTGGCTACCTTGCTGTAAGCGGGTAGAAGTAGCCCAAGTCCCTGAGTGTACCGTGTAGTGCTCACCCGTATGGCTGGTGACTTGGGGCCTTCTGTTAGCCTCCGCTCCACGACGGCGGTGCTGGTCCCTTGCTTGTGACTGAGCCTCCGGGCTTCTATGGCCAGAGGACCTGAAATCCCCTGCCGGCTGGTTTCTGCTGCTGGATATATAAGTCCTCACAGCTTCGGACTCCTGTGTCCGGTTCCTATTGTCTTCTGCCAGGGCGAGCAATGCTCAGCTTCCAGCCCCTGGTCTTTAGCTCCTAGCTCCTACAGAGCTCCTTGCTGTTACTTTCCCTTGCTCTCACTCTGACTCTGACTGTTCTCTGACTTACTCAACCCCGCCCCAGATCCAGTTTATAAGGGCAGAATTCTCCCCTCCCAGGATTGGGGCAGGAGGATGTTGCATGTTTAAGGGATCCTGACCAGGAAACCTCCCACTTGCTCTCCGACGTAATATCTCTATTACTGTGGTGACCAGACCCCTGGGGTGCCACACATGGCTCTTGTAAGGGGCATTGCAGTTCCTCATAATTTTTGGAAAGCCTTCCATTCACTGCTTAGGCCAACAGTGCACGGGAGACCCAGTTGCTATAAATGGAAAAAAAGGTTTAGTTAACGCCCTCTGACCTCCATGTCATTTCCAAGGGGCATTGGAGTGGCTCAAAATTTTTGGTAGGCATTGCACTCACTGTATGCCCTATAACTGTGTAGCCGAACAGCTCCTTTTGTTACAGAAACATATCCTACAAGACATATCTGGTTGACTGGCCTGATATTCATGTGAATGGTCCCTGTTCCTCCTGCTCTTTCTCCTTTGCCACTACCTCATCCATCATTTATCACCTGAAGCTTTGTTTTAATGGGAGTCATAGAACTTGGATAGTAGCAGGAAAACATCCAGCAATCCTCGGAGGAGGTAGGATATGCGCCAAGACGCTGACCACCTCAGGCCTAGCCGCTACTACATACATGCGCTTGCATTACAACAAAACAAAGCAGATGCTAACTTCTATCATCCTCATCATGCTCCTCACCTTGGCACTCTCAACTCCCCTGATGGAGAAGCCAGGGCCCATCGGAGGAGTCTGATAGTCCGGTGGGCTCGGCCAATGCTGCCCTAAAGCAGGCCAGGCTAAGAAAAGTGTGGGAAAGGTTACCGGGACAAATAGGGGTGGCTGGGGACCGAGTATGGACACCTGGCCACCCCCTGGAGGCTGGGGAGCAAGAGGGGACACCCGGCCACCAGGCGGCTGGGGACTGAGTATGGATACCAGGCCGCCGACACAGCCATGGCGTGGTGGCCAGATTCCGCCTCCACATGCCTAAAAGGCCCAATTTAAAGTGCAAGCAAGCAAGCAGTATGGTATTGCAGCCTGGGGGTGGGTGGGTGGCAGGCAGCATACTTGAGCTTGTATTGCAAGGAATGGGGGAGGTACAATTGAACACTGCCCTGGGACTAGAACTTGCATGGGGATAGTTGCAAGTCTGCATCTTCTGATGCGGTAAGGATCACTTATGATGGGCACACTTTTAGACAGTGACCTGGGAGTCAGAGATGCTTCCAGGGGTCTTCCCCATGCTGTTCCCTTGTCTTTTCAGCACTTTATGCATGTGTCACACAGCACATGGCCAGATAAGGTTGTAAAATGTTAAAATGACATTTCACGGTGAATGCATTTGACATAGTTGAAAGCAATACAAAAGTGCAAAAACGCATAAAAAATGCTACTTGTGAACATAGCCGAAGGTGTGGAGGAGTATTTTTGTTTTTGGTAATTTATTTTAACTTATACACAAGTATTTTCCCTGGAAAGGATGTTCCTTAACTAGTGTTGAGCATTCCGATACTGAAATATCGGGTATCGGCCGATATTCGCGGTATCGGAATTACGATACTTAATTCCGATACTTTTACAATATAGAATACCAGAATCGGAAGATCCCATAATGCCTGCGCTCTGCAGTGTCTCTGAAGTATGACAAGCTGGATGGCAGCGCTCAGCTGAGATCCAGCCTGTCATCAGAATGCCATCCCAGCGTGGGAGAATTCTCCTGATCGTTTAAAAGCCGGCGGGGGGTAAAAAGCCGCTGGCTTTTAAACAATCACACAGCCCCATACTGCTTCCCTGCAGCCTCCCAACCCGATCCTCCGCTCCCCTCGCCACCTCCCATCCCGATCGTAAGTTAGGACCAGGCGGGGAGCGCAGCACCAAGGAGCGGGGAGCGAAGGACCCGGGCGGGGAAGCCGGCAGTGAAAAGACTTCACCGCCGGCTTTCCTGTTCTGTGCTGCGCTTTCCCGCCGGTTATTTCAAATGAATAGCTGAGGTATCAGGTGATGATGATCAGCTGTTCATTTGAAGTAGCCGCGGTGCCCTCAGAGGGTTCACGTGATTTCATGCTTGACTGCATTGCATGAACTCACATGAACTTTCCCACGGCCGCACAGGTCAGCCTCACCTCCCAGACGATCAGCCCGTCATGATTGGTGTGTGTGGATGTCTGTGCATGTGTCTGCGAGTGTGTGCGGGGTGTCTGTGCGTGTGTCTGCGAGTGTGTGCAGGGTGTCTGTGCGATGTCTGCGGGTGTGTGCGATGTCTGCGGGTGTGTGCGGGTGTGCGCGGTGTCTGTGCGATGTCTGCGGTGTCTGTGCGATGTCTGCGAGTGTGTGCGGTGTCTGTGCGATGTCTGTGAGTGTGTGCGGTGTCTGTGCGATGTCTGTGGGTGTGTGCGGTGTCTGTGCGATGTCTGCGAGTGTGTGCGGTGTCTGTGCGATGTCTGCAGATGTGTGCGTGCAGGCAGACATAGGCCGATGTGACACTACTACTCCCATCGGCCTATGTCTGTCCCCCGTCCACTCGTGCCAGCAGGATCAGCTCGATGGGAGCAGTAGTTCCCATCAGCCTGATCCTGCTATTTAAATTGCCCTACTGTGTCCCCAATAAATTTTAAATACATGTCATTGGTGGCCAGTGGTTGCCTACAATAAATTAGTTCATACATTACCTGTCCCCGCCGATCGCCACCTAAAATAATGTAAAAAATAAAAAACTACACCTATACTCACCTAGACACCAAATTCCCCGAAGCCATCGATCTCCTGTAATAAAATATAAAATAATAAACCACAACCTTATCCTTACCCCTCCGTAGTAGTCCATGAGTGTCCCACGATGATCTCCAGTTTAGAGCAGCCACATAGAATGTGACCGCTCTGAACCGCTGCCGCCGCTAGAATGATGGGGCCGTAAAGCAGCCCCGTTATTGCATAAGCGGGTTCGCCGGAGTTCAGGCAGCGCTGCTCCGGTTAGCTCCTTTACGGCCCTGCTGTATCGTGAGAAATTCCCACGGTACAGCAGTGCCGTAAAGGAGGTCTCCGGAGCTGCGCTGCCTGAATGCACTCCGGTGACCTCAGTCAGTGGCTCCCGCTGCCGGGAGCGGACGTGTTCCCGGCAGTGTGAGCTTACAGCAGCCATGCACAGCTGTCACCATCTCCAGATGTGAGAGCTGTGCATGGGAGATCAGCGCAGGAACGTGGACAGGTAACTATTTTTTTTAGTAAACTAAGAATTAAATAAAATTGTGTGTTTTATTTCAAATAAATTATTTTTTTCTGGGTGTAGTGTGTTTTTTCATTTTAACACTTTGTAGGTTAGTAATGGGAGTGTCTTATAGACGCCCATCATTACTAACCTGGGCTTCATGGCAGCTGGCGCTGACATGAACCTCAACCCTATTACCCCCTGCCACCGCACCAGGACAGCATGGAAGAGCGAGGCTAAGTGCCAGAGTTGGCGCATCCTATGGATGCGCCATTTCTGGGGCGGCTGTCGGCTAGTGTTTCTAGCCTGGGAGGGGGCCAATATTCATGGCACCCTTCCTGGGCTATTAATATCATCCCCAGCTGTCTGCCTAGCCTTTGCTAGCTATTAAATATGGGGTACCCCACATCATTTTTTGGGGGGGGGTCCCCCATTTTAATAGCTAGTAAAGGCTAGGTATTCAGCTGGGGGCTGATATTAGTAGTCTGGGAAGCTCCGTGGGTATTACCCACTTCCCAGGCTTCAAACATCTGCCCCAGCCGTCTGCTTAACCTCCGCTAGAGCCTAAAATTATGGGGGATCCCACGCCAATTTTTTTTTAAATAAATCCTTTATTTTAACACTAAATGACATTTGAGGAGTTAATAAAGATGCAGTCCCTAAATTATTATTTATTTTTTAATTAATTTTTCCCAAAAATTTTGACGTGGGCTTTGCCATATTTTTGTATGCCAGCCAGGTACAGCATCCAGCTTCTATGAACGCGCCATTTTCCAGGGTGGCTGCGGACTGCAATTTGCATCGGGGGGGGGGGGGGCAGAAAGCTTGGGCCTCCCTGCGCTGCAGATTCCATCCCCCAGCTGCCTAGTTGTACCTGGCTGGACACACAAATAGGGAGAAGCCCCACATATTTTTTTTTTTAATTATTTCATGAAATTCATGAAATAATAAAGAAAAAAAGGGCTTCCCTATATTGTTGTGTCCGGCCAGGTACAAATAGGCAGCTGGTGGTTGGGCGCAGCCCGTTCCTGCCTGCTGTACCTGGCTGGACACAAATATAGTGTGAAGCCCCACGTCAATTTTTTTTAAATTATTTCAGGAAATTCATGAAATAATTAAAAAAAAATTGATGTGGGGCTTCGCCCTATATTTGTGTCCAGCCAGGTACAGCAGGCAGGAACGGGCTGCGCCCAACCACCAGCTGCCTATTTGTACCTGGCCGGACACAACAATATAGGGAAGCCCTTTTTTCTTAATTATTTCATGAATTTCATGAAATAATTTAAAAAAAAAATACGTGGGGCTTCGCCCTATTTTTGTGTCCAGCCAGGTACAACTAGGCAGCTGGGGGCTGGAATCCGCAGCGCAGGGAGACCCAAGCTTTCTGGGCCCCACCCACTGCAAATTGCAGTCCGCAGCCACCCCGGAAAATGGCGCGTTCATAGAAGCGCCATCTTCTGGCGCTGTACCCAACTCATCCAGGGCCCTGGTGCGGTGGCTCACTGGGTAATAAAGGGGTTAAGGCCAGCTTGGCATTATCAGCTGGCCCTAAGCCCGAAATTCATGGGGTCACGCCAATATTAGACATGACCACCATGAATTTCTAGTAAAATATTTAAAAAAAAACAACACCCAGAAAAAAGTCCTTTAATTGAAATAAACACACAATTCTTTATTGTTCTAAATGAAACTATACTTACCATCACGCCCATTCCAGCTGAAGCCAACGATCTCCTGCAATCAAAGAAAAATAATAAAGCAACCTCATCCTTACCTTTCCATGGTTCCCACGACAGCTTCAGCTCTGCTACATCGAGATGACAGGCTGGACCGCAGCAGAACGCTGCCATCCAGCCTGTCATCCCGCAGACACTGAGAAGCGCAAGCATGCTTGCGCTCCTCAGTGTCTCTCTGTGACGGCATAAAGATGAGCCGAGGTCATGTCCAATGAACTCGACTCACCTCATGCACGTCACTGACAGCGTGGGAAAATTCTCCTGCACTCAGCACTTCAGCGTGAGAATTTTCCCACGCTGTCGGTGACGTGAATGAGGTGAGGTCATGTCCAATGAACTCAGCTCACCTCATGCACGTCACTGACAGCGTGGGAAAATTCTCACGCTGAAGCGCTGAGTGCAGGAGCATTCTCCCACGCTGTCAGTGACGTGCATGAGGTGAGCTGAGTTCATTGGACATGAACTCGGCTCATCTGGATGCCGTCACAGTGAGACACTGAGGAGCGCAAGCATGCCTGCGCTTCTCAGTGTCTGCGGGATGACAGGCTGGATGGCAGCGTTCTGCTGCGGTCCAGCCTGTCATCTCGATGTAGCAGAGCTGAAGCTGTCTTGGGAACCATGGAAAGGTAAGGATGAGGTTGCTTTATTATTTTTCTTTTATTGCAGGAGATCGTTGGCTTCAGCTGGAATGGGCGTGATGGTAAGTAGAGTTTAATTTAGAACAATAAAGAATTGTGTGTTTATTTCAATTAAAGGACTTTATTCTGGGTGTTTGTGTTTTTTTTTTAACTTTGACTATGGGGTTAGTAATGGGGGTGTCTTATAGACGCCTCTCCATTACTAACCTGGGCTTGATGTCAGCTGGCATTATAAGCTGACATCAACCCCAGCCCTATTACCCCACTGCCACCGCTACAGGGCAGTGGGAAGAGCGAGGCTAAGTGCCAGAATTGGCGCATCCTATGGATGCGCCATTTCTGGGGCGGCTGACGGCTGGTGTTTCTAGCCTGGGAGGGGGCCAATATTCATAGCACCCTTCCTGGGCTATTAATATCAGCCCCCAGCTGTCTGCCTAGCCTTTGCTAGCTATTAAATTAGGGGGGACCCCACGTCATTTTTTTGAGGGGGTCCCCCATTTTAATAGCTAGTAAAGGCTATGTTAGAACCTTGCTGTTAGGTTTTTTTTCCTTTGCTGGTCACATGACCTTGTTGGCCTATTTAATCCTGCTCCGCCCTTCTGGCTTTGCTGGACTTCATTGTATATCTACTTTCTAGCTAGCCTGTGCTCTGTGTCTTGCTCTGTTAGTTTGCTTGGTCTACGGACCTCTATGTTCTTTATATTTTGTTTGTTCGTCTGTCTGCTACTATTTCTGTTAGGAGGTGTCCCATATTCCTCCCAGTCCTTAGTACTTGTAGGGATTCCTCCCCCACATCTATAGGTCTTCGTACAGACTAGCTTAGGACTTTAGCAGGTCTGATCGCAGGATCAGGTTCCCTGTTACATCGTAGGGATTCAGCTGAGTCCTATAGTAGGGACAGATCTCCTCTCTTTCCTTAGCTCTGGTAGCAGAACATAACAGTAAGTCCAGCCAGCAAATTCTCTAAGGAAAGATTTTTTTTGTTCCATCATGGTGTCGGTTCAGGATTTGGCTAAACACCTGCAGGGACTCTCTCTGGAAGTGGCCGAGCTCCGTCAGCACGTGAGTAACTGTCCTGGAGCACATTTCTTGGAGCCTAAGGTATGTTTGCCGGATTTATTTTTTGGTGAACATCGAGAATTTTTTTCATTTAAAAATGCTTGCTTATTGTATTTTCGTTTGAGACCCAAGTCCTCTGGGGATGAATCCCAGCGCGTAGGGTTCATAATGTCACTTTTGCGCAAAGAGCCTCAGGAGTGGGCCTTTTCTTTGCAACCTAGTGATACATGCTGCAGATCAGTGGATAGTTTTTTTTCTGCTTTAGGACTATTATATGATGATCCTGACCGTGTCGCATCAGCTGAGACTGAGTTGAGACGTTTAAAACAAGGATCAGGTAATGTCGAAAAATATTGTACACATTTTCGTCGTTGGTCCACTCAAACAGGGTGGAACGATTCTGCTCTGAAAAGTCTATTTCTTGCTGGGCTCAGTGAAAGGGTTAAAGACCTGCTAATTGCTTATCCTACACCTGAGGATTTGCAACAGGCTATGCAATTAGCTATACGGGTGGATAGAAGACTGCGTGCTAGGGTTAATGAGAGCAAATCCTCTGCTATGTCAGTTTCTGGTTATGAGAATGTGTGTACTAACAGTGGTGAACCGATGGAGATTGGATCGGTGGCACCTCGCTCTCAAGAAAAAGACCGTCGTTTTTCGAAAGGCTTGTGTTTCTATTGCGGAAAATCTGGTCATTTGATTAAAGGCTGTGAGCTTCGTATGAAGAAAGAAAAAAAAATGGTCAGTCACGCCCGTATTGCCTGTTTAAATTCCAAGGGTGTATTTTTAGCTGCTTCCACGATTGCTCAGGAAAAATTAATGGAATTTCGGGTGTTTGTTGATTGCGGGTCTACACTGAATGTAATTGATGGGGGATTCGTGGAAAAACTCAATTTAAAACCTGAACCTTTATCATCCCCCATTGCTGTGGTTTCTGTGGATGGTTCCCCTTTGAAGAATATTACTCTCAAGGTCTGTGAATTTCCTCTCACTATTAATGGTGTTCACCATGAGAAATTGGATTTGGTAGTGTTGAATAACTTGCCTTCTCCAGTAATATTGGGTTTGCCCTGGTTAAAATTTCACAATCCTGTACTGGATTGGTCTACCAGTGAAATTAAATCCTGGAGCCATAAATGTTATGACAAGTGTTGTAACGGGCGTATTGCAGCTTTGGATAGGGGAGAATTGCCTGTTCCTATTCAGGATTTTTGGAGAGTTTTTTCTGAGAAGGAATCGCAGGTTTTGCCTCCCCATAGAGACTATGATTGTTCTATTGAATTTGTCCCTGGAGCGACTCTTCCTAAAAGTCGTTTATTTAACCTTACTATTCCTGAGAGGAAGGCTTTGGAGGAATACATACAGACAAGTTTGGCCGCCGGTCACATTAGGCCCTCTAAGTCTCCTGTGGCGGTTGGATTTTTTTTTGTAAAAAAAAAGGACGGCGGTTTACGTCCTTGTCTGGATTTTCGTGAGATTAACAAAATTACGGTACGCAATCCTTACCCACTGCCATTGATTCCTGATCTGTTTAACCAGTTATTGGGGGCCAAGTGGTTCTCTAAAATTGACCTTAAGGGGGCATACAATCTGTTGCGCATGAAGGAGGGTGATGAATGGAAGACTGCTTTTAACACTCCTGTGGGTCATTTTGAGAATCTGGTTATGCCTTTTGGTCTTACTAATGCTCCTGCATTTTTTCAGAATCTGATTAATGACATCCTTAGACCTTTGATCGGTAAAAATGTGGTTGTGTATTTGGATGACATTTTGATTTATTCGCCAGATCTGGAGTCTCATTGGCGGAGCGTGCGTGAGGTATTACAGTTATTAATGGACAATTCGCTTTTTGCTAAGCTGGAGAAATGTGAGTTCGCTGTACAGAGAATTAGTTTTTTGGGCTACATTATCTCCAGCAAAGGTTTTGAGATGGATCCGGTTAAGGTTCAGGCTGTGCAGGAATGGCCTAGGCCTATTGGTTTGAAATCGATACAGAGGTTTTTGGGTTTCGCCAATTACTATAGAAAATTCATAAAAAATTTTTCTAGTATTGTCAAACCTCTGACTGATCTCACCAGGAAAGGTGCTGATGCGGTTCAGTGGTCTTCTGAGGCCATTGAAGCTTTTGTGTATCTCAAGGAGAGGTTCACCTCTGCTCCCATCCTTATGCAGCCTGATGTTACTAGGCCGTTTTTGGTTGAGGTTGATGCTTCCTCTGTGGGGGTTGGCGCAGTATTGTCTCAGGATAACGGGGATGGATTACATCCCTGTGCCTTTTTTTCAAAAAAATTTTCGGAGACTGAATTGAATTACGATATTGGTAATCGGGAATTATTGGCTATTAAACTCGCATTTGAACACTGGCGCCACTTCTTGGAAGGTGCGGAATTTCCCGTTCAGGTTCTTACGGATCATAAAAATCTGATATATCTTGACGCTGCCAAGCGCCTGAATGCCCGTCAGGCTAGGTGGGCATTGTTTTTCTCGCGGTTTAATTTCTCCGTTACTTACATCCCTGGTACTAAGAATGTTAAGGCGGATGCCTTGTCTCGCAGTTTTTCTCCCATAGTCGGTGCTGAGAAAGAGGAAAACATTTTACAAGAAGGTGTTGTGATAGCTGCTTTAGACTCCGTTTTGGAAGATGAGATTCTTAAAGCTCAGGAGAATGCCCCATCTAACACTCCTCATGGGAGGTTGTTTGTGCCTGGGACCTTTAGGAGAGATTTGTTTGTTGAGTGTCACGAATCTCGGTTGGCAGGTCATCCCGGAATCTCTGAGACCAAGAGACTGGTGGGTCGCAGTTTTTGGTGGCCTGGATGGCAGAAGGAAGTCATTAAGTGGGTACGCCAATGTACTGTATGTGCTAGATCTAAGTCCTCACATACTCCTGCTGCGGGGTTGCTTTGTCCTTTGGAGGTCCCCAGTGCTCCTTGGACACATTTGGCTATGGACTTTATAACTGACCTTCCCCCCTCTGAGGGTTTTACTGTCATCTGGGTGGTCGTGGACCGTTTTAGCAAGATGTGTCATTTGGTTCCCTTCATCAAACTGCCCTGCGCTAAAACTCTCGCTAAGGCCTTTGTCAAGGAAATTGTCAAACTTCATGGCGTTCCTACTGACATTGTTTCTGATAGGGGTCCTCAGTTCGTGGCTCGTTTTTGGCGTGCCTTTTGTGACAGGTTGGGAATTCATTTGTCGTTTTCGTCCGGATATCATCCTGAATCTAATGGCCAGACAGAAAGGAAAAACCAGGATGTTGAGCAGTTCTTGCGTTGTTTTGTGGCAGACAATCAAGAGGGGTGGTCTGAGTTTCTGCCACTTGCCGAATTTGCTCTGAACAATCATACATCTTCTTCTGCTGGTTGTTCGCCTTTTTTTTGTTGTTCTGGGAGACATCCGTCGTTTGGGTCGTTCTCCAAGTTGGGATCTGCCGTGCCTGAGGAGGAGAATTTTTCCGGTGATTTGGAAAGAGTTTGGACGGATGTGCGTGGTAATCTTCAGGAGGCCAACAGAAAATCTAAAGACTACTTTGATAGGAAACGACAGGAGGTTTTGTTCGCTGTTGGTGACATGGTTTGGTTGTCCTCTAGGAATCTGCGGTTGAGGATTCCTTCTAAGAAATTGGGTCCCAAGTTTGTAGGGCCCTTTAAGGTGCTTCAGGTTGTCAACCAATCTGCTGTTAGGTTGGAGGTTCCTACCTCCTGGAGAATTAATCCGGTCTTTCATGTCTCTCTGTTAAAAAAAGCTGTTGTGTCGGATGGTGACGCCTCTGCCTCTGTTCCTCCGGTGGTGGAGGACGGGGAATATGAAATTTCTCGCATCCTTGACTCTAGACGGTATAGAGGTAGTTTGCAGTATCTTGTGGCCTGGAAAGGTTTCGGACCCGAGGATAACTCTTGGGTGAGGTCAGATGATGTTTCCGCGTCCAGACTTATCAGAGCGTTTCACAGGAGATTTCCTGATAAGCCTGGTCCTAGGGGATCCGGAGGATCCTCTTAGAAGGGGGGGTACTGTTAGAACCTTGCTGTTAGGTTTTTTTTCCTTTGCTGGTCACATGACCTTGTTGGCCTATTTAATCCTGCTCCGCCCTTCTGGCTTTGCTGGACTTCATTGTATATCTACTTTCTAGCTAGCCTGTGCTCTGTGTCTTGCTCTGTTAGTTTGCTTGGTCTACGGACCTCTATGTTCTTTATATTTTGTTTGTTCGTCTGTCTGCTACTATTTCTGTTAGGAGGTGTCCCATATTCCTCCCAGTCCTTAGTACTTGTAGGGATTCCTCCCCCACATCTATAGGTCTTCGTACAGACTAGCTTAGGACTTTAGCAGGTCTGATCGCAGGATCAGGTTCCCTGTTACATCGTAGGGATTCAGCTGAGTCCTATAGTAGGGACAGATCTCCTCTCTTTCCTTAGCTCTGGTAGCAGAACATAACAGGCTAGGTATTCAGCTGGGGGCTCATATTAGTAGCCTGGGAAGCTCTGTGGGTATTACCCGCTTCCCAGGCTTCAAACATCTGCCCCAGCCGTCTGCTTAACCTCCGCTAGAGACTAAAATTAAGGGGAACCCGACGCCAATTTTTTTTTAAATAAATCCTTTATTTTAACACTAAATGACAAGTACAGTAATCAACACTGTCACTGTACTTCATATATATGTGACTGACATGTTTCTATCTATCTAATCTATGTATGATTCTCTATTCCTTCTATTCTAAATTGTCGGGTACAGATGCTGAATTGCCGGCCGGCTTTTTTAAAGAGACGGTGCATGAAAACACTATTATATTTTTAAATAAATCCTTTACACTAAATGACAAGTACAGTAAGCAACACTGTCACTGTACTTCATATATATGTGACTGACATGTTTCTATCTATCTAATCTATGTGTGAAGCTCTATTCTGTCTGTTATAAATTGTTGGGTACCGCTGCTGAATTGCCGGCCGGCTTTTTTAAAGAGACAGTGGATGAAAACACAATTATTTTTTTAAATAAATCCTTTACACTAAATGACAAGTACAGTAAGCAACACTGTCGCTGTACTTCATATATATGTGACTGACATGTTTCTATCTATCTAATCTATGTGTGAAGCTCTATTCTTTCTGTTGTAAATTGTCGGGTACCGGTGTATGCCGCTGATGAATTGCCGGCTTTTCGCGTAATACATTCTACATTATTCTTAGTTGTTTTACTTCATGTAGAATTAACCTACAAGGAAAAAAAGGGTTTATTTTCATTCCGATATTTGTGTCCCATTGACTTGCATTGGTTTCCGGTATCGGAATAGGCGATATCCGATACTTTTTGGGTATCGGTCCGATCCAATCCGATACGATATTTCCTGATATCGGAAGGTATCGCTCAACACTATCCTTAACATATTTCACAGGAAAAAAGTTTCACTTTAGTTTTTGAACGTTTTATTGTGAGCCAGTAAAAGTGGCTTAATACCTCTGACCACGTTGTTGACAGCAGTGACCTGGGGGTCAGAAATGCTTCCTGGGGCGATCCCCATGCTGTCCCCATGTCATTTGAGCACTGTCACTATCGTTTTGGGCACTTGTTAGGCTTTTAAAAGACTGCCGGGGGTGCCACCGCAAAAATGCTCGAGTCTCCCATAGACTAACATTGGGCTCGTTGCTCGGGTCGAGCACCCGAGTATCACGGCGAGCTCGGCCCGAGCTTCGAGCACCCGAGCATTTTAGTGCTCGCTCAACACTAGTGACTACCTCTTGAAGCTCATCAAGAGAATGCCAAGAGTGTGCAAAGCAGTCATCAAAGCAAAAGGTGGCTACTTTGAAGAACCTAGAATATAAGACATATTTTCAGTTGTTTCACACTTTTTTGTTAAGTATATAATTCCACATGTGTTAATTCATAGTTTTGATGCCTTCAGTGTGAATGTACAATTTTCATAGTCATGAAAATACAGAAAAATCTTTAAATTAGAAGGTGTGTCCAAACTTTTGGTCTGTACTTTATATAGAAATAGATATATACATATCTATGTATGTAGTGAAGAATATTTCCTTTGAAAACTATGTGTAAATGACCTAGACAATTCCCCTATTTAAAAGCCCATGTTAAAATCGCATTGCAATCGGACGGCATACGCACATACGCATGGCAATCGGATATAAATAGGATGCTAGGTGAGAAAATCACATGGCACTCGCATGAAAATCGCATGACACTCGTCCGTTTTTTTCCGTCCCGATATCAGAACGTTTTTTTTTTCTCACATATAAGTATGAGACCTTAAAGTGAAACTGACAGCTGGTACATGCCCGTTGATAAGGCAGCATGTGTCAGCTGTCAGGTTCCCTTTAATATTAAAATTCACTAGGTTTTGGGAATTTTATTGCAGTGCTTTGTCAGTGGCTCATTAGCAGTATATGTGGTTCTGATGAGTAAGACTATGTTCCCATGATGAGTTTTTGGTGAGTTTTTTTTATGCTGTGTATTTTAGAGAAAATGCAAACAATGTATTTTACTTAACCGGTGCAGGAAATCTGCAACATCAGAAACTCAACAGATGAAAATACCACTGTTTATAGATTATTACCCTACATTTCCACACTTTTTACAAACTGTTACTTGCCTATTGTCTGTGGTTTGCTCCATGCACTCCACTCATGATTATGTGAACAACGTTTGTGCCATTTTGCCCTCATGGTTACAGTAACTTTTTCATTTGGAAGGAATTTAGTGATTTTATAAACATTTCTCTCACTCTCCTCAATTTTTGTTTCCTAAAATTAAATAAAAAGAAAAAAAGGAATTATTTGTCATCTTATATGGTGCTATGATGAAATAATGTAATATGTTATCTTACAATGACATTCATACACCATTGCAGTCATTTTATTTTATGCTATTTAAATAGCATTGTTTTGTGTATACAGCTCCTATGCAGATTTATCTATAGTTACAGACTACAATGTGTTCAGTTTGATTCTCCAGTCATATGTTACTTTTTTCAACTGTTGGAATCTAGTTGTAGAAGTTTCTTCTGTAGTTTAAAGAGTAACCGTTATTTTAACTTTTGCAATATACCTGATCAGAGCGATCTGCTTCTTTCTCCTCCTGGGCTGATCTTTCACTGTCAATTTGTAAGGGTGTAACAGGGGCTGTCATATGCCTCTCTCTCTCTAAACTGTGTTTGTATAAAATGTGTGTTGATTTGTGACTGTTATACTATGTGAATCTGCATATAGTTTCATAGGCACTAATGTATGCGGATAATGTAATGTATTGTGATTAATGTATAATGTTATTCATGTATAGTTTATAGGGAATGGATAAGATATAGTTCAGGGTTTAGTTATTGATAGATAGAAACATTAGGGCTGATAGGCAGTGGTGGATCTATTAGTGTATAAGAGATAAGGCATAGTTTAGGACATAGGAGGTTTAGTGAATGCAGTAGGGTAGTGATACGGATCCGGGTGGTGGAACCTCTGTGCTGCAGTGCAAGGAGGGACCAGAGGGGCGTAACTAGGTATCAACTCGGACTGACCAAGGTCGCACGGCGGCTCAATCGACTCCGTGAACCAGGGAAGGACCGAGCAGAGGGACCAGGTGCTACTCTGGACCAGTGCTTGTATGAGAGCAGGTGACTCCCACGGGTCAGAAGGCAAGGACTGATCTGTATAGCAGATGAGCACGGCAGGCAGGCTGACAGGTGATCCGGGCAGACGGACTGGCAGACACGGCAGGTAACAAGCAGGAGCCTCCAGGTAGGCTGGCTCGTAGGCACGGCAGGTAACAGGCAGGTGCTTCCAGGTAAGCGGGCTGGCAGACATGGCAGGTAACAAGCAGGAGCCTCCAGGTAGGCTGGCTCGTAGGCACGGCAGGTAACAGGCAGGTGCTTCCAGGTAAGTGGGCTGGCAGGCACGGCAGGTGCATCCAGGTAAGCAGGCGGGCAGGGCCCATAGACAGACTGGCCGACTGGACTGTAGACAGACTGTCGGGCTGGAGAGTAGACAAGCTGGCGGACAGGGCTAGTAGTCAGGCTGGGGGACTGGACTAGTAGTCAGGCTGACGGACTGGACTTGTAGTCAGGCTGGCGGGCTGGACTGGTAGTCAGGCTGGCGGGCTGGACTGGTAGTCAGGCTAGCAGCGGGACCTGAGGGCTGAAGCAGAGTTTAACACACAAAGCTACAACCTTGCACGGGCACCTCCATTTTGGAGGAGGGGCCTTATATATGAGAGGTCCGCACGGCCCCTTTAAGAGGGAGGGAGCGCGCGCACGAGCACCCTAAGCACAGTGCCTGGGAAGCTGCGCGCGCCGGCAGCAGCAGAAGCAGGAGCGCCGGAGGAAGCAGGGCGGGGAGCGCGGTGGTTAGAGGGACGACGTCTTTGCCTGTCAGGGGGCAGAGACGCCGATACTATAGGTAGTAAGAGGGAAGTTTTGCTCAGCAACTGAAGACGAGTTGGTGATTGGTCCAGTAAAAAGGGGGAGGAGTTTGGGCCAGAGAAGAGCAGAGACTTTTTCCAGTCAGTCAGTCAGAGATGTAGTTGTTGGTTGTAATGTTAAAGTATGTGCAGGAGGGATAATTGTGAGGAGTGGAAAAGTTCAGGGCCAGTGGGCTGAAGGTCAACAGTGATATTGGAAGAGGTAGAGAAAGAGAGAACCACCACTGTAGAAAAAGAAATGTTAAACTCCAAGGACACTTCCCTAAACATACAGGGTCTACGGGCTGGAGAAGGCATGGAGTAGTCAGCCTTGCTTACTTCCCAAGATGGAGAAATTGACAGGGACGTACCTATAGATAGAAGAACCGGATTCTGGAAAGCTGCGGTATCGGGTGAATCATACCTTGGGAAAAAAGAGTTAAGAGTGAAAGGGGTATTGAAGAAAGCTGAAACTGTGTCTGTTGTACCCCAATGTGCTGTATCTGAGACCAAAAACTGAACTGAACGTTTCCAGTAAAAAATGGTTTTGTTAAAAATTAAGCTAGAGACTGTGTTTGATTGTTTGCCTGCAGCAAAAGGTCAAAGCCCCTAGCAGATGGGACCCTCAAGAAAAAGTGTTATCAAATACACACAAATCACACAAAAAACAGGACTTTATTTTTTATTTCTGGGGAGCCAGGGTGTGGGAGGAGAACAGCAACCCCTCACCATGACTTCCACCCTGTGCCCCTCATAAATTCATAGGTAAAATCTGTATTCTGTGAATACAGACTATCTCATTATGGAGATAGAAAATGACAGTTGGTGCTATCACACTTCTATGGAGATTGTGAGGAGCGAAGAGCTCGAAAAAGACACAGATATGCAGCTGCAAGTTCAACTGAAACAACAGTTCATTTCTCTGTAGAACTTTATGAACACCAACTGCCATCTCCTATCTCAGTAATGGGAAACCCTGTAGTCACTGAATACAGATTTTAACTGTGAATTGAGAACTTTGAGAATGAGTGATCAGTCCAGGAGTGAAAAAGAAATGGATCTCTCTAGTAAGATATCTTACTAAGTTTCTTATTTTCATGTGTATTATTAATTTATTTAAGAAATATTTAAATTATGGTTACACTTTAAGAAGAGGCGGTAGAGACTTGACATTACATCAAGATCAGATTACACATGTAGCCATGCAGATACTCTGGTTTACATAGGACTGTCTTTGATTTTTTAAAATAAAAATTATGTTTCGTAATATTCATTAATAAATTATACAAAGTGTTAAATTATTTCTTAGTAGAAATATATTTCTATATTTAAATATTAATTGAATGTAAAATTGTTACCTCTTTGTGTGTGATGTTGATATTGTAGAAAAAACAGGTTTCATGCTTATTGTCATGTGTTATTGGCTTCTGCCATTTAATTTCAAGATCATCTCCATTGTATGTTAATGTTATGTTCCTTGGAGGATCTAAAATGACTGAAAATAAGTTTGGTAGAATTATTCACACATTTTATATTTTATATAAGTAAAAAAAAATCAAGAAGTAAAAAATGAAAAGATATTGAATGCTGACAGTTACCCAATGCTTAGCAATAACATTACTTGTAATAGTACAAATGTAACGAAGTGGAGACGCTGTCGATACCCCCCTTGAAGATCTTTTAGTGATATAATGCATTGCCATGTTTTGAATGTTGTTTTATCTATTTTGGGGCCTGCAGTACTTAGCTAACCAGTGGAGAGGGTTAATCATTGGGCCAACCCATGCTGGGAGGAGCTATGTGGGCATAAGAAATCCAGCTTCCTGTTTATTAGTCACTTAGTGGAAAGTACTGAAAAGGGAAGAACCTATGGTCCTATTGTTCACAGACCTGTATTGAAAAGGGTGTTACGTGCGAAGAAGGGAGACCATACTCAGATAACACGCTCTGAAGTAAACAAGAATTAAGTGGCTGAAGCATTTCTTATCTCAGACAAGTGGGGGGCCTACATCAAGCCTTATCTATACTAGACAAGAAGTGTGGCCAGACCTGAAGGTCATAGGAGAAGGTGGCCAGGCTGGGACACATATAATACTGAGAAGAATTGAAAATACGATGGCAAACCATGGGGCCTTGTGGTCTACATCAACTGGAAGTTGTGAGGAGTCACAGTGACAAATTTAAGCCTGTGATGTCCTCACCATAAGGGAAAATGGAGGTTCCCAATATTATCTGTTTGTTTAGTGCAACATGAATGGAAGAATTGTACCGCCACGAGTAACCGTGAAGTTCATGCGTCTGGATTGTGCAGAAGATGTATTCTCTAAGTGTCATGCCTGCTATCTGATGTATATACATTTTGCTGGTTTGCTTAGTAAAGAAAAGTCTATTTTTGAACTCTAGTCTCTATTTGCACATGGAAACACCAGAAGCAATGGAATAAAACTGAAAGGGGCAACATACAGATTATACATTAGAAAAAACTGTTTTCCACGAGAGATGGTGAGTTCTCCATCAATGGAAGTCTTCAAACAAAGGCTGGACAGACATTTGTCTGAAGTTTCATGAATCCTGCATAGAGCAAGGGGTTGAACATGACGACCCTGGAGGTGCCTTCCAACTCTAACATTCAATGATTCTATGATTCATTCATCCCTACTTCGTCAGGTCCTGGTCTGCCATGTCAATAGGCTGCATTCAGTCTGCAATGGTATATCACTAAGGTAAAAGAAGCAACACCCAGCCAGGATCCTCATTTTTCTGTAATGTCCGGAGATACAGACAGGGTGTTCACCAGCGTTACAAAAATAAATCATGTTTGTCAAAATTTGTCAATTTTATTAAAATTTTTAAACAATATCTTTTTATTTCGTTTTAAGAAAATATCAATAAACAATGTATACAATACTTTAGACTGACAAACACTGAAGTCTACATAGGAATTAAACCCACAGAAAACAAAATACAACATAACATACAGGGCTGGTTTCAACTGACTTCAAGGATTACATTCATTAATGACCACTATTAAATCAGAACAATATTTTTTGGATGATTCAACCAAACCTTCAAATTAACATTGAAAACTTGTATCTTATTATTTTTGTGTGCTATCATTTTCTCAAAAGCACAAGTTTTATTTATCGATTGTATTATCTCTTCGTTGGCAAGAATACCTGGGGATTTCCAATATCTTGTAATCGCTATTGTGGCCAGAAGAATATGTGAGGCAATTACTCTGCCACTGGAGGGAATAGCATGTATATCTAACAAAAGTAATGCTAAAGAAGGAGATGGTTTTATTTTTTGGTGGAGTAGAGAAGAGATCAGATGAAAAGTAAACGACCAGGTGGAAGTGATTACTGGACAGCTCAAAATGTGTGGATTAAAGAATCTTTTTGGCCACAATTACGCCAACAGAGTTGAGTAGAGGAGGGTAACAGAGAGTGAAGCCTCATTGGGGTGTAATACCATCTTAAAACTGTTTTCATATAGGACTGAAGATAAGAGGCACATTTGAAGGTGTGACTGCAAAAACTAGTAAGCTTGTCCATTCATTACTCGAGAATGTCTTATTCTATTTTTTTTCCCACAATAAAAAGGGAAGTCGACTTTATAAAAACATTTTTCATGTCTATTAAATTATATATAGGTTTTAGGCCCCCTTTATTGGATGAAACATTTGAAAGAGTCAATATTAATCCTAAGTTAACCATTCCCTCTGAGATCGAAAAATGTTGTCATGCGTGCCGAATTTGGAGATATTTGTAGAACTCTTTATTGTGAATTTTGAAATGAGAATGTAAAGAAGCAAGAGAGGAGGTTAGGACCTTCATACCAATCTTTCACTAGTACAATGCCTCGTTTTTTTCAGTCTTTAATATTAAGATCTGGTATTAAGAGTTCTAAGGTTTCCAATGGAGTCATAGACATAACAGGGGCTGAGGCATTAGACCCTTTTTTGTAGAATGCTTTCCAGCTGGAGATGGATGAAACCGTTAGAGGAAGAGCATCTATCTTATTAGTTAGAGCAATCAAAGACACACTAAATAGAGCTTTTAGATTTTTAGAGACCGTACATTGTGATTCAATTTGAACCCAATTACAAGTTTTATTCCCATTCCACCATGCTCTAACTTGATTTAATTGGGTAGATAGTAATCTTGGATATTAGGGAGGTTTCTTAGGTCTTTTCATAAGGTGATTTCAAAAGTGTTTAAGATTCTGTGTACCAGGTGGAAAAAATTTTTTGGGAGGGAAATGTGAACAGTGCGAAACATGTATAATAATTTGGGTAGTGAGAACATCTGAAAGGCGGCAACACATCACACCCATGAAACTTAATATTGGCCTATTTTATTTAGGTCAGATTCTAGAGTCTGTAAAAAAGGAAGATAATTTGATTTATATAAGGTCCATGTACATGTTTGATTGTCTCTAGGGCTTTCCCAAGTGAAGTCTCAGGTTACGCTAAGGTTAAAATCACATCATCAGCATATAATGAGATGCTATGTAAACTTCCAGAAATCTCCACCCCCTTTATTCTTTCATTTTGCCTAATAACCTTTTCCCAAGGTTCAATAGTGAGTGTAAACACTAGGGGGGACAGGGGGCATCCCTGTCTTGTTCTGTTTGTTATTAAAAATTCTTCCAATAAGGTGCCATTAGCATAAACTCTTGTTGAGGATGTGGAGTAAAGGGCTTTAATGGCATTAAGTATTGAGGCCCGGATCCCCATTCGACCCAACACTGAGAAGGCGAACGACCAGTTAACCCGATCAAACAGCTTCTCGGCATCCAAAGCCACCAGGACAGCCGGAGCCCTCCTATTGTTTATGACATCAATTAAGTCTATGACCCTCCTTGTGTTATCTGCCACTTGTCTCCCTTTTATAAAGCCAGTTTGATCTAATGATATTAATGATGGGAGAATAGGAGCTAGGCGTGTCGCTAGGCATTTAGCGTAGATCTTAAGGTCTGCATTTAATAAGGATATGGGTCCAAAATTTTGAGGGATGTCCGGCTGCTTGCCGGGTTTTGGTAATGTTATTATTGTGGCTGATAACATCTCTTTGTGAAATGAACCCTGAGATATCGCATACTGAAGGGTCTCTGTCAGATATGGAGTTAACTGATCTATAAAGACTTTATAATACATATTTGAAAAACCGTCAGCGCCCGGCGCCTTATGTGATGGTAGAGAAAAGATGGTTTTCTTTATTTCTGCATTAGTAAGAGGGGCACTTAACTGCTCCATATGATACTTAGACAGAGAAGGAAGACTAAGATTAGATAGGAAGGACTCAATGTCAAACAAACTGGGAGGAGTATGGTCAGGGGCAGAAGATAAGTTATAAAGAGAGGAATAATATTCCTTAACCCCTTTACAGCCTGTGCCGTATTAGTACGCACAGGCTGCAATCTCCCGGTTCAGCGGGGGCTCCGGCGCTGAGCCCGCACTTAACCGGGCACATGTCAGCTGATTATTACAGCTGACATGTGCCCGCAACAGCCACGGGTGGAATCGCGATCCACCCGCGGCTGTTAACATGTTAAATGCCGCTGTCAATCTCTGATAGCGGCATTTAACAGTGCAGCGCCGGAAGTACGTCACTTACCCCGCCCACCGATGACCCCGTCACGTGATCGCGGGTCATCGATGGGTGGGCATGACAGCCCAGGGTCTGCAGAAGACGGCTGTGGTTGTCACGAGCTGGTCGCTATGAGCGCCACCTAGTGGTCGGCGCTCATAACACAGGATCCCCTGTATGTAGCAGAGGCGATCGGACAGTTGCTGCTTCTAGTCTCCTATGGAGACTATAGAAGCAAGCAAAAAGTGAAAAAAAAATGTTTTTAAAAATATAAAAAAAATTTAAAAAATATAAAAGTTTAAATCACCCCTTTTCGCCCCATTCAAAATAAAATAACAAACCACATACACATATTTGGTATCGTCGCGTTCAGAATCGCCCAATCTATCAATATAAAAAAAGTATTAATCCGATCGGTAAACAGCGTAACGAGAAAAATTTCTAAACGCCAGTATTATGGGCAATCAAAACATCGGATCTACCCCAAAATGGTATAAATAAAAACATCAGTTTGGTGTGCAAAAAATAAGCCCTCACCCGGCCCCAGATCCAAAAAAATGGAGACGCTACAGGTCTTGGAAAATGGAGCCATTTTTTTTTTTTTACCAAACTTTGGAATTTTTTTTCACCACTTAAATAAAAAAGAACCTATATATGTTTGGTGTCTACGAACTTGTAATGACCTGGAGAACAATAATGGAAGGTCAGTTTTAGCATTCAGTGAACGTAGTAAAAAAAATAAAAAAAAACCATCTGTGGTATTGCACTTTTTTTGCAATTTCACCACACTTGGAATTTTTTTCCCGTTTTCCCATACACGATATGGTAAAACTAGTAATGGTGTTGAAAAGTACAACTCGTCCCGCAAAAAATAAGCCCTGACATGGCCATATTGACCAAAAAATAAGAACGCTATGGCTTTGGGAACAAGGGGAGCAAAAAACGAAAATGCAAAAAAGGAAAATCCCAGGGTTACGAAGGGGTTAAATTTGTTTGCAATATCTTTAGGGATGTATAATTTCTGTTGTTAAGGGCCATTTTTGAGATAGGGGATTTTTGTTTTAGTTTCTCTGGATTTTAGTCTATTCGCTAATAATTTCCCTGCTTTGTTGTCTTGAGAATAATAATGTGGTTTTATTTTTTGAATAATAATAATATAATAATAATTTTTATTTATGTAGCGCCAACATATCCCGCAGCACTTTAGAATTAAGCGGGGACATGTACAGACAGTAAATTCAATACAAGGTAAGACAGTTTAAACAGTAACATTAGGAGTGAGGTCCCTGCTCGCAAGCTTACAATCTAAAAGGAAATGGGGCACACAATAGGTGAAAAGTGCTTGTTATTTCAGGTCTAGCAATTATAATAAATAGGGATTTTCATATAAGGCTGCATGATCCGTTTCTCAGCCCATATGTTTAAGTACAATAATCAAAAGAGTGCAGTTATCGTGTGCATGGAGGGTGTGGAGACAGATGAATAGTAGGAAACAGATTCTGAACAATATTTAGAAGGAGGGAACATGGGAAGTTAGTTTACTGAGTTGAAGTGGTAGGCTTGTTTAAAGATATAGGTTTTTAAAGCGCGCTTAAAAACTTGGAGGCTAGGCATCAGTCAGATCGTTTGGGGTAGTGCATTCCAGAGAACAGGCACAGCACGAGAGAAATCTTGGAGAAGGAGGAGCGAGGTTCAGATTATGGGGGATGTTAGTCTTAGGTCATTTGTAGAATGGAGGGCACGTGTAGGTTGATAGACAGAGATGAGAGAGGAGATATAAGGTGGTGCAGAACTGTGGAGAGCTTTGTGGGTGAGAGCGTTGAGTGATGAGTTTAAAATTTCTCTCATATTTAGAGAATAAACAGTCTCTCAATTGAATTAGAAGATTACATACTTTAGCAGCTCTTTCGCTATTGAAAGAATGTTTGTTTAAGACTTCTAGATTCTGGATTTCAGAGAGGATTTCATTGAATTTTTTATCCCTTTCTCGTTTAATTTTATGGCCTAGTTTAATAAAAATCCCTTGCCTGTATGCCTTGTGTGAGTTCCATTGGGGGAAAGGGCAATCCACACCCTTGGCGTTAATTTGAAAAAATTCTTGTAAAACTTTTTGAAGGTACTCTACGTTTTGTGGAGAAGATAAAAGATATGAATTAGCTTTCCAAAGATAAGTGGGAAGGGATGAGTGTCTCTTCTCTACATGTAACATTAACGGGGCATGATCCGACCATGTAATGAGGCCTATGGACGAGAGTACAATGTCATCTAGAAGTGATCTGCTCACCAAAAATAAATCTATGTGTGACTTTGAGTTATGGACAGACGAAAAGAAAGAATAATCTCTTTCATTCATATGACGGATTCTCCAAATATATAGATCTTCTTTGTTAATTAAAGATGCTAAATGGGGGGAGTATCTTTTGGATATTGATGAAGAGTCCAATTCACAATCATTTGTTTAATTGAAATCTCCTCAGTAGATGACATGGCCTTGTTTTACTTTGTTTACTTTTTTCATTTTGCAGAAAGTTTAACTGAGAAATATTAGGCGCATAAACTACTAAAATGTTATATATTACATTATTAATGGAACATACATGAATTATATATCTCCCTTGTGAGTCAGAAACCAAGCATATTGGAGAGAAAGCCACAGAGTTGCTGATATCCAGCGTTACACCTCTCTTTTTTTTCTTATAATTGGCCTGTAACACATGTGGAAAAAGGGGGTGTCGCAGTCTACCAGCATCCTTATAATATGAGTTTCATGAGCACAAAATATGTCACATTTAGAGGAAACCACCTCCTTCCACATAAAAGATCTTTTCTGTGGACTGTTAAGACCATTAACATTCATCGAACATACGTACAGACCAAAAGTTTCGACACACCTTCTCATTCAAAGATTTTTCTGTATTTTTATGACTATGAAAATTGTACATTCACACTGAAGGCATCAAATGTTATGTTCTGCTACCAGAGCTAAGGAAAGAGAGGAGATCTGTCCCTACGATAGAACTCAGCTGAATCCCTACGATGTAACAGGGAACCTGATCCTGCGATCAGACCTGCTAAAGTCCTAAGCTAGTCTGTACGGAGACCTATAGATGTGGGGAAGGAATCCCTACAAGTACTAAGGACTGGGAGGAAAATGGGACACCTCCTAACAGAAATAGTAGCAGACAGACGAACAAACAAAATATATAGAACATAGAGGTCCGTAGACCAAGCAAACTAACAGAGTTAGATACAGAGCACAGGCTAGCTAGAAAGTAGTTATACAATGAAGTCCAGCAAAGCCAGAAGGGCGGAGCAGGATTAAATAGGCCAACAAGGTCATGTGACCAGCAAAGGAAAAAACCTAAGAGCAAGGTTCTAACATCAAAACTATGAATTAACACATGTGAAATTATATACAGTACAGACCAAAAGTTTGGACACACCTTCTCATTTAAAGATTTTTCTGTATTTTCATGACTATGAAAATTGTACATTCATACTGAAGGCATCAAAACTATGAATTAACACATGTGGAATTATATACTTAACAAAAAAGTGTGAAACAACTGAAAATATGTCTTATATTCTAGGTTCTTCAAAGTAGCCACCTTTTGTTTTGATGACTGCTTTGCACACTCTTGGCATTCTCTTGATGAGCTTCAAGAGGTAGTCACCGTAAATGGTCTTCCAACAATCTTGAAGGAGTTCCCAGAGATGCTTAGCACTTGTTGGCCCTTTTGCCTTCACTCTGCGGTCCAGCTCACCCCAAACCATCTCGATTGGGTTCAGGTCTGATGACTGTGGAGGCCAGGTCATCTGGAGTAGCACCGCATCACTCTCCTTCTTGGTCAAATAGCCCTTACACAGCCTGGAGGTGTGTTTGGGGTCATTGTCCTGTTTAAAAATAAATGGTGGTCCAACTAAACGCAAACTGGATGGAATAGCATGCCGATGCAAGATGCTGTGGTAGCCATGCTGGTTCAGTATGCCTTCAATTTTGAATAAATCCCCAACAGTGTCACCAGCAAAGCACCCCCACACCATCACACCTCCTCCTCCATGCTTCACGGTGGGAACCAGGCATGTAGAGTCCATCCGTTCACCTTTTCTGCATCGCACAAAGACACAGTGGTTGGAACCAAAGATCTCAAATTTGGACTCATCAGACCAAAGCACCGATTTCCACAGGTCTAATGTCCATTCCTTGTGTTCTTTAGCCCAAACAAGTCTCTTCTGCTTGTTGCCTATCCTTAGCAGTGGTTTCCTAGCAGTTATTTTAACATGAAGGCCTGCTGCACAAAGTCTCCTCTTATTGAAGAGATGTGTCTGCTGCTAGAACTCTGTGTGGCATTGACCTGGTCTCTAATCTGAGCTGTTGTTAACCTGTGATTTCTGAGGCTGGTGACTCGGATAAACTTATTCTCAGAAGCAGAGGTGACTCTGGGTCTTCCTTTCCTGGGGCGGTCCTCATGTGAGCCAGTTTCTTTGTAGCGCTTGATGGTTTTTGCAACTGCATTTGGGGACACTTTCAAAGTTTTCCCAATTTTTCGCACTGACTGACCTTCATTTCTTAAAGTAATGATGGCCACTTGTTTTTCTTTACTTAGCTGCTTTTTTCTTGCCATAATACAAATTCTAACAGTCTATTCAGTAGGACTATCAGCTGTGTATCCACCAGACTTCTGCACAACACAACTGATGGTCCCAACCCCATTTATAAGGCAAGAAATCCCACTTAGTAAACCAGACAGGGCACACCTGTGAAGTGAAAACCATTTCCGGTGACTACCTCTTGAAGCTCATCAAGAGAATGCCAAGAGTGTGCAAAGCAGTCATCAAAGCAAAAGGTGGCTACTTTGAAGAACCTAGAATACAAGACATATTTTCAGTTGTTTCACACTTTTTTGTTAAGTATATAATTCCACATGTGTTAATTCATAGTTTTGATGCCTTCAGTGGGAATGTACAATTTTCAAAGTCATGAAAATACAAAAAAAATCTTTAAATCAGAAGGTGTGTCCAAACTTTTGGTCTGTACTGTACTTAACAAAAAAGTGTGAAACAACTGAAAATATGTCTTATATTCTAGGTTCTTCAAAGTAGCCACCTTTTGCTTTGATGACTGCTTTGCACACTTTTGTCATTCTCTTGATGAGCTTCAAGTGGTAGTCACCCGAAATGGTTTTCACTTCACAGATGTGCCCTGTCAGGTTTAATAAGTCGGATTTTTTGCCTTATAAATGGGGTTGGGACCATCAGTTGTGTTGTGCAGAAGTCTGGTGGATACACAGCTGATAGTCCTACTGAATAGACTGTTAGAATTTGTGTTATGGCAAGAAAAAAGCAGCTAAGTAAAGAAAAACGAGTGGCCATCATTACTTTAAGAAATGAAGGTCAGTCAGTCCGAAAAATTGGGAAAACTTTGAAAGTGTCCCAAAGTGCTGTTGCAAAAACCATCAAGCGCTACAAAGAAACTGGCTCACATGAGGACCGCCCCAGGAAAGGAAGACCAAGAGTCACCTCTGCTTCTGAGGATAAGTTTATCCGAGTCTTCCGCCTCAGAAATCGCAGGTTAACAGTAGCTCAGATTAGAGACCTGGTCAATGCCACACAGAGTTCTAGCAGCAGACACATCTTTACAACAACTGCTAAGAGGAGACTTTGTGCAGCAGGCCTTCATGATAAAATAGCTGCTAGGAAACCACTGCTAAGGACAGGCAACAAGCAAAAGAGACTTGTTTGGGCTAAAGAACAAAAGGAATGGACATTAGACCAGTGGAAATCTGTTCTTTGGTCTGATGAGTCCAAATTTGAGATCTTTGGTTCCAACCACCGTGTCTTTGTGCGACACAGAAAAGGTGAACGGATGGACTCTACATGCCTGGTTCCCACCATGAAGCATGGAGGAGGAGGTGTGATGGTGTGGGGGTGCTTTGCTGGTAACACTGTTGGGGATTTATTCAAAATTAAAGGCATACTGAACCAGCATGGCTACCACAGCATCTTGCATCGGCATGCTATTCCATCCGGTTTGCGTTTAGTTGGACCATCATTTATTTTTCAACAGGACAATGACCCCAAACACACCTCCAGGCTGTGTAAGGGCTATTTGACCAAGAAGTAGAGTGATGGGGTGCTACGCCAAATGACCTGGCCTCCACAGTCACCAGATCTGAACCCAATCGAGATGGTTTGGGGTGAGCTGGACCGCAGAGTGAAGGCAAAAGGGCCAACAAGTGCTAAGCATCTCTGGGAACTCCTTCAAGATTGTTGGGAGACCATTTCCGGTGACTACCTCTTGAAGCTCATCAAGAGAATGCCAAAAGTGTGCAAAGCAGTCATCAAAGCAAAAGGTGGCTACTTTGAAGAACCTAGAATATAAGACATATTTTCAGTTGTTTCACACTTCTTTGTTAAGTATATATTTCCACATGTGTTAATTCATAGTTTTGATGCCTTCAGTGTGAATGTACAATTTTCATAGTCATGAAAATACAGAAAAATCTTTAAATGAGGTGTGTCCAAACTTTTGGTCTGTACTGTATCTTAATCACCATTTTTATAATTAGGAAAATGCTGAAGCCATATAAAATCTGTAACCAACCATATACAAATGTACAACATCTTTCCCAAAATCCACAAAAATGTAAGAATTAGCCTGCATGTAAAAGAGAACATAAAAATACAAAACATTAATTTGACCAACATTAACAATTAAGTAGCAGATCAACTAAAAGGATCTCCTTATTCTGTGTGACTGACTACTCAGTCACCCAGAGGGGGGCAAAAGTTCTATCCAGACGAAGAAGATTCTATCATTCAGTGCTTAGACTTGTTTTTGGTTGAAGAAAGTTGCCAGCTGGTTGTCACAGGTGTGTCAGGTTTGGATCTGGCTGTAGAAGGTTGCTGCACTTGGATTTGTAGACACCTTCTTGATCCTTTTATCTCTGTAGTGTAGTGGTATCCTTATCTCGCTAGGACTCTGCAATGATCTCCACCTTCTGCTGCTAATTGACACACCCTTGCTTGATTTTTAAAAACGCTCAGTGTCTCCAAAGAGTCGCCGGTGATAGAACTATTTTCCCCTGCTCAGGCCTGGAGTACTAGCAGTCAGCTAGTTTCTTCTTGGAGTTTCTTGGTGGATTATTGTCGTCTTCTCTCTGGTGTCTTCTCAAGCTAACTGTATCCCCTTGTCTGTTTTCCTTGTTTGTCTTTAGTTGCAGTGGGGGCTGACTAGTGCTTATCCCTTCCCCTCCCTACCTAGGGCCTAGCTCTAGGGACAGTTAGAGATTAGGTATCCTGTTCAGCGATAGGTGCAGAACCTATTTAGGGACAGTAGGGGAGTCAGAGTGTTGTAAGATCTGCCTAGGGATCTCCACTCTCCCTTTCCCTATTTGTTGGGCTTCCCCCCTTTTCCCATCATTATACACTTGGTCCTTCCCTTACCTAGCGTGACACCGGTTTCCACGAATTGTGGATGGAGTCTGTTAGGGCGAGTCGGTTCTATTAGTGTAAAGTTCCAGTTACACATGAGGTTTTCTCCCTCTTCAAAGGAGGTAACCATGTGCCACTCTCCTCTGTAGTTTATGAGAAGCTTCAGTGGGAAACCCCACTTCTTTTTCTCTCAGAGTCAAAGTGATGGGATTCAATAATCTGTGGAAAGGGAGAGTTGCTGCCGAAACATCTGCCAAGTTTTTAATTTGTTGATAAGGGTGTGGGAGTTCTCCCTTTTATCTAGCAAATAGTAGTAGATCTTCTTTTACACGAAAGAAATGGATGTGGGCCAAGACATCTTTGGGAATTGATTCAGGTAGATATTTTGGGTGCTGTACCCTGTGAATTCTGTCAATGATATTGTCTATTGGGGAGCAGTTAGGGATAGCTGCTTTAATCAGACCTTGAAGGAATCTCCTCAGTTCTTGAGGAGGCACATCTTCTGGTATCCCTCACAATTCTACATTGTTTCGCCAAGAGCAATCCTCTAAATCCACTAGTTTAGTTTGGATGACTTCCAATTCATCTGAGAGTTCATTATGTGCATCTATCAGCTTGTTGTGTGATTTGGCAATGTCTCCCATTTTATTTTCCATGTGAGATACTCTCTTATCTAGTTCCTTAGTTAGAGTTTGTATAGGCAATAATAAAGTGGCAAAGTCCTTTTGCATATAACTGCTGAAAGCCACCAGCATAGTGTATGTCTAAGTAAGTTGCCTGATGCTGGTTCATCTGATGTGGTGAACTGTGGCAGTGCTCTTGTAGTGCTAGATGTAACAGAGCTGGATGGCTCCCCTGCTAACACTTGCAGCTACTCCTCCAGCCTCTATCTGTGTGTAGCTGGGATAACAGTGGGAAAGGAAATATCCCTCTGCCTCCCCCACGGAACTACATCCTCCTCCATGTCTGCCAGGGGACTATATCTTGAACCCGGTGAGTGATTTTGCTGCGGGGAGGGACCCGGGGATCCTGTACTCACTGCGGGTGGGGAGCGCAACTCTGCTGGAGGTGTTCGGTTCACAGGGGGCAACACGCCATCAGTAGAGACACAGCTGTGAATGGAGGTCTCGGTGCCATCTTTGCTCCGGTCTTCTGTGAAGTAAAACTCCAATTTTCTTTGGTTTTTCTGATTTCTTTTACCTCAGGTCACCATGCCAGGTGTTGGGTGAGAGGGATGAGCCATAAAAAGTAGAATGAACGCTGCATAAGTTGCTGAACAGGCTCTAGGTGAGAGGGAGCTCAGTACTCACACAGTCATGTTAGTCAGCTGCCCAGCCACACCCCCGCAATTTTATTCAAATTAACAACTGTAATATCATATTTACATACACAAATATATATAATGTATCCAGTCTATTTGCTCTGGAACTGAAATTCGAGCTTAGGGGCATCCTGCTTCCATAAGTAATCCTTGAGATATTTCTATAACTCTAGTTGAGTCCTCTTATTGCAACTTTAATCAATTGGGCATATAAAATTACTTTGACATGAGCAAACCCAAGTGAATGGTATACCTCTCGTGATTGTGTCAAGTTACAGTTTTGGGGGTGAGTCTAAAAATTGCTGCAGTATTGAAGGTCCTGAAAACACTTTGTCATTTTCATTAAATATAAGAAGTTCAGAAACACCAGAATAAACCACCACAGCAATTTGGGAAGAAAGTCCTTGGCCAGACAGGTGACCAAAATATCTTGATGATCACTATGGCAGAGATTCAAACATCCACTATGAAGTTTTGGGAACCAATAAAACCTTTATAATGCTATGTTTTGATGGAAGCATCTCCTCAGTAACATGTATTTGACAGCATACTGGAAGTTTGTAAAAAGTTGCTCAAAGGACTACAAAAACCATGGACTAGTGAAAAACAATGTTAAATTCTTTAGCCTGAATTCCAAGCATCATGTCTGGTGGAAATTTGAAATCATTCCTCAATTGGCTTAAATAATCCCTACAGTGTTAGAATACACCTTTCTTACATTCAATTGATTGAGCACAATTTGAAAGGAGCACAAAGGAAAATGCACATGGGGGAGATACATGAGAGAGAACGCAGCTGACCATAAGAACCTACACTTTACAAGCGAGAGAAAGAGAGGATCTGGCTGACCAGGGGTGGACATACCATTGGTGCAACCTGTGCAGCCGTGCAGGGACCCAAGAGATAAGGGGGCTCACTTCCACCTCTAAAACGGCAAACATCTTCTGTCACAGACACCTTACTGGACTGCAAACGGCCCATATACTATTCTTGAACAGGGGCCGCTCTTTTGTCTTTGACCACCCCTGCTGCTGACCATAAGAGCTTACAGTCTACAGGAGAGAGAGAGGACCTTGCTGACCATATGAGTTTACACTCTCCAGGAAAAAGAAATAAAGGACACCGTTAACTATAAGAGCTTACATTCTACAGGAGAGAGGTATTCCTAGTGACTCTGGACATGGAAAATGACTCTGTCATACAACCTGTGCTCCACTGGGAAAAGCTGATCTGTGATGGCCAGGTACTGACCCTCATTGTACATGGAATGACAATCCGTAAAATGTCATAGCTGCAGGGCATTATCTGTAAGCCTGCGCAGCCATTAGACCACTCTCTGATGCTTCAGAAGTGTGGAAATGTTGGCAGGAAGCTCAAGATGTTCAAATTTGTGTCAAACCACAAATTTCAGGAAATCAATCCCCAATGGTTCAATCCACTAATCTTTGGTATTATGCAGTCAAAGCAGCTTGTAAAAAAAATGGTGTGGTGCCCTCTCTATTTTTAATAACTAACTAAGGGAAAGCGGACAGCTGTGAGCTTGTCTTATTAGTCTGGGAAGAGGCCAAAAACCATGGACCTTCCCAGCCTATTAATATCAGCCCCCAGCTGTCTGCTTTACCTTTACTGGTTATTAAAAAGGGGGACCCTAAAAAAATTACATGGGGTCCCCACTAATTTTAAGAACCAGCAAATGCTAAGCACACAGCTGCGGGCTGATAATAGGCTGGTAAATTCCATGGATATTGTCCCCTTCCCAACCTAATAGCCACCCCAGAAATGATGCATCCGTTAGATGCACCAATTCTTGTGCTTAGCCTCGGCTCTTCCCGTTTGCTCTGGTGCAGTAGCAATCGGGGTAATGGTTCTGGGGTTGATGTCAGCTGTGTACTCAAGCACCAGGGGTTTGAAATGGAGAGGCATCTATCAGACACCCCCATTACTAAACCTTTATTCAAAAGAAAGAAACACACACACAAAAGTCCTTTATTTGTAAAAAGCACTCCCTGACAATTGCCCTCTTTCCCCCAATTATTACCAAAAAAAATAATCCACAGTGGTCTGCCATAATCCATATGGAGGTCCCATAATGATTCCCATCTTCTTCATCCAGTGTATGGAGCCCCATTCAGATGACAAAGTTCCATACACTGGAGCAGCAGCCACTGCCAGGTCTCACGCTGCCCATCGCAAGAAACCTGCTGCTGTGACGAGCAGTGACCTCACTAACGTTACCGCAGCTCAGTGGCTGTGATCTGTGGCAACTTTACCGACATCACCGCTCATCACATCATGAGAACCGGTTCTCACGCTGTGACGAGCGGTGATGTCAGTAAGGTTACCACTGAATTGCAGTAACCTTACTGGCGTCACTGCTCGTCACAGCAGCTGGGTTCTCACACTGCACAGTGGCTGCTGCTTCAGTGTATGGAGCTTCATTCTCTGAACGGGGCTCCATACACTAGATGAAGAAGACGTGGATCATTGTGGGACATCCATATGGAATATGGCAGACCAATGTTGATTTTTTTTTAAATAAATGGGGGAAAGAGAGAAATTGTTGGGGAGTGCTTTTTACAAATAAAGGACTTTTTGTGTGTGTGTCTCTTTCTTTTGACTATGGGGCTAGTAATGGGGGTGTCTGATAGACGCCTCTCCATTACTAACCCCTGGGCTTGATGTCAGTGGACATTACACAGCTGACATCAACTCCAAAATAATTACCCCAATTGCCAATGCAGGCAATTGGGAAGAGCCGAGGCTAAGCGCCAGAATTGGCGCATCTAGTGGATGCGCCATTTCTGGGGCAGCTTAGGGCTGGTCTTATTAAGCTGGGAAGGGGCCAATATACATGGACTTTCCCTCTTTTTAATAACCAGTAAAGGTAAAGCAGACAGCTGGGGCCTAATATTAATAGGCTATGAAGGTCCAAGGTTATTAGCCCCTTCCCAGACTAATAAGAGCAGCTCACAGCTGTCTGCTTTCTCTTAGTTGGTTATTAAAAATAGGGGAGACCCCACACCATTTTTTTTTCATTTATTTATTAGCTAAATACAAGTACAGAAAACTACACATGCAAGGGACTGATTATATATCTCACTGACATATTTCTATCTATCTATCTATCTATCTATCTATCTATCTATCTATCTATCCTATCTATATATCTTTTCTATCTATTCTGTTCGGGCTGTGAGTTTGCTGTACTTGGCTTATGAAATGTCAGCTTTCCTTTGAGATGTGTGCGTAAAAATTGGACTGCACACGCATGACTGTTTTTAATTCGTGCTGGAGTCTACCTGCGCTTTAAATTTGTTGGCTTTAAGTCCGGAGAGGCATGTTTGATAAATATTCGTTTTAAGGTCCTAACCGAGAAAGGGCACCTTGTAGTGGCTTGATGACACAGATGGATTTGTCAATTTGTGCGCCAAGTACCTTAATTTTATAAGTATGTTCTACAGTATTTATTAATAATATTTTAGAAATGTTCTCTCATCCTTACATGTAATTGCATTTTGTAAAATCCTACATAAATATTGTGACAAGGGAACATGATCATGTAATAATGTAATATTTGTTTTTTATTTTGAATGATCTGTGAGTCTGACTATCTACACAGTTATTTCTCTCAATTTTGACGGCCTGACCCAAGGGTAAAATTTTTAATTAGGAAAAAACCCAAACATTTTTCTTAAGGGCGGGTGCAGACCAGCATATTTGCTGTCCAAGTCCAATCAGACAAAACATTCTATCGCACCCAGACCTATGTTAGTCTATGGGGCCATGCACATGTCCAATTTTTTCCTTGGACAGACGCTGTCCAAGAAGAAAATTGCTGCATGCTCGAGTTTGAGCCGATAATAAAACTGGGTAAAGCTGGGGCAAGACGAGAGTGGAAAGGGGGTGTGACACCACAGCTCATCTAATTCATGATGAGCTGTGGAGTAATTTATGTTGGAAATCTTACTCCAGTCTTTGACTTCAGTAATATTTGTGGCGAGGCGCACGATGGCACACAAAACTTTTCAGACATGCCCAATTCATTCTCTTAAAGGGGTTGTCCGGTTTTAAACTACAAGTCTGCAGTCACTCTGAATCCTCGCATCGCGTGCACTGCATGCTGTAAGGATTGTCCTGTGCCGGAGGACATGTGCATGAAAGTATGCAATATGCATACTCCAGGCCACATTCCTTCTAGATGGGAGTGGATTCGATCCATGCAAGTGTATTGAGTGAGGCCGAAAACAGTCTAGTTGGAATTTGGCCGGAAGTATTCATATCGCATACTTGTGGTCACATGAAAAAAAAAAAAAAAAAAAAAATTATATATATATATATATATATATATATATATATATATATATATATATATATATATATATATATATATATATATATATATATATATATATATATATGTATATATATATATATATATATATTTTGGACCGTGTTAGCCAGTAGATAGAAAAATATTTAGATTTGAGAGTCCTCATTGGTTGATACCTTTTAAAGGCTAACTGAAAAGATGGTAAATTGCAAGCTTTCGAGACTACTCAGGTCTCTTCATCAGGCTAGTATAACCCAAAACCTGAAGAGTCACATATTTATACACAATGGCGCACAGAAATAATGCAATAGATGAGACAGGTGATGAAAGGCAGAGCTATTACTATGGGAGAGATAAACATTTCTGGCTGTAAATATTTTAGCAGCTCATAGATAAGGACTGTGAAAGTTTTATTGTTTGGTGCAGTGTTGTGATGACCCCAAAAGTCTGATGGGCACATTCCTTAGTTGATGTCAAATGACATAAATCCATGCGACACATTCATTCCTGCTCTGAAGGTGTCAAAGGTCACCATTAGTTTATATTCCGAGACTCTCCTTTCTCTCTGAGATTTGAAGTTACCTTTTAATACCAGTAATTTCATGTCTTTTCAAAGACAGACATGAAATCAGGGCATATAGTGTTTATTTGGATAGTATGTTTGGGTTATTTGATAACATTTTATGGCTATCTTTTCATGTTGCTTCAGACAATATAATAGGAGGTTTATTTTACTATATATTGGCTTTTTCTTTTACCTATCATTGAATGGTAGCAGTGCAAGTGTTTATTAATACACGGACATAAAAATACTTGTTTTTTTTTAAAGAGGTATTCCCATCTCCAAGATCCTATCCCAATATGTAGTAGGTGTAATAATAATAATATTAGCAAATACCTCCAATTAGAAATGTAGTATAGTTTTTCTGATTCGCTATGTCTCTTTCCTTATGTGCAGGCATTGCAGGACCTTAGATATCCCTGGTTATGACAACTAGCAACTAGCTGTCACTATATCCGTGGTCGTAACCTTGGATACCTAAGGTGCTGCAATGAATGCACATGAGGAAAGAGACACATAGCGAATCAGAAAAACTATACTACATTTCTAATTGGAGGTATTTGCTATTATTATTATTATTACACCTACTACATATTGGGATAGGATCTTGGAGATGGGAATATCCCTTTAAGTTGAATCTATTGACTTTAATAAAAATGCGTACTAAAGTTAGAAACAAATGATATAAGAAGCACATCAAATTACCATCATCAATGGGACAATACAGGGCATCAAAGAACTGGACTGAAGTTTGTTTGCTTAATCCCGACACTTCCACATAAACTTTTCCATTGAAAGAAATGTCCGGCTTTCTCAATACACATCCTACTTGTCTCCCAAAGGAATCATATCTGTAGTCTTGGCACTTGTCATGCACAGACGACCGCCTATTCCCAAATGAAATAAACACTTAGTAAAAAGAATTGTATATTTGTTTTTTTAAAGAAACACTCCGGGAAAATGTTTTATTGCATCCTCCATTTGTAAAGTACTATACTTTTCGGACTATCAGATGCACTTTTTTCCTCCAAGTTTTGGAGGAAAGTGGGGGGTGCGTCTTATAATCTGAATGTATACTTGTTGCTGTGGCTGTGGATGGGCGTGGAGCAGCAGTGGCGGGGGAGCGGTGCACTGGAGGCAGGAGCCAGCGGCTTCAACTCTTGCGTGTGCCTGCTATAAAAAAAAAAAGAATATTCACTGCTCCCCACACTCATTGGCATGTAGAGCACTGAATATTCATTCTCCTTAATAGCGTGCACAGTGTCAGCCCAGCTCCGGTTTCCTGCAGCGGCTCGACGGTCACATGTGCCCGCTATTAAAGCGCATGAATATTCACTACTCCCCACTCCCATGGAGAGTAGTGAATGCCATGCCATGCATACCAGCATGGGGGTGCCATGCATACCAGGATATGGGTGCCATGCATACCAGGTTGGGGTTGCCATGCATATCAGGCTGGGGGTGCCATGTATACCAGGCTGGGGGTGCCATGCATACAAGGATGGGGGTGCCATGCATATCGGGATATGGGTGTCATGCGTACCAGGTTGGGGGTGCCTTGCATACCAGGCTGGGGGTGCCATGTGTAGAAGAGGCCAGAGAGCCTTTAAGAGAATTCTTACAGGATGCTTCAAAGATGGAGAGAGATTGCCATCTGCTGGTCAGGCACAGTCAAGCGGAACCAAGATGTGCAAGGGAAGTTGAAGGGGGAGCAGATTTAGACCCTGTACCCAGTAGGGTGACTTCAAGGAAGGAGTTCCTGGGTGTAAGAGGCCAGCGCGCCAAGCCTGAGGTGGTTTTGGCGCCAAGCAGCAGAGAGGAGCGGACGTGCTCCCTACGTGCTCAGAAGCCCCGCGTGGCAGGCTTAAGCCAGAGGCCTGCTAGATGCCACAGCCGGACACCGGTGGATGAGCTCCGGATCCCTCACAGATGTGCCCCGAGTGCTGTGCCTACTGAGGAGAGTCGGAACCTGCTTGCGGTGCTGAGTGAGTTCGTGGAACTCGAAGTCGCCCGCCGACAGACGAGGTCTGGACCCCCCATCCACGGCTTGAGAGACTGCCTCCAAAGGCCAGGAATAGAGGAGTTGGGAGGACGGCTGCGCCAGGATAGTCATGCCAGCGAAAGCAGAGGAGCTGCATACGTGAACAGGGCCGTCACTTCTACTGTTCACTCATGATACCGGGGCCAGGTGGGTTTAGGTACTCAGGTTGGGAGGGGAACGGTTGGGGCGGAAGAAGCTAAACGTGATTTAATTGACTTTGTCCGGAAAAGACTTTCGGCCTAGCGGGAATAACTGGTGACTCCCGCTAGGTCCATATACAGAGTTAAAGAACTGACGTGGTGACTCCCATGATTGGGTGCACCACACTACCTTGAGAGACTTCGCCTTTTATTAATATTTCAAATTACCGTTAATTACCCCTGCTGCCATTCCCTTGTTCAGAATACCTGTTATATCAATATATAATCTGTTCATATACATCTCTGACTGTCCTCGCCTTGTGTCTCTGTGTGTTGCATTCTGGCACCTGCATTACACATGCATACCAGGCTGGGGGTGCCATGCATACCAGGATGGGGGTGCCATGCATACCAGGAAGGGGATGACGGTGTCATACATACCAGGATGAGAGGGCCATGCATACCAGGATGGGGATGGGGGTTCCATGCATACCAGGATGGGAATGAGGGTGCAATGCATACCAGGATGGGGGACAATGTATACCAGGATGGGAATGGGGGCCATATATATCAAGATGGGGGCATATATATGCCAGGATGGGGGATATAGATATAGAATTGGGGGACATTACCCCTATAACAGTGTCAGCAGAAGACCACCTCCCCCATAACAGTGCATCATGACCAGATTTTTTTCTATATTTTTTTTTTCTATTTTGCTCCTCTAAAACCTTGGTGGGTCTTATGGTCCGGTGTGTCATATAGTCCGAAAAATACGGTATATAATGCAAGTATAATATTGTACATTTTCTTACCTAGCACTCTATTGTTGGTTTCCTATCCTTGTCTTGTCAGTCGGTTGTAAGACATGACTCTGACTCCCTGAATTGTACAGACATTTATGTTTGGGCCAAAAGTCATTTTCTCTATGCAGTCTTATGAGAGCCTTGATGTGACTCTCATGTGAATGTCTAGAGAAAGTGACTTACAGTCACTGGATAATTCAGAGTGCCAGAAACCCATGATACAACTGTAGGACTGGAACGGAGATTATAAATCACAGATAAAGGGTTTAGTAAGCAAATAAATCTCTACTATTTATCTCATGTATATTACTAACAGAAGAAAACATGCAAATTTTACCGAGAGTATATCTTTAAAGAGTAATTGTCATAAATTGATGGTACACATGAAAACAAGAAACTTTGTAATATATTTTATCAGAGAAATCTGCTTTTCTTCACCAGGACTGATCATTCATTCTCAAAATTCTCAATTCCCATTTAAAATCTGTCTTCAGGGAAGACAGATTTTCCCATTCTGAGATAGAAGATTGCAGTTATGTTTGAGGGAACATGAACCAACACGTGTCATCCTTTTAGGCCTTCTTCATTCCTCCATATAGAACACGTACGTGAAAAACTGGTACCGGTGTCGTCAATCCGTGTGTCCATTTTTATCATTAGTGTGTCATCAGTGTTTTTCTAGTATCGATAAGTAAATAAATAAATTACAAAGCTTCTCCCTTACTTTGCAATGTTAAACATGGATAGCACACAGATGTCATCCATGTGCCGTACACGTTTTTGGCCGAGCGCTCCTGTGTTCTCTATGAGAGAGGTGCCACCAAAGATGCCTGGCAAATGCTTATTTCCAAAAGACAAAAGGATTGGCCGTCCAAAATCAGACATTCCAGATCCTTAACTCCCCAGACAATCAATTGTTCAGGGCCCCACACATAGACTGTCACCTTTAACCCGTCAATTTTGGTGGGTTCAGCTGACATTAGTCTAATGTGTACTTAGTACTAAGTGTGTCGTATCATTGTGATATGGTTGAATACATCTTCTAGTAAATGTCTAACCAAATTAACCCAAATTAACTGCTTTAATGATTCTAACAATTGGTGCTTGAGACCACCGCTAAATTTATCACCTCATTATAGATGCAACAAACACGCAGGGTCAATTCCTTAATAAATTGTAACACCTTCCATATAGTTTATTTTATCACAGCCCAGCATCCAGGGCGCACTTTCCCTCTCCTCTGCATTCATTGGCTGCAAGAGTGCGCTGGATGCTGGGCTGTGACATGCGGTGAAACACCACCCACAGCCCAGTCAATCAGGGGGTGCGTGGAACCTGAACTTGACATCAGAAGATGTCCAAGGAGACTGCAGCCGGGATCACGTGATGCAGAGTGAGCGGTCAGCAATAGCGGCGCCCACGGGCACTTAAAACAACAGATGATATTTACAAAAATACTTCTTTCCAACATTTAAATCAATGGGGGCATTATTTATTGTAGTGGACAACCTCTTTAAGTGACACTCAGGGGGTATTATTAATCTTTAAGGGGGCATTATAAATTGTTAAGGAGGCACACATGGGACATTATTCATCTTTGAGACCAATCAGGAAAAATTATTACATGTTAAAGGGCATAGAACAAAGCAGGGGCAGCAATAGGCTTGGAACTGAGGGCAGCTGCAGTATGGGGCATTTGGGTAGGTTGGGAATAGTTGGATGAGGAAAAGTCAAATATGTCTGTGTTGCAAACTCGGCAGATATTAGTGGTGGCTGGAAGAAAAAGTCTTCATGCTGGTATTGGCCAGATAGAAAAGATGGCAATTGTGAATAGACATAACCTGGAAAATTAAACAACATCACCTGTGAGAGACTTTTACCTCTGCTCCTAATTTTTGGCCTATATCACACAGTAAGGCTGCTTTTCCTATAATTAGGAATGTTGTTCCCATCAGTACCAGTTTGTCCATTATTATTTTTTTCCAGCTCAGGAACTGTTATATAATGTCACGCCAGGTGTAAGTGCAACACAGAGGGAAAAGGGAGAGGGAGCCCCGACACTAGGGAAAGGGGGAAGTGGAGATCTCCTAGTCTGATCTAGCGTCACCCTGTCTCAACTAACATCCCTATATAGCCTCCTCAGCTATCGCCGATCGAGTGCCTCACCCTACTTTCCCTGGCGTAAGGCTACTGCTAGGGATGGAAGGAGATGAGCACTAGTCAACCTCCACTAAAACTCTAAAGACAACAAGGGTAGACAAAACAGGGGAAAATGGCTTCGCTTTAGATGAACTCCAAATGTGCACATGGCCTCAAGCTTCAGAAAGGACAAGGTACAGCTCCTGCTAAGCTTCACAAGTAGAAATTAATATAACTGGTGACGCCCTCTCAGACACACCAGGTATATATACACCCAGGCCAGAGAGCAAATTAGCAAAAGAGAAGTAGTCGCTTGGTCCTAAAGACAGCCTCCTATCTAAGCAGCTGTCTTCAATGCCAAACGTGGAGATCTCCTGCAACCCACTGCAGGGCGACTGTCTGTCACCTGTGACACACCCGTGACATATAAACAATGATTCTATACACCCTAATGTCTCATTCAGACATCAGTGATTTTTTATGTGCGCAAGAAACTGTAACAAAACAGTATTATCAGTGTTTTTCATCTGATTTTCATCAGTGTTTGGCCAATGTGTCAGTTTTTTCATTAGTGATTTTCTTGTATAGAATAAATAAATTGCCACGGAGAGCCCACATACTGCTCACTGATACCATCCGTGTGCTTTCCATGAATTTCACACGCCCACAGACTTGCATGGTTACTTTTGATTCCAATCAAAACTGTACTTCTGCCAATGATTTGTTTGCAGATACCCCGTCTACAAAAAAACACGGTCATGTGAATAGCACCATAGACTTTAATGGGTACTGTTTCATTCCATGAAAACTGTGGATTGAACACATACGTGAATATAATATGTTTGAATGAGGTTCTTCATTGAGTTAATTTAGTTAGATATTTAATAAAAAATATATTCTGTATTATGTTCATTTTCTGGAACAATTGTCTAAGTGATTTAACTCACTAACATCTATTTTAGCAGTTTCTCTAACACATTATGATGCATCAAGTTTTTACTCTTATTATATTCGACAGAATGACTCCTATGCCTTGTATTGTGGATGTTTGTCTTACTATATATTGATTAGAATATAATCAGTATAGAACACAGCTGATTAGTAAAGGTCAATTGGTGTCTCTTCATGTCACACTGTGTTCTAAACTGGAAGACTTAGCCCATCATGTATGTTATGTATAAGAACCTATAAGGTTCAAAACACATAGGAAGAATCTCTGAGGATGTTTTTTTTTCTGTGCTGTCTATCATCCTTGAGCTTGGATAACCTTTTAAAAAACAATTATCCCGATCTGTGCATCGTGAGCAGGATGAAGATTGTAGCCCCAATATAAACTAACTTTTACTTTAAAAAAAAAATCACATACTTCTCAGTACTGCTTCTGGTGTCTCCCCATAAGTCACTTGTCTTCGTCTTCCGACATGGGAGCATTATGTGACAGCTGCAGCTAATTAGTGGCCACCGACTGGCCATTGGTTGACTGCAGTGGTAACCTTCTATTTGAATTGGAAGAATCAATCTCTTAGTTATGGTGGAAGAGGAATGCTGCAGCTAACCCATAGCCACCTGAAGTCCTGAAGTGTTCACCTGATACATCCCACTGGAAGAAGAAGACTGTTGAGGACACTGAATGCAGTACGGGGAAATGGAGGAGTGCTATTGGTGAATGTTTTTTTTTTTAAACTAAGTAAAAGTAGTGGAGTACCCCTTTAATATTACTTTTCACCTGAAAGTCAAAGAATATTGAGTATCTTCAGGGGCTTCCCTGCCCACAGACCATGAACAGTTCATAATATCAACATTGTAAATCACACAGGAAAAATTCTCTGCAGCTGTGTAATTCTTTCCTGAAAAACAAAAGTTTAGTAGAACTAAGTATTCCTCAGTACTGGAAGTCCGCTGCCTCGGACTAACTCTAGACTCTGCCCTGTCCTTCAAACTGCACATCCAAGCTCTTGCCACCTCCTGTCGCCTCGGACTAAAAAATATTTCCAGAATTCATCCTTTCCTCAACCCTGAATCTACTCAAATGTTAGTGTATGCCATCATCATCTCCCACCTCAACTTCTGCAATATCCTCCTCTGTGGCCTTCCTGCTAATACTCTCGCACCTATCTAGTCTGTCCTTAACTCTGCTACCTGACTAATCCACGCAATCCTCTGCTTCTCTCCTCTGCAGATCCCTTCATTGGCTCCCAACTGCCCAACGTATCCAGTTCAAACTGCTTACATTGACCTACAACGCCATCCATAATCCATCTCCTTCATATATCTCTGAACTAACCTCCCTATATCTTCCAACATGCAACCTCCTTCCCTCTTCCACACTCATATGTTCCTCAACCATTCGCCTCCAAGAAGTCTCCCGAGTGTCCCACATCCTCTGGAATTCTAAACCTTTACACATCCGATTATCCACCACACTCGGATCCTTCAGAAGGAACTTGAAAGCCCACCTCTTCAAGAAAGCTTACAGCTTACAATCACCCTGCTGCCACCTCACCACCCCTGGAGCTGCATCAACCCCCTAAGCTACTGTCTCCTTCCTCATTATCCTGTAGACTACAAGCCCACAAGGACAGGGCCCTCTCTTTTCTGTACCAGTCTGTCATTGTTAGTTTGTTCACCGTATTTGATATTTGCATTTTGTATGTCACCCCTTCTCATGTACAGCACCATGGAATCAATGGTGCTCTAAAATAAATAAATAATAATAATAATATAAATGACACATGCCTTTTCTTAAATAAAATAATAAATTAAACATTTGGTCCCCTAAGTAGATCCCCCAGAGATGCGGTATACATATTTCCTAACACTACCTCTCAGCAAGCTTAGTCTATTAGAAGGACTGTAACTACAGTATGTTTTCTTTTGGCACAATGACTTAGAGATGCAGAACTAGTAATAGTGGAAGTCAGTATACATTTTTTTCTATTTATGCCTCACACTGGGGCAATTAAAGTGGTTGTCCAGTCTAGAAAACTACAAGTCTCCAGTCAGTCTATGTGCCTGCAAACTTGTACATCCGCAAACCAGACGGTCCATTGTGAGAATTCTCCGGTGTTAATGTCGGGAACGTCGGTCATGTGACTGCAAGTATTCGATATACATAGTGCTGGACACAATCTGACTAGACTGTTTCCGGCCTTGCTCATTAAACTTGCATTGAGCAAGGCCACGCCCATCTAGTCGGATAGTGGCCAAGAGTATGCATATCCAATACTTGCACATGACTGCCGTTCCCAGTGCTGACACCGCAGAATTCTCACAGAGCATGCGATCTGCGGATTCACAAGTTTGCAGTCACACAGAGTGATTGGAGTACTTGTAGTTTTAGGCTGCACACCACCTATAATAAGGGACTGTCCCTTAGTGGAAAAGTTCTTTAACATCAGACTGAGTCTCTGGAACCTACTTATGGAAATTATTATGACAAATTAAATGTAGTAATATCCTCTGAGTGCTCTTTTGAATGTAATAATGCCACCAGAATGTAATAATGCTGCCTGATTGACACCAAAGAATAAAAATGCCCCTTAACAATTAATAATGCCCCCTAGTGCCCTATTACCAGTTTTTATTTCCCTTCAGTGGCATCTTAACAATTAATATTGGCCTTTCAGTACCCTCTTAACAATTAAATTGCCTCCTGAGGCCCATAAAACAATATTTACATATCTAAATTAAGTCAATTAAATTCTTTGTAGTTGCACATACAGGATATGTCATTGAAAGATCTAATAAATTATTGGCTTTAAAACCTGCTGCCAATGATCTGGCCTTCGTCTAGATGCTTGGTTCCGTAATATACAAAATTGGTTGCTTATTAGTGCCGGCTATCTGCTCCTGCCACTGGTCTTGCCTTACAACCAAACACTGTGCTCAGCGGTTTCTTGTCAACCACCTCGGCACTACAGAACCCAGTGAATGACTGCAGCGGTCAAATGTGCTGATTAGTGTTGAGCCACCCCCGTAGTTCGGTTCGTCGAACACCCGTGTGTTCGCCGAACTGTTCGTCGAACTGTTCGTCGAACACCTTCGAACACCGTTAAAACCAATGGCAGGCAAACAAAAACACATAGAAACACATAGAAAACACCTTCAAAGGTGTCCAAAAGCTGACAAACTGCTCAGAAGACATAACTAACACATGGAAAAGTGACAAGTACATATAGTCATGCGAAAATAAAAGAGGTGGAGGAGTAAAAGGAGGGGGAGACACAGATATAGGCATGTCATGCCCTTCTAAAATCCAAAAAGTGAGAAGTCGACACGGCCAGTCCGCTCCTGCCCGTGCCACCTCCGTGTCGCCGGGTTTGTGCCAGAGCCGCGGTGAACCCTGATGGCCAGCCCCCCTCTCCCAATACTGGTGCCTGTCCGCTGGTGGGTCGAGCGAGCCCCCCTGTGGTGGAGGCAGCTCTAAGCTTTTTAATTTAAATTGTCTCACTAATTTGAATGAATACACTTTAAATCCATTTACAAGGATCTATTGGAGGGCAAGTCTCATGCCAGCAGCCGCGTAATTCCAGCTCCAGTAGCGTCCACTAAAGCTGCTGCAGTTAAAAAGCTTTTATAAGGATCGAGCTCGGCTGTCCACCGCAAGGCATCCTACTGCCAGTCCCAGCCCCTATGCCTTGGGGTGCCTCCTGATGCTCTTCACTGAGTATCCCATGGTCCCGAAGCATTTCCTTTGAAAAAATTAAGTGTCTAAACTACAGGTGGTGTAGCTTGCTTAACAGCCGGGATAATCCGCTGACTAGCAGACACTGCTACTAGGCACAAAGTATTTCCTGGGCTAGATGCAGTTAAAAATTTGTAATTAGATACTCTCGTTGGATGCTGAGAAAGCATTCCATAGAGTCTCCTGGCACGCCATATATGATTCTCTTAAAAAGCTTGGGGTAGGGGTCTAGGGGACCCTTTTATAGCCCAAATCACGGCCCTGTATCACAATACGTCACCTAGGCTGAAGATAAATGGAACTGTAGCACCCTGAGGGCTCGGTTGCTACAGAGGTATTGCACCTCACCCAGAGGTGTGATATCTCACTCTCAGGTAAGGATGGAGTGTGGATCAGGACCCGACACCTGCATGCATTACACCACATTGCCGTGGGGCAGGGCGACCAATATGCCTCTGAGATGGGCACGACAGTCCCTGTCCCTGGCTGGAGTGGGGGGAGGGAACACTGAGGAAGGGGAACCCTGTAGTGCAGGAGCAGGGAGGAAGCAGTTCCTGGGTGCATTGAGAAGGGAGTATAAAAGGTGGGCACCATCTTAGTTCAGTGCAGAGAAGTCTGAGCAGAAGTGGCAGGGAGCAGGGGCTCTGCATGAGCTCTGCTCCGGAGGCGGGCCTAGTAACAGAGGCCCAGGCCTGGAAGAGGGAGAAGGAAGGAAGAGGAGCGGAGAAGGCTCCAGGAAAGAGGAATGAAGGGATCCCAGGGGTGCGGACGGGCGAGTCGCCACCGCACGCCCGAATCCACCTGCGTGGAGGGGTCAGGCCAAAGGGGGAGACCGGTCCCCGAAACTAGTGGAGGCAGGAAACGACCCTCAGCTAGAAACCGGAGGCTGTGACATTTTATGTGGCGCAGCCCCTCGCTACACCCGCTAGGAAGGCACCACATAGGGTCAGGGAAACTGGCGCCAAGTTTACCAAGAGGAGGCCCGAGGCAGCCGGACAGAAGGGTTGGTAAGAAAGGCCAGACAAAGGACACACAAAGGGGGTCCTGTGAAGCGCTCCAAAGTTATCTGGGAGTTGTCTGAGCCCCTCAACTGGTGAGCACAGTACGACGTGGGCAGCCGTTACCTGCAGACGTGGTCTGGATAATAAGAACTGTGAGTAAAGGCCCTGGACTGCATCACTGACTCCGTGTCGTTACTGCTGCTGCCCTGCACCATCACCCCCATCCTCCGCATACACTGCCCTGAGGCTATACTCCTCCCGTGGGGAGTTATGCTACGCTCTGCTGCACCCACAACACCAGCCTCAGCGGTCTGCCCTGCAGCGGCGGTTCACTCTGACCGCAATCCACGGGTGGCGTAGTCGGACATTTAAACATCAAAACCACATAAATAGTTCCGCCACTGGTTTGACCACCCTGAGCCACGGAACCGGGTCGCCGCCACGAAGACTACAACCACCAGCATCCACCAAAAAGGGTCCGGCTCCGGGTGTCCCAAGGCCCAGGGGGTGCATCAGAACATTTTCAGCACCTTTCACAATCACCAATGGGACAAGGCAGGGATGTCCTCTGTCCCCTCTCTTATACATCCTAGTGACGGAGCACCTGCTCTCATCAATTCGCCATAACCCCAATATTAGGTGGATTGAGGTGGGAGGCACCGAGTACAAGTGCTCTCTATTTGCTGATGATGTCCTAGTATATATCACTCAATCACATATATCCATCCATGCTGTTATGGCTGAAATAGATCACTTTGTTACATGGTCAAATTTTAAAATCAATGCAGCGAAGTCTGAGGCCCTCGATGTCTCCCTCCCCAAATCCATATAGGATTCCATCCAGTCCAACTTTCCCTTTGCCTGGCCCTCACAGGGTATCAAATACTTAGGAATTCCTATTCATAGAGACCTCTCCCATCTATGTTATCTTAATTTTGGGCCCTTTATTGAACAACTCCATACAGACCACGGTTGGCAAGTTAGAACTGTAAGATTCACTACGTGAACCACTGGTGTTTTGTGGAAAAGCACATGTACACTGTGTTCCAAATTATTATGCAAAAAGTGTTTAGGAGTGATAAGGGAAGAATTTGTTTGTTTGTCAGTTAAACTCATTGATGGTGATGTGTGTCAGGGCTCTTTAGATCACTGTAAGCAATTGCAGACACCTGTGCTAATTAGTTTGGCAGGTGTGTCCAATGAAAGGCAAGACTACTTAAGAAGGCTGTCTCACATTATTAAGCAGCCTACATTTTCTGCCAAAATGGGAAAGAAAAAGGATGTGTCGGCTGCTGAGAAGCAACAAATTGTGGAGTGTTTAGGTCAAGGCATGACTACAATCAACATTGTGCGATGATCAGGATGATGTGTCTTGGCAATCAAGAAGTATGTAGCTGATTCACAGTACACACGTGTGCGTGCTGATAAGGGCAAATTGAGGACTCTTTCCTACAGGCAATTACGTCAGGTTGAAAGAGCAGCGGCAAAAAAGCCTTGTCATAGCAGCAGACAAGTTTTTGAAGCTGCTTGTGCCTCCAACGTCCCCCGAACAACAAGATGCAGGGTCCTTCAGAGGTTTGCAGCTGTGCATACGCCATCCTGTCGACCTCCTCTATCCACTTCACACAAGCAGAAACGGCTCCAGTGGGCCAAACATTACATGAAGACTGATTTCAAAACTGTTTTGTAAACGGATGAGTGCCGTGCAGCGCTCGATGGTCCAGATGGATGGAGTGGAGGATGGCTGGTTGATGGACACCCCACGCAAACACGGCTACAGCGCCAACAAGGAGGAGGTGGAGTAATGTTTTGGGCTGGAATCATGGGGAGAGAGATTGCCGGCCCCTTTAGGATCCCTGAAGGTGCTAAAGATGAACTCCATAATGTATGTGGATTTTCTCAAACAGCACTTCCTGCCATGGTTCAAGAAGAAGAACCGTGTATTTCACAGCAAGATCATTTTTCTGCATGATAATGCACCATCTCATGCTGCACATAAAACATCTGCATCTCTGGTGATATGGGCATAAAAGGGGACAAACTTATGGTGTGACCCCCATGCTCCCCTGACCTCTACCCCATTCAGAACCTTTGGAGCATCATTAAAAGGAGTGTCTATGATGGCGGGAGGCAGTTCACATCTAAGCAACAGCTCTGGGAGGGTATTCTGTCCTCATGCAAAACAATTGAAGCAGAAACCATCCAAAACCTGACAAATTCAATGGACGAGAGAGTTCAGAAGCTCCTTTCGAACAAGGGGTCCTATGTGAAAATGTAACATCACCTAGAATAAAGTTTTGAGTTGAAAATTGTTTGATTTCAGTTTCTAACAACCTGCTAATGCTTATAATTTCAAAAATGAACATTTTTTTGGTCTTTATTAAAATGAAAAGGTTGATCGAAAAGTTTGGGGGATCTAAGAGTGTGGCAACCCAGTAGTCATGATTACTTCGAATTCTGACAATATGAGGGTCATGCTGCAGGTAGTGCAGCAAGAAGGCACTTATGTGTCTTGCGCATCTCGGAGCCCCAAAATTATTTTCCGGGCTAGATGCAGCTAAAAATTATTATTAATTTTAAATCTGGTGAAGCTTTAGTATAGATGGCCTAATAGGATCAGTGCTGCACACTGCTACAAAGCCCAAATTATTTTCCAGTCAAGATACAGATAAACATGATTAGTAATTTTAAATCTGGTGGAGCTTATTATAGATGGCCTAATAGAATCAGTGCTGCACACTGCTACAAAGCCCAAATTATTTTCCAGCCAAGATACAGATAAACATGATTAGTAATTTGAAAGCTTAACACGGTTGGTAGGGTGATTTTAACCAATCATCAAGCTTTTACTCTCCCCAGGATGACACAGGGGTAGAAAAGTCGTTTCGGATCCATGATTTGTTCATCTTTATGAACGTGAGTCTGTCTACATTATCAGTGGAGAGCCGCGTGCGCTTATCTGTCAGCACACCACCAGCAGCGCTGAACACACGTTCAGACAGAACGCTGGCTGCGGGGCATGACAAGATCTCCAAGGCGTAAGTGGCTAGCTCCGGCCATTTATCCAGATTGGAAGCCCAAAAAGAGCAAGGGTCCAGTGACACAGTCGTGGCTTCAATGTTTACTTGGAGATACTCCTGTACCATCGTCTCTAGGCGTTGACTATGTGTCAGACTTCTTGTCTCCTGTGGCCTTGCAAAGGATGGGCTAAAAAAGTGGTGAAATGATTCCGCAAAATTGATGTTACCAGCAGATACTGTGGTTCTGTTACGGTTTGAGTGCTGAACACTTGACGGTCCCACGGTTGGCAAGTTGGAACTGTGAGATTCACTACGTGCACCACTGGTATTTTGTGGAAAAGCACATGTAAGATTCTGCAACAGTCTCTGCTGATACTCCTGCATGCGTGCATCCCTTTCTATGGCAGGAATAATTTCTGCAAATTTACTTTTGTACCGGGGATCTAACAGTGTGGCAACCCAGTAGTCAGGATTATTTCTAATTCTCACAATTCGAGGGTCATGTTGCAGGTAGTGCAGCAAGAAGGCACTCATGTGTGTTGCGCATCCAGGAGCACCAAGTCCCTGTTGTGTTGGTGGTGAGGTAACAATCATGCTTCCTTCCTCTGTCCTCTCCCCCCAACCTCGCACAACAGAAATGTGATCAAGGTCTCCCTCATCTGATGAGTCTTCCATCAGTTCGTCCTCCACTTCTTCCTGGGCTCCTGCACCTTCCTCACTAGTTTGGCTGCTACCATGCGCCCTGGTAAAACCATCTCCCCCACCCTCACATGCCTGCCGCCTTGGTGCTGCCGACCGTCTGGACCTTGCAGATGTTAGCCCTTCCGCATACAACTCCTCCTCCTCTACTTCCTCCACCTCCTCTTGTGCCACCACCTGACTCCGAATTCTGTTTAACATGTGCTCCAGCATGTAAATCACCGGAATAGTCATGCTGATAATGGCATCGTCAGCACTAAACATCTTCGTCGCCATTTCAAAACTGTGCAGAAGGGTGCATAGGACCCTGATCTGAGACCACTCCTCCAGCGTGATTTGCCCCACCTCTGAATCTCGTTGGGCCAGGCTATACGTCAGAACGTATTGCACCAGGGCTTGTCGGTGCTGCCACAGTCGCTGCAACATGTGCAGAGTTGAATTCCACCGGGTAGGCACATCGCATTTTAGCCGGTGAAGTGGCAGGCCCAACGACTTCTGTAGAGATGTAAGTCGCTGAGCTGCGGGATGCGAACGGCGGAAGTGAGCACACAGCGACCGTGCCCTCTGCAGAAGGCCATCTAGTCTGGGATAGTGGGCTAAAAATTGCTGGACAACCAGGTTCAACACGTGAGCCATACAAGGCACGTGTGTGACATTGCCCCGGCGAAGGGCCGCACCCAGGTTTGCAGCATTGTCGCACACGGCCTTCCCTGGTTTCAGGTCCAGTGGAGACAACCATTCATGAAATTGGTTCTCCAGAGCTGACCACAACTCCTCAGCTGTGTGACTCACATTTCCCAGACATTTCAATGTAAAAACCGCCTGATGACGTTGAGCCCTACTGCCAGCAGAGTAAGGAGTTGTGCAGGATCCCTTCTGCGCAGTTAGAAAGCTTGTGGCATGACCAGACAGGCTTTGGGTGCAGGTGGAAGACCGAGAGGAGGTTGAGGAGGCAGAAGCAGTGGAGGAACTTTGACATAAAGAGGATTGACGCACAACTCGTGGGGACGGCAAGACTTGGACAGCAGCCCCTTGTCCTGCTGTCACCATAGTTACCCAGTGCCCAGTCAGCGACATGTAACGCCCCTGTCCATGCCTACTCGTCCAAGTGTCTGTGGTGAAATGCACCCTGTCACACACAGAGTTTCTCAAAGAAGCGGTGATGTTGTGTGCGACATGCTGGTGGAGCGCAGGCACACCTTTCTTTGAGAAGTAGTGCCGACTGGGCATCTGGTACTGGGGCACTGCGACGGACATAAGGTCTCGAAAATCCTCTGTGTCCACCAGGCGGAAAGGCAGCATTTCTGTAGCCAAGAGCTTGCAGATGGTGAAATTCAACCTCTTAGCTTTCTCATGGCTAGGAGGAAATGGTCTTTTACTTGTCCACATCTGAGGGACCGAGGGCTGGCTATTGTGCTTAGACGGGGTTGATAAGGGTGTCCCCGGCAAACTGCCGGTCTGTGAGGAAGAAGCAGGCGGACATGTTAGGTTGCCTTGATCCAAAGGTGGTGCTATCGATGTCGGACAGCGCTCAACACCAGCTGGTGTTACCACCTCCAAAGAAAATGATGACCTGCCAATCACGCTGGCTGTTGCGGGTAAAGAGGTGGCAGGTCTGCGCCCCAAAACAGGTGTGACTGCTGTCCCCCCAGTCACAGAGGATGAAGAGGCCGCGGATGCACAAGATATGGCAGATGGTGGTTGGCCTGGCCGGCTAGGCCGCATTGTAGCACACTGAGCTTCCCACTGCAACTTATGCTTCATGTCCATGTGCCGGTTCATGCATGAAGTACTCAAACTATGTATTTTTTGGCCTCTACTTAGCTTTTGCTGACAAATGTTACAGATAACACGAGTTGGGTCATCTTTATCGATCTGAAAAAATGCCCAGGCTATGCAAGGCTTAGCACCCATGCGACCTGAAGAGCCACCACGACTTGTGGTGAGAGGCAGAGTTGTGTTTGAGGATGCAGTTGTTGACGTGCTTCCAGTACTACGTCTCTGTCCAGGAAGGCGCAACCTGACCTCGTCGTCACTAGCATCTTCCTCCACCTCCTCTGCTGACCTCATCTCTTGGCTGACTGTGGGTTGACAGTAAGTGGGATCTCCAACCTCATCATCATCACCCTGTGCGTTATCACACCCGTCGTCCTCAGAGCCAACCTGTTCCTGCCCTGACAAAAAACTAAAGTTGTCGCTCCAATCAGGTATTTGAGTCTTATCATCGTCTTCCTCATTGTCTCCACCAACAGGAGTTACAGTTTGGGAATGAGGGTCTACATTATGGTCAGAACCTTCTGGGTCTGGTCCTAGATCCGACTCATAAAGATTCTGGGCATCAGTGCCGATCATTTCCTCGTCTGGATTCACAGAAGCGCTGGAGTCGACCTCTGATTCCCAGGCTATAGTATGAGTAAACAGCTCTGCAGACTCAACCATCTGTTCTACCTCATACTCAGACGGGCAGCTGGAGATTTGGGAGCTGTGAGGAAGCAAGTGCGATTGGGGTGACACCTTTGAGGACTGGAGTATTTGTGATGTTGAAGTTGATGTGGAGGTGAGCCCACTTAAAGGAGCACTTGATATCCGTTGAAGCACCTGCTGTTTTTGTGCCTCATCTGGAATTTGTAGCGATTGGCATGGCCGTAAGAAAGGGATCTTTTCACATTGTCCGCTAAAAGAAGTAGACATTTTAGTTTGGCTGGAAGATGGTCTTTCTTCTGCAGATGTTACTGTTGCTTTAACACCTACCCCACGGACACAACCTTTTTTCCCCTTCCCAACACGCCTATTCCCCTTTCCACCAGCAGCAGGCCTTTTTCCACTCATTTTGGTGGTTAACTAATTCACAACTCTGGAGTTGTTTGCACAAAAAAACAATGGATGGGAACCGAGCAGAGCTGAGTGGCCAAACTGTGGTATTAGGCCAAAACTATTGGCTGGGTTAGATGCAGAAAAAAATTATATTCAATTTGCAACCTGATGGAGGTCTGTATAGATGGATTAATAGAACAAGTCCCACACACAGCTAGAAGCCCAATATTTTTTCAGAGGTAGATGCAGAAAAAAATATATTCAGTTTGCAACCTGATGGAGGTCTGTATAGATGGATTAATAGAACAAGTCCCACACACAGCTAGAAGCCCAATATTTTTTCAGAGGTAGATGCAGAAAAAAATATATTCAGTTTGCAACCTGATGGAGGTCTGTATAGATGGATTAATAGAACAAGTCCCACACACAGCTAGAAGCCCAATATTTTTTCAGAGGTAGATGCAGAAAAAAATATATTCAGTTTGCAACCTGATGGAGGTCTGTATAGATGGATTAATAGAACAAGTCCCACACACAGCTAGAAGCCCAATATTTTTTCAGAGGTAGATGCAGAAAAAAAAATATTCAGTTTGCAACCTGATGGAGTTCTGTATAGATGGATTAATAGAACAAGTCCCACACACAGCTAGAAGCCCAATATTTTTTCAGAGGTAGATGCAGAAAAAAATATATTCAGTTTGCAACCTGATGGAGGTCTGTATAGATGGATTAATAGAACAAGTCCCACACACAGCTAGAAGCCCAATATTTTTTCAGAGGTAGATGCAGAAGAAAATATATTCAGTTTGCAACCTGATGGAGGTCAGTATAGATGGACTAATACAACAAGTCCCACACACAGCTAGAAGCCCAATATTTTTTCAGAGGTAGATGCAGAAAAAAATATATTCAGTTTGCAACCTGATGGAGGTCTGTATAGATGGATTAATAGAACAAGTCCCACACACAGCTAGAAGCCCAATATTTTTTCAGAGCTAGATGCAGAAAAAAATTATATTCAATTTGCAACCTGATGGAGGTCAGTATAGACGGACTAATAGAATGATGCTATGCCCAAAAGATTTTACTTCACTAGGTGCAGTAAAAAAATTGGTATTCTATACACAGGTGGTATATCTTGCAACACAGATAGGCTACTCCACTGACTAACACACTCTCCAATAGGCCAAAAAGGATTAGCTTTGCTAGATTCAGCCAAATGCTGTGAAAAAAACTTGCACAGCACTGGCACAGACCTGCCTGGCAAAAACTGATAGGAACTGATGTAACCTAGTCCTGAAAAGGACTCCAATTACAATTAGTCTTTACTCCCACAATCTATCTATTTAAGAGCACAGACCTGCCTGATAAAAGTCGTAGGAAATGCTGTAACCTAGTCCTTAAAAGGACTGCAATCACAACTATTCCCTACTCCCAAGCTATCTATAGATTTGTGCGAAAATTGGCTTGAAATTAACAAGGTATAGCGCACACAGCAACAGCGGTGCCGTCTAACACGCAGCTGCAGCAGTGAGAAAATGGTGGCGACGGGGAAAATGGCTTGGTCTTATAGGGCAAGGACATGTGACATACACTGCCAATGACACATGCCCTTGCTTGTGTGAAAAAAAGCACTTCGCTCCGTGTGTGCGCTGCTGATAGGCTGACAGATTGCACCTCCCCACTGCAAATGCGGGAAAGAGAAAAAAAAATGGAGATCTTCATTGTTCCTGCAGAGATCCATCCCCTGCCCCTCCCCCCACCCCGCTGTACACTCAAACTGCGTATTAACATTAATTTTCATCATTACTGAGAAAAAATCCAGTTATGATTTTGGTGCACGAACAGTTATCGAACATAACCTCGAACAGCCGAATTTTTCTCAAATTGTTCGTGTTCGCCGAACGGCTCGAACACCGCCCAAAACAGCTCGAATTTGAGATTGGCGAACAGTTCGAGTAGAACAACGCTCATCTCTAGTGCTGATGTCGTGACGTCACAGCTAGACAACAAACTACAAAGGTAGCAGCAGAAAGCTAGTGATGGAGCATTGGTGGGTGAGCAACATTTCATTTAATATTTTTAACCTTGGCAGGTCTGTGGAATAAAATGTATATATTTAAACCCCTTAAAGTCTATCAGAGGATCTAATGGTACCCTGTTGGGCCAGTCCAAAAATGCAAAGAAATATATTGCTCTGACTGTAATGTTATTTGCATTGTTATAATAATTTTCTTAAGGAGATCGCAGTATGATGAGAAATTAAACATTCCTACTGATCTACTGCTACTCCTTTCCTGCACTGCTTAAGTCTCTGCCTCCAAACTTCCTCTTCCGGGAAGAACAGGCATATGACCACTGAAGCCAATCATTGTCTGCAGCAGTATCAACATGTCAATATTGTGGCAAGTAATCGCAGTGATCTCAAGTCCACGTGTGACTACTGGCTCTATACATCGTATTCTGTTCATATAGATATGTGACCTCTGCAGTCAATGACAGGATCAGTGGTGATGGATTGACTTTGTACATCCTGTTATAGTATAATGATCATATGACCTCTGCAGCCAATCACTGGCTGCAGTAGTCATCTGTTGGTCACCACTGCAGCCAGTGGTTGAAGCTTGAAGACTGACATGGGACCTGGGCAGTTCTAGGAGACAAGCAGCAGTGGATTGGCAGATGACAGGGGCAGACATACCATTGTTGCAACCTGTGCAGCTGCACAGGCGCCTGAGAGTTAAAGGGACCCATTTTCTCCCCTAAAGCAGGTAGAATTCTGCATAATGATGGACTGTAAAGCACCCTGACACTGTTCTTCCACAGGGACCTTTTCTGCTTGTGTCCTCCTGTGGTAAATGGGTATACTTTATAAAACCAGATTTTAACCAGGGGTCACACACTGTAGGCTAAATGCAGTAATATATACCATATATAAACACACACTTCCTTCACTATCTACATACATGTACACAAAGCTATTATATATTTTGTTGAGTACCAAGTAAAAGACCCTTACCTTCAGGCAGGTATGTTTCTGCTTTACCAGTATTCACTTTCTCATTCAACAAATTATATACAAAAAGTTGGACACTTACTCCTTTGTGTAATGTGAATAACATTTCATAAAAAACTTCGTGTACATAGCAACAATTGGCAACCTGCAAGATGTAGAAGATAATGTTTTAAAAAGGGTTGTGTAATCTTGAATCTTCTTCATTCATGAGCGCACCTCTCCTCTGTCTCCTGACTTCCTGCCCTCCTGAAGATTGACAATTCAGACCAGCATCAAGATCTCACCGCTGGTCTTTACTGAATGCTCCCCGATGCTTCAAGCAGAGGCAGATTTGCCTTTGCAGCATCAGAGGAGCGCAGAGCCACTGATCCTAGCTGGATCTCATGATCAGACCAACTTCAGGGCTGTGCATGCAAGCTGTATGGCAAACTGGCCTCCTACATTAGAATGAGGAGGTTGCCGCAACTAACTACACAATAGAATTAAAAATCCCTCCGTTCTTAAGAACGGAGAAAATATTTAATAAGGATTAAATTGCAAAGCTGTTTGATTTAACAAGCACCTTGCAATTTTACCAATGTAAGAAGTTGAGACAACCCCTTTGAAATAGTCTTGTTAACTTGTCTCTTTATAAATTATACACATATATCATTGGTTTACATCAATACCAAATTCTACCTGTCTTATATTGTAAAACAACTGTACTCATTTACTGAAATTGAACACTTCTATCCAGCCAGAATAGAGGATGTTGATCCAATGGATGAGTTGTATTTTCAAGGCCAAAAATAATCAATTAAGAAGAACAAATACAGGATGCAGTATATACGGTAGTTTTGTATAATTTTTCCTTCAAGTAAAATGTCTGATTTAGGTTCATAACCCGTTTACCCCGAAGATAGTTTGCACGTTAATGACCAGGCCAATTTTTACAATTCTGACCACTGTCATTTTATGAGGTAATAACTCTGGAACGCTTCAACGGATCCCACTGATTCTGAGATTGTTTTTTCGTGACATATTGTACTTTATGATAGTGGTAAAATTTATTTGATATGACTTTATTTGTGAAAAAATTGAAAATTTGGCAAAAATTGAGAAAATTTAGCAATTTTCAAACTTTGAATTTTCATGCCCTTAAATCAGAGAGATTTGTCACATAAAATAGTTAATAAATAACACTTCCCACATGTATACTTTACATCAGCACAATTTTGGAACCAAAATTTTTTTTCGTTAGGAAGTTATAAGGGTTAAAAATTGACCAGCGATTTCTCATTTTTCCAACAAAATTTGCAAAACCATTTTTTTAGGGACCACATCACATTTGTAGTGACTTTGAGGGGTCTTTATGACAGAAAATACCCAAAAGTGACACCATTCTAAAAACTGCACCCCTCAAGGTGATCAAAACCACATTCAAGAAGTTTATTAACCCTTTAGGTGCTTCACAGGAATTTTTGGAATGTGGAAGAAAAAAATTAACATTTATTTTTTTCACAAAAATGTTACTTTAGACCCAATTTTTTTACTTTTGCAATAGTAACAGGAAAAAATTGAGACCAAAATTTGTTGTGCAATTTCTCCTGAGTAAGCCAATACCCCATATGTGGGAAAAAAACATTGTTTGGGCGCACGGCAGGGTTTGGAAAGGAAGGAGTACTGTGTGACTTTTTGAATATAAAATTTGTTTGAATAATTAGCGGACGCCATGTTGCGTTAGGGAAGCCCCTGATGTGCCTAAACAAGTGACACCATTTTGGAAACTAGACCCCTCAGGGAACTTATCTAGATGTGTTGTGAACACCTTGAACACCCAGGTGCTTCACAGAAGTTTATAACGTAGAGCCGTGAAAATAAAAAATCTAACTTTTTGCACAAAAATTATCTTTTAGCCCCAATTTTTTTATTTTCACAAGGGTAAGAGGAGAAAGTGAACCCCAAAAACTGTTGTGCTATTTCTCCTAAGTATGCTGATACCCCATATGTGGGGAAAATGCACTGTTTGGGTGCATGGCAGGGTTCAGAAGGGAAGGAGAACTGTGTGACTTTTTGAATGCTAAATTGGCTGGAGTCGAGAGCGGACGCTATGTCGCGTTTGGAGAGCCACTGACGTGCCTAAACAGTGGAAACCCCCCCACAAGTGACCCCATTTTGGAAGCAAGACCTCTCAAGGATTTTATCAAGGGGTATAGTGAACATTTTGAACCCAGAGGTATGACACAGAATTTGATAGCATTAGGTCGTCATATTGAATAAGTTGTCCTTAGTCTTGATTGCAAATGCTTGCTATATTAGTTTGCATCGGGTACTCGGGTATGCACCATGTAACGTGGATGCTCGAGTCCCCACCCCGCATGTTTCACGGTTATTAGACACCCAAAAAAAACATGCGGGGATCGCTCGTGCATGGCAGGAAATCCCCGTGAGGTTTTCTTGGCTATATAACAGCCGCAAAGCATATGGGGTTGAGACTCTAGCATGTCACTTGAGCACCCGTGATACTTGGTGCATATCTGAGCACCCGATGCAAACTCAAGTAGCGAGCACTTACGCTCAAAACTAGTCACCATATTGTCATCATTTTTTTTCTTTACTTTTGAAAAAATCCCAACCCCAACACAACCCTAGTCCTAACCCTAGCACAACCCTAACCCTAGAACAAACCTAACCCTAACACAACCCTAACCCTACTACAACCCTAACCCTAGCACAACCCTAACTCTAGCACAACCCTAATCCTAACCCTAGCACAACCCTATCCCTAACCCTACCACTACCCTAGCACAACCCTAATCCTAACCCTACCACAACCCTAACCCTAGCACAACCCTACCACAACCCTAATCCTAACCCTAGCACAACCCTAAGCCTAGCACAACCCTAACCCTAGCACAACCCTAGCACAACCCTAATCCTAACCCTAGCACAACCCAAATCCCGACCACACACCCTAGCACAACCCTAATCCTAACTCTAGCACAACCCTAACCCTACCACAACCCTAAGCCTAGCACAACCCTAACCATCTCACAACCCTAATCCTAACCCTAGCACAACCCTAACCCTAGCACAACCCTAGCACAACCCCAACCCTAGCACAGCCCGAACCCTACCACAACCCTAACCCTAGCACAACCCTAGCACAACCCTAATCTTAACCCTAGCACAACCCCAACCCCATCCCTACCACAACCCTGGCACAACCCTAATCCTAAACCTACCACAACCCTAACCCTAGCACAACCCTAACCCTACCACAACCCTAACCCTACCACAACCCCAACCCCATCCCTACCACAACCCTGGCACAACCCTAGCACAACCCTAATCCTAAACCTACCACAACACTAACCCTAGCACAACCCTAACCCTAAAGTTTATTTTTTACGCCTTTCCTCATGCGGTATAAGTGATTAGATGACTTTATTCTTTGGGTCAGTGTGATTACAGCGATACCAGATTCATATCGGTTTTTTATGATTGACAGCTGTCACACACTAAAAAACCCTTTTTTTTCAAAGACTAGTTTTTGCATCTTCATATTTTGAGACCTATAATTTTTCCATATTTTGACCGACAGAGTCATGTGATGGCTTGATTTTTGCGGGACAAGTTGACGTTTTTATTGGTACCATTTTCGGGTACGTGATATTTTTTAATCGCTTTTTATTCTGATTTTTGGGAGGCAGAATAAACAAAAACCAACAATTCAGGAATTGTTTTTTTTGCTTTTTTTATGCCATTCCGCGTGTGGTAAAATTGATAAGACAGCTTTATTCTTTGGGTCAGTATGTTTACAGAGGTACCACATTTATATAGTTTTTTTATGTTTTGCCGCTTTTACACAATAAAAACTATTTTATAGAAAAAAATATTTTTTTTTATCGCTTTATTCTGAAAACTATAACTTTTTTACTTTTCGGCTGATGGAGCTGTATGGCAGCTTGTTTTTTGCGGGACAAGATGAAGTTTTCAGCGGTACCATTTTTTTTTTTTTACATTCGTCTCTTTGATCGCGTTTTATTCCATTTTTTGTTTGGCTGTATGATGATAAAGCATAGTTTTTTTGCTTTGTTTTATTAGTGGGACAGCTTTATAAGTTAGGTCGTTCCAGATGTGGCAATACTAAATATGTGTACTTTTATTGGTTTGTTGTTTTTTTTTCATAATAATATTTATTTATGGGTACAGTATAATTTTTTTTTTTTATATATATATTATTACCTTTTTTTCACATTCTGATACCTTTTTTTACTCTTACACTTGGACCCACTATGGGACTTTCACATTTTACAGGCTGATCGCTTATATAGCATAGAGATGCAGCAGCATCTCTATGCTATACAGCCTGTCAGCACTGCACAGGCAGAAGTTTCTTTGATCGCGCACTGCGCATGATCAAAGTAACTTCCTGCTGTCTGGTGACCCGGATGTCATCATGAGGACATCGGGTCACCATGAAAAACTACCGGGACTCCGCACAGACAGCGCGGGACGCCGGAGAAGAGGTAAGTAAGTGGCGCTTACCTCCCCTTGCTCCCAGAATGCTGCGATCGATTTCGATTGCAGCATTTCGGAGGTTAATGTGCACATAGTACCGGGTGTCAGCTGTGACAATCAGCTGACAATTGGCAGTGATCGTGCCAGCACAGCCTCTGTGCGGGCGCAATCGCCAGGGCATATTAATACATATCTGGCCCAATAGGCCCCGGCCACAGATACGTATTAATACGCCCCACGTCAGAAAAGGGTTCAAGGGCTTCTCCGAGAAATGTACTAAAATAAAGTAATACAATATTAATACACATTTAAATTTAAATACACATTTAATTTTAAAATTAATACACATTTAAATATTAAATATTTTTCTAAATTCCTTTTCATAGCAAAAAGGTATGTTTTATATGCTGCACTGTGTCAGGATTCCAAAATGGCAGCTACCATCAATCACACTCCATCCTAGATCTCAGAGGACGCACAGTAGGAATAGGTTGCGCTGCGTGAAGCATGAGGCAAACCTCTGTCAGAGTAGCATCCTGTCAGGCATCATGAACGCATATTCCTCTGTGCAGTCAACCGGACAGGACACTGAGTGGAGCTGAACTAAAGGAGAAGTTAAGCACATTTCTTTAGCTGACTGACAATGAATATTGATGAGCAAGCACTAAGATGCTTTGGTACTCGTTGCTCGGGTCGAGCAAATTGGAATGCTCGAGTGCTTGGTCTGAGTAACGAGCCCAATGTAAGTCTATGGAAAACTCGAGCATTTTTCTGGCGGCCCCCCTGGCAGTCTGTAGAGGGCCTAAAAATTGCCCAAATCAATGGGAACAGTGCTCAAATGACATGGGAACAGCATGGGAAAGACCCCTGGAAGCATTTCTGACCAGGTCACTGCTGTCAACAATGTTGTCAGAGGTATTACGCCACTTTTACAGACTCACAATAAAACATACAAAAATGAAACCAAAATTGAATTTCCTCGGAAATATGTTAAGGAACATCCTTTCCTGAGTAATGACTTATACATAGACAAAATAAATAATCAAAAACAAAAATGCTCCTCCACACCTTTGGGCTATGTTCACACGTAGCGTTTTTGATGCGTTTTTCCCCTTTGCATTGCTTTCAACCGTGACAAATAAATTCATCGGGAAATGTCATTTTAACATTTTACAACCTTATCTGGCCATGTGGTGTGTGAAACATCATCAGACACATCCTGTTTCATTTATGAAGGAGGGATTGTGAAAGTCACAAACACTATTTTTACAGCCTTACTATTTTTAAAGGGCCAGCAGTCGGCTATGCTTTGTTGTTCCAATTATTACAGAGGGGGTCTCCTATACTGTTATTGCATATGCAGTGACTGCAAGGGCTGCCAAAAATTTGGATGCACCCCAATACCCCTTTGAAGAGATATAGAAGAGGGGCTCAGTAAAAAAAATGTGGCCATTATAAAGGAGTTGGTCTCCTATAGTGGTAATGCCCATGCTGTGACTGCAAGGGCTGCCAAAATTTGGTAAAAATCTCGCTAACAATTTAAAGACACATAAAGCTGGGCCACAGTAATGAGTACGACATGTTCCCATTAAAAAGGAGAGGGTCTGCTATACAATTATAAGGTATGCAGAGAGTCCAACAGCTGCCATAATTTAGGAAAAACCCTACTAACAATTTACATACACATGGAGCTGGGCTACAGTAATGAGTATGACATGTTCCCAGCAAAAAGGAGTGGGTCTCCCATACTGTTTGTCTATGAAGTGAATACAACGACTGCCAAAAATTTGGAGGAACTCCAATGTCCCTTGCAAGAGACGTAGATGTGGTGATATGGTAGATATGGTGGTGATATGGAGGAGGATGTGGAGAATGAGGATGAGGAGAAGGAGGAGGACAAGTGCAAATAGACTCATGTCTGGGTGTGAAGACAGGTGCATGGGAATAGAGTTAGACCTCCCAAAAAAGACACTGTATTTGAGTTTATTTTACGCTGCTATCATTCAGTGGTGTTGAGAAGTCTGGCCCAATCCAGCCCTTGCTCATTTTTAGAAGAGTCAGGCGGTCAGCATTTTCAGTTGACAGGCGGATGCGCCTATCGGTTATAATTCTACCAGTGGCACTAAAAACCCACTCTGACAAAACGTTAGCGACAGGGCAGGCCAGGACCTCCAAGGCATAGAGAGCCAGTTCATGCCATGTGTCCAGCTTGGATACCCAATAATTATAAGGCACAGAGGAATCACGGAGGACGTTGGTACAGTCGGCAAGGTATTTCCTCACCATCTTCCGAAACTTTTCCCTCCTTGGAAGAGTACCCCGCACCTCAGCCCCTGTGCGATGGGAGGGTCTGAGAAAACTGTCCCAGAACTTTGACAGTGTTCCCTTGCCTCTGATGGATTGCTTTTGTGTTTGTTTGGCCAGGCGAGAGGCCCGAATCTACAAATGGAAAAGTGAAAAGCTCTTCTGAGTGTCCAAGTGTGGGATCAGTTGTCTTCGGGCACTCAACATGGTAGGAGGAAGGGTGATCAGGGTGAGGAATATGCGGACCAAACTCACGGCTACTGAGACTTGACCGTGTAGAAGACAGGGTGGTGGTGGTGGCAAAGTGATTGGAACATTATCTGCTATCCAAGTGAACAATCTTTTGACACTGCTCTGGGTTCAATAGTGGTGTACTGCAGTCCCCTATTAATTGGGACAGGAAGGTCGAGTGACAAAATGTGGGTGTTTGTTGTGGCACAATTTCAGCTTGCCCACGGCCACGTCCTCGGCCTCTGCATGCACCATCACGTCCACTTCCCCATCCCTTGCCACGCACCTTGCCCATTTTAAATGGAGGACGATATTTTCCACGTTCACGAGAAATGGCTGATTTTGGAATGCAGTTATATGTGATACGTCTGACAGAGAACCACGGTTTTAAATAGCAGACCTGTAATTTACTTATTATTATATTATTCTACACAGAGACCTAGTGTGAATAGCTTGACCAACACACTGCAACAAAATGGAAGACAGAAATGGCAGATTTTGGAACACTGTTATAGGTGATATGTCTGACAGAGAACCACAGTTTTAAATAGCAGGCCTGTAATTTACTAATACTATTCTTCACAGACAGCTAGTGTGAACAGCTTGACTGACATACTGCAAAAGAATGGAAAAGGAGGCCAATATTTTCCATGTTCAGTTCAAATTACAAATATCTCTAATTATTACAGCAGCAGCAGACAGGACGTTCAATGGACCCTTTTGCGCTATATATGCACTGCAGTCTGCCACATACACAACCTGCCTAACACTGATTATATGTAGCTGGACTAGTCCTGAGAAGGACTGTTAGTTCATATAGATATATATATATATATATGTTGGGAAATACCTATACTAACTATAAACAAGCAAATCTCTCGTTGACTCAGCAGCACCTCTCCCTATTCTGACTGTTTCCAGGTTAGACTGTGACCAGCATAGCAGCATCAGGTCCTATATAGACCTGATGACGCTGTGCATCCAGCCAATCACTGTAATGCCACAACAAACATGGCTACGGCATTACAGTGCGTGGCAGGCAATTCCTGCATGTTCATTGGCTCTCTAAAGAGCGCCAAACATGCAGGGAGGGGACCCGAGTTCCCCACCGATCAACCCGGAAATACTCGCTGAGTGCTGAGCTTGTCGAGCACCGTGATGCTCGGGCGAGTACCAAGCAGTGGCGAGCATGTTCGCGCATCACTAATAATGAACATTCATCTCAGTCGCCTGACAGTTTTAGTGCGTCTGTCTCATGCTTCACGCAGCCTGTCCTACTGCCTGTCCTGGCAGTTGCCATGTTATATTTAGAAAAATGTTTAATATTCAAATGTGCATTATTTATTTGATTTATTTATTTTATTACATATCTTGGAGAACCCCTTTAGGCAGTGGCGTACCACCAATGGCGGCAGGCCACTCAACTGCTATGGGACCTGTGAACCAGGGGGGCCTGATGTCAGAGTCCCCATTGGGCCCCCAGTCCAGCCAGCAAGCGCTGCCCCCTTCCCCACACTCAACTGCATCGGCAGATGCCGAGCAGTTGAAAGCAATGATGGAGGAGGGAGTGTCATGTGACATTCCCTATCCCATCATTCCCCCTCTGTGTTTGACGCAGCGGGCGCGATGTCACTTCATCCATGCTATGTCAGATAGTGGAGCTGCTGAGGTGAGGAGATGCACTGTAGAGTTTGAAGCAGTGGGGGAATGAGGAGCGGTGAGTATTGTATTTATTTTTTAAAAAATCAGAGAGTACGTGGTGCCCATAATACTGGAGGACTGTGGGCTGCATTTTACAATATGGGGACTGCATTTTACAATATGGGGACTGTATTTTACTCTTTGGGGGGTTGCATTTTTCCTTATGGGGGTTGCATTTTACTCTATAGGGTTACATTTTACCCTATGGAGGACCATGAGGAGAGCATTATACACTGTGGAGATCCATAAGGAGCATATTATACACTGTGAATGCCCATGGGGAGCCTATTATACTCTGTGGAGGACCATGGGGAGCCTATTATGCTCTGTGGAGGTCCATGGGGAGCATATTATACTTTGTGGAGGACCATGGGGAGCTTATTATTCTCTGTGGAGGACCATGGGGAGCGTATTATATTCTGTGGAGGACCCTGGGGAGCGTATTATATTCTGTGGAGGACCCTGGAGAGCATATTATACTCTGTTGAGGACCATTGGGAGCATATTATACTCTGTGGAGGACCATGAGGAGCGAATTATACACTGTGGAGGACCATGAGGAGCATATTATACACTGTGGAGGACCATGGGGAGCCTATTATACTCTGCAGGACCATGGAGAGCCTATTATGCTCTGTGGAGGACCATGGGGAGCCTATTATACTCTCTGGGGGACCATGGGGAACCTACAGCATATGCTCTGTGGAGGACCAAGGGGAGCCCATTATACTTTGTGGGGGACCTTGGGGAGTGTATTATAATCTGTGGAGTACCATTGGGAGACTATTATACTGTATGCAAGCAATTATACAGTGTGAAGGCTTGTGTGGGGTCCATCACACTGTTTGGAGGAGTAGCATGGGCCATTATACAGTGTGGGGCTATTATACTGCATGGAGAGCTGTGTATGTGGGGGGGTCACAGTTGGGGTCACCATACTTTGCCTTTGGAGTTGAAGTGTGGTACAGCAGGGTCATCATACTGTGCATGTGGAGGCTAATGTGAAAGAATTCACCATGGGGGTATCATATGGTTGGGGGGCACTTTTGTTGGCATCATACTTTATAGGGGCAGTAAAAAAGGAATCTAGGACGTCAAATGGAGGAAAATTACAATGTTAAGGCTAGAAAGTTGTGAGATATGCTCTTCTGTGACCCCGACAAATATTTATTTATTCATTTATTTTTAGGGGGGTGGCTCAATTAGAACTTCCGCTATGGGGATCCATGATTTCTATGTACGCCCCTGCCTTTAGGGACAGATTTGAAGAGTAATGACTAACCTGGATAGTGGATATTTACAATTATCTATTCTAGGAAGCCAACAAAAACAGGAAAGTTAGGCGCAAAAGGGAAATTAGTCATGTTTAAGCCTTCCATGTTAAAATCCTCTGAGCATATAGTACTGTGCAAAAGTGTTAGGCAGATGTGGAAAAATTGCTGGAAAGTAAGAATGCTTTCAAAAAATAGAAGTGTTAATAATTTATTTTTGTCATTTAACAAAATGTAAAGTGAATGAACAAAAAGAGAAATCTAAATTATCATGATGTCCAGCAGTGCTATCAGCTCAGGACTGACAGAAACCAGTGGGACACAGATAAACCCATCTACTGTTCGACGAGGTCTGGCCAGATGTGGTCTACCTGAAAGAACTGTGGCCAAAAGGCCATACCTTCAACATATATTGAGGGCTGTAAAGTGGTGTAATAATGAGTGTCTACAGGCAATGGTGAAGCATGGTGGAGTTTTATTGAAAGTCTGGACAGCATTTCAGCAAATGGAGTTTGGGATTTGGTCAGGATAAATAGTGTCCTCAATTCTGTGAAATACAACCCGATACTTGTCCATCGCACAATACCATCAGGGAGGTGTCTGTTTGGCTCCAAATCTATTCTGCAGCAACAACTCCAAACATACAGCCATTATCATTAAAAACTATATTCTGCGCTCTATTGGGGCTATAACATGACTTCCAGGACTCCATGTTCTTCTTTACGTTCATCTCACAATCATTGAGTCTGTATGAGATTATTTAATGGGAAAGAAGGTTTTGTGCAAGCCTATATCCACACAATATCTGTACTTAGTTCTCCAAGTTGTTTGGAATAAACTCCCTGACAAGTTCCTTCAAAAACTGCATGCAATTCAAGAAGAATTGAATCTCTGATACTGTTTTGAAGGTAAAGGGCGGTCACACCAAATATTGATTTGATCTTAATTTCTCATTTGCTAATTTACTTTGCATTTTGTTAATAAAATTAACAATTAACACTTTTATTTTTTAAAGCATTCTTACTTTGCAGCATTTTTTCCACACCTGTGTAAATTGTTTGCACAGTATTCCATCCCTCAGAAAGCCCTGATTTATGCTACTGTATCAGTACACTGTGTTTTCTACACAAGTCATCCATAAAATGTATACCAACATGTAGTGGCTTAACAAATGTCATGCAAAAAGGACACTAATTTGGTACCCATCGTTTGAGGGGCATAGTGAAATGTGAACTTAGCTTAAGCCAGTTGCTTAACTCCCACAAAAAAAAATAAAGTTTTTTAAACTAAAACATGCCTAATCCATCCAACCAGTCTAGTGACTGACAGTACTACTGAGAGAGAGAGTTATCCAAAATGGGTTAGTTTGGGCAACTTTTATGTGTTTAGCTAGCTTTAGTGACAATCACTTCAATAAGGTTTGTAAGCAAATACTCTCCCCTTTCAATGGCTGTATTTTAAACCCTTCACGACATATGACGTAAACTTACATCATATGGCGTGTATCTGCCTTTGATGCAGGCTTGCACGCCAAGTCCGCAACTTTCCCATGCATGATGGCTGATTTAACCAGCCATCATGTACCTCTAACAGCCACTGGTGAAGCAGAATTATAAACCTGTTAAATCCCACTGTCAATCTCTGACTGTGGCATTTCACATGCACTAGCAATGGGGCTTGTCGTTCCATGCTCCCTTCGGTGTGACCGTGAGGCTATCGTGGGGCACAGATGAGTTGCTGATGAACCGGTGCTTGTCATTATGATCCTCCTGTGAAAGCCAGACCATGCCTGACATTCATAGGAGATTGTGATTTTCTCTATACATAGCAGTGCTGCTTGACACTCGCCTTACACTCGTCCTACTTTTCTGGATCAAGAGCGGAGCGATTTTTTTATACGATCGTGTGACTCCAGCCTCACTGTTCCAATCTTCGTTGATGATCTACAATGGTGACATCATGATTACAGCACACATGACAGCTGCAGCCAATCACTGGGCTCAGCGAGTCTGTTGACGCAGATGACACCAGCCCCTGAGTCTAGTGACTGGCTGCAATGGTCATTTGTAGCTATGTCAGTGCTGGTGGAGAGAAAACACTGGTGCAGGGAAAGGATTAAAAATAAATGACATTAAACAACCTCTTTACCATGCTAACCACACAATTTATCCTAATTAAGACGTAAAAAATAAATAAAAATGAAACATTAAGGTAAAATAGTAAGAAAAACATTTATGTTTCATGTAAAAAATTACCAAAAATATTTGGCCTTATGAATTTTTTTTTTTAAGACAAAGTAGGTAAAATGGCTGGCAGGTGTTTGATCATGTAGGATATTTATTGATCCTATTAACCCTGGCAATTTCCAAATTTAAAGAGTAGCTGTTGTTTTAATTTTTACTTCATAAATCATTACACATGAAAATAAACAAGTTTGTAATATATCTTATTAGGAAAATCAGCTTCTTTCACTACACTTTTTAATTAGGTTTAATCATTCATTTTCAAAATTCTAAATTCATAGGTAAAATCTGTTTTCAGGGAAGAGAGATTTTTACATTACTGAGATAGGAGATGACAGTTGGTGCTCTTAAGATTCTATGTATGTGGGAGGGGGAGGAGGAGCTCTGCCTCCTACTCCTCTCTTCTCTTTCCCCTCAATAATCTTATCAGTAGCAACTGACATCTTCTATCTCAGTAATGTAACAATCTGTCTTTACTAAATACAACAAAGTTGCTTATTTTCATGTGTATTATTAATTTACTAAATAAAAATTAAAATGATGATTACATTTTAAAAGTGATAAATGCTAGATCTTTGACACTTTCTCTAATCACTTGAATCGGGGATATCTTCTAATTCTGACCAGTCATAAGGTGGGAGGAAGAAGAGGGAAACTAAAAACTAAGCTATTTTATTCTAGGCTCTTAAGGGTGCGTCCACGTTGGTATACACTGTGTTCCAAATTATTATGCAAATAATATTTTCTCAGATTTTCCCAAATTACCTATATGAATTGCAGTCATTGTAATTTTCCAGTCAAATAACTATTAGAGTACAATTGAAAGGTTTTTGTATAAACTGCCTATGATAACAGTATATTTTTAAAAAAATAAAAAACTCAAACTGCACTCAAAATGCATGTTCCAAATTATTATGCACAGCAGAGTTTTCAACCTTTTCATTTTAACAAAGAACAAAACAATGGTCATTTTTGAAATTATAAGCATTAGCAGGTTATTACAAACTGAAATCAAACAGTTTTCAACTCAAAACTTTATTCTAGGTGATGTTACATTTTCACATAGGACCCCTTGTTCGAAAGGAGCTTCTGAACTCTCTCGTCCATTGAATTTGTTAGGTTTTGGATGGTTTCTGCTTTAATTGTTTTGCATGAGGACAGAATACCCTCCCAGAGCTGTTGCTTAGATGTGAACTGCCTCCTGCCATCATAGACACTCCTTTTGATGATGCTCCAGAGGTTCTCAATAATTTGGAACACAGTGTAATGTGCACTCTAGCTCAATTACTGCTATTCATTTGCACAGTTTTTTTATGCAGTGTATGGATAATGTTTGGTAACTCGAATACACCACAGTGGACTGAAAATCCACCGCATATCCTCTGCGAAAATATGTCCTAATAGTTAAGACTACTCTTATGAAGCATAAGTTATATTTAATACATTAAAAAAATGAAGAGTTATATTCTTACCGTCAGCTCTTCATCATAAACATCATTTCCAATGTTGACCTTATACGTGTAATTCTCCATAGACGTTGTTATATTGCAGTTCCAGGTAATATTGATGAATGCAGGAGAAATGTTAACTGAGAAATCCCTTAATAATGGAACAGTATTTTCTTCTGTATAGTTAAAAAAAAAAAAAAAAATTAAAAAAAAAAAACGTTCCTGTAAGTCGATGTTCACTTGTCAGTTTGCTTGGGGAGCACAACAATGGAAATAAACGTTCAGTTACAGCAGGGTTCCCCAACTCCAGTCCTCAAGACCCACCAACAGGTCATGTTTTCAGGATTTCCTTAGTATTGCACAGGTGATAATTCCATCATCAGCACAGGCAATAGTTACATCACCTGTGCAATACTAAGGAAATCCTGAAAACATGACCTGTTGGTGAGTCTTGAGGACTGGAGTTGGGGAACCCTGAGTTACAGGACTCGTTCATTTGAATCGGTTTAACTTTTTTCTAAAAGGTCATCATTTTGCACTAATCCATTTATTGGTTGAACAATTGAACATCCATTATGATCCGTTTCCTATTTAATTTAATAATGTATGTTCCATCTGCTATCCGTGTTTTTGATGGACAAAAAAGTAGTCTGTCATAATTTGTTTTACCTTGAATATGAACGTATACAGGCTCGGTCTGGCCTGGCGGGGCGCCGGGAAATTTCCCGGTGGGCCCCGGGCCCCATGCAGAGGGAACTGAAGAATTTAAAAAAAAAAAAGTGGTCGTGGGCCCTTTAAGGACGCGCGCACGCACTTTCACCGACACGATGCCCAGGACAGTAGCGGGAGGGGCCTGGGAGCAGGGGCTGCACTGCAGCGTCACACTCAGCAGACAGGGAAGCACGTCTGCTAAAAGTGACGTCACAGCGCGCCCTGCACTGCAGTCTCCCACATTAGGAGCGTGTCTGTGGGCTGGAGACAAGCCAAGGTACTGTAATATTTGTGTGTTTGTATGGATTTTTATGTATATGCTGCCTGCATGTGTGTGTGTACAGTGTGTGTGTATATGCCTGTGTGTGTGTACAGTGTGTGTGTATATGCCTGTGTGTGTGTACAGTGTGTGTGTATATGCGTGTGTGTACAGTGTGTGTGTATATGCCTGTGTGTGTGTACAGTGTGTGTGTATATGCCTGTGTGTGTGTACAGTGTGTGTGTATATGCCTGTGTGTGTGTACAGTGTGTGTATATGCGTGTGTGTGTACAGTGTGTGTGTATATGCCTGTGTGTGTGTGTATATGCCTGTGTGTGTGTGTACAGTGTGTGTGTATATGCCTGTGTGTGTACAGTGTGTGTATATGCCTGTGTGTGTGTGTACAGTGTGTATATACCTGTGTGTGTGTGTGTGTGTACAGTGTGTGTATATGCCTGTGTGTGTACAGTGTGTGTATATGCCTGTGTGTGTACAGTGTGTGTATATGCCTGTGTGTGTACAATGTGTGTATATGCCTGTGTGTGTACAATGTGTGTATATGCCTGTGTGTGTATGTCTCTGTGTGTGTGTGTATATACCTGTGTGTGTGTGTAGTGTGTTTATATTCCTGTGTGTGTGTTTATATTCCTGTGTGTGTGTGTGTTTATATTCCTGTGTGTGTTTATATGCCTGTGTGTGTATATGCCTGTGTGTGTGTGTGTGTGTGTATATATGCCTGTATGCCTGTGTGTGTATATGCCGGTGTGTGTATATGCCTGTGTGTGTCCATTGTGTATGCCTGTGTGTTTATGTGTCTTCACACATATGTGTGTGTGTGCGCTTCCCTGCGTGTCTGCATTTTTGTGTGTGATTGTCTGAGTGTGTCTGTGCATTTCTGTGTGTGATTGTCTGAGTGTGTCTGTGCATTTCTGTGTGTGCTTGCCTGTGTGTGTACGTGTCCTCATTTCTGTGAGTATGTGTATCTGCGTGTGTATATTAGGGCTCTTTCACATGTCCTGATATTTACGGGACTGGAGATATCCGTGTCCACCTGTGTGTCATCCTTAGTGACACATACTGGCGCTTGGGAATCAGTATACAGTTAGCGCTGTTCCCAAGAGCCGGGTGCTGAGCGCTGCCCTCATCATAGATCCCTGCAGGCGCTGTGATCAGCAGCAGCGGGGTCAATGATGAGAGTAGTAGTCTACTCCCACCGTGTCCGTGTCCAACTGTAAAAATAAGAATAAAATAAAAAAATCCTTATACTCACCTCTAAGTGTCCCCCGCTGTAATCCGTGTGAGTGCTCACGCCGAGGAGAATGACTTCTGCAGCGAGCTTGCTCCAGAGCTGCGCTTAGTGAATGACAGGGCACCGCTTGTTGAGCGCAGCTCCGGAGCTCACTCACTGCAGGAGACATTCTCCTCGGCGTGAGCGCTCGCACGGATTACAGTGGGTGACACTTAGTAGAGGTTAGTATAAGTTTTTTTTTATTTTATTCTTTTTACAGTTGGACACAGCTTGTATAGACTATTACTCTCATCATTGACCCTGCTGGTGCTGATCGCAGCGCCTGCAGGGATCTATGATGAGGGCAGCGCTCAGCGCTCTTCCCAAGCACCGGGTGCTAACTGTCATCAGTGTGCGGGACATTTTGCGGTCTGGACAGCAGGTAAAAAACAGACATGCCAGCGTGTTTTGCCCACGGACACCACATGGTCTGTAGAAAGTAGAAACACACTGACATGTGCACATACGCATTCATGTGAATGGGTCTACGTGTGTCAGTGTCTCTGGTACATGTGGAAACGGTACTGACGTGTGAAAGAGCCCTTAGTATGTGTCTGTGTGCGCTTTTGTGTGTGTAAGCGTGCTTCTGCATGTCTGTGTGCTCTTCCGAAGATTTATTATATTTGGAGAGAGATGGGAGAGAAATTTTAGGAGACAGAATGGGGAGATGTGTGAAGAAACAGTATGGTGAACTAGGGGAGGGATGGGAATGGGTGCGGGAACAGAATGGGGAAGGGATGTATAAGACAGTATGGAGAGTAGGGGAATAGTGTGAGGAGACAGTATGGGGGGAGAAAAGTGTGAGGTGACACAGCACAGAGACTAGGTAGTGTGGGGGAAGGTATAGAGATGCGGCAGTATGGGGGAAATAGTGTGAGGGCACAGAAAGTAGGGAACAGTATGCTGAGGATGGGGAGTGTGATGAAGGGGCACAGTATAGAGACTGGGCAGTATAGGGGGGACACAGTGTGAGAGGACAGTGTGAAGAGGGGGCCCAGTATGGTAAGGAGAGGACAGTGTGGAGAGCAGGTACCATAAGAGGGATACAGTGTATGTCATGTTTTGTGCAGGGAGCATTGTAAGAGTTAGGTTTATTCAGGGCTCAGTGTAGATATTGTTATTCAGGAGCATTATAATGACTCTGCTATCTTTAAGGGCATCGTGTGGGGATGTGCTGCAGAAGACCGGAGAAGATGGAAGTCTGCAGAGACGAGCTGTGGATGAGAAAACTCATCATGGAGACTGGACAAGAGGGAGACGAAAAGAGAACAACTCTAATCAGAGAAGACGTCTCAGGTAAGATACCTGGATGTAAATGTTCATCTGTGATCCTGCCTGTGTCTCATCAGTACTGTGCTTCGTGTATGGTCCGCAGTCTGATGATGACTGATAACAACTCCCAGTATCTCTATTGTTAATTACATACTGGGAGTTGTAGGTTTATGCGATACAAAGATATATGGGGCTGACCTGACATTACAAATGATGGTGGTTCAGATGATGTATTCATGTACTGATGAGTTTGTGCGCGTCTGCGTGTTTGCGCGCGTCTGCGTGTGTGTGCGCTTCTACGTGTGTGTGCGCGTCTACGTATCTGGAATAATATGTATTTTGTAAGATGCGTGTATGTAAGAGTCCATTGTGGTGTGTAATATCATTCATATGCTTGAGGCACCTTTACTAAATCTATTAGGACTCACTCACATGTGTTAGGGAATTCCATTTGTCTTTCCACATTTAGGAACAGATAAGTGAAATTTGCTAACCTTGTCATAACCATAGGGTTGTACTTGTATGGAGCGGGTTCAGGAGCTGAGCCTGCTCCATACCAGGCAGATGTCGGCTGTGTTACATAGCCGGCATCTGCCTGTAACAGCAGTGATCAGAGCTCGCCTTGATTGCTGCTGTTTTGAGTATTTAAGTGCCCTTGTCAATCACTGACAGCAGCATTTAGCTAGCCGGTGCATGCAGTCACCTGCTCCCTTCTGCCCCCTGTGACGCAGTTGCAGATTGCTGATGGGTTGCCAGTAGTGCTGAGTGAGCGTGGTCAGATAAGGTGTGATCCCAGCATGCTCGGGTGTTATCCAGGTATCTTGTAGTGCTCTGCTAATATGCTCGAGTCCCTGGGGTAGCATGTTTTGCGGCGGTAGACAGAAGCAACATATGCAGGGATTACCTAACAAACAGGCAATTCCTGCATGTGTTGCGTCTGTCTACCGCCGCAAAACATGCTACCCCGGGGACTCGAGCATATTAGCAGAGCACTACAAGATACCTGGATAACACCTGAGCATGCTGGGATCACACCTTATCTGACCATTCTTGCTCAGCACTAGTTACCAGGTGCTGCTGCCATGTTAGTCATTCAATGAAGCTCAGCCTGAGGTTGGGCTCCATGGAAGTGTCACAATCCAGGTGCCGGATGTTATTGCAGCACCCTCACTTTGTAGTTCGCAGTGACTGTAATGTCTCCCTCCTTGCACCGATCCTATGACAGGAAGCGAGTGGCGGCAGGGAGAATAAAACGTAATTTTCTCCATGTAGCCAACGCTTTTCCATTAAACCGTCTAACCAGGCTTTAAACCCTATTTACCTGCAGATTACCCCTATATCTGCAGATAAATAGCGTTTTTCAAGGTGACAAGTTACCATTAAAGGGACTCTGGCAGGACGGAATGACTGTTCGAACAAAGTCCTGCCGCTCAGTGCTCCACAGCGCAGCCAATCATGTAACTATAGTGCATTATAGACAAGCATAACAAGTAATAAAACCGTTTATGGTGGGCTGTAGTGTGGGCCCCTAGAGTCAGTTCCCCTGGTGGGCCCTAGGCACCCCAGTCCGACCCTGAACGTATAACAAGCGAATCTCTTTTACTGATCAGCTTAAAATCAGGAACTTTAGGTTCAAATTAGGAACCATTTGCATCCATGTAACCATTTCTTACAAGTCCACTTTTTTTATCTCTACTGGAACAATGCAAACGGATGCCAAACAGACATGTGAAAAAGTTCTATCACAAATTAGTTTTATATTAAATTCTGATGCTTATTATTCCAAATTTTTTAATAAAAATCCATTTTCTCAAGGTGATTATGTCAGAATTTTGGTGTAAATCGCTTTGAAAAGTCGCAACATTTTGGCTCAGCACAGACTTACATAGAAATTTAACGAATTTTGGTGTTTTCACTGCAGTTTCCCCCAACTCTGTGAAAATGAGTGGCTCTGCGTTAGGACTGGATTGCAACAGGGGCGTGATGAAACAGCTCATCTAATTCATGATGAGTAGTGGCATTTCTTATGCCAGAAATCTTACTCCAGCCCCTGACTGGAGTAGGATTTGTGACGAGGCAGACAGAGGTGCATGGCACTTGTCAGATGCTCCTGATTCATTAAGAGGTGTGCACCTCTTAATGAATCAAGAGTATCTGAATCTGAGGGTTCACTCACACAAGCGATGATTCTCTCTTCCGAGTGAATTAGATCAATCATGGTAATGACACTTGGCTCAAACTCTTGTAGAGTTTGAGCCGAATGTCAGTTTACTGTGACTTGATTCTCTCACATTAGAAAATTGTATCACAGGTGCGGAGTAGACAGAGAACTTAATTTCTCCATCTTCTCCATTGTCTGTGTTCGCATAAATCAGACTGCACTCGGAGCCGAGATCTCAATCTGTGTATGCGCCGCCTCGGGTGGCCATTTTCCTGAAGCCCAGCGCCGGGAAGCACTCCTTCGCACACCGGCGACATTTTCTTGAAGAACACCATCGGGACACCCCCTCCTCCCAGCCAAGGGCCCACAGCTTCACCCCACTCCTGCTGCCACCGGCTTCCTGCAGCAGCGACCCTGCCTCCTGTGACCCCACTCCACCGCCGCCACCCCTCTCTCCCCCGGTTAGCTAAATTTTGACTATAAGACGGACCCCCAATTGACACATTAAACATTTTTTTCCTGTTTTCATCCTTAAAATTTGGGATGCGTATTATAGTTCAGTGCGTCTTTAACTTTGCAAAATACGGTATTTGGTATTGCCAAGTCCGGAGTGACCTGAAACGTGGCAAAAACTATACTTTTTCATCATACCGCAGAATAAACAGTGGAGTAAAATGCTATAAAAAAGATAAATGTAAATAAAAATAATATAACTGAAAATGCCATCTTGTTCCGCAAAAAAAAAGTCATCATACAGCTCCATCAGTGGAGAAATAAAAAAGTTATATGGTATCTCTCAAAATATAGTGATGCCAAAACAATTCATTTTTCTATAAAATAGCTTTTATTGTGTAAAAGTGGCAAAACATAAAAAAAATATAAATGTTGTATCGCTGTAACCGTACTGACCCGAAGAATAAAGCTGCCTTATCACTTTTACCACACGCTGAATGGCATTAAACAAGAAACCAAAAAAAACAAAAAAAAATTCCTGAATTGCTAGTTTTTGTTCATTCTGCCTCCCAAAAATCGGAATAAAAAGCGATCAAAAAACGTTATGTACCCAAAAATAGTACAAATAAAAACGATAATTCGTCCTGCAAAAATCAAGCTCTCACATGACAGAAAATATATAGAAAAATTATGGCTCTCAAAATATGGCGATGCAAAAACTTGAATTTACAATACAAAGCATTTTTAGTGTGTGACAGCAGCCAAACATAAAAACCCAATATAAATCTGATATCGTTGTAATCGCACCGTCGCGAAGAATAAAGTCATCTAATCACTTATACTACATAAGGAAAGGCGTAAAAAATTAAATAGAATCAATTCTTCACCTGCTGTTGATTTGTTCATTCTGCCTCCCAAAGATCGCAGTAAGGCTCGGTTCACATTTATCCTGTGTCCTCCACTCCACCGGGGTTTCCATGTAAATCTATGAAATGCATGATTCAGACAGAACCCACGACAGAAGATTCCCTATAATGAGGCAGATGGGAGCACTGTGGATTTTGTGTGTCCTATGATTCGGCGGTGTCTGTCTTTTTAAGCATGCATAAAAGCGTGGTCGGGCCACAGTTTTGTGCATCTCTTTCCTTCTGAGCTTTCCACTGTGCCTCAAAAGTATTTTTTTTTACCACAATAGGGGTATAAGCGTCCTCAGGAGAAATTGCTTAACAAATTGTATAGTCCATTTTTTCCTTTTTCTTTCTGAGCTTTCCACTGTGCCTTAAAAGTATTTTCCACCACATGTAGGGTATCTGTGTACTCAGGAGAAATTGTACTACATATTTTGTGGTCCATTTTCTGCTGTTAAGCGTGTCAAAAGGAAAAATCTGAGGATAAAGGAACATTTTTTGCGGGAAAAATGTATTTATTTAATTTTCACGGCTCAACGTTATAAAACTCTGTGAAGCACCTAGGGGTTCAAGTTGCTCAACACACTTCTGGATAAGTTCCTTAATGGGTATAGTTTCCAAAATGGGGTCACTTGTGGGGGGTTTCCACTGTGTAGGAACCTCAGTGGCTCTGCAAACCCGACATGGCATCAGCTATGTATTCTAGCAAATTTCACGCTCCAAAACTCAAATGTTGCTCCATCCCTTCCCAGCCCTGCCATGTGCCCAAAGAGTCGTTTTTGACCACATATGGAGTATCGGCATACTCACGACAAATTGCACAACAAATTTTCTCCTGTTACCCTTGTGAAAATGAAAAATGTAAGTCTGAAGCAACATTTTTGAGGAAAAATATATATTTTTTATAGTTTCCAAAATGGGTTCACTTAAGGTTGGTATCCACTGGTTAGACAGCTCAGGGGCTCTGCAAATGCGATATGGCATCGGCTATCTATTCCAGCCAATTTTGAGCCTCAAAAGTCAAATGGTGCTCTTCCAAGCCCTGCAGTGCGGGCAAACAGTAGTTTCCACCACAGGATATCAGTATACTCAGGTGAAATTGCACAACAAATTGTACTGTTTAGGCAAATCAGGGGCTATGCAAATGCGACAAGGCATCGGCTATCGATTTCAGATAATTTTGCTCTCCAAAACTGAAATGATGCTCCTTGCCTTCCAAGACCTGCCGTGCATCAATGTTTTCCAACACATATGGGTGGACGGCGACAGCGACAGCCTCAAAACATCACTGCTCTAGAGGAGATCTGCATGGAGGAATGGGCCAACATACCAGCAACAGTGTGTGCCAACCTTGTGAAGACTTTTGACCTCTGTCATTCCCAACAAAGAATATAAAACAAAGTATTGAGATGAACTTTAGTAATTGACCAAAAACTTATTTTCCACCAAAATTTAAAAAAAAATCCTTTCCAAATCAGACAATGTGATTTTCAGGATTTGTTCTCTCATTTTGTCTCACATAGTTGAGGTCTACCTATGATGTCAATTACAGGCCTCTCTCACCTTTTTAAGTGGGAGAACTTGCACAATTGGTGGCTGACTAAATACTTTTTTACCCACTGTATATATATATATATATATATATATATATACACACATATATATATATACTAGATGGTGGCCCGATTCTAACGCATCTGGTATTGTAGAATATGTATGTGGCCGCCCGGGTGCAATCAGCAGAGCAGTGTTTAAATTTGGCGCCAATATCGCTGATTGGTCGTGGCCGGCGGCCGCGACCAATCAGCGAATCGTATTAGTGAGGACCGGGGAGCGGCGCTGCCGGTGCGGGTACTTCCGCTGCAAGTGAGGGCCACAATTCCTCATCAGCTGGTTCCAGGGAAAAAGGTCGGTGTCCGTTGTATCCATGGGGATGCTAAGAACTACCCTGTTGACCGAGTGGTTATAGTCACAAACTGTGGCGCCGAGTTCCATGAGGTGAGCGTAGTCAAGGACCTGTTGCACCCTGTTATAATAGGGCGGGACTTTTACTTGTTTTGGGACTTGTTGGAGAAAGGGAGGAAGCCAGATTGTCCGGACAACAACCAGGTCGCTCCTAAAGATTCCTCGTCGCAGGATGCAGCTGACAGGTTTCCCTTTTGTGTGCTGGCTGGGGATGAGGATGAGACAGCATCCCTGGAGGCCAACATCCCTGAGCTGGAGGTGTCCGGGGTAAATTTTGGAGCCGCCCAGCTCAGGGACTTAACTCTAAAAGGGGAGTTTGATAATGTAACTGTTCTTAATGGTGTTGCTCAAGAGACGGGTGCTGACACCCGATATCCGTACTTTTCCGTAAATGGGGAGTTACTATATCGGGTCACCAAGCTGAGAGGGGAGGTAATCAAGCAGTTACTAATGCCAGGGCCTTACAGACGCAGGGTGTTAGATATGGCCCATACACATGTGTTGGGTGGTCATCTGGGGGTAGAGAAAACCCAGGAAAGGATCCTCCAGAGGTTCTATTGGCCCGGTTGTCACTGACAAATTGTAAATTATTGTATATCATGTCCCACCTACCAGCTGACCTCCTCGGTGGTTCACTTCCATAGCCTTTTAGTGCCGTTGCCGATCATTGATGTGCCATTTGATCACATAGCCATGGATCTAGTGGGACCCCTGGTCAAGTCCGCCAGAGTACATCAGTATATCCTGGTGGTACTGGACTATGCTACACGGTATCCAAAGGTCGTCCCACTACGTAAATCCTCTGCCAAATGTATAGCCCCAGAGTTGGTCCACATCTTCTCAAGAATGCGGTTGCCTAAGGAGATCCTAACGGACCAAGGGACCCTATTTATGTCAAGGGTGATGAGGGAGTTGTGCAAAACCCTGCAAATCACACAACTCTGGACCTCAGTCGACCACCCCCAGACAGATGGCTTAGTGAAGATGTTTAATAAAACCTTGAAAGCCATGTTAAAGAAGGTTGTAGAGAAAGAGGGCCAGGACTGAGACTGTCTATTTCCGTACCTTCTGTTCTCCATTAGAGAAGTCCCACAGGCCTCTGGATTCTCCCGGTTTGAGCTGTTATATGGCTGACACCCAAGCGGAATCCGGGACGTAGCAAAGGAGACCTGGTAGGCGGAGTCTACACCCTACAGGAGTGTAATCGAACATGTGACCCAGATGCAAGAGATGATTGCAGAGGTGATGTCCATTGTGAAAGAACACCTCCTCAAAGCACAAGAGGCACAGTCGAGGGTGTACAATAGATCGGCGAGGGTAAGACACTTCAACCATGGGGATAGAGTACTAGTGCTTGTACCTACGGTGGAGAGCAAATTCCTGGCCAAGTGGCAGGGCCCCTATGAAGTAATTGAAAAGGTTGGCGACGTCAACTATAGAGTCCACCAACCAGGAAAAAGGAAGCCATACCAGATGTACCACGTCAACCTGATTAAGCCATGGCGATTTAGGGAGCCTGTGGAAGCTCCATGTTTGGTAGCAAAGACTGAAGCGGATGTGGAGGAAGTCAAGGTGGCAGAGTAGCTGTCACATGCCCAGAAGCAACAGTGCCGAGAGTTGCTACAGCAGAACAGAGACCTGTTCTCAGATCGTAGAGCATGAGGTTCTTATGGAGCCTCATGTCCGAATAAACATGAAGCCGTATCGGATTCCTGAAGCCCGCCAAGAGATGATCTCAAAAGAAGTGAAGCGGATGCTGAACCTAGGCGTCATTGAGGAGTCCAAGAGTGTCTGGTCCAGTCCCATAGTCTTAGTGCCGAAACCAGATGGAGAAAGGCTGTTTTGCAATGACTATAGGAAACTCAACGAGGTCTCAAAGTTCGACACCTACCTGCCCAAGGTAGGCGAACTGATTGAAAGTTTAGAAACAACCAGGTACATTACCACCCTTGATATTGGCAAATACCCATGTCCCAAGATGCCAAGGATAAGACGGCCTTCTCAATGCCAGATGGATGTTTCCAGTATACAAGGATGCCATTTGGGTTGCAAGGAGCCCCAGCTACCTTCCAGAAAGCCATGGACCAGATCCTAGCTCCCCACAAGCAGTATGCAGAGGCCTGCCTGGATAATATCGTGATCTACAGCCAGGATTGGGGAAGCCATGTGAGCAAAGTCCAGGCAATATTCGATGCTCTATGGAAGGTGGGGTTTTCCATCAACCCGAAGAAATGTGCTATGAGCATAGAGTAAAACCAAATATTTGGGCTATGTCATAGGCTGAGACGTGATAAAACCCCAAACAAATAAAGTTGAGGCGATCCAGGATTGGCCACAACCTCTCTAAAAACAGGTCAGGGCATTCCTGGACATCTTGGTCACTACTGCCGGTTCATCCCTAACTTCGCCATGATAGCTGCACCTTTGACAGACCTCCTTATAGGGAGAAAATTTGGCTATGGCTAAGTGGTCTCCAGAAGCTGAGACAACCTTCCAAGAACTAATGCGAGCCCTGTGTAAACAGCCTGTGTTGGTGGCACCAGATTTCTCTAAAGAGTTTGTGGTCCAAACAGATACCGGGCTGGGTGCTGTCCTATCACAAGAAATGAATGGGGAAGAGCACCCCATAATGTATTTAAGCCTGAAGCTAACATATTGTGAAAAAAATTACTCCATAGTGGAGAAGGAATGTTTGGCCATCAAGTGGGCATTGGACACTCTAAGATACTACCTCTTAGCCAGGAAGTTCAGGCTGGTATCAGACCATGCCCCACTAAGGTAGATTAGCGAGAAGAAGGGGAACAATGCCCGAGAGACTAGGTGGTTCCTAGCCCTTCAAGATTTTAGCTTCCATGTAGAGCATAGGCCTGGGAAACTGCATGGCAATGCGGACGCATTGTCGAGGGTCCACTGTTTGTTAGTGGAAGGTGTCAAGCCCCCGGATTTGGGCAGAGGGGGTGTATGTAAGATGGCCGCCGGACAGGTCCTTGAGTGGGAGATATGTATCACTGAAGTTGGTAGCTTCGGTGATGTAAACCCGGGAAAAGCATGCTCTAGCACACGTAGTTCTGAGAGGGTTAATAGAGCGTATCAGGCCCGTTTTTATGAGCAGTCATAAGAGATGGGAGGGAATGGCTGCTCACATATCCCCACCCCAGGACGTGCCTCTTTTGTAAATAAAATGGAGACCCAGTGTCTCATTCAGTGTCTATGGCTGGAGATGTGGAGACCTCCAGCGTGTCTGTGCTAAAGGACACTGACTGTGAGTGGGCGAACCCGCAGCACTGTATGGTCTGTTTGTTTTTCTGCTTTACTACTTTGTGCTAGACAAGGCTATGTTTTCTTTACTTTAAAAGTGCGGTTTATGAAGTCTGAATAAACCTGTCTTGGACATTTTAAAGAAACTGACTCCTGTGCCTACCCCTAAAGCAGCTGATTGAGTACCAAATCGTACAGTGCTCACCACACCTCTAGATAAGTTCCTTGAGCAGTGTAGTTTCAAAAATTGCATCACTTGTGGGGAGTTTCCACTGTTTAGGCACATTAGGGGCTCTGCAAATGTGACATATCATACGCTATCTACGTATTCCAGACAAATCAAAAAGTTGAAGGGTGCTCCTTCACTTCCGAGCCCTGCCGTGTACCCAAACAGTAGTTTTCCGCCACGTATCAGCATAGTCAGGAGAAACTGTACAACAAATTGTATGGTTTATTTTCTCCTGATACCCTTTTGAAAATGCAAAATATGGGGCTATATCATTATTTTGGTGGGAAAAGGTAAATTTAGTATTTTTTCCTTTCACATTGCTTTCATTTTGTTGAAGCACCTAAAGGGTTAACAAACTTCTCGAATGTGGTTTTGAGCACTTTAAGTAGTGTAGTTTTAAAAATGGTGTTACTTTTGGATTTTTCTATCACATAGGGCCCACAAAGTAACTTCAAAAGTCCCTAAAAAAATGTTTTTTAAATTTTGTTGGAAAAATGAGAAATTGTTCAGAAACTTTTAACCCTTCAAACTTTGTAACAACATTTTTTATTTGTTGTCAAATATTATGCTGATGTGAAGTAGACATGTGGTAAATGTTATCTATTTTGTGTTTTTATGACTATCTGGTGTAAGGCATAAAATTTGAAAATTGCTACATTTTCACATTTTTTGTCAAATTTTCAATATTTTCATAAGTAAACACAAATCATATTGATCTAAATTTACCACTAATATGACGTTCAACATGTAATGAAAAAACAGTCTCAGAATCACTGGGATATGTTGAACCATTCCAGAGTTATTACCTCATAAAGTGACACTGGTCAGAATTGAAAAAATTGGCCTGGCCTGGAAGGTGAAAACAGGCTTCGGGGTGAAGGTGTTAAGTGCCCTTTTCATATTTATCAGTTTAATAAATTGATAAAATGTATACAAACTGCATATATGTTTACCTGCATACTTCCATATGCTAAAAGGGACTGTGTTTCATGAGAAACTATCCCAGTCCAGAATGCCACCATTTTATTCCATATTTATTTCTCTTACTGTATAAAATATGTTTCAACAAGATAAAGCAACTAGTGATGAGAAAGCATGCTTGCTACTGCTCGGTGCTCGCCCGAGCATCTCACTGCTCGAGATGCTCGGCGCTAACCGAGTATTTTCGGGGTTAATCGGCGGGAGCTCGGGTCCCCCCCTGCATGTTTGGCGCTCTTTAGAGCGCCAATCAACGTGCAGGAATGTCTGCCACACAGTGTAGTGCTGCAGCCATGTTGGTTGTGGCATTACAGTGATTGGCTGGCCGCACAGCGTCATCAGGTCTATATCAGACCTGACGTCGCCATGCTCATCACAGTCACTCTGGAATCAGGCAGTGTAGGGAGAGGTGCTGCTGAGCTAGGGAGATATTTGCTTGTTTCTAGTTAGTGTAGGTATATCAGACTATATTAAACACACATATCCATCTCAACTAACAATCCTCCTGAGGACTAATCCAGCTGCACAGTTATCAGTGCTAGGCAGGCAGGCAGGGTATATAGCAGACTACAGTGCACAAAGCAAGAGGGTCCATTCCAGTTCTGTCTGCTGCTGGTGCTTTTACAGATATTTCTATGAATAACCTCAGGTATCAGGGGCCAGTAATATATATTTTTTTATCTTAATCCTGATTATTTGCTTAAAAAGCAATATAGAGAACACCTTTTTTCCGCACCATTTTCTTGTTGGCACTGCAGAATACAGCCAGGTCCTTTCCATATTACAGCGTTAAAAATACAGCTATTTAAAACTGTGGTTTGTCCGTCACACGGATCACATAGAATTGCGCTGAAAATATTGCCATTTCTGGCCTCCATTGAAATTTTGCTGCAGTGTGTAAGCGAACTTATTGACACGAGGTCGGCGCTGTTAAAAATAGTTACCTACAGGCCAGCTATTGAAAACTGTGGTTTGTCCAGGACACGGATCACATATAATTGCGCTGAAAATTCTGCCATTTCTGGCCTCCATTAAAATTTTATTTCAGTGTGTCGGTGAAGTTATTGACACCAGTTTGCTGTTAAAAATAGTTACCTACAGGCCAGCTATTTAAAACCATGGTTTGTCCATCACACGGATCACATATAAGTTCGCTCCGAATTCAGCCATTTGTAGTGAGCGTGGAAAATAATGTCCTCCATTTAAAATGGGCAAGGCACGTGGCAAGGGACGGGGAACTGGACGTGATGGTGATGGTGCATGCAGAGGCCGAGACCGTGGGCAAGCTGAAATTGTGCCACAAAAAACACCCACAACTTTTCGCTCGTCCTTCCTGTCCCAATTAATAGGGGACCGCAGAACACCACTATTGAACACAGAGCAGTGTGAAAAGGTTATTGGTTAGATAACAGATAATGCTTCCAGTCACTTAGCCACCACCACCACCACCCTGTCTTCCACACGGTCAAGTCTTAGTAACTGTGAGTCTGGACCGCATATTCCTCACGTTGATCCTCCTTCCTCCCACCATGCCAAGTGTCCAGAGACAACTGATCCCACACTTGGATACTCCGAAGAGCTGTTCACTTTTCCATTTATAGATTCAAGCCTCTCGTCTGGTCCACTTGAAGCGGGGCAAGAGGAGATTGCATTTAGCGATGCCGAAATCTTTGAGCAGCCACGGTCATACGAGCACCGCAACAGGCAGGAAGAAGCAGTGTGGTTGCCGCAGACAGAAGGTGGGCAACTTTTCCCCGTAACACCAACACAATGGAAGTTGCCATTACAATTGTTAGGTCTTCCCGAGTTGGTTGTTTTTTAAAGACTCTGCCGATAACCACAAAAAGTCTATTTGCACCACCTGCCAGGCCAGCATCAGCAGGGGTAGCAAAACTACCAGCCTGACCACCACCAGCATGATCAGGCACATGGCAGCAAAGCACTCGACTTTGAGGGCCGAACCACAGGTTCCAGGAAGAGTGTCTGCGGGAGACACCACTTTTTCTTCCACTCTTGTGCGTGCAAGCCAATCCCATGTCCATAGTGCATGCAAAGATGCCTCCTGCCTTGCACCTGTCGTTGCACACTCTCAACTAGTACCATCATCAAGCACGTTCTTGTCCCAGCACAGCATTTAATTGTCAATACCCCAGTCCTTGGAACGCAAACGCAAATACGCAACCAACGCCCCACAGGCCACACTACTAAATTCTCACATTTCGCTCGAAATGTTGCCTTTTAGGAGACGGAAGCTTTCCGTAACCTGATGGTGGCGGCCATCCCTCAGTACTCGGTCCCCTACTGCCACTATTTCTACCGGTGTGCCGTCCAAGCATTACACAAGCACATGTCCCGTGCTCTCAACAACGCAGTTACAGGGAAAGTCCAACTAACTACGGACACGTGGACAAGTACTTGTGGGCAGTGACAGTACATCTCGCTGACAGCACACTGGGCTAACATAGCGGAAGCCGGGACCCAGTCGGACCTTGGGACGGAACACATCTTCCTGATGCCGAGGATTGTGGGCCCTAGGTCAATCAGGGTTGCCTCTACAGCTCCTGCACCTCATCCTCCTCAGCCTCCTCCTCCTCTTCAGTCTCCATCTCCGAAATGACCACATCAGTCACAAGCTGGAAGCACTGCAGCACTGCCTCAGCCAAGCGGCAACGGGCTGTGCTGAAGCTAATATGCTTAGGTGACAAACCGCACATTGCTGAAGAGTTGTGGACCGCTCTGAAAGAGCAGGTAGATCTGTGGCTGACACTGCTGAGCCTACAGCCAGGCATGGTCGTGTGTGACAATGGCCGGAACCTGGTGGCGGCTCTGAGGCGAGGCGAGCTCACACATGTACCATGCCTGGCCCATGTGCTTAATCTCGTGGTTCAGCGGTTTCTCAAAAGCTACCCGGAGCTGCCGGATCTGCTTGTCAAAGTACGCCGCGTGTGTGCCCATTTTAGAAAGTCAGCTGCAGCTTCCGCCGCCCTTGCCGTGCTTCAGCAGCGTTTGCAGCTTCTGGCTCACTGACTGGTGTGTGATGTCCCCACGCGTTGGAACTCTACACTGCAGACGTTGGGAAGGATTTGTGAGCAGAAGAGGGCAGTTGTTGACTACCAACATCTACAAGGCCGTTGGTATTCAGGTCAGACTCCACACATAAAACCTCAGGAATGGACATGGATGTCAGACATCTGTACCATCCTCCAAAACTTAAAGGACTCCACCAAGATGGTGAGCAGCGATGACGCCATGATTAATGTCGCCATCCCACTTCTCCAGTCTTCTGAAACTCTCTCTGCTCACAATCAAAGAGGATGCATTGCAGGCAGAGCACGATGAGATGGACCAAGGAACCATACAGGGTGATTACACACAGCCCAGCCTCATCTCATCCCAACATGGATTGGGTGACAATGAGGAAGAGGAGGAAGAACAGGAGTTAGTTTCATGCGCTATAGAAGGTATTAGCTGTACAACTGTCATACCATCTATTCAGCGTGGATGGCCTGAGGACAGGGAGGAGGAGATGGAGGAGGAGAGCATGGTCAGTCATCCTCTTGGTGAGCACATGGAAGTCTTGCCTGTTAGCAGTCTGTAACACATGGCTGAGTTTAAGTTATGCTACCTTTCCCGTGACCCTCGCGTTCTCAAAATTTTGGGTGACAGTCATTACTGGTTGGTGACACTTCTAGACCCACGCTACAAGGAGAACTTTATATCTCTTATTCCTGAGGCCGATAGGTCTACAAAAATGGGGCAGTACCAGAAGGCCCTTGTTGCGGAATTATTAAAAAAATTCCCATCTGAAAAAGCTGGCGGCAGAGGTCACAGTTTGTTGGACAACCAATAAGTACAGCCGAGAGAGACACAACTCCAATCCAGCAGAGGAAGGGGAACCCTGTCAAAGTTCTGGGAGAGTTTTCACAGCCCCTCCCATCGTACAGGCCCTGAGGCGCAGGGTACTATCACAAGGAGTGCAACGTTTGGGTAGATGCTGAAGGAGTACCTTGCCGACCGGAACAACGTCCTCCATGATTCCTCTTTGCCTTATAATTATTGGGTATCCAAGCTGGATATGTGGAATGAACTGGCTCTCTATGCCTTGAAGGTCCTGGCCTGCCCTGCCGCTAGCGTTTTATCAGAGTGGGTTTTTAGTGCCGCTGGTGGAATTATACCAGATAAGCGCATCCACCTGTCAACTGAAAATGCTGACAGGCTGAATTTTACAAATACGAACAAGGGCTGGATTGGGCCAGACTTCTCAACACCACCGAATGATAGCAGTGTAACATAAACTCAAATCAAGTGTTTTTTTTGAGAGGTGTTTTCCCATGCACCTTTTCACACCCACACATGGGTATACGCTTCCTAATTTTGGCTATTTGCTCTTGTCCTCCTCCTTCTCCTCATCCAGGTGACAATGGTCCGTGATGCAACACCCACATAATTATTTTAAAGGGTGTTTATAATGGCCGTAAAAAAAATTTTTTATACAGTATATTCATGCATACCTCCCAGGGGTAAATGTTTGTCAGCCCATACACTTAGTGCATGGGAATTACAAGTATAGGAGACCCGCTGCTTTCTAATGGGAACATTTTTTTATGAGGCCCTCCTCCACGTCTATTCCAAGGTGCATTGGAGTGCCTCCCAATTTTTGGCAGCCCTTGCATTCACTGCATAGACAAACACTATGGGAGACCCACTTCCTAATAATGGGAACATTTTTTCATGAGGCCCTCTACATCTCTTCCAAGGGGCATTGGAGTGCCTCCCAATTTTTGGCAGCCCTTGCATTCACTGCATAGGCCAATACTATGGGAGACCGACTTCCTAATCATGGAAACATTTATTCATGAGGCCCTCTACATCTCTTCCAAGGGGCATTGAAGTGCCTCCCAATTTTGGGCAGCCCTTGCATTCACTGCATAGGCCAACACTGTGGGAGACCCACTTCCTAATAATGGGAACATTGTTTTCAGGAGGCCTTCTGACCTCCACGTCTCCAAGGGGCATTGGAGTGCCTACAAATTTTTGGCAACCCTTGCATTCACTGCATAGACAAACACAATGGGAGACCGACTTCTTAATAATAGGAACATTGTTTTCAAGAGGCCCTCTGACCTCCACGTCTCTTCCAAGGGGCATTGGAGTGCCTAAAAATTTTTGGAAACCCTTGCATTCACTGCATAGGCAAACACAATGGGAGACCCACTTGCTAATAATAGGAACATTGTTTTCAGGAGGCCCTCTGACCTCTACGTCTCTTCCGAGGGGCATTGGAGTGCCTCCAAATTTTTGGCAACCCTTGCATTCACTGCATAGGGAAACAGCATGGGAGACCCACTTCCTAATAATGGGAACATTGTTTTCAGGAGGCCCTCTTCTAAGTCTCTTCAAAGGGGTATTGGGGTGCGTCCAAATTTTCAAAGGGGTATTGGGGTGCGTCCAAATTTTGGGCAGCCCTGCCACTCACTGCATACGCAATAACACTATAGGAGACCCACTCTTTAGTAATGGGAACAACAAAGCATAGCTGGCTAATGGCTCTCTAAGAATTGTGAGGGCCGACAGCTGGCCCTTTAAGAATAGTAAAGGCCGCCTGATGGTCCTATTAAAGTAGGTTTTGTGACTTTCAGAGTCCCTCCTTCATAAATGAAACAGGATGTGTCTGATCATGTGTCACACACCACATGTGCAGATAAGGTTGTAAAATGTTAAAATGACATTTCCCGGTGAATGCATTTGTCACGGTTGAAAGCAATGCAAAAGTGCAAAAACACATCAAAAACGCTACGTGAGAACATAGCCCAAGGTGTGGAGGAGTATTTTTGTTTTTGGTTATTTATTTTGCCTTATATACGAGTCACTACTCTGGAAAGGACGTTCGTTAACATATTTCCCAGCAGTAACCTGGGAGTCAGAAATGCTCTCAGGGGTCTTCCCCATGCTGTTCCCATGTCATTTGAGCACTGTTCCCATCGATTTGGGCACTTTTCAGGCCCTCTGCAGATCACCGGGGGGAGCCGTCTGAAAAATGATCAAGTTTCCCCTAAATTTACATTGGGCTCGTTGCTCGGGTCGAGCACCCGAGCATTCCAATTTGCTTGACCCGAGCATCGAGCATTCAAGCATTTTAGTGCTTGCCCATCACTAAAAGCAACCATAGAGATTGTGCATTGTTATATGTTTTCTTGTTGATGTTTTTGTGTTCTACAGGTTGAAAAAGATGTAAAGAGATTAAATGGAGTGACCTGACCGCTCTCTAGTTTATACTAGATATGAAAAAAACACACCTGAAAAACCAACAGGAGAAATTGCACAACAAATTATGCCTTCCATTTTCTCCTGAGTACAGGGATACCCCATATGTGGTCAGAAACTCTTGTTTGGGCACACTGGAGGGCTCAGAAGGGTAGCAGCACAATTTGAATTTTGGAGCAAACTTTTTAGCTAAAATAGATTGCAGAAGCCATGTTACATTGGCAGAGCTCCTGAGATGCCAAAACAGCAGAAGCCCCATAAGTGACCCCATTTTGTAGACTACATCTCTCGAAGAATTCCTATAGGGGTGTAGTAAGCACTTTAAACCCACAGGTATTTCACAGAATTGTATAACATTGGGCTGTAGGAATGAAAAATTAAATTTTTCCACTGAAATGTTGTTTTAGACCCAAGTTTTTAATTTTCAAAAGGGCTAATAGAAGAAAATTAAAATGTATTATGGCAATACCCCACATGTGGTTGGAAACTACTTTTCATGCAACAGTGCAAAGCTCAGAAGGGAAGGAGCGCCATATCGGAGTGCAGATTTGCCTGGAATGGTTTGCGGGTGGTATTTTACATTGGCAGAGCTTCTGAGGTGTCAGGACAGCAGGACCCCCCATTAAGTGACCCCATATTACAAACTACATCTCTTAATGAAATAATCTACGGGTGCAGTGATCATATTACACCACATGTGGTTCACACAATTTTATACCATTGAGTGGTGAAGAAAAAATAATTACATTTTTGCCATCAAAATGTTTTTTTAGCCCCAAATTTTACATTTTCACAAGAGGAAATAGGTAAAAATGACTGAGTAATTTGTTACACAATTTCTTGAGAACATGGCAATGCCCCACATGCAGCTGTACAGTACTGTTTGGACACATGGCAAAACTCACAGGGGAGGAAGCGCTATTTGACTTTTGGAGCACAGATTTTCCTAGAATAGTTTGCAGGCTCCATTTGAAGAGCCTTTGAGTGCAGAAGAGCAGAAACCTCCCTCAATTTACCCCAATTTGAATATTACACCCCTGTGGGAATTCATCTATGAGTATAGTGATGATCTTGACTCCAAGGGAGTTTTCCAGAAATGAGCAGCAATGGATATTGCTGAGTGAAAATGCAAATCTGCCATTATAGAGCCCATACATTGTTGTGCCCGTACATTGTGCCCAGCTCTTGCTTCTGTAGATACACACCCCATAATTTAAGTGGGCTCTCTTAAAAAGCCAAACATGTGGACGCTTACTACGGTTTTAGACACACTCAAGAGCTTAAGAGTGAGAGGGCTATTTGTATTTGGATGTGAAGATTTTGCTGGATTTCTTTTGGTGGGAGCCGTGTCACTTTTCCAGAGTGTGCTACCAGTAACGTGAACAACCCACATATTTCTGTTAACAGATGGTGGATCTGAGTGGGGACTTGTTTTTTGTGGATTGAGTAGAGGCTTTTATTGGTGGCATTTTGGGGTACTGAACATTTTTGATCAAATTTATTGTGTGCTCTACGCTGAGTACTTACATCAGGGTTTCCATCTAAATCTAAACAATTAGTGATTCAGGCGAAACCCCTGAGGGATCCATTCACTATTGAGGCAGCAGTGATACTCTGCACTCTATGTGGCTTCTGTTCAGCAATATCTGACTTTTGAGAGATGCACAAAATTGTGGTCAACCGTGCTTTTGGGCATGCCTAAAAAGACAGGAACAGCTGGATCATAGGCCAGACAGAGTCCAAAGAACTCCATCTGCCTCATTATAGGAAATCTTCCATTGGGGGTTCCGTCTGAATTATATATTTCAGAGTTTTACACGTAAACAACACCAATGGAAGAGTTCAGCATAAAGTATAGGAGAAATGTGTGCCAAGCCTTACAAATCAACAGCAGGTGAAGAATTAATTTTATTTATCTTTTTATGCCATTCACCATTTGGTATAAGTGATTAGATGACTTTATTCTTTGGGTCGGTGCGATTACAGCGATACCAGATTTATTTCTTTTTTTTTAAGTTCGGCTGCTATCACACACTAAAAAATTTTTTTTTTTACAAAAATGTTTTTGCATCACCATATTTTGAGAGCTATAATTTTTCTATATTTCTGCCAACAGAGTCATGTGAGGGCTTATTTTTTGCGGGATGAGTTGACATTTCTATTGGTACCATTTTTGGGCACATAATATTTTTTGATTGCTTTCTATTCCAATTTTTGGAAGGCAGAATGGACAAAAACTAGCAACTTAAGAACTGTTTTTTTGGGGAGTTATTTTTATGTCATTCACTGTGTTGTAAAAGTGGTAAGGCAGCTTGAATCTTTGGATCAGTACAATTACAGCGATACGACATTTATATAATTTTTTTATGTTTTGCCACTTTTGACGTTTTCAGTGATACCATTTTTATTTACATTTATCTTTTTTATTGCACTTTATTCCACTATTTTGGGAGTGGGGGGCATGATGAAAAAGCATAGTTTTTTGCCACTTTTTTTTACGGTGTTTTTTTTTAGGGTTTAAATAGTGTGACAATTTTATAGATCATGTCGTTTTGTGTACTTTATTAGTTTATTTTAGTTTTTACATAAAATATGTGTATTTATTAGTGTAACATTTTTTGTTCTGTATTTTGTGTTGTTTTTTTTTCATTTTTCAATTTTTTTCCTAAAAATTATTTTCACTTAGTCCCTCTATAGGACATTAACTTTTATTACTCTGATCACTGGTCTCATGCATTGCAATACAGATATACTGCAATGCATTACATACCTAACATAGCAGGAGGTTTCACCTCCGGGTGTCATGACAACCATCAACTCCCTGTAATTTTATCACAGAGGTGCAAATGTGGGTGACAGAGGGAGCCCCCACCCTCTCACAACCTTCTATATTCCGCAATCGCTGTTGATCGTGGGTTTTCTTTTTTATCAAGTGTGAATAAAAAATACAAAAAAAAAAAATCATGTCCAAATTTGATTGAAGTCACAAATCTATTTTGGAAGTAAATGCAGCTCACCCAAACCTGGTGTCATGGATTAAGGCTGCTATATGAACTGTAAGCATGAAAAATAGACCCATCACCGCTTCTCCTGATTGTTGATAAAAGACGTCTTTAATAGGAAAATTCCATAATAGCAGCCACCATTAAAACACACATTACAAAAGCACAGGGAAAGGAGAACACGCTGTATTCAACTTGTTTCGGATGATAATCCATAATCATGACTTGAATTTCGGTGCTGGATCTACTTTTCATGTTTACAATTCAATTCTATGGGTTCATAAAAAAAAAAACTCAGGCAGCACACTAATGCCATGTGAGTGGCACAATAATGTCTGATTTTCACATGTAGACCATCGGCTGACAGCTTGCTGGTTTAACATTATATTTCAAAGAGCAACATAGCCAGATAAACAGTTTGGAGATTGGATCATTCTGATAGATTCCCCTTAAAAAATAACATGACTGCTTCCATCGAGAGACTATGACACATGACACACCTGACACATGACACACCTGACACATGAGACATGACACACCTGACACATGAGACATGACACACCTGACACATGAGACATGACACACCTGACACACCTGTCCATAGGACCATATTGAAGTGAATGACACTGTGCTGTAATTCCAGATGCAACCTGGCATTGCGCTTTTACTCGAATGAAGCAGTCATGATTTTTCTCTTTCTGAGCTACCTCTTTAACATTTTTCTTTTTTTCATTTTAGTTTGCTAAGGCAGCCATACGATATAAAATATCTATGTTATCACTTATGAAATATTAGTTTTCCTAAATGGCTGTTGTAACTGAATAGAAAAATGTGGACACTTCAAGAGGAAAATCCAAGACAATTATTAATTATTATTCTTATTTACTAATATTTGCACACAAAAAAAAGTTTGGCATGTGAATTTTCTTTCATCTGTTTCAGCAGACAGGACAAAGAGTTCACATTTGCCTCATATATCATATAAGTTCAATAATATTTTGATTCTTGCCTGTAGAGATAAAAATTATTAGAGGCCAGAATTCCCCTTTAACTTCTTTATAATCAAATAGAAATGAGTGGATTGATTTACAGAACCCCTGTCTGGCTGACACATTAGTTTCCTGTGGCTGCTTGATGGGAGCCTTGGCAATCACATACTACTGCACCCCTGGCTATTTCTTTGATTAGCATTCCTAGCTCTTAGCGTCACACCACTGGGATGACATCGCGACAGGCCAGCTAATCAAATGAGGAGCTTGGGATGACGGCAGGTAGGAAACATTTCTCAGGGCTCCTATCTGGGGGCCAAGGTATAATGATGTGTCTGCTGGAACAGTGTTCTGCAAATTGTTTTGCTCATTATCTCTATCAAACATAAATGTATGTTGAAAAAGATTACATTTTAACCCCCTAGTGACAAAGCCAAATATTTAAAATTTGACACGTCACTTTATTCGGCAATAACTCTAGAATGTTTCAACATATTCAAGTGAGAAAGTTTTTTCGTGACACATTATATTTGATGATAATTGACTGTACATTTAGGACGCTAAGTTTTGATTTATTTATAAAAATATCAGAAATTTTAGAAAAATATCTAAACATGTGCAATTTTCAAACTTTGAAAATAATAATCAGACCGCACAAAATAGTTAATAAATAACATTTCCCTCGTGTCTGCTTTACATCAGGACTGTCTGTAAAATGGTCTTTTATTTTATTAGGATGTTAAAAGCTTTAAAATTGTAGCAGTCATTTTTCAAAGGAAATTTACAAAACTTATTTTTTCTAGGGAGATATTCAGCTTTGAAGTGACTTTGGGGGGACGTATAAATTCCCAAAAGTGTTATTTAAAAACTGCACCACTCAATATATTCAAAACTGCTGTCAGGTAGTTTATTAACCCTTCAGGTACTTTTTCAGGAATTAATGCAAAGTGGCATGACGGAAAAGAAAAATGTAATTTTTACCACCTACTGTAAATGTTGCTAATTTCTGAACAAATCACTATTGTGGGCTGACTTTAAGGATGTTATTTGGCCATGGAAACCATCAGGACCACCCAGTCATGATCTCAGGTTGAAGATGGGGTTAAAGAAGGAGCTCAGCCCCCACAGACTGTTAACCATCTAGATGCCATAGTCACTATTGACAGCAGCATCTAAGGGGTTGAACAGCCATGGTCTGTGACAACACTGATCGTGACTGACGCAGTAGGACATCAGCTATACAGTCATGGCCAAAAGTTTTTAAGAATGACACCAAAATTATATTTTCACATGATCTGCTGGCTTCTGGTTTTTATTAGTGTTTGTCTGATGTTTATATCACATACAGAAATATAATTGCAATCATATTATGAGTACCAATAGGTTATATTGACAGTTAGAATGAGTTAATGCAGGAAGTCAATATTTGCAGTGTTGCCCCTTCTTCTTCAAGACCTCTGTAATTCTCCCTGGCATGCTCTCAATCAACTTTTGGACCAAATCCTGACTGATAGCAGTCCATTCTTGCATAATCAATGCTTGCATTTTGCCAGAATTTGTTGGTTTTTGTTTGTCCACCCGTCTCTTGATGATTGACCACAAGTTCTCAATGGGATTAAGATCTGGGGAGTTTCCAGGCCATGGACCCAAAATCTCTATGTTTTGTTCCATGAGCCATTTAGTTATCACCTTTGCTTTATGGCAAAGTGCTCCATCATGCTGGAAAAGGCATTTTTGGGTGCCAAACTGCTCTTGGACGGTTGGGAGAAGTTGCTCTTGTAGAACATTCTGGTACCATTCTTTATTCATGGCTGTGTTTTTAGGCAAGACTGTGAGTGAGCCAATTCCCTTGGCTGAGAAGCAACCCCACACATGAATGGTTTCAGGATGCTTTACAGTTGGCATGAGACAAGACTGGTGGTAGCGCTCACCTCTTCTTCTCCAAATAAGCTGTTTTCCAGATGTCCCAAACAATCGAAAAGGGGATTCATCAGAGAAAATTACTTTGCCCCAGCCCTCAGCAGTCCACTCCCTGTACCTTTTGCAGAATATCAGTCGGTCCCTGATGTTTTTTCTGGAGAGAAGTGGCTTCTTTGCTGCCCTCCTTGAAACCAGCCTTTGCTCAAAGAGATTCCGCCTCAAAAGTGCTTGCAGAAGCACTCACACCAGCCTGCTGCCATTCCTGAGCAAGCTCGGCACTGCTGGTAGTCCGATCCTGCAGCTGAAACAGTTTTAAGATACGGTCCTGGCGCTTGCTGGTCTTTCTTGGGCGCCCTGGAGCCTTTTTGACAACAATGGAAGCTCTCTCCTTGAAGTTCTTGATGATGCGATAGATTGTTGACTGAGGTGCAATCTTTGTAGCTGCGATACTCTTCCCTGTTAGGCCATTTTTGTGCAGTGCAATGATGGCTGCACGTGTTTCTTTAGAGATAACCATGGTTAACTGAAGAGAAACAATGATACCAAGAACCAGCCTCCTTTTAAAGTGTCCAGTGATGTCATTCTTACTTAATCATGACTGATTGATCGCCAGCCCTGTCCTCATCAACACCCACACCTGTGTTAATGGATCAATCACTAAAACGATGTTAGCTGCTCCTCTTAAGGCAGGACTGCAATGATGTTGAAATGTGTTTTGGGGGTTAAAGTTCATTTTCTGGGCAAATATTGACTTTGCAAGTACAGTAATTGCTGTTAAGCTGATCACTCTTTGACATTCAGTATATGCAAATTGCCATTACAAAAAATGAAGCAGTAAACTTTGGAAAAATTAATATTTGTCTCATTCTCAATACTTTTGGCCATGACTGTAGAGTACAGCCAACAGCTGTTGCATTTTCACCCATTGGGGGATGCTATTTTCTTTTATCTCAGGTCAGTTTTAAGTAATATTTCTGGTCACTAAGTGGTTAAGATTCTTCCAAAAAGAAAGCATTACTGGAATCCATTCATGATGAGCACTGCACTAATATTTTGTCACCAGAGTACCTGCACATTGGCTTTAATATGAGATATTCTGTATCTGAAAATGTTCTTACCTTCAGCAGTATTTTCTTCATTACATACTGTTTTAAGAGGAAACCATATACAGAGCAAAAATACCAGACAGGATGAATGAACCATTTTTTGGTCATGTAGATTTCAATCTTCTAAGACCTAGAAAATAGAAATGTGAAAAAAAAAAGAATGGTTATAATAGTATTTTTAAATGTGTTAGGTAGATCTATAAAGGAATTACCCAGAAACATATTTGAAACTTATTTTTCGTTGGGGAATTCTTAGTTAATAAAGGAAGCCCTTTATTCAGGATCTGCATATTTTGGTCAGAGTATTGGGTGTTTACAAGGAGCGTCTTTCTCCTTGGACGACCTGACCTATTCTGTATTACAGAGACAACCCACAAGCTTTAATAGGCACTGCGTAATCTATAAAGGGTTGGTCCAGAACCTAAAATGTCCTTTCCTAATGGTTATCTTTAAACCCTAACCACTTTTGTAATGAGGTTTATTATACAATACCTTACACTTCTCCTCATCTATCTAATCCCTTAATGTGTTGTTTTTTACTTCACATCCTGTGATGTTTCATTTGAAAGGAGTCTTAAATTGGACCTCACAGGAGACTGTAGCTGCACTCACTTCCCTGTAGCATCTATCGTCCCTCCTGGAACAGGATGTCATCAGAGGGCAGCGCTGCAGTTACTTAGTATAGTTTCTTGCATAGCCGCCCTCTGAAGATGTCCTGGATCCGGGGAAGATGTGAGCACAGCGCTGGAACTCTGTTTCTATCTTCTGCTCCTAACTGTGAAAGAAGACATTGTTAGAGGGGGGAGTTAGAAGCAGCGATTAACACCAGCATTGCCCCCTGCTGATGAGTCATTTGAGAGTGGTGTTAGAAGCTGTGGGGTGGTGCTGGTGTCACTCGTTGCTTCTAATTCCACACCCTGATGATATCTTTTTTTACATTTAGAACCAGTGGCATTGGAAATCGAAGCGGAGTGCTGGTGCTATGCCAATGGATTCAAGACATATTCAGAGGACAGTGATGCAAGAAACTGTAGTAAGAAACTGCAACACTGCTCCCTGATGGCATCCTGTTCAAGGAGAAGCGATGGGTGCCGCAGAGAAGTGAGTGCCGCAGAGAAGTGAGTGCAGCCCCAGCCTTCTGTGACTTCCTGTTTGAGACTCCTCTCAAAAAACATCACAGAAAGTGAAGTAAAAAAACACATTTAAGAATTAGCTAGATACTGAGAAGTATACAATATGTTATAATAAAGCTAATTTCAAAAGTTGTTAAGATGTAAATAAAGGTATTTAGAAAGGACATTTTACCTAGAGGACCAACCCTTTGATTTCTCCTGCGGTGGCCCTGTAGGGTAATTGTGTGCACAATTCTTGCACATCTACATGTTTCTAGGGAAGAATACATAGGTAACACAATATCCAATCATAAATGCCAAAATGAATAATACATTGTATAAACCTCTTTGTTCCCTTCCCTCCCCCACATACTATTGGGGACACTTTTTACTGGATAGGTACAGTAAAAACCCATAACAAGCTGTAGACACTGTGTTACAGTTATTATGTAAGTCAGACACTTGTAACTTCCTCTTGTGTCACAGGTTGACACAGGACTGGGATAGTTTTTGCCTGAATAGAGTATGTTTCCAGTTAAGACAACTGCGGCTTGAGTCAGGGGGGAGCTCTGTAGAAATGGAGCTCCGATTGCTTTAAGGGAGCTGATATCAGAATAAAAATTGATGACTAAATTGCTTTTTTCCTTAGTAACATAGGTAATCAAGTGAAAAGAAAAATATAAAGTTAATAGAAAAATAATTATTGCAAATTGAACATATGATTATTGCGGTGCTCTTGTGGGTAAGGTCATAATATTAGGGAATTGCTCTTTATATTATTTAAAACAGTTAATGAATATTTTTAGAATTATTCATGTGAAGGGAAATGGAGAGGGGGAGGAAAAGGATGTGAGCAAGTATAAAAACTAACTTTTATTTAATAATAATTTTATTTAAAATATTGTGATTATAAAAAAAATTGAGACCTGGCAATGGCTTTGCCATCTATAATCTCCTTTACTGTTACATGGCAAACGACTGTAGTCCCCCATAGGATGGTAAAATAGTAAAATAGTAAAAAAAGTTGTTAGAAACTTCTCATCAATTTTTCAGGGACTGTGGAGTGTTATTGGGATAATTGTGACACAAACAATACCCATGCTTATAACCATACCTCAGGTTTGCACCACTATCAGTTCCTATTAATTATACAGACAACATAAGATAGATATCAATGTGACACATTAATCCTTATCACCCATCCTGATCATTACATACAGGTGCATCTCACTAAATTACAATATCATCAAAAACTTAATTTATTTCAGTTCTTCAATACAAAAAGTGAAACTCGTATATTATACAGAGTCATTACAAACAGAGTGATCTATTCCAAGTGTTTATTTCTGTTAACGTTGATGATTATGGCTTACAGCCAATGAAAACACAAAAGTCATTATCTCAGTAAATTACAATAATTAACAAAAAACACCTGCAAAGGCTTCCTAAGCATTCAAAAAGGTCCCTTAGTCTGTTTCAGTAGGCTCCACAACCATGGGGAAGACTGCTGACTTGACAGATGTCCAGAAGACAGGCATTGACACACTCCACAAGGTCATTTGGAAATCAAGATCCCAGAGTCTGGAGGAAGAGTGGAGAGGCACACAATCCAAGCTGCTTGAAGTCTAGTGTGAAGTTTCCACAATCAGTGATGGTTTGGGGAGCCATGTCATCTGCTGGTGTAGGTCCACTGTGTTTTATTAAGATCAAAGTCAGAGCAGCCGTCTACCAGGAAATTTTAGAGCACTTCATGCTTCCCTCTGCCGACAAGCGTTTTGGAGATGGAAATTTCATTCTCCAGCAGGACTTGGCACCTGTCCACACTGCCAAAAGTACCAATACCTGGTTTAAAAACAATAGTATCACTGTGCTTGATTGGCCAGCAAACTCGCCTGACCTTAACCTCATAGAGAATCTATGGGGTATTGTCAAGAGGAAGATGAGAAACCAGAGCCAACAATGCAAACAAGCTGAAGGCTGCTACTAAAGCAACCTGGGCTTCCATAACACCTCAGCAGTGCCACAGGCTGATCGCCTCCATGCCACGCCGCATTGATGCAACAATTGATGCAAAAGGAGCCCCGACCAAGTATTGAGTGCATTTACTGAACATACATTTCAGTAGGCCAACATTTCGGATTTTAAAAACATTTTTCCAGCTGTTGTTATAAAGTATTCTAATTTACTGAGATAATTTGTGTTTTCATTGGCTGTAAGCCATAATCATCAACATTAACAGAAATAAACACTTGAAATAGATCACCCCGCTTGTAATGACTCTACATAATATATGAGTTTCACTTTTTGTATTGAAGAACTGAAAGAAATTAACTTTTTGATGATATTCTAGCTTAGTGAGATGCACCTGTATCTCTTTTTTGTATGCATCGTGCTTGTAACTTGCGCTACAATAATGTAAGGTATTTCATTCCTTACAATTTGGAATAAATCATACAATTATCGCATGTGGTATTCATTTTTGTAATGCGGCATTAATTTGATTGATAAATTGGTGTGCCATGTAGAAGCCAACCACTTATTGCAGGGCTGTATATTCAGGTATTCAATATCCGGCAGCGTGGGTTTAATTGATCAGCTGGAGTGCTGCGTGGAGGGTGAGAATGGTTAGTGCAGCACTGGTTGTTGTAACAAGTACTCCCAGTCCCCCCACTGTGACTGACCAGCGCTGAATGAGGATAGCCGTAGCCCTGGGACACATGGGAAGCATAACAATGAGTGTGTCTGTGTATACCTATAGTATAACTGTTCCTATATTGATCGCCAGGACATCGTACTGATGCGCATTTCTCCGGTATGTTGGCTACTTCTAAGGGACAGAGCCAGTATTTTAGGCAGCTTGGAAAAAAACAATCTGCCGGGAAAAAATGCGTTGGGACAGTGTCCAGTGATCTATATAGGAATCAGCATGGGCAGCACGGTGGCTCAGTAATCAGCATTGCAGCACTGGGGTCCTGGGTTTAAGTCCAACCGAGGACAACATTGGCAAATAGTTTGTATGTTCAGTTTGTATGTTCTCCCTGTGTTTGCGTGGGTTTCCTCCAGGTGTTCCGATTTCCTCCCACACTGCGAACAGTGTTGATAATGCATGTAAAGCACTGTAGAATATGACAGAGCTATATAAGCAATGCCTAATAAAAAAAAATATGAATAGTTATACTACAGGGATACAGAGACACACTCAAGGTTATGCAGCCCATGTGCCACAGGGCAGTGACTACCCCCATGCAGTACTGGTCATATTGGGAGTGCTTGCAACTACAACCATTGCTGGTTGGCAGATTTTGAAGACATGTGTAATTTATACAGCGCTGCAATTAGTGGTTGCTTTTTACATGGCACACCAATTTATCTTTCCAAATCTGGGATGATATAATTACCATTCTAATGCTGTGTTACGAAATGAAATACCACATGCAGCAATAGTATGAATTATTCCAAATTGTAAGGAATTAAATACTTTACATTATTGCAGCGCAAGATAAAAGCAAAGCTCATAAAATAGAACAATATAAAATATAATCAGAGTGGGTGATAGATATTAATTAGTGTTGCACGAACGTGCTTGGATAAGGGGTTATCCGTGCACGCTCAGATGCTAATAGCATATTTTCGGCATACTCGGCATCTATATTAGTGTCGCCGCGGCTGCATGTCTCGCGGCTGTTAGACATCCACAACATATGCAGGGATTGCCTAACAAACAAGCAATCCCTGGATGTGGTGCGGCTGTCCAACAGTCACGGCAACACGAACATATTTTTCAAGCACGCAGAAGATACTCTGTTAGCACCCGAGCGTGCACCGATTACCCCTTATCCAAGCAAGTTCACCCAACTCTAATATTAATGTTTATTAAACCTTAATCTACATCATTCACTGTCTGCATAATTAAAAGGAGCAGCTAGCGGCTTAGTGGTGCAAAATAGGGGTACATGCATAAGCATGATTATGTCTGTGTCACAGCTATCCCAATAACACTCTAGAGTCCCTGAAAATTTGGTGAGTAGTTTCTGACAATTTTTTGACTGCATTACCATCCTAGAGGGGACCACAGCCATTTTCCCTCAACTTATCAAAGAGATTATAAATGTCAAACTGATCACCAGTTCCCAATTTCCCAAACATTCTCATTCTTTTCCCTCCTTTCTCTCTGTTTCCCTTCGTATAATACATTTATTAGTGGTGTACACTTTTTTTGTGAACTTTATATAATCAGAACTGACAATTTTGGGGAGAGGTCTCGATATATTTTCTCGAATATTTTTTAAATTTATACCCAAGATCAATTTATATCCACACAAATAATCTTTTCATACCTTTGTTAAAATAGAATATTAATTAGGTAAATGCTCAAAGATATTTTTTTTAATGCTGGTTACTTCTGGAAGTATGAGATAACTGCAGAGGCTTTTACCAGCATAGAATGAACACAGTTTGTGTTTCATTTCCTGCTTCCTCTGTTTATTACACTTTTTTGCTTATTTTTTGCCTACTCATTTTTAACTCTAACCTTAACCAACCCCTTTACATTCTCTCCATTGCTTTGTCGGGTTTGTTCATTATTCACTCACCTCAGTATAATTGTTTCCAGATGTTTTTGTAAAGAAGACAGACAACATCGTCTAACAAATAAAACTTGTGAAAGTCCTCACTGTGCTTTATCTGACAAAGACAGGTCCAATAAGTGCGGCGATACATATCTCCACAAGGGGAGGAGACCTGGCAGGCTGAGGAGAGCTGTCATGACAAGTGTTTCCAATGTGTTGGCTTTTTTACAACTGTTTATATTTTTATTTTACATCCTGCTATATTTATTATTACAGTCTGCTTAGTACAGTGCTTTTATTTAGCTTTTATATTTCCCTTAATTGTATTAGATTTCAATTAAATATCTCATATTTGAGAATTCAATTATTTTTACAGATTATATATAGTGCTCAGAATAAATGAGTACACTCCCTTTTGAAAAGTAAGACTTTAATCAATATCTCACTGAACACAAGAACAATTTCCAAAATTTTGACAAGACTAATTAATGATGTCTTCAATGCTAAAAAATATCGGTAAGAATTTATCCTTCATACAAAACCATCAGGAAGGCATCTGCTGGACTCTAACTTCATTCTACAACAGGAAAACCTAGTGTACCTAGAAGACTTTACGCTTTAAGGGCTCTTTCACACGTCCGTGTTTCCAGTACGTGTGGTAACAGTTTCCACAGATACTGGAGACACTGACACACACAGACCCATTCAAATCTATGGGTCTGCGCACATGTCAGTGTGTTTCCACAGACTGTGTGTCCGTGTGCTCCACACACTGACATGTCCGTATTTTGCGGATGCACGGTCCTCAAAAGTGTCTCACGCTGAACTTCCGTGTGACACACACTGGACACGGACTGGCTTAAAATACAAAAATCCATATACACACCTAAGTATCCCCTGCTGTAATCCATGCAACTGATCAGCAGAGAGCCGGGTAGTATGAGCCGCTACAGCTCATTCTCCCCTGCTCCTTCGATGTCAGCGGTCAGAGGATTACAGTGGGGGACACTTAGGACTGGTGAGTATATGGATTTTATTATTTTATTCTTATTTTTACACCGGGACACTGCGGGAGCAGACTACTGCTACCCTCATTATTGCCCCTGCTGATGCTGATCGCAGCGCCGGCAGGGAATCATGATGAGGGTAGCGTTCAGCACCCAGCGCTTGGGAACAGCGCTAACTGTAGCGCTGATTCCCAGGCACTGTCTGTGTGATCCTGATGCGGCACACGGGCGGCACACAGTTGCCACAAGTTATACACACACAGACACAAGGGACACGGATATCTCCGGCCTCATTTTTTCTGGTACTGGAAATATATGAACATATGAAACTGGCTTAATGCTGTTTTTAAAGCACCCAATATATTGATTTGTTTTGATTTCTATTTTGTTCACTTAGATTCCATTGTGTTAATTAATAAAAATAAATTAGCCTTTGTATTATTATTTCTTCTTTTTGCAGGTGTTTATGCTCAATGTATATATGTACACTATTGTTTCTTTCTCTATGTAAATTTATATAGAAAAACTACAGAGAATGAGTGCAAGGCAACAATAAACTCAATAAAAATAACTTTTATTAAATATAATTAAAATATTTTAAAACAGTAGGACACAAGATAATCAAAGCTGATGAAGGATTTTTTTTTTACATGATGCAGGCAAAGAATACAGATATGATAGTGTAGCGGGACATATAGCAAGATATGCCCCCAATATTACTGACAGATATCAATCAGTGTGAACCAATACAAGTGTAGCTAAATGAAGTAACTTTCATTGACTGGTGAGTTATTTCAGTGCCACTGTGCATATGTGGCACCCCAGGGGTCTGGTTTTCCACAGTAATGTAATGTTATGTCTGAGAGCAGGTGGGAGGTCCTTTGGTCAGGGATCCTGTGCATGCCACACCTCCTGCCCAGTCTTGGGAGGGGAAGAACTTCCCCTGTATAAACCCTGGGCTGAGGCAGGGTTAGTCAGTCAAGGAGAGTAGAGACAGAGAAGCAGCATAGGAAGAAACAGCAGAAGCTCATTGGGAGCAATATTACTACGAGTCAGGGGCTGGCAGCTGCAGAGCTCGCCCTGACTGAGAAGCTTTCTTACCGGACCCGGCGTCCGAGGCTGTGGGGACTAACTCTTACCCAGCAGCAGAAGCCGACCGGCAGGGGATTTCAGGTCCTCAGGCCCAGAAACCCGAAGGCACGGTCACACGCGTGGGACCAGCACCGCCATCGTGGAGCGGAAGCCATTAGAAGGCCCCGAGTCACCGGCCATACGGGTGAGCACCACACGGTACACTCAGGGACGTGGGCTACTTATATCCGCTTCTAGCAAGGTAGCCAGAAGAGTACAGTCAGTTTGGGAGGCCTACAACTCCGCCTGGCCAGGGGAGATCCCATCTGCTCAAGGACTGACCAGGCCCCGTTCACTAGCAAGTACTCCGGGAGGGTCTATCGTTGTTACCAGTAAAGACCCTGAATTACACCGCACCGTCTCTGAGTGGTTCCTGCTACCCCCATCATCCACATCTGCTGCCCTGAGGCCATACCCCTCCCGTTGGGGGTTATACCATCTACGCTGCACCATCCATCCACCGGCCTCAGCGGACTGTCCTGCAGCGGCAGCTCCATAGCTGCATTCAACGGGTGGCGTAGTCGTCCTGCATCTACCGCTGTTACATCGCCGCTCAGTTTGACTCCCTGGGCACGGACCGGGTCACCGCCACGAGACTACAACCCTCAAGAGATCCGGCTCCGGGTAAGCTCCCGCGTGCGCAACGCAGCGCGACACAGGCCCAGGGGCGCGTCAACTTTGGCGTAGTCGGCAGGATTTCGTGCCCGCAACCACCGGGTACTGCGGGCCTGAAAAAGAGACTTTTAAAACTTACCATCCGTGAAGTTTTCCCGCCATCGGTGAAGATTCCCGCCATCCGGCGCCATTTTCAGCCTTCTTCCCGCCATCTGTGAAGATTCCCGCCATCCGGCGCCATCTTCAGCCTTCTTCCCGCCATCCGTGGAGTTTTCCCGCCGTTGGACGCCATCTTGAGGACGCCGCGCGGGAAGAAGAGGGGCGTGGACTCCGAAAGCGCGCGAGAACTGAAGCCCCGCCTCACGTCCGGACGTTGCGTAAGGTCCTGGAAGGAGCCCAGCAGACACCGACGTCACAGGAGCGCGACGGAAGGTCCTCAACCCTGACGATCCACTGCGGAGCCGCGGCCTACGGAACAGGATCATCGCAAGGTAGGCCACGGTCCACTAGGGGGGAGGAAGATGTCGGATACGGAGGAGAGCTTCACTGCCTCAACCCCCGCCAGCGCTACCGCTGCTGCAGTTATGCCCTTCACCATGCCCTATATCCCGGGAGCAGCTTGGCTACCCCAGTACTCAGGGGAGTCACATACCCTGCATGACTTTAGAGAAAAGCTGGATAGCCTCTTCCAGGTGTACCCCCTCACAGAAGAGCAAAAAGTGAGCATCCTGGTGGCCCAACTAACCGGGGCAGCCAAAAGGGAAGTAAAATCCTGGCCACCTGGGAGGAAGACTGTCGCAGGGATACTAACCCGGCTGAAGGACACCTTTGATACCCGCACCTCAGCCGAGATTAAGCTTAGATTCTACGGGTGCAAGCAGCGAGCGCATGAGAGTATAAGGGACTATGCACTAAACCTACAAGAGGCCCTGAGGGCCATTAAGCAGACCGACCCTGATGGAGTGGGAAACGAGGACAGGCTGTTGACCGAACAGTTTATAGAGGGACTGTATTGTAATACCCACCGAACCCAGTTGCGGGCAATGGCCTTACAGGATCCCCATCTGGGCTTTGCACAGTTCAAGGACAGAGCCATCCGGGTGCTCCGAGAACCGGCACCGGGTGGCGTTGTGACCCACAAGCGCCCTGCTATCACTTACCACCAGGAGGCGGCGCCCTTGTCGGCAGGGCCTGTGGGAGCTGATGCGCAGGCTTTGGACAATGACCCGGCTCCAGACCTACACCATCAGGTCCAAGAGCTAGCTAAGAGCGTTGCTGCGCTAACCCGAACTGTGCAGTCTTTACAGGCTTCCACCCCAGGGAAGATCCAGCTGGCATCCGGACCGGAGGACATCCCGTGGCGTCGACCAAGGAGGACCCCACCGGCCAGAGGAAGACCCAGTGACCGATACAGCGAGGACGGACGACCCATCTGCCGCCGCTGCAATCAACCTGGACATATGGCAAGGTACTGTTCTTTAAACGGGCACAACCTGGGGTAGAGGGCCAACCCCCAGGAAAAAGATCACCAGGCCCATCGAACTGGCGCGACAGATATGTGGGAGGACGTCCAGTCTTGCCTGTGGTACTGGATGGCATTCCCATGAGTGCCCTACTGGACACCGGGTCACAGGTCACCACCATCCCGTACGTGCTCTTTAAGCAGTACTGGAATGACTCGGATATTACCCGCTACCCTGACGACGACTTGAGTATCATCGCCAGCAATGGCCAGCCTGTGCCACAGATCGGATTTAAAGAGGTGACCATCAAAATCGGTAGAGTCGAACTGGCAGCACAGGGACTGATCATTGTAGATATTGACAAACATGAGAGTCACCCAAAAATAACTCTAGGAACTAATGTAATTGAAAATTGTCTTGCAGAGGTGATTTTCCTTTTACAGCAGGTTGCCAAGAACGCCAGCTCCGGCGAGCAGCGGGTGCTCCAGAAAGAGATCCGGGCACTGATGCGACGGCAACAGGTGGAACTCTCCGGCGGTGAGATTGGTAGCGTAAGAATGTGTGACCCTTTTCCTATTGCCATGCCCCCAAAAAGTGAAATGATGATTTGGTGCCGGGCAGCTATTGGTCTGAGAGGTAGAGATTACCAGGCAATGGTAGAACCAGTTTACTCGGACAGTAGGCCCACCATTTTGACAGCACGGGGGGTGGTTGATGTACGCCATGGGAGGGTGCCCGTTCGCATAATAAATATCGGGGAGAGGGAAGTGTACCTGCCCCGGTATGCCACGCTAGCCAAATTATATACCATTAACCAAAATTCTATACAATCTGTGGAACCCTTGCCTCCATCTCACCCGGAGGAAGGTAACGGCTCTAAGAAAAACATGGAGGACTGGTGTCAGCAACTACATCTGGGTACTGACTCCACTCCCGCACACCAGAAACAAGGAGTCTATCGGGTGGTTCAGGAGTACGAGAGAGTGTTCAGTAAACACCCGTTAGACTTCGGGCGAGTCAAGGGGGTAGAACACCACATCCCCACGGGAGACCATCCTCCTATAAAAGAGAGGTATCGACCCGTACCCCCTGCCCACTACCAACACGCCAAGGGGATGCTTAGAGACATGAAGGAGGCTGGGGTGATCAGGGATAGCTGTAGCCCCTGGGCAGCTCCACTAGTCTTAGTCCGAAAGAAAGACAACACCATGAGGATGTGTGTAGATTACCGGAAAATCAATCGTATCACACACAAGGATGCGTACCACTTACCAAGGATAGAGGAGTCATTGGCTGCTTTAAGATCTGCTAACTTCTTCTCTACCTTGGATCTCACTAGCGGGTACTGGCAGGTTCCTGTAGCAGAGGCGGACCGGGAGAAGACCGCCTTCACCACCCCGATGGGACTTAGCGAGTTCACCTGCATGCCGTTCGGACTCTGCAACGCACCGGGAACCTTCCAACGACTAATGGAGTGTTGTCTGGGCCACAGAAACTTCGAGACGGTCCTGTTGTACCTGGACGATGTCATCGTATATTCCAAGACGTATGAGGACCACCTGAAACACCTGGCGGAAGTGTTCGAAGCTCTGGCAAGTTACGGCCTAAAGGTGAAACCCTCCAAGTGTCACCTCCTGAAACCAAAGGTGCAGTACCTGGGACACGTGGTGAGCGCTGACGGAGTGGCTCCCGACCCTGATAAGATCACCGCAATTAAGGAATGGCCAAGCCCCTCCAGCGTAAAAGAAGTGCGGCAGTTCCTCGGGTTGGTAGGCTACTACCGAAGGTTTATTCCCGGTTTCACCAAAAAGGCAGCACCTATGCAGGACCTCCTGATAGGCCAGTCCCGGAAGGCCAAGAACCAGAAGCCGCCCTTCAAATGGGAGGAGCTGGAAGAAGAGTCCTTCCGCCAGCTGAAGATGGCCCTCACGGGGGACGAAATCCTGGCGTACCCGGATTATAGCCAGCCCTTTATCCTCTACACCGACGCCAGTAACATCGGGCTAGGAGCCGTACTGTCCCAGATCCAGCAGGGGAAGGAACGAGTAATCGCCTACGCCAGCCGAAAACTGCGACCCACCGAAAGGAACCCCGAGAATTACAGCTCATTTAAGTTAGAGTTCCTGGCCGTAGTATGGGCAGTCACCGAGCGCTTTAAGCATTACCTCGCTTCTTCCCGGTTCACCGTGTACACGGATAACAACCCGTTGACACACCTGGACACGGCAAGACTCGGTGCCCTGGAGCAGAGGTTTATGGCCCGTCTGTCCAACTACGAGTTCACAATCAAATACCGGGCAGGACGCTCCAATACCAACGCGGACGCCCTGTCCAGGATGCCCAACCTGCCGGACGGAGGAGAAGATCCGGAGGGACTGGAAGAAGTTGAACTCCCTGCGTTCCACCGTCATGGGACTATCCAGTATTCCCACCGGGTAAGGAGTAAGCAGGCTGCTACGTTGAACCCCTTACCCCACTACAACTGGGCGGAAACGCAAGACAGCGACCCTGCCGTCCGACTGGTGAAGGAGATGCTGACTCGGCCGGAGGCTCGCCTTGAACCAGACGCTCCGGAGGAAGCCAAACAACTATGGGCAGAGAAGAGTCGACTGTTCCTTTACAAAGGGAAGTTGTGCCGCAGAATGGTTAACTCCCGGACGCATGAATTACTCTGGCAAGTAGTGGTGCCACGAAGAGACGCAGCCATGGTGATGGAGGCATACCACGACGGAGCTGGACACTTCGGGTGGAAGAAGCTGGAGTTCCTGCTGCGCGAGCGGTTCCACTGGGTAGGCATGAGGGGAACCATCGAGAAGTGGTGCAGAGACTGTGGCCCGTGCAACCTGAGAAGGAAGGACCGCGCCAGCCAGAAGACTCCCCTGCAGTCCATCGTCACCCGGCAACCGTTGGAACTGGTAGCCTTGGATCATGTAAAACTGACCCCAAGCAGAAGTGGCTACGTCTACGCGTTAACCATCGTGGATCATTACTCCCGGTTTCTGGTTGTCGTCCCCGTCAAGGACTTAACGGCTCAAACAGCAGCTAGAGCCTTCCAGCAGCACTTTTGCCGTCCACACGGGTACCCGGACCAAGTGCTGACGGACCAGGGACCTGCCTTTGAAGCGGAGGTCTTCCAGGAATTCTGCAATCTGTATGGCTGCCGGAAGATAAGGACGACACCCTACCATCCGCAAACTAATGGACTTTGTGAGAAAATGAACCAGGTGGTAATGGATCTTCTAAAAACGTTGCCCCTGGAAGAACGCAGTCTGTGGCCTGAGAAGTTGCCCGATCTGGTGGACCTATACAACCACATCCCGGTAGGTTCCACCAACTGTACCCCGGCTTACCTAATGAGGGCAAGACCTGGTAAGTTACCTGTTGACCTGGAAATGGGAGTCCTGACACCCGAGGACACTTCACCAGAAACAGACTGGGACACAGAGAGGCAGCAGCAGTACCGGAGAGTACAGGAGAGCGTGGAGCGAAGTCTCTGTCAGGCTAGGGAAAGACAAGAGAAAACTTACAACCAGTATGCTCCCGCTGTTCCCCTGGTACCCGGAGAGCAGGTCTTGAAGAGGAAGAGACGGCTCCACAAGTTGGATGACCAGTGGGAGAAGGACCCGTACACAGTACTGCCCTCAAGCCACGAGAACCCGAAGGTTTGTACCATCAGTAAAGACGGAGGGGAAACCACAGCCATTGTATCCCGGGACCACCTGAAGAAGTGTCCCGAACAACTGAGGAACCCTGAAGAGGAACAAGAAGACCCTCGACCCGTAGAGGAAAGGGAAGATATGGTTAGTACTGTGCTCGGAGACTTCCCTCGGTCTTGGACTCAAGTCAATGGTGCAGTTGTGGTACCCGTACTCACCTTCCTCCAACCAGCATCCCAAGCACCTACGGAGCAACAGGTAGAGCTGGAAGAACAGCCGGTCCAGGAGGCAGAAGACTCCACACAAGCAGAACAGGAGGATCAACCCTCTGCTTATAGTGAGCCTGCCGTACCCCTAGTGAGACAAAGAGCCGGTAGACAGCTGCCCAGTTTACCCTTGACAGCTCCTACACCCTGTAGTTCAGGGCCAGACAGTCAGCTCCGTAGGTCCACTAGGGCCACTAGAGGCCAGTTACCCGCACGCTGGAGGATTTGAAGTGTATAAATTGTTTTATTTATGTTTATCTGTGTATTGGTGCTTGTGTATAATTTTGTGTTTCCAGTTATTTTTAGGAATCCTTGGTGGATTTACCGGGAATCCTTTGTACAGTTAGTGGAGCGTAACCCAGGATGGACTAAAAGACTGTTAAGGACTCGGGGTAGGACAGACCCCTACCTGGTTACGTCTCCCTGTTTTGGTGAAACGGACACCTTGCTTTTCTTCAAAGACTGCACCCGGTTACGGACATGCCGTGACCACCTTTATGTGTTTCTTCTTATTGTACTGTTATTGTTGTTATATCTTGTTATGTTTTTCTAAAATATGTTTAGTCCCGGAGTACTAAATTTCACTAGGGGGGAATGTGGCACCCCAGGGGTCTGGTTTTCCACAGTAATGTAATGTTATGTCTGAGAGCAGGTGGGAGGTCCTTTGGTCAGGGATCCTGTGCATGCCACACCTCCTGCCCAGTCTTGGGAGGGGAAGAACTTCCCCTGTATAAACCCTGGGCTGAGGCAGGGTTAGTCAGTCAAGGAGAGTAGAGACAGAGAAGCAGCATAGGAAGAAACAGCAGAAGCTCATTGGGAGCAATATTACTACGAGTCAGGGGCTGGCAGCTGCAGAGCTCGCCCTGACTGAGAAGCTTTCTTACCGGACCCGGCGTCCGAGGCTGTGGGGACTAACTCTTACCCAGCAGCAGAAGCCGACCGGCAGGGGATTTCAGGTCCTCAGGCCCAGAAACCCGAAGGCACGGTCACACGCGTGGGACCAGCACCGCCATCGTGGAGCGAAGCCATTAGAAGGCCCCGAGTCACCGGCCATACGGGTGAGCACCACACGGTACACTCAGGGACGTGGGCTACTTATATCCGCTTCTAGCAAGGTAGCCAGAAGAGTACAGTCAGTTTGGGAGGCCTACAACTCCGCCTGGCCAGGGGAGATCCCATCTGCTCAAGGACTGACCAGGCCCCGTTCACTAGCAAGTACTCCGGGAGGGTCTATCGTTGTTACCAGTAAAGACCCTGAATTACACCACACCATCTCTGAGTGGTTCCTGCTACCCCCATCATCCACATCTGCTGCCCTGAGGCCATACCCCTCCCGTTGGGGGTTATACCATCTACGCTGCACCATCCATCCACCGGCCTCAGCGGACTGTCCTGCAGCGGCAGCTCCATAGCTGCATTCAACGGGTGGCGTAGTCGTCCTGCATCTACCGCTGTTACATCGCCGCTCAGTTTGACTCCCTGGGCACGGACCGGGTCACCGCCACGAGACTACAACCCTCAAGAGATCCGGCTCCGGGTAAGCTCCCGCGTGCGCAACGCAGCGCGACACAGGCCCAGGGGCGCGTCACATACTTACACTCGCTATTTATGGGATGTATATTGTTGTATTTCACGATACGTTACTTCATTATATTTCATTGTATCATGAAATACAACAATATACATCCCATAAATAGGGAGTGTAAGTATGCACAGTGGCACTGAAATAACTCACCAGTCAATGAAAGAATCACCCCGCAATCGCACTGACTGGTATCGGTCTGTAATGCTGGGAGTCCATCCGTTCACCTTTTCTGCGTCGCACAAAGACACGGTGGTTGGAACCAAAGATCTCAAATTTGGACTCATCAGACCAAAGCACAGATTTCCACTGGTCTAATGTCCATTCCTTGTGTTCTTTAGCCCAAACAAGTCTCTTCTGCTTGTTGCCTGTCCTTAGCAGTGGTTTCCTAGCAGCTATTTTACCATGAAGGCCTGCTGCACAAAGTCTCCTCTTAACAGTTGTTGAAGAGATGTGTCTGCTGCTAGAACTCTGTGTGGCATTGACCTGGTCTCTAATCTGAGCTGCTGTTAACCTGCGATTTCTGAGGCTAGTGACTTGGATAAACTTATCCTCAGAAGCAGAGGTGACTCTTGGTCTTCTTTTCCTGGGGCGGTCCTCATGTGAGCCAGTTTCTTTGTAGCGCTTGATGGTTTTTGCAACTGCACTTGGGGACACTTTCAAAGTTTTCCCAATTTTTCGGACTGACTGACCTTCATTTCTTAAAGTAATGATGGCCACTCGTTTTTCTTTACTTAGCTGTTTTTTTCTTGCCATAATACAAATTCTAACAGTCCATTCAGTAGGACTATCAGCTGTGTATCCACCAGACTTCTGCACAACACAACTGATGGTCCCAACCCCATTTATAAGGCAAGAAATCCCACTTATTAAACCTGACAGGGCACACCTGTGAAGTGAAAACCATTTCCGGTGACTACCTCTTGAAGCTCATCAAGAGAATGCCAAGAGTGTGCAAAGCAGTCATCAAAGCAAAAGGTGGCTACTTTGAAGAACCTAGAATATAAGACATATTTTCAGTTGTTTCACACTTTTTTGTTAAGTATATAATTCCACATGTGTTAATTCATAGTTTTGATGCCTTCAGTGTGAATGTACAATTTTCATAGTCATGAAAATACAGAAAAATCTTTAAATGAGAAGGTGTGTTCAAACTTTTGGTCTGTACTGTATATTACCTAGAGAGGGAGGGAGAGAGGCATTGTGTACGCTTATTCAGAGAGTATAGACACACCCATGCATATACAGTATATATATTTTTTGCTCTTTTTGGGTGAATGCATTAGTAGCAGTGTGAATGTTGTATATGTTATGTTTGTCCATGTAAGTTTCAATAGTAACCTGCAGAAAATTCATATTTCCTGTTGCTGCACTATAAGTCCATGAGGGAATATGTAACTTATTTATGACTAATTTCCAGAATCTCATGACAATCATGGAAAATTTGTAGTTCTGTATTTTATCAGATGACTCTCATGTTTATAGGCATCCTTTCTAAAAACATTAATTTGTATTAAAAATACAATTCTCCTGCTTCCTGTGACCCTATGTGGACAGAGCAGGTCCTTCTCGTTCGCTCTGCTATATCGATGAGGCATGAGTGCTGACATCATGTTGATTGACAGCCGACTCAGCTTAACGCAGCGTGTTTCCTCCGAGGTAGGAGAGAATGTCGTAGGACAACACAAGAAGGTAGTCAGCAACTACCTGCCTATTAGTGTTCAAACCCATTGGGAAACTAAAAAAAAAGTAACGGATAACACCTTAGGAAACCCCTAAATTTTCTGTTCTGTCGCTGACTCAGTGGGGCATTACAGTTGTTACAACACAATATTGTACTAAATCTGCCCTAATCCATTAGGTGTTTTTTTCTTCTTCAGGGAAATAGCAGTGTTTTCTCTTGGGTTATGCAATGGTCAAAATTTGGCAATATCATTTTCAGATTAACCTTTTTAGTAAACTTTTTTGATTGTTCTCCTCCTAGTTTATCAGAATACAGTTAAAGTAGAAGGTATGTATAATTTTAGCTGTCAGTATTATAAATGAATAGTACTATAAACTCATATAAACATAATTTACATGAGCTGCTACAGGTATGCTAAAAAAAAAACTCAGCAAAAGAGTGAAGAGGATAATAAGCAACTGAGGCATTTTTAACATATTGGTGGGCCTAGCACAGCTATTTTATCCGTAGCTCCTGTCAAGTTTTTAATACCATCTAAGACTTAAAAGTTTAAAAACTAGTGGAATTAATAACTCAAGCCAAACATTTTGGTATGTTCAGTGGCATCCAAGGCAGCACTTTTCCCATTGCCTGTGTTTTAGTAACAATGTTCCCTTAGAAGTGTTTGCCTTTTAAATATTTCCATTATGGAGCTCAGATGCTCCCAAATATATTCATCCCTAATGTATGCAAGCTGTGATTCAGTCTTTGAGGTCTCCACACAGGGACTCAATCCCAGACGACTCCATTGTGTTAGTCACATAAGCATATATCCAGTATACATGCTAAAAATGTCCTCCGTAACTTCCACTGATGCCCCGTATAATCACTGCCATAAATACCCCAAGACGGCCTGCAACAGATGTATTCTGTACATTTTAATCAAGAACTACTGACAGCCAACCATTTTTTGAACAATTAAGAATAAATCATAAAGTTATGTAATACACAGGGCCATATTTTACACTAGGCATTGGAGGTCCGTTGCCTATGGTGCTGGTTGCAGGAAGTGGGACTGGCTTGTTCTAAAAAAGAAAAATTGTAAAATCCCCCCCTTCTCCGCGGCATCGGCATCTATGCTGGGAGTGGGGGGAGGCAGCGCACGTTCTGCTAGCAATAATTTGTATTCTCATCATTACAGACGCGAATACAAATGAAGATGCGAGCGCCGGCACTTCCAGGATCTTCTCTCTGCCCGATGTGCAGCGTGATGAGGTCATATCATCACCCAGCAAACATCACCAGAGCACCGAAAAAGACTGGATGATGCATGAGCGGCAGTTGGGAGACGGAAAGCACTTGCAGAGCTGAAGACATGAGCATATAATGCACAGAGGGGCTTACTATGGAAAGGGACCAGTATGGGGATGCGGCAGTACAGCTGGGTCGTTATGGAGATGCTGCAGTGTAAGGGGCTGCATATGGAGATGGGGCAGTGTATGGCAGTTTAATATGAAGATGGTGCAGTACTGGGGGGGCGCTATATAGAGATGCTGCAGTATGAGGAAGCTTAATATGAACTTAAAATGAACATGGGGCAGTATAGTGTGGCTCTATATAAAGATGGGACAGTATAGGGGGTTCTGTATGGAGATGGGGCAGTATAGGTAGGGCCTCTATGTAGATTGGACAGTGTAATGGGTGTTCTGTATGGGGATTGGGCATTATATGGGGATTCTGTATAGAGATGGGGCTGTATAGGGGGACTCTGTGTGGAGAAGTGGCAGTATAGGAGGGCTGATGATGGGGAAGCATAGGGGGCTTCTATATAGAAATTGGTCAGTGATGGGGTCTTTGTGTGGAGCTGGGATGGTATGGAAGGACTCCATGCAGATGGGCAGTATAGGGGACACTATGGAGATGGGGCAGTATAGGGGAACTATGGAGATGGGGAAGTATAGGGAGTCTCTATATGAAGATGGGGCAGTATTGGGGTCACTGTGTGGAAATGGGACAGTAAAGGGGATGAGTATTGAGATGGAGCAGAATGGGGTCAGTTCTGTATGGAGTTGGGGCAGTATGTGGGGACTCAATATGGAGATTGGGCAGTATATGGGGAGCTCAGTGTACAGATGGGTCAGAATGGGGAGTCTGTGACTGGAGATGGGGCAGCTTGGGGCCCTCTATGAAGGAGGGGCAGTATGGGGATCTGTATGGGAAGGGGAAGCATTGGAAGGACTGTGTAAAGAGGAGGCTCAGTATGGAGTGGGGGGGACAGTGTTAAGAGGGGGACCAATATGGAGTGGAGGCATATTGGGGGGGTTAGCCTTAGGGGAAACAATGTGGAGGTCATAGTTCAAAAAGGAGGAAGGTGTTTTGAGTATAACTCAAAATGAAGGACAGTGTGGTGGCTGTAGTTAATTAGGGCTTACAGTATGGTGGTAGTCATAGTAAAAAAAAGGGGAATTGTATGATGGGAATATTTTATAGCAGAGGACAGTGTGGACTATGTAACATAGGAGAGACAATGTGCGGTCATTTTTTTGTGCAGAGAGCACAGTGAGAGGCAATTATTTATTCCAGGGCACAGTGTAGGGCTTATTTAGGGCACAGCATGGGTGGTCATATTTATTCAGGAGCATTATAATTGACACTATTATTTTTAAGGGCATTGTGTCGGGATGTGCTGCAGAAGTCCAGACAAGAGGAAAGTCTGCAGAGGCGAGCTCTGGCTGTGAAAAGGCATCGTGGTATCAGGACCAGATGAAGAAGAAAGAATGAGAAGAACTCTAATCAGAGAAGATGTCACCTATAAGGTACCTGGATGTAAGGGAGCATTAATATTGGCCAATTTCTACAACTGTCAATGTGCTCTATGAAGCCAATCGGCAGTTATTTAAAGCACCACTGCAGCCTTTTTTTATATTTTACCACTGGAATGATGGTTTAAATCTAAGTTTCCTGACCCTTCTTTTATACTTTCCCTCTGCAGTCTTCCCCTTCTATCGCTGCCGCTCCTGTCGGTCTTCAGCAGTTTTTGACCTGGTGGATCACTCCATTGAGGGACTGGAGCAACCTTTAAAAAAGGCGAAGACGCTGGAGGTTGAGTAGAAGGCAGGGAGCAGGGACCTTACAGTAAAACCACCACTCCAGCGCTGAAAAAAAAAAAAAAAAACGCTGGAGTGGTGCTTTTATAGCCTGTTTAGACAGGCAGAACAATTGGTAACATGATCGTCCTGTGCCCATAAAAATAGCATTGTTCTCTGCAGCACATGTTTAGACAAAATGATGTGCTGCAAAGAATGATGATATTTAAGCAAGTATAAAAATAATTTAACCCCACAAACAAAGGTTTTGTCCGTGCATCGAGTGATTGACAGGCTGCTCAGAGAGGATGCTCAAAGCGGCCATATTCGGTTTCTGATTATCGGTCACAGTTTGAATGCACTTTAAAGAGTAACTACACTTTTGGGATACTTTTTTTAATGTCTTTGGCCCATTAATTTTGAGCAGTTCATAGGGAGATTCAGAAATGAGACCCCACCAATCGCTTCAAAACAAGGTTGAAATGCACAAATCAGGAGACAGAAGAGCATACACTGCACAGAGTAGATGCAGTAGAAAGTCATAGTCCTGTCTTATAAGAGGTTTATTGAGCAGTTGATGGGGGACCCAGAACCCACCACTCTGCTCAAAATTAAACAGCCAAAAAATATATATATCTCCCAAAAGTTAATGTTTAAACCCTTAACAACATAGTTCTGGTGCTGAATTCATGTATTGATGATGGTTCTGGTGATTTAGTTATGTACTGACAGTGGTTCTAGTGATATATTAATGTAGATATTGTAATGTTTACTCAATTATATTTTGTGCGAGATCAACATAGGGTCAGTGTGTTAGACTAAAAATACAGCCATCTGAATGAGGATACCATATCAATCGATCAGGTGTTTGACTAAAGCCTCCATACATTTTAGACAGCTTTTCAAACTCTGCCATGCACAGGCGCTTTTGCTCTGCTGAATGCTCCCGTGTTCTCTATAAGAGAGTTTCTGCCAGTCATCTCTGGCGGCAGCTTATCTATTAGAGAATAAAAGGATCTACAGTCCCATATCGGACATGCCAAATTCATTTCTTCCCAAACCATCATCAGTCAGAGGCACCCATATACATTAGAATGTCATTTGACCCCGTCGATTTTGGCTGGTTTGGCCAGTTTTAATCTAATGTGTATGGGTGCCTTATCTACTATGTAAAGGGTATGTGCATACAAGGTCTTTAGACGTCTGCAAAACGGAGTTATTCAGGCAGAAGACTTTTCAGGATACACTGGAGACTTTTGTTCCAAAGTGACCCTATCAGCTTCTTTTCTGTCATTTTTTCCAGAATCTTTTGGCCGCCAGTTATTTTAATTTAAATTACATTCAATAAAACTGAAGTATAAAATGCTCACTTTTTAACAGCTTGTCGCCTTTAGAAACCTGAGAAGAGAAGCTCAAAAGACTGAACATATGCACAGCAAGTTGTTTTTACACTGGAGTATATATGTTCATTCTTTTCAGTGTTTTATTTAGCGTTTATGTCATTTGCACATACTCTCAATCTGACTTTCCAGTAGAGGACATGACCACTTAAAGAGAACCTGTAAGGTCCTCCATGCCCTCCAATCCGTCAGCATTCACATAAATATGACTAAATTCCCTGCCTAACCAGCCCTGTGTAATGTTATTCAGTTGAATTAATGTTTAAAAAAAGCATTTATAAGGTTCGCTTTTCCTATGCTAATTAGGGCTTTGACTAGTGTTGAGCCACCCCCGTAGTGTTCGAGTTCGGTTCGGTTCGTCGAACACCCGTGTGTTCGCCGAACTGTTCGTCGAACTGTTCGTCGAACACCTTCGAACACCGTTAAAACCAATGGCAGGCAAACAAAAACACATAGAAACACATAGAAAACACCTTCAAAGGTGTCCAAAAGCTGACAAACTGCTCAGAAAACATAACTAACACATGGAAAAGTGACAAGTACATATAGTCATGCGAAAATAAAAGAGGTGGAGGAGTAAAAGGAGGGGGAGACACAGATATAGGCATGTCATGCCCTTCTAAAATCCAAAAAGTGAGAAGCCGACACGGCCAATCCGCTCCTGCCCGTGCCACCTCGGTGTCGCCGGGTTTGTGCCAGAGCCGCGGTGAACCCTGACGGCCAGCCCCCCTCTCCCAATACTGGTGCCTGTCCGCTGGTGGGTCGAGCGAGCCCCCCTGTGGTGGAGGCAGCTCTAAGCTTTTTAATTTAAATTGTCTCTCTAATTTGAATGAATACACTTTAAATCCATTTACAAGGATCTATTGGAGGGCAAGTCTCATGCCAGCAGCCGCGGTAATTCCAGCTCCAGTAGCGTCCACTAAAGCTGCTGCAGTTAAAAAGCTTTTATAAGGATCGAGCTCGGCTGTCCACCGCAAGGCATCCTACTGCCAGTCCCAGCCCCTATGCCTTGGGGTGCCTCCTGATGCTCTTCACTAAGTATCCCATGGTCCCGAAGCATTTCCTTTGAAAAAATTAAGTGTCTAAACTACAGGTGGTGCAGCTTGCTTAACAGCCGGGATAATCCGCTCACTAGCAGACACTGCTACTAGGCACAAAGTATTTCCTGGGCTAGATGCAGTTAAAAATTTGTAATTAGATACTCTCGTTGGATGCTGAGAAAGCATTCCATAGAGTCTCCTGGCACGCCATATATGATTCTCTTAAAAAGCTTGGGGTAGGGGTCTAGGGGACCCTTTTATAGCCAAAATCACGGCCCTGTATCGCAATACGTCACCTAGGCTGAAGATAAATGGAACTGTAGCACCCTGAGGGCTCGGTTGCTACAGACGTATTGCACCTCACCCAGAGGTGTGATATCTCACTCTCAGGTAAGGATGGAGTGTGGATCAGGACCCGACACCTGCATGCATTACACCACATTGCCGTGGGGCAGGGCGACCAATATGCCCCTGAGATGGGCACGACAGTCCCTGTCCCTGGCTGGGAGGAAGAAGTTCCTGGGTGCATTGAGAAGGGAGTATAAAAGGTGGGCACCATCTTAGTTCAGTGCAGAGAAGTCTGAGCAGAAGTGGCAGGGAGCAGGGGCTCTGCATGAGCTCTGCTCCGGAGGCGGGCCTAGTAACAGAGGCCCAGGCCTGGAAGAGGGAGAAGGAAGGAAGAGGAGCGGAGAAGGCTCCAGGAACGAGGAATGAAGGGATCCCAGGGGTGCGGACGGGCGAGTCGCCACCGCACGCCCGAATCCACCTGCGTGGAGGGGTCAGGCCAAAGGGGGAGACCGGTCCCCGAACTAGTGGAGGCAGGAAAAGGCAGGAAACGACCCTCAGCTAGAAACCGGAGGCTCTGACATTTTATGTGGCACAGCCCCTCGCTACACCCGCTAGGAAGGCACCACATAGGGTCAGGGAAACTGGCGCCAAGTTTACCAAGAGGAGGCCCGAGGCAGCCGGACAGAAGTGTTGGTAAGAAAGGCCAGACAAAGGACACACAAAGGGGGTCCTGTGAAGTGCTCCAAAGTTATCTGGGAGTTGTCTGAGCCCCTCACCTGGTGAGCACAGTACGACGTGGGCAGCCGTTACCTGCAGACGTGGTCTGGATAATAAGAACTGTGAGTAAAGGCCCTGAACTGCATCACTGACTCCGTGTCGTTACTGCTGCTGCCCTGCACCATCACCCCCATCCTCCGCATACACTGCCCTGAGGCTATACTCCTCCCGTGGGGAGTTATGCTACGCTCTGCTGCACCCACAACACCAGCCTCAGTGGTCTGCCCTGTAGCGGCGGTTCACTCTGACCGCAATCCACGGGTGGCGTAGTCGGACATTTAAACATGAAAACCACATAAATAGTTCCGCCACTGGTTTGACCGCCCTGAGCCACGGAACTGGGTCGCCGCTACGAAGACTACAACCACCAGCATCCACCAAAAAGGGTCCGGCTCCGGGTGTCCCAAGGCCCAGGGGGTGCGTCAGAACATTTTCATCACCTTTCACAATCACCAATGGTACAAGGCAGTGATGTCCTCTGTCCCCTCTCTTATACATCCTAGTGACGGAGCACCTGCTCTCATCAATTCGCCATAACCCCAATATTAGGTGGATTGAGGTGGGAGGCACCGAGTACAAGTGCTCTCTATTTGCTGATGATGTCCTAGTATATATCACTCAATCACATATATCCATCCATGCTGTTATGGCTGAAATAGATCACTTTGTTACATGGTAAAATTTTAAAATCAATGCAGCGAAGTCTGAGGCCCTCGATGTCTCCCTCCCCAAATCCATATAGGATTCCATCCAGTCCAACTTTCCCTTTGCCTGGCCCTCACAGGGTATCAAATACTTAGGAATTCCTATTCATAGAGACCTCTCCCATCTATGTTATCTTAATTTTGGGCCCTTTATTGAACAACTCCATACAGACCACGGTTGGCAAGTTAGAACTGTAAGATTCACTACGTGAACCACTGGTGTTTTGTGGAAAAGCACATGTACACTGCGTTCCAAATTATTATACAAAAAGTGTTTAGGAGTGATAAGGGAAGAATTTGTTTGTTTGTCAGTTAAACTCATTGATGGTGATGTGTGTCAGGGCTCTTTATATCACTGTAAGCAATTGCAGACACCTGTGCTAATTAGTTTGGCAGGTGTGTCCAATGAAAGGCAAGACTACTTAAGAAGGCTCTCTCACATTATTAAGCAGCCTACATTTTCTGCCAAAATGGGAAAGAAAAAGGATGTGTCGGCTGCTGAGAAGCAACAAATTGTGGAGTGTTTAGGTCAAGGCATGACTACAATCAACATTGTGCGATGATCAGGATGAAGTGTCTTGGCAATCAAGAAGTATGTAGCTGATTCACAGTACACACGTGTGCGTGCTGATAAGGGCAAATTGAGGACTCTTTCCTACAGGCAATTACGTCAGGTTGAAAGAGCAGCGGCAAAAAAGCCTTGTCATAGCAGCAGACAAGTTTTTGAAGCTGCTTGTGCCTCCAACGTCCCCCGAACAACAAGATGCAGGGTCCTTCAGAGGTTTGCAGCTGTGCATGCGCCATCCTGTCGACCTCCTCTATCCACTTCACACAAGCAGAAACGGCTCCAGTGGGCCAAACATTACATGAAGACTGATTTCAAAACTGTTTTGTTCACGGATGAGTGCCGTGCAGCGCTCGATGGTCCAGATGGATGGAGTGGAGGATGGCTGGTTGATGGACACCCCACGCAAACACGGCTACAGCGCCAACAAGGAGGAGGTGGAGTAATGTTTTGGGCTGGAATCATGGGGAGAGAGATTGTCGGCCCCTTTAGGATCCCTGAAGGCGCTAAAGATGAACTCCATAATGTATGTGGATTTTCTCAAACAGCACTTCCTGCCATGGTTCAAGAAGAAGAACCGTGTATTTCACAGCAAGATCATTTTTCTGCATGATAATGCACCATCTCATGCTGCACATAAAACATCTGCATCTCTGGCTGATATGGGCATAAAAGGGGACAAACTTATGGTGTGACCCCCATGCTCCCCTGACCTCTACCCCATTCAGAACCTTTGGAGCATCATTAAAAGGAGTGTCTATGATGGCGGGAGGCAGTTCACATCTAAGCAACAGCTCTGGGAGGGTATTCTGTCCTCATGCAAAACAATTGAAGCAGAAACCATCCAAAACCTGACAAATTCAATGGATGAGAGAGTTCTGAAGCTCCTTTCGAACAAGGGGTCCTATGTGAAAATGTAACATCACCTAGAATAAAGTTTTGAGTTGAAAACTGTTTGATTTCAGTTTCTAACAACCTGCTAATGCTTATAATTTCAAAAATGACCATTTTTTTGGTCTTTATTAAAATGAAAAGGTTGATCGAAAAGTTTGGGGGATCTAAGAGTGTGGCAACCCAGTAGTCATGATTACTTCGAATTCTGACAATATGAGGGTCATGCTGCAGGTAGTGCAGCAAGAAGGCACTTATGTGCCTTGCGCATCTCGGAGCCCCAAAATTATTTTCCGGGCTAGATGCAGCTAAAAATTATTTTTAATTTTAAATCTGCTGAAGCTTTAGTATAGATGGCCTAATAGGATCAGTGCTGCACACTGCTACAAAGCCCAAATTATTTTCCAGTCAAGATACAGATAAACATGATTAGTAATTTGAAAGCTTAAAACGGTTGGTAGGGTGATTTTAACCAATCATCAAGCTTTTACTCTCCCCAGGATGACACAGGGGTAGAAAAGTCGTTTCGGATCCATGATTTGTTCATCTTTATGAACGTGAGTCTGTCTACATTATCAGTGGAGAGCCGCGTGCGCTTATCTGTCAGCACACCACCAGCAGCGCTGAACACACGTTCAGACAGAACGCTGGCTGCGGGGCATGACAAGATCTCCAAGGCGTAAGTGGCTAGCTCCGGCCATTTATCCAGATTGGAAGCCCAAAAAGAGCAAGGGTCCAGTGACACAGTCGTGGCTTCAATGTTTACTTGGAGATACTCCTGTACCACGTCTCTAGGCGTTGACTATGTGTCAGACTTCTTGTCTCCTGTGGCCTTGCAAAGGATGGGCTAAAAAAGTGGTGAAATGATTCCGCAAAATTGATGTTACCAGCAGATACTGTGGTTCTGTTACGGTTTGAGTGCTGAACACTTGACGGTCCCACGGTTGGCAAGTTGGAACTGTGAGATTCACTACGTGCACCACTGGTATTTTGTGGAAAAGCACATGTAAGATTCTGCAACAGTCTCTGCTGATACTCCTGCATGCGTGCATCCCTTTCTATGGCAGGAATAATTTCTGCAAATTTACTTTTGTACCGGGGATCTAACAGTGTGGCAACCCAGTAGTCAGGATTATTTCTAATTCTCACAATTCGAGGGTCATGTTGCAGGTAGTGCAGCAAGAAGGCACTCATGTGTGTTGCGCATCCAGGAGCACCAAGTCCCTGTTGTGTTGGTGGCGAGGTAACAATCATGCTTCCTTCCTCTGTCCTCTCCCCCCAACCTCGCACAACAGAAATGTGATCAAGGTCTCCCTCATCTGATGAGTCTTCCATCAGTTCGTCCTCCACTTCTTCCTGGGCTCCTGCACCTTCCTCACTAGTTTGGCTGCTACCATGCGCCCTGGTAAAACCATCTCCCCCACCCTCACATGCCTGCTGCCTTGGTGCTGCCGACCGTCTGGACCTTGCAGATGTTAGCCCTTCCGCATACAACTCCTCCTCCTCTACTTCCTCTACCTCCTCTTGTGCCACCACCTGACTCCGAATTCTGTTTAACATGTGCTCCAGCATGTAAATCACCGGAATAGTCATGCTGATAATGGCATCGTCAGCACTAAACATCTTCGTCGCCATTTCAAAACTGTGCAGAAGGGTGCATAGGTCCCTGATCTGAGACCACTCCTCCAGCGTGATTTGCCCCACCTCTGAATCTCGTTGGCCCAGGCTATACGTCAGAACGTATTGCACCAGGGCTTGTCGGTGCTGCCACAGTCGCTGCAACATGTGCAGAGTTGAATTCCACCGGGTAGGCACATCGCATTTTAGCCGGTGAAGTGGCAGGCCCAACGACTTCTGTAGAGATGTAAGTCGCTGAGCTGCGGGATGCGAACGGCGGAAGTGAGCACACAGCGACCGTGCCCTCTGCAGAAGGCCATCTAGTCTGGGATAGTGGGCTAAAAATTGCTGGACAACCAGGTTCAACACGTGAGCCATACAAGGCACGTGTGTGACATTGCCCCGGCGAAGGGCCGCACCCAGGTTTGCAGCATTGTCGCACACGGCCTTCCCTGGTTTCAGGTCCAGTGGAGACAACCATTCATGAAATTGGTTCTTCAGAGCTGACCACAACTCCTCAGCTGTGTGACTCACATTTCCCAGACATTTCAATGTAAAAACCGCCTGATGACGTTGAGCCCTACTGCTAGCATAGTAAGGAGGTGTGCAGGATCCCTTCTGCGCAGTTAGAAAGCTTGTGGCATGACCAGACAGGCTTTGGGTGCAGGTGGAAGACCGAGAGGAGGTTGAGGAGGCAGAAGCAGTGGAGGAACTTTGACATAAAGAGGATTGACGCACAACTCGTGGGGACGGCAAGACTTGGACAGCAGCCCCTTGTCCTGCTGTCACCATAGTTACCCAGTGCCCAGTCAGCGACATGTAACGCCCCTGTCCATGCCTACTCGTCCAAGTGTCTGTGGTGAAATGCACCCTGTCACACACAGAGTTTCTCAAAGAAGCGGTGATGTTGTGTGCGACATGCTGGTGGAGCGCAGGCACACCTTTCTTTGAGAAGTAGTGCCGACTGGGCATCTGGTACTGGGGCACTGCGACGGACATAAGGTCTCGAAAATCCTCTGTGTCCACCAGGCGGAAAGGCAGCATTTCTGTAGCCAAGAGCTTGCAGATGGTGAAATTCAACCTCTTAGCTTTCTCATGGCTAGGAGGAAATGGTCTTTTACTTGTCCACATCTGAGGGACCGAGGGCTGGCTATTGTGCTTAGACGGGGTTGATAAGGGTGTCCCCGGCAAACTGCCGGTCTGTGAGGAAGATGCAGGCGGACATGTTAGGTTGCCTTGATCCAAAGGTGGTGCTATCGATGTCGGACAGCGCTCAACACCAGCTGGTGTTACCACCTCCAAAGAAAATGATGACCTGCCAATCACGCTGGCTGTTGCGGGTAAAGAGGTGGCAGGTCTGCGCCCCAAAACAGGTGTGACTGCTGTCCCCCCAGTCACAGAGGATGAAGAGGCCGCGGATGCACAAGATATGGCAGACGGTGGTTGGCCCGGCCGGCTAGGCCGCATTGTAGCACACTGAGCTTCCCACTGCAACTTATGCTTCATGTCCATGTGCCGGTTCATGCATGAAGTACTCAAACTATGTATTTTTTGGCCTCTACTTAGCTTTTGCTGACAAATGTTACAGATAACACGAGTTGGGTCATCTTTATCGATCTGAAAAAATGCCCAGGCTATGCAAGGCTTAGCACCCATGCGACCTGAAGAGCCACCACGACTTGTGGTGAGAGGCAGAGTTGTGTTTGAGGATGCAGTTGTTGACGTGCTTCCAGTACTACGTCTCTGTCCAGGAAGGCGCAACCTGACCTCGTCGTCACTAGCATCTTCCTCCACCTCCTCTGCTGACCTCATCTCTTGGCAGACTGTGGGTTGACAGTAAGTGGGATCTCCGACCTCATCATCATCACCCTGTGCGTTATCACACCCGTCGTCCTCAGAGCCAACCTGTTCCTGCCCTGACAAAAAACTAAAGTTGTCGCTCCAATCAGGTATTTGAGTCTTATCATCGTCTTCCTCATTGTCTCCACCAACAGGAGTTACAGTTTGGGAATGAGGGTCTACATTATGGTCAGAACCTTCTGCGTCTGGTCCTGGATCCGACTCATAAAGATTCTGGGCATCAGTGCAGATCATTTCCTCGTCTGGATTCACAGAAGCGCTGGAGTCGACCTCTGATTCCCAGGCTATAGTATGAGTAAACAGCTCTGCAGACTCAACCATCTGTTCTACCTCATACTCAGACGGGCAGCTGGAGATTTGGGAGCTGTGAGGAAGCAAGTGCGATTTGGGTGACACCTTTGAGGACTGGAGTATTTGTGATGTTGAAGTTGATGTGGAGGAGAGCCCACTTAAAGGAGCACTTGATATCCGTTGAAGCACCTGCTGTTTTTGTGCCTCATCTGGAATTTGTAGCGATTGGCGTGGCCGTAAGAAAGGGATCTTATCACATTGTCCGCTAAAAGAAGTAGACATTTTAGTTTGGCTGGAAGATGGTCTTTCTTCTGCAGATGTTACTGTTGCTTTAACACCTACCCCACGGACACAACCTTTTTTCCCCTTCCCAACACGCCTATTCCCCTTTCCACCAGCAGCAGGCCTTTTTCCACTCATTTTGGTGGTTAACTAATTCACAACTCTGGAGTTGTTTGCACAAAAAAACAATGGATGGTAACCGAGCAGAGCTGAGTGGCCAAACTGTGGTATTAGGCCAAAACTATTGGCTGGGTTAGATGCAGAAAAAAATTATTTTGAATTTGCAACCTGATGGAGGTCAGTATAGATGGACTAATACAAATAGTCCCACACACTGCTAGAAGCCCAAATATTTTTTCAGAGGTACTGTAGATGCAGATAAAAATTATTTTTAATTTGCAACCTGATGGAGGTCAGTATAGATGGACTAATAGACCAAGTCCCACACACTGCTAGAAGCCCAAATATTTTTTCAGAGCTAGATGCAGAAAAAAATTATTTTTAATTTGCAACCTGATGGAGGTCAGTATAGATGGACTAATAGACCAAGTCCCACACACCGCTAGAAGCCCAACTATTTTTTCAGAGCTAGATGCAGAAAAAAATTATATTCAATTTGCAACCTGCTGGAGGTCAGTATAGAAGGACTAATAGAACAAGTCACACACACTGCTAGAAGCCCAAATATTTTTTAAGAGCTAAATGAAGAAAAAAATTATTTTTAATTTGCAACCTGATGGAGGTCAGTATAGATGGACTAATAGACCAAGTCCCACACACTGCTAGAAGCCCAAATAGTTTTTCAGAGCTAGATGCAGAAAAAAATTATTTTTAATTTGCAACCTGATGGAGGTCAGTATAGATGGACTAATAGACCAAGTCCCACACACCGCTAGAAGCCCAAATATTTTTTCAGAGCTAGATGCAGAAAAAAATTATTTTTAATTTGCAACCTGATGGAGGTCAGTATAGATGGACTAATAGACCAAGTCCCACACACTGCTAGAAGCCCAAATATTTTTTCAGAGCTAGATGCAGAAAAAAATTATTTTTAATTTGCAACCTGATGGAGGTCAGTATAGATGGACTAATAGACCAAGTCCCACACACCGCTAGAAGCCCAAATATTTTTTCAGAGCTAGATGCAGAAAAAAATTATTTTTAATTTGCAACCTGATGGAGGTCAGTATAGATGGACTAATAGACCAAGTCCCACACACTGCTAGAAGCCCAAATATTTTTTCAGAGCTAGATGCAGAAAAAAATTATTTTTAATTTGCAACCTGATGGAGGTCAGTATAGATGGACTAATAGACCAAGTCCCACACACCGCTAGAAGCCCAACTATTTTTTCAGAGCTAGATGCAGAAAAAAATTATATTCAATTTGCAACCTGCTGGAGGTCAGTATAGAAGGACTAATAGAACAAGTCCCACACACTGCTAGAAGCCCAAATATTTTTTCAGAGCTAAATGAAGAAAAAAATTATTTTTAATTTGCAACCTGATGGAGGTCAGTATAGATGGACTAATAGACCAAGTCCCACACACTGCTAGAAGCCCAAATATTTTTTCAGAGCTAGATGCAGAAAAAAATTATATTCAATTTGCAACCTGATGGAGGTCAGTATAGATGGACTAATAGAATGATGCTATGCCCAAAAGATTTTACTTCACTAGGTGCAGTAAAAAAATTTGTATTCTATACACAGGTGTTATATCTTGCAACACAGATAGGCTACTCCACTGACTAACACACTCTGCAATAGGCCAAAAAGGATTTGCTTTGCTAGATTCAGCCAAATGCTGTGAAAAAAAACTTGCACAGCACTGGCACAGACCTGCCTGGCAAAAACTGATAGGAACTCATGTAACCTAGTCCTGAAAAGGACTCCAATTACAATTAGTCTTTACTCCCACAATCTATCTATTTAAGAGCACAGACCTCCCTGATAAAAGTCGTAGGAAATGCTGTAACCTAGTCCTTAAAAGGACTGCAATCACAACTATTCCCTACTCCCAAGCTATCTGTATATTTGTGCGAAAATTGGCTTGAAATTAACAAGGTATAGCGCACACAGCAACAGCGGTGCCGTCTAACACGCAGCTGCAGCAGTGAGAAAATGGTGGCGACGGGGAAAATGGCTTGGTCTTATAGGGCAAGGACATGTGACATACACTGCCAATGACACATGCCCTTGCTTGTGTGAAAAAAAGCACTTCGCTCCGTGTGTGCGCTGCTGATAGGCTGACAGATTGCACCTCCCCACTGCAAATGCGGGAAAGAGAAAAAAAAATGGAGATCTTCATTGTTCCTGCAGAGATCCATCCCCTGCCCCTCCCCCCGCCCCGCTGTACACTCAAACTGCGTATTAACATTAATTTTCATCATTACTGAGAAAAAATCCAGTTATGATTTTGGTGCACGAACAGTTATCGAACATAACCTCGAACAGCCGAATTTTTCTCAAATTGTTCGTGTTCGCCGAACGGCTCGAACACCGCCCAAAACAGCTCGAATTTGAGATTGGCGAACAGTTCGAGTAGAACAACGCTCATCCCTAGCTTTGACTAGTCGATGGGGAGTTAGTTTCCCCAGACTAGTCAGCCCTCTTTCCATGTTATCACGACCCTGTGGGTGTAATAACATAATTTGCATGAGCCGGCGTCATTGCCAGCTCATACAAATCTCGCTCATGCACGCCGCTCATTTCGCATAATTGCACTTCTGTAGCCGGGTGTACCCTTCCCGGCTTCAGAGGCGCACTGCGCATGACCAGAACTTTAGAAGATGGCTACATGCAAGTCTTACATCACCAAGCACAATAGCAAATGTCAGCTTGAGTAGTGTAAAGCAATGAAAATGTGTCTATGGAGTGATAAAGCGTGCTTTTTTATCTGACAATCTGATGGATGAGTCTGGAATTAGCAAATGCTAGGAGAATGTTATCTGCCTAAATGCAATGTACCAACAGTAAAGTTTAATGAAGAAGAGATAATGCTTTAGGGTTGTTTTCAGAGATTGGCCTTGGCCCCTTAGTTCCAGTGAAGGGAAGTCTAAATGCTTCAATTTAGCAAGCAATTTGCCTCTTCAGAGAAATAGAGGACTTGAACTCTATAGCGCCACCTGTTGGAAGCAGCAATCCTACAAGTTACAATCAACCCTTTAACGAGTCGTGCAATATGACTTGGGATAAAAGCCAAATCAGAATCTCAATTTGCAGACAGTGTTTTGGGCTGTTGGCCCTCGTCAGTGCAAAGTAGGTGTCGCTATAGAATTCAAGTCCTCTTTTTCTCTGAAGAGGCAATTTGCTTATTAAATTTCCCAGAGGAGCATTGCACGGCGAATGAGCCTTCTTATCTTGACGTGCCAGAGCCGGTATGTCACTCTCCACAAGGTGAAACCTTACCCCTTAGACCTCAATTTAGCTAGACATTTTGGACAATTCTATGCTTCAAACATTGAAAGAGCCGTTTGGGGAATGCCCCTTTTTTGTTCCAGCATAATGTTTATAATAGCATTGTTGGGTGAGTTTGGTGTGGCTCTATATAGAGCCAGGACTTCAACCCCATCGAACATCTTTGGGATGAACTAAAACAGAGATTGAGAGCCATGTGTCCTCATCCAACTTCAGTGTCTGACCTCACAAATTCTTCTGAATGATTGGGCACAAAATGAACACAGACACACTCCAAAATGGTATAGAAATACTTCCCAAAAGAGTGGAAGCTGCTATAGCTGTTTTATATTAATGCCTATGAGTTTAGAATGGGATGTCACCAAAGCTCTTGGATGTGTCATGTCCCTCTTAGGAGCATTGGCAGACACAAGCAGAAAAGGGCCGCTGTGCAAGAACAGTATATGGGCCCTCGGCAGTCCAATAACTCTTCATAATGCATAATTCCACCAGTTTTGGAGGTGGAAATGAGCTCCATTACCTCTTGGGCCCCTGTGTGGCCACACAGGTTGCACTAATGATATGACTGCCCCAGCTCAGGAGGTAACAAAATGATGCCCCTAAAATCCCTAATTAAAAGTTCAGTCTCAGAACACTGCACGACTGATCTATGTGTGGATCTGAGCCTGCTAGATATGCAGCAGATGCTGGAATTGTTACATAACCGGCATCTGTCTCTAACAGCAGCAGCTGGAGCTAAGCTCTGATCTCTACTGTTAACCATTGGGATGCACATGTGCACATGCTCGCATCGGTCCCCTGCAACATGGGCTACCGATGGGATGCCATGGTAGCCAGGGGCCTACTAAAGGCTCTCATTGCTGTCTTTTTGGCTTTCCTGTGCATCTCAGCCACAGGCTGGCTTCATGGCAGACCGTGATTTGTCCTATAAACTGCAATGCTTTGGTATTACAATACATATTACAATATATATGCAATCACATGACCATAGTGTCAAGTCCCATAGGGGGAATAAAAATGAAACTAAAAAATAAAAAAAAAAGGTAAAAAAAAAATTCAACTCATCTGTTTTCTTTTCATAATAAATTAAAGAAACATATATGGTACTGCAGCATCCATAAATGCCACAAAATCTAAAATTATTTAACCCATACGGTAAATGGTGTAAAGAAAAAATAAATCGAAATGTCAAATTGCATTATATTTGGCCACCTCACTCCCCTATAGAAAATGCAATAAAAAGCAATCAAAACATTGTATGTACCACAAAAATGGTATAAATAAAAACGCTCACCATATAGCTTACCATAACATGCCCTCACACAGCACTATCAAAAGGAAAAATAAAAACATTACGGGTCTTGGTAAATGGCAATGGAAACCAATTTTTATTTACAAAATTTGGAACAAATGTTTCACCCCTTAAAGGAGAACTGTCATGTGTCTAAAAAAAAAGGTCACCCTATCCTCAGAGTGACTTGCCTATGAGGTGTGCTCAGATTAGTCTTTTTACTGTGTGGTCTCACAAGAACAGGTTGATCTCATGAGAACACCTTGTTTAACCAGTTTTAGATGCTGCCAAGCTGTGATTGGCAGCGTCTTAGAGGGGGATGATTAAAGAGTACCCACCACCAGAAATATCTTCTGACCACACCATCTTGGACCACATGCATACTTAGTGCCAAAATAGAGAAAAAGGTCATATCTCCACAACAGAGGCGCTAAACGAAAAACGGAAAGCAGCGGCAGATTCAGGGCAGCATAGGGATTTTGGACACGTGACAGGTCCTCGAAAGAAAAAAATATATATATGCAAGTTTGGTATCGCATATAGTGCATGTCTATATCTCATTATACTAATATAAATATGTTAATGGTATTACAAACACGGGACAAAAGTCACCTATTTTTATGGACTGTCCAGTAGTGTTGAGCCACTCCCGTAGTGTTCGGGTTCGGTCCGGTTCGTCGAACACCGGGATGTTCGTGGAACTGTTCGTCGAACACCGTCGAACACCGTTAAAACCAATGGCAGGCAAACAAAAACACATAGAAAACACCTTCAAAGGTGTCCAAAATCTGACAAACTGCTCAGAAGACACTCTCTTTAAAAAAAACAGCCGGCAATTCAGCATCAGTACCTGATAATTTAGAACAGAAAGAATAGAGCATCACACATAGATTAGATAGATAGAAACATGTCAGTCACATATATAAGAAGTACAGTGATAGTGTTGATTACTGTACTTGTCATTTAGTGTTAAACTAAAGGATTTATTAAAAAAAAATTGGCGTAGGGTTCCCCGTAATTTTAGTCTCTAGCAGAGGTTAAGCAGACAGCTGGGGCAGATGTTTGAAGCCTGGAAAGGGAGTAATACCCACAGACCTTCCCAAGCTACTAATATCAGCCCCCAGCTGAATACCTAGCCTTTGCTAGCTATTAAAATGGGGGACCCCCCAAAAAATGATGTGGGGTCCCCCCTATTTTAATAGCTAGAAAAGGCTAGGCAGACAGCTGGGGGCTGATATTAGTAGCCCAGGAAGGGTGCCATGAATATTGGCCCCCTCCCAGGCTAGAAACACCAGCCATCAGCCGCCCCAGAAATGGCGCATCCATATATATTTCTATATAGAAATATAGAAAATTAAATAAATTATGTAAAAAACAAATCAAGGCAGCAAAGATTGAGGCAGAGAGAACCATTGCCAGAGAAAGTAAAAATAACCCCAAAATATTCTTTAACTACATAAATAGTAAAAAACTAAAAAATGATAGTGTTGGTCCCCTTAAAAATAGTCTGGGTGAAATGGTGGATGAGGATGAGGAAAAGCAATATGCTAAATTATTTTTTTTTTAACAGTATTTACACAATAAAATTGCATGACAGAAAACATGATCAGTGATAGCAAAAATTCTCCAGTAAATGTCACTTTCTTAACCCAGCAGGAAGTACGGCGGCGTCTAAAAATCACTAAAGTTGACAAATCCCCGGGCCCAGATGGGATACACCCGCGAGTACTGCAGGAATTAAGTAACGTCATAGATAGACCATTATTTTTAATCTTTAAAGATTCCATAATAACAGGGTCTGTGCCACACGACTGGCGTATAGCAAATGTGGTGCCAATATTCAAAAAGGGGGACAAAAACTGAACTTGGAAATTATAGGCCTGTAAGCTTGACCTCTACTGTGCGTAAAATCCTGAAGGGTTTCCTAAGAGATGCTATAATAGAGTATCTGAAGAAGAATAACCTCATGACCCAATATCAATATGGGTTTACGAGGGACCGTTCCTGTCAAACTAATCTGATCAGTTTTTATGAGGAGGCAAGTTATGGACTGGACCAAGGAAATGCAGTGGATGTTGTGTATATGGACTTTTCAAAAGCTTTTGATACGGTTCCACACAAAAGGTTGATACATAAAATGAGAACAATGAGGATAGGGGAAATATATGTATGTGGGTTAAGAATTGGCTCAGTGATAGGAAACAAAGGGTGGTTATTAATGGAAAACACTTAGACTGGGTCTCAGTTAACAGTGGGGTACCACATGGGTCAGTATTGGGCCCCCTTCTTTTTAACATATTTATTAATGACCTTGTAGGGGGCATACAGAGTAATATTTCAATATTTGCAGATGACACTAAACTCTGCAGGATAATCAATACAGAGGAGGACAATTTTATATTACAGGAGGATCTATGTAAACTAGAAGCTTGGGCTGATAAATGGCAAATGAGCTTAATGGGGATAAATGTAAGGTAATGCACTTGGGCAGAGGAAATAAAATGTATAATTATATGCTTAATTGTAAAACACTGGGCAAAACTGTAACTGAAAAAGACCTGGGTGTATTGGTAGATGACAAGCTCACGTTTAGTGGCCAGTGTCAGGCAGCTGCTGCAAAGGCAAATAAAATAATGGGATGCATTAAAAGAGGCATAGAAGCTCATGAGGAGAACATAATTTTACCTCTATACAAGTCAATAGTGCGACCACACTTAGAATACTGTGTACAGTTCTGGTCTCCGGTGTATTTGAAAGACATAGCTGAACTAGAGAGGGTGCAGAGAAGAGCGACCAAGGTTATTAGAGGACTGGGGGGTCTGCAATACCAAGACAGGTTATTACACTTGGGGCTATTTAATGTGGAAAAAAGGCTAAAGGGTGATCTTATTACTATGTACAAGTATATGAGGGGACAGTACAAAGACGTTTCTACTGATCTTTTTACTCTGAGGCCAGAGACGGGGACAAGGGGGCATTTTCTACGTCTGGAGGAAAGAAGGTTTAATCATAATCACAGATGGGGATTCTTTACTGTAAGAGCAGTGAGACTATGGAACTCTCTGCCGCATGATGTTGTAATGAGTGATTCACTATTAAAATTTAAAAAGGGCATGGATGCCTTTCTTGAAAAGTATAATATTACAGGTTATATATACTAGATTCCTTGATAGGGCGTTGATCCAGGGAACTAGTCTGATTGTCGTATGGAGTCAGGAAGGAATTTTTTCTCCAATGTGAAGCTTAGTGTTTGCCACTGTAGCGTCGGCGTCCCTGCCTCCTGCTAGGCAGGGACGCTGTTCCCCTCACCTCTCCGCTCCGTGCCGAGCGTCGTCCTCCCGCTCTGCTGGCAGCGCGCGCTGCTTCCCGGCCACTGTGCTTAGGGTGCGCGCGCATGCTCCCCCTCTCTTAAAGGGGCCGCGCGCGCCGTCCTAAGGAGTCCCCGGCCAATGGCCGGAGGACCTCACCATATATAAGGCACCTCCTCCAAAATGGAGGTGCCCGAGCAATGTTGTTGCATAGTCTATCACTCTGCTTCAGCCCTCAGGTCCCGTTACCAGTTACCTGCCAGATTCCTGCTTGATACCTGCCTGATACTTGTCTATCTACTTGCATTCCTTCGGTTCGACAGTCTGCTTACCAGCCCTGCCAGTCTGTCTATGGATCTGATTGCCCGCTCACCTGGGAGCGCTCATCTGCTACCTGCCTGCTAGCCTACCTAGAGGCTCTGCCGTCACGTGCTGTGACCACCTGCCTGCCCAGAGACTCTTACCCGCTCACGTGGGAGCGTCCACCTGCTACCTGCCTGCAAGCCTACCTGGAGGCTCTGCCGTCACGTGCTGTGACCACCTGCCTGCCCAGAGACTCTTGCCCGCTCACCTGGGAGCGTCCGCCTGCTACCTGCCTGCTAGCCTACCTGGAGGCTCTGCCGTCACGTGCTGTGACCACCTGCCTGTCCAGAGACTCTTACCCGCTCACCTCGGAACGTCCGCCTGCTACCTGCCTGCTAGCCTACCTGGAGGCTCCGCCGTCACCTGCTGTGACCACCTGCCTGTCCAGAGACTCTTGCCTGCTCACCTGGGAGCGTCCGCCTGCTACCTGCCTGCTTGCCTACCTGGAGGCTCTGCCGTCACTTGCTGTGACCACCTGCCTGTTCAGAGACTCTTGCCCGCTCACCTGGGAGCGTCCACCTGCTACCCGCCTGCTAGCCTATCTGGAGGCTCCGCCGTCACTTACCGTGACCACCCGCCTGTCAAGAGACTGTTCCCGTCACTTGCCGTGACCTCCTGCCCCCCTACCCAGAGACTGTCTCCGTCACTTGCCGTGACCTCCTGCCCTTCTACCCAGAGACTGTCCCCGTCACTTGCCGTGACCTCCTGCCCTTCTACCCAGAGACTGTCCCCGTCACTTGCCGTGACTACCTGCCCGCCTACCCTGGGAGCCACCCGCTTCCTTACAAGGACTGCCCCTTTGTATCGTAGCTCAGAGGTTCCACCTCCCAGACCCGTTACAGTTTGCTCGGGCCATGGAACCCGGTGGCACCCAAGCTCCCTCGCTCTCGGACCTATGTCATGAACTGTCCCGTCAGAGGTCCCAACAGGAGTCCATCCTGAGTCATCTGCGGAATGTCAACTCTCACCTGGACACTCTGACTGCTCCACCAGCAACCACCGCTAGTGTCATGACTCGCAGCCCGGCAGCGCCGCTGCCCACCAATACCATGGCATCCTGCCCCGGACCCCGGCTTTCTGCACCTCCTCGCTTCGGAGGCGACCCCGCTCAAGCTCGGGGCTTCATAAACCAGTGCACCCTGCACTTTGAACTCCTGTCCCACCAGTTTATCTCCGACCGGGCCAAAGTAGCCTTCATCATGTCCCATCTCACAGGGGAGGCACTGGCTTGGCTAAATCCTCTATGGGAGAGAGGAGACTCCCTGGTGTCCAACCTGCCAGCCTTTCTCACGGCTTTCGGGAAAGTCTTCGACGAACCCGGACGGAAGACCTCATCCGCATCATCTCTGCTACGCCTCCATCAAGGAAATCTCACCGTGGGCCAATATGCCATACGGTTCCGTACCCTTGCTTCGGAGCTGGCCTGGGATAACGACGCCCTGGTGTCTGTCTTTTGGGAGGGTCTGTCCGGCCGTATTAAAGATGAACTCGTCAGTCGGGACATACCTACCACTCTCGACGACTTGATAACTCTTGCCACCCGGATTGACATCCGGTTCCAGGAACGCGCCAAAGAGGTCATTCGTGAGAGGAGGCTTCCACGTCTAGCCCCTACCTTTCAGAAACCTGTCACTTCTCCCGCTACTCCCCAGGCGCACTCACCCGAGCCTATGCAGGTCGACCAGACCAAGATGGTCAAGACCCGTCAAGAGTTACGCCGAGCCGAGGGGAGCTGCTTCTACTGTGGCAGTAAGGAGCACCGGATCCGTTCCTGCCCGGAGAGGTGGGGAAACGCCTGTGTCTAGGATCGCTCAGAGAGGTCGTCCTAGACAAGAGTAAACCCTCTCCATCTCTGCTGCTGTCGGTCTCTATCATCTGCGGGGAGAACCGTTATTTTGAACTAGCCCAACTTGACTCTGGAGCTGCCGGAAATCTCATTTCTCAGTCCCTGGTAGAGAAATACCGCATTCCCACCAAACCTCTAGCTGTACCCTTGTCTGTCGCTGCCGTAGATGGGGGCCTCTTACCACATCCCATCCAACTCATCACCGAATCCATAACCCTGCAGGTGGGAATGCTGCACTCTGAGAGCATCTTCTTTCATGTTCTGCCTGGACTCTCTCACGCCCTCTTGCTAGGCCTACCTTGGCTTCAAAAACATGCACCCGTGCTTGATTGGCAGACCGGAGAAATCCTTCGCTGGGGACAGGACTGCCATAAGACTTGTTTAGTTCCCGTCCATCCTGTCCGTCCTTCTCCTACCCCAGCCAATCTACCTGGTCTTCCGGTTCCCTATTGGTCTTATGCGGACGTCTTTAATAAAAAGGAGGCAGAGACATTACCCCCTCATAGACCATACGACTGCCCAATCGACCTGATGCCCGGCGCTACTCCTCCCCATGGCCGTATTTACCCTTTGTCCGCTGCTGAGACCCGGTCCATGTCTGAATATATTGAGGAGAATCTGGCCCGGGGATTTATCCGGAAATCGACCTCCCTGGCGGGAGCAGGCTTCTTCTTCGTCAAAAAGAAGGACGGCTCACTCCGTCCCTGTATAGACTATAGAGGCCTTAACCAGATCACGGTGAAGAATAAATACCCCCTTCCGCTCATTCCGGAATTATTTGACCGTCTGAGGGGGGCTAGAATCTTCACCAAGCTGGACCTCCGTGGGGCGTATAACCTGGTCCGTATCCGTCAGGGGGATGAATGGAAGACGGCATTCAACACCCGGGACGGCCACTATGAATATCTGGTAATGCCCTTCGGTCTCTGTAACGCTCCCGCCGTCTTTCAAGAGTTGGTCAATGACATCTTCCGGGACCTTCTCTACTCCTGCGTAGTGGTGTACCTGGACGACATTTTGGTCTTCTCTCCGGATCTTCTCACTCACCGGAGGGATGTTCGTCAGGTCCTGCTCAGGCTCAGACAGAACCACCTCTACGCTAAATATGAGAAGTGCCTCTTTGAGCAGACCTCGCTTCCGTTCTTGGGCTACATAATCTCTCAGACCGGCCTACGAATGGATCCTGAGAAACTGTCTGCCATCCAGAAGTGGCCCCGACCAGAGGGGTTGAAGGCTATTCAGCGGTTCCTGGGCTTCGCCAACTACTACCGCCTCTTCATACCGCACTTCTCTTCCCGGAATGCCCCAATCTCTGCGCTCACCCGTAAGGGCACTAATCCCAGAGAATGGCCGCCCGAAGCAGAGGAAGCCTTTCTTTCCATAAAACAGGCTTTCTCTTCCGCCCCGGTGCTGCATTGTCCGGACGGCAACAAACAATTCTTCCTGGAAGTGGACGCTTCCTCCTCTGGAGCCGGAGTGGTACTTACCCAAAAGTCGTCTTCCGGAAGAATGGTAACTTGCGGCTTCTTCTCCAAACTCTTCTCCCCTTCTGAGCGCAATTATTCTATAGGAGACCGAGAGTTATTGGCCATTAAGCTGGCACTGGAGGAGTGGCGTTACCTGCTCAAGGGGGCTCTTCACCCAGTAATTATCTACACGGACCACAAGAACTTGGCTTACCTCCAGAGCGCCCAGAGACTTAACCCACGCCAAGCCCGGTGGTCCTTGTTTTTTGCCCGCTTTGATTTCGTTCTTCATTTTCGCCCGGCAGACAAAAACATCAAAGCTGACGCCTTGTCCCGATCCTTCCTGGTGTCTGATCTAGAGGAGGAGCCTAAGCACATCATTGATCCCACCAGAGTAATGCAGGTGGCCCCCGTGAATCTAAATCGTCTCCCTCCCGGTAAGACGTTTGTAACAGTACCTGATCGGAAGAAGATCCTACACTGGGGTCACTCGTCTAAGCTAGCTGGCCACGCCGGTCAGAAAAAGACCCTCCAGCTTATTACCCGGCATTACTGGTGGCCTACCCTGCACAAGGACGTAATAGACTTTGTTTCAGCCTGTGTGTCCTGCGCCCGCAACAAGTTTCCGAGACATCTGCCAGCCGGTCGCCTCCTTCCTCTTCCAGTACCTGCTGCCCCGTGGCAGCATATAGCTATGGACTTTATAATGGATCTCCCTGTCTCTGCCGGTTGTACGGTCATTTGGGTGGTCGCTGACCGCTTTTCCAAGATGGCTCACTTCATTCCCCTGCCGGGCCTCCCGTCTGCACCCGAGCTGGCTAAAGACTTTATCTGCCACATCTTCCGTCTCCATGGCCTGCCCCTCCACATCGTGTCGGATCGTGGGGTTCAGTTCACCTCACGCTTCTGGAAAGCCACATGTAAGCTGCTGGACGTCACCCTGGACTTCTCCTCCGCTTACCACCCACAGTCCAATGGTCAAGTGGAGCGGATCAATCAGATCCTGACCAGTTACCTCCGGCACTTCGTTAATGCCCACCATTCGGACTGGGTGGATCTCCTACCATGGGCCGAGTTCTCTTACAATAATCACGAGAGCGAATCTTCCTCCAAATCCCCGTTTTTTGTAGTCTTCGGTCAGCATCCTCGGATCCCATTTCCAGTCTCCACCTCGGTGGACAATCCGGCTGCGGAATCTCTCGTTAGCGAATTCTCCTCCATTTGGGAGAGTACCCGATCCGCACTCCTTCAGTCGTCCGAGCGGATGAAAAAACACGCTGACAAAAAAAGCCTGGATCCTCCACAATTCCGTCCTGGAGATAAAGTCTGGCTCTCGTCCAAGTATGTCCGGCTCAAGATTCCTTCCTACAAGTTAGGGCCTCGGTTCATCGGCCCACTGGAAGTTATCAAGCAAATCAACTCAGTGGCCTATAAATTGAAACTCCTGGCCAACTTGCGGATCCCTAACTCCTTCCATGTATCTCTCCTCAAACCCGTGGTACTTAACTCTTTTTCCAAGTCTACAGGTACGCCTCCTGCTCCGGTTTCCGCTGAAAACGAGTTTGAGGTAGAGAACATTCTGGCCACCAAAAGGGTAAGAGGAAAGACGTTTTTTCTAGTGAATTGGAAGGGGTTTGGTCCTGAGGAGAGGACTTGGGAGCCCCGGGAGAACATCCATGGCCCTCTCATCCTTGATAAATTTCTGTCTGGCCTAAAAAAGGGGGGGCCTAAAGGGGGGGGTACTGTAGCGTCGGCGTCCCTGCCTCCTGCTAGGCAGGGACGCTGTTCGCCTCACCTCTCCGCTCCGTGCCCGGCGTCCTCCTCCCGCTCTGCTGGCAGCGCGCGCTGCTTCCCGGCCACTGTGCTTAGGGCGCGCGCGCGCTCCCCCTCTCTTACAGGGGCCGCGCGCGCTGTCCTAAGGAGTCCCCGGCCAATGGCCGGAGGACCTCACCATATATAAGGCACCTCCTCCAAAATGGAGGTGCCCGAGCAATGTTGTTGCATAGTCTATCACTCTGCTTCAGCCCTCAGGTCCCGTTACCAGTTACCTGCCAGTTACCTGCCAGATTCCTGCTTGATACCTGCCTGATACTTGTCTATCTACTTGCATTCCTTCGGTCCGACAGTCTGCCTACCAGCCCTGCCAGTCTGTCTATGGATCTGATTGCCCGCTCACCTGGGAGCGCTCATCTGCTACCTGCCTGCTAGCCTACCTGGAGGCTCAGCCGTCACGTGCTGTGACCACCTGCCTGCCCAGAGACTCTTACCCGCTCACCTGGGAGCGTCCTCCTGCTACCTGCCTGCTAGCCTACCTGGAGGCTCTTCCGTCACGTGCTGTGACCACCTGCCTGTCCAGAGACTCTTACCCGCTCACCTGGGAGCGTCCACCTGCTACCTGCCTGCTAGCCTACCTGGAGGCTCCGCCGTCACCTGCTGTGACCACCTGCCTGTCCAGAGACTCTTGCCCGCTCACCTGGGAGCGTCCACCTGCTACCCGCCTGCTAGCCTATCTGGAGGCTTTGCCGTCACTTGCCGTGACCACCCGCCTGTCAAGAGACTGTTCCCGTCACTTGCCGTGACCTCCTGCCCCCCTACCCAGAGACTGCCTCCGTCACTTGCCGTGACCTCCTGCCCTTCTACCCAGAGACTGTCCCCGTCACTTGCCGTGACCTCCTGCCCTTCTACCCAGAGACTGTCCCCGTCACTTGCCGTGACTACCTGCCCGCCTACCCTGGGAGCCACCCGCTTCCTTACAAGGACTGCCCCTTTGTATCGTAGCTCAGAGGTTCCACCTCCCAGACCCGTTACAGCCACGTTTTTTTTTGCCTTCCTCTGGATCAACATGTTAGGCTATGGGTTGAACTAGATGGACTTAGTCTTCCTTCAACCTTAAAAACTATGTTACTATGTTACTATGTTACTTAGCCTCGCTCTTCCCACTGCCCTGTAGTGGTGGCAGTGGGGTAATAGGGCTGGGGTTGATGTCAGCTTATAATGCCAGCTGACATCAAGCCCAGGTTAGTAATGGAGAGGCGTCTATAAGACACCCCCATTACTAACCCCATAGTCAAAGTTAAAAAAAACACAAACACCCAGAATAAAGTCCTTTAATTGAAATAAAGACACATTCCTTTAATGTTCTAAATTAAACCATACTTACCGTCATGCCCATTCCAGCTGAAGCCAACGAACTTCTGCAATAAAAATAAAATAATAAACCAACCTCATCCTTACCTTTCCATGGTTCCCAGGACGGCTTCAGCTCTACTACATTGACATGACAGGCTGGATCGCAGCAGAAAGCTGCCATCCAGCTTGCCATGCCACAGACACTGAGAAGCGCAGGCATGCTTGCGCTCCTCAGTGTCTCACTGTGACGGCATCCAGATGAGCCGAGTTCATGTCCAATGAACTCAGCTCACCTCATGCACATCATTGACAGCGTGGGAGCATTCTCCTGCGCATGCGGTGAGCGTGAGAGAATTCTCCTGCGCTCACCACATGCGCAGGAGAATTCTCCCACGCTGTCAGTGACGTGCATGAGGTGAGCTGAGTTCATTAGACATGAACTCGGCTCATCTGGATGCCATCACAGCCAGACACTGAGGAGCTTCACTGAGGAGCTTCTCAGTGTCTGCTACATGGCAAGCTTGATGGCAGCGGTCTGTTGCGGTCCAGCCTGTCATCTCGATGTAGCAGAGCTGAAGCTGTCCTGGGAACCATGGAAAGGTAAGGATGAGGTTAGCTTATAATTTTATTTTTATTGCAGAAGACATCGGCTTCAGCTGGAATGGGCGTGACGGTAAGTATCGCTTAATTTAGAACATTAAAGGAATGTGTCTTTATTTCAATTAAAGTACTTTATTCTGGGTGTTGTGTTTTTTCAAATACTTTACTAGAAATTCCTGGCGGTCATGTCTAATACTAGCGTGACCCCATTAATTTCGGGCTTAGGGCCAGCTGATAATACCAAGCTGGCCCTAACCCCTTTATTACCCAGTGAGCTACCGCACCAGGGCCCTGGATGAGTTGGGTACAGCGCCAGAAGATGGCGCTTCTATGAACGCGCCAATTACTGGGGTGGCTGCGGACTGCAATTTGCAGCGGGGGGGCAGAAAGCTTGGGCCTCCCTGCGCTGCGGATTCCAGCCCCCAGCTGCCTAGCTGTACCTGGCTGGAAACAAAAATAGGGCGAAGCCTCACATTTTTTTTTTTTTAATTATTTCATGAAATTCATGAAATAATAAAAAAAAAGGGCTTCCCTATATTGTTGTTTCCAGCCAGGTACAAATAGGCAGCTGGTGGTTGGGGGCAGCCCGTTCCTGGAAGCTGTACCTGGCTAGCATACAAAAATATGGCGAAGCCCACATCAAAATTTTTGGGAAAAATTAATTAAAACATAATTTAAAAAAAAAATAATTTAGGGACTGCATCTTTATTAACCCCTCAAGTGGAGGGGTTAATAAAGATGCAGTCCCTAAATGTGTTTTTTTTTTTAAATTTTTAATGAATTTTTCACCAAAAATTTGACGTGGCTTTCGCCATGTTTTTGTGACCAGCCTGGTACAGCAGGCAGGAATGGGCTACCCCCAACCCCTAGATGCCTATTTGTACCTGGCTGGAAACAAAAATACAGGGAAGCCCTTTTTTTAATTATTTCTTGAATTTCATGAAATAATTTTAAAAAAATTGACGTGGGGCTGCACCCATTTTTGTGTCCAGCCAGGTACAACTAAGCAGCTGGGGGCTGGAATCCGCAATGCAGGGAGGCCCAAGCTTTCTGCACCCCCCCCCCCGCTGCAAATTGCAGTCCGCAGCCACCCCAGAAAATAGCGCGTTCATAGAAGCGCCATCTTCTGGCACTGTACCCAACTCATCCAGGGCCCTGGTGCGGTGGCTCACTGGGTAATAAAGGGGTTAGGGCCAGCTTGGTATTATCAGCTGGCCCTAACCTGAAATTCATGGGTTCACGCCAATATTAGACATGACCGCCATGAATTTCTAGTAAAGTATTTAAAAAAACACAACACCCAGAATAAAGTCCTTTAATTGAAATAAAGACACAATTCTTTAATGTTCTAAATTAAACCATACTTACCGTCACGCCCATTCCAGCTGAAGCCAATGTTTTCTGCAATAAAAGTAAAATAATAAACCAACCTCATCCTTACCTTTCCATGGTTCCCAGTACGGCTTCAGTTCTGCTACATTGACATGACAGGCTGGATCGCAGCAGAAAGCTGCCATCCAGCTTGCCATGCCGCAAACACTGAGAAGCGCAGGCATGCTTGCGCTCCTCAGTGTCTCACTGTGACGGCATCCAGGTGAGCCGAGTTCATGTCCAATGAACTCAGCTCACCTCATGCACGTCACTGACAGCGTGGGAGAATTCTCCTGCGCTCACCGCATGCGCAGGAGAATTCTCTCACGCTCACTGCATACGCAGGAGAAATCTCCCACGTTGTCAGTGACGTGCATCAGGTGAGCTGAGTTCATTGGACATGAACTCGGCTCATCTGGATGCCGTCACAGCGAGACACTGAGGAGCGCAAGCATGCCTGCGCTTCTCAGTGTCTGCGGCATGGCAAGCTGGATGGAAGCTTTCTGCTGCGATCAAGCCTGTCATGTCAATGTAGCAGAGCTGAAGCTGTCCTGGGAACCATGGAAAGGTAAGGATGAGGTTGGTTAATTATTTTATTTTTATTGCAGGAGATCGTTGGCTTTAGCTGGAATGGGCGTGACGGTAAGTATGGTTTAATTTAGAACATTAAAGGAATGTGTCTTTATTTCAATTAAAGGACTTTATTCTGGGTGTTTGTGTTTTTTTTTAACTTTGATTATGGGGTTAGTAATGGGGGTGTCTTATAAACGCCTCTCCATTACTAACCTGGGCTTGATGTCAGCTGGCATTATAAGCTGACATCAACCCCAGCCCTATTACCCCACTGCCACCACTACAGGGCAGTGGGAAGAGCGAGGCTAAGTGCCAGAATTGGCGCATCCTATGGATGCGCCATGTCTGGGGCGGCTGACGGCTGGTGTTTCTATCCTGGGAGGGGGCCAATATTCATGGCACCCTTCCTGGGCTATTAATATCAGCCCCCAGCTGTCTGCCTAGCCTTTTCTAGCTATTAAAATAGGGGGGACCCCTCGTCATTTTTTTTTGGGGTCCCCTATTTTAGTAGCTAGTAAAGGCTAGGTATTCAGCTGGGGGCTGATATTAGTAGCCTGGGAAGCTCCGTGGGTATTACCCCCTTCCCAGGCTTTAAACATCTGCCCCAGCCATCTGCTTAACCTCTGCTAGAGACCAAAATTACGGGGAACCCCATGCCAATTTTTTTTTTAATAAATCCTTTATTTTAACACTAAATGACAAGTACAGTAATCAGCACTATCACTGTACTTATTATATATGTGACTGACATGTTTCTATCTATCTAATCTATGTGTGATGCTCTATTCTTTGTGTTCTAAATTGTCGGGTACCGATGCTGAATTGTTGGCCGGCTTTTTTAAAGAGACGGTGCATGAAAACACTATTGTTTTTTTTTTTAATAAATCCTTTAACACTAAATGACAAGTACAGTAACCAACACTGTCACTGTACTTCTTATATATGTGACTGACATGTTTCTATCTATCTAATCTATGTGTGATGCTCTATTCTTTCTGTTCTAAATTGTTGGGTACCGGTGTATGCCGCTGCTGAATTGCCGGCTTTTCATGTTTCACTGTGAGCACTGTTCCCATCGATTTGGGCAACCACTGTAATGCCACAACCACCATGGCTGTGGCATTACAGTGAGTGGCAGACAATCCCTGCATGATGTGAAAAAATCCAGTTATGCTTTTGGTGCATGAACAGTTATCGAACATAACCTCGAACAGCCGAATTTTTTGCAAATCGTTTGAATTCGTCGAACAACTCGAACACTGCCCAAAACAGCTCGAATTTGAGATTGGCGAACAGTTCTAGTCGAACACCGCTCATCTCTACTGTCCAGGAATATATGACTGATGTGCAACCTAGACCAGAGCCTTCATCCGGTATAATCACAAGCAAATATACAACACTTTCTGAAATAGTAAAGTAAAAATACATCTCAACTTAAAAAAAACAACATCAACAGGTTATCAACATGAGCTAAAATAGTTCTTGTGAGTAAAAAACTTTCTAAGAAAGAAATGAAGCAAGCAAATTACAATATGTCAGAGAAACATTTCAAGTATTTATGTAAAAACAAGATCTAATCTTTCATCAGAAACAAGAAAAACACTATTAAAGAAGACACATTCAGCATTGAGAGCAACACACTTCGTTATAGAAGATATAAGAAAAGCATTTTTACCATGTCCGACAGCAAGTTGCATGGTCAGAGGAAAAGACATCAGCTAATAGCTGAAAGGACTTCCAAGTAGATGAGAAACAGGAAGAGGGAAATCGAGAGGGAGGGAGGCAGGGAGTGGTGATTTAAACATGAGGAGATTAAGTTTTACTGCATATAGTACATTTATCAATACCTCATATTTAAATATTCACATTGGGCTTCTATTTTATATTTTGTTCTACTCTCCTTTAAAAAGCAAAAGTAAATCCAAAATGATGACATGAATAAATAAATACGTAACATTCAGAGGTACTTTTTTTTAGCATTTATTTTTTAATGAACTAATTTTTTATTAATAAGCAAATATCATATAGATAATCAGATACTGAGAAGCTTAGGGCAGTCACAAAAAGATCAAGCAAAACAGACAATATGAGAAGTCTGGTCAGCGACACTTCACTACTGACATTTCAATAGAGATGAACATGATAACCACAAATTTCTTTAAATTGCGAAAAATGCTATAAAGGCAGGAAAAGAGAAACAGGAAACAGACAAGCAATAGAAAAACTAAAGCATAGAGGAGATGATGGTGAACAATTTCTTGATGTACCTGTTGATCAGCAGAAACCAGACAGAAAAGAGACATCAGATTTTTCAACATAGGTATACAGTAACATATAAAGTTTATACATATCCCTTTTTTTCTGTACTGCACATTCTAAACTCTGGAGTATGAATGGCAGCCACAGTTTCCAAATTGCCACAAATTTGACTAAAGTGCTATTGACCCTGCCATGAATCTCCTCCATTTTCTGAAGATGGAGTATTTCTTGAAACCATTATGTTATAGAGGGAAGATGAGTGATTTTCCTGAGAGGAAGAGTACAAGCAGCTACTAGCAAAAATTGTATAAGTGTCTTCAAACAGCCTGGGATCATTCAAGAGTAAAAAAACAGCAAGCAGGCTTATTAGGTATTTTGGAGCCTTTAATAGTAGACATGAGGTCCATTACTTTAACCCATAAAGTTTGCAAGGTGGGACATCCTCTCCATACAGTATGCATACCATTGTGCCTTGAGCCTGTCCTCAACACAAGCACATATCTGTATGCAGATGGAAACAGAATGAAGCACGATGGGATGTTATACTATCTTGTCAGAAAATAAAATATAGAAGTGATTCTTTAATTCCTCAGTTGCTAAGATCACATTGTAATGGAATTATGCCAAGCGTAATGACTAATGACTAGTGTTGAGCGAGCATGCTCGACACTGCTCGGTACTCGCCCGAGCATCTCACTACTCGGGATGTTCGTCGAGCACCGAGCATTTCCGGGTTACTCGGGCGGGAGCTCGGGTCTCCGCCCTGCACGTTTGCCACTCTTTACAGAGCCAATGAACATGCAGGGATTGTCAGCCAGTCACTGTAATGCCACAGCCATGTTGTTTGTGGGCATTACAGTGATTGGATGGCCGCACAGCGTCACCTCGAGTATTTAAAACCGGGCGCCGCCATCTAGGACACAGTCGCTCCGGATCAGACAGTGTAGGGAGAGTGCTGCTGAGTTAGAGAGAGATATATAGTGCGAAATAGGTAGTGTAGGGTCTCTAAAGCCTGCCAAATCAAACAAACAGTCCTTGTCAGGACTAATATCCATCCCAGATATCAGGCAGGGAGGCAGGCAGGCTGTATAGGAGACGCAGTGGTTATACCAGCAAACGCTGCATTACAGTCCTCTGTGCTCCTGTTGGTCAAATTGCTAGACTTATCCCTGGTCTCAGGGGCCAGGAAAAATCCTTTTTTTTTCATCTAAATCCTGTATTTTTTTTTCCTCAGTCAGACTGTACAAATACGCGTCTTATTAACCTTTTGGTATTTCCCACCCCCCCCAAAAAAAAGTGAGTGTGTCTGTGACTTTTCAGACACCATTATATCTGTTTAAAAGAGTCTGGTGTAGGCCAGATAACTAGAACTATGGTTTTGCAGTTCCACTGGTCAAATCTCTGTATTATCCTGCTTTTTTTAGCATTTTTTCCGTAAAAAAAAATTGTAATAGTGTCTCCCTGACTGTTAAGACACAAATATATCTGTTTAAAAGAGTCTGGTGTAGGCCAGATAACTAGAACTGTGGTTTTGCAGTTCCACGGTTCAAATCTCTGTATTATCCTGCTTTTGTCATTTTTTCCGCAAAAAAAAAACAGTTATAGTGTCTCCCTGACCGTTCAGACACAAATATATCTGTTTAAAAGAGTCTGGTGTAGGCCAGAGAAATAGAACTCTGGTTTTCCTCTTCCACGGTTCTAATCTCCTTTTTATTACCCTTTTTCCATTGATGGTGCGAGTATAAGCTATTTTACTTCATTTACAATGGGCAAGGCGCGTGGCAAGGGACGTGGAACTGGACGTTCTGGTGATGGTGCGTGTAGAGGATGGGGCCATGGCCAAGGTGAAAATGTGCCACAACCAACAGCCACATCTTCTCGCTCCCACTTCTTGACCGAATTACTAGGGAAGCACACTACAACACCAGTATTGCGAACTGATGAGTGTGAACAGGTTATTAATTGGATAGCAGATAATACTCCCAGTTACCTGGGCACCACCACCTCCGGTCTGTCTTCCACACGGTCAAGTTTCAGTAGTCATGAGTCTCGATCGCATAATCCTCCACACCCTGATGCTCCTTCCTCCCACCATGCCGAGTGTCGTCAGACAGCAACTGATCCCACACTTTGACACTCTGAAGAGCTGTTCACTGGTCCATTTCCAGATTTGGGCCCCTCGCCTGATACGCTTGAAGTGGTGGAAGAGGAGATCCCACGTAGCGATGCCCAAATATTTGCACAGCCACAGCCACAGGAAGTCGACGCTGGCAATTTGTCACAAGAGGTGGACGATGACGAGACACAATTGCCATGAAGTGAGGAGGAGGATCGTGGTGCACAAGTGGAAGAGGAGGAGGTGGTGGATGATCTAGTAACTGACCCAATGTGGCAGGAGGACACGCAGAGCAAGGCCAGCAGCACACAGGGGGAGGGAGGCAGAGTACCCCAACAGGCAGGAAGAAGCAGTGTGGTGGCCGCACACAGAAGGCGGGCAACTGTTCCCCGTTACACCAACACGAGGGACATTGCTAGTACAACCGGTAGGTCTTCCAGAGTCTGGAATTTTTTTAAAGACTCTGCTGATAACCCCAAAAATGCCATTTGTACCACCTGCCATGCCAGCATCAGCAGGGGTGACAAAACTACCAGCCTGCCCACCACCAGCATGATCAGGCGCATGGCGGCAAAGCACCCGACTTTGTGGGGTGAACCCCAGGGTCCACTACCAGTGTCAGCGGGTGTCACCACTTCTTCTTCCGCTGTTGTGCGTGTAATAAAACTCCTTGTTGCAAGGCAATCCCCTGTCCATACTGCATGCAAAGATGCCCCCTCCTCTCAGTCTTCACTTGTTATGGCAGTTTGTCAAGAAACAGTATCAACGTCCACATCCACGTCCCACTGCAGCTTTCAATTGTCCATATCCCAGAGCTTTGAACGAAAGCGCAAATTCGCAGCCAATGCCCCACAGGCCACAGTCCTAAATTTGCACATTTCACGACTGCTTGCTTTGGAAATGCTGCCTTTTAGGCTGGTGGAGACGGAATCCTTCCGCAACCTTATGGCGAAGGCCGTCCCTCGGTACTCGGTCCCCAGCCAACACTATTTTGCCCAGTATGCCATCCCTGCACTACACAAGCACATGTCCCAAAACATCTGCCATGCCCTCAACAACGCAGTTACTGGGTGAGTCCACCTGACAACGGACACATGGACAAGTGCTTGTGGCCAGGGACGGTACATCTCCCTGACGGCACACTGGGTAAACATAGTGGAAGCCGGGACCCAGTTGGACCTTGGGATTGAACACATCCTCCCCACACCGAGGATTGCGGGCCCTATGTCAGTCAGAGTTGCCCCCACAGTGTACAGCTACTGCGCATCATCCTCCTCCTCCTCCTCATGTTCAGCCTCCATCTCAGATATCACCACATCAGTTAAAAGCTGGAAGCACTGCAGTACTGCCTCAGGCAAGCGGCAACATGCTGTGCTGAAACTCATAAGCTTAGGTAATAAACCTCACACTGCTTGTGAGTTGTGGACATCTGTGAAAGAGCAGGCAGATCTGTGGCTGAGACCGCTCGCTGAACCTACATCCAGGCATGGTCGTCACACATGTACCATGCCTGGCTCATGTGCTTAACCTCGTGGTTCAGCGGTTTCTTAAATCGTACCCCGAATTGCCAGATCTGCTCATCAAAGTACACTGCCGGTCAGGTCATTTTCACAAGTCGCCCATGCTGTGTTGCAGCAGCATTTGCAGCTTCCGGCACACCGACTGGTGTGTGATGTCCCCACACGTTGGAACTCTACCCTCCACATGTTGCAAAGGATTTGTGAGCAGAAGAAAGCAGTTGTGGAGTACCAGCTGCAACAAGGCCGTCGATATTCATGTCAAACTCCACACATAAGACCTCAGGAGTGGACCTGGATGTCTGACATATGTACCATCCTGACAAACTTTGAGGAGTCCACCAAGATGGTGAGTGGCGATGATGCCATCATTAGTGTCAGCATCCCACTTGTCTATCTTTTGCAACGTTCTCTGCAGAAAATTAAAGAGGAGGCATTGCAGCCAGAGTATGATGAGATGGATCAAGAACAGGCGATAACACAACTCAGCCTCATCTCATCCCAACGTGCATTGGGGGACAATGAGGGAGAGGAGGAGGAGGAGGAAGAACAGGAGCTGGTATCATGCGCTGTAGACAGTAGTACCTGTACAACTGTTATACAGTCGGTTCAGCGTGGGTGGCCTGAGGACAGGGGGGGAGGAGGAGGAGGAGGAGGGCATGGTAAGTCGTCATCTTGGTGAGGACACGGAAGTCTTGCCCGTTACCAGTCTGGCTCGCATGGCTGACTTTATGTTGCGCTGCCTTAATCGTGACCATCGCGTTGTCAAAATGTTAGGTGACAGTCATTACTGGTTGGTGACACTTTTAGACCCCCGCTACAAGGAGAACTTTCACTCTCTTATTCCTGAGCTGGAGAGGTCTACAAAAATGTGGCAGTACCAGAAGGCCCTTGCTGCAGTACTGTTAAAAAAATTCCCATCTGAACACGCTAGCGGCAGACGTCACAGTTCATAGACCAACCAAGGCGTACAGGCAAGAGAGACGCAACTCCAATCCAGCAGAGTCAGGGGAACACTGTCAACATTCTGGGACCATTTTCTGAGATCCGCCCAGCTTACAGGCCATGAGGCGCGGGGTACTCTCACAAGGAGTGGAAAGTTTCAAAAGATGGTGAGGGAGTACCTTCCCGACCGTACCAGCGTCCTCCGTGATTCCTCTGTGCCTTTTAATTATTGGGTATCCAAGCTGGACACTTGGAATGAACTCGCTCTGTACGCCTTGAGGTCCTGGCCTGCCCTGCCAATAGCGTGTTATCGGAGCGTGTTTTTAGTGCCGCTGGGGAATTATAACTGATAAGCGCACTCGCCTGTCAACTGACAATGCTGACAAGCTGACCCTTATCTAAATGAACAAGGGCTGGATTGGGCCAGACTTCTCATCACCACCAAATGACAGCAGAGTAACATAAAGTCAAATCCACTGTGTTATTTCGGGAGGTGTATTCCCATGCACCGCTTCACACCCACACATGGGTATACGCTTCCTCATTTCAGCTGTTTTTTGCTCTTCTCCTTATCCTCAGTCTCCACCACCACTATACTACCAGGGTGACCGTGGTCCGTGTTGCCAGCATTGCAAGATCCTCCGTCCTAATTTTTGGCAGCTTTTCCTTGGAAAGCATAGGCAAAGACTATCGGAGACCCACTCCCCAATAATGGGAATAATGTTTTTAATATGCTGTACTGCATGGCTCTTGTAAGGGGCATTAAAATCGTCTTGTTAAGCTACTGTGACCTCCACCACATTTCCAAGGGGCATTAAAACCGTCTTGTTAAGCTACTACGACCTCCACGTCTCTTCCAAGGGGCATAAAAACTGTCTTGTTAAGCTACTGCGACCTCCAGCATTCTTCCAAGGGGCATTAAAGCCATCTTGTTAAGCTACTGCGACCTCCACCACTCTTCCAAGGGGCATTGATATTGTCTTTTTATTCCACTGCGACCTCCACCATTCTTCCAAGGGGTATTAAAACCGTCTTGTTAAGCTACTGCGACCTCCACGTCTCCCCCAAGGGGCATTAAACCGTCCTGTTAAGCTACTGCGACCTCCACCACTCTTCCAAGGGGCATTGATATTGTCTTTTTATTCCACTGCGACCTCCACCATTCTTCCAAGGGGTATTAAAACCGTCTTGTTAAGCTACTGCGACCTCCACGTCTCCCCCAAGGGGCATTAAACCGTCCTGTTAAGCTACTGCGACCTCCACCACTTTTCTAAGGGGCATTAAAACCGTGTTGTTAAGCTACTGCGACCATCCACCACTTTTCCAAGGGGCATTAAAACCGTCTTGTTAAGCTACTGCGACCTCCACATTTCTTCCAAGGGGCATTAAAACCGTCTTGTTAAGCTACTCTGACCTCCAAGTCTCTTCCAAGGGGCATTAAAACCGTCCCGTTAAGCTACTCTGAACTCCACTTCTCTTCCAATGGGCATTAAAACCGTCTTGTTAAACTACTGTGACCTCCACCATTCTTACAAGGGGCATTAAAACTGTCTTGTTAAGCTACTGCGACCTCAACCACTCTTCCAAGGGGCATTAAAACCATCTTGTTAAGCAACTGCGACCTCCACGTCTCTTCCAAGGGGCATTAAAACCATCTTCATTAGCTACTCTGACCTCCACGTCTTTTCCAAGGGGAATTAAAACCATTTTGTTAAGCTACTCTGAACTCCACGTCTCTTGCAAGGTGCATTAAAGCCGTCTTGTTAAGCTACTCAGACCTCCACGTCTCTTCCAATGGGCATTAAAACCGTCTTGTTAAGCTACTCTGAACTCTACGTCCCTTCCAAGGAGAATTAAAACCGTCTTCTTAAACCACTGTGACCTCCACTTCTCTTCCAAGGGGCATTAAAACCATCTTGTTAAGCTACTGTGACCTCCACCACTCTTCCAAGGGGCATTAGAACTGTCTTGCTAGGCTACTACGACCTCCACCACTCTTCTAAGGGGCATTAAAACCGCCTTATTAAGCTACTGTGACCTCCACGTCTCTTCCAAGAGGCATTAAAACCATCTTGTTAAGCTACTGCGACCTCCAACACTTTTCCAAGGGGCATTAAAACCGTCTTGTTAAGCTACTCTGACCTCCACATCTCTTCCAAGGGGCATTAAAACCGTCTTGTTAAGCTACTCTGAACTCCACGTCTCTTCCAAGGGGCATTAAAACCATCTTGTTAAGCTACTCTGACCTCCACCTCTCTTCCAAGGGGCATTAAAACCCTCTTGTTAAGTTACTGTGACCTCCACCACTTTTCCAAGGGGCATTAAAACCATCTTGTTAAGCTACTGCAACCTCCACGTCTCTTCCAAGGGGCATTAAAACCGTCTTGTTAAGCTACTGCGACCTCCACCACTTTTCCAAGGGGCATTAAAACCGTCTTGTAAAGCTACTGCGACCTCCATGTCTCTTCCAAGGTGCATTAAAACCGTCTTGTTAAGCTACTGCGACCTCCACGTCTCTTCCAAGGGGCATTAAAACCGTCTTGTTAAGCTACTGCGACCTCCACGTCTCCTCCAAGGGGCATTAAAACTGTCTTGTTAAACCACTATGACCTCCACGTCTCTTCCTAGAGACATTACAATCGTCTTGTTAAGTTACTGCGACCTCCACCACTCTTCCAAGGGGCATTGAAATGTTGTTTTTAATTAACTCTAACCTCCACGACTCTTCCAATGGACATTGCATTTACTCCTAATTTTAGTCAGCTTTTGCTTTTCAATGCATAGGCGAACACTAAGGTTGACCCACTCCCCAATAATGGGTAGAAGGTTTTTAGTATGCTGTAATCCACGTCTGTTTCAAGGGGCATTGCAGTTCCTCATAATTTTTGGAAAGCCTTCCATTCACTGTTTAGGCTAACAGTGTATAGGAGACCCAGTTGCTATACATGGAAAAAACGGTTTAGTTAAGGCCCTCTGACCTCCATGTCATTTACAAGGGGCATTGGAGTGCCTTGAAATTTTTGGTAGGCATTGCACTCAGTGTATGCCCTATAACTGTGTAGCCGAACCGCTCCTTTTGGTACAGAAACATATCCTACAAGACATGTGTGGTTGACTGGCTTGATATTGATGTGAATGGTCCCTGTTCCTCCTGCTCTTTCTCCTTTGCCACCACCTCATCCATCATTCATCACCTGAAGCTTTGTTTCAATGGAAGTCATAGAACTGGGATAGTAGCAGGAAAACATCCAGCAATCCTCAGAGGAGGTAGGATATGCGCCAAAACCGTGTGTGGGCACCCGGCCGCGGGGCGGCTGGGGACCGAGTATGGACACCCTGCCGCCCCCTGGTGGCTGGGAACCGAGCATGGACAACCGGCCGCTGGGCGGCTGGGGACTGAATATGGATTCCAGGCCACCGACGCAAACATGACATGGTGGCCGGCGTCTGCCTCCACATGCCTAAAAGGCCCAATTTCAAGTGCAAGCAAGCTAGCAGTATGGTATTGCAGCCTGGGGGTGGGTGGGTGGTAGGTTGCACACTTATGCTTGCATTCCAAGAAAACAAAGCAGATGCTAACTTCTATCATCATCATCATGCTCCTCACCTTGGCACTCTCAACTCCCCTGATGGAGAAGCCAGGGCCCACCGGAGGAGACTGGTTCTCTGGTGGGCTTGTCCAATGCTGCCCTAAAGCAAGCCAGGCTAATAAAAGTGTGTGGGAAGTTCACAGGAGAAATAGGGGCTGCTGGGGACAGTTTATGGACACCCGGCCGGCCCCAGGCGGCTGGGGACCGTATGTGGACACCCGGCCGCCGGGCGGCTGGGGACTGAGTATGGATACCAGGCCGCTGACGCAGCCATGACATGGTGGCCAGCGTCTGCCTCCACATCCCTAAAAGGTCCAATTTCAAGTGCAAGCATGCTAGAAATATGGTATTGCAGCCTGGGGGTGGGTGGGTGGCAGGCTGCATACTTACGCTTGCATTGCAAGGAATGGGGGAGGTACAATTAAACACTGCCCTGGGACAAGGACTAGCACGGGATAGTTTCAAGTCTGCATCTTCTGATGTGGCAAGGATCACTTCTGATGGGCACACTTTTAGGCAGTGACCTGGGTGTCAGAGATGCTTCCAGGGGTCTTCCCCATGCTGTTCCCATGTCTTTTCAGCACTGTATGCATGTGTCACACAGCACATGGCCAGATAAGATTGTAAAATGTTAAAATGACATTTCCCGGTGAATGCATTTGTCACGGTTGAAAGCAATACAAAAGTGCAAAAACGCATAAAAAATTCTACTTGTGAACATAGCCCAAGGTGTGAAGGAGTATTTTTGTTTTTGGTTATTTATTTTACCTTATACACAAGTCTTTACCCTGGAAAGGAAGTTCCTTAACATATTTCACAGGAAAACCGTTTCAGTTTTGTTTTTGAATGTTTTATTGTGAGCCCGTAAAAGTGGTTTAATACCTCTGACCACGTTGTTGACAGCAGTGACCTGGGGGTCAGAAATGCTCCCTGGGGCAATCCCCTTGCTGTCCCCTTGTCATTTGAACACTGTCACTATCGTTTTAGGCACTGTTTAGGCCTTCTACAGACTGCCGGAGGTGCCGCTGCAAAAATGCTCGGGTCTCCCATAGACTAACATTGGGCTCGTTGCTTGGGTCGAGCACCCGAGTATCACGGTGAGCTCAGCCTGAACTTCGAGCACCCGAGCATTTTAGTGCTCGCTCAACACTACTAATGACTAATTTCTGACATGCCAGAATTTTACTTTTCTGAAGTCTATGTATGTGTAGCACCCTGAGGGCTCGGCTGCTACAGGGGTATTGCACCTCGACCCAGAGATGTGATATTCCACTCCCGGGTAAGGATGGAGTGTGGACCAGGACTCGGTAGGCTGCATGCACCACACACACCCCATTTCCGAGGGACAGCTCAACGGTGCTCCCACAGAAGTGCAGGCGCGACAGCATCTGTCCCTGGCTGGAGTGGGGAGGGGGAGGAAAACCTAGTGGTGTAAGAGCAGATAGGGGTGGGTCTCTGGGCATAGGTAGGAGCCCATTGGTTGCTAGTCACCTGGGCTCACACATAGAGGGAGGTATATAAGGTGGGCACCATCTTAGAGTAGTCAGTTCAGTCCAGTCAGGAGGAGAAGAGAGAAGGAGAGTTCAGCCAGAGAGGGCTGACAGGGAGCTGTGGCTCAGTCTGGGCCCAGCTCCACGAGGCAGGCCTGGAGTGGAGGCCAGAGCCAGAGGAGAGGAACAGAAACTGCAAGGAACTGGAACAGAAAGGAAACAAGGAACAGCACAGTAAGAGAGGCTCAGAGACACGAGAGAAGAAGGGACCCCATAGGCCCAGGAGAGTGCGGGTGAAGGGTTGGCAGAGCAGGGTACCGGAACCCAAATTGATGGAGGCAACAAATTCCTCAGCCAAAGACCGAGGGTTGTGACCACATCTTGGTGCAACCTCTCACTACATCCACCAGGAAAGCATACCACATAGGGTCAGGGAAACCGGAGAGAGGTTTCGCCAAGAGAAGGCCCGAGGAAGCTGGACAAAGGTGGGTCACTGATGTGGATGGCCAGAGAAAGGAAGAGAAGGGAGCCCTGTGCCACGCTCTGGAATTGCCTGGGAGTTGGTCGAGCCCCTTGCCTGGTGGACGCAGCATGGCTTGGGCAGTCACCGCCGGTACCGAGGTGACTAGGACCAGTACAGAACTGTGAGTAAAGCATTGGAAACTGCAACCACACGTCTCTGTGTTTCATTGCCGCACCAGCACCCTTAGTACTGGGACGCTCACACCATCACTCCCATCATCCACACTAGCTTCCCTGAGGCAATACTTCTCCCGTGGGGAGTTATCCCATACTTGGCTGCGTGTACAACATCAGCCTTAGCGGTCTGCAGTGCAGCGGCGGTCCCCACTGACCGCAATCCAGGGGTGGCGTAGTCGGACACTTGTTACAACATTAAGACTGCCACTGGTTTGACCACCCACGGACCGGGTCGCCGCCACACGGAGACTACAACCCCCAGCATCTGACCAGAGGTCCGGTCACGGGTTCCCCACGCGGCCCAGGGGGCGCGTCATATGCAAAGAACTTGCAGTGGGGACCCTACATGTTGTGCTCCCTTAGGCTCAGTAATATGCAATATAGCATTTAATCAGCGTGGTTTCATGGAATGAACTTTCTCGCTCTTTGTGTAAAGAAATATTTATTCCACAATCCTATATCTAACAGAGAGAGCATTTATACAGAGGATGGGATAGTTCATGATACCACTCCACATAGATAATGATGATGTTTTGAACTAGGTTAAACTGGTACTGTGAGGGTATGTGCACATGATCAGTGTTCGCTATGGATTGGACGCAGCGCAAGTGCGCTGTGTGCAATCCGCAGCAGCCAGATGTTACAGCATAGTGGATGGGATTTATACAAATCCCATGCCCACTATGCGTCTGCAGCACACCTGCAGAAGCAGACATGCGTCGCGTCTTTCCAGACCGCAGCATGTCTATTTCTTCCTGCGGGTCCGCATGCAGGCTTTCTCCATAGCTCATTTGCATAAGCCTCGGGGCTGCAGTTGGCTCCGGATCATATGCACATACCCTAAGTCAAGGTCCTAGGATTTTGACATTGCTGCTTCCCAAGTAATAATATTTTGGAGAAAATACTCCATTTGTAGGGAAAATTACAAGTTTGTATACCCAGCCATCATGACTTCCAGTCTTAACAGCGCCATGACAGTTGTGATTAATCAAATTAATTGTAAAGATAGGTCATCAGTTAGTTGACAACCTGTTTAATAATGTCTGGGATAATCGACAACATAGTGGAAATAAGAGGCATTACTGAATGCTAGATATGGCTTGGTGGATAACAGACAGGGTTACAGTTGTTTTTCAAGAAAAGGGACAGAATCTATCTGAAGATCACACTTCATGCTTAGAGTATCATCGATTTTTTACACGTTCAACCCCATGACCTCAATCCCCTGCATTCTACCACCTCCCCAGTAGTAGAATTAAACTGTTCTCTGAGCCTGTTGTCAAACAGACAACTGGCTCAGAGAAGGCATAAAGTGTTGGCTCCCTAAATTCAATTATACTTACCTCTTTCAGGCACGAGCACAAATGAAGCCCCGACTGACTGCACTTCTGAGTCAGGGCGATATCAGCAGCATGATCAGGTCAGCTGATCACACTGCTAATGTCACTCCCGCAACATATAGATAGTTGTTGGCGGTAAGGTACGCTCTCCAATGGAGCTGGAAAATCAGGAGTTTCAGTGGAGGGAGAGGATAATAAGAGAAGGGGGTGATAAATGTGTGAGGAGACAGTGGGGGAGAAATGCGTGAGGAGACAGTATAGTGCAGAGAGGGAAATGTGTGAGTAGACAGCATGGGGGAAGTGGAATGTGTGGTGGAGACAGTTTGTGGGATGGAAATGTGTTAGGAAGTGGGGGTAAATGTGTGAGAAGACAAGATTGGGGAGGGAAGAAATGTGTGAGGGGACAATATGAGGAGGGGTATGTGTAAGGAGACACTATGGGGGAAGAGGGAAATGCAGAAACTCTAATTGTCCCTCTTATTTATTCTCGCAAGGACTATTACAACTCTCTACTAATCAGTCTCCCTCTTACCAAACTTTTTCCTCTGCAATCCATCCTGAATGCAACAGCCAGGGTTGTATTTCTGTCCACCCACTACACCGATGCCTCCACTTTGTGCTAGTCATTTGTCACGGGTGTGTCGCCACGAAGATCGTCACGATTACACAGCCTGACTTCTCGCAGCTGACTTTTTGGTGCTTTGTGTTTTTCGGCAGTGAGGGAGTTAATTCTCTCTCTGTGCTAGACGAGGTCCAGCCTCGCCCAGCTGCAATCAATGCTGCTGTAGTGAGACTCCTTCAAATGCCTGCTGGTCTGTTAGGGAAGTGTCGGTGAAAGCATTTCATGCAGACTAACAGAGCGGATCGTGCTATTTGGAGTTTCAGAGATAAGTGTATTCGGAGAGTTTTTTCCCTTCCTCGCTTTATCATTTATCTCCTTTCCCGTTGGTGTTCCCTCTGTTGTAGTTGTGTAGTTTTTGTATGCAAGGTGGTTTTGGTTTTTCCCTTGTACTGTCTCGTTCGTCTAAGTACTGTGTGTGGGCATATTATTACGTGTCCCCTTTTGTTGTGATCGGGGTCCTTCTCAGGACTAGATTACTTAGGTGCAGGGATCCTCAGGAGGTAGGGGTTACGCTGGCGGCCTGGACCTCTGTACCTTTAACAGTACCTCCTGGTTGAGGGATTAGTCAGGGCCCCAGCTTAGGGTCAGCTTAGGCCCCCTACCTCCAGTATACAGAGACAGCGTGACATTTTCACCGACCACTTAGTTTTTCTCCAGCTACCATGGATCCAGTAGCCGGTCTAGCTCGGCAGTTGCAGAGTCTGTCCATGGAGCTGGCGGACGATAGGCCCAAGGTTTTGTATCCTCAGGAGCAAGCCGGACCAGAACCTAAAGTAGCTCTCCCTGACAGGTTCACTGGGGGGCGGGACAAGTTTTTTGTTTTCCGGGAGGCATGCAAGTTGTACTTTCGGCTGCGGCCTCGGTCATCGGGGAGTGAAGAACAAAGGGTGGGAATTGTCATCTCGCTCCTACAAGGGGACCCACAATCTTGGGCGTTCTCTCTTCCCCCGGGCTCCCCGGCTCTCCAGTCAGTGGATAGGTTTTTCGCTGCTCTGGGACTCGTATATGATGACCCAGATCGGATCTCCCTTGCTGAGTCTAAGTTACGTAGGATCCAGCAGGGAGATCGTCCGGCGGAGGAATTCTGTTCGGAGTTCCGTAGGTGGGCCACGGACACCCAGTGGAATGACCCGGCTCTTAGGAGCCAGTTTTGTCAAGGTTTATCTGACAAATTACAGGATGTGTTGGCACAGTATGACTCTCCCGCGTCACTGGAAGCCGCTATGGCCCTTGCTATTCGCGTTGACAGACGGCTTCGGGAGAGGTGCGGGATAACTCTACCCCCTGTGATGACTCCACCTCCTACAAGGTCCCCTCATATGATGGTTCCCCTGGTCAGTCCAGAGGAGCCTATGCAATTAGGAGGGACATCATTTCGGGGGAGGGGACCGGTGGTGCACCATAAGACAGGAAGGTGTTTCTTCTGCGGGAGAAAGGGACATTTTATTGGGGGGTGTCCATCCCGTCCCTTGCAGAGTGAAGAGTCGTCGGAAAACTGTTGATCCCAGGTTGTGTGGTGGACGGCAATCTGGGAGTAGGTATTTCGTCCCTAGGTTCGTCTCAGTTTCTCGTACCGGCGGAGGTGGTGGTGGGTACGAGAACTGAGAGGATATCTGTTCTTCTGGATAGTGGGGCCGGGGCTAATCTGGTTGATGCTCGGTTTGCCCGGGTTCAAGGTATGCGATTGAGTGAGTTGGCTAAACCCATCCCCATATTCTCGATCGATGCCAGGCCTCTCGGTCAGGGAAGTTTTTTGCAAGCTGTGCATGACGTAAACTTCAAGTGGGGGCGATACATAAAGAACTGTTGTCTTGCTACGTGTTGGAGGGTCTTCCTACTCCTATAGTGTTGGGCCTTCCTTGGTTAACTAAGCATAACCCGGTTATTAATTGGCAAACCAGAGAGATAAGCCAATGGAGTAAATTCTGTAATAAAAACTGCATGAACACGGTCATCGGTGCAGTTACTCCTTGGGTCTTACCTCCATTTCTGGCGGACTTTGAGGATGTATTCTTGGAGAAAGGGTGTCAGGAACTACCTCCTCATCGCGAGTATGACTGTTCTGTAAAACTGCTCCCTGAGGCCAAGTTACCTAAAGCTAGGTTGTATAACCTTTCTGGTCCTGAGAGGCAGGCCATGAAGGATTATATTTCAGAAAGTCTGGCTAAGGGGCATATTAGACCTTCATCTTCACCGGTGGCTGCAGGGTTCTTCTTTGTTAAGAAGAAAGATGGAGGCCTACGCCCTTGCCTGGATTTCCGTGAACTTAATCGGATTACGGTCCGAGATCCGTATCCGCTCCCACTTATTCCCGATCTCTTTAATCAGATCGTGGGCGCCAAATGGTTCTCTAAGTTGGATCTCAGGGGGGCGTACAATCTGATTAGGATGAAGGAGGGGGATGAGTGGAAGACGGCGTTTAACACTCCGGAGGGGCATTATGAGAACCTTGTCATGCCATTCGGTCTGACTAATGCCCCGGCGGTGTTCCAACACTTTGTTAATGACATTTTTCGCCGCCTGGTGGGACAGTTTGTTGTCATATATCTGGAAGATATCTTAATTTACTCGCCGGATCTGGTGTCTCATCAGGAGCACGTTAGGCAGGTGTTACAGATCATGCGGGATAATAAACTGTATGCCAAATGGGAAAAGTGTGTGTTCGCCGTACAGGAACTCCAGTTTTTAGGCTTCCTGGTTTCAGCGTCCGGTTTTCGTATGGACCCTGGGAAAGTGCGGGCAGTTCTTGAGTGGGATCGGCCAGAGAATCTTAAGACACTACAACGTTTCCTGGGGTTTGCTAAATATTACCGGAAGTTCATTCGTAATTTCTCGTCCATGGTTAAGCCTCTCACAGACTTGACTAAAAAGGGGACGGATTTTTCTAGGTGGTCTGACAAAGCTTGTCAAGCATTCTCCTCCTTGAAAAAATGTTTTGCCTCGGCACCCATACTCATTCAACCGGATGCGTCACAGCCATTCATTGTAGAGGTAGACGCTTCCGAGGTAGGGGTGGGAGCAGTATTGTCACAAGGTTCGTCCCCTGGTAAGTGGCATCCGTGCGCCTTTTTCTCTAAAAAATTGTCGTCCGCTGAGAGGAATTACGATGTCGGCAATAGGGAACTCTTGGCCATTAAGTTAGCTTTTGAGGAGTGGCGCCATTTTTTGGAGGGGGCAGTCCATCCGGTCACCGTCATCACCGATCACAAGAACCTGCTATATCTGGAGTCCGCGAAACGTCTGAATCCCAGACAAGCTAGGTGGTCATTGTTTTTTACCAGGTTTAATTTTGTCGTTACATATCGTCCTGGGTCAAAAAATGTAAAGGCGGATGCCTTATCTCGTAGTTTCCCTGGGGCCGGGAATACGGACGACCCGATTCCTATCCTTCAGGAGGGGGTGGTGGTTTCGGCAGTATGCTCTGAGCTGGAGGAGGAGGTATTGGAGGCTCAGGGGGACGCCCCTGTTGGACCTCCGGGGAGACTGTTTGTTCCAGATCAGTTGCGACAAAAGGTGATCGAGGCACACCATAACTCAGTTTTTGCAGGACACCCGGGGAGTAGAGCAACTGTGGATCTCCTCTCGCGTCGGTTTTGGTGGCCTAACTTACATAAGGAGGTGGTAACTTTTGTCGCGTCCTGTGGGGTTTGTGCGCGCTCTAAGACCTCACATACCCGTCCGTCTGGGGCCCTCTTACCTTTGAAGATCCCGGAGCGTCCTTGGACTCATCTGTCTATGGACTTTATTACGGACCTCCCTCCGTCTTCGGGTAAAACGGTCATACTCGTTGTAGTGGACAGGTTCAGCAAGATGGCACATTTTATCGCTCTTCCGGCTCTCCCTAATGCTAAAACTCTTGCGCAGGTGTTCATTGGGGAGATTGTGAGGCTTCACGGGGTACCCTCCGAGGTGGTGTCTGATCGGGGGTCTCAGTTTGTGTCCAAGTTCTGGAAGGCGTTTTGTGCAGGGCGGGGTATGCATTTGTCGTTCTCATCGGCTTTTCATCCTCAGACCAATGGTCAGACGGAACGTATGAACCAGAGCTTGGAGACATATCTCCGGTGTTTTGTGCCAGAGAACCAGGAGGACTGGGCTTCTTTCTTACCTCTGGCAGAGTTTGCTCTTAATAATAGGCGGAGCGAGTCCACTGGTAAGTCCCCGTTTTTTGGGGCATATGGTTTTCACCCCCAGTTTTGTACTTTCAGTAGGGGGGGCTCTTCGGGGGTTCCTGAGGAGGAACGATTTTCCTCATCACTCGCTTCAGTATGGAGAGGGGTGCTGAAGAATCTGAATACTATGGGGAACCGATACAAACGTATGGCTGATAGGAGGAGAGTGTCTGGTCCGGACCTAAGTGTGAACGATCGGGTATGGTTGTCTACCAGGAATATAAAACTTAAGGTTCCCTCCTGGAAACTGGGTCCCAGGTTCATCGGGCCGTACAGAATCAGTTCTATTATTAATCCGGTGGCATTCCGTCTTGACCTCCCCCCTACGTTTAAAATTCACAACGTGTTCCACAGATCGTTGCTTAAGAGGTATGTGGCGCCGGTGGTACCGTCACCTTTACCTCCCCCTCCAGTGGTGGTCAGGGGTAACTTGGAGTTCCAGGTATCGAGGGTCATCGATTCACGCTTTAATCGCCGGTCCCTTCAGTACCTGGTTCATTGGAAAGGGTATGGTCCTGAGGAGAGGATGTGGGTTCCTGCGTCGGATATTAACGCAGACCGATTAGTTCGGGCCTTCCACACGACTCACCCGGATAAACCTGGCCCTGAGGGTCCGGAGGCCTCTCGTAGAAGGGGGAGTACTGTCACGGGTGTGTCGCCACGAAGATCGTCACGATTACACAGCCTGACTTCTCGCAGCTGACTTTTTGGTGCTTTGTGTTTTTCGGCAGTGAGGGAGTTAATTCTCTCTCTCTCTGTGCTAGACGAGGTCCAGCCTCGCCCAGCTGCAATCAATGCTGCTGTAGTGAGACTCCTTCAAATGCCTGCTGGTCTGTTAGGGAAGTGTCGGTGAAAGTATTTCATGCAGACTAACAGAGCGGATCGTGGCATTTGGAGTTTCAGAGATAAGTGTATTCGGAGAGTTTTTTCCCTTCCTCGCTTTATCATTTATCTCCTTTCCCGTTGGTGTTCCCTCTGTTGTAGTTGTGTAGTTTTTGTTTGCAAGGTGGTTTTGGTTTTTCCCTTGTACTGTCTCGTTCGTCTAAGTACTGTGTGTGGGCATATTATTACTTGTCCCCTTTTGTTGTGATCGGGGTCCTTCTCAGGACTAGATTACTTAGGTGCAGGGATCCTCAGGAGGTAGGGATTACGCTGGCGGCCTGGACCTCTGTACCTTTAACAGTACCTCCTGGTTGAGGGATTAGTCAGGGCCCCAGCTTAGGGTCAGCTTAGGCCCCCTACCTCCAGTATACAGAGACAGCGTGACATCATTGCAATGGTTACCCATCCACTACAGTCTACAATATAAAATTATCTCTCTCATCCACAAAGCACTATACAGTTCTGCACCACTATACATCTCCTCCCTCATCTTTGTCTATCACCCTACTCGTGCTCTCTGCTCTACAACTAATTTAAGACTAACATCCTCCGTAATCCAAACCTCCCAATTCAATCTTCAATAAATCTCTCATGCTGCGCCAATTTTCAGGAAAGCACTACTCCAGATGATCCAATTAATACCTATCCCCACATTTTTAAGTGTGCTTTAAAAAAAACATACCGAAAAGACTATCATCTTATCTCACTAATTTAAGTGTTCCTGTTTGACCTATTTCAAAATATTCTTCAGAATCTGGTCCCTTCTATTCATCTGTTTCCACATCCTCCATGCACGCAATAACACTAGCAACTGCACTTAGAAAAATACTGGCTGATGTCCAGTTTATGCAGCTTTATTTGAAAACCCCTATTTATTATAATGATTGCTGGACTATACATAACAAGTACTTTATACTGATTGTGGCCTCCCTATTTCATTATACTGTAGATTGTACACTTGCGAGAAGGGCCCTCACTCCTACTGTAACTGTTGAACTTTGTGTTACTCGGTAATGTCTTTATTGCCTGTACATGTCCCTGCTTAATTGTAAAGTGCTGAAGAATATGTTGGCACTAAATAAATGAATTTATTATTATTATCTATTATTATCATAGCGTCATTTATTCCATGGAGCTTTACACGTGAAAAGGGGACACATACATGGCACCCCTGCAAGTTCAGTTGCCACAGAGGTACTGCATCTCACCCAGAGGTGTGGTACCCCACTCTCAGGTAAGGATGGAGTACTGCCCGGGACCCACCCACCTGCTTACAACACTACACCCTTCCAGACCAGCAGGCGTGGCAAGATTCACTGCCTTATGCTGAGCCCTGTCCCTGGTCGGAAGTGAGGGGGAACCGAGACAGGTGGAACCATGTAGTGGGTGTGGGTGGAGGAAGCATAACAGGGGAGCACTTCAGTAGGAGTAAAAAGTGGAGCCATCTTGGGAGAGTGAGTCCAGTCAGAGAGTTCAGTGAGGAGAGAGTGTAGAGCAGGAGCTCTGTAGGAGCATTGCTCAGGGAAGAGGGCCTAGATTGAGAGGCCCAGGAGGACTGGCTGGAGGAGGAAGGGAGCAGAGGAAGGCTCCAGAAGTGAGGGGATCCCAGGGCATGGCGAGTGTGGAAGCCACCCATGAGCCCAAATCTACAGGAATGTGGAGGGATCAGGCCGCAAAAGGGGACCGGCCCCTAGCTAGTGGAGAACTACAAGGCTCAGCTATAAACCGGAGGCTTCTGTACTTTCAGGGTGCAGCTGCTCACAACCGTAACTACTAGTCACTAAAAAGGTAACCACATAAGATTCAGGGGACTGCAGGTTGCCCCCCAAAATCCGAGGTTACCGTCTTGGGACACTGGTTGCGAGGCGCAGGGCAGGAGGGTGAGAGCCAGCGCAGGAAGACGACCGAGGAAGGCACACAGACCAGAGTCCCATTACATACTCCTGAAACACCTGGGCATTTGCTGAACCCCTGCCTTGGTAAACACAGGACGGCGTGGGAGGTTACCCTGGTCCTGGTAACCTGGAGTTCAACAACTGTGAGTAAACCTTGAAGACTGCACCCCACCGTGCCCTAGAATTATTATCTGCGCCATCACCTGCACTAGACTGCACAGCAACATCTACCTCATTAAACATCTTACTGCCCTGGAGCTAAGCTCTGCCTGTGGAGAGCTGAACCAACTCTGCTGCATCACCATCAGCTCCAGAGGATCTGCACCGCAGCGGCGGCCCCATATAGCCGCATACCACAGGTGGCGTCATGAACATTATATAAAAACTATATTCCCTTTACTTATTCCCCCTTTTTTTGACCGCCCTGAGTCACAGACCGGGTCACCGCCACTGTGACATCCCCCAGCATCGACCAGCCCGGCTACAGAGTACCCCACGGCCCAGGGGGTGCATCACATAGCGAAACAAAAATTACAGTAATCTTGAACAAAAATGAGTAAGTGACTGGTACAGGAGGAAAGAGGACCCTGACCGTGAAGGCTCACAATCTACACGGGATCTGCGAGGATACAGTAGGTCGGGGTAGAGGTTGTCATGCAGCAGTTTGGTCGAACAAGGGTTCTGCAGATGGTAGGCTTGTCAGAAGAGGTAGGTCTTCAGGTTCCTTTTAAAGGTTTGGATGGTAGGCAAGAGTCTGATATGTTGTGGCAGAGAGTTCCAGAGTAGGGGGGATGAATGGGAGAAATCTTGTATGCGACTGTGGAAAAAGGAGATAAGAGGGGAATAGAGAAGGAGATCTTGTGAGAATTGGAGGTTGCATGCAGGTAATTCCCGGGAGACTAGGTCACAGATGTATGGAAGAGACAGGTTGCGGATAGCTTTGTATGCCAAGGTTAGGGTTTTGAACTGGATTCCCTGGGCTATGGGAAGCCAGTGAATGGATTTTCAAAGAGAAGAGGCCAGGGAATAGTGTGGGGATAAGTGGATTAGTCAGGCAGAAGAGTTTAGGATAGATTGGAAGGGTGCAAGAGTGTTAGAGGAGAGGCCACAAAGCAAGAGGTTGCAGTAGTCAAGGCGGGATATGATGAGGGCGTGCACTAGGGTTTTTGCAGATTCTTTGTTGAGGAATGTGCAGATGAGGGAGATATTTTTGAGTTGGAGTCGGCAGGAAGTGGAAAGGGTTTGGATATGTTACCCCGAGGCAGCAAGCTTGTGGTACTGTGGAGAGTGGGCAGTCATTAATTTTGATGGATAGGTCAGATGGGGGGGTTGAGTGAGGTGGAGGAAAGGTGATGAATTCAGTTTTATCCATGTTAAGTTTTAGAAATCAAGCAGAGAATAAGGATTAAATAGCGGACAGACATTGTGGGATTCTGGTTAGTAAGGAGTTGATAATGGGACCAGAGAGGTAGATCTCTGTGTCATCAGCATAGAGGTGATACTGAAAGCAGTGAGACTCTATGAGCTGTCCCAGGCCAAAGGGGTAGATGGAGAAGAGCAGGGACCCTAGAATTGAGCCTTGAAAGACACTGACAGATAGGGGGCGAGATGAGGAGGTGGTGTGTGAGTGGGAAACGCTGAATGTCCAGTTTCTTAGGTATGAAGAGATCAAAGATAGGGCCAAGTTTGTGATGCCAAGAGATGAGAGAGTCTGTAGTAAGAGGGAATGGTCCACTGTGTTGAAGGCAGATGACAGGTCCAGGAGGAGGAGGACAGAATAGTGTCTTTTGGATTTGGCAGTTAAAAGGTCAGTGGTAACTTTAGTCAGGGCATTCTCAGTGGAATGGTGAGGTCAGAAACCAGATTGTAAGCAGTCAAAGAGGGAGAAGTAGGAAAGTTGGGAGGATAGTTCAAGATGTATGTGTTGTTCTAGTAGTTTTGAGGCATAGGGGAGAATTGATATGGGGCGATAACTAGACAGAGAGGATGGGTGAAGGGAGGGATTTTTGAGAATAGGTGTGATCAAGACGTGTTTGAAGCATTAAGGTAAGACACCAGTTGTTAGTGATAGGTTGAAGAGGTAGATTAGGGTTAGGGTGAAGACTGTTGTAAGGTTTGGGATGAGGTGGGACAGGATTGGGTCAAGTTCACAGGTGTTGAGGTGTGATTTGGAGAGTAAAGAGGAAAGATGATCTTCTGTAATGGCGGAGAAGCTGGTTTTGGAGGAGGAGGATTGAGCAGTTTTCAGGAGAGGTTGTGGAACTTTAGGCAAAAGCTTTGTTTGATGGTGTCAATCTTCTGCTTGAAGAATGAGGCAGAGTATTCGCCTATGATGAGAGGAGAGGGAGGAGGCACTGGGGGACAGAGGAGAAAATTGAAAGTGTTGAATAGCTGTTTAGGGTTGTGAGACAAAAGATATGCGAGATGAGAAGTAGGTTTGTTTTGCTGCAGAGTGTGCACTTGAAAGTGCTCATTGCAGTGGGACTTTTTCCATCTCCACTCAGCAAGGGTTGCCTTTTGATTGTGCGAGCTTTGGTATGTGTTGAGGGGCGACCGAGAACTGCAGCTGTTGTGGCGTTAGATAAAGCGGCAGCAACATCTGCATCGAGTAAGGAACTTATGTCTGTAAGAGGGAGAAGGGGTTCTGATAGTGAGTGTAGGTTGAAGTGTTTGAGATTTCTGCATGGGTATGCAAGTTTGTGGAGTGGAGATTTTGGACCTGGAGAGGAGAATGAAGAGAATGTAAGTAAGTTGTGGTCAAAAAAAGGGAGAGGTAAGTAAGAAAGGTTAGATAGGGAACAGAGGCGGCTGAAGATGAGGTCCAGTGTGTGGCCATCTTTGTGAGTGACTGCTGAAGACCATTGAGTGAGGCTGAAGGAGGAAGTGTGAGATAAAAGTTTACAGATAGATGAGTGGGAAGTATCAATGGGGATGTTGAAGTCACCCATGATGATAGTGGGGATGTCAGCGGTAAAGAAGTGAAGTATCCAGGTGGTGAAGTGGTTGAAGAAGATTGTGGCTGGCCTTGGGGCGGTAAATGAGAACTAGTTGGAGGTTGGAGTGGATGTTGATGCGCACACAGTGCACCTGAAAAAAGGGGAGAGTAACGGAGGATGGCAGTGGAATTTGGGTGAAGGAGCAGTTATCTGACTGGAGAAAACCAACTCCTCCTTCATGCTTGCTGCTGGGACGAGGTGTGTGGGAAAGGTGGAATCCACCATACGAAAGTGCAGCTGGAGAGGCTGTGTCAGGGGGCTGAGCCAGGTTTCAGTGATGCCGAGGAAGGAAAGTTTTTTAATAAGGAAAAGGTCATGGATGTATGAAAGTTTGTTGCAGACAAAGCGAGTGTTCCATAGAGCTCCTGTTAGTGGGACTGGGAAAACAGGGGCTGTGCTGATAGATATAAGGTTAAAGTGGTTGCGGAAATTTGTGATAGATCATAGATAGGAGGAAGAAGTGACTGTGGGAATGTTGTGAGGGGGGCCAGGATTTGGAGAGATATCTCTGGCAGTGAGGAGAAGCAGAGAAAGTGTTAGTACATGGGAGCAGGAGAAGGCATGAGATGGATGTCTGTGTTCTGAGACAAAGGATTGTATGATGAGGAACAGATCTGAGGAGGAGGTGAGGTGGATGGGGAGGATGGAGGGAGAGATAACCAGTTCATTACTAGGTGTAGGGATTAGGGGATTAGTAGGAAGTGAAGGACTATAGGGGTGATAGTGAAAACAAACAGAAATATTATTTATTTTGACTGTGTATCCACTTTCCTTCAGTTCCCTTCTGGTTCAATTCTGGCATAATTCAGTGCATCACACTTATACGACACATTTGGATGATACAGGGCAGACTACGTCGGCAGATTCCTTATTCACAATATATTTGTTAACAAATGCATTCAGGTGTGAAGTAGAGGGGAGAGACCTCAGTTCATCTTTATCATGAAAACAAAATAAGAGAGGGAGGGATGAAAAGTGTGATGAGACAGTATGGGGAAGGGGGGATGTGTGAAGGGACAGTATGAGAACGCAGGGATGTGTGAAGAAACAGTATGGGGAAGGGGTGAAATGTATGAGGAGACAGAATGTTGGGGGTGGGTGAAATGTATGAGAAGACAGTATCAGGAGGGGGAAATGTTTGATGTTCATCTTTGACTTACTTTTATTAAGCAGCTTGCAACACAATTTGTCCCCTTAACCCACGAGAAGAACATTCATGCCTGAATTTGCATTTAAAACCAAAATTAAGTCCTCATTTGTTGAATGAAAAAAAGGTTCTTTTTATATCTCCGCTGAATGTCCTGAATAGAGATGAGCGAACCAAAGCTGTAAAGTTCGGGGTCTGTACTGGACACCTAGTGTCCATGCACTGATCCCGGACATCGACCCCATACATGGACTTCTCCTGGAAATCCGTATTACTGTTCAGGTTTGGCAGCCCAAACAAAGCTTGTTGAAAGGCTGCAGCGCAGCCTATCATCAAACTTTTCCTGTGGGCACTTTTGGCCCCATCACAGCAATGTCAAGGGGTTGGCATAGCTGTGATTGGCCGGCAACCATCTAAAAAAATAAAATCAATTAAAAAAAACGTGGGGTGCCCTCTATTTTTGATAAAAAGTACAAGTAAGTGCCCTCAGCTGTTTGGTTTATCTTGGCCGGTTATCAAAAATAAAGCGGCCCCTCTCATTTTTTCTTTTAAATTACTTAAGTAAATAATTTTAAAAAACGTCGTGGAGTCCCCCTTCATTTTTGATAACCAGCCAAGCTAAGGCAGACAGCTGGGGGCTGGTATTCTCAGGCAGGGAAGGTCAATTGATATTTGACCCTCCCAGCCTAAAAATAGAAGCCTGCAGTCGCCCCAGAAAAGGTGCATTCATTAAGTACGCCAATTCTGGTTTGCCAGGTTCTTCCCGCTCGCCCTGGTGCAATGACAAGCAGGGTAATATTTTAGGTTTGACGCCAGCTTTTAATGTCCGCTGAAATCAAGCCCAGAGGTTAGTAATGGAGAGGTGTCTATCTGATACTTCCATTACTAACTCCGTAGTCAAAAGTAAGACACACACAGAGAAAAGTCCTTTAATTGAACAAAACACTCCCTGACAAATCCCCTCTTTACCCATTTATTAAGATAAAATTAAAAGTAAAAAATAAAAGTAATCCATACTAGTGATGAGCGAACATGCTCGCTACTGCTCGGTGCTCACCCAAGCATCTCACTGCTCGAGATGCTCGGCGCTCGCCGAGTATTTCCGGGGTTGCTCGACGGGAGCTCGGGTCCCCTCCCTGCAAGTTTGTCACTCTTTAGAGAGCCAATGAACATGTAGGGATTGTCTGCCACTCACTGTAATGCCGCAGCCATATTGGTTGTGGGCATTACAGTGATTGACTGGCCGCACAGCGTCATTAGGTCTATCAGACCTGGCACCACCATGCTCGTCACAATTCAACTCTGGAATCAGGCAGTGTAGGGAGAGAGGCTACTGAGCTAGGGGAAATTTTCTTGTTTCTTAGTTAGTGTAGGTATACCATCATATATTATTCACATATCCATCTCAACTAACAGTCCTTCTGAGGACTAATCCAGCTGCATAGATATCAGTGCTAGGCAGGCAGACAGTGTGTGTGGCAGACTGCAGTGCATATTGCAAGAGGGTCCATTCCAGTTCTGTCTGCTGGTGCTTTTACAGATATTTCTAGAAATAGCCCCAGGTATCAGGGGCTAGGAATATTTTTTTTTGGATCTTAATTCTGATTATTTGCTTAAAAAGCAATCCAGAGAACACCGATTTTCTGCTCCATCTGCTTGTTGCCACTGTAGAATACAGCCAGATCCTTTCCATATGACAGTGCTAAAAATCCAGCTATTTAAAACTGTGGTTTGTCCGATACAGATCACATATACAGTACAGACCAAAAGTTTGGACACACCTTCTCATTTAAAGATTTTTCTGTATTTTCATGACTATGAAAATTGTACATTCACACTGAAGGCATCAAAACTATGAATTAACACATGTGGAATTATATACTTAACAAAAAAAGTGTGAAACAACTGAAAATATGTCTTATATTCTAGGTTCTTCAAAGTAGCCACCTTTTGCTTTGATGACTGCTTTGCACACTCTTGGCATTCTCTTGATGAGCTTCAAGAGGTAGTCACCGGAAATGGTTTTCACTTCACAGGTGTGCCCTGTCAGGTTTAATAAGTGGGAGTTCTTGCCTTATAAATGGGGTTCGGATCATCAGCTGTGTTGTGCAGAAGTCTGGTGGATACACAGCTGATAGTCCTACTAAATAGACTGTTAGAATTTGTATTATGGCAAGAAAAAAGCAGCTAAGTAAAGAAAAATGAGTGGCCATCATTACTTTAAGAAATGAAGGTCAGTCAATGCAAAAAATTGGTAAAACTTTGAAAGTGTCCCCAAGTGCAGATGCAAAAACCATCAAGCGCTGCAAGAAACTGGCTCACATGAGGACTGCCCCAGGAAAGGAAGACCAAGAGTCACCTCTGCTTCTGAGGATAAGTTTATCCGAGTCACCAGCCTCAAAAATCGCAGGTTAACAGCAGCTCAGATTAGAGACCAGGTCAATGCCACACAGAGTTCTAGCAGCAGACACATCTCTTCAACAACTGTTAAGAGGAGACTTTGTGCAGCAGGCCTTCATGGTAAAATAGCTGCTAGGAAACCACTGCTAAGGACAGGCAACAAGCAGAAGAGACTTATTTGGGCTAAAGAACACAAGGAATGGACATTAGACCAGTGGAAATCTGTGCTTTGGTCTGATGAGTCTAAATTTGAGATCTTTGGTTCCAACCACCGTGTCTTTGTGCGATGCAGAAAAGGTGAACGGATGGACTCTACATGTCTGGTTCCCACCGAGAAGCATGGAGGAGGAGGTGTGATGGTGTGGGGGTGCTTTGCTGGTGACACTGTTGGGGATTTATTCAAAATTGAAGGCATACTGAACCAGCATGGCTACAACAGCATCTTGCAGCGGCATGCTATTCCATCCGGTTTGCGTTTAGTTGGACCAGCATTTATTTTTCAACAGGACAATGACCCCAAACACACCTCCAGGCTGTGTAAGGGCTATTTGACCAAGAAGGAGAATGATGGGGTGCTACGCCAGATGACCTGGCCTCCACAGTCACCAGACCTGAACCCAATCGAGATGATTTGGGGTGAGCTGGACCGCAGAGTGAAGGCAAAAGGGCCAACAAGTGCTAAGCATCTCTGGGAACTCCTTCAAGATTGTTGGAAGACCATTTCCATTGACTACCTCTTGAAGCTCATCAAGAGAATGCCAAGAGTGTGCAAAGCAGTCATCAGAGCAAAAGGTGGCTACTTTGAAGAACCTAGAATATAAGACATATTTTCAGTTGTTTCACACTTTTTTGTTAAGTATATAATTCCACATGTGTTAATTCATAGTTTTGATGCCTTCAGTGTGAATGTACAATTTTCATAGTCATGAAAATACAGAAAAATCTTGAAATGAGAAGGTGTGTCCAAACTTTTGGTCTGTACTGTAAGTGCGCTGAAAATTCTGCTATTTCTGGCCTCCATTGAAATTTTGTTGCAGTATGTCAGCGAAGTTATTGATACGAGGTCGCTGTTAAAAATAGTTACCTACAGGCCAGCTATTTAAAACTGTGGTTTGTCCGTCACATGGATCACATATAAGTGCACTGAAAATTCAGCCATTTCTGGCCTCCATTTAAATTTTGTTGCATTGTGTCAGTGAAGTTATTGACATGAGGTCGCTGTGAAAAATAGTAACCTACAGGCCAGATATTTAAAACTGTGGTTTTCCATCACACGTATCACATTGAAGTGTACTCCAAATTCAGCCATTTCTGTCCTCCATTTAAATTTTGTTGGAGTGTGTCAGTGAAGTTATTGACACGAGGTTGCTGTGAAAAATAGTAACCTACAGGGCAGCTATTTGAAACTGTCGTTTTCCGTCACACATATCACATATCACTGCGGTTCAAATCCAGCCATTTGTAGTGAAAAATATTGTCCTCAATTTAAAATGGGCAAGGCATGTGGCAAGGAACGGGGAAGTGGACGTGATGGTGATTATGGTGCATGCAGAGGACGAGATCGAGGCCGAGGCCATGGGCTAGCTAAAATTGTGCCACAGCAAACACCCACATCTTCTCGCTCGACCTTCCTGTCCCAATTAATAGGGGACCACAGAACACCTCTATTGAACACAGAGCAGTGTGAAAAGGTTATTGGTTGGATAGCAGATAATGCTTCCAGTCACTTAGCGACCACCACCATCACCCTGTCTTCCACACGGTCAAGTCTCAGTAGCCGTGAGTCTGGATTGCATATTCCTCACCCTGATCCTCCTTCCTCGCACCATGCCGAGAGACTGGAAACAAATGATCCCACACTTGGACACTCTGAAGATCTTTTCACTTTTCCATTTATAGATTCGGGCCTCTTGCCCGGACCATTTGAAGCGGGGCAAGAGGAGATCGCATGCAGCGATGCCCAAATATTTTAGCAACCACGGTCACACAAAGGCGACGGCGGGAAACTGTCACAAGAGGTGGACAATGATGAGACACAATTGCCAGAAAATCAGGAGGAGGACCAGGGTGCGGAAGTGGAAGACGAGGTCTTGGATGATATAGTAACTGACCCAACCTGGCAGGGGGACATACAGAGCGAGGACAGAAGCACATAGGGGGAGGGATGCATAGCACCACAACAGGCAGGAAGAAGCAGTGTGGTGGCCGCAGACAGAAAGCGGGCAATCGTTCCCCGTAACATCAACACAACGGAAGTTGCCAGTACAACTGCTAAGTCTTCCCGAGTCTGGTTGTTTTTTAAAGACTCTGCTGATAACCTCAAAAAGGCCATTTGCACCACCTGTCAGGCCACCATCAGCAGTGGTAGCAAAACTAGCAGCCTGACCACCACCAGCATGATCAGGCACATGGCAGCAAGTCACCAGACTAAGTGGGCTGAGCCCCAGGGACCAGCAACAGAGTCTGCGGGTGGCACCACTGCTTCTTCCACTGTTGTGCATGCAAGTCAATCCTCTGTCTATGGTGCATGTGAAGATGCCTCCTGCCCTGTCATTGCACACTCTCAAATAGCATGACCAGCAAGCATGTCCATGTCCTTGTCTCAACGCAGCGTTCAGTTGTCCCTACCCCAGTCCTTGGAATGCATGAGCAAATATGCAGCCAACGCCCCACAGGCCACACTACTAAATTCACACATTTCGCGACTGCTTGCACTCGAAATGTTGCCTTTTAGGCTCGTGTGAAGGAAGGTTTCCGCAACTTGATGGCGGCGGCCGTCTCTCGGTACTCGTTCCCCAGTGGCCACTATTTCTCCTGGCGTGCCATCTCCCCATTACACGAGCACGTGTCCCACAACATTAGCTGTGCCCTCAACAACGCAGTTACTGGGAAAGTCCACCTAACTATAGAAACGTGGATAAGTGCTTGTGGGCTGGGACGGTACATCTCGCTGACGGCAAACTGGGTTAACATAGTGGAAGCCGGGACCCAGTTGGACCTTGGGATGGAACATGTCCTTCCGATGCCGATGATTGCTTGCCCTAGGTCAATCTGGGTTGCACCCACATTATACAGCACTTGCACCTCCTCCTCTTCAGCATTCATCTCTGAAATGACCACATCAGTCGCAAGCTGGAAGCACTGCAGCACTGCCTCGGCCAAGAGGCTGTGCTGAAGCTAATATGCTTAGGTAACAAACCGCACAACGCTGAAAAGTTGTGGACAGCTCTGAAAGAGCAGGCAGATCTGTGACTGACACCTCTAAACCTACATCCAGGCATGGTCGTATGTGACAATGGCCAGAATCTGGTGGCGGCTCTGAGGCGAGGCGAGCTCACACACGTAATAGGAGGAGGAGCTAGTTTCATGCTCTATAGATGGTACTACCTGCACAACTGTCATATCGTCTGTTCAGCATGGATGGCCTAAGGACAGGGAGGAGGAGGAGGAGGAGAGCATGGTCAGTCGTCCTCTTGGTGAGGACACGAAAGTCTAGCCTGTTAGCAGTCTGGTATGCATGGCTGAGTTTATATTAAGCTGCCTTTCCCGTGACCCTCGCGTTCTCCAAGTTTGGGTGACAGTCATTACTGGTTGGTGACACTTCTAGACCTAAGCTACAAGGATAACTTTCTATCTCTTATTCCTGAGGCAGACAGGTCTACTAAAATTGGGAAGTTCAGAAGACTCTTGTTGCAGAACTATTAAAAAAATTCCCATATGAAAATGCTGGCAGCAGAGGTCACAGTTTATTGGACAACCAAGGAGTACAGGCGAGAGAGACACAAATCCAATCCAGCAGAGGCAGGGGAACACTGTCAAAGTTCTCCAACAGTTTTCTCAGACCCTCCCATCTTACAGGCCCTGAGGCATGGGGTACTCTAGCCCTGTAAAAATTTTAAAAATAGGCTTTGTGACTTTCAGAGTCCCTCCATCATAAATGAAATAGGATGTGTCTGATGATGTGTCACACACTACATGGCCAGATAAGGTTGTAAAAAGTTGTAAAATGACATTTCCCAGTGAATTCATTTGTCTTGGTTGAAAGCAATGCAAAACTGCAAAAACGCATAAAAAATGCTACGTGTGAACATAGCCCAAGGTGTTGAGGAGCGTTTTTGTTTTTGTATATTTATTTTGCCTTATATACAAGTCATTACCCTGGAAAGGATGTTCCTTAACATATTTCCCAGGAAAATCCATTTTGGTTTTGTTATTGTATGTTTTATTGTGAGTCCGTAAAAGTGGCGTAACACCTCTGACAACATTGTTGACAGCAGTGAACTGGGAGTCAAAAATGCTTCTAAGGTCTTTCCCATGCCGTTCCCATGTCATTTGAGCACTGTTTCCATCGATTTGGGTAATTTTTAGGCCCTCTGCAGACCGCCGGGGGCAGCCGCCGGAAAAATGTTCGCGTTTCCCATAGACTTACATTGAACTCGTTGCTCGACCTGAGCATAGAGTACCCAAGCATTTTAGTGTTCGCCCATCACTAATCCTTACATGTCCACTGTTAATCCATAATGATGAGGTCCCATGACTCTGCTACATCTGGATGCTGTGATGAGTGGTGACATCAAGAACATGATCAATCACCATGGTGTGTGGAGCACAGTGAGCTTAGCATGAGAACCTCCGGCTGCAGTGATAAATATTGACGAGCATGCTCGCTACTGCTTGGTGCTCGCCCCGAGCATCTCACTGCTCGAGATGCTCGGTGCTCTCCGAGTATTTCCGGGTTGCTCGGGCGGGAACTCAGGTCCCCTCCCTGCATGTTTAGAGCTCTTTAGAGAGCCAATGAACATGCAGGGATTGCCTGCCATGCACTGTAATCCCATAGCCATGTTGTTTGTGGGCATTACAGTGATTGGCTGACCACACAGCATCATCAGGTCTATATCAGACCTGGCGCCGCCATGCTCGTCACAGTCACTCCGGATCAGACAGTGTAGGGAGAGCTGCTGCTGTGTCAGGGAGAGATTTGATCATGTATTAGTTAGTGTAGGGAGAAAAACTCTACATTACACATATCCATCTTAACAAACAGTCCTTCTGAGGACTAATCCATCTGCAGAGATATCAGGCAGGCAAGGTGTATAGGCAGGCGGTGTATATAGATGACCGCAGTGCATATAGCACAAGAGGCTCCATTCCAATTCTGCCTTCTGCTGCTGTTAGATATTTCTATACAAAGGCCCAGGTCTCAGGGGCCAGGAATACTTCTCTTTTGATCTTAATCCTCATTATTTGCTTAAAAAGCAATCCAGAGAACACCATTTTTTTGCGCCATTTGCTTGTTGGCACTGCAGAATACAGCCAGGTCCTTTCCATATTAGAGCGCTAGAAATCCAGCTATTTAAAACTGTGTTTTCTCTGTCAAACTGATCACATATACAGTACAGACCAAAAGTTTGGACACACCTTCACATTTAAAGATTTTTCTGTATTTTCATGACTATGAAAATTGTACATTCACACTGAAGGCATCAAAACTATGAATTAACACATGTGGAATTATATACTTAACAAAAAAGTGTGAAACAACTGAAAATATGTCTTATATTCTAGGTTCTTCAAAGTAGCCACCTTTTGCCTTGATGACTGCTTTGCACACTCTTGGCATTCTCTTGATGAGCTTCAAGAGGTAGTCACCGGAAATGGTTTTCACTTCACAGGTGTGCCCTGTCAGGTTTAATAAGTGGGATTTCTTGCCTTATAAATGGTGTTGGGACCATCAGTTGTGTTGTGCAGAAGTCTGGTGGATACACAGCTGATAGTGCTACTGAATAGACTGTTAGAATTTGTATTATGGCAAGAAAAAAGCAGCTAAGTAAAGAAAAACGTGTGGCCATCATTACTTTAAGAAATGAAGGTCAGTCAGTTCGAAAAATTGGGAAAACTTTGAAAGTGTCCCCAAGTGCAGTTGCAAAAATCATCAAGCGCTACAAAGAAACTGGCTCACATGGGGACCGCCACAGGAAAGGAAGACCAAGAGTCACCTCTGCTTCTGAGGATAAGTTTATCCGAGTCACCAGCCTCAGAAATCGCAGGTTAACAGCAGCTCAGATTAGAGACCAGGTCAATGCCACTCAGAGTTCTAGCAGCAGACACATCTCTTCAACAACTGTTAAGAGGAGACTTTGTGCAGCAGGCCTTCATGGTAAAATAGCTGCTAGGAAACCACTGCTAAGGACAGGCAACAAGCAGAAGAGACTTGTTTGGGCTAAAGAACACAAGGAATGGACATTAGACCAGTGGGAATCTGTGCTTTGGTCTGATGAGTCCAAATTTGAGATCTTTGGTTCCAACCACCGTGTCTTTGTGCGACGCAGAAAAGGTGAACGGATGGACTCTACATGCCTGGTTCCCACCGTGAAGCATGGAGGAGGAGGTGTGATGGTGCTTTGCTGGTGACTCTGTTGGGGATTTATTCAAAATTGAAGGCATACTGAACCAGCATGGCTACCACAGCATCTTGCAGCGGCATGCTATTCCATCCAGTTTGCGTTTAGTTGGACCATCATTTATTTTTCAACAGGACAATGACCCCAAACCCACCTCCAGGCTGTGTAAGGGCTATTTGGCCAAGAGGGAGAGTGATGGGGGGCTACGCCAGATGACCTGGCCTCCACAGTCACCAGACCTGAACCCAATCAAGATGGTTTGGGGTGAGCTGGACCGCAAAGGGCCAACAAGTGCTAAGCATCTCTGGGAACTCCTTCAAGATTGTTGGAAGACCATTTCCGGTGACTACCTCTTGAAGCTCATCAAGAGAATGCCAAGAGTGTGCAAAGAAGTCATTAAAGCACAACGTGGCTACTTTGAAGAACCTAGAATATAAGACATATTTTCAGGTGTTTCACACTTTTTTGTTAAGTATATAATTCCACATGTGTTAATTCATAGTTTTGATGCCTTCAGTGTGAATATACAATTTTCATAGTCATGAAAATACAGAAAAATCTTTAAATGAGAAGGTGTGTCCAAACTTTTGGTCTGTACTGTACGTTGTCAAAAAATACTGCCATTTCTGGCATCCATTAAAAATTTCCTTTAGTGTGTCATTGAAGCAATTCACCAGTTTGCTGTTCAAACTACTTACCTACAGGCCAGGTAATTAAAACTGTGTTTTCTCCATCACACGGATCACATATACGTTGTCAGAAAATACTGCCATTTCTGGCCTCCATTAAAAATTTCCTTTAGTGTGCCATTGAAGCAATTCACACCAGTTTGCTGTTAAAACTAGTTACCTACGGGCCAGGTATTTAAAACACTGTTTTCTCCATCACATGGATCACATATACATTGTCAGAAAATACTGACATTTCTTGCCTACATTAAAATTTACTTCAGCGTGTCATTGAAGCAATTCACCGCAGTTTGGTGTTCAAACTACTTATCTACAGGCCAGGTATTTAAAACTCAGTTTTCTCTGACACACGGATTACATATAAGTTTGCTCTAAACTCAGTCATTTGTAGTGAGCGTGGAAGATACGGTCCTCCATTTAAAATGGGCAAGGCACGTGGCAAGGGATGGGGAACTGGACGTGATGGTAATTGTGCATGCAGAGGCGGAGGACAAGGCCGTGGGCAAGCCGAAATTGTGCCACAACAAACACCCACATCTTCTCGCCTAACCTTCCTGTCCCAATGTCTAGGGGACTGCAGCACACCACTATTGAACCCAGAGCAGCGTCAAAAGGTTGTTGGTTGGATAGCGGATAATGCTTCCTGTCACTTAGCCACCACCACCACCACCACCACCACCCTGTCTTCCACACGGTTAAGTCTCAGTAGCCGTGAGTCTGGACCGCATATTCCTCACCCTGATCCTCCTTCCTCCCACCATGCCGAGTACCCAGAGACGACTGATCCCACACTTGGACACTCTGAAGAGCTGTTAACTCTTCAGTTGATATATTCCGGCCTCTCGCCGGGTCCACTTGAAGCGGGGTAAGAGGAGTTGTAGCGATGCCCAAATATTTGAGCAGCCACGGTCACACGAAGGCAACATTGGGAAAGTGTCACAAGAGGTGGACGATGATGAGACACAATTGCCAGAAAGTCAGGAGGAGGACCAGGGTGCAGAAGTGGAAGACGAGGTGGTGGATGATATAGTAACTGACACAACCTGGCAGGAGAACATGCAGAGCGAGGACAGCAGCACACAGGTGGAGGGAGGCAGAGCACCCCAACAGGCAGGAAGAAACAGTGTGGTGGCCGCAGACAAAAGTCAGGCAACTATTCCCCGTAACACCAACACGAAGGAAGTTGCCAGTACAACTCTTAGGTCTTCCCGAGTCTGATTGTTTTTTAAAGACTCTGCAGATAACCCCAAAAAGGCCATTTGCACCACATGCCAGGCCAGAATCAGCAGGGGTGGCAAAACGACTAGCCTGACAACCATCAGCAAGATTAGGCACATGGCAGCAAAGCACCCGACTTTGCAGGCCGAATCCCAGGGTCCAGGTACAGTGTCTGCGGGTGGCACCATTGCTTCTTCCGCTGTTGGCCGTACCTTGGTATTCGGTCCCCAGCCACCACTATTTCTCCCAGTGTGCAGTCCCCGCATTACACAAGTACGTGTCCCAAAACATTAGCCCTCAACAACGCAGTTACCGGGAAATTTCACCTAACCATGGAGACGTGGACAAGTGTTTGTGGGCAGGGATGGTACATCTCGCTGATGGCACACTGGGTTAACATAGAAAAGCAGGGACCCAGTCAGACCTTGAGATGCAACACGTCCTCCCTATGCCAAGGATTGCGGGCCCTAGGTCAATCAGGGTTGCCCCCACAGTCTACAGCTACTGCACCTCATCCTCCTCAGCCTAGTCCTCCTTTTCAGCCTCCATCTCTGAAATGACCACATCAGTCACAAGCTGGAAGCACTGCAGCACTGCCTTGGCCAAGCGGCAACAGGCTGTGCTGAAGCTAATATGCTTAGGTGACAAACCGCACAATGTTGAAGAGTTGTGGACAGCTCAGAAAGAGCAGGCAGATCTGTGGCTCACACTACTGAACCTACAGCCAGGCATGGTCGTGTGTGACAATGGCTGGAACCTGGTGGTGGCCCTGAGGCGAGCTCACACACATACAATGCCTGGCCCATGTGCTTAACCTTGTGGTCCAGCGGTTTCTCAAATCCTACCCGAAGCTGCAAGATCTGCTTATTAAAGTACGCCGCCTGTGTGCCCATTTTAGAAAGTCACCTACAGCTTCTGCCTCCCTTGCCATGTTTCAGCAGCATTTTCAGCTTCCTGCTCACAGACTGTATTCAGTGTTCATTTCAGACTCCACACATAAGACCTAAGGATTGCACATGAATGTTAGACATATGTACCATCCTCCAAAACTTTGAGGACTCCACCAAGATGGTGAGTGGCGATGACGCCATAATTAGTGTCACCATCCCGCTTCTCTGTCTTCTGAAACTCTCTCTGCTCACAATCAAAGAGGATGCATTGCAGGCGGAGCACGATGAGATGGAGTATGGAATCATATAGGGTGATTACACACAGCCCAGCCTCATCTCATCCCAATGGGGATTGGGTGACAATGAGGAAGAGAAGGAGGAGGAGGAAGAACAGGAGCTACTTCCATGCACTATAGACGGTACAACCTGCACAACTGTCATACAGTCTGTTCAACGTGGATGGCCTGAGCACATAGAGGAGGAGGAGAGCATGGTCAGTCATCCTCTTGGTGAGGACACAGAAGTCTTACCTGTTAGCAGTCTGGCACGCATGGCTGAGTTTATGTTACGCTGCTTTTCCCATGACCCTCGCGTACTCAAAATTTTGGATGACAGTCATTACTGGTTGGTGACACTTCTAGACCCACACTACAAGGAGAACTTAATATCTCTTATTCCTGAGGCGAACGGGTCTACAAAAATGGGGCAGTACCAGAAGGCCCTTGTCTGGGAACTATTAATAAAATTCCCATCTGAAAACACTGGCGGCAGAGGTCACAATTCATTGATCAACCAAGGGCTACAGGCAAGAGAGACACAACTTCAATCGAGCAGAGGCAGGGGATCACTGTCAAAGTTCTGGGAGAATTTTCTCAGCCCCTCCCATCGCACAGGCCCTGAGGCACGGGGTACTCTCACAAGGATTGCAAAGTTTGGGATAATGCTGAGGGAGTACCTTGCTGACCGTACCAACGTCCTCCGTGATTCCTCTGTGCCTTATAATTATTGGGTATCCAAGCTGGATATGTGGAATGAACTGGCTCTCTACGCCTTTGAGGTCCTGGCCTGCCCTGCCACTAGCATTTTATCAAAGCGGGGTTTTAGTGTTGCTGGTGGAATTATAACTGACAAGCGCATCCGCCTGTCAACTGCATATGCTGACAGGCTGACTCTTATGAAAATGAACATGGGCTGGATTGCACCTTTTCACACAAGGGTATATGCTTCCTGATTTTGGCTATTTGCTCCTGTCTTCCTCCTTCTCCTCATCCTCCACCACCATATCACCAGGGTGACCATGGTCCTTGATGCAACATCCATATAATTTTTTTAAAGGGTGTTTATGATGCCCGTAAAAAAAATTTTTATACAGTATGTTCATGTATACCCCCAGTGGTAAATGTTTGTCAGCCCATACACTTAGTGCATGGGCATTACAAGTATAGGAGACCCGCTCCTTTCTAATGGAAACATTTTTTTATGAGGCCCTCCTCCACGTCTCTTCCAAGGGGCATTGTAGTGCCTCCCAATTTTTGGCAGCCCTTGCATTCACTGCATAGGCCAACACTATGGAAAACCCACTTCCTAATAATGGGGACATGTTTTCATGAGGCCCTCTACGTCTCTTCCAAGGTTCATTGGAGTGCCTCCCAATTTTTGGCAAACCTTGCATTCACTGCATAGGCAAACTGAATTGGAAACCCACTTACTAATAATGGGAACATTGTTTTCAGGAGGCCCTCTGACCTCCACGTCTCTACCAAGGGGCATTGGAGTGCCTCCAAATTTTTGCAACCCTTGCATTCACTGCTTAGGCAAACAGTTTGGGAGACCCACTTCCTAATCATGGGAAAAAATTTTCATGATGCCCTCTACATCTCTTCCAAGGGGCATTGGAGTGCCTCCCAATTTTTGGCAATCCCTGCATTCACTGCATAGGCCAACACAATGGGAAACCCACTTCCTAATAATGAGAACATTTTTTTCAGGAGGCCCTTTGACCTCCTCATCCCTTCCAAGGGGCATTGTAGTGCCTACAAATGTTTGGCAACCCTTGCATTCACTGCATAGGCCAACACTATGGGAGACCCACTTCCTAATCATGGGAACATTTTTTCATGATGCCCTCTACGTCTCTTCCAAGGGGCATTGGAGTGCCTCACAATTTTTGGAAACCCTTGCATTCACTGCATAGGCAAACACAATGGGAAACCCACTTCCTAATAATAGGAACATTGTTTTCAAGAGGCCCTCTGACCTCCACGTTTCTTCCAAGGGGCATTGGAGTGCCTCCAAATTTTTGGCAACCCTTGCATTCACTGAATAGGCAAACACAATGGGAGACCCACTTCCTAATAATGGGAACATTCTTTCATGAGGCCCTCTACATCTCTTCCAAGGGGCATTGGAGTGCCTCCCAATTTTTGGCAACCCTTGCATTATCTGCATAGGCAAACACAATGAGAAACTCCCTTCCTAATAATGGGAACATTGGTTTCAGGAGGCCCTCCTCTTAGTCTCTTCAAATGGGTATTGGGGTGCGTCCAAATCTTCAAAGGGGTATTGGGGTATGTCCAAATTTTGGGCAGCCATGCCACTCACTGCATACGCAATAACAATATAGGAGACCCACTCTTTAGTAATGAGAACAACAAAGCCTAGCCAGCTGATGGCTCTCTAAGAATAGTGAGGGCCAACTGCTGGCCCTTTAAGAATAGTAAAGGCCGCCTGATGGCCCTATAAAAATAGGCTTTGTGACTTTCAGAGTCCCTCCTTCATAAATCAAACAGGATGTGTTTGATCATGTCTCACACACCACATGGCCAAATAAAGTTGTAAAATGTTAAAATGACATTTCCCAGTGAATGCATTTGTCACGGTTGAAAACAATGCAAAAGTGCAAAAACGCATCAAAAATGCTACGTGTAAACATAGCCAAAGGTGTGGAGGAGTATTTTTGTTTTTGGTTATTTATTTTGCCCTGGAAAGGATGTTCCTTAACATATTTCCCAGGAAAATCCATTTTGGTTTTGTTTTAGTATGTCTTATTGTGAGTCCGTAAAAATGGCATAATACCTCTGACAACATTGTTGACAGAAGTGGCCTGGGAGTCATAAATGCTTCCAGGGGTCTTCCCCATGCTGTTCCCATACCATTTGAGCACTCTTCCCATTGATTTATTCAAATTTAGGCCCTCTGCAGACCGCCAGGGGCCGCCGCCTGAAAAATGCTAGAGTTTCCCATAGACTTACTTTGGGCTCGTTGCTCGGGTCAAGCACCCGAGTGTTCCAATGTGCTCGACCCGAGCAATGAGCACTCGAGCATTTTAGTGCTCGCCAATCACTAATGACAAGCAGTTTCATCAAAGAGCAGTCTGTCCCAATATTCAAAGGGGCCATAAAGATATTGAGCACTACAGATATGCTACAGTATTAAAGATATTGAAGTAAATATTGAGGACCACAGCTCTGGTTCGGTAGTGGTAGTCAGGACAGGGAATGGCAGACCCGTGGAAGTTTGGGTCCATTGGGTTTGGACGAACTTTATAAAAAAGTTCAGTTCAGTTACCAGAACGGTGCCCGAACTTGAACCCAGACTCCATTCAATTGAATGGAGGTCCAAATATCCAGAGGTTCCCATGCTGTCATCTTTGTGAACAGCGGTAACCTTACTGATGTTACCACCAGTGACAGCTCTGCGACCAGCGGTAAACAGTTTACCGCCGGTTAAGTGTTGGCTGATGACTACTACTCTCATTAGCGTATGTCTGATAGCAGCAAGAGCAGGCGATGATAGTATTCACCAGCATAGTAAGAAAGATGTTAGTGTAGACATATAATTTGTGCAGTGCACGTGTAACTTACTATACATGTATTTAGCTAATGCATAAAAGAAAAAAATGGCATAAGGTCCCCCTTATCTTTAATACCCAATTGAGGGAAAGCAGAGAGCTGAAGGCTGGTGTTATTATTTTGGAAGGGGTCAATAAATGTGAATCTTCCCAGGCAATTAATATCAGTTCACAGCGGTCGGCCAACCCTTTACTGGTTACTATAAAGCGGCAATCCCCCAAAAAATGATGTGGGGTCCCCCCTATTTTTGATGCCCATCAAAGGTTAAGCAGACAGCTCAGCCCCCAGCTCTCTGCTTTGCCTTAGTTGGTTATTAAAAATAGAGGGTCCCATCATAATTTTTTTTAGAGTCCCTCCATTTGTAATAACCAGCAAAGGCAAAGCCGACAGTTGGGGGCTGATATTAATAGGTTGGGAAGGTCCATAGATATTGGAACCTTCCCAGAATAATTAACACCAGCTCACAGCAGTCTGTTTTCCTTTGGCTGGTTATTAAAAATAGGGGGGACCCCACATTTTTTAAATTTATTTATTAAAAAATACAGTAAAATGCACACCCAAGGTAACCTTAGTTCACCGCCTCCAGGTTTTCCAGCGCCTGGAAACTCCAGCAACTTTAAAGACTCACTTAAAGTTTTCCATAAGTTTTCCGGGCCTCAGAGTTGCCGGGAGACCCGGTGGCTGTGAAAACTGAGTTCACAGCCATCGGGTCTCATGGTAGTTCGAGTGCCGGATTGATGAGTGCTGGAGTCGCAGATGTTCAGTCCCGCACTGGCGCTGTGCAGCGTGAGAACCAGGTGTTATGAACTCAGGTGACCTTACAGTAAGCTTATCACAGGTTACAGGCTGGCTCACACAGACATTACCTTGAGAACCACTGCCTGTGACCTGCGATAACTTTAATTAGGTCACTATTAGTGATGAGCGAGCACTAAAATGCTCGGGTACTCATTGCTCGGGTCGAGCAAATTGGAATACTCGGGTGCTGGACCCGAGCAACGAGCCCATTGCAAGTCTAGGGGAAACTCAAGCATTTTTCAGGCTTCTCCCCCCGGCGGTCTGCAGAGGGCCTAAAAATTGCCCTAATCAATGGGAACAGTGCTCAAATGACATGGGAACAGCATGGGGAAGACCCCTGGAAGCATCTCTGACTCCCAGATCACTGCTGTCAGCAACGTGGTCAGAGTATTACGCCACTTTTACGGACTCACAATTAAACATACAAAAAGAAACCAAAATGGATTTTCCTGGGAAATATGTTAAGGAACATTCATTCCAGGGTAATGACTTGTATATAAGGCAAAATAAATAACCAAAAACAAAAAAACACCTCCACAACTTAGGCTATGTTCACACGTAGCGTTTTTGATGCGTTTTTGCACTTTTGAATTGCTTTCAACCAAGACAAATGCATTCACCAGGAAATGTAATTTTAACATTTTACAACCTTATCTGGCCATTTGGTGAGTGACACATCATCAGACACATGTATGCAGTGCTGAAAAGGCACATGCTTGTGTAATGCGGGGACGGCACACCGGGATAAATAGTGGCGGCTGGGGACCGAATACCGAGGGACGGCCGCCGCCATCAGGTTGCGGAATGCTTCCATCTCCATGAGCGTAAAAGGCAACCTTTCGAGCGCAAGCAGTCGCGAAATGTGAGATTTTAGTAGTGTGGCCTGTGGGGCGTTGGCTGCATATTTGCGCTTGCGTTCCAAGGACTGGGTTATGGACAACTGAACGCTGCGCTGGGACAAGGACATGGACGTGCTTTCTGATTCTGGTACTTGAGATTGTGCAACGACAGGTGCAGGGCAGGAGGCGTCTTCGCATGCTCCATGGACAGGGGATTGGCTTGCATGCACAACAGCGGAAGAAGCAGTGGTGCCACCTGCAGACACTGTTCTTGGACCCTGGGTTCAGCCCACAAAGTCGGGTGCTTTGCTACTATGTGTCTGTTCATGCTATTGGTGATCAGGCTGCTAGTTTTGCCACCCCTGCTGATTCTGACCTGGCAGGTGTTTCAAATGGCCTTTTTGGGGTTATTGGCAGAGACTTTAAAAAACAACCAGACTCGGGAAGACATAACAGCCTTCTGTCTGCGGCAACCACACTGCTTCTTCCTGCCTGTTGGGGTGCTCTGCCTCCCTCCCCCTGTGTGCTGCTGTCCTCACTCTGCATGTCCTCCTGCCAGTTTGGGTCAGTTACTATATCATCCACCACTTCGTCTTCCACTTCAGCACTCTGGTCCTCCTCCTGACTTTCTGGCAATTGTGTCTAATCATCGTCCGCCTCTTGTGACACTTTCCCACCGTCACCTCCGTGTGACCATGTCTGCTCAAATATTTGGGCATTGCTACATGTGATCTCCTCTTGCCCCGCTTCAAGTGGACCGGGCGAGAAGCCCGAATCTATAAATGGAAAAGTGACAGAGTGTCCAAGTGTGGGATCAGTTGTCTCTGGGCATTCGGCATGGCAGGAGGAAGGATGTTCAGGGTGAGGAATATGCAGTCCAGACTCATGGCTACTGAGACTTTACCATGTGGAAGACAGGGTGGTGGTGGTGGCTAAGTGATTGGAAGCATTATCTGCTATCCAACCAATAATCTTTTCACACTGATCTGTGTTCAATAATGGTGTTCTGCGGTCACCTATTAATTGGGATAGGAAGGTTGAGCGAGAAGATGTGGGTGTTTGTTGTGGCACAATTTCAGCCTACCCACGGCCTTGGCCTCTGCATGCACCCTCACCATCACCATCATGTCCAGTTCCCCGTCCCTTGCCACACGCCTTGCCCATTTTAAATGGAGGACAATATCTTTCACGCTCACTACAAATGACAGAATTTGGAGCGAACTTTTATGTGATCCGTGTGACGGACAAACCTCAATTTTAAATACCTGGCCTGCAGGTAACTATTTTGAACAGCAAACCGGTGTGAAAAATTTTGCTGACACACTGAAACAAATTTTTAATGGAGGTCAGAAATGGCAGTATTTTCTGAAAACGTATTTGTGATCAGTGTGACGGAGAAAACACAGTTTTAAATACCTGGCCTGTATGTAACTATTTTTAACAGCAAACTGGTGTCAATAGCTTCACTGACACTGAAACAAAATTTCAATGGAGGCTAGAAATGGCAAAATTTTCAGCGCAATATTTTAAGTTTTAAATAGCTGTATTTTTAGCACTGTAAGATGGAATGACCTGGCTGTATTCTGCAACAAGCAAATGGCATATAAAAATGGTGTTCTCTTGATTGCTTTTTAAATAATAAGGATTAAGATAAAAAAAAAACATTATTCCTGGCCCCTGAGACCTGGGCCTATGTCTAGAAATATCTAACAGCAGCAGTAGCAGACAAAACTGGAATGGATCCTCTTGTGCTATATGCACTGCAGTCTGCTATATACCCTGCCTGCCTGCCTATACACCCTGCCTGCCTGATATCTCTGCAGATGGATTAGTTCTTAGAAGGACTGTTTGTTGAGATGGATATGTGTAATATACTTGTGTCCTGCCTACACTACCTAATAAACAAGCGAATCTCTCCCTAACTCAGCAGCACCTCTCCCTACACTGTCTGATTCCGGAGTGACTGTGACATGCACGGCGGCGCTAGGTCTGATATAGACCTGTTGATGGCTGCAGCATTACAGTGAGTGGCAGGCAATTCCTGCATGTTCATTGGCTCTGTAAAGAGCGCCAAACATGCAAGGAGGGGACCCCACCTCCCACCGAGCAACCCTGGAAATACTCAGCGAGCACCGAACATCTCGAGCAGTGAGATGCTCGGACGAGCACCGAGCAGTAGTGAGCATGCTCGCTCATCACCAACTACTTGTCATATGTCAACCTTGCCTGCCACTACCAATAGCATCTAAATAATAAAAAAGCGCTGTACAATTCTCTGGTGCTTTCAGTCAATAACAGTTGCAAGAATTACAAAAGCTTGTAAACAATTTAAGAAGGTTCTAGAAATGAGTCAATACCACCTTTTTTCCACTTCTCGCTTTTTACTTTGATTCTTCTTTGCCATGTCTAAATTTAACTTCTTCAAAGGAAAGTGTTTTGTTTCCATTTTTTCCATCACTCCTTACTTCAATTGTGCACTTAGTGGGCCCTCAAAACATAAATACACTTCCCTTCTAGCTGCATCATTCAATCTAATACTGGCATTGTCCCTATGATTTTCCCTATCCTGTGTCTGTGTGAAATGCAGAAGTATTGCTGACACTGAAGCACTAGTACTAGACCTAGCCCTATGGCCAGGCCTATACATACTGTACTGCTGGGGATGCTGTTATGCAATCCTGTGCCTGCAGTGTTAACTTACCATGGCACGATCGGCGAAGGTGCCGTAACAGATGCCCCTGCCAACAACAAATCCCTTAATTATTGAAACAAATTTCCCTACACATGAGACTGGGATCTTAATCCATCAACCGCATGTAAGGTAAAAAATGGAAGTTATGACAATTCTCAGCATACTCTCCAAGCTGCCTAGGTGCTGTATCCCCAGCAGCTAGAATAAGAATCTCTCCTCACTGATGGTCCTCCTCTAAATTGTCTTTTGCTGACTCTCACTCAGCAAATATACTGTCCACAGACTTGTTTTCTAATGGATTCGAAGATGTAAGATAAATTGATTCACACACAATGGCTAAATGAAATAATACAGTTCATAGAAATGGTAACAAAATATACACGCAAGAGAATATACATACAGTGCATATAAAAAAAAGTCTACAAACTCCTGCTAAAATGCCAGGTTGTTATCATGTAAAAAAAATCATACCAAGACGAACAATTTCTGAACGTTTTTCCACCTTTAATGTCACCCACTATGCATGCAATTCTATTAAAAAATAAATTGAAAAATAAAAATAAAGAATAGTCCTGAGCGAGCACTAAAATGCACAGGTACTCGTTGTTCGAGTCGAGCAAATTGGAATACTCGAGTGCTCGATCCGAGCAACGAGCCCAATGTAAGTTTATGGGAAACATAAGCAAATGTTCCGTCGCCCCCCTCCTGGAGGTCTGCAGGGGGCCTAAAATTGCCCAAATCGATGGAAACAGTGCTCAAATGACATGGGAACAGCATCGGGAAGACCCCTGGAAGCATTTCTGACTCCCAGGTCACTTCTGTCAACAACTTTGTCAGAGGTATTACGCCACTTTTACAGACTCACAATAAAACATACCAAAACTAAACCAAAATGGAATTTCCTGGGAAATATGTTAAGGAACATCCTTTCCAGGGTAATGACTTGTATATAAAGCAAAATAAATAACCAAAAACAAAAATGCTCCTCCACACCTTGGGTTATGTTCACATGTAGTGTTTTTGATGCGTTTTTGCACTTTTGCATTACTTTCAAAGGTGAAAAATATATTCACCAGTAAATTTCATTTTAACATTTTACCAGTAGGGTTGAGCGAGTATGTTCTGTCCGAGTATGCTCGGGCCGAGCTCTGAGTATTTACAGCTGCTTGGTGATAAGGTTAAATCGCTCCCGTGTGCATGATTTGCAACTGTTTGACAGCTTTATTACATGGGAGGAATGTTTAAGAAATAGACATTCCTCACATGTAATAAAACTGTCAAACAGTCGCAAATCATGCACACGGGAGCGATTCAACCTTATCACCGAGCAGCTATAAATACTCGGAGCTCGGCCCGAGCATACTCGGCGAAAGGGTTAATAGAACATACTCGCTCAACACTATTTACTACCTTATCTGGCCATGTTGTATGTGAGACATGATCAGACATATCCTGTTTCATTTATGAATAAGAGTGGGTCTCCTATATTGTTATTGCATATGCAGCGACTGCAAGGGCTGCCAAAAATTTGGAGGCACCCCAATACCTCTTTGAAGAGACATAGAGGAGGGCCTCAGTAAAAAAAATATTCCCTTTATAAAGGAGTGGGTCTCCTATAGTGGTAATGCCCATGCAGTGACTGCAAGGGCTGTCTACATTTGGGAAATACCCCAATACCAATTTAAAGACACATAGAAGTGGGCCTCGGTAACGACATGCTCCCATTAGAAAGGAGCGGTTCTGCTATACAGTTATTGCACATGCAGTGAATACAACGGCTGCCTAAATTTGGGAAAAACTCCAGTATCAATTTAAAGTCACATAGAGGTGGGCCTCAGTAATGACATGTTCCCATTAGAAAGGAGCGGTTCTGCTATACAGTTATTGCGTATGCAGTGAGTACAATGGCTGCCTAATTTTGGGAAAAACAACAATACCAATTTAAAGACACATAGAGGTGGGCCTCATTATCGACATGTTCCCATTATAAAGGAATGGTTCTGCTATACAGTTATTGCATTTGCATTGAGTACAATGGCTGCCTAAATTTTGGAAAATCCCCAATACCAATTTAAAGACACATAGAGGTGGACCTCAGTAACGACATGTTCCCTTTAGAAAGGAGCATGTCTCTCATACTGTTGTTGCGTATGCAGTGACTTCAATGGCTGCCAAAAATTTGGACACACTCCAATGGCCCTTGGAAGAGACTTAGAGGAGGGCCTTAAGAAAAAATGTTTCCCATTATTAGGAAGTGGATCTCGCATACTGTTATTGCCTCTGCAGTGAATGCAAGGGCTGCCAAAAATTTGGAGGCACTCCAATGCCCCCTGGAAGTGGTGATATAGTGGTGGAGGATGAGGATGAGGAGAAAGAGCAAATAGACAAAATCAGGAAGCGTATACCCATATCTGGGTGTGAAGAGGTGCATGGGAATAGACCTCCCAAAGAAAAGACACTGCATTTGAGTTTATGTTACGTTGCTATCATTCGGTGGTGTTGATAAGTCTGGCACAATCCTGCCCTTGTTTAATTTTATGAGTCAGCCTGTCAGTATTTTCAGTTGACAGGCGGATGTGAATATCGGTTGTAATTCCACCAGAGGCATTAAAAACCCGCTCTGACAAAACGCTAGCAGGAGGGCAGGCCAGGACCTCCAAGGAGTAGAGAGCCAGTTCATGCCACGTGTCCAGCTTGGATACCCAATAATTATAAGGCACAGAGTAATCATGGAGGACATATAATAACAGGAGACAACAAGAGCTTTTAAATGCAAATACGAAAATTCTTTATTAAATAAATATATAAATTGTACAAATTTCACATAGAGTCAATAAAACATCTACAATGTGTACAGGACAGAAGCAGACACCCCATCAGGATAACCACTCCAAGGAGTAAAGTGGAAGGTAATGAAGTTAACAAGTATACAAAAGCCACCTATCAGCACATTGACCACCTAGCAGAAAGACTATTAGGAGGTAACATTAGATGAAGGGGAGCATAAAATGCTGCTAAAACACCCCACAGCTAATCAAAAGCCAATCAGAGGGAACACTGAATGATAGCCCTCCTGAAAACGCGAAACGCGCGTTGGGAAGTTGTTTTAGCACCCTTACATCCCACTGGATCCTATCCTTGGGTAAGTGTCCACTACTGGTTTCACTTTTGTTCCAGTTCAGCACAATTTTTCAGGAGGGCTATCATTCAGTGTTCCCTCTGATTGGCTTTTGATTAGCTATGGGGTGTTTTAGCAGCATTTTCTGATCCCCTTCATCTAATGTTACCTCCTAATAGTCTTTCTGCTAGGTGGTTAATGTGCTGATAGGTGGCTTTTGTATACTTGTTAACTTCATTACCTTCCACTTTACTCCTTGGTGTGGTTATCCTGATGGGGTGTCTGCTTCTGTCCTGTACACATTGTAGATTTTTTATTAACTCTATGTGAAATTTTTACAATTATATATTTATTTAATAAAGAATTTTCGTATTTGCATTTAAAAGCTCTTGTTGTCTCCTGTTATTATATGTATCTTGGAGCTATGCTGCTGTCCTGGCACGTTCTTACCTATTGGTATTAACGTGCCTTCAGCAACCATGAATTTGGGTTTTGTGTTTCTAATAATCATGGAGGACGTTGGTATGGTCGGCAAGGTACTCCTTCAGCATCTTTCCAAATGTTTCCTTCCTTGTGAGGCTACCCCGTGCATCAGGGCTTATGTGATGGGAGGGGCTAAGAAAACTGTCCCAGAACTTTGACAGTGTTCCCCTACCTCTGCTGGATTGGATTTGGGTCTCTCTCACCTGTACTCCTTGGTTACTCAATGAACTGTGACCTTTGCCGCCAGCATTTTCAGATGGGATTTTTTAAAATAATTCCACAACAAGGGCTTTCTGGTACTGCCCCATTTAAGCAGACCTGTCCGTCGTGGGAATAAGAGATAGAAAGTTCTCCTTGTAGCATGGGCCTAGAAGTGTCACCAACAAGTAATGACTGTCACCCAAAATTTGAAGAACGCGAGGGTCACGAGAAAGGAAGCGTAACATAAACTCAGCTATGTGTGCCAGACTGATAACAGGCAAGACTTCCGTGTTCTTACTGCTGCTGCTATCCTTCTTCTCTTCCTCCTCCCTCTCCTCCATTATGACAGTTGTGCGGGTAGTACCCTTTATAGTGCAGGAAACTAGCTCCTGTTCTTCCTCCTCCTCCTTCTCTTCCTCATTATCACCCAATCCACTTTGGGATGAGATGAGGCTGTATTAAATCACCATGTATGGTTCCTTGCTCCATCTCATCGTGCTCCGCCTGCAATGCCTCCTCTTTAATTGTGAGCAGCGAGCGTTTCAGAAGACAGAGAAGTGGGATGGTGACACTAATTATGACCTCATTGTCGCTCACCATCTTGGTGGAGTCCTCAAAGTTTTGGAGGATGACACATATGGCTGACATCCATGTCCACTCCTGAGGTCTTATGTATGGAGTCTGAACTGAATACTGACGGCCTTGTTGATGCTGGTACTCAACAACTGCCCTCTTCTGCTCACAAATCCTTCCCAACATCTGCAGTGTAGAGTTCCAATGCGTGGGGACATCACACACCAGTCGGTGAGCCGGAAGCTGCAACGGCAAGGACGACGGAAGCTGTAGGTGACTTTCTAAAGTGGGCACACAGGCGGCGTACTTTAACAAGCAGATCCGGCAGCTCCGGGTAGGATATGAGAAACCGCTGAACCACGAGGTTAAGCACTTGGGCCAGGCATGGTATGTGTGTGAGCTCGCCTCGCTTCAGAGTTGCCACCAGGTTCTGGCCATTGTCACACATGACCATGCATGGTTATAGGTTCAGCCACAGGTCTGCCTGCTCTTTCAGAGCTGTCCACAACTCTTCAGCAGTGTGCGGTTTGTCACCTAAGCATATTATATTAGCTTCAGTACAGCTTGTTGCCGCTTGGCTGAGGTAGTGCTGCAGTGCTTACAGCTTCTGACTGATGTGGCAATTTCAGAGATTGAGGATGAAGAGGAGTAGGAGGAGGAGGAGGTGCAAGTGCTTTTGAATGTGGGGTAAACCCTGATTGACCCGCAATCCTCAGCGTCTGGAGGACATGTTCCGTCCCTAGGTCCGACTGGGTCCCCGGCTTCCACTATGTTAACCCAGTGTGCAGTCAGTGAGATGTACTATCCCTGCCCACAAGCACTTGTCCACGTGTCCGTGGTTAGGTGAACCTTCCCAGTAACTGCATTGTTGATGGCACAGCTAATGTTGTGGGACACGTGCTTGTGTAATGCGGGGACGGCACACAGGGAGAAATAGTGGCAGCTGGGTACCAAGTACCGTGGGCCGGCTGCTGCCATCAAGTTGCGTAAAGATTCAGTCTCCACAAGCCTAAAAGGCAACATTTCGAGCGCAAGCATTGGCAAAATATGTGAATTTAGTAGTGTGGCCTGTGGGGCGTTGGCTGCGTATTTGCGCTTCCATTCCAAGGACTGGGGTAGGGACAACTGAATGCTGTGCTGGGACAAGGACATGGACGTGGTTGCTGATGGTTCTAGTTGAAAATGTGCAACGACAAGTGGATGGTTGGAGGCATCTTCGCATGCACCGTGGACAGGAGATTAGTGTGCACGCACAACAGCGGAAGAAGCAGTGGTGTCACCCGCAGACACTGTTTCTTGACCCTGGAGTTCGGCCCACTTAGTCGGGTGCTTTGCTGTCTTGTGCCTGATCATGCTGGTGGTGGTCAGGCTGTTATTTTGCTACACCTGCTGATGCTGGCCTTGCAGATGGTGCAAATGGCCTTTTTGTGTTTATCTGCAGTCTTTAAAAAACAACCAGACTCAGGAAGACCTAACAGTTGTACTGGCAACTTCTGTCGTGTTGGTGTTCCGGGGAGCGATTGCCTGCCTTGTGTCTGATGCCAACACACTGCTTCTTCCTGCCTGTTGTGGTGCTACACCTCCCTCCCCCTGTGTGCTACTGTGACTTCATTATCCACCACCTCATCTTCCACTTTCGCACCCTGGTCCTCCTCCTGATTTTCTGGCAATTGTGGCTCATCATCATAAACCTTTTGCTACAGTAATTGCACTTCCCCACCGTTGCCTTCGTGAGACTGTCTGCTCAAATATTTGGGCATCACTAAAAGCGTTCTCCTCTTGCCCAGGTTTAAGCTGGAAGGGTGAGAGGCCCAAATCAATAAATGGAAAAGTGAACAGCTCTTTGGAGTGTCCAAGTGTGGGGTCAGTTGTCTCCGGGCACTCGGCATGGTGGGAGGAAGAAGAATCAGGGTGAGGATATATGCGGTCTAGACTCATGACTACTGAGACTTGACAGTGTGGAAGACAGGGTGGTGGTGGTAAAGTGACTGGAAGCATTATCTGCTATCCAACCAACAACCCTTTGACACTGCTCTGTGTTCAATAGTGGTGTGCTGCGGTCAACCTAGCAATTGGGAAAGGAAGGTTGAGCGACAAGATGTGGGTGTTTCTTGTGGCACAATTTCAGCTTGCCCACGGCCTCAGCCTCTGTATGCATCATCACCATCATGTCCACTACCCCGTCCCTTGCCACGTGCCTTGCCCATTTTAAATTGAGGATAATATTTTCCACGTTCACTACAAATGGTTGAATTTGTACCGCAGTTATATGTGATACGTTTGACGCACACCCACGGTTTTAAATAGCGGCTTTGTGGTTTACTAATCTTGACAGTGACCTCGTATGAATAGCTTCACTGACACACTGATGCAAAACTGTAAATGGAGGACAATATTTTCCCTGTTCACTGCAAATGGCTGGATTTGAACCGCAGTTATATATGATACATCTGACGTACACCCACGGTTTTGAATAGCGGCCCTGTAGTTAACTATTTTTCGCAGCCACCTCTATTTACTGACACACTGCTTCAAACTCTAAATGGAGGACAATATTTTGCACGTTTACTATAAATGGCTGGATTTCAACCGCAGTTATATGTGATACGTCTGACGGACACCCACAGTTTTAAATAGCGGCCCTGTAGTTTACTATTCTTTGCAGCGACCTAGTGTGAATAGCTTCACTAACACACTGTTACAAATTCTAAATGGATGACAATATTTTCCATATTCACTACAAATGGCTGGATGTGAACCGCAGTTATATGTGATATGTCTGACGGATACCCACAGTTTTAACTAGCGGCCCTGTAGTTTACTATTCTTGGCAGTGACCTCGTGTGAATAGCTTCACTGACACACTGCTACAAACTCTGAAAGGAGGACAATATTTTCCACGTTCACTACAAATGTCTGAATTTGTAACCCAGTTATATGTGAAACGTCTGACAGACACCCACGGTTTTAATTAGTGGCCCTAAAGTTTAGTATTCTTGGTAGCGACCTTGTGTGAATAGCTGCACTGATACATTGCTGCAAATTCTAAATGGAGGACAATATTTTCCACGTTCACTACAAATGGCTGGATTTGAACCGCAGTTATGTGATATGTCTGATGGACACCAAAGGTTTTTTAAATAGCTGCCCTGTAGTTTACTATTCTTCACAGCAACCTTGTGTGACTAGCTTCACTGATACACTGCAACAAACTCTAGATGGAGGACAACATTTTCCACATTTAGTACAAATGGCTGGATTTGAACTGCAGTTATATATGATATGCCTGTCGGACACTCACGGTTTTAAATATTGGCCCTGTAGTTTTCTATTCTTCTCAGCAACCTCATGTGAATAGCTTCACTGACACACTGATGCACAACTCTAAATGGTGGAAAATATTTTCCATGTTCACTAAAAATGGCTGGATTTGTCCCGCAGTTATATGTGATATGTCTGACAGACACCCACAGTTTTAAATAGCGGCCCTGTAATTTAGTATTTTTGTTAGTGACCTCGTGTGAATAGCTTTACTGACACACTGCTACAAACTCTAAATAGAGGACAATATTTTCCACATTCACTATAATTGGCTGGATTTGTACCGCATTTATATGTGATACGTCTAACAAACTCCCACAGTTTTAAATAGCGGCACTGTAGTTTACTATTTTTGGCAGCGACCTCATGTAAATAGCTTCACTGACACACTGCTACAAACTCCAAATGGAGGACAATATTTTCCAAGTCCACTAAAAAAGGCTGGATTTAAACTGCAGTTATATGTGATTAGTCTGATGGACACCCACGGTTTTATATAGCGGCCCTGTAGTTTACTATTCTTCACAGCGACCACGTATGACTAACTTCCCTGACACACTGATGCAAATTTCTAAATGGAAGACAATATTTTCCACTTTCAGTACAAGTGGCTGGATTTTAATCGCATTTATATGTGATACGTCTGACAGACACCTACAGTTTTAAATAGCGGTCCTGTAGTCTACCATTCTTGGCAGTGACCTCGTGTGAATAGCTTCACTGACACAATGCTACAAACTCTAAAGGGAGGACAATATTTTCCACGTCCACTACAAATGCCTGGCTTTGAACCACAGTTATAAGAGATACGTCTGCCAGACACCCACAGTTTTAAATAGTGGCCCTGTAGTTTACTATTCTTCACAGCGACCACGTGTGTATAACTTCACTGACACACCGATGCAAAAACCTAAATTGAGGACAATATTTTCCACGTTCACTACAAATTGCTTGATTTGAACCGCAGTTATATGTGATAACTCTGACGGACACCCACTGTTTTAAATAGCGACCCTGTAGTTTACTATTCTTGACAGCGATCTTGTGTAAATAGCTTCACTGACATACTGCTACAAACTGCAAATGGAGGACAATATTTTCCACATTCACTATAAATGGCTGAATTTGAACCGCAGTTATATGTGATACATCTGTCGGACACACATGCTTTTATTAAGCGTCCCTGTAGTTTACTATTCTTCACAGCGACCACGTGTGAATAGCTTCACTGACATATTGCTACAAACTCTAACTGGAGGACAACATTTTCCACGTTTAGTACAAATGGCTGGATTTGAACTGCAGTTATATATAATACGTCTGTCGGACACCCACGGTTTTAAATAGCGGCCCTGTAGTTTATTATTCTTGGCAGCGACCTCGTGTGAATAGCTTCACTGACACATTGCTACAAACTCCAAATGGAGGACAATATTTTCCAAGTCCACTAAAAAAGGCTGGATTTAAACCACAGTTACATGTGATTAGTCTGACGGATACCCACGCTTTTATATAGCGGCCCTGTAGTTTACTATTCTTCACAGCGACCTCATGTGACTAGCTTTCCTGACACACTGATGCAAATCTCTAAATGCAAGACAATATTTTCCACTTTCCGTACAAGTGGCTGGATTTTAACCGCAGTTATATGTGATATGTCTGACAGACACCCACGGTTTTAAATAGCGGCCCTGTAGTTTACCATTCTTGGCAGTGACCTCGTGTGAATAGCTTCACTGACACGCTGCTACAAACTCTAAATGGAGGACAATATTTTCCACGTTCACTACAAATGCCTGGCTTTGAACCGCAGTTATATGTGATATGTCTGTCGGACACCCACGGTTTTAAATAGCGGCCCTGTAGTTTACTATTCTTGGCAGTGACCTCGTGTGAATAGCTTTACTGACACAATGCTACAAACTCTAAATGGAGGACACTATTTTCCACATTAACTACATAAAGCTGGATTTGAACAGCAGTTATACATGATACATCTGACGGACACCCACATTTTTAAATATCGGCCCTGTAGTTTACTATTCTTGACAGCAACAATGTGTGAATAGCTTCACTGACACACTGCTACAAACTCTAAATGGAGGACACTATTTTCCACGTTCACTACACCATCCAGTGAAACAAAACTCGCTCAGTCTGGTTGAATGTTAAATGGTCAGACATACAGTACAGACCAAAAGTTTGGACACACCTTCTCATTTAAAGATTTTTCTGTATTTTCTTGACATTGAAATTTGTACATTCACACTGAAGGCATCAAAACTATGAATTAACACATGTGGAATTATATACTTAACAAAAAAGTGTGAAACAACTGAAAATATGTCTTATATTCTAGGTTCTTCAAAGTAGCCACCTTTTGCTTTGATAACTGCTTTGCACACTCTTGGCCTTCTCTTGATGAGCTTCAAGAGGTAGTCACCGGAAATGGTCTTCCAACAATCTTGAAGGAGTTCCCAGAGATGCTTAGCACTTGTTGGCCCTTTTGCCTTCACTCTGCGGTCCAGCTCACCCCAAACCATCTCGATTGGGTTCAGGTCTGGTGACTGTGGAGGCCAGGTCATCTGGCGTAGCACCCCATCACTCTCCTTCTTGGTCAAATAGCCCTTACACAGCCTGGAGGTGTGTTTGGGGTCATTATCCTGTTGAAAAATAAATGATGGTCCAACTAAACGCAAAGCGGATGGAATAGCATGCCGCTGCAAGATGCTGTGGTAGCCATGCTGGTTCAGTATGCCTTCAATTTTGAATAAATCCCCAACAGTGTCACCAGCAAAGAACCCCCACACCATCACACCTCCTCCTCCATGCTTCACGGTGGGAACCAGGCATATAGAGTCCATCCTTTCACCTTTTCTGCGTCACACAAAGACACGGTGTTTGGAACCAAAGATCTCAAATTTGGACTCATCAGACCAAAGCACAGATTTCCACTGGTCTAATGTCCATTCCTTGTGTTCTTTAGCTCAAACAAGTCTCTTCTGCTTGTTGCCTGTCCTTAGCAGTGGTTTCCTAGCAGCTATTTTACCATGAAGGCCTGCTGCACAAAGTCTCCTCTTAACAGTTGTTGAAGAGATTTGTCTGCTGCTAGAACTCTGTGTGGCATTGACCTGGTCTCTAATCTGAGCTGCTGTTAACCTGCGATTTCTGAGGCTGGTGACTCGGATAAACTTATCCTCAGAAGCAGAGGTGACTCTTGGTCTTCCTTTCCTGGGGCGGTCCTCATGTGAGCCAGTTTCTTTGTAGCGCTTGATGGTTTTTGCAACTGCACTTGGGGACACATTCAAAGTTTGCCCAATTTTTCGGACTGACTGACCTTCATTTCTTAAAGTAATGATGGCCACTCGTTTTTCTTTACTTAGATGTTTTTTTCTTGCCATAATACAAATTCTAACAGTCTATTCAGTAGGACTATCAGCTGTGTATAGACCTGACTTCTGCACAAAACAACTGATGGTCCCAACCCCATTTATAAGGCAAATAATCCCACTTATTAAACCTGACAGGGCACACCTGTGAAGTGAAAACCATTTCCGGTGACTACCTCTTGAAGCTCATCAAGAGAATGCCAAGAGTGTGCAAAGCAGTCATCAAAGCAAAAGGTGGCTACTTTGAAGAACTTAGAATATAAGACATATTTTCAGTTGTTTCACACTTTTTTGTTAAGTATATAATTCCACATGTGTTAATTCATAGTTTTGATGCCTTCAGTGGGAATGTACAATTTTCAAAGTCATGAAAATACAGAAAAATCTTTAAATGAGAAGGTGTGTCCAAACTTTTTGTCTGTACTGTATTTGGCTACCACTGAAAGGAGACCAGCAATAATAATAACATTTTAGGGGATATCCCAACAATATGAATGTGCTCCCAACCTGTATTGGGTTTTTATACGGTTAGAATGAAACAGGCCCTTAAGTTAATAGTGTATTTGATTGGAAATGCTTGAGAAAAATCTCATTGCATACAGATAATGTGATATCTGGCTGAGAATAGGACCAATTTTTTTATTGACTCATGTGACCCCAGCCTTAGTGGTGTTTCAGTCAACTTTAGGTAGAGATGAAAAGAATGATTATTAAACTCACTGGTGGACACAGACAGAAAAGGGTCCCTGTGCATGAACAGTACATGGGCCCTTTGCAGTTCAATAACTTATAAAGCACAGTTCCACCTGTATTGGAGGTCAAAATTGAACCCTTTAACTCTTGGGCCTCTGAGAGGCTGCACAGGTTGCACCAATAGTATGTCCGCCCCTGATTAAACCTATAGAAGAGAACCAGGTGAATCAAGGTAGCCATGTCATCTTTGGTGTTCGTTCGGCTTTCATGTATTTTTTCTTAAAGCATAATGACATAAATCCTGGTTTTCACTGCTTATAGAGAAAAGCAATTTTCCATCTTGATTCTAATGTATTATAGTCACTTTGGCTGTGAATTATATGAGCTTATGCATTAGTGAAAGGCTATCTGTCACTCAGCAGCATAACTGAGGACTTCAAGATAAATTGTTAGGTAAATAGAGAATTGTTCAAGGCTAGTATTTGGTACTAGAATAATTTTGCTACATGACATTTACCACTAGATAGATAGTATATATATATATATATATATATATATATATATATATATATATATATATATATATATACTATCTCCGACAGATTTACAATTATATCTGTGTGTGTATATGTGATATCTAGAGCGCAGGGTAATCCAGTACACCGGGCATGGGTCGGATCCTTTCTTACAAATGGTCAGTGGTAGCCATGCCCGATGCACAGCACTCCAGAGCACTGTAATAAGGCACACAGCTGAGAGTGTGCGGTGATTAATGCTACTTTTACAGTTCCCTCTCTTTGTTTGGTGGTAATGATGGCATTACTCATGGTGTTGGTGTGTCAGGAGTCAGGTTAATGGTGAAACAGGTTAACTTTACTTGAAACACAGCCCAAAAATATAACAGCCAGAGATGGTGAAATACAACATATACAGGTGACCAAAGTTCCAAATACAGACAATCATTGGTAGCAGAACTTGAGAACTAGGTGCATAGGAAGAGTACATTGCAGCAAGTCTCTCCAGTGTCTAAGGCTGATGTCCAATGCTGACATTAGTAAATTATCTTCCACCCCTCTAAGGTCGTGACCCCTAGCTGTCTTCCATGTCCCAGTCTGACTAATCTTCATTATGTGTGCAGGTGTTTCCCATAGGTGATATAAGTAGAGATGAGCAAATATGTTCGGAAAAAGTTTGCCAATTTCAAATTTGGCACGAATGTTGCACATTCGGATTCGTGATCGGACACCCGAGTGTTTTTACTTAAAATTGGCAAAAATTGATAAAAGTGTGGGAAATTATCACATTTCCACTACAGTATTTTTATCACTTTGGCTAGAATGAGTGAGAAGTACATGTTTGATGAGGGGAGGGGGTTGGGAGAGGTCAGAGTAGCGGTGTACTGTTAATGTAATTTTTTTTTCTTAACTTAATGTGTGCAGATTACGGCAAGCCAATTGGGGCGCAGGAACGAGCCACAAGACACACAAGGGCTTGTGCCATTGGCTGCTGAAGTCACATGTCACTCTGCATAAAAAGAGCGCACATGTTGTTTTGGCACCATTTTGTTAGCATAACAGCGCAGAGAGGATGCTCCTGACACTGGTCCTGGATACTGACAGATTTTAAATAGTTCACTAGGTGGTTGCTTCTAAGTCAGATAGTTTAGATAGATATAATCCTGTGTAGCTTGGAAATCGACCTTCCAGCAAATCAATTGTTTTTTACTATTAGTGAGGTCCAGACACAGACAGCAGGCCACATTTCAGCAAAGAAATCTGTTGAGCACTGCTTATATTGCACTCCATGCACAAGTATACCTTTGAAACTCAATTTTTTTCTGTTCCTACCGTGCTACATTAAGCAAGCCACATCTGACCTTATAATTTTTTTGCGCTGAGATTCAGCTTTATCCAAGGCTTCACAGTAAAAAAATCTAACTTTCAAATCTAATCTAAAATATAATACAGCAGGCCCCATCTCAGGTTGAAATTTTTGGGCACATATACTGTACAGAGAGCTCGCTCACAGCAAAAATTTTTTATTTTTTTCTGTTATTAACATGATACAGCACGCCACATCTCAGCTTGTAATTTTCTGGCTGTCAAATTCAGCAGTATGCAGAGCTCGTTCACAGTAAAAAAAATCTATCTAACGTGCTACAGCACACCCCATCTCAGCTTGAAATTTTTTGGTGCATACATTTTACTGTGTACAGGCCTCGATCACAGTAAAAATCTAATTTATTCTGTTACTAATGTGATACAGCAGGCCACAGCTCCTCTTGTAATTTTCTGGCGGTTAAATTCAGCTGTATGCAGAGCTCGTCCACAGTAAAAAAATGATTTTTTTTCTGTTACTAACGTGATACAGCACACCACATCTCATCTTGAAATTTTATTTTTTGGTGCATATATTCTGCTGTATATAGGCCTTGTCCACAGTAAAAAATGTAATTTCTTCTGTTACTAATGTGATAGAGCAGACCACATCTTAGCTTGTAATTTTTTGGTGCTGACATTGTTCTCCATCCAGGGGCTCAAAAAATAAAATCTAAATTGGTTTTCTTACTATTGTGCTACATAAAGCAGGCTATGTTTCATCTTTTAATTCTTTGGTGCTGATATTTTCCTCCACACAGGGGTACCCATGATAAAATCTAAATTAGTTTTCGTACTACCATGCTACATAAAGCAGGCTACATTTCATCTTTAAATTCTTTGGTGCTGATTGTAACATCCCTGGCAGCGTGCTTGCATGGCTTACCATCTCCCACCATGCAAGACCGCAATCTTACCTGTCAGGCCAGGCTGCACATTTTGCTCCAGTAACTGCTGTTTGTATGTCTCTTATCTGCTGTCTTAGGGCGTCGGCGCTGTTGCTTTCTGATTCTTAAAGATACAGTCTGCGCAGTCCTAATGCATCCCCAGCCTATTGCTGTGAGTCACTGGATACTTAAACCCCCTTCACCCAGTAGGAGGGGCCTGAGCAACACTTTCCATCTATGTGTTTCTTGCAACTTATTTGCCAGGTCCTGTCCTGTATCTAGTCTGTTTCTGCCACCCTGGGGGCTGTATACCCAGGCCCGCTACCTGTACCTGTGACTTCTAGTCAGTTTCTGCCACCCTGGGGGCTGAGTTCCCAGGCTCGTTCTTGCATCTTGTTCCTGGTTCAGGCACTGTCTGAACAGTGTCCTAGTCTGTTACTTGTTTGTCTCTATGTTTGTATCTTCCCTTTTTCCTGCAGTATCTGAACCTGCACCTAACTCCAACTCGTTGTCTCTGTACTTCTGTTTGTGAGTTTTGTGTCCACTCGCTACTTCATTGCAAGTACCTTGTGTGTATCTAGTTCTGCTCATTCTGTTTCCCTGCCTCTGTATCTAACTCTCTTGTGTTCCAGCTATCTTCTTGTGTTCTCCAGTCTGTTCCATGTGAACAGAGCCCTGTCCTGTCTACCGCATCTGTGGGTTTTGCTTTGCTCTGCTTGCTCACCGCTCCTGCAGTTTTGCTCTGCTTTGCTTGTTCACCGCATCTGCGGGTTTTAGCTCTGTTTTGCTTGTTCATCGCATCTGCGTGTTTTGCTCTGCTTTGCTTGTTCACCGCATCTGCGGGTTTGGCTCTGCTTTGCTTGTTCACCGCATCTGCGGTTTTGCTCTGCTTTGCTTGTTCATCGGATCTGCGGGTTTTGCTCTGCTTTGCTTGTTCACCGCATCTGCGGTTTTGCTCTGCTTTGCTTGTTCAACGCATCTGTGGGTTTTGCTCTGCTTTGCTTGTTCACCGCATCTGTGAGTTTTGCTCCACTCTGCTTGTCTACCGCACCTGCAGCTCTGTTTCTGTATCCCAGTCTGTACTGGTCCCTATCCTGCCTACGTTCCTACTTGCCAGTACCCGCCTGTCTGCATGTCAGCCGTGCCTGCCTGTGCCCACCTGTCTGCATGCCAGCCGTGCCTGCCAGTGCCCACCTGTCTGCATACCAGCCGTGCCTGTCAATATCCACCTGTCTGCATACCAGCTGTGCCTGCCAGTACCCACCAATCAATATGCCAGTTTAACCTGCCTGTTCCTGCATTCCCCAGTGTGGGTCAACAGCTGTGACCGGGATCTGACCTGGAGTAGCACCTGGTCCCTCTGCTCGGTTCCTCCCTGGTTTACGGAGTCGACTGAGCCGCCGCGCGACCTTGGTCGGATCGGGTTGATACTTAGTTACGCCCCTCCAGGCACTCCTCGGTTCATGGTACAGTGGGATCACTAATCATGCTCACGCTAGTCAGTCCGGGCGCGAGCATAACAGTTTGCTCAGGCCCTGGTTCCCGTTGAGCCCCACGGCCCTTCGCTCTCAGAGACATTTGAATCCTTGTCTGGCGAATACGTGCACCAAGGAAAAATTTTTTCGCAAGCTGATGCCCAGGCGATTTACGCACCTGCCCAAATGGATCTATCAGCACTCGTTCCTGCGGATCCACCACAGTACTATGGGGATCCAAAACGAAGCTGTGCATTTGTGGAGCAATGCATGCTTCATTTCAAATTCTATGCTCACTATTTTCCTACCGATCGGGTTAAAGTAGCATTCATGATGTCCTACCTAGCGGGTGATGCCTTGAAATGGATCACCCCCCTATGAGAAGCATGGGATCCTATCGCCTCTGACCTACAGGCCTTTTTGGTGGCCTTTCTAATGGTCCTCGATGACCATAATCCTGAAGCTTCTGCTAAAGCTTCCCTTCCCAATATCCTGGATCAGCCCCGATGGGTGATGTGTGTAGGTAGCCTACCAGTTTTCCAGCCTGAAGAGACTGCTGCCCACACATAATCCACACAGGATGAAAATGCTCTACAGAATACTTCCCTTCCCAACCTCAGGAGGCAGTCCAGAAGTGCAAGGCATAGAGGTAAACCGTCACGCCAGGTTCTGTCCTCCCAGAGACCTTCTGTTCCCCGGCCTGTAGAGGCAGCTATCCGCACAGAATCCATGAAGGATGACTATGTTCGTCAGGCAAAGCAGAGGCCAGAACTCGGTCACAAAATTGGATTGCGGTCCTGCTGCGGTTGTTTGGGATCCCCTGACGGTCTTTGTCCAGCGAAGGTTGGAGAATCCCAAGACATTAGGCCTGTAGGAGAGGCTGCCCTTGGCATTAGTATTTCCTCTCCACAGATGACCATGACTGTCTCCGTGGCAAATGAAGGCCTCGGATAAACTGGAAGTTTCGGGCTTAAAGCCTTGAAGAGTCGGAGTCTGATTCCCGTCCGACAACTCCAGAAGCTGGTTTGGACATTGTCAGCGGAAGGACGAGCCCTACTCAGAAACAGTCAAAATATGTCTGTACAAATTAAGCTCCAGATTGGAGCATTTCACATGAAGAAGTTCACATTCCAGGTACTGTCAGGTTTACCCACAGGTCGTCCAGAGCAGAGAGTTCTAATGCCCGCTCAGGTCTGGAGATCCTGCATGGTGTTTCCTGGGGGACTGCTGAGGTGCAAGGGGTGTCCAGTCCCCATATCTTCAGGACAGTCAGCAGTTTCTTCCTCTTCTTCACCAGATCTGCTAGTCGCTGGCTCGCTGTTCACTGAAGTCTCCGAAGGAAGAGAAGCGGAGGCATTGTTCCCACACAGTCTCGACGATTGTATAAATGATCTGGCTTTAGGCACCGCCCCACCTCGCAGACGTGTCATCTCAGAAACCAGACTGAACTTAGTCCCTAAGCAAGGATCTTCCATTTCTAACAAATCTGGAAATAAGTCAATCAAGGTCGTGGTTACCCCCGAGTCTCTGCACCCCTCCAACCAGGCAGAGGACTTCCAGTTGTCTCCTGAATCCCCCGGGGTGCTATCTGATAACAAATGGAGAGAGACTTTTGTGCACCCTGTACCTGGTACTTCACCCACTTCATCCAGTAAGCTTGGCAAAGTGTACGTCAAAGCGGTGGTTAACCCCGAGTCTCTGCACCCCTCCAACCTGGTGGAGGACCTCCAGTTGTCCCGTGAATCCTTTGGGGTACTACCCGATATTAAGAAGTGGAGAGAGACTTTCCTGTGTCCTGTTCCTGGTACTTCACCCATTTCCTCTGTTGCTGAGGATGACTTGATGGGAGGAAGCATGCTAGTCACCAAGATGGTGAGACCAGTTTCGTTCCCTCTAGTGGACAGAAGAGGTAATCTTCTTGAAGAGAAGGATCGGCCTCCAAATTCTCTGCAGGAAATCCTTGCTGGCTTGAAGAAGAGCTGGCGTATAGGGGCGGGGGGTACTGTAACATCCCTGGCGGCGTGCTTGCACGGCTTACCATCTCCCACCATGCAGGACCACAATCTTACCTTTCAGGCCAGGCTGCACATTTTGCTCCAGTACCTGCTGTTTGTATGTCTCTTGTTTGCTGGCTTAGGGCGTCGGCGCTGTTGCTTTCTGATTCTTAAATCTACAGTGTGCGCAGTCCTAATGCGTCCCCAGCCTATTGTTGCGAGTCACTGGATACGCACTCCACCCAGTAGGAGGGGCCTGAGCAACACTTTCCATCTGTGTGTTTCTTGCAACTTATTTGCCAGGTCCTGTCCTGTATCTAGTCTGTTTCTGCCACCCTGGGGGCTGTATACCCAGGCCCGCTACCTGTACCTGTGACTTCTAGTCAGTTTCTGCCACCCTGGGGGCGGAGTTCCCAGGCTTGTTCTTGTATCCTGTTCCTGGATCAGGCCCTGTCTAAACAGTGTCCTAGTCTGTTACTTGTTTGTCTCTATGTTTGTGTCTTCCCTTTTTCCTGCAGTATCTGAACCTGCACCTAACTCCAACTCGTTGTCTCTGTACTTCTGTTTGTGAGTTTTGTGTCCACTCGCTACTTCATTGCAAGTACCTTGTGTGTATCTGGTTCTGCTCATTCTGATTCCCTGCCTCTGTATCTAACTCCTTTGTTCCAGCTATCTTCTTGTGTTCTCCAGTCTGTTCCATGTGAACAGAGCCCTGTCCTGTCTACCGCATCTGCTTGCTCACCCCACCTGCGGTTTTGCTCTGCTTTGCTTGTTCACCGCATCTGTGGGTTTTAGCTCTGCTTTGCTTGTTCACCGCATCTGCGGTTTTGCTCTGCTTTGCTTGTTCACCGCATCTGCGGGTTTTGCTCTGCTTTGCTTGTTCACTACATTTGCGGGTTTTACTCTGCTTTGCTTGTTAACCGCATCTGCGGATTTTGCTCTGCTTTGCTTGTTAACCGCATCTGCGGGTTTTGCTCCGCTCTGCTTGTCTACCGCACCTGCGGCTCTGTTTCTGTATCCCAGTCTGTACTGGTCCCTATTCTGCCTACGTTCCTACTTGCCAGTACCCGCCTGTCCGCATGTCAGCCGTGCCTGCCTGTGCCCACCTGTCTACATGCCAGCCATGCCTGCCAGTGCCCACCTGTCTGCATACCAGTCGTGCCTGTCAATATCCACCTGTCTGCATACCAGCTGTGCCTGCCAGTACCCACCAGTCAATATGCCAGTTTAACCTGCCTGTTCCTGCATTCCCCAGTGTGGGTCAACAGCTGTGACCGGGGTCTGACCTGGAGTAGCACCTAGTCCCTCTGATCGGTTCCTCCCTGATTCACGGAGTTGACTGAGCCACCGTGTGACCTTGGTCGGATCGAGTTGATACTTAGTTATGCCCCTCCAGGCACTCCTCGGTTCATGGTACAGTGGGATCACTAATCACGCTAGTCTGCCCGGGCGTGTGTGTAACACTGATATTGTTCTCCATATTGTGGTTCACATGATAAAATCTAACTTTGTTGTCATGCTACCAAGATAAATACAGCAGGCCACATCTGAGCTTGTGATTTTTTGGTGCATATACAGTATTATACTGTATCCAGGCCTCATCCACAGTAAAAAATCTAATTTTCTTCTGGTACTAACGTGATACAGCAGCCAACATCTCAGCTTGAAAATTTTTGGCTCATATATTCAGCTGTTTACAAGCATCATCCACTGAAAAAAAATCTAATTTTTTCTGTTACTAATGTGATACAGCAGGCCACATCTCAGCTTGTTATTTTTTGGTGCATATTTTCTACTGTATCCAGGCCTCATCCATAGTAAAAAATCTAATTTCTTCTGTTATTAGCGTGATACATACAGCAGGCCACATCTTCGCTTGTAATTTTATGGTTCTGATATTATTGTCCACCAGGGGTTCACATGATAAAATCTGACTTTGTTGTCTTACTACTGTGCTACAGAAACCACAGTACAATGTAATACAAGGATGATTTGAGTCTGGAATTGGAGTTTCTCAGTTCAGTTCCCCCTTTGACAATTGTATAGTGCTGCGGAATATGTGTGGTGCTATATAAATGAAATTATTCTTATCTCTTAGAGAAGGACACCTCTTCATGATTTCTGAATGCCTTAATAGGATATATAAACAATGGTTGTCTTCAGGAAACAACTCCTCTAAGCCTCATTTATAACAATAGTTTATGACTATTTAAATTAAAGTTTAAAACCATGCTATAAAAGAAAATGTTAAACTTCTTTGAGATAAGAAATGTAATTCTTTCCTGCAATTGTAATATCCATTACAATGTGTTATAGTAAATACATTGCAGCATTCTGACACATTTAATAAGAAGGGAAGCCTGAGAATTACACAACATTGTAGCAGTATGTATAAAAATAGAACATTTCCTCCTAATTCCTCCTAGAACTTGTCATGAAAAAAACATTGTCACAACCTTTGTAAATGCCATTTTGAGGTGTTTTCAGCTGTCTGATATTGGAGAGCTGCACCTTTGTTTGAGAACATGTCACAAGATCAGTGTAAATTTTGCATTTAAGAATATAACATAAAGTTTTAAATTCTGATACATTTATTAACTTATTTGGGAAAGGTAAATCTTACCCTGACTTGATATTGGGCCACTTACTAATACATACCTGTAGTCATTACAGGTTCAGTACTGAGTTCCTCCTCTGTAAAGTCTTAGGTGCAGTCTACCTTACAGGCCAACCTCAGCCTTATGCAGCCTACCTCAAATCTATTTAACTCCTTCGTTACGACATGGCCAATTTCCGTTTTTACATTTTTATTTTTTCCTCCCCTTCTTCCCAGAGTCTTAACCTTTATATGGAATAACTCTTTAAGTCTAAGCTGCAAGAGAAGCATAAATGTTCACTGACTGGCCGCAGTCTGGAAGTGACTTCTAAAATTTTTAATCTATGTATTAAAAAAAACCTCAACATATTAAAAATAATCTAAATGAAACAAAAAGAATAACACAGTGCTGGACATTAAGATAGATTTAAGATGAAAACATTTGCAAGCTATTATTTTATAAAAATAAAAAAACATCAAATTTGTATATATTCAACAAAATGTATGCTAGGAATGAGATGTGAATGTACGGAAGGGAGGATAACTACAGGGTCAGACTATGCACAGTTTTTTGTCAGTTAGACTGTAACAATAAAATTGACAAGCACCTTCTAGCATTATATAAAGGTTATGTAACAAAAAAAATTACAGTCAATACACTCTAAATTGTATGTAATAAAGTTGTCAATTCATGTTGACAACTTAGTATGAAAGCCATGATTGGTCTTAACAAGAAATTTTCCAGAATAACAACCGCATAATCACTTAACCATCACATTCATTTGCAATAATTAAAGGTAAATTGGTTTGGGTATTTCCTAACAATAAGAACAATGGCAAACATACTGTACATAATAAGAATGTTTCATATCAGTATGTTCACTATTTAACCTAAACCTTATGAATGCATTCTATAAAGATAATATATTCTCAAAACATCTTATCCATAGTAGTAATGGTGGTAAGAGACTTATGACTGCGTTCCCCAATGCGAGTCTCGCAACTAATGGCCTCCTCAGGAGGTACTTGAGTTTTGAACTGCATTACAGCTGTATTAACTACACTTGTAAACTTCAGGTAGTTAGCAAATAGTTTGATTTAATTAGATAAGCCCATTTGCCAGCGGGAAGGTGACCTTTCTAGATGGGTAACTATATCCAAATATACACTGCAAAATTAAATAAGCAAGACTGGTGTGACTGCACTAAAATATCATTTGAACACACAAATACAACAACACTAAGATATGAATGAACATTTCATTTTTGCTAGGAGGTTCTTGTTGTCACAATTCCACCCCTCAATGTGTTTGGGTTGCAGTTATTGACAGCTGCTCTGGTACAGGAGCATGCTGAAGTTGTCAGTACTTGATTGACAGCTCAGTCGTCCAATCTGGTGCAGGGGAGAGCTGTTGGTGTTTTGATTGAGAGCTCGGCCAACCAATCTAAGACTAGAAGGTTCTGGGCTGCTCTCAGGTGTTCCCTGTCCTAGGTGATTGCCCAGCCACTTAGTCAGTCCTAGATGTACATTCAGTTCTGTGTGGTTTGTCTCTCTGTGCCTTGTGTTCTGCTCTTGGTTCTTTTTGCTGCCTGACCTTGGACCTCACTCTGACCATCCATTTCACGTGCTCCGTTTGCTCTGATCCGCTTTCCTCCTGGTATTCTGACCTTGGACCAATACTGGACTACGCCTTTGTCTCTTTCCTCTGTTTATGACATACCCTCCTGCCTTTTGACCTCAGACTCCTTGACTACCCTGTCTCTCGGCTTGTACATGAGAAGTGACTTAGCATCAGACTTGTCAATTTAATTTTTGCACAGTACATTTAGGTACTGTGTAGTGATGAGCGAACGAGCTTGCTACTGCTCTGTACTCACCCCAGCATCACTGTGCTCGACGAGATAGGCGCTCGACGAGAATCTCCGGGTTGCTCGGGCGGGAACCCAGGTCCCCTCCCTGCATGTTTGGCGCTCTCTAGAGAGCCAATGAACATGCAGTGATTGCCTGCCTTGCACTGTAATGCCGTAGCCATGTTGGTTGTGGGCATTACAGTGATTGGCTGGCCGCACAGCATCATCAGATGTATATAAGACCAGGCGCAGCCATTCTCGTCACAGTCTACCCCGGAATCAGGCAGAGTAGGGAGAGGTGTTGCTGTGTCAGGGAGAAATTTGCTTGTTTATAGTTAGTACAGGAATTTCACAACATATATCTATATCCATCTGAACTAACAGTCCTTCTGAGGACTAATCCAGCTGCATATAATCAGTGCTAGGCAGGCAGGCAGTGTATGTGGCAGACTGCAGTGTATGATACAGCACAAGAGTGTCCATTGAACGTCCTGTCTGCTGCTGCAATAATTCTATACATTTCTAGACATAGAAAGGCAATTTTTTGTTATCTTAATCCTGGTTGTTTGCTTAAAAAGGAATCCAGAGTACACCATTTTTCTGCTCACTGCAGAATCAAGCCAGATCTGTTCCATATTTCAGCAATAAAAATCCAGAAATTTGAACTGAACGTGGAAAACATTGGCCTCCTTTTCCATTCTGTTGCAGTGTGTCGGTGAAGCTATTCACACTAGATCTCCGTGTAGAATAATATTAGTAAATTTCAGGCCTACAATTTAAAGCAGTGGTTCTCTGTCAGACATATCACCTAAAAGACTGATCAAAAATCATACATTTCTTCCATTTTCATTCCGTTGCAGTGTGCTGGTGAAGCTACCCACACTACTTCTCCATGTAGAATAATATTAGTAAATTAAAGGCCTTCAATTTAAAGCCGTGGTTCTTGGTCAAACGTGTCACATATAACTGCATTCCAAAATCAGCCATTTCTCGTGAATGTGGAAAATATTGTCCTCCATTTAAAATGGACAAGGTGTGTGGCAAGGAACGGAGAAGTGGACGTGATGGTGCATGCAAGGGCCGAGGACGTGGCCATGGGCAAGGATAAATCATGCCACAGCAAACACCCACATCGTGTCGCTCGACCTTCCTGTTTCAATTACTAGGGGACCGCAGAGCACCATTATTGAACACAGAGTAGTGTGAAAAGGTTACTGGTTGGATAGCAGATAATGCTTTCAGTCACTTGGCCACTACCACCTCCACCCTGTCTTCCACATGGTCAAGTCTCAGTAGCCATGAGTCTGGATCGCATATTCCTCACCCTGATCCTCATTCCTTCCAACATGCCGAGTGTCCAAAGACAACTGATCCCACACTTGGACACTCAGAAGAGCTGTTCACTTTTCCATTTGTACATTCAGGCCTCTCGCCCGGCCAGCTTCAATCGAGTCAAGAGGAGAATGCGTGTAGCGATTCCCAAATATTGGAGCTGGCATGGTCACACAAAGGCGACGGTGGCAAAAAGTGCAATTACTGTCGCAAGAGGTGGATGATGATGTTGAGACACAATTGCCAGAAAGTCAGGAGGAGGACCAGGGTGTGGAAGTGGTAGATGAGGTGGTGGATGATATAGTAACTGATCCAACCTGGCAGGGGGGATACACAGAGTGAGTACAGCAGCAGACAGGGGGAAGGAGGCGTAGCACCACAACAGGCAGGAAGAAGCAGCGTGCTGGCTGCAGAAAGAAGGTGAGAAAGCATTCCTCGTAATGCCAACACGACAGAAGTTGCCAGTACAACTGTTAGATCTTCAGCCTCCATCACCGAAATGACCACATCAGTCGCAAGCTGGAAGCACTGCAGCACTGCCTCGGCCATGCGGCAACAGGTGGTGCAGAAGCTAATATGCTTAGGTGACAAACTGCACAAAGCTGAAGAGTTATGGACTGCTCTGAAACAGCAGGCAGATCTGTGGCTGACACCGCTGAACCTACAGCCAGGCATGGTCGTGTGTGACAATGGCTGGAACCTGGTGGTGTCTCTGAGGCGAGGCGAGCTCACACACTTACCATGCCTGGCCCATGTGTTTAACTTCGTGGTTCAGCGTTTTATCAAAACCTACCCGGATCTGTCGGATCTGCTTATCGAAGTACGTCCCCTATGTGCCTACTGTAGAAAGTCTGCTACAGCTTCTGCCGCCCTTGCCGTGCTTCAGCAGTCTCACTGACTGATCTGCGATGTCCCCACGTGTTGGAACTCTAAATTGCAGATGTTGGGAAGGATTTTTGAGCAGGAAATGGCAGTTGTTGACTACCAGCATCAACAAGGCTGACAATATTCAGGTCAGACTCCACACATAAGACCTCTGGAGTGGACATGGATGTCAGACATATGTACCATCCTCCAAAACTTTGAGTTCTCCAACAAGATGGTGAGCGGCAATGACGCCATAATTAGCATCACCATCCCGCTTCTCTATCTTCTGAAACGCTCTCTGCTCTTAATTAAAGAGGATGCATTGCAGGCGGAGCACGATGAGATGGAGCAAGGAACCATACAAGGTGATTACACACAGCCCAACCTCATCTCATCCCAACGTGGAGTGGGTGACAATGAGGAAAAGGAGGAGGAGAAAGAACAGGAGCTAGTTTCCTGCGATATAGACGGTACTACCTGCACAACTGTCATGCCGTCTGTTCAGCGTGGATGGCTGGGAGGACAGGGAGGAGGAGGATGAAGAGGAAAGCATGGTCAGTCATCCTCTTGTACACAGAAGTCTTGCCTCTCCGCAGTCTGGCACACATAGCTGAGTTTATGTTACGTTGCCTTTCCCGTGACCCTTACGTTGTCCAAATTTTGGGTGACAGTCATTACTGGTTGTTGACACTTCTAGACCCATGCTACAATGAGAACATTTTGTGTCTTATTCCCTTACAGACAGGCCTTGCAGTACGAGAAGGCCCTTGTTGCGGAATTATTAAAAAAATTCCCATCTGAAAATGTTGGAGGCAGAAGTCACAGTTCGTTGGACAACCAAGGAGTACAGGCGAGAGAGACACAAATGCAATCCAGCACAGGCAGTGGATCATTGTCAAAGTTCTGGGACAGTTTTTTCAGCCCCTCGCATCGCACAAGCCCTGATGCGCGGGGTACTCTCTCAAGGAATAAACAGCTTCGGAAGATGGTGAGGAAGTACCTTGCCGACTGTACCAACGTCCTCCGTGTTTCCTCTGTGCCTTATAATTATTGTGGATCCAAGCTGAACACGTTGCATGAACTGGCTCTCTATGCCTTGGAGGTCCTGGACTGCCCTGCCTCTAGAATTTTGTCAGAGCAGGTTTTTAATGCCACCAGCGGAATTATAACAGATAGGCGCATCTGCCTGTCAACTGAAAATGCTGACAGGCTGACTCTTATAAAAATGAACAAGGGCTGGATTGGGCCAGACTTCTCAACACCAGCGAATGATAGCAGCGTAACATAAACTCAAATACAGTGTCTTTTTTGGGGGGGAGGTCTAACTCTATTCCCATGCACCTCTGTCTTCACACCCAGACATGGGTATATGCTTCTTGATTTTGTTTATCTGCTTTTGTCCTCCTCCATCTCCGCATCCTCATCCTCCACCACCATATCACCACCATATGTACCATATCAACATATCTACATCCCTTGCAAGGGACATTGGAGTACCTCTAAATTTTTGGCAGCCGTTGCTTCACTGCATAGTCAAACAGTATGGAAGACACACTTCCTAACAATGGAAGCATTTTTTGCAGGAAGCCCTCCGACCTCTACGTCTCTTGCAAGGGGCATTGGAGTTGCTCCAAATTTTTGGCAGCCATTGCTTCACTTAATAGGCAAACAGTATGGAAGACACACTTCCTAATAATGGGAGCATTGTTTTCAGGAGGCCCTCCGACCTCTACGTCCCTTGCAAGGGGCATTGGCGTGCCTCCAAATTTTTGGCAGCCGTTGCTTCACTTCATAGGCAAACAGTATGGAAGACACACTTCCTAATAATGGGAGCATTGTTTTCAGGAGGCCCTCCGACCTCTACGTCCCTTGCAAGGGGCATTGGAGGTCTTCCAAATTTTTGGCAACTGTTGCATTCACTGCATACCCTTTAACTGTATAGCAGACCCTCTCCTTTCTAATGGGAACATGTAGTTACTGTGGCCCAGCTCTATGTGTCTTTAAATTGTTAGTGGGTTTTTTCCCCAAATTTTGCTATAGGAGACCCGCTCCTTTATATTTGGAAATTTTTTTTTACTGAGACCCTCCTCTATGTCTCTTCAAAGGGGTATTAGGTTGCGTCCAAATGTTTGGCAGCCCTTGCAGTCACTGCATACACAATAACAGTATAGGAGAGGAGACCTACTCGTTAATAATGGGAACAACAAAGCATAGCCGGCAGATGGCTCTCTAACAATAGCGAGGGCCGACTTCTGGCCCTTTAAGAATAGTAAGGGACGCCTGTTGACCCTATAAAAATAGACTTTGTGACTTTCAGAGTACCTCCATCATAAATGAAACAGGATGATATTATGTCACACACTACATAGCCAGATAAGGTTGTAAAATGTTAAAATGACATTTTCCGGTGAATGCATTTGTCTTAAAAAATAACGTAAAAAAAAATAAATAAAAAAATAAATAAAAACACAGTAGGATCTTTGTTTAGTATAAAAACCAGACTCGCCAATGTAACCTCAATGTAATCACATTGTTCAGCTCCTGCACCTCCATCTCCAGTTCGGCTTCCATCTCCGAAATGAACACATCAGTCACAAGCTGAAGCCACTGCAGCACTGCCTTGACCAAGCGGCAACAGGCTGTGCTGAAGATAACATGCTTAATGCTTTGGTGACAAACCACCCACCGCTGTAGAGTTGTTGAAAGCTGTAACACAGCAGCCTAATTTGTGACTCTCACCACTGAACATACAGCCAGGCATGGTCGTGTGTGACAATGGGCAGAACCTGGTGGTGACAGAGAAAAGATAGCCGGAGTAGATATGTTTTCCCTCTATGCCAGTCCTTTCACCGAGCTAAAGAATATAGCTGTGGGGAAATACAACTCCCACTGAAAAGCAGTTTAAAGCTGAAAAACATTGGGCCCACCAGAGGATTTGATTCTGAGGGCTCAACTTTCCTGCTCAAGAGCCTCATAGCTGCTGCAAAGTTTGTGCCTACCATGAACTCTCCTGATGGAGAAGCCAGGGCCCACCCGAGGATTCTCTGGTGGGCCCGTCCAACCTTGCCGAGAAGCAGCCCTGGCTAAGAAATGTGTTTGGGAAGGTTCCTGGACACTCTATGGCTGCATTTTTAATGTTGACTGGCTCCGTAGCATCCCTGGCCACATTCACCTGTCCACGTGCTTGTGGTTAGGCGGTACTTCCCACGTAAGTGCACTGGGGAGGGCACGGATAATGTTATGGGACCCGTGCTTGTGGAAGGCGGAGATGACACTGGGAGAAATAGTGGCGGCTGGGGACCGAGTATGTACACCTGGCCGCCGCAGCCATGAGGTTGTGGACAGCTTCTGCCTCCACAAGCCTAAAAAGCCACATTTCAAATGCAAGCAGCTGCCCAGAAATCTGGCAGTGTACTATTGCAGCCTGTGGGTGGGTGGGTGGCTGGCTGCATACTTGTGCTTGCATGCCAAAGAATGGGGTAGGGACAACTAAACGTTGCACTGGGACAAGGACGTGTACGGTGATTGTTGCAAGTCTGCAACGACAGGTGCATGGCAGGAGGTATCTTCGCATGCCCCAAGGATCACTTATGATGGGCACACTTTTAGGCAGTGACCTGGGAGTCAGAGATGCTTCCAGGGGTCTTCCCCATGCTGTTCCCATGTCTTTTCAGCACTGTATGCATGTATCTGATGATGTGTCACACTCCACATGGCCAGATAAGGTTGTAAAATGTTAAAATTACATTTCCTAGTGAATGCATTTGTCTTGGTTGAAAGCAATGCAAAAGTGCAAAAACGCATCAAAAACGCTACATGTGAACATAGCCCAAGATGTGGAGGAGCATTTTTGTTTCTGGTTATTTAATTTGCCTTATATACAAGTCATTACCCTGGAAAGGATGTTCTTTAACATATTTCCCAGGTAAATCCATTTTGGTTTTCGTTTTTGCATGTTTTATTGTGAGTCCGTAAAAATGGCGTAATACCTCTGACAACATTGTTGACAGCAGTGACCTGGGAGTCAGAAATGCTTCCAGGGGTCTTCCCCATGTTGTTCACATGTCATTTGAGCACTGTTCCCATCGATTTGGGCAATTTTTAGGCCCTCTGCAGACCGCCGGGGGGACCCGCCGAAAAATGCTCGAGTTTCCCATAGACTTACATTGAGTTCTTTACTCTGACCAAGCACTTGAGCATTCCAAGTTGCTGAACTCGAACAACGAGTACCTGGGCATTTTAGTTCTCACTCATCCCTAGTACTGTGTACTACTCCCATCTGTTCATGACTGCTTTTAATTAGGTCTGGATCCTATATATTCGTAAAATTTTTAGGCGTAGGCACAGGAGAAGTCTGATAGTTAAGATCTCCATTCACAAGGATCCCATTGTCATTGATGTATAAGCTCACAGAACTTGTTATTGTACTAATTACCTGAATTTTATAAGTGTAGCCTAAATTACTGTATTATAGCTCAAAAGTGATATACTCAATGTTCACATATGCTTTAGCACACTCAGAGTGCTGTGATATATATATATATATATGTATATATATATATGTATATATATATATATATATATATATATATATATATTTTTTTTTATTTCATTATTCCATTAGGTAATTGTCAACTTTGTTTTGCAGTGTTAATTTGAGGAAAAGTGACTGCCTCCATATTCACTAAACACTCCCACCATCTGTGAAAAGCTGTGTTTAATTAGATATTAATTCTACCTGTCCGTTAAAACCTTGCTGACACCCTGGTACATTATATGTTGCATCCCTGTGTATGGAGCAAGTTCTGAAGCTGAGATTACAACATGCCTGGCAAATGCTGGTTATGATAAACAACTGACAACTTGTAACAGAAGTTACAGGAACATTCTTCGCTTCGCTGCTTGCTAACCATTTAAAGTTCAACCATTGACAGGGACATTTCAGTATCGAACACTTAGAGGAGAATTCCCATCTCCAAGATCCTATCCCAATATGTAGTAAGTGTAATAATAATAATATTAGAAAATACAAACGCCTTCTTAATCCTTCTCACTTTAGGATCCAGTGGCGACCTCCCTCCTGCTATTGATTGACACACCCTTGCCTTGGAGTTAAATACATTCAGTTTGCTCCAGGGTAACTACCTTTGCGCATGCTTGGAGCACTAGCAGTCGGCTAGCTTCTTCTCTGGTGCCCTTGGAGGACAGTTGGCGTTACTCCTCTGTTGTCTGCTCAAGCTAAGTTTATCCCCTTTGTTTGTCTATTTTGTTGTCAAACAATTGAAAAAACTCAGGTTCTACTCCTTTAAGAAAATTATGATTTGTCATATTTTGATAATAAACAAATTAAAAAATAAGCATATTTGGTATTTATATTTGGTATTTTGATAGATCAGACATTTATTCTGTAAATGTCTAATCTATCAAAATATAAAATTAATTCACCTGTGCGGTAAATGCCATTAAGAAAAAAACATCAAAATTAATGTATTACAGTTTTTTATTTGCCACCCCTCCCTTACATGTGAAATAAAAAGCATGAAAAATGTTGTATGCACTCAACAATGGTATCAATAAAAATGTTTGTTCAACAGGCAGAAAAAAAAGCCCTCACACAGCTGAAAAGACAGAAAAATGAAAACGTTACTAGTCTCTAAAAATGGCAACACAAACCAATTTTTTTTTGTCAATTTTCAATTTTTTTTCACCTTTTAAATAAAAAAACTATATATACTGCTCAAAAAAATAAAGGGAACACTCAAATAACATATTCTAGATTGGAATGAATGAAATATTCTCATTGAATACTTTGTTCTGTACAAAGTTGAATGTGCTGACAACAAAATCACACAAAAATCATCAATGGAAATCAAATTTATTAACCAATGGAGGCCTGGATTTGGAGTCACCCCCAAAATTAAAGTGGAAAATCACACTACAGGCTGATCTAACTTTGATGTAATGTCCTTAAAACAAGTCAAAATGAGGCTCAGTATTGTGTGTGGCCTCCACGTGCCTGTATGACCTCCCTACAACACCTGGGCATACTCCTGATGAAGTTGCGGATGGTCTCCTGTGGGATCTCCTCCCAGACCTGGACTAAAGCATCCGCCAACTCCTGGACAGTCTGTGGTGCAATGTGACGTTGGTGGATGGAGCGAGACATGATGTCCCAGATGTGCTCAATCGGATTCAGGTCTGGGGAACGGGTGGGCCAGTCCATAGCTTCAATGCCTTCATCTTGCAGGAACTGCTGACACACTCCAGCCACATAAAGTCTGGCATTGTCCTGCATTAGGAGAAACCCAGGGCCAACCGCACCAGCATATGGTCTCACAAGGGGTCTGAGGATCTCATCTCGGTACCTAATGTCAGTCAGGCTACCTCTGGCGAGCACATTGAGGGCTGTGCGGCCCTCCAAAGAAATGCCACCCCACACCATTACTGACCCACTGCCAAACCGGTCATGCTGAAGGATGTTCCAGGCAGCAGATCGCTCTCCACGGCATCTCCAGACTCTGTCACGTCTGTCACATGTGCTCAGTGTGAACCTGCTTTCATCTGTGAAGAGCATAGGGCACCAGTGGCGACTTTGCCAATCCTGGTGTTTTGTGGCAAATGCCAAGCATCCTGCACGGTGTTGGGCTGTGAGCACAACCCCCATCTGTGGACGTCGGGCCCTCATACCACCCTCATGGAGTCGGTTTCTAACCGTTTGTGCAGACACATGCACATTTGTGGCCTGCTGGAGGTCATTTTGCAGGGCTCTGGCAGTGCTCCTCCTGTTCCTCCTTGCACAAAGGCGGAGGTAACGGTCCTGCTGCTGGGTTGTTACCCTCCTACGGCTCTCTCCACATCTCCTGGTGTACTGGCCTGTCTCCTGGTAGTGCCTCCAGCCTCTGGACACTACGCTGACAGACACAGCAAACCTACTTGCCACAGCTCGCATTGAAGTGCCATCCTGGATGAGGTGCACTATCTGAGCAACTTCTGTTGGTTGTAGAGTCCGTCTCATGCTACAACGAGTGTGAAAGCACAACCAACATTCAAAAGTGACCAAAACATCAGCCAAAAAGCATTGGTACTGAGATGTGGTCTGTGGTCCCCACCTGCAGAACCACTCCTTTATTGAGTTGGTCTTGATAATTGCAAATAATTTCCACCTATTGTCTATTCCATTTGCACAACAGCATGTGAAATTGATTGTCAATCAGTGTTGCTTCCTAAGTGGACAGTTTGATTTCACAGAAGTTTGATTTACTTGGAGTTATATTCTGTTGTTTAAGTGTTCCCTTTATTTTTTTGAGCAGTGTATATATTTGGCACCATTATAATCAAATTTACCTGGAGAACCATGTAGATAAGTCCCTTTTTTAGCACAATAAATGCCTTAAAACATAACCCAAAAACTGTCATAGAATTACTTTTTTTTCAGCAGTTTCATGATGCTTGGAATTTTTTTTTTGTATTTTCTAGTACAATGTAGAGTAAAATAAATGGTATCATTCAAAACTCCAGCTCATCCTATAAAACACAAGCCCTCATATTGCTGTGTTAATGAAAAAATAAAAAATTTTGGCTCTTGGGTTAAGGAAATGAAAATACAGAAGTGCAAAAATGGAAAATCGACGGGTCTGGAAGTGGTTCAATTTGTTATTCTAGGCCAAAGAGAGGTAAGTCTCACAGTATACGTTCACATCTAGAGATGTTGCTTTGTCATTGGCAGATGAGCTCACACAATTTGATAAACTTAAGCACCTGAAATTTTCGAAGTACAGTATATTCAATATATCAGTTAAAAATTCATATATTCAGTGTTCACATACAACTTAACGCGCTTGTTGAGCAGTTGTATCTATTTGTATTTTGCAACTGTGGAGACATTGTAGACTGCATAGGAGCTGTATACACAAAATGATAGATTTTTAGTCAGACATTAAGACTAAAGTTTTAAAATTAATTACTATTAAGATTATTTGTCAGTTGGTAAGCTATTGCGTGTATAACCGTTATATCTGGATTAATGATTATCTACTTCCTACTTATCTATTTTCTCTACTATGTTTATATGTAAATAATCAACATTTTATCAATACAATCACATTTTAAAATCAGCAAGGAAAATCAAGACCTGGTACATTTTAAAACTGACTTTACAAAAACAAATCAGATTTTTTTTTTTAAAAAAAGGCTTAATCTGCAGGTTTTGTCATATTCCTCACAGATTCTACAATTTTGCTATCTGTGTGGTATCTATTAAAGCCATGGGACAGATTTTACATTTCATGACAAATATAAAAACTTCAGTTTCAAAGGTTATTTCATTGGATTATTGCACAACAAACTGGACATGCAAGGTGAATCTAGGTTTACCTGCATCCTTGGTAAAAATTCAGATTAATCGATTTGAGTTGTCATAATGTGACTATTCATATGCAATTTGGATACTTACAGATACTTGCTGTAACTAGCTTCTCTTCCTAATTCTCTCAATATTCATGAAAAACGGCAGCCCCTACGTCACTGAGAGAAGCAGGAGGAAAGTTACCGTGAATATAAATAAATATATACAGTACAGACCAAAAGTTTGGACACACCTTCTCACTTAAAGATTTTTCTTTATTTTCATGACTATGAAAATTGTACATTCACACTGAAGGCATCAAAACTATGAATTAACACATGTGGAATTATATACTTAACAAAAAAGTGTGAAACAACTGAAAATATGTCTTATATGCTAGGTTCTTCAAAGTAGCCACCTTTTGCTTTGATGACTGCTTTGCACACTCTTGGCATTCTCTTGATGAGCTTCAAGAGGTAGTCACCGGAAATGGTCTTCCAACAATCTTGAAGGAGTTCCCAGAGATGCTTAGCACTTGTTGGCCCTTTTGCCCTCACTCTGGGGTCCGGCTCACCACAAACCATCTCGATTGGGTTCAGGTTTGGCGAATGTGGAGGCCAGGTCATCTGGCTTCGCACCCCATCACTCTCCTTCTTCGTCAAATAGCTCTTACACAGCCTGGAGGTGTGTTTGGTGTCATTGTCCTGTTGAAAAATAAATGATGGTACAACTAAACGCAAACCGGATGTAATAGCATGCCGCTGCAAGATGCTGTGGTAGCCATGCTGGTTCAGTATGCCTTCAATTTTGAATAAATCCCCAACAGTGTCACAAGCAAAGCACCCCCACACCATCACATCTCCTCCTCCATGCTTCACGGTGGGAACCAGGCATGTAGAGTCCATCAGTTCACCTTTTCTGCGTCGCACAAAGACATGGTGGTTGGAAACAAAGATCTCAAATTAGGACTCATTAGACCAAAGCACAAATCTACACTGGTTTAATGTCCATTCCTTGTGTTCTTTAGCCCAAACACGTCTCTTCTGCTTATTACCTGTCCTTAGCAGTGGTTTCCTAGCAGCTATTTTACCATGAAGGCCTGCTGCACAAAGTCTCCTCTTAACACTTGTTGTAGAGATGTGTCTGCTGCTAGAACTCTGTGTGGCATTGACTTGGTCTCTAATCTGAGCTGCTGTTAACCTGCAATTTCTGAGGCTGGTGACTCGGATAAACTTATCCTCAGAAGCAGAGGTGACTCTTGGTCTTCCTTTCCTGGGGCGGTGCTCATGTGAGCCGGTTTCTTTGTAGCGCTTGATGGTTTTTGCAAATGCACTTGGGGACACTTTCAAAGTTTTCCCAATTTTTCGGACTGACTGACCTTCATTTCTTAAAGTAATGATGGCCACTCGTTTTTCTTTACTTAGCTGCTTTTTTCTTGCCACAATACAAATTCTAACAGTCTATTCAGTAGGACTATCAGCTGTGTATCCACCTGACTTCTGCACAACACAACTGATGAGCCCAACCTCATTTATAAGGCAAGAAATCCCACTTATTAAACCTGACAGGGCACACCTGTGAAGCGAAAACCATTTCCGGTGACTACCTCTTGAAGCTCATCAAGAGAATGCCAAGAGTGTGCAAAGCAGTCACCAAAGCAAAAGGTGGCTACTTTGAAAAACTAGAATATAAGATATATTTTCAGTTGTTTCACACTTTTTTGTTAAGTATATAATTCCACATGTGTTAATTCATAGTTTTGATGCCTTCAGTGTGAATGTACAATTTTCAAAGTCCTGAAAATACAGAAAAATCTTTAAATGAGAAGGTGTGTCCAAACTTTTGGTCTGTACTGTATATATATATATATATATATATATATATATATATATATATACATTGCTCAAAAAAATAATGGGAACACTCAAATAACACATCCTAGATCGAAATGAATGAAATATTCTCATTGAATACTTTGTTCTGTGCAAAGTTGAATGTGCTGACATCAAAATCACACAAAAATCATCAGTGTAAATCCAATTTAGGCCTGGATTTGGAGTCACTCCCAAAATTAAAGTGGAAAAACACACTACAGACTGATCCAACTTTGATGTAATGTCCTTAAAACAAATCAAAATGAGACTCAGTATTGTGTGTGACCTCCACGTGTCTGTATGACCTCCCTACCACGTCTGGGCGTGCTCCTGATGAGGTTGCAGATGGTCTCCTGTGGGATCTCCTCCCAGACCTGGACTAAAGCATCCGCCAACTCCTGGACAGTCTGTGGTGCAACGTGACGTTGGTGGATGGAGCGAGACATGATGTCCCAGATGTGCTCAATCGGATTCAGGTCTGGGGAACGGGCGGGCCAGTCCATAGTTTCAATGCCTTCATCTTGCAGGAACCGCTGACACACTCCAGCCACAAGAGGTCTAGCATTGTGCTGCATTAGGAGGAACCCAGGGCCAACCACACCAGCATATGGTCTCACAAGGGGTCTGAGGATCTCATCTCGGTACCTAATGGCAGTCAAGCTACCACTGGCGAGCACATGGAGGGCTGTGCGGCCCTCCAAAGAAAAGCCACCCCTCACCATTAATGACCCACTGCCAAACCGGTCATGATGAAGGATGTTGCAGGCAGCAGATCGGTCTCCACGGCGTCTCTAGACTCTGTCACATCTGTCACATAAGCTCAGTATGAACCTGCTTTCATCTGTGAAGAGCATAAGGCTCCAGTGGCGACTTTGCCAATCCTGGTGTACTGTGGCAAATGCCAAGTGTCCTGCACGGTGTTGGGCTGTGAGCCCAACCCCCATCTGTGGATGTCGGGCCCTCATACCACCCTCATGGAGTCGGTTTCTAACCATTTTTGCAGACACATGCACATTTGTGGCTTACTGGAGGTCATTTTACAGCGCTCTGGCAGTCCTCCTCCTGTTCCTCCTTGCACAAAAGAGGAGGTAACGGTCCTGCTGCTGGGTTGTTGCCCTCCTATGGCTCCCACCACATCTCCTTGTATCTGCTCCATGCTCTGGACACTGTGCTGACAGACACAGCTACCCTTCTTGCCACAGCTCGCACTGATGTGCCATCCTGGATGAACTGCGCTACCTGAGCAACTTCTGTGGGTTGTACTGTAGACACCGCCTCATGCTAGTGTACCTCTAGGGGTGAGAGCAATGGCAAAATGAAAAAGTGACCAAAACATCAGCCAAAAAGGATGTGAACAGAGAAATGGTCTGTGGTCACCACCTGCAGAACCACTACCGTTATAGGGGGTATCTTGCTAATTGCCTATCATTTCTAGCAGTTGTCTGTTCCATGTGCACAACAACAGGACAAATTGATTCACAATCAGTGTTGCTTCATAACTGGACAGGTAGATTTCACAGAAGTGTTATTGACTTGGAGTTACATTGTGTTGTTTAAGTGTTCCCTTTATTTTTATGAGCAGTGTATATGTATATATATATATATATAAATATATATATATATATATATATATACACAGTTTAAATTTTTCACTCTTTGCTTCATTGCAGCCATTTGTAAGTTCTAAAAAGTTCATTTTTTTTTCTCATTAAAGTACACTCTGCACCCCATCTTGACTGAAAAAACCCCAGAAATGTTTGAAAATTTATTAAAAAAGAAAAACTGAAATATCACATGGTCATAAGTATTCAGACCCTTTGCTCAGACACTCATATTTAATTCACATGCTGTCCATTTCCTTGTGATCCCCCTTGTGATGGTTCTACTCCTTCATTGGAGTCCAGCTGTGTTTAATTAAACTGATACGACTTGATTTGGAAATGCACACACCTGTCTGTATAAGACCTCACAGCTCACAGTGCATGTCAGACCAAATGAGAATCATGAGCTCAAAGGAACTGCCCAAGGAGCTCAGAGACAGAATTGTGGCAAGGCACAGATCTGGCCAAGGTTGCAAAAGAATTTCTGAATTACTCAAGGTTCCTAAGAGCACAATGGCCTCCATAATCCTTAAATGAAAGAAGTTTGGGACCACCAAAAGTCTTCCTAGACCTGACCGTCCAGCCAATTTGAGCAATCGTGGGAGAAGAGCCTTGGTGAGAGTGTTAAAGAAGAACACCAAGATCACTGTGGCTGAGCTCCAGAGATGCAGTAGGGAGATGGAAGAAAGTTCCAAAAAGTTGACTATCACTGCAGCCCTCCACCAGTCAGGCCTTTATGGCAGAGTGGCCCGACGGAAGCCTCTCCTCAGTGCAAGACATATGAAAGCCCGCATAGAGTTTGCTCAAAAACACATGAAGGACTCCCAGACTATGAGAAATAAGATTCTCTGGTCTGATGCGACGAAGATGGAACTTTTTGGTGATAATTCTAAGCGGTATGTGTGGAGAAAACCAGGCACTGCTCATCACCTGCCCAATACAATCCCAACAGGGAAACATGGTGGAGGCAGCATCATGCTATGGGGGTGCTTTTCAGCTGCAGGGACAGGACGACTGGTTGCAATTGAAGGAAACATGAATGCGGTACAGAGATATCCTGGATGAAGACCTCTTCAAGAGTGCTCTGGACCTCAGACTTGGCCGAAGGTTCACCTTCCAACAAGACAATGACCCTAAGCACACAGCTAAAATAACAAAGGAGTGGCTTCAGAACAACTCTGTGACCATTCTTGACTGGCCCAGCCAGAGCCCTGACATAAACCAAATTGAGCATCTCTGGAGAGACCTGAAAATGGCTGTCCACCAAAGTTCACCATCCAACCTGACGGAACTGGAGAGGATCTGCAAGGAAGAATGGCAGAGGATCCCAATATCCAGTTGTGAAAAAACTTGTATCATTCCCAAGAAGACTCATGGCTGTACTAGCTCAAAGGGTGCTTCTTCTCATTACTGTGCAAAGGATCTGAATAATTATGACTATGTGATATTTCAGTTTTTCTTTATTAATAAATTTGCAAAAATTTATACAATTCTGTTTTTTTTTCAGTCAAGATGGGGTGCAGAGTGTACTTTAATGAGAAAAAAAATGACCTTTTAAGAATTTACCAAATGGCTGCAATGAAAGAAAGAGTGAAAAATTTAAATGGGTCTGAATACTTTCCGTGCCCACTGTATATTTGTGTAACATGTATGACTACTGGAATAGGCGAAAAGAGATGAATACTGACACTGAGTATATAACACACTGTTTGGATTTGGCATGCTACAGTGCTAATTTGTAAGATGAATTCTACTGACATAAATACAGATATAGCAATCCTCAAATTGTTAGTTAGCACACTATTTTATTAACATAGTGATGTATCACGTTATCTGACAAATTATGGATTGCTTCATGTGTACAGTATCAGAACCAGTGACGGTACATGATTCTATCCTCAGAAGGTCCATCAGTACATAAATAAGGCACCAGAACCACCAATACATTAATACAGAACCTCAACCATCATCAGTACATAAATACAGAATCAGAAGCACCATCAGTACAGTAACACATCACCAAAAGCACCATCAGTACATGAATATATCACCAGAAGCACCATTAGCACGTACATCACCAAAACCACCATGAGTACATTAATACATTTCCAAAACCACCATTAGTACATGAATGCCACACCAAACCCACCTTTAGTAAATGAATACAGCATCAGACCCCACTGAATACATCACTAGAATCACCATCAGTACATGAATACAGCACAAGAACCACCATCAGTACCCAGTTTTTCTTTTTGTCCATTTTCATGATTTTATGGAGATACAGGTGCATCTCACTAAATTAGAATATCATCAAAAAGTTAATTTATTTCAGTTCTTCAATGCAAAAGTATTGATAGTGGTCTATTTCAAGTGTTTATTTCTGGTAATGTTGATGATTATGGCTTACAGCCAACGAAAACACAAGTCATTATCTCAGTAAATTTGAATAATTAACAAAAAACACCTGCAAAGGCTTCCTAAGCATTTAAAAAGGTTCCTTAGTCTGTTTCAGTAGGCTCCACAATCATGGGAAAGACTGTTGACTTGACAGATGTCCAGAAGGCAGTCATTGACACCCTAAGTAAACACAAGGTAAATTTTGCATTTCATTTGGAAATCAAGGTCCCAGAGTCATGACGAAGAGTGGAGAGGCACACAATTCAAGCTGTTTGAGGTCTAGTATGAAGTTTCCACAATCAGTGATGGTTTGGGGAGCCATGTCATCTGCTGGTGTAGGTCTACTGTGTTTTATCAAGACCAAAGTCAGCGCAGTCATCTACCAGGAAATTTTAGAGCACTTCAAGTTTCCCTCTGCCGACAAGCCTTTTGGAGATGGAAATTTCATTCTCCAGCAGGACTTGGCATCTGTCCACACTGTCAAAAGCACCAATACTTGGTTTAAAAACAACAGTATCACTGTGCTTCATTGGCCAGCAAACACGCCTAACCTTAACCCCATAGAAAATCTATGGGGTATTGTCAAGAGGAAGATGAGAGACACCAGACACAACAATGCAGACAAGCTGAAGGCTGCTATCAAAGCAACCTGGGCTTCCATAACACCTCAGCAGTGCCACAGGCTGATCGCCTCCATGCCACACCGCATTGATGCAGTAATTGATTCAAAAGGAGCCTCGACCAAGTATTGAATGCATTTACTGAGCATATATTTCAGTAAGCCAACATTTCGAATTTTAAAATCATTTTTCAAGCTGGTGTTATAAAGCATTCTAATTTGCTGAGATAATGACTTTTGTGTTTTCATTGGCTGTAAGCCATAATCATCAACATTAACAGAAATAAACACTTGAAATAGATCACTCTGTAATGACTCTATATAATATATGAGTTTCTCTTTTTGTATTGAAGAACTGAAATAAATTAACTTTTTGATGATATTCTAATTTTGTGAGATGCGCCTGTATGTACAGTACACAGTATGTACGAACTCCGCACATTTTTTGAAGATGTTATGTGTCTTCTTATCTGCTTATGTTGGATTTTTAGCCAATAATAAATATTTATTTGCATTTTTATTAAGCATTACTCATTGAAAGAAAACTCTATGATGTTCAAGTGTCCTATTATTAGAAAATATACATGGTTGTTAGTTTAGCATAATGTGTATTTTTTTGAATTTAATATAATTATTTTGTATATATAAAAACTGTAAAATTGGCTTGGTTGTTAAAGGTGCAAAATGACAAAACCTCTGGCAGCAAAAGGCATTGTGAATAATGATTCCCATGTACAAATTAAATTGTTAATCTTTTGTGATAATAGATTTATGGGGCTTTTGGATAGAAAAAAAAAAGATACCTGATATTGATGGTGATGGGTGGAGAATCCGGCCAGGAAGGACGAAGCCTGCCAGCTCTACGGGCACTCAGGTAAATAATGAAAGCTACATTTGCTTTGATATCTATGGTGCTTTGTAGAAGATCCGATCAGACGTGACCTGCTTGCTCAGGAATTGTCAGATAGGTAACAAGAGCTCCTGTGGCTCTATGGGGAATATAAGCTGGATGTAGGCGACTTACATCAGAGATGCATGGGATGAATGCCCGTGCTGCAGCAACCTGTAACAGAACAGTCCACGTGGTACAACAGCGGTGTGCCGGCCGGTCACACCTGCATAGTTCCCAATCAGGGAAGTAAATCAGCGCTCCGTGTTAGAGTGACGTCACTAGAACTACAAGCCTCTCTCACATTAGAGGAATGCTCCCAGTGTTGTCCGACGCGTTTCTGAGGATACCACCTCCTTCGTTAGGGATTGCCAACACATGGATTGTGATCATACTTATAGATGGTTGTCTAGTTGACTTGCTAAAGTTTTTGCCCTCCTGTAGACAAAGCTGGGTGTGGGAGGAATATTCTCCCCTATAATTTTATCACCCCGTAGTAGTGGCCAATATTTTTCTACAATTCGTCTTAATTTTCCACATTCCTGATTGTATTGTGTAATAATTGGTATTTGGAATGTGCCTACATTCCCATCAGTTTCTTATTTTTTGTCTGTTCTATTTATTTTTTGTATGGATAATAATTGTTCTCTTGGGATGTTACCCACCTCTTCCTTTATAGTTTCTAAATGAATTTGATTATAACCCTTTTGTATACATTTATGTATCATCCTTTCTGCTTCCTCTTGATAATCTTCATATATGGTACAATTTCTTTTCATTCTCATGAGCGGAGCTCTCTGAATATTTTTTAACCAGATGGGTAAGTGACAGTTGTCCATTTTAATATAGTTGTTGCCACCTGTAGGTTTATTGTAACTTTTTGTGACCAACCTACCTTTATCTACAAGCACTGTAATATTTAAAAATTTAATGGAAAACCTATTGACGATTGATGTAAATTCTAAATAAAAATTATTTTTATTGATTTCCTTTAAAAAATTATCCAATTTTTTTGGTCCTCCAGACCAGATAAAAAAATACGTAATCTATGAAGCATTTCCACAGGACCAGATCCGCACTGGGGTCCTCCTATCTCCCTACATATAGATTAGCAAAATCCGATGCGAATCTTGTCCCCATCACTGTTCCCCACTAGTGATGAGCGAATTTGTTCAAAATCCGAACTTACATCGTAAATTCCACACAAATATGGCACATTCGGAATGTGATCGGAAAGGCGAGCAAAATTTCTTAAATTCGGGAAAAATCGACAACGTTCAGCGAATAAGTGTGGGAACATGATTTCAGGGCAACTGCAGCATTTTTAACAGTTTTGCTAGGATAGTGCTTGTGTATGATGAGCGGGGGGATGTGGTAGATAAGTGGGGGGTGCTGGTGATAGCTCAGAACAGGTCAGATCAGCGGCGCGCTTGTAAATTTTTTTCTTTTTTTTTCTTCCTATAGGTGATAACTTTAAGTCAGGAAAGCGCGGCTAGCCTATCAGACCAGAATCATCCACACTGTCCAGACACAAGGGCTTCTGCAATTGGCTGATGAAATCACATGTCCTCTCTACATAAAAAGTGGCCATGTTTCCTCAGCGCCATTTTATGCATGTCACTACTGACAGACTCTGCTGCTGAGTGTGCTCCTGTTTAATGAGAGATATTAGCTAGATAGATGAGCGCTATTTTGGAAGTCAGATAGTGTAGATAAATCCTCTGCTGTGTACCTGTTCAATCTACCTTGCAGCACATTTTTTTTTCTTGTGCAATTACTGAGATTCTGACAGAAAGAGCAGGGCCCATGCCATAGAACAGTGTTGTGCACCGGTTGTATTGTGCTCCATGTGCGATCTATTATTGCACTTGCTAATGTGATAAAGCAAGCAAGCCCTTGTAGGCCACTTTTTGTGGGGTTGAAATTCAGCTTTCTGCAGACTCTGCAGAGCTTCTGAGTGCAGAGCACAAAATACTTTTTTTTTCAGTTGCTAATGTGATAATGCGAGCAGTGTTAACAAGTATATTTTTTCTGTTGGCAGGCAGAGTCCACTAAAGATATTTTTGTGTCGCAAATGTGATATACTCTGTTAAAAGCCACCTACTATTTTATTGGCGGTGAACTTCAGCTATTTTCAGAGTAAAAAAAAATATTTTTTGTCTTGCTAGGCAGAGTCCAAAAAACAACGAATTTTGTTTCGCAAATAGAGTGCTCCTACCACAGTATCTGAGCAACATGAGTGGGAAATAGAGAGCTCATGGTGGAAGGGGGACTATGCTTGGTGTTCAAGGTATACGTGGGGTAGGTGGTAATGTTAGTGAAAATACTAGTGAACCAACACTGTCATATCCTATCCGAAGACAACTGACAACTTCTGTTAATAGACGGGCTACTCCACTCCATTTCTTTGACAGCCGCACAGCTATACGCCTTGTTGATAAGGGTCAGAAAGAGCAGGTGCCCCAGTGGATGCAAACGCTGCTTCAAGTGGCCTCTCCTCTTTTTCCTCCACCTCAACATCAAACACAGTGCAGTCCACAGAGATGGCACCCCAATTACCCTTGCTTCCCCCGTGTCACAACTGTCCAAGTGCCCAACTAAATATAGCGAATCACAGATGGGGGAGTCTGTAGAACTGTTCACCCATTCTATACCATTGGCATCAGAAGTGTACTCCAAATATTCACAGAGTCAAGAAGAGGAGGAAAGCATCTGCACCGATGCCCAAAATGTATTTAGTTAAATACTAATGTCCAAAAGACAAATTACTAAACCACTCTTCAACAAGAATGTATCAACACTGCCCCAGGCCATGAAAAAATATAGTCCTGAACATCAAGAAGAGAAAGGAAAATATATGTAAAATATCTTATTCTTTAAAAAATAATTAAAAACAGGTATATAAAAAGGAACCAGAAAATACCCGCACATCAATAGACAATTGACAGCACAAATGAAAATGCTACCAGCTTAACTGCTTAAAAGTATCACAAATGCCAACAAAAATGTTAGAACTGTGTGCCAACTCTCAGAATAGTAGATATATAACACCTTATGTGAAAATCAATGTATGAAAAAACACATGATATAATATATAGGGATGGACAGTGTCACTGTGGAGTTGTCACATAAGGTCCAAATAAAGTGCAAAGTGCAATATGAATGACCTGACAAAAACCATCAGTAAACAAAAACATCAACAAACACAGTGATTCTCATATGGAATAAACTATGTTTAATGAATATAGCAGTAACTAAGAGAAAATACACACTAATGCAAATGGGTGATACTTACATACAGCTGTCAAGGCTATCGGTGTGCGGACCCCCAATGACGCCGTTTCGCCATTAGCTTCTTCCGAGGGGCTTGGTTTTTGGAAAGAAAGCATTCCTTACATATCATGTGAGTAGTGGCACAGCCAATAGAATTGCGTTGTCAGAAGGAAGGATGTGGCGCATGTGATACTCATCAGCCACTTGTTTTGAAAAGTGACTTCCGAATGCGTGGAACGCCTGAAGCTCTGGACCAGAAGTCATTGAGCGCTGAGGGCATGCATGCGCGCACCTACAGACAAGGGAAAAGGATAGTGGGGCTCACCTACACAGCTTGTAGTTCCAAAGGGGAGGAGTAAGCCTGAAATATGAGATAATTGATGGTTGGGCTATAAAAACCAGTGGAATGGAATATGATCAGCATTTAATATGAATAACCTGGAAGAATGGATCCAATAAGCAAAGGATACCAATAGGGGCATATAAAAATATATGGGGCATAGAAATAAAGAAATAGTGATATGCAAGCGAAAATACTTAGGAAGTATAAAAAATATATATATATATATATATATATATATATATATATATATATATACATATACAGTTATATGAAAAAGTTTGGGCACCCCTATTAATCTTAGGCTTAAAGTTTTATAAAAATTGGTGTTTTTGCAAAAGCTATTTCAGTTTGATATATGTAATAACTGTTGGACACAGTAATGTATCTGCCTTGAAATGAGGTTTATTGTACTAACAGAAAATGTGCAATCTGCATTCAAACAAAATTTGACAGGTGCATAAGTATGGGCACCCTTATCATTTTCTTGTTTTAAATACTACTACCTACTTTTTACTGACTTACTAAAGCACTTTTTTTGGTTTTGTAACCTCATTGAGCTTTGAACTTCATAGCCAGGTGTATGCAATCATGAGAAAGCTACTTAAAGTGGCCACTTGCAAGTTGTTCTCCTGTTTGAATCTCCTCTGAAGAGTGGCATCATAGGCTCCTCAAAACAACTGTCAAATGATCTGAAAACAAAGATTATTCAACATAGTTGTTCAGGGGAAGGATACAAAAAGCTGTCTCAGAGATTTAACCTGTCAGTTTCCACTGTTAGGAACATAGTAAGGAAATGGAAGAACACAAGGACAGTTCTTGTTAAGGCCAGAAGTGGCAGGCCAAGAAAAACATCAGAAAGGCAGAGAAGAAGAATGGTGAGATCAGTCAAGGACAATCCTCAGACCACCTCCGGAGAGCTGCAGCATCAACTTGCTGCAGATGGTGTCACTGTGCATCGGTCAACTATACAATGCACTTTGTACAAGGAGAAGCTGTATGGGAGAGTGATGCGAAAGAAGCCGTTTCTGCAAGCACGTCACAAACAGAGTCAGCTGAGGTATGCAAAAGCACATTTGGAGAAGCCAATTTCTTTTTGGAAGAAGGTCCTGTGGACTGATGAAACCAAGATTGAGTTGTTTGGTCATGCAAAAAGGCGTTATGCATGGCGGCAAAAAAACACAGCAATCGAAGAAAAACACTTGCTACCCACAGTAAAATTTGGTGGAGGTTCCATCATGCTTTGGGGCTGTGTGGCCAATGCCGGCACCGGGAATCTTGTTAAAGTTGAGGGATGCATGGATTCCACTCAGTATCAGCAGATTCTTGACAATAATGTTCAAGAATCAGTGACAAAGTTGAAGTTACGCAGGGGATTGATCTTTCAGCAAGACAATGATCCAAAATACCGCTCCAAATCTACTCAGGCATTCATGCAGAGGAATAATTACAATGTTCTGGAATGGCCATCCCAGTCCCCAGACCTGAATATCATTGAACATCTGTGGGATCATTTGAAGAGGGCTGTCCATGCTCGGCGACCATCAAACTTAACTGAACTGGAATTGTTTTGTAAAGAGGAATGGTCAAAAATACCTTCATCCAGGATCCAGGAAATCATTAAAAGCTACAGGAAGCGACTAGAGGCTGTTATTTTTGCAAAAGGAGGATCTACTAAATATTAATGTCACTTTTCTGGTGAGGTGCCTATACTTATGCACCTGTCAAATTTTGTTTGAATGCAGATTGCACATTTTCTGTTAGTACAATAAACCTCATTTCAAGGCAGAAACATTACTGTGTCCAACAGTTATTACATATATCAAACTGAAATAGCTGTTGCAAAAACAACAATTTTTATAAAACATTAAGCTTAAGATTAATAGGGGTGCCCAAACTTTTTCATATAACTGTATATATATATATACTGTGTATATATATATATATATATATATATATATATATATATATATATATATATATATATATATATATATATATATATATATAGTGTATGAATCAATATAAATAACTCTGAATTTATAATAAGTTAAGAGTAATACTAAATATGATTAAAAATAAAATTGTCAAGTGCAGAAAAAATGTATAAATATACATATGTGTAAAATATAAAGCATACAAGGGATAATATAAAAATAATACTAAAAAACAGTGTAGAGATATGTGAATCAGTGTAATACCGATTAAGATAATAGGAAACAATAAATAAGAATAAATATAAAAGTGTCGAGTGCAATAAGGATTAGTGATGAGCGAGCATACTCTCAAGTACTCGGTACTCGCCCGAGCATCTCAGTACTCGTGATGCTCGGAGCTCGCCGAGTACTTGCGAGATGCTCGGGCAGATGCTCGGGTCCCCTTCCTGCCTGTTTGGCGCTCTTTACAGAGCCAATGAACATGCAGGGAGTGTCTGCCACTCACTGTAATGCCGCAGCCATGTAGGTTGTGGCATTACTGTGGCATTACAGTGATTGGCTGTCCGCACAGCATCATCACGTCTATATCAGACCTGGTGCCACCGTGCTCGTCAGTCTCCTCCGCAAGCAGACAGTGTAGGTAGAGGTGCTGCTGAGCTAGGGAGAGATATGCTTGTTAATTCGGTAGTGTAAGTAGAACAGAAGTATATTACACATATCCATCTCATCAAACAGTCCTTCTGAGGACTAATCCATCTGCAGCGCTATCAGGCAGGCAGTGTATATGTGGCACCCTGCTGCGCATTGGTGGCAGAGAACCCAGAAGGGTGCATTGATGGACTTCTCCACAAGAGGCCCTCACACATTCACACACCTCCATCCTACCACCTCAGACCAGCAGAGGGAGCCCGCTAGGGATATATATAGGGAGGGTGGAGCTAGGCAGCTCAGATTAGTGTTCAGAGACAGAGAGGAACAGAGCTCAGAGTAAGCAGGGAGCGTGCTGATGCTCAGAGAGCAGTGAAGAGAGCAGCACGCTGGCTGCTGTGCTTAGGCGAGCCAAGGCCTACAGCACGTGTGAAGGCCTAGTGAGGGCCTTGAATGGGCCGAAGGCGAGAGGAGAAGGAAGAAGTAGTGAGGGGGCAGAGGAGCATACCAGACTCACCCCGATATATATACCGAACACTGGGTCCACGCCTACAGGGACCCCTTTACACCCAGTAGGAACCACCGGAACCCCTGGAGGACTACAAGTCCCAGGTTCACCAAACGCTGACTACAGTACCAGGGATAGGAGTCACGGAGGCCCCAGCATCCAGGGAGAGTGATCTCCAAAGAGAAGGCCCTACAACCAGGTCAGCAGGTGCAAAGAGAGACAGTAACCAAGCTAGGCCTTGCTCCAGGAAGGTCAGAAGCTTAGAGGACAAAGCAACGGATCAGGAGGCCCTATACCCGCTCACTGGGGACAGTCCAAAAGTGCACCTTTCACCTGGAGTACCCTGGACCCTGCCTGCAACATCACCAGTAAAGGTACTGAAGCTTACCCCCGTGTGAGTGTCCGTCTTTCCTCCCGGACTGTCCTGCCGTCTCTCCCCTGCACCACCATCCATTATACCCCACGCTGCCCTGGAGCAAGCTCTACCTGTGGAGATCCACACCATCCATGCTGCCATAACACTAGCTCCAGAGGACTGCTCCACAGCGGCGGCTCCCTTTAGCCGCAATCCACAGGTGGTGTCACGAACACTTTCCCAAATCCCCTATAAATCTTCCCCTTTTTACTGGGTCATGGACCGGGCCAGCCACCGTGTTATCCCCCGGCAACCAGAGACCCGGCTGCCGAGTATCCCACGGCCCAGGGGGCGCGTCAGCCTGGGAGTCACGAACAGGATTCCGTGCCCGTTGCCACCAGGTACTGTGCACCTTAAGAGACTGTAGTACTCACTGTGGTGAAGTTTTCCCGCCATTCCTGAGATTTCCCGCCATTGTCCGGCATCTTCCTGTCGACGCGCGGGAAGAAGAGGGGCATAATCGTGGGAATCGGAGAGGTGTAACCGCTGGAAGCGCCAAAGCCCAGGACATGCCCTGCCCCTGACATCGAACCAGGAAGCGTCAGGTCCTGGAAGGAGCCCGGAGGACGCTCTGATGTCAGACGCAAGAGACGCAAGGTCCTGGAAGAAGACAGTCACCCGCGGAGCTGCGGCCTACCTGATAAAGAAAGTAAAGAAGGTAGGCTCCGGTTCACTAGAGGGGCGCAACAATGGGGGACCCCCCCAAAAAATGACGTGATGTCCCCCCTATTTTAATAGCTAGCAAACGCTAGGCAGACAGCTGGGGACTATTAATAGCCCAGGAAGGGTGCCATAAATATTGGCCCCCTCCCAGACTAGAAACACCAGCCGTCAGCCGCCCCAGAAATGGCGCATCCATAGGATGATAATGCCCCGTCTCATGCTGCACATAACACATCTGCATCTCTGGCTGCTATGGGCATAAAAGGGGACAAACTTATGGTGTGACCCCCATGCTCCCCTGACCTCTACCCTATTCAGAACCTCTTTAGCATCATCAAAAGGAGTGTCTATGATGGCGGGAGGCAGTTCACATCTAAGCAACAGCTCTGGGAGGGTATTCTGTCCTCATGCAAAACAATTGAAGCAGAAACCAACCAAAACCGGACAAATTCAATGGATGAGAGAGTTCAGAAGCTCCTTTCGAACAAGGGGTCCTATGTGCAAATGTAACATCACCTAGAATAAAGTTTTGAGTTGAAAACTGTTTCATTTCAGTTTGTAATAACCTGCTTATGCTTATAATTTCAAAAATGACCATTTTTTTGTTCTTTATTAAAATGAAAAGGTTGATCGAAGAGTGTGGGGGATCTAAGAGTGTGGCAACCCAGTAGTCAGGATTACTTCGAATTCTGAGAATCTAAGGGTCATGTTACAGGTAGTGCAGCTAGAAGGCACTCATGTGTCTTGCGCATCTAGGAGCCCCAAAATTATTTTCCGGGCTAGATGCAGCTAAAAATTATTATTAATTTTAAATCTGGTGGAGCTTAGTATAGATGGCCTAATAGAATCAGTACTGCACACTGCTACAAAGCCCAAATTATTTTCCAGCCAAGATACCGATAAACATGATTAGTAATTTTAAATCAGGTGGAGCTTAGTATAGATGGCCTAATAGAATCAGTACTGCTCACTGCTACAAAGCCCAAATTATTTTCCAGCCAAGATACAGATAAACATGATTAGTAATTTGAAAGCTTAAAACGGTGGGTGAGGTGATTTTAACAAATCATCAAGCTTTTACTCTCCCCAGGATGACACAGGGGTAGAAAAGTTGTTTCGGATCCATGATTTGTTCATCTTTATGAACGTGAGTCTGTCTACATTATCAGTGGAGAGCCGCGTGTGCTTATCTGTCAGCACACCACCAGCAGCGCTGAACACACGTTCAGACAGAACGCTGACTGCAGGGCATGACAAGATCTCCAAGGCGTAAGTGGCGAGCTCTGGCCATTTATCCAGATTGGAAGCCCAAAAAGAGCAAGCGTCCAGTGACAGTCATGTCTTCAATGTTTACTTGGAGATACTCCTGTACCATCGTCTCTAGGCGTTGACTATGTGTCAGACTTCTTGTCTCCTGTGGCCTTGCAAAGGATGGGCTAAAAAAGTGGTGAAATGATTCCGCAAAATTGATGTTACCAGCAGATACTGTGTTTCTGTTACGGTTTGAGTGCTGAACACTCGACGGTCCCACGGTTGGCAAGTTGGAACTGTGAGATTCACTACGTGCACCACTGGTGTTTTGTGGAAAAGCACATGTAAGATTCTGCAACAGTCTCTGCTGATACTCCTGCATGCGTGCATCTCTTTCTATGGCAGGAATAATTTCTGCAAAGTTACTTTTTTACCGGGGATTTAACAGTGTGGCAACCCAGTAGTCAGGATTATTTCTAATTCTCCGAATTTGAGGGTCATGTTGCAGGTAGTGCAGCAAGAAGGCACTCATGTGTCTTGCGCATCCAGGAGCACCAAGTCCCTGTTGTGTTGGTGGCGAGGTAACAATCATGCTTCCTTCCTCTGTCCTCTCCTCCCAACCTCGCACAACAGAAATGTGATCAAGGTCTCCCTCATCTGATGAGTCTTCCATCAGTTTATCCTTCACTTCTTCCTGGGCTCCTGCACGTTCCTCACTAGTTTGGCTGCTACCATGCGCCCTGGTAAAACCATCTCCCCCACCCTCACATGCCTGCCGCCTTGGTGCTGCCGACCGTCTGGACCTTGCAGATGTTAGCCCTTCCGCATACAACTCCTCCTCCTCTACTTCCTCCACCTCCTCTTGTGCCACCACCTGACTCCGAATTCTGTTTAACATGTGCTCCAGCATGTAAATCACCAGAATAGTCATGCTGATAATGGCATCGTCAGCACTAAACATCTTCGTCGCCATTTCAAAACTGCAGAAGGGTGCATAGTTCCCTGATCTGAGACCACTCCTCCAGCGTGATTTCGTTGGCCCAGGCTATACGTCAGAACGTATTGCACCAGGGCTTGTCGGTGCTGCCACAGTTGCTGCAACATGTGCAGAGTTGAATTCCACCGGGTAGGCACATCGCATTTTAGCCGGTGAAGTGGCAGGTCCAACGACTTCTGTAGAGATGTAAGTTGCTGAGCTGCGGGATGCGAACGGCGGAAGTGAGCACACAGCGACCGTGCCCTCTGCAGAAGGCCATCTAGTCCGGGATAGTGGGCTAAAAATTGCTGGACAACCAGGTTCAACACGTGAGCCATACAAGGCACGTGTGTGACATTGCCCCGGCGAAGGGCCGCACCCAGGTTTGCAGCATTGTCGCACACGGCCTTCCCTGGTTTCAGGTCCAGTGGAGACAACCATTCATGAAATTGGTTCTCCAGAGCTGACCACAACTCCTCAGCTGTGTGACTCACATTTCCCAGACATTTCAAAGTAAAAACCACCTGATGACATTGAGCCCTGCTGCCAGCATAGTAAGGAGGTGTGAAGGATCCCTTCTGCCCAGTTAGAAAGCTTGTGGCATGACCAGACAGGCTTTGGGTGCAGGTAGAGGACCGAGAGGAGGTTGAGGAGGCAGAAGCAGTGGAGGAACTTTGAGATAAAGAGGATTGACGCACAACTCGAGGGGACGGCAAGACTTGGACAGCAGCCCCTTGTCCTGCTGTCACCATAGTTACCCAGTGCCCAGTCAGCAACATGTAACGCCCCTGTCCATGCCTACTCGTCCAAGTGTCTGTGGTGAAATGCACCCTGTCACACACAGAGTTTCTCAAAGAAGCGGTGATGTTGTGTGCGACATGCTGGTGGAGCGCAGGCACACCTTTCTTTGAGAAGTAGTGCCAACTGGGCATCTGGTACTGGGGCACTGCGACGAACATAAGGTCTCGAAAATCCTCTGTGTCCACCAGGCGGAAAGGAAGCATTTCTGTAGCCAAGAGCTTGCAGATGGTGAAATTCAACCCCTTTGCTTTCTCATGGCTAGGAGGAAATGGTCTTTTACTTGTCCACATCTGAGGGACCGAGGGCTGGCTGTTGTGCTTAGACGGGGTTGAGAAGGGTGTCCCCGGCAAACTGCCGGTCTGTGAGGAAGACGCAGGTGGACATGTTAGGTTGCCTTGATCCAAAGGTGGTGCTATCGATGTCGGACAGCGCTGAACACCAGCTGGTGTTTCCACCTCCAAAGAAAATGATGACCTGCCAATCACGCTGGCTGTTGCGGGTAAAGAGGTGGCAGGTCTGCGTCCCAAAACTGGTGTGACTGCTGTCCCCCCAGTCACAGAGAATGAAGAGGCCGCGGATGCACAAGATGTGGCAGACAGTGGTTGGCCCGCCCGGCTAGGCCGCATTGTAGCACAGTGAGCTTCCCACTGCAACTTATGCGTCATGTCCATGTGCCGGTTCATTCATGAAGTACTCAAACTATGCATTTTTTGGCCTCTACTTAGCTTTTGCTGACAAATGTTACAGATAACACGAGTTGGGTCATCTTTATCGATCTGAAAAAATGCCCAGGCTATGCAAGGCTTAGCACCCATGCGATCTGAAGAGCCACCAAGACTTGTGGTCAGAGGCAGAGTTGTGTTTGAGGATGCAGTTGTTGACGTGCTTCCAGTACTACGTCTCTGTCCAGGAAGGCGCAACCTGACCTCGTCGTCACTAGCATTCTCCTCTACCTCCTCTGCTGACCTCATCTCTTGGCTGACTGTGGGTTGACAGTAAGTGGGATCTCCAACCTCATCATCATCACCCTGTGTGTTATCACAACCGTCGTCCTCAGAGCCAACCTGTTCCTGCCCTGACAAAAAACTAAAGTTGTCGCTCCAATCAGGTATTTGAGTCTCATCATCGTCTTCCTCATTGTCTCCACCAACAGGAGTTACAGTTTGGGAATGAGGGTCTACATTATGGTCAGAAACTTCTGCCTCTGGTCCTGGATCCGGCTCAAAGATTCTGGGCATCAGTGCAGATCATTTCCTCGTCTGGATTCACAGAAGCTCTGGAGCTGACCTCTGATTCCCAGGCTATAGTATGAGTAAACAGCTCTGCAGACTCAACCATCTGTTCTGCCCCATACTCAGACGGGCAGCTGGAGATTTTGGAGCTGTGAGGAAGCAAGTGCGATTGGGGTAACACCTCTGAGGACTGGAGTATTTGTGATGTTGAAGTTAAGGTGGAGGAGAGCTCACTTAAAGGAGAACTTGATATCCGTTGAAGCACCTGCTGTTTTTGTGCCTCATCTGGAATTTGTAGTGATTGGCGTGGCCATAAGAAAGGGATCTTATCACATTGTCCGCTAAAAAAAGTAGACATTTTAGTTTGGCTGGAAGATGGTCTTTCTTCTGCAGATGTAACTGTTGCTTTAACACCTACCCCACGAACACAACCTTTTTTTCCCATTCCCAACACGCCTATTCCCCTTTCCACCAGCAGCAGGCCTTTTTCCACTCATTTTGATGGTTAACTAATTCACAACTCTGGAGTTGTTTGCACAAAAAAACAGTGGATGGGAACCGAGCAGAGCTGAGTGGCCAAACTGTGGTATTAGGCTAAAAGTATTGGCTGGGTTAGATGCAGAAAAAAATTATATTGAATTTGCAACCTGATGGAGGTCAGCATAGATGGACTAATAGGCCAAGTCCCACACACTGCTAGAAGCCCAAATATTTTTTCAGAGCTAGATGCAGATAAAAATTATTTTTAATTTGCAACCTGGTGGAGGTTAGTATAGATGGACTAATAGACCAAGTCCCACACACTGCTAGAAGCCCAAATATTTTTTCAGAGCAAGTTGCAGAAAAAAATTATATTCAATTTGCAACCTGATGGAGGTCAGTATAGATGGACTAATAGACCAAGTCCCACACACTGCTTTTAGCCCAAATATATTTTCAGAGCTAGATGCAGATAAAAATTATTTTTAATTTGCAACCTGGTGGAGGTTAGTATAGATGGAATAATAGACCAAGTCCCACACACTGCTAGAAACCAAAATATTTTTTCAGAGCTAGATGCAGAAAAAAATTATATTGAATTTGCAACCTGATGGAGGTCAGTATACATGGACTAATAGACCAAGTCCCACACACTGCTAGAAGCCCAAATATTTTTTCAGAGCTAGATGGAGATAAAAATTATTTTTAATTTGCAACCTGGTGGAGGTTAGTATAGATGGACTAATAGACCAAGTACCACACACTGCTAGAAGCCCAAATATTTTTTCAGAGCTAGATGCAGAAAAAAATTATATTGAATTTGCAACCTGATGGAGGTCAGTATAGATGGACTAATAGACCAAGTCCCACACACTGCTAGAAGTCCAAATAATTTTTCAGAGCTAGATGCGGATAAAAATTATTTTTAATTTGCAACCTGGTGGAGGTTAGTATAGATGGACTAATAGACCAAGTCCCACACACTGCTAGAAGCCCAAATATTTTTTCAAAGCTAGATGCAGATAAAAAATATTTTTAATTTGCAACCTGGTGGAGGTTAGTGTAGATGGACTAATAGACCAAGTCCCACACACTGCTAGAAGCCCAAATATTTTTTCAGAGCTAGATGCAGAAAAAAATTATATTGAATTTGCAACCTGATGGAGGTCAGTATAGATGGACTAATAGAACAAGTCCCACACACTGCTAGAATCCGAAATATTTTTTCAGAGCTAGATGCAGAAAAAAATTATATTGAATTTGCAACCTGATGGAGGTCAGTATAGATGGACTAATAGAACAAGTCCAACACACTGCTAGAAGCCGAAATATTTTTTCAGAGCTCGATGCAGAAAAATATTATATTGAATTTGCAACCTGGTGGAGGTTAGTATAGATGGTCTAATAGAATGATGCTATGCCCAAAAGGTTTTACTTCACTAGGTGCAGTAAAAAAATTGGTATTCTATACACAGGTGGTGTAGCTTGCAACACAGATAGGCTACTCCACTGACTAACACACTCTGCAATAGGCCAAAAAGGATTTGCTTTGCTAGATTTAGCCAAATGCTGTGAAAAAAACTTGCACAGCACTGGCACAGACCTGCCTGGCAAAAACTGATAGGAACTGATGTAACTTAGTCCTGAAAAGGACTGCAATTACAATTAGTCTTTACTCCCAACCTATCTATTTAAGAGCACAGACCTGCCTGATAAAAGTCGTAGGAAATGATGTAACCTAGTCCTTAAAAGGACTGCAATCACAACTCTTACCTACTCCTAAGCTATCTGTAGATTTGTGCAAAAATTGGCTTGAAATTAACAAGGTATAGCGCACACAGCAACAGCGGTGCCGTCTAACACGCAGCTGCAGCAGCGAGAATATGGTGATGACGGGGAAAATGGCTGGGTCTTATAGGGCAAGGACATGTGACATACACTGCCAATGACACATGCCCTTGCTTGTGTGAAAAAAAGCACTTCGCTCCGTGTGTGCGCTGCTGATAGGCTGACAGATTGCACCTCCCCTCTGTAAATGCGGGAAAGAGAAAAAAAATGGAGATCTTCATTATTCCTGCAGAGATCCATCCCCTGCCCCTCCCCCCGCCCCGCTGTACACTCAAACTGCATATTAACATTAATTTTCAGCATTACTGAGAAAAAATCCAGTTATGATTTTGGTGCACGAACAGTTATCGAACATAACCTCGAACAGCCGAATTCTTTTCAAATCGTTCGTGTTCGCCGAACGGCTCGAACACCGCCCAAAACAGCTCGAATTTGAAATTGGCGAACAGTTAGAGTCGAACACCGCTCATCTCTAGTCAGAAGCAGAATGGCAAAGAGAAGGTGATTGCCTATGCCAGCAGGAACCTTCGTCCTACCGAGGGGAATCCAGAAAACTATAGCTCCTTCAAGTTGGAGCTCCTGGCCTTGGTCTGGGTCATCACTGAACGATTCAAGCACTACTTGGCCTCCAGTAAGTTCACGGCTTACACTGACAACAACCCCTTGACACATCTAGAGACAGCCAAGTTGGGAGCCATGGAACATCTTTGGATGGCCCCGCTGTCAAACTATCAATTCACCATCAAGTACCGGGCAGGCCGCAAGAGCGCCAACGCTGATGCCCTATTCAGAATGCCTCACCAGTCGGACACTGAAGAAGAAGTGGATGACCTGGAAGAGATTGAGCTACCTGCCTTCCAAAGAAATGGGATGGTCCACGAGCAGCGCACCTCCAGGAGGTATCGTGGTAAGACATTAAACCCTTTACCTCATCACAGTTGGAAGGAGACCCAGGACAGCGACCCGGTTGTCAGCTGTATCAAAGAACTGATAACCCAGGACGATTCCTCCCTGGAGAAGTACGCGTCTCCACAAGCCAAGCAACTGTGGAATGAGAGAAGCCGGCTGTTCATCTATAGAGAGAAGCTGCGCCGAAGGTATGTCAACCCTAGGACCCATGAGATGGTATGGCAGATCGTAGTGCCCAGGACAGACATACAGATGGTGTTTGAGGCCTACCACGATCACGCAGGGCACTTTGGCTGGAAGAAGCTGGAAACCCTCCTGAAGAGTCGGTTTTATTGGGTTGGAATGCAGAGCTCCATAGAGAGGTGGTGCCGGGATTGTGGACCTTGTAGCCTCAGAAGAAAAGACTACAGCAGCCAGAAGGCACCCCTGCAGTCCATCAAGACAACCCAGCCCCTGGATCATGTCAAGCTGTCACCCAGCAGGTCAGGCTACTCGTATGTCCTGACCATGGTGGATCACTACTCCCGGTTCCTGGTGGTAGCCCCCGTTAAGGATCTGATGGCAGAAACTGCAGCAAGGACGTTTCAAGCATACTTCTGCAGACCCCATGGATACCCGGATAAGGTGCTGACGGATCAAGGCCCTGCCTTTGAAGCCAAGCTGTTCAAGGAGTTTTGCCATCTGTACCAGAGTAAGAAGATCCGGACTACACCGTACCACCCCCAAACCAATGGGTTATGTGAAAAGATGAATAATATAGTCATCGACCTGTTGAAGACCTTACCTCTAGAGCAAAGAAATCAGTGGACAGACAGACTACCTGACCTGGTAGATCTCTACAATCACATACCTGTGAGTTCCACCAATTGTACTCCAGCGTACCTCATGAGAGCAAGACCCGGAAAGTTGCCCATGGACCTGGAGGTTGGAGTAGTAGAGCCAGAATCAGACATGTCCACTGAAGATTGGGATGTGACTCGACAGGAGCAATACAAGAGAGTACAGGCCTGTGTCGAAGACAGTCTAAGTAGGGTGAGAGATAAGCAGGAAGCACAGTACAACAAGAGTGCACCAGCCGAACCCTTAACACCTGGAGAAGTTGTGCTGAAACGAAAGGGAAGAAGCCACAAACTTGACGACCAGTGGAAAAGGAACCTTACACTGTGTTGAATTTCAGATTCGACAATAGAAAAACCTGTCTGATTAGCAAAGACGGAGGAAGAACAACTGCAACGGTATCGAGAGACCATCTGAAGTTGTGCCCAAGTCCGCTGAAGCCCCAGGAGGAAGTGCCTCTCACCGTACCGGAGGCACCGTACCGGAGGAGCCTAAAGAAGAAGTACTCCATACTGTCTTAGGAGATTTCCCGGCAGATTGGCCTCAACTGGATGGAGAGGTAATAATACCTGTGCTACACTTCTACCAACAGCCAGAAGACTCTCCACTGCAAGTAAGACCTGTAAGTGCCCCGGAAGTGCCTGTTCAGGAAGAATCCCCGGAAGAAGGATCACCGGTAGAAGCAGAGCCAGAAGGCCCAGTAAGCAGTGTACTTGCCAGTCCCGTAGAGAGGTTAAGGCAGTCTTGCAGTCCACCAACACATAGAGGGGAAAATAGCACAAGCATCCACACTACACGCATCCCCGTACTACGTAGGTCATCATGTAGCACAAAAGGCCAGACCCCTGTCAGGTATAGGGAGTAAATAGAGAAATACCTGCAGTATAAATAATTACCCAGTAGAGTATTGCATAATGTTTATTGTATAAACTGTAATTAAATATATGTGTTTATTTAGTTACCCGTAAGGGTGTATACTTAAAGGACTCGGTGGCTGAGGACTGTGAGCAGCCCAAAAACTGTTATGTAAATAGTTTGCACTCCCCGAGTGCCTTTTAAGTGACCACGGAACAAAAACCCGTTTGGCGTGGCCGAAGACGTGGTCCAGCACCTGGATCACCTATGCCCTGTAGCCACGTCCAGGGCCTACGTGTTTCAGGCGGGTCCCTCATGTTTCTTCATCGGTGAAATGGACACCAGGTTACGGGACTTACTGTGACTTAATCAATGTTATTTATAATTGTTATTACTGTATTATAATGGTACCAGTAACGTTCAAGAAAAGTTCCTCCAATAAAGGGACGAAATGTTATTGTTATTTGTTAACCTGTTTTGAGAAAAATGCTTCAGTCCAGGAGTACTGAGTCTTACTAGGGGGGAATGTGGTGCCCTGCTGCGCATTGGTGCCACAGAAACCAGAAGGGTGCATGGATGGACTTCTCCACAAGAGGCCCTCACACATTCACACACCTCCACCCTACCACCTAAGACCAGCAGAGGGAGCCCGCTAGGGATATATATATCGAGGGTGGAGCTAGGCAGCTCAGATTAGTGTTCAGAGACAGAGAGGAACACAGCTCAGAGTGAGCAGGGAGCGTGCTGACGCTCAGAGAGCAGTGAAGAGAGAAGCACGCTGGCTGCTGTGCTTAGGCGAGCCAAGGCCTACAGCACGTGTGAAGGCCTAGTGAGGACCTTGAGTGGGCTGAAGGCGAGAGGAGAAGGAAGAAGTAGTGAGGGGGCAGAGGTGCATACCAGGCTCACCCCGATATATATACCGGACCCCCGGTCCACGCCTACAGGGACCCCTTTACACCCAGTAGGAACCACCGGAACCCCTGGAGGACTACAGGTCCCAGGTTCACCAAACTCTGACTACAGTACCAGGGCTAGGAGTCACGGAGGCCCCAGCATCCAGGGAGAGTAATCTCCAAAGAGAAGGCCCTACCACCAGGTCAGCAGGGGCAAAGAGAGACAGTAACCAAGCTAGGCCTAGCTCCAGGCAGGTAAGAAGCTTAGAGGACAAAGCAACGGATCAGGAGGCCCTATACCCGCTCACTGGGGAGAGTCCAAAAGTGCGCCCTTCACATGTAGTACCCTGGACCATGCCTGCAACATCACCAGTAAAGGTACTGAAGCTTACCCCCGTGTGAGTGTTCGTCTTTCCTCCGTCCTCCGGGACTGTCCTGCCATCTCTCCCCTGCACCACCATCCATTAGACCCCACGCTGCCCTGGAGCAAGCTCTACCTGTGGAGAGCCATGCCCTACCTGCTGCCGTAACACCAGCTCCAGAGGACTGCTCTGCAGCGGCGGCTCCCTCTAGCCGCAATCCACAGGTGGCGTCACAAACACTTTCCCAAATCCCCTATAAATCTTCCCCTTTTTACTGACCGCCCTGGGTCACGGACCGGGCCAGCCAGTGTGATATCCCCCGGCAACCAGAGGCCCGGCTGCCAAGTATCCCACGGCCCAGGGGGCGTGTCATATATAGACAGGCAGGCAGTGTATATAGCAGACTGCCTTAATCCTCATTATGGGGGTGATTTAAACTTTAAGATTTTTTTATTTTTTAAATATTTTTAAAAACATTTATTTTATTTTTTGCATGCTTCAATAGACTCTATGGGAGACTTGAAGCTGCAATTTTCTGATTGCCTCTGCTACACACAGGTGATCATCAGATCGCCTTTGTGTAGCAGAAATGCTCACTTGCTATAAAGGCCGTCCGCTGGGCGTCGCTCATAGCAATCTGGCAATGACAACCACAGGGGTTTCCTGCATACCCCGGGTTTGTCATGCCAACCCATCAGCGACCCACGATTATGTGACAGGGTCGCCGTTGGGCGGGGTTAGTGATGCGCTTCCGGTAAGCGCAAGTTAAATACCGCTTTCAGAGATTGACAGCAGCAGTTAACTAGTTAACAACTGCAGGTGGATCGCGAGTCCATCTGCATCTGTTAGAGACACATGACAGCTGTACAGATCAGCTGTTATGTGCCTGGAAAGGTGCAGGCTCCGGCACAGATGGAGGGACCCGATGTGTGCCGTATTACTACCACAAGTCGGAAAGGGGTTAAGAAGATAAAAAATTTGATAGGCGTGCTTCTTTAAATAGAGTATATAAAGAAAATACAATATTGAAAGGTCAGCGTATGCTTTAGAAAAAAGTTTACATAAACTGACTTTGTTCCCTGCATAGCTGCAGATCCACCATATGGAAGCAGGACAAAGATTCATCTAGCCATAGTAATTATTAGTGATGAGCGAGCATACTCGCAAGTACTCTGTAGTCGCCCGAGCATCTTAGTGCTCCATATGCTCGGAGGTCGCCGAGTACTTGCGAGATGCTCGGGTGGATGCTCTTTAGAGCACCAATCAACATGCAGGGATTGCATTGTAATGCCGAAGCCATGGTGGTTGTGGCATTACAGTGATTGGCTGGCCGCACAGTGTCATCAGGTCTATATCAGACCTGGCGCAGCTGTGCTCGTCACAGTCACTCTGGAATCAGGCAGAGTAGGGAGAGGTGCTGCTGTGACAGGTAGAGATTTGCTTGTGTATTAGGTAGTGTAGGGAGAAAAACCGTACATTACACATATCCATCGTAACAAACAGTCCTTCTGAGGACTAATCCATCTGCAGAGATATCAGGCAGGCAGGGTATATAGGCAGGCAGTGTATATAGCAGACTGCAGTGCATATAGCACAAGAGGCTCCATTCCAGTTCTGTCTTCTGCTGCTGTTAGATATTTCTATACAAAGGCCCAGGTCTCAGGGGCCAGGAATACTGTTATTTTTTATCTTAATCCTCATTATTTGCTTAAAAAGCAATCCAGAGAAAACCGTTTATCTGCTCCGTTTGCTTGTTGGCAATGCAGAATACACACAGGTCCTTTCCATATTACAGCGCTTAAAATCCAGCTATTTAAAACAGTGGTTTGTCCGTCACATGGATCACATATAATTGTGCTGGAAATATTGCCATTTCTGGCCTCCATTGAAATTTTGTTTCAGTGTGTTAGTGAACTGATTGACATGAGGTTGGCGCTGTGAAAATAGTTACCTACAGGCCAGCTATTTTAAACTGTGGTTTGTCCGTCACATGGATCACATATGATTCCACTGAAAATATTGCCATTTCTGGCCTCCATTAAATTTGGTTTCAGTGTGTCAGTAAAGTTATTGACAGCAGTTTGCTGTTAAAAATAGTTACCTACAGGCCAGGTATTTAAAAATGTGGTTTCTCTGTCACACGGATCACATGTAATTGCGCCTGAAAATATTACTATTTCTGGCCTCCATTAAAATTTTGTTTCAGTGTGTCAGTGAAGTTTTTGACACCAGTTTGCTGTTAAAAATAGTTACCTACAGGCCAGGTATTTAAAACTGTTGTTTGTCTGTCACACGGATCACATATAACTTCGCTCCAAATACAGCCATTTGTAGTGAGCTTGGAAGATATTTTCCTCCATTTAAAATCGGCAAGACGCAAGGGACGGGGAACTTGACATGAAGTTGATGGTGCAAGCTGAAATTCTGCCTCTGCATGTACCATCACCATGACCATCACGTCCAAAACCCACAACAACAAACACCCACATCTTCTCGTCCGACCTTCCTGTCCCAATTCCTAGGGGACCGCAGCACACCACTACTGAACCCAGAGCAGTGTTAAAAGGTTGTTGGTTGGATAGCAGATAATGCTTCCTGTCACTTTGCCACCAGGACCACACTGACTTCCACACGGTCAAGTCTCAGTAGCCGTGAGTCTGGACCGCATATTCCTCACCCTGATCCTCCTTTCTCCCACCATGCCGTGTGCCCGGAGACAACTGATCCCACACTTGGACATTTAGAAGAGCTGTTCACTTTTCCATTTGTAGATTCGGGCCTCTCGCCCGGTCCACTTGAAGCGGGGCATGAGGAGATCGCATGTAGCGATGCCCAAATATTTGAGCAGCCACGGTCATACAAAGGTGACGGTGGGAAAGTGTCACAAGAGGTGTACAATAATGAGACCCAATTGCCAGAAAGTCAAGAGGAGGACCAGGGTGAGGAAGTGGAAGATGAGGTGGTGGATGATATAGTAACTGACCCAACCTGGCAGGAGGACATGCAGAGCAAGGACAGCAGCACACATGGGGAGGGAGAAGCAGTGTGGTGGCCACAGACAGAAGGCAGGCAACCCTTCCCTGTAACACCAACATGAAGCAAGTTGCCAGTACAACTGTTAGGTCTTCCCGAGTCTGGTTGTTTTTTAAAGACTCTGCCGATAACCCCAAGATCCAGGAACAATTTGGGCGGGTGGCACCACTGCTTCTTTCACTGTTGTGCATGCAAATCAATCCCCTGTCCATGGTGCATGCGAAGATACCTCTTGCTCTGCACCTGTCGTTACACACTCACAAGTAGCAGCATCAGGAAGCACATCCACGTCTTAGTCCCAATGCAGCATTCAGATGTCCATACCCCAGTCCTTGGAACGCAAGCGCAAATACGCAGCCAATGCCCCACAGGTCACACTACTAAATTCCCACATTTCGTGACTGCTTGCGCTCTACATATTGCCTTTTAGACTCGTGGAGATGGAAGCATTCCGCAACCTGATGGCGGCGGCGTCCCTCGGTACTCGGTTCCCATCCGTCACTATTTCGACCAGTGTGCCGTCCCTGAATTACACAAGCACATGTCTCAAAACATTAGCCGTGCCCTCGATAACACCGTTACCGGGAAAGTCCACCTAACCACGGACATGTGGACAAGAGCTTGTGGGCAGGGATGGTACATCTCGGTAACTCCACACTGGGTTAACATAGTGGAAGCCGGGACCCAGTCGGACCTTGGGATGGAACACGTCCTCCTGTCGCCAAGGATTGCGGGCCCTAGCTCAATCAGGGTTGCCCCCATAGTCTACAGCTACTGCACCTCATCCTCCTCAGCCTCCTTCTCTTCAGCCTCCATCTCTGAAATGACCACATCAGTCACAAGCTGGAAGCACTGCAACACTGCCTGGGCCAAGCAGCAACAGTTTGTGCTGAAGCTAATATGCTTAGGTGACAAACCGCATAATGCTGAAGAGTTGTGGACAGCTCAGAAAGAGCAGGCAGATCGCTCACAATGCTGAACCTACTGCCAGGCATGGTCGTTTGTGACAATGGCTGTAACCTGGTGGCAGCTCTGAGGTGAGGCAAGCTCACACATATACCATCCCTTGCCCATGTGCTTAAACTCGTGGTTCAGTGGTTTCTCAAATCCTACCCGGAGCTGCTGGATCTGCTTGTTAAAGTATGCCGCCTGTGTGCCATTTTAGAAAGTCACTTACAGCTTCCGCCACCGTTGTCGTGTTTCAGCAGCGTTTGCAGTTTCCGGCTCACAGACTGGTATGTGATGTCCCCACGCATTGTAAGTCTACATTGCAGATGTTGGGAAGGATTTGTGAGCAGAAGAGGGCAGTTGTTGAGTACCAGCATCAACAAGACCGTCGGTATTCAGTTCATTTTCCACACATAAGACCTCAGGAGTGGACATGGATGTCAGACATATGTACCATCCTCCATAACTTTGAGGACTCCGCCAAGATGGTGAGCGGCGATGACGCCATAATTAGCGTCACCATCCCGCTTCTCTGTCTTGTGTAACTCTCTCTACTCACAATCAAAGAGGATGCATTGCAGGTGGAGCACGATGAGATGGAGCAAGGAACCATACAGGGTGATTACACACCGCCCAGCCTCATCTCATCCCAATGTGGATTGGGTAACAATGAGGAAGAGGAGGAAGGGGAGGAAGAACAGGAACTAGTTTCATGTGCTATAGATGGTACTACCTGCACAACTGTCATTCCATCTGTTCAGCGTGGATGGCCTGATGACAGAGAGGAGGAGGAGAGCATGGTCAGTCGTCCTCTTGGTGAGGACACTGAAGTCTTGCCTGTTAGCAGTCTGGCACGCATGGTGGAGTTTATGTTATGATACCTTTCTAGTCATTACTGGTTGGTGACACTTCTAAACCCACGCTTCAAGGAGAACTTTCTATCTCTTATTCCTGAGGAAGACAGGTCTACAAAAATGGGGCAGTACCAAAATGCCCCTCCCATCTCACTGGCCCTATGTTGCGTGGTACGCTCACAAGGAGTGCAAAGTTTGGAAAGATGTTGAGCGAATACCTTGCCTCTGTGATTCCTCTGTGCCCTATAATTATTGGGTATCCCACCTGGATACGTGGAATGAACTGGCTCTCTGCGCCTTGAAGGTCCTGGTCTGCCCAGCCGCTAGCGTTTTATCAGAGCGTGTTTTTTAGTGCCGATGGTGGAATTATAACTGATGAGCGCATCCACCTGTCAACTGAAAATGCTTACGGGCTGACAATTATAAAAATGAACAAAGACTGGATTGGGCCAGACATCTCAACATCACCGATCCAGTGTCGTTTTTTGGGAGGTGTATTCCCATGCACATTTTCACACCCACACATGGGTATATGCTTCCTGATTTTGGCTATTTGCTCTTGTCTTCCTCCTTCTCCTCATCCTCCACCACCATATCACCAGGGTGACCGTGGTCCGTGATGCAACACCCACATGTTTTTTTTAAAGTATGTTTATAATGTCCGTAAAAAATTTTTTTTATACAGTATGTTCATTTATATCCCCCAGGGATAAATGTTTGTCAGCCTACACTTAGTGCATGGGCATTACAAGTATAGGAGACCCACTCCTTTCTAATGGGAACATTTTTTTATGAGGCCCTCCTCCATATCTCTTCCAAGGGGCATTGGAGTGCCTCCATATTTTTGGCAACCCTTGCATTCACTGCAAAGGCCAACACTATGGGAGACTCTCTCCTTCCTAATAATGGGAACATTGTTTTTAGGAGGCCCTCCTCTAAGTCTCTTGAAAGGGGTATTGGGATGCGTCCAAATTTTCAAAGGAGTATTGGGGTACGTCCAAATTCTGGGCATCCCTGCCACTCACTGCATACGCAATAACAGTATAGGAGACCCACTGTTAAATATTAATTACGGATATTCATTTTATTCTTAATTCTAAATTCTGTACCAAACATTGCATAAGATTGCATCAGCCATCGTGCTAGGGTTTCTAGATGACATGCGCTATTTGTGTATTTTTAGTTAGTACCATAAATAGAAGAACAGGTGCTATGGGCGGGCCTATAAAAGCCCATGTTAGAGACAAGGGGGCGCTTGCCATTCCACAGGACACAGGACGAGGATCTGTGTGTAAAACAGTGGCTAATGTAGGCCCAAGGAGAGATATTCTTTACCTGGACACATGGTGTCATCCTGAAACACGTGCTGGACACAGACAGACGCAATCTACCATCCAGGATCCCAGGGAAAGATGGGTGAATTTCAATTATTAAGCTAATTATGGACAAATGGACAATCACTCTGTATCTATTTAACAATTTTATGTAATCATTCTTTTTAATGGACAATCCGAGAATAAATCTATAAATTTTTTCATAAGAATATTGTGATATTGATACTTCAATCACATCTAATAAGAAGTCCTCGATAGGAAAAATATACAGAAATAAGTATTTTTTTACATTGGTGAGCCTTAGCCAGTCCTGATTTTTCGTGTTTGCAAGTGAATTTCCTTCTTGAACAAAGGGGGGAGAGAAAAGACGAGATGACCTGAACAGCTGTTGTTCACGTGTCAGGAAATCCACTAACTTTGTCACAAGAATCAGAAAGAACCTGCAGATTGAGGACTTTTCTATTCTCCAGATGGATTGATAGGCACCAGAGGTACTACAAGGATCATATCAGACGAGTTGAGGATAATACATGCTGATCATCAAAAGCTAAGAAATCTGAAGGTGAGCAAAATATCGATATAATTTCTTCTTTTGCTATACAAAGTTAGATTAACTTCAAAGTTAATGACCAGAGATGAGCGTTGTTCTACTCGAACTGTTCGCCAATCTCAAATTCGAGCTGTTTTGGGCGGTGTTCGAGCCGTTCGGCGAACACGAACAATTTGAGAAAAATTCGGCTGTTCAAGGTTATGTTCGATAACTGTTAGTGCACCAAAATCATAACTGGATTTTTTCTCAGTAATGATGAAAATTAATGTTAATACGCAGTTTGAGTGTACAGCGGGGTGGGGGGAGGGGCAGGGGATGGATCTCTGCAGGAACAATGAAGATCTCCATTTTTTTTTTCTCTTTCCCGCATTTACAGTGGGGAGGTGCAATCTGTCAGCCTATCAGCAGCGCACACACGGAGCGAAGTGCTTTTTTTCACACAAGCAAGGGCATGTGTCATTGGCAGTGTATGTCACATGTCCTTGCCCTATAAGACCAAGCCATTTTCCCCGTCGCCACCATTTTCTCACTGCTGCAGCTGCGTGTTAGACGGCACCGCTGTTGCTGTGTGCGCTATACCTTGTTAATTTCAAGCCAATTTTCGCACAAATATACAGATAGCTTGGGAGTAGGGAATAGTTGTGATTGCAGTCCTTTTAAGGACTAGGTTACAGCATTTCCTACGACTTTTATCAGGCAGGTCTGTGCTTTAAATAGATAGATTGTGGGAGTAAAGACTAATTGTAATTGGAGTCCTTTTCAGGACTAGGTTACATCAGTTCCTATCAGTTTTTGCCAGGCAGGTCTGTGCCAGTGCTGTGCAAGTTTTTTTCACAGCATTTGGCTGAATCTAGCAAAGATAATCCTTTTTGGCCTATTGCAGAGTGTGTTAGTCAGTGGAGTAGCCTATCTGTGTTGCAAGATATACCACCTGTGTATAGAATACCAATTTTTTTACTGCACCTAGTGAAGTAAAATCTTTTGGGCATAGCATCATTCTATTAGTCCATCTATACTGACCTCCATCAGGTTGCAAATTGAATATAATTTTTTTCTGCATCTAGCTCTGAAAAAATATTGGGCTTCTAGCTGTGTGTGGGACTTGTTGTATTAGTCCATCTATACTGACCTCCATCAGGTTGCAAACTGAATATATTTTTTTCTGCATCTACCTCTGAAAAAATATTGGGCTTCTAGCTGTGTGTGGGGCTTGGTCTATTAATCCATCTATACAGACCTCCATCAGGTTGCAAACTGAATATATTTTTTTCTGCATCTACCTCTGAAAAAATATTGGGCTTCTAGCTGTGTGTGGGACTTGTTGTATTAGTCCATCTATACTGACCTCCATCAGGTTGCAAACTGAATATATTTTTTTCTGCATCTACCTCTGAAAAAATATTGGGCTTCTAGCTGTGTGTGGAACTTGTTCTATTAATCCATCTATACAGACCTCCATCGGGTTGCAAACTGAATATATTTTTTTCTGCATCTACCTCTGAAAAAATATTGGGCTTCTAGCTGTGTGTGGGACTTGTTGTATTAGTCCATCTATACTGACCTCCATCAGGTTGCAAACTGAATATATTTTTTTCTGCATCTACCTCTGAAAAAATATTGGGCTTCTAGCTGTGTGTGGGACTTGTTCTATTAATCCATCTATACAGACCTCCATCAGGTTGCAAACTGAATATATTTTTTTCTGCATCTACCTCTGAAAAAATATTGGGCTTCTAGCTGTGTGTGGGACTTGTTGTATTAGTCCATCTATACAGACCTCCATCAGGTTGCAAACTGAATAGATTTTTTTCTGCATCTACCTCTGAAAAAATATTGGGCTTCTAGCTGTGTGTGGGACTTGTTGTATTAGTCCATCTATACTGACCTCCATCAGGTTGCAAACTGAATATAATTTTTTTCTGCATCTACCTCTGAAAAAATATTTGGCCTTCTAGCAGTGTGTGGGACTTTCTCTATTAGTCCATCTATACTGACCTCCATCAGGTTGCAAATTAAAAATAATTTTTATCTGCATCTAGCTCTGAAAAAATATTTGGCCTTCTAGCAGTGTGTGGGACTTTCTCTATTAGTCCATCTATACTGACCTCCATCAGGTTGCAAACTGAATATAATTTTTTTCTGCATCTAGCTCTGAAAAAATATTTGGCCTTCTAGCAGTGTGTGGGACTTTCTCTATTAGTCCATCTATACTGACCTCCATCAGGTTGCAAATTAAAAATAATTTTTATCTGCATCTAGCTCTGAAAAAATATTTGGCCTTCTAGCAGTGTGTGGGACTTTCTCTATTAGTCCATCTATACTGACCTCCATCAGGTTGCAAACTGAATATAATTTTTTTCTGCATCTAGCTCTGAAAAAATATTAGGCCTTCTAGCAGTGTGTGGGACTTCCTCTATTAGTCCATCTATACTGACCTTCATCAGGTTGCAAATTAAAAATAATTTTTATCTGCATCTACAGTACCTCTGAAAAAATATTTGGGCTTCTAGCTGTGTGTGGGACTTGTTCTATTAGTCCATCTATACTGACCTCCATCAGGTTGCAAATTGAATATAATTTTTATCTGCATCTAGCTCTGAAAAAATATTTGGCCTTCTAGCAGTGTGTGGGACGTTCTCTATTAGTCCATCTATACTGACCTCCATCAGGTTGCAAATTAAAAATAATTTTTATCTGCATCTAGCTCTGAAAAAATATTTGGCCTTCTAGCAGTGTGTGGGACTTTCTGTATTAGTCCATCTATACTGACCTCCATCAGGTTGCAAATTGAATATAATTTTTTTCTGCATCTAACCCAGCCAATAGTTTTGGCCTAATACCACAGTTTGGCCAATCAGCTCTGCTCGGTTCCCATCCATTGTTTTTTTGTGCAAACAACTCCAGAGTTGTGAATTAGTTAACCACCAAAATGAGTGGAAAAAGGCCTGCTGCTGGTGAAAAGGGGAATAGGCGTGTTGGGAAGGGGAAAAAAGGTTGTGTCCGTGGGGTAGGTGTTAAAGCAACAGTAACATCTGCAGAAGAAAGACCATCTTCCAGCCAAACTAAAATGTCTACTTCTTTTAGCGGACAATGTGATAAGATCCCTTTCTTACGGCCACGCCAATCGCTACAAATTCCAGATGAGGCACAAAAACAGCAGGTGCTTCAACGGATATCAAGTGCTCCTTTAAGTGGGCTCTCCTCCACATCAACTTCAACATCACAAATACTCCAGTCCTCAAAGGTGTCACCCCAATCGCACTTGCTTCCTCACAGCTCCCAAATCTCCAGCTGCCCGTTTGAGTATGAGGTAGAACAGATGGTTGAGTCTGCAGAGCTGTTTACTCATACTATAGCCTGGGAATCAGAGGTCGACTCCAGCGCTTCTGTGAATCCAGACGAGGAAATGATCTGCACTGATGCCCAGATTCTTTATGAGTCGGATCCAGGACCAGACGCAGAAGGTTCTGACCATAATGTAGACCCTCATTCCCAAACTGTAACTCCTGTTGGTGGAGACAATGAGGAAGACGATGATAAGACTCAAATACCTGATTGGAGCGACAACTTTAGTTTTTTGTCAGGGCAGGAACAGGTTGGCTCTGAGAACGACGGGTGTGATAACGCACAGGGTGATGATGATGAGGTTGGAGATCCCACTTACTGTCAACCCACAGTCAGCCAAGAGATGAGGTCAGCAGAGGAGGTGGAGGAAGATGCTAGTGACGACGAGGTCAGGTTGCGCCTTCCTGGACAGAGACGTAGTACTGGAAGCACGTCAACAACTGCATCCTCAAACACAACTCTGCCTCTCACCACAAGTCGTGGTGGCTCTTCAGGTCGCATGGGTGCTAAGCCTTGCATAGCCTGGGCATTTTTTCAGATCGATAAAGATGACCCAACTTGTGTTATCTGTAACATTTGTCAGCAAAAGCTAAGTAGAGGCCAAAAAATACATAGTTTGAGTACTTCATGCATGAACCGGCACATGGACATGAAGCATAAGTTGCAGTGGGAAGCTCAGTGTGCTACAATGCGGCCTAGCCGGCCGGGCCAACCACCGTCTGCCATATCTTGTGCATCCGCGGCCTCTTCATCCTCTGTGACTGGGGGGACAGCAGTCACACCTGTTTTGGGGCGCAGACCTGCCACCTCTTTACCCGCAACAGCCAGCGTGATTGGCAGGTCATCATTTTCTTTGGAGGTGGTAACACCAGCTGGTGTTGAGCGCTGTCCGACATCGATAGCACCACCTTTGGATCAAGGCAACCTAACGTGTCCGCTGCATCTTCCTCACAGACCGGCAGTTTGCCGGGGACACCCTTATCAACCCCGTCTAAGCACAATAGCCAGCCCTCGGTCCCTCAGATGTGGACAAGTAAAAGACCATTTCCTCCTAGCCATGAGAAAGCTAAGAGTTTGAATTTCACCATCTGCAAGCTCTTGGCTACAGAAATGCTGCCTTTCCGCCTGGTGGACACAGAGGATTTTCGAGACCTTATGTCCGTCGCAGTGCCCCAGTACCAGATGCCCAGTCGGCACTACTTCTCAAAGAAAGGTGTGCCTGCGCTCCACCAGCATGTCGCACACAACATCACCGCTTCTTTGAGAAACTCTGTGTGTGACAGGGTGCATTTCACCACAGACACTTGGACGAGTAGGCATGGACAGGGGCGTTACATGTCGCTGACTGGGCACTGGGTAACTATGGTGAAAGCAGGACAAGGGGCTGCTGTCCAAGTCTTGCCGTCCCCACGAGTTGTGCGTCAATCCTCTTTATGTCAAAGTTCCTCCACTGCTTCTGCCTCCTCAACCTCCTCTCGGTCTTCCACCTGCACCCAAAGCCTGTCTGGTTATGCCACAAGCTTTCTAACTGCGCAGAAGGGATCCTGCACAACTCCTTACTATGCTGGCAGTAGGGCTCAACGTCATCAGGCGGTTTTTACATTGAAATGTCTGGGAAATGTGAGTCACACAGCTGAGGAGTTGTGGTCAGCTCTGGAGAACCAATTTCATGAATGGTTATCTCCACTGGACCTGAAACCAGGGAAGGCCGTGTGCGACAATGCTGCAAACCTGGGTGCGGCCCTTCGCCGGGGCAATGTCACACACGTGCCTTGTATGGCTCACGTGTTGAACCTGGTTGTCCAGCAATTTTTAGCCCACTATCCCAGACTAGATGGCCTTCTGCAGAGGGCACGGTCGCTGTGTGCTCACTTCCGCCGTTCGCATCCCGCAGCTCAGCGACTTACATCTCTACAGAAGTCGTTGGGCCTGCCACTTCACCGGCTAAAATGCGATGTGCCTACCCGGTGGAATTCAACTCTGCACATGTTGCAGCGACTGTGGCAGCACCGACAAGCCCTGGTGCAATACGTTCTGACGTATAGCCTGGGCCAACGAGATCCAGAGGTGGGGCAAATCACGCTGGAGGAGTGGTCTTAGATCATGGACCTATGCACCCTTCTACACAGTTTTGAAATGGCGACGAAGATGTTTAGTGCTGACGATGCCATTATCAGCATGACTATTCCGGTGATTTACATGCTGGAGCACATGTTAAACAGAATTCGGAGTCAGGTGGTGGCACAAGAGGAAGTGGAGGAAGTAGAGGAGGAGGAGTTGTATGCGGAAGGGCTAACATCTGCAAGGTCCAGACGGTCGGCAGCACCAAGGCGGCAGGCATGTGAGGGTGGGGGAGATGGTTTTACCAGGGCGCATGGTAGCAGCCAAACTAGTGAGGAAGGTGCAGGAGCCCAGGAAGAAGTGGAGGACGAACTGATGGAAGACTCATCAGATGAGGGAGACCTTGATCACATTTCTGTTGTGCGAGGTTGGGGGGAGAGGACAGAGGAAGGAAGCATGATTGTTACCTCGCCACCAACACAACAGGGACTTGGTGCTCCTGGATGCGCAACACACATGAGTGCCTTCTTGCTGCACTACCTGCAACATGACCCTCGAATTGTGAGAATTAGAAATAATCCTGACTACTGGGTTGCCACACTGTTAGATCCCCGGTACAAAAGTAAATTTGCAGAAATTATTCCTGCCATAGAAAGGGATGCACGCATGCAGGAGTATCAGCAGAGACTGTTGCAGAATCTTACATGTGCTTTTCCACAAAATACCAGTGGTGCACGTAGTGAATCTCACAGTTCCAACTTGCCAACCGTGGGACCGTCAAGTGTTCAGCACTCAAACCGTAACAGAACCACAGTATCTGCTGGTAGCATCAATTTTGCGGAATCATTTCACCACTTTTTTAGCCCATCCTTTGCAAGGCCACAGTAGACAAGAAGTCTGACACATAGTCAACGCCTAGAGACGATGGTACAGGAGTATCTCCAAGTAAACATTGAAGCCATGACTGTGTCACTGGACCCTTGCTCTTTTTGGGCTTCCAATCTGGATAAATGGCCGGAGCTAGCCACTTACGCCTTGGAGATCTTGTCATGCCCCGCAGCCAGCGTTCTGTCTGAACGTGTGTTCAGCGCTGCTGGTGGTGTGCTGACAGATAAGCGCACGCGGCTCTCCACTGATAATGTAGACAGACTCACGTTCATAAAGATGAACAAATCATGGATCCGAAACGACTTTTCTAACCCTGTGTCATCCTGGGGAGAGTAAAAGCTTGATGATTGGTTAAAATCACCCTACCAACCGTGTTAAGCTTTCAAATTACTAATCATGTTTATCTGTATCTTGGCTGGAAAATAATTTGGGCTTTGTAGCAGTGTGCAGCACTGATTCTATTAGGCCATCTATAATAAGCTCCACCAGATTTAAAATTACTAATCATGTTTATCTGTATCTTGACTGGAAAATAATTTGGTCTTTGTAGCAGTGTGCAGCACTGATCCTATTAGGCCATCTATACTAAAGCTTCACCAGATTTAAAATTAATAATAATTTTTAGCTGCATCTAGCCCGGAAAATAATTTTGGAGCTCCGAGATGCGCAAGACACATAAGTGCCTTCTTGCTGCACTACCTGGAGCATGACCCTCATATTGTCAGAATTCGAAGTAATCATGACTACTGGGTTGCCACACTCTTAGATCCCCCAAACTTTTCGATCAACCTTTTCATTTTAATAAAGACCAAAAAAATGGTCATTTTTGAAATTATAAGCATTAGCAGGTTGTTAGAAACTGAAATCAAACAGTTTTCAACTCAAAACTTTATTCTAGGTGATGTTACATTTTCACATAGGACCCCTTGTTCGAAAGGAGCTTCTGAACTCTCTCGTCCATTGAATTTGTCAGGTTTTGGATGGTTTCTGCTTCAATTGTTTTGCATGAGGACAGAATACCCTCCCAGAGCTGTTGCTTATATGTGAACTGCCTCCCGCCATCATAGACACTCCTTTTAATGATGCTCCAAAGGTTCTGAATGGGGTAGAGGTCAGGGGAGCATGGGGGTCACACCATAAGTTTGGCCCCTTTTATGCCCATATCAGCCAGAGATTCAGATGTTTTATGTGCAGCATGAGATGGTGCATTATCATGCAAAAAAATGATCTTGCTGTGAAATACACGGTTCTTCTTCTTGAACCATGGCAGGAAGTGCTGTTTGAGAAAATCCACATACATTATGGAGTTCATCTTTAGCGCCTTCAGGGATCCTAAAGGGGCCGACAATCTCTCTCCCCATGATTCCAGCCCAAAACATTACTCCACCTCCTCCTTGTTGGCGCTGTAGCCGTGTTTGCGTGGGGTGTCCATCAACCAGCCATCCTCCACTCCATCCATCTGGACCATCGAGCGCTGCACGGCACTCATCCGTGAACAAAACAGTTTTGAAATCAGTCTTCATGTAATGTTTGGCCCACTGGAGCCGTTTCTGCTTGTGTGAAGTGGATAGAGGAGGTCGACAGGATGGCGTATGCACAGCTGCAAACCTCTGAAGGACCCTGCATCTTGTTGTTCGGGGGACGTTGGAGGCACCAGCAGCTTCAAAAACTTGTCTGCTGCTATGACAAGGCTTTTTTGCCGCTGCTCTTTCAACCTGACGTAATTGCCTGTAGGAAACAGTCCTCAATTTGCCCTTATCAGCACGCACACGTGTGTACTGTGAATCAGCTACATACTTCTTGATTGCCAAGACACTTCATCCTGATCATCGCACAATGTTGATTGTAGTCATGCCTTGACCTAAACACTCCACAATTTGTTGCTTCTCAGCAGCCGACACATCCTTTTTCTTTCCCATTTTGGCAGAAAATGTAGGCTGCTTAATAATGTGAGACAGCCTTCTTAAGTAGTCTTGCCTTTCATTGGACACACCTGCCAAACTAATTAGCACAGGTGTCTGCAATTGCTTACAGTGATATAAAGAGCCCTGACACACATCACCATCAATGAGTTTAACTGACAAACAAACAAATTCTTCCCTTATCACTCCTAAACACTTTTTGCATAATAATTTGGAACACAGTGTACATGTGCTTTTCCAAAAAACACCAGTGGTTCACGTAGTGAATCTTACAGTTCTAACTTGCCAACCGTGGTCTGTATGGAGTTGTTCAATAAAGGGCCCAAAATTAAGATAACATAGATGGGAGAGGTCTCTATGAATAGGAATTCCTAAGTATTTGATACCCTGTGAGGGCCAGGCAAAGGGAAAGTTGGACTGGATGGAATCCTATATGGATTTGGGGAGGGAGACATCGAGGGCCTCAGACTTCGCTGCATTGATTTTAAAATTTGACCATGTAACAAAGTGATCTATTTCAGCCATAACAGCATGGATGGATATATGTGATTGAGTGATATATACTAGGACATCATCAGCAAATAGAGAGCACTTGTACTCGGTGCCTCCCACCTCAATCCACCTAATATTGGGGTTATGGCGAATTGATGAGAGCAGGTGCTCCGTCACTAGGATGTATAAGAGAGGGGACAGAGAACATCCCTGCCTTGTCCCATTGGTGATTGTGAAAGGTGATGAAAATGTTCTGACGCGCCCCCTGGGCCTTGGGACACCCGGAGCCGGACCCTTTTTGGTGGATGCTGGTGGTTGTAGTCTCCGTGGCGGCGACCCGGTTCCGTGGCTCAGGGCGGTCAAACCAGTGGCGGAACTATTTATGTGGTTTTGATGTTTAAATGTCCGACTACGCCACCCGTGGATTGCGGTCAGAGTGAACCGCCGCTCCAGGGCAGACCGCTGAGGCTGGTGTTGTGGGTGCAGCAGAGCGTAGCATAACTCCCCACGGGAGGAGTATAGCCTCAGGGCAGTGTATGCGGAGGATGGGGGTGATGGTGCAGGGCAGCAGCAGTAACGACACGGAGTCAGTGATGCAGTCCAGGGCCTTTACTCACAGTTCTTATTATCTGCCCACGTCGTACTGTGCTCACCAGGTGAGGGGCTCAGACAACTCCCAGATAACTTTGGAGCGCTTCACAGGACCCCCTTTGTGTGTCCTTTGTCTGGCCTTTCTTACCAACCCTTCTGTCCGGCTGCCTCGGGCCTCCTCTTGGTAAACTTGGCGCCAGTTTCCCTGACCCTATGTGGTGCCTTCCTAGCGGGTGTAGCGAGGGGCTGCGCCACATAAAATGTCACAGCCTCCTGTTTCTAGCTGAGGGTCGTTTCCTGCCTCCACTAGTTTCGGGGACCGGTCTCCCCCTTTGGCCTGACCCCTCCACGCAGGTGGATTCGGGCGTGCGGTGGCGACTCGCCCGTCCGCACCCCTGGGATCCCTTCGTTCCTCGTTCCTGGAGCCTTCTCCGCTCCTCTTCCTTCCTTCTCCCTCTTCCAGGCCTGGGCCTTTGTTACTAGGCCCGCCTCCGGAGCAGAGCTCATGCAGAGCCCCTGCTCCCTGCCACTTCTGCTCAGACTTCTCTGCACTGAACTAAGATGGTGCCCACCTTTTATACTCCCTTCTCAATGCACCCAGGATCTGCTTCCTCCCTGCTCCTGCACTACAGGGTTCCCCTTCCTCAGTGTTCCCTCCCCCCACTCCAGCCAGGGACAGGGACTGTCGTGCCCATCTCAGGGGCATATTGGTCGCCCTGCCCCACGGCAATGTGGTGTAATGCATGCAGGTGTCGGGTCCTGATCCACACTACATCCTTACCTGAGAGTGAGATATCACACCTCTGGGTGAGGTGCAATACCTCTGTAGCAACCGAGCCCTCAGGGTGCTACAGTTCCATTTATCTTCAGCCTAGGTGACGTATTGCGATACAGGGCCGTGATTTTGGCTATAAAAGGGTCCCCTAGACCCCTACCCCAAGCTTTTTAAGAGAAACATATATGGCGTGCCAGGAAACTATGGAACGCTTTCTCAGCATCCAACGAGAGTATCTAATTACAAATTTTTAACTTCATCTAGCCCAGGAAATACTTTGTGCCTAGTAGCAGTGTCTGCTAGTCAGCGGATTATCCCGGCTGTTAAGCAAGCCACACCACCTGTAGTTTGGACACTTAATTTTTTCAAAGGAAATGCTTCGGGACCACGGGATACTCAGTGAAGAGCATCAGGAGGCACCCCAAGGCATAGGGGCTGGGACTGGCAGTAGGATGCCTTGCGGTGGACAGCCGAGCTCGATCCTTATAAAAGCTTTTTAACTGCAGCAGCTTTAGTGGACGCTACTGGAGCTGGAATTACGCGGCTGCTGGCATGAGACTTGCCCTCCAATAGATCCTTGTAAATGGATTTAAAGTGTATTCATTCAAATAAGAGAGACAATTTAAATTAAAAAGCTTAGAGCTGCCTCCACCACAGGGGGGCTCGCTCGACCCACCAGCGGACAGGCACCAGTATTGGGAGAGGGGGGCTGGCCGTCAGGGTTCACCGCGGCTCTGGCACAAACCCGGCGACGCGGAGGTGGCACAGGCAGGAGCGGACTGAACGTGTCGGCTTCTCACTTTTTGGATTTTAGAAGGGCATGACATGCCTATATCTGTGTCTCCCCCTCCTTTTACTCCTCCACCTCTTTTCTTTTCGCATGACTATATGTACTTGTCACTTTTCCATGTGTTAGTTGTGTCTTCTGAGCAGTTTGTCAGCTTTTGGACACCTTTGAAGGTGTTTTCTATGTGTTTCTATGTGTTTTTGTTTGCCTGCCATTGGTTTTAACGGTGTTCGAAGGTGTTCGACGAACAGTTCGACGAACCGAACCGAACTCAAACACTACGGGGGTGGCTCAACACTATTAATGACGGAACTGACTTAGATGTTTTTTGGCTTAGTTTATATAGCGAATGTGAATTGCAGAATTACAGTTAAATTCTAAGTTGCTATCTTTTCATAGAGACAAAGAAAAATTGAGAAATATGCTACAGTTGGTAGATCTGTTTCATAGTCTTGTGTTAAAGAAGTCTAAGCAGGACAATTCTGTAGAAGTAGTGTCAAATGGTGATACTGATTCTGACTGTAATGTGGAAATTGAGACAAGAAGTAAGACACGTGCGTGTAACTGAAGGTGACCTTGGGTCTGGCGAAGAGACGGACATACAAAAACCTGACAAGGGAGGAGACATGATTGACATAAGAGAAACTGACATATTAGGTGATTTGGGAAGGAGACATGAGTGACGTAGGAGGAGCTGACGTACAAGGGCTACTAAAAATAGCAGAAAAGTTAGAAATTACCGAGGCCCAACTTCAAATTAAAGTGAGGACAAATTTGCTAAAATTATACAAAATCATGCCAAAATATGATGTCAAAATCCATGTCTGTAGAAATTCAGAGGTATTTTAGAGCTTTTCTGATAAGTTTGATCTATCCAATGAGGAGAGGAATCAATTATTTAAAATGTGGATTCCTGTGACATTTTCCAGACGTTTAAATTTAATGCCCTGTGAAAATGACTCTAATAATGAATGGAAAAATGATTAGGACAGATTAAAATATTTGATTTTTTGTGCCATAAAGGATTTCCCCGACATAGATGATCTACAAAAATTAAGGATTGGTAGGAAAGAATGTACATATACATTCATGTCCATATTTGAACCGTTGTACAAAACTCTAATCAAAAATGGAAAATTGCAACAAATGATAACAACTTTTCTACAAAAATTAAAATTCTTAAATCCAGTATCTCAAGTTACTGCGTCACAAAAAACTTCTTTAATTGAATGTGCGCAGTTGCTTGATTTTGTTAGAAAACATGAAAATCGTGAAAAGAAAACAAATCAAACTAAATTTGTATAACCAGAAATGGAATAATATCAAAAGCTAATGAGTCTTCCTCAAAATGAAATACGCAGAAGATTTCATATATGTTATAAGCCAAATCAGATGATTCAAAAGCCAAATTTCTTCACAGAAAGAGTTAAAAAGTCAGAACTGTGACTTCCTAGAATGGAAAATGGCTGAAATTGACGGACAGAGACAGGTGAGATGACCAGCTGAGAGTGACATCATGGAATGTAGACTGAAGAACAGTCAGTTATCTGAGCTTTTGAAGGATAGAAAAGTGTCTTTTCTGAGCAGAGCTTTTCTGGAGATTTTTGACAGAGACAGAAGATTTGGTTTAGGAAGTGGCTAAGAAAAAAACTGTAATTATATGCTGTATCAAAGTGTTATACAATGTATCATTAGTTATTTATTATTTTATACAGTAAAATTGTGTAGTTACATAGTATCTGCTAGTTCATATATACAGTTATATGAAAAAGTTTGGGCACCCCTATTAATCTTAAGCTTAATGTTTTCTTAAAATTGGTGTTTTTGCAACAGCTATTTCAGTTTGATCTATGTAATATCTGTTGGACACAGTAATGTTTCTGCCTTGAAATGAGGTTTATTGTACTAAGAGAAAATGTGCAATCTGCATTCAAACAAAATTTGACAGGTGCATAAGTATGGGCACCCTTATCATTTTCTTGTTTTAAATACTCCTACCTACTTTTTACTGACTTACTAAAGCACTTTTTTTGGTTTTGTAACCTCATTGAGCTTTGAACTTCATAGCCAGGTGTATGCAATCATGAGAAAAGCTACTTAAAGTGGCCACTTGCAAGTTGTTCTCCTGTTTGAATCTCCTCTGAAGAGTGGCATCATGGGCTCCTCAAAACAACTGTCAAATGATCTGAAAACAAAGATTATTCAACATAGTTGTTCAGGGGAAGGATACAAAAAGCTGTCTCAGAGATTTAACCTGTCAGTTTTCACTGTGAGGAACATAGTAAGGAAATGGAAGTACACAGGGACAGTTCTTGTTAAGGCCAGAAGTGGCAGGCCAAGAAAAACATCAGAAAGGCAGAGAAAAAGAATGGTGAGATCAGTCAAGGACAATCCTCAGACCACCTCCGGAGAGCTGCAGCATCAACTTGCTGCAGATGGTGTCACTGTGCATCGGTCAACTATGCAACGCACTTTGCACAAGGAGAAGCTGTATGGGAGAGTGATGCAAAGAAGCCGTTTCTGCAAGCACGCCACAAACAGAGTCGACTGAGGTATGCAAAAGCACATTTGGAGAAGCCAATTTCTTTTTGGAAGAAGGTCCTGTAGACTGATGAAACCAAGATTGAGTTGTTTGGTCATACAAAAAGGTGTTATGCATGGCGGCAAAAAAACACAGCATTCCAAGAAAAACACTTGCTACCCACAGTAAAATTTGGTGGAGGTTCCATCATGCTTTGGGGCTGTGTGGCCAATGCCAGCACCGGGAATCTTGTTAAAGTTGAGGGACGCATGGATTCCACTCAGTATCAGCAGATTCTTGACAATAGTGTTCAAGAATCAGTGACAAAGTTGAAGTTACGCAGGGGATGGATCTTTCAGCAAGACAATGAACCAAAACACCGCTCCAAATCTACTCAGGCATTCATGCAGAGGAACAATTACAATGTTCTGGAATGGCCATCCCAGTCCCCAAACCTGAATATCATTGAACATCTGTGGGATCATTTGAAGAGGGCTGTCCATGCTCGGCGACCATCAAACTTAACTGAACTGGAATCGTTTTGTAAAGAGGAATGGTCAAAAATACCTTCATCCAGGATCCAGGAACTCATTAAAAGCTACAGGAAGCGACTAGAGGCTGTTATTTTTGCAAAAGGAGGATCTACTAAATATTAATGTCACTTTTCTGGTGAGGTGCCCATACTTATGCACCTGTCAAATTTTGTTTGAATGCAGATTGCACATTTTCTGTTAGTACAATAAACCTCATTTCAAGGCAGAAACATTACTGTGTCCAAGAGTTATTACATATATCAAACTGAAATAGCTGTTGCAAAAACACCAATTTTTATAAAACATTAAGCCTAAGATTAATAGGGGTGCCCAAACTTTTTCATGTAACTATATATATATATATATATATATATATATATATATATATATATATATATATCTACTATATATATATATATATATATATATATATATATATATATATATACATATACACACACTTTTATACAGTAGAGATTGTGTATAATTGTATTTATATATATATATTTATAGTAATAATTAAAATATTAATTAATAAATTAGAATATCATATACAAATTAAAGTAGCAATATTTTGAATTACATTAGAACCAATATATGTATAAGATATTTAAATAATTCTGTTTCTGTATGAATTTGATATTTAATTTTATCTCATGTTTCCTTAGAGTTTTCATTCCAGAGCAGGATTTGATGATTTGATCAATCAACTCTAAAATGGATTTATTTCTTTATTCACACAGGAAGTTGGAAAAAATTGCATGATTTTATGTGTATAACATTTTAAAATAATAACAATATAACTAGTTGAACTATATTATGTGTAGCACTTATTAATTAATTGTTTTGTATTGCTAATATTTTATGTGCATGAAGTGTTCGTGCTAATTAAAGTAGCTTTACACCATGACGTGTGACTGCTGCAGCCTTTGAACTTTGAGCAAATAATATGGCTTTCCATTCATCCTATCTTTAGTTGGTGTAATTTAAACCTGGTAGCCAGAAAATAAAAGAATCTAAGACATTTCTATTTTTTGCAAGTCAAGAGTATTTTTTTTCAAGCGTCTTAAATTTCAGGAAAATCTTATATTATATTATATGTACTTGGGGAATATTCAAAGAAATATTAAGAGATTAAATTTAATAGTTTACAATGCATTGATAATTAGGGTACAAAAATTTGGGGTTAAATATATATATATCTATAACTTCATATGTGGAATGTTTGAGTTGAACGAATCTGTGACAGTCAGAGTGAAATGTGATGAATATGTGCAGCTGCTAAGTGAGATTTGTGTGAAAGAGTCCTCATTTCATGTATGCTAGAGAAAAAAAAAATGTTTCTTTATGTGAAGGTACAAAAATACATTTAATTCTGAGAAAAGTATGATACATAAGCAAGTATTATCTACATAATATATATATATATTTCTATATTTCTTTAGTAATTATTATTTCTAGTGATGAGCGAACGTGCTCGCCACTACTCGGTACTCACCCGAGCATCATGGTGCTCGACAAGCTCGGCGCTCAGTGAGTATTTCCGGGTTGCTCGGGCGGGAACTCGTGTCCCCTCCCTGCATGTTTGGCGCTCTTTAGAGAGCCAATGAACATGCAGGGATTGCCTGCCATGCACTGTAATGCCGTAGCCATGTTGGTTGTGGGAATTACAGTGATTGGCTGGCTGCACAGCGTCATCAGGTGTATATCAGACCTGGCGCCACCATGCTCGTCACAGTCACTCCGGATCAGACAGTGTAGGGAGAGCTGCTGCTGTGTCAGGGAGAGATTTGCTTGTGTATTAGGTAGTGTAGGGAGAAAAACCGTACATTACACATATCCTTTTGAGGACTTACTAATACATCTGCAGAGATATCAGGCAGGCAGTGTATATAGGCAGACAAGCAATGTATATAGCAGACTGCAGTGCACATAGCACTCCAGTCCAGTTCTGTCGGCTGCTGCTGTTAGATATTTCTGGAAATAGGCCCAGGTCTCAGGGGCAAGGAATAATTTGTTTGCATCTTAATCCTCATTATTGGCTTAAAAAGAAATCCAAAGAACACATTTTTTTTCTGTGCCATTTACTTGTTGGCACTGCAGAATACAGCCAGGTCCTTTCCATATTACAGCGCTAAAAAGTCCATCTATTTAAAACTGTGTTTTCTCCGTCACATGGATCACATTTATGTTTTCAGAAAATACTGCCATTTCTGGCCTCCATTAAATTTTTTTTTCAGTGTATCAGCAAAGTTTTTGACACTGGTTTGCTGTTCAAAACAGTTACCTACAGGACAGGTATTTAAAACTGTGTTTTCTCCGTCACACGGATCACATATACGTTTTCAGAAAATACTGCCATTTCTGGCCTCCATTAAAAAAAATTTTCAGTGTGTCAGCAAAGTTTTAGACACTGGTTTGCTATTAAAAACAGTTACTTACAGGCCAGGTATTTAAAACTGTGTTTTCTCCGTCACGCGGATTACGTATACGTTTTCAGAAAATACTGCCATTTCTGGCCTCAATTAAAAAATGTTTTCAGTGTGTCAGTGAAGCAATTGACACCAGATTGCTGTTCAAAATAGTTACCTACAAGCCAGGTATTTAAAATTGTGTTTTCTCAGTCACATGGCACACATACGTTTTCAGAAAATACTGCCATTTCTGGCCTTCATTAAATTTTTTTTTCAGTGTGTCAGTGAAGCAATACACAGCAGTTTGCTCGTCAAACAACTTACCTACTGTCCAGGTATTTAAAACTCTGTTTTCTCCGTCACACGGATAACATATAAATTCGCTCCATATTCAGTGATTTGTAGTGAGCGTGGAAGATACTGTCCTCCATTTAAAAAGGGCAAGGCACGTGGCAAGGGACGGGGAACTGGACGTGATGGTAATAGTGCATGCAGAGGCCAAGGACAAGGCCGTGGGCAAGCTGAAATTGTGCCACAACAAACACCCACATCTTCTCGCCTGACCTTCCTGTCCCAATTTCTAGGGGACCGCAGCACACCACTATTGAACCCAGAGCAGTGTCAAAAGGTTGTTGGTTGGATAGCGGATAATGCTTCCAGTCACTTAGCCACCACCACCACCACCCTGTCTTCCACACGGTCAAGTCTCAGTAGCCCTGAGTCTGGACAGCATATTCCTCACCCTGATCCTCCTTCCTCCCACCATGCCGAGTACCCAGAGACAGCTGATCCCACACTTGGACACTCTGAAGAGCTGTTCACTTTTCCATTTATAGATTCGGGCCTCTCGCCCGGTCCACTTGAAGCGGGGCAAGAGGAGATCGCGTGTAGCAATGCCCAAATATTTGAGAAGCCACGATCACACGAAGGCGACGGTGGGAAAGTGTCACAAGAGGTGGACGATGATGAGACACAATTGCCAGAAAGTCAGGAGGAGGACCAGGGTGGAGAAGTGGAAGATGAGGTGGTGGATGATATAGTAACTGACCCAACCTGGCAGGAGGACACGCAGAGCAAGGACAGCAGCACACAGTGGGAGGGAGGCAGAGCACCACAACAGGCAGGAAGAAGCTGTGTGGTTGCCGGAGACAGACGGCAGGCAACCGCTCTCCGTAACACCAACACGAAGGAAGTTGCCAGTACAACTGTTAGGTCTTCTCGAGTCTGGTTGTTTTTTAAAGACTCTGCCGATAACCACAAAAAGGCCATTTGCAACACCTGCCAGGACAGCATCAGCAGAAGTGGCAAAACGACCAGCCTGACCACCACCAGCATGATCAGGCACATGGCAGCAAAGCACCCGACTTTGTGGGCCAAACTTCAGGGTCCAGGAACAATGTCTGTGGGTAGCACCATTGCTTCTTCCGCTGTTGTGCATGGAAGCCAATCCCCTGTCCATGGTGCATGCAAAGATGCCTCCTGCCTTGTACCTGTCATTGCACACACTCAAGTACCAGCATCAGGAAGCACGTCCATGTCCTTGTCCCAGCGCAGTGTTCAGTTGTCCATACCCCAGTCCTTGGAACGCAAGCGAAAATATGCAGCCAATGCCCCACAGGCCACACTGCTAAATTCTCACATTTCACGACTGCTTGCACTCGAAATGTTGCCTTTTAGGCTCGTGGAGATGGAAGCATTCCGCAACCTGATGGCGGTGGCCGACCCTTGGTACTCGGTCCCCAGCCGCCACTATTTCTCCCGGTGTGCCGTCCCCGCATTACACAAGCATGTGTCCCAAAACATTAGCCGTGCTCTCAACAACGCAGTTACTGGTTGTAGGCAGGGATGGTACATCTCGCTGACAGCACACTGGGCTAACATAGTGGAAGCTGGGACCCAGTAGACCCTTGGGATGGAACACGTTCTCCAGACGCCAAGGATTGCGGGCCCTAGGTCAATCAGGAATGCCCCCACATTCTACAGCTCCTGCACCTCATCCTCCTCAGCCTCCTCCTCCTCTTCAGCCTCCATCTCCGAAATGACCACATCAGTCACAAGCTGGAAGCACTGCCTCGGCCAAGCGGCAACAGGCTGTGTTGAAGCTAATATGCTTAGGTGAAAAACCACAAAATAATGAAGAGTTGTGGACAGCTCTGAAAGAGCAGGCAGATCTGTGGCTCACACCGCTGAACATACAGCCAGGCATGGTCGTGTGGCATGGCGAGCTCACACACGTACCATGCCTGGCCCATGTGCTGAACCTCGTGGTTCAGCGGTTTCTCAAATCCTATCCAGAGCTGCCGGATCTGCTTGTTAAAATACGCTGCCTGTGTGCCCATTTTAGAAAATCAGCTACAGCTTCCGCCACCCTTGCCGTGTTTCAGCAGCAGACTGGTGTGTGATGTCCCCACGCATTGGAACTCTTCAATGCAGATGTTGGGAAGGATTTGTGAGCAGAAGAGGGTAGTTGTTGAGTACCAGCATCAACAAGGCCGTCGGTATTCATTTCAGACTCCACACATAAGACTTCAGGAGTGGACATGGATGTCAGACATATGTACCATCCTCCAAAACTTTGAGGACTCCACCAAGATGGTGAGCGGCAATGACGCCATAATTAGCATCACAATCCCACTTCTCTGTCTTCTGAAACGCTCTTTGCTCACAATCAAAGAGGATGCATTGCACAAGGAGCATGATGAGATGGAGCAAGGAACCATACAGGATGAATACACACTGCCCAACCTCTTCTCATTCCAATGTGGATTGGGTGACAATGAGGAAGAGGAGGAGGAAGAGGAGGAAGGACAAGAGTTAGTTACATGCACTATGGACCGTACTACCTGCACAGCTGTCATACTATCTGTTCAGCGTGGATGGCCAGAGGACAGAGAGGAGGAGGAGGAGGAGGAGAGCATGGTCAGTCATCCTCTTGGTGAGGACACGAAAGTCTTGCCTGTTAGAAGTCTGGCACGCATGGCAGAGTTTATGTTACGCTGCCTTTCCCATGACCCTCGCTTTCTCAAAATTTTGGGTGACAGTCATTATTGGTTGGTGACACTTCTAGACCCACGCTACAAGGAGAACTTTATAGCTCTTATTCCTGAGGTGGACCGGTCTACAAAAATGGGGCTGTACCAGAAGGCCCTTGCTGCGGAACTATTAAAAAAATTCCCATCTGAAAACGCTGGCGGCAGAGGGCACACTTCGTTGGACAACCAAGGAGAACAGGCGAGAGAGACACAACTTGAATCCAGCAGAGGCAGGGGAACACTGTCAAAGTTCTCGGAGAGTTTTCTCAGACCCTCCCATCGGACAGGCACTGAGGTGTGGGGTACTCTCACTAGGAGTGCAAAGTTTGGGAAGATGCTGAGGGAGTACCTTGCCGACCTTACCAATATCCTCCTTGATTCCACTGTGCCTTATAATTATTGGGTATCCAAACTGGATACGTGGAATGAATTGGCTCTCTATGCCTTGGAGGTCCTGGCCTGCCTTGCCGCCAGCTTTTTATCAGAGCGGGTTTTTAGTGCCGCTGGTGGAATTATAACTGATAAGCTCATCCGCCTGTCAACTGAAAATGCTGACAGGTTGAGTCTTATAAAAATGAACAAGGGCTGGATTGGGCCAGACTTCTCAACACCACCGAATGATAGCAGCGTAGCATAAACTCAAATCCAGTGTATTTTCTTGGGAGGTGTATTCCCATGCACATTTTCACACCCACACATGGGTATACGCTTCCTGATTTTGGCTATTTGCTCTTGTCTTCCTCCTTCTCCTCATCCTCCACCACCATATCACCATGGTGACCGTGGTCCTTGATGCAACACCCACCAAATTTTTTTGAAGGGTGTTTATGATGCCCGAAAAAAAACATTTTTATACAGTATATTCATGTGTCCCCCCCTGGGGTAAATGTTTGTCAGCCCATACACTTAGTGCATGGGCATTACAAGCATAGGAGGCGCCCTTCTTTCTAATGGGAACATTTTTTTATGAGGCCCTCCTCCACGTCTCTTCCAAGGGGCATTGAAGTGCCTCCAAATTTTTGGCAGCCCTTGAATTCACAGCATAGGCTATCACTATGGGAGACTCTCTCCTTTCTAATGGGAATTTTTCGTTACTGTGGCCCTGCTCTGTGTGTCTTTAAATTCTTAGTGGGGTTTTTCCTAAAATTGTCAGCCCTTGGACTCACTGTATACCCTATTACTGTATAGCAGACCCTCTCCTTTCTAATGGGAACATGTCGTACCTTGTTACTGTGGCCCTGCTCCATGTGTCTTTAAATTCTTAGTGGGGTTTTTCCTAAAATTGTCAGCCATTGCAGTCACAGCATTGGCATTACCACTGTAGGAGATCCGCTCCTCTATAATGGGAACATTTTTTTTACTGAGACCCTCTTCTATGTCACTTCAAAGGGGTATTGGTTTGTGTCCAAATTTTTGGCAGCCCTTGTCATCACTGGATAAGCAATAAAAGTGTAGGAGACCCACTTGTTAATAATGGGAACAACAAAGCATAGCCGGCTGATGGCTCTCTAACAATAGCTAGGGCCAACTGCTGGCCTTTTAAGAATAGTAAGGGCCATCTGATGTCCCTATAAAAATAGGCTTTATGACTTTCAGAGTCCCTCCATCATAAATAAAACAGAATGTGTCTGATGATGTGTCACACACCACATTGCCAGATAAGGTTGTAAAATGTTAAAATGACATTTCCCGGTGAATGCATTTTAAAAAAAACGTAAAAAAAACGAAACAATAAGATCTTTCTTTAGTATAAAAAACAGAGTCACCAATTTAACAACAATGTAATCACATTGTTCAGCTCATGCACCTCCTCCTCCATCTCCGAAATGACCACATCAGTAACAAGCTGACAGCACTGCAGCACTGCCTTGGCCAAGCGGCAACAGGCTGTGCTGAAGATAACATGCTGAAGACCCACCTCTTCCGACAAGCCTACAACCTGTAGTAACCACCGCTGCATGACCAGCTCTACCCTCACCTAATGTATCCTCACCCATCCCTAATAGATTGTGAGCCCTCGTGGGCAGGGTCCTCGCTCCTCCTGTACCAGTCGCTGTCACATTGTGTTCAAGATTATTGTTCTTGTTTTTGCTATGAATACCCCTTTTCACATGTAAAGCGCCATGGAATAAATGGCGCTATAACAATAAATAACAATAATAATAATAATAATGCTTAATTGACAAACTGCCCAGCGCTGCAGAGTTGTTGAAAGCTGTAACCTGAACTGTGGCTCTCACCGCTGAACATACAGCCAGGCATGGTCGTGTGTGACAATGGGCGGAACCTGGTGACGGAAAAATTGCAGCCGGGGTAGATACGGTTTCCCTCTATGCCAGTCCTTTCACCGAGCTAAACAATATGGCTGTGGTGAAATACAACTCCCACTGAGAAGCTGTTTCAGATTGAAAAACATTGTGCCCACCAGAGGATTTGATTATGAGGGCAAATCTTTCTCCCCCACTCAAGAGCCCCATAGCAGCTGCAATGTTAGCGCTATCATGAACTCTCCTGAGGTAGAAGCCAAGGCACACCAGAGGATTCTCTGGTGGGACCGTCCAACCCTGCCAAGAAGCAGTTCTGGCTAAGAAAAGTGTGTGGAAAGGTTCCCGGACACTCTATGGCTGCTTTTTTACTGAGGAGGAAACACGCGCAAACTTGGGGAGAACATACAAAGTCCTTGCAGATGTTGTCCTTGCTGGTATTTGAACCCAGGATCCCAGCGCTGCAAGTCTTCAGTGCTAAGAAATCATCCAATGTGTTTCCGTTCACCCTCTAATATCTAACAGGCTGGAGAAACTTGCACCTACTGCCACTCTATCTTCAGCTCCTTTGTGAGAAAAAGTATTTGGGCAGCCTCTCAGTCTACCAAATAAAATTCCTGAGAAGGAAATTGGGGATGGCTTCGCTACTGGTACTGGGGGCAGTGCTAATACCATGGCGTCGTACCATAGTTTGCTGTAAATATTCCAGGCTGGTAGGAGGCAAGCAAATTCCCACAGAAAAGTACCAGCAGTAATGTTCAGGGACCCGCGCTTGTAGAAGACGGAGACAACACCGGTAGAAATAGTGACGGCTGGGGACGGAGTATGGACACGAGGCATGAGGCATGTGGTTGTGAAAAGCTTTCGCCTCCACGAGCCTAAAAGGCCACATTTCAAGTGAAAGCAGCTTTACATGACTTCCTGTGTGGGGGAAGGTTCCCGGACACGATATGGCTGCTTTTTTAATGTGGATTGGCCATGCTTATGCATGTTATTTCTCAAACCGCATTACAGATCAGGCCATTATCCAACTCTGTATTCAAAAAATTAAAAGTGCAAAGAAAGATGTGTGTGTGTCAAAGCACCACCAACAAGGGCGAGTTGATGTTGGACGGGCTGCCATTGCTTCTACAACAAGCTGAATTACAGGACTTCCTGGGAGAAATGACTTGCAGGGTGGATAGGGTTTCCTTCTATGACAGTCCTTTCACCGAGCTAAATACAACTGTCAGCAGAATAAATTGTGGACTGGCTCCGTATAGTCCCTGGCCACATTCACCTGTCCACGTGTTTGTGGTTAGGCGGTCCTTCCCAGTAAGTGCACTGGGGAGGGCACGGATAATGTTGTGGGACCCGTGCTTGTGGAAGGCGGAGGCGATACCGGGAAATATAGTGGTGGCTGGGGACCGAGTATGGAAACCCGGCCGCCGCCGGCATGAGGTTGTGAAAAGCTTCCGCCTCCACGAGCTTAAAAGGCCATATTTCAAGTGCACAAAGCTGCCCAGAAATCTGGCAGTTTAGTGTTGCGGCCTGTGGGTGGGTGGCTGGCTGCACACTTGCACTTGCATTCCAAGTAACAGAAAACTAAGCAGATGGCGGCCTCTATAATCATCATGGCCTCAACTCGGCACTATGAACTCTCCTGAAGGAGAAGCCAGGGCCCGCCAGAGGAGTCTCCGGTTCTCTGGTGGGCCCGTCCAACCCTGCCGAAAAGCAGCCCTGGCTAAGAAAAGTGTGGGGGAAGGTTCCCGGACACTCTATGGCTGCTTTTTTAATGTGGATCCGCCATGCTTATGCATGTTATTTCTCAAACTGCATTACAGATCAAGCCATTGTCCAACTCTGTATTCAAGAAATTAAATGCGCAAAGAAAGATGTTTGTGTGTCAAAGCACCACCGACAAGGGCGAGTTGATTTTGGATGGGTTGCCATTGCTTCTGCAACAAGCTGAATTACAGGACTTCCTGTGAGAAATGACATGCAGGGTAGATAGTGTTTACCTCTATGCCAGTCCTTTCACCGAGGTAAATATAATTGTCAATAAAAAAAGTTGTGGACTGGCTCCGTACCATCCCTGGCCACATTCACCTGTCCACGTGTTTGTGGTTAGGTGGTCCTTCCCAGTAAGTACACTGGGGAGGGCACGGGTAATGTTGTGGGACCCATGCTTGTGGAAGGCGGAGGCGATACCGGGAAATAAAGTGGCGGGTGGAGACCGAGTATGGACACCCAGCTACCGCCGGCATGAGGTTATGAAAAACTTCTGCCTCCATGAGCCTAAAAGGCTACATTTAAAGTGCAAGCAGCTGTCAAAAATTTGGCAGTATGGTATTGCAACCTGTGGGTGGGTGGGTGGCTGGCTGCCTGCATACTTGTGCTTGCATTCCAAGGAATAGGGTAGGGACAACTGAACGCTGCAGTGGGACAAGAACGTGGACGGTGATTGTTGCAAGTCTGCAATGACAGGTTCATGGCGGGAGGCATCTTCGCATGCGCCAAGGATTACTTATGATGGGCACACTTTTAGGCAGTGACCTTGGAGTCAGAGATGCTTCCAGAGGTCTTTCCCATGCTGTCCCCATGACTTTTCAGCTCTGTATGCATGTGTCTGATGATGTGTCACACACCACATGGCCAGATAAGGTTGTAAAATGTTAAAATGAAATTTCCTGGTGAATGCATTTGTCTTGGTTGAAAACAATGCAAAAGTGCAAAAATGCATCAAAAACGCTACGTGTGAACTTAGCCCAAGGTGTGGAGGCGTATTTTTGTTTTTGGTTATTTATTTTCCTTTATGGATAATGGAATGGAGAATAGGCGTTTAACCCCTTTACAGCCTGGGGCGTATTAGTACGCACCAGGCTGTAACCCCCGGTTCAGTGAAGGCTCCGGCGCTGAGCCCGCACTGAACCGGGCACATATCAGCTGATTATTACAGCTGACATGTTCCCGCAACAGCCGTGGGTGGAATCGCGATCCACCCGCGGCTGTTAACATGTTAAATGCCGCTGTCAATCTCTGACAGCGGCATGTAACAGCGCTGCGCCGGAAGCGCGCCACTTACCCCACCCATCGGTGACCCCATCAAGTGATCGCGAGTCACCGATGGGTTGTCATGACAACCCTGGGTCTGCAACAGACTCCAGTGGTTGTCATGAGCTGATCGCTATGAGCGCCACCTAGTGGCGATCAGACAAGTGCTGCTTCTAGTCTCCTATGGAGACTATAGAAGCAAGCAAAAAGTGAAAAAAAAATGGTTTTAAAAATATAAAAAAAAAATAAAAAAATATAAAAACTTTTAAATCACCCCCCTTTCGCCCCATTCAAAATAAAATAATAAAAAAAACCCCCACATTCACATATTTGGTATCACCGAGTTCAGAATCGCCCAATGTATCAATATAAAAAAAGAATTAATCCAATCGGTAAACGGCGTAACGAGAAAAAAATTCTAAACATCAGAATTACGTTTTTTGGTCGCCGCTAAATTGCAATAAAATGCAATAACGGGCGATCAAAACATCGAATCTACCCCAAAATGGTATCAATAAAAACTTTAGCTCGGCGTGCAAAAAATAAGACCTCACACAGCCATACTGACCAACAAAAAAAAAACGCTATGGCTCTGGGAACAAGGGGAGCAAAAAACGAAAATGCAAACACATAAAATCCCAGGGTTGCGAAATGGTTAAGGACTGAGTACGGGTTATGGTGCTATATAAAGCAGGGAAGTGTCAAGTTAACCCTCGCTTTGCTGACCAACACCTCACATCTGTTCCAAAAGTGACACGAGACCAGTGCGGATGACCTGGAGGATTCCAGAATTATCCAAAGACAATCCAACGTAAGTCCAGGTGACACTGCACAAATATTAAAGCTACATTTCATCCATGGACTTTGTTTTCTTATCAATTGACACACATGATATTTCTAATAAAGAGTACAGTTTAAGGACTAAACAATAATGAACACAATTATGGACTGAACACTATCTACACGCTATAATTTATTTCAAAGGAGTTTTCATCTAAAAACTGTGTGATAAAAGAACCAAGAAGAAGACGAGACGAAGACCCGATGACATCAGATGATGATGATTAATTAGTATAATTATACATGTTAAATAAATATTAGTCACGGCTTACCATAACATGAATTTACATTATTATGCTATTGAATACATATAACAATAACCTGATATTATTATTATTATTATTATTATGGAAATTAAATGATTGCTAAGGAAGAAGGAAAGAAAAATGATCCTGCTATCCTAATAATAACCTATCTTCTTTGAGGATTTCAGTTGATGTCTGACATCCTCAAAAAGGGGGAATTGTTAAATATTAATTACGGGTATTCATTTTATTCTTAATTCTAAATTTTGTACCATACATTGCATAAGATTGCATCAGCCATTGTTCTAGGGTTTCTAGATGACATGTGCTATTTGTGTATTTTTAGTTAGTACCATAAATAGAAGAACAGGTGCTATGGGAGGGCCTATAAAAGCCCATGTTAGAGACAGGGGGGCGCTTGCCATTCCACAGGACACAGGACGAGGATCTGTGTTTAAAACAGCTGCTGATGTAGGCCCAAGGAGAGATGTTCTTTATCCGGACACATGGTGTCATCCTGACACACGTGCTGGACACAGACAGACGCAATCTACCATCCAGGATCCAAGGGAAAGATGGGTGAATCTCAATTATTAAGCTAATTATGGACAAATGGACAATCACTCTGTAACTATTTAACTATTTTTTGTAATCATTCTTTTTAATGGACAATCCGAGAATAAATCTATACATTTTTTCATTAGAATATTGTGATATTGATACTTCGATCACATCTGATAAGAAGTCCATGATAGGAAAAATATACAGAAATAAGTATATTTTTACACCCACTCTTTAGTAATGGGAACAACAAAGCGCAGCCGGCTGATGGCTCTCTAATAGTGATCAGCAAGCATGCTTGCTACTGCTCGGTGCTCGCCCGAGCATCTCACTGCTCGAGATGCTCGGCGCTCGCCGAGTATTTCCGGAGTTGCTCGGCGGGAGCTCGGGTCCCCTCCCTGCATGTTTGGCGCCAATCAACATGCAAGGATTGCCTGCCACTCACTGTAATGTTGGCTGTGGCATTACAGTGATTGGCTGGCTGCACAACGTCATCAGGTCTATATCAGACCTGGCGCCACCATGCTCGTCACAGTCACTCTGGAATCAGGCAGAGTAGGGAGAGGTGCTGCTGCGTCAGGGAGAGATTTGCTTGTATATTAGGTAGTGTAGGGAGAAAAACTGTACATTACACATATCCATCTTAACAAACAGTCCTCTTGAAGACTAACTAATCCATCTGCAGAAATATTAGGCAGTTATTTACCTACAGGCCACGTATTTAAAACTCTGTTTTCTCCGTCACACGGATCAATCACATATACGTTGTCAGAAAATACTGCCATTTCTGGCCTCCATTAAAAATTTCTTTCTGTGTGTCAGTGAAGCAATTCACACCAGTTTACTGTTCAAAGTAGCTACCTACAGGCCAGGTATTTAAAACTCTGTTTTCTCCGTCACAAAGATCACATATAAGTTCGCTCCAAACTCAGTCATTTGTAGTGAGTGTGGAAGATACTGTCCTCTATTTAAAATGGGCAAGGCACATGGCAAGGGACGGGGAACTGGATGGTATGGTGATGGTGCATGCAGAGGCCGAGGACAATGCCGTGGGCAAGCTGAAATTGTGCCACAACAAACACCCACATCTTCTCGTCTGACCTTCCTGTCCCAATTCCTAGGGGACCGCAGCACACCACTATTGAACCCAGAGCCGTGTCAAAAGGTTGTTGGTTGGATAGCGGATAATGCTTACAGTCACTTAGCCACCACCACCACCCTGTCTTCCACACAGTCAAGTCTCAGTAGCCTTGAGTCTGGACCCTATATTCCTCACCCTGATCCTCCTTCCTCCCACCATGCCGAGTGCCCGGAGACAACTAATCCCACTCTTGGACACTCTGAAGAGCTGCTCAATTTTCCATTTATAGATTCGGGGCTCTCGCCCGGTCCACTTGAAGCGGGGCAAGAGGAGATTGCGTGTAGCGATGCCCAAATACTTGAGCAGCCACGGTCACATGAAGGCAACGGTGGGAAAGTGTCACAAGAGGTGGACGATGATGAGACACAATTGCCAGAAAGTCAGGAGGAGGACCAGGGTGCGGAAGTGGAAGACGAGGTGTTGGATGATATAGTAACTGACTCAACCTGGCAGGAGTACAGTTCCCGAGTCTGGTAGTTTTTTAAATACTCATCCAATAACCACAAAAAGGCCATTTGCACCACCTGCCAGGCGAGCATCAGCAGAGGTTGCAAAATGACCAGCCTGACCACCACCAGCATGATCAGGCACACGGCAGCAAAGCACGCGACTTTGTGGGCCGAACCCCAGGGTCCAGGAACAGTGTCTGCAGGTGGCACCATTGCTTCTTCCGCTGTTGTGCATGCAAGCTAATCCCCTGTCCATGGTGCATGCAAAGATGCCTCCTGCTCTGCACCTGTTGTTGCGCACTCTCAAGTAGCAGCATCAGGAAGCACGTCCATGTCCTTGTACCAATGCAGCAGTCAGTTGTCCATACCCCAGTCCTTGGAACGCAAGTGCAAATATGCAGCCAATGCCCCTCAGGCCACAATACCAAATTCTCACATTTCACAACTTTCGAAATGTTGCCTTTTAGGCTTGTGGAGACAGAAGCATCCCGAAACCTGATGGCGGCGGCCGTCCATCGGTACTTGGTCCCCAGCTGCCACTATTTCTCCCGGTGTGCAGTCCCTGCATTACACAAGCACGAGTCCCAAAACATTAGCCGTGCCCTCAACGCAGTTACCGGGATAGTCCACCTAACCACAGACAAGTGGACAAGTGCTTGTGGGCAGGGACGGTACTTCTCGCTGATTGCACACTGGGTTAACATAGTGGAAGCCGGGACCCAGTCGGACCTTGGTACGGTACACATCCTCCCGACGTCAAGGATTGCGGGCCCTAGGTCAATCAGGGTTGCCCCCACGGTCTACAACTTCTGCACCTCATCCTCCTCAGCCTCCTACTCCTCTTCAGCCTCCATCTCCAAAATGACCACATCAGTCACAAGCTGGAAGCACTGCAGCACGGCCTTGGCCAAGCGGCAACAGGCTGTGCTGAAGCTAATATGCTTAGGTGACAAACCACATAATGCTGAAGAGTTGTGGACAGCTCTGAAAGAGCAGGCAGATTTGTGTCTCACACCGCTGAACGTACAGCCAGGCATGGTCGTGTGTGACAATGGCCGGAACCTGGTGGCCGCTCTAAGGCGAGGCGAGCTCTCACACGTACCATGCCTGGCCCTTGTGCTTAATCTCAAGGTTCAATGGTTTCTCAAATCCTACCCGGAGCTGCTTGATCTGCTTGTTAAAGTATGCGCCTGTGTGCCCATTTTAGAAAGTCACTTACAGCTTCCACCACCCTTGTCATGTTTCAGCAGCGTTTGCAGTTTCCGGCTCACAGACTGGTATGTGATGTCCCCACGCATTGTTAGTCTACATTGTAGATGTTGGGAAGGATTTGTGAGCAGAAGAGGGCAGTTGTTGAGTACCAGCATCAACAAGGCCGTCGGTATTCAGTTCATTTTCCACACATAAGACCTCAGGAGTGGACATGGATGTCAGACATATGTACCATCCTCCAAAACTTTGAGGACTCCACCAAGATGGTGAGCGGCGATGACGCCATAATTAGCGTCACCATCCCGCTTCTCTGTCTTCTGAAACACTCTCTGCTCACAATCAAAGAGGATGCATTGCACAAGGAGCAATATGAGATGGAGCAAGGAACCATACCAGGTGATTACACACAGCCAAGACTCATCTCATCCGAACGTGGATTGGGTGACAATGAGGAAGAGGAGGAGGAGGAAGGACAGGAGCTAGTTTCATGCACTATAGATGGTACTACCTGCACAGCTGTCATATCATCTGTTCAGTGTGGATGGCCAGAGGACAGAGAGAAGGAGGAGGAGGAGAGCATGGTCAGCCATCCTCTTGGTGAGGACACGGAACTCTTTCCTGTTAGTAGTCTGGCACGCATGGCTGAGTTTATGTTACGCTGCCTTTCCCATGACCCTCGCGTTCTCAAAATTTTGAGTGACCGTCATTACTGGTTGGTGACACTTCTAGGCCCACATTACAAGGAGAACTTTATTTCTCTTATTCCTGAAGCGGACAGGTCTACAAAAATGGGGCAGTACCAGAGGGCGCTGGCGGCAGAGGGCACACTTCGTTGGACAACCAAGGAGTACAGGCGAGAGAGGCACAACTTCAATCCAGCAGAGTCTTTGGAACACTGTCAAAGTTCTGGGAGAGTTTTCTCAGACCCTTCAATCGCACAGGCCCTGAGGCGCGGGGTAATCTCACAAAGAGTGCAAAGTTTTGGAAGATGCTGAGGGAGTACCTTGCCGACCGTACCAACGTCCCCCGTGATTCCTCTGTGCCTTAGAATTATTGGGTATCCAAGCTGGATACGTGGAATGCACTGGCTCTCTAAGCCTTGGAGGTCCTGGCCTGCCCTGCCACCAGCATTTTATCAGAGCGGGTTTTTAGTGCCGCTGGTGGAATTATAACTGATAAGCGCATCCGCCTGTCAACTGAAACTGCTGACAGGCTGACTCTTATAAAAATGAACAAGGGCTGGATTGGGCCAGACTTCTCAACACCACTGAATGATAGCAGCGTTACAAACTCAAATCCAGTGTCTTTTCTTGGGAGGTGTATTCCCATGCACCTTTTCACACCCACACATGGGTATACGCTTCCTGATTTTGGCTATTTGCTCTTGTCTTCCTCCTTCTCCTCATCCTCCACCACCATATCACCAGGGTGACTGTGGTCCATGATGCAACCCCCTACATAATTTTTTTAAAGGGTGTTTATGATGCCCGTAAAATTTTTTTTTTTATAAAGTATGTTCATCTGTACCCCCAGGGGTAAATGTTAGTCAGTCCATACTCTTGTGCATGGGCATTACAAGTATAGGAAGCCCGCTCCTTTCTAATGGGAACATTTTTTTATGAGGCCCTCCACCACGTCTCTTCCAAGGGGCATTGAAGTGCCTCCAAATTTTTGGAAGCCCTTGCATTCACTGCATAGGCCAACACTATGGGAGACTCTCTCCTTTCTAATGGGAATTTGTCTTACTGTGGCCCTGCTCTATGTCTCTTTCAATTGTTAGTGTGGTTTTTGCTAAATTTGGTCAGCCGTTGGACTCACTGCATACCCTATAACTGTATTGCAGACTCTCTCCTTTCTAATGGGAATTTGTCATTACTGTGGCCCTGCTCTTTGTGTCTTTAATTTCTAAGTGGGGTTTTTCCTAAAATTGGTCAGCTGTTGGACTCATTGCATACCCTATAACTGTATAGCAGACCCTCTCCTTTCTAATGGGAACATGTCGTACTTGTTAATGTGGCCCTGCTTTATGTGTCTTTAAATCCTTAGTGGGGTTTTTCCTAAAATTGGTCAGCCGTTGGACTGACTGCATACCCTTTAACTGTATAGCAGACCCTCTACTTTCTAATGGGAACATGTCATACCTTGTTACTGTGGCCCTGCTCTATGTGTCTTTAAATTCTTAGTGGGGTTTTTCCTAAAATTGGTCAGCCATTGGACTCACTGCCTACTCTATAACTGTATAGCAGACTCTCTACTCTATGCGTCTTTAAATTCTTAGTGGGGTTTTTCCCAAATTTTGGCAGCCCTTGCAGTCACAGCATGGGCATTACCACTATAGGAGACCCGCTACATTCTAACGGGAACATTTTTTTTACTGAGACCCTCCTCTATGTCTCTTCAAAGGGGTATTGGGTTGCGTCCAAATTTTTGGCAGCCCTTGCAGTCACTAGATGCGCAACAACAGTATAGGAGACCCACTTGTTAATAATGGGAACATCAAAGCATAGCCGGCTGATGGCTCTCTAACAATAGCGAGGACCAACTGCTGACCTTTTAAGAATAGTAAGGACCATCTGATGGCCTTATAAAAATAGGCTTTATGACTTTCAGGGTCCCTCCATCATAAATAAAACAGGATGTGTCTGATGATGTGTCACACACCACATTGCCAGATAAAGTTGTAAAATGTTAAAATGACATTTTCCGGTAAATGCATTTGTCTTAAAAAATAACGTAAAAAAATAAAACAATAGGATCTTTCTTTAGTATAAAAAACAGCGTCACCAATTTAACCTCAATGTAATCACATTGTTCAGCTCCTGCACCTCCTCCTCCATCTCCGAAATGACCACATCAGTCACAAGCTGACAGCACTGTAGCACTGCCTTGGCCAAGCGGCAACAGGCTGTGCTGAAGATAACATGCTTAATGCTTAATTGACAAACACAGCAGCCTGATCTGTGGCTCTCACCGCAGAACATACAGCCAGGCATGGTCGTGTGTGACAATTGGCGGAACCTGGTGACGGAGAAATGACAGCCGGAGTAGATACGGTTTCCATCTATGCCAGTCCTTTCACTGAGCTAAAGAATATGGCTGTGGTGAAATACAACTTCCACTGAGAAGCTGTTTTAGATTGAAAAACATTGTGTCCACCAGAGGAATTGATTCTAAGGGCTCACCTTTCTCCCCCGTTCAAGAGCCCTCAGAATCAAATCCTCTGGTGGGCACAATGTTTTTCATGACAGCAGCTGCAAAGTTAGCGCTATCTTGAACTCTCCTGAGGTAAAAGCCAAGGCACACCAGAGGATTCTCTGGTGGGACCGTCCATCCCTGCCGAGAAGCAGTCCTGTCTAAGAAAAGTGTGGGGGAAGGTTCCCGGACACTCTATGGCTGCTTTTTTAATGCGGATCAGACGTGCTTATGCATGTTATTTCCCAAACCGCATTGGAGATCAGGCTATTGCCCAACTCTGTAATAATGAAATTAAATGTGCAAAGAAAGATGTGTGTGTGTCAAAGCACCACCGACAAGTGCGAGTTGATGTTGGACGTGCTGCCATTGCTTCTGCAACAAGCTGCATTAGAGGACTTCCTAGGAGAAATGACACCCATAGTAGATACAGTTTCCCTCTATGCCAGTCTTTTCACCGAGCTAAATACAACTCTCAGCAAAGAAAGCTGTGGACTGGCTCCGTACCGTTCCTGGCCACATTCATCTTTCCACGTGTTTGTGGTTAGGCGGTCCTTCCCAGTACGTGCACTGGGGAGGGCACGGGTAATGTTGTGGGACCCGTGCATGTGGAAGGCGGAGACGACACCGGGAAAAATAATGGCGGCTGGGGACTGAGTATAGATACCCAGTTGCCGCCGCCATAAGATTGTGGACAGCTTCTGCCTCCACAAGCCTAAAAGGCCATATTTAAAATGCAAGCAGCTGCCCAGAAATCTGGCAGTTTAGTGTTGCGGCCTGTGGGTGGGTGGCTGGCTGCATACTTGTGCTTTCATTCCAAGTAACAGAAAACTAAGCAGATTGTGGCCTCTGTCATCATCATGGCCTCACCTTGGCACTATGAACTCTCCTGAAGTAGAAGCCAGGGCCCATCGGAGGAGTCTCTGGTTCTCTGGTGGGCCCGTCCAACCCTACAGAGAAGCAGCCCTGGCTAAGAAAAGTATGGGGGAAGGTTCCCGGACACTCTATGGCTGCTTTTTTAATGTGGATCGGACATGCTTATGCATGTTATTTCTTAAACCGCATTGCAGATCAGGCCATTGTCCAACTCTGCATTCATGAAATTAAATGTGCAAAGAAAGATTTTTATGTTTCAAAGTACCACCGACAAGTGCGAGTTGATGTTGGACAGGCTGCCATTGCTTCTGCAACAAGCTGCATTAGAGGACTTCCTGGGAGAAATGACACCCAGGGTAGAAACGGTTTCCCTCTATGCCAGTCCTTTCACCGAGCTAAATACAACGCTCAACAAAAAAAGCTGTGGACTGGCTCCGTACCGTCCCTGGCCACATTCACCTGTCCACGTGTTTGTGGTTAGGCAGCCCTTCCCAGTAAGTGCACTGGGGAGGGCACGGGTAATGTTGTGGGACCCGTGCTTGTGGAAGGTGGAGACGACACCGGGAGAAACAGTGGCGGCTGGGGACCGAGTATGGACACCCGGCCGCCGCTGGCATGAGGTTATGAAAAGCTTCCGCCTTCACGAGCCTAAAAGGCCACATTTCAAGAGCAATCAGCTGTCAAAAATTTTGCAGTATAATATTGCAGCCTGTGGGTGGGTGGTTGGCTGGCTGCATACTTGCACTTGCATTCCAAGGAATGGGGTAGGGACAACTGAACCATGCACTGGGACATGGATGTGGACGGTGATTGTTGCAAGTCTTCAACGACTGGTGCATGGCAGGAGGCATCTTCGCATGCGCCAAGAATCACTTTTAATGAGCACACTTTTAGGCAGTGACCTGGGAGTCAGAAATGCTTCCAGAGGTCTTCCCCATGCTGTTAACATGTCTTTTCAGCACTTTATGCATGTGTCTGATGATGTGTCACACAACACATGGCCAGATAAGGTTGTAAAATGTTAAAATGACATTTCCCAGTGAATGCATTTGTCTTTGTTGAAAGCAATGCAAAAAGTTCAAAAACACATCAAAAACGCTACATGTGAACATAGCTAAAGGTGTGGAGGAGTATTTTTGTTTTTGGTTATTTATTTTGCCTTATATACAAGTCATTACCCTGGAAAGGATGCTCCTTAATATATTTCCCAGGAAAATCCATTTTGTTTTTGTATGTTTTATTGTGAGTCCGTAAAAGTGGCGTAATACTCTGACAATGTTGTTGACACCAGTAACCTGGGATTTAGAAATGCTTCCAGGGGTCTTCCCCATGCTGTTCCCATGTCATTTGAGCACTGTTCCCATCGATTTGGGCAATTTTTAGGCCCTCGGCAGACCGCCGAGGGGAGCCGCCTGAAAAATGCTCGAGTTTCCCATATACTTACATTGGGCTCGTTGCTCGGGTCGAGCACCCGAGTATTCCAATTTGCACTACCCGAGCAACGAGTACCCGAGCATTTTAGTGCTCGCTCATCACTACTCTATAAGAATAGCGAAGGCCGACTGCTGGCCCTTTAAGAATAGTAAAGGCCACCTTATGGCCCTATAAAAATAGGCTTTGTGACTTTCAGAGTCCCTCCTTCATAAATGAATCAGGATGTGTCTGATCATGTGTCACACACCACATGACCAAATAAGGTTGTAAAATGTTAAAATGACATTTCCTGTGAATGCATTTGCAGCCAGTCCTCAGTATCGCAGTTGTGGTCACGTAAAAGATTGTTTCATCCTACACATGACAAAACTAAGAGATTGAACTCCACCATCTCCAATCTGATGGCCACGGAAATGGTGGTTTTAGGCCCTATTATTTTTAAAATGTGAACACTCCTGATTGAGTCTCCATCTAATGGGTTGGCTGTAGTGGAAGAGGTGTCGGTCCCCATTATACTACTTATACTCTAGGGGAAGAGGTGTCGATTCTAATTCTACAGTTTCTACTGTACGGAAATGGATGCCACTTTGTTGATGTCTGCCACTAATTTTTGGACATGTGGGAATCCTGATAGGGTCTCCATCTACTGGGTTGGCTGCAGGGGAAGAAGTGTCGGTCCTAATTATACTATTTCTACTGTACTGAAATTGATGCCACTTCAGTGGTGTTAGGCCATAATTTAGGGAAATGTAAACACTCCTGATTGGATCTCCATCTCCTGGTTTGGCTTTAGTGGAAGTCGTGTCGTTCCTAATTCTACAATTTCTACTGTAGTGAAATTGATGCCACTTCGGTGGTGTTAGGCCCTAATTTTGGGAAATGTGAACACTCCTGATTGGATTGGGTCTACATCTAATTGGTTGGCTGTAGGGGGAAGAAGTGTCTGTACTAATTACAGTATACTATTTCTACTGGAGTGAAATTGATGCCACTTCAGTGGTTTTAGGCCCTAATTTAGGGAAATTTGAGCACTCCTGATTTGGTCTCCATGTGCTGGGTTGGCTACAGTGGAAGAGGTTTTGGTGTCCTTTACAATAGTTATACTCTAGTGAAATTAATTTTTTGGTCCAGATATTGTTCTCCACACAGGGGTACACAGACATGATAAACTCAAAACTGGCATATAAAGCAGACTACATCTCAGCTTAAAATTGTTTGGGGCAGATATTCTTCACACAGGGGTACACAGACCTGATAAACTCAAAATTGGTATATAAAGCAGACTACACCGCATGCAGAATTATTAGGCAAATGCGTATTTTGATCACTTCAATACTTTTTATACATGTTGTCCTACTCCAAGCTGCATAGGCTTGAGAGCCAACTACCAATTAAGTAAATCTGGTGATGTGCATCTCTGTAATAAGGATGGGTGTTGTCTAATGACATCAACACCCTATATAAGGTGTGCTTAATTATTAGGCAACTTCCTTTTCTTTGGCAAAATGGGTCAGAAGAGAGATTTCACGGGCTCTGAAAAGTCCAAAATTGTGAGATGTCTTGCAGAGGGATGCAGCAGTCTTGAAATTTCCAAACTTTTGAAGCGTGATCACCGAACAATCAAGCATTTCATGGCAAATAGCCAACAGGGTCGCAAGAAGCGTGTTGGCCAAAAAAGGAGCAAAATAACTGCCCATGAATTGAGGAAAATCAAGCGTGAAGCTGCCAAGATGCCATTCGCCACCAGTTTTGCCATATATCAGAGCTGCAACGTTACTGGAGTATCAAAAAGCACAAGGTGTGTGATACTCAGGGACATGGCCAAGGTAAGGAAGGCTGAAAAAACGACCACCTTTGAACAAGAAACACAAGATAAAACGTCAAGAATGGGCCAAGAAATATCTTATGACTGATTTTTCAAAGGTTTTATGGACTGATGAAATGAGAGTGGCTCTTGATGGGCCAGATGGATGGGCCAGAGGCTGGATCAGTAAAGGGCAGAGAGCTCCACTCCGACTCAGACGCCAGCAGGGTGGAGGTGGGGCACTGGTATGGGCTGGTATCATCAAAGATGAACTTGTGGGACCTTTTCAGGTTGAGGATAGAGTGAAGCTCAACTCCCTGACCTACTGCCAGTTTCTGGAAGACAACTTCTTCAAGCAGTGGTACAAGAAGAAGTCGGTATCGTTCAAGAAAAACATGATTTTCATGCAGGACAATGCTCCATCACATGCATCCAACTACTCCACAGCGTGGCTGGCCAGTAAAGGTCTAAAAGAAGAAAAAATAATGACATGGCCCCCTTGTTCACCTGATCTGAACCCCATAGAGAGTCTGTGGTCCATCATAAAATGTGAGATCCACAGGGAGGGAAAACAGTACACCTCTCGGAACAGTGTATGGGAGGCTGTGGTGGCTGCTGCACGCAATGTTGATCGAAAACAGATCAAGCAACTGAAAGAATCTGGAAGGCTGTTGAGTGTCATCATAAAGAAAGGTAGCTATACTGATCACTAATTTTCTTGGTTTTTGTTTTTGCATGTCAGAAATGTTTATTTCTAAATTTTGTGCACTGATATTGGTTTACCTGGTGAAAATAAACAAGTGAGATGGGATTATATTTGCTTTTTATTAAGTTACCTAATAATTCTGCACAGTAATAGTTACCTGCACAAGCAGATATCCTCCTAAGATAGCCAAATCTAAAAAAACCCACTCCAACTTCCAAAAATATTAAGCTTGGATATTTATCAGTCTTTTGGGTTGATTGAGTACATAGTTGTTGATCAATAATAAAAATAATCCTATAAAATACAACTTGCCTAATAATTCTGCACAGTGTACATCTCCACTTAAAATTGTTTGGGGCAGATATTGTTCTCCATACAGGGAGAAAAAAGAAGGTTGGGTACGAGAAGCTTCCTGACCCTCGACTATACTGTGCTTCAAGGGCAAGAAGAGGAGGAGGGTGACTGAGTGCGAGGAATGGGATAACAGATTGGATGATGATGAGGTTGTACATCCAACTTGGTGTGAACCCAGAGACACGCAGCTGAGTAGCTCACCTAAAGAGGTGGAGGAGTAGGAAGACAAGGAGGTTACAATGTGTCCTATGGCGCAGACACGAGTAATGCAAACACGAGGCGCATGGTATCTATAGCGACAACCGTGGCAGTGACCAGCAGCGGTCACGGGTCTGCAGCTCGCAGGGGCAGCAAGGGTTGCCTAGCCTGGGCCTTTTTTGAAACTGCAAAGAATAAGCCAGCTCATGTTATCTGCAAACTTTGCAATAAAAAACTTAGTAGAGGGAAAAAGTGCAATAATTTGACTACTACATGCATGAACCTTCACATGCTCAATCAACATGCGTTACTCTGAATCTCACTTTGATAAAATGTGGGCTTCAACAAAAATCAGCTGACCCATCAACCACATCCGCTGCTTCTTCCTCCTCCTCTGTTACTGTGCCAATTATTGGTACGCAGGTCTCCCACCGCAGAACGTCTGGTTCTCTACCCGCTCCAGTCAGGCTGAATGAGAGTCCGTCAGCTGTAACGGAAGTGGACATGTCTGCTGTGTTTGTTTCACCAAGCTCATGTTTCTCAATCCACCGTAACATCTATACTTCACTCATAGTCCAGCAGTTTGTCCGTTTCACCGTACTCCGCCCTCTCTCAGCACTGCAGCCAGCTCTTGGTCCCGCAGTTGTGGTCATGAAAAGATTGTTTCCTCCCACACATGTCAAAGCTAAGAGTTCGAACTCCACCATCTTAAATCTATTGGCCACGGAAATGGTGGCCCAAATTTTTTGAATCGTGAACACTCCGGTATGGCTGTTTTTAACTGAGGAGGTAACCAGAGAACCTGGGGGAAACCCCCGAAAACACGGGGAGAACATACAAACTACTTGCAGATGTTGTCCTCTATCATCATAAAGGAGTTAGCTTGTTGTCTAGAAGACCAATCACCGCTTCTGTCTACCTTGTGAACATTGTGTTGAAGCTTTCAAGGTGTCACAGGTTTACCATGACAGAGAGGAGCCAGAAGACCACAGCGTCTGATTCCTTCCACTCCTGCAGTTATTAAAAATAAGCCTTTCGCCTTCATATTATTTGGTGCAGAGGTTAATCTGCTCAGTTGTGAGCTGCTGGAAGCTTACCGTGATTTAGGCTCTCAGCAGATTTCTCCCATGCATCTCCCCTACTGTGATATTGCTGTACCCCAACACATCAGACTGTTGCCTACCGAGGAAACCTTGAAAAGGAAGCTGAAGATCCACTTCTTGTGACAAGCGTACATTCTAGCTGTACCCTGACCTACTGTATCCTCACTCACTCGCGTCTTCTTGTGCAAAGTGTCTTCGGAGAGAAGTGGCAGTTATTTCAGAGGCCATGGACTAACATTCGTCTTCTTCTTCTCTTTCCACAGGTACATGCTCTGCATAATTCCCCTGCTCCTATGTATGCTGTCTGCTAATGCTCTGCTGACCCGTCTCTCTGGTACATGCTCTGCATAATTCCCCTGCTCCTATGTATGCTGTCTGCTAATGCTCTGCTGACCCGTCTCTCTGGTACATGCTCTGCATAATTCCCCTGCTCCTATGTATGCTGTCTGCTAATGCTCTGCTGACCCGTCTCTCTGGTACATGCTCTGCATAATTCCCCTGCTCCTATGTATGCTGTCTGCTAATGCTCTGCTGACCCGTCTCTCTGGTACATGCTCTGCATAATTCCCCTGCTCCTATGTATGCTGTCTGCTAATGCTCTGCTGACCCGTCTCTCTGGTACATGCTCTGCATAATTCCCCTGCTTCATCTGTCCCACTCCAATCAATATTCACATATGTTTCTTCTTTCCCCACTATATACCTTATCTGATTTTTAGAGGTGTTAAACTGCAGAGACTTGCGTCCTGGCTCTGTCTTTGATCACCCAGCCATCTCCTGTTGAAATGACCAGCTGTTAATTTATCCACAAGCCGTTCCCACAATGCCCTACACCTGATATAGTTTAATGTGGCCTATATATTTAGACTCTCTGTAAGGGGTGCACGCGTGCTGGGGTGTGCACGCGTCTTCTTGTGCAAAGTGTCTTCGGAGAGAAGTGGCAGTTATTTCAGAGGCCATGGACTAACATTCGTCTTCTTCTTCTCTTTCCACAGGTACATGCTCTGCATAATTCCCCTGCTCCTATGTATGCTGTCTGCTAATGCTCTGCTGACCCGTCTCTCTGGTACATGCTCTGCATAATTCCCCTGCTCCTATGTATGCTGTCTGCTAATGCTCTGCTGACCCGTCTCTCTGGTACATGCTCTGCATAATTCCCCTGCTCCTATGTATGCTGTCTGCTAATGCTCTGCTGACCCGTCTCTCTGGTACATGCTCTGCATAATTCCCCTGCTCCTATGTATGCTGTCTGCTAATGCTCTGCTGACCCGTCTCTCTGGTACATGCTCTGCATAATTCCCCTGCTCCTATGTATGCTGTCTGCTAATGCTCTGCTGACCCGTCTCTCTGGTACATGCTCTGCATAATTCCCCTGCTCCTATGTATGCTGTCTGCTAATGCTCTGCTGACCCGTCTCTCTGGTACATGCTCTGCATAATTCCCCTGCTCCTATGTATGCTGTCTGCTAATGCTCTGCTGACCCGTCTCTCTGGTACATGCTCTGCATAATTCCCCTGCTTCATCTGTCCCACTCCAATCAATATTCACATATGTTTCTTCTTTCCCCACTATATACCTTATCTGATTTTTAGAGGTGTTAAACTGCAGAGACTTGCGTCCTGGCTCTGTCTTTGATCACCCAGCCATCTCCTGTTGAAATGACCAGCTGTTAATTTATCCACAAGCCGTTCCCACAATGCCCTACACCTGATATAGTTTAATGTGGCCTATATATTTAGACTCTCTGTAAGGGGTGCACGCGTGCTGGGGTGTGCACGCGTCTTCTTGTGCAAAGTGTCTTCGGAGAGAAGTGGCAGTTATTTCAGAGGCCATGGACTAACATTCGTCTTCTTCTTCTCTTTCCACAGGTACATGCTCTGCATAATTCCCCTGCTCCTATGTATGCTGTCTGCTAATGCTCTGCTGACCCGTCTCTCTGGTACATGCTCTGCATAATTCCCCTGCTCCTATGTATGCTGTCTGCTAATGCTCTGCTGACCCGTCTCTCTGGTACATGCTCTGCATAATTCCCCTGCTCCTATGTATGCTGTCTGCTAATGCTCTGCTGACCCGTCTCTCTGGTACATGCTCTGCATAATTCCCCTGCTCCTATGTATGCTGTCTGCTAATGCTCTGCTGACCCGTCTCTCTGGTACATGCTCTGCATAATTCCCCTGCTTCATCTGTCCCACTCCAATCAATATTCACATATGTTTCTTCTTTCCCCACTATATACCTTATCTGATTTTTAGAGGTGTTAAACTGCAGAGACTTGCGTCCTGGCTCTGTCTTTGATCACCCAGCCATCTCCTGTTGAAATGACCAGCTGTTAATTTATCCACAAGCCGTTCCCACAATGCCCTACACCTGATATAGTTTAATGTGGCCTATATATTTAGACTCTCTGTAAGGGGTGCACGCGTGCTGGGGTGTGCACGCGTCTTCTTGTGCAAAGTGTCTTCGGAGAGAAGTGGCAGTTATTTCAGAGGCCATGGACTAACATTCGTCTTCTTCTTCTCTTTCCACAGGTACATGCTCTGCATAATTCCCCTGCTCCTATGTATGCTGTCTGCTAATGCTCTGCTGACCCGTCTCTCTGGTACATGCTCTGCATAATTCCCCTGCTCCTATGTATGCTGTCTGCTAATGCTCTGCTGACCCGTCTCTCTGGTACATGCTCTGCATAATTCCCCTGCTCCTATGTATGCTGTCTGCTAATGCTCTGCTGACCCGTCTCTCTGGTACATGCTCTGCATAATTCCCCTGCTCCTATGTATGCTGTCTGCTAATGCTCTGCTGACCCGTCTCTCTGGTACATGCTCTGCATAATTCCCCTGCTCCTATGTATGCTGTCTGCTAATGCTCTGCTGACCCGTCTCTCTGGTACATGCTCTGCATAATTCCCCTGCTCCTATGTATGCTGTCTGCTAATGCTCTGCTGACCCGTCTCTCTGGTACATGCTCTGCATAATTCCCCTGCTCCTATGTATGCTGTCTGCTAATGCTCTGCTGACCCGTCTCTCTGGTACATGCTCTGCATAATTCCCCTGCTTCATCTGTCCCACTCCAATCAATATTCACATATGTTTCTTCTTTCCCCACTATATACCTTATCTGATTTTTAGAGGTGTTAAACTGCAGAGACTTGCGTCCTGGCTCTGTCTTTGATCACCCAGCCATCTCCTGTTGAAATGACCAGCTGTTAATTTATCCACAAGCCGTTCCCACAATGCCCTACACCTGATATAGTTTAATGTGGCCTATATATTTAGACTCTCTGTAAGGGGTGCACGCGTGCTGGGGTGTGCACGCGTCTTCTTGTGCAAAGTGTCTTCGGAGAGAAGTGGCAGTTATTTCAGAGGCAGTTAGTCAGGGCAGGAGTCAGGTAACAAACACTTTGACCACTTACTCTCCTTTAACTATGTTTCTGTTAGCTCTCACTTTTTCCTCTATAGTCCTCCACTTTCTAATAACCCCTCAAATCCCTACACCAAGTAAGAAACTCATCATCTCTCCCTCTATCCTCCCCATTCATCTCACCTCCTCCTCCAAATTATTCCTCAACATTCAATCCTGGATCTCCAAACACAGACAGCCACCTCATGCTCTCTCTTACTCCCACCTGCTAACACTTTCTCTGCTCCTCCTCACTGCTGGAGATATCTCTCCAAATCCTGGTCCTCCTCGCCATATCCCCACAGTCACTTCTACCTCCTATCCACGACCTTCCTCAAACTGTCGCAACCCTTCTAACCTCATACCCATCCAACTAATACCCACCTCCTCAGCTATACTAACAGGAGCTCTATGGAACGCTCGCTCTGTCTGCAACAAACTTTCCTTCATCCACGATCTTTTCATTACAAACAAACTCTCCTTCCTCGCCATCACCGAAACCTGGCTCACCCCCTCTGACACAGCCTCCCCAGCTGCCCTTTCATATGGCGGATTCCACCTTTCCCACACCCCCCGCCCCAATGGCAAACATGGTGGAGGCGTAGGTTTCCTCCTATCAGAACTCTGCGCTTTCACCAAAATCCCACTGCCACCCTCCGTTACACTCCCCTCTTTTGAGGTGCACTGTGTGCGCATCTATTCCCCCTCCAACCTCCAACTGGCCGTCGTTTACCGACCCCCAGGGCAAGCCACCACCTTCTTAGACCATTTCACTACCTGGCTGCTTCACTTCCTTTCCACTGACATCCCCACTATCATAATGGGTGACTTCAACATCCCCATTGACACTCCCCACTCGTCTGTCTCTAAGCTCCTATCCCTCACTTCCTCCTTTGGACTCACTCAATGGTCTTCCACACCCACCCACAAAGATGGCCACACACTGGACCTCATCTTCACCCGCCTCTGTTCCCTATCTAACCTCTCTAACTCACCACTCACTCTCTCTGACCATAACCTCCTCACATTCTCTACCCTCTCCTCTCCGGGTGCACAATCCCCACTCCACAAACTCACACACCCTCGCAGAAATCTCAAACACCTTGACCTACACTCTCTCTCTGAATCCCTCCTTCCTCTCACAGACATAAATTCCTTGCACGATGCAGACGTTGCTGCTGCTTCATATAACACCACAATAGCTGCAGCTCTAGACTCGATCGCCCCTCTCACACACACCACACCTCGCACATTCAACAGGCAACCCTGGCACACTAAACTTACCAAAGAACTGCGCCGGGCCTCCAGGGTTGCAGAGCGGAGATGGAAAAGGTCTCACTCCATCGAGCACTTCATCGCATTCAAGCAATCCCTCACTAATTTCAAGTCCGCACTCACTACAGCAAAACAAACCTACTTCTCATCTCTCATATCCTCCCTATCTCACAACCCTAAACAGCTATTTAACACTTTCAACTCTCTCCTTCGTCCCCCAGCACCTCCTCCCTCTTCTCTCATCTCAGCCGACGACTTTGCCTCATTCTTCAAACAGAAGATTGACACCATCAGACAAAACTTTGGCCTAAAGTCCACACAACCCCTCCTCATATCTACTCAACCCTCCTCCTCCAAACCCCACTTCTCCACCATTACAGAAGGTCAAGTCTCCTCTTTACTCTCCAAATCACACCTCACCACCTGCGAACTTGACCCAATCCCATCCCACCTCATCACTAACCTCACCTCAGTCTTCATCCCAACCCTAACCCACCTCTTCAATCTATCACTAACAACCGGAGTCTTCCCCTCATGATTCAAACATGCCGCAATCACACCCATCCTCAAAAAGCCCTCCCTTGACCCTTCCTCTCTGACCAGCTACCGCCCCATATCACTTCTCCCCTTTGCCTCAAAACTTCTAGAACAACATGTCCACCTTGAACTGTCCTCCCACCTCTCCTCCTGCTCCCTCTTCGACCGTCTACAATCTGGCTTCCGACCGCATCACTCGACTGAAACTGCCCTGACCAAAGTCACCAACGACCTACTAAATGCCAAATCCAAGCGACACTACTCCATCCTCCTCCTTCTGGACCTGTCATCTGCCTTTGACACAGTGGACCATTCCCTCTTACTCCAGATTCTCTCATCTCTTGGCATCACGGACTTGGCTCTATCTTGGATCTCCTCATACTTAACAGACAGGACATTCAGCGTCTCCCACTCACGCACCACCTCCTCATCTCGCCCCCTATCTGTCGGTGTCCCCCAAGGTTCAGTTCTAGGACCCCTGCTCTTCTCCATCTACACCTTTGGCCTGGGACAGCTCATAGAGTCTCACGGCTTTCAGTATCACCTCTATGCTGACGACACACAGATCTACCTCTCTGGACCCGATATCTCCTCCCTACTAACCAGAATCCCACAATGTCTGACCGCCATCTCATCCTTCTTCTCCGACAGGTTTCTAAAACTCAACATGGATAAAACAGAGTTCATCATCTTTCCACCCTCTCATTCACATCCCCCATCCGACCTATCCATCAACGTCAATGGCTGTTCACTCTCCCCAGTCCCACAAGCTCGCTGCCTTGGGGTAACCCTGGACTCTGATCTCTCCTTCAAGCCACATATTCAAGCCCTTTCCACCTCCTGCCGACTCCAACTCAAAAACATCTCCCGGATCCGTGCATTCCTCAGCAAAGACTCTGCAAAAACACTAGTGCATGCCCTCATCATATCCCGCCTCGACTACTGCAACCTCCTGCTCCGTGGCATCCCTTCCAACACTCTTGCACCTCTCCAATCTATCCTAAACTCTGCTGCTCGACTAATCCACCTGTCCCCCCGCTATTCCCCGGCCTCTCCTCTCTGTCAATCCCTTCACTGGCTCCCTATTGCCCAGAGAATTCAGTTCAAAACTCTAACCATGGCATACAAAGCCATCCACAACCTGTCTCCCCCATACATCTGTGACCTAGTCTCCTGGTACTTACCTGCACGCAACCTCCGATCCTCACAAGATCTCCTGCTCTACTCCCCTCTTATCTCCTCCTCCCACAATCGTATACAAGATTTCTCCCGTGCTTCCCCCCTACTCTGGAACTCTCTACCCCAACATATCAGACTCTCGCCGACCGTGGAAACCTTCAAAAGGAACCTGAAGACCCACCTCTTCCGACAAGCCTACAACCTGCAGTAAACACCACTGCACGACCAGCTCTACCCTCACCTACTGTATCCTCACCCATCCCTCGTAGACTGTGAGCCCTCGCGGGCAGGGTCCTCGCTCCTCCTGTACCAGTCGCTGACTCGTTTTGTTAAGATTATGTAAATGCTTTTGTTATGTATATCCCTATCACATGTAAAGCGCCATGGAATAAATGGCGCTATAATAATAAATAATAATAATAATAATAATACTCATCCCTTGTAGATTGTTTGTGCGCCCTCGCAGGCAGGGTTTTCTCTCCTCTTGTACCAGTCGGTGTCCCCTTTTCACATGTAAAGTGCCACTGAATACATATCGCTGTAATAGTAATAAGAATTAAAGTACTTGTACTCTGGGTCAATTGATGACATTTTCCTGGTGTCTACTCCTAATTTGATGTGTTTTGGCAGCTTTTGGGCCCATTTGAAGTTGTCATATATGCTTCTTTTTTGTCCCCCCATTGAATCCTATGACGTTCGAAAATGATCGATGAACATTTGATAAATAAAATTGGCGAATGTCTAAATATTAGGGGAACATTTCTGAACTGAACATTGAAATGTTCTCTCATCTCTATTCCCCACGTCTGTAAGTAAAATTGTTTTACATACTTAAAAGAATTGTTAGTGGTAATAAAATTAATAAAATCAATTTGATCTTGTGGAATATTTAGAACATCATTTTCTTTTTGTAAGAAGCTTCTTTACCCTTTTTGTTATCGATTACTGTATACAGGGATGTTATATCAAGGGTTCCTATGATATAATGGGGTTTCCATTGAAAATTAGCTATAATTTGTAAAAAGTAATTTGTGTCTCTGATATACATGGGAAGTTTGGGCACATACTTTTCTAAAATCTGGTCCACGTATTTTGAAAGATTTGCAGTGAGGTAGTTGATGCATGAAATTATTGGATGTCCTGGGGGGTGATCTGCATTCTTATGAATTTTAGTAGTGTTGAGCGAGTATGTTCTATTAACCCATTCGCCGAGTATGCTCGGGCCGAGCTCCGAGTATTTATAGCTGCTCGGTGATAAGGTTAAATCACTCCCGTGTGCATGATTTGCAACTGTTTGACAGCTTTATTACATGTGAGGAATGTCTATTTCTTACACATTCCTCACATGCAATAAAACTGTCAAACAGTTGCAAACCATGCACACGGGAGCAATTTAACCTTATTACCGAGCAGCTATAAATACTCGGAGCTCGGCCCGAGCATACTCGGACAGAACATACTCGCTCAACCCTAAATTTTAGGTATTTGCAAAAACATAGCTATGGATGAATGTTGTACGTTTATATACTTATATTCCTGAACTGATAAAATTCCGGATATTTTGCCTATTTTTTCAAATCCTTCTGGACCCTTTCAGAATACGTGGACCGTATTTTACAAAAGTATGTGCGATCAGGACCAGATTCGCACCGGGTTTCACTAATCTCTATGTGGGGAGATGAGAGGCTCTCTCCTTAAGTGCGGGGATCCCGGTACGGATCTGGTCCTGTGGAAACGCTTCATAGACCATGTATTTTTTATCTGGTCTAGAGGACCCAAAAATTGGATATTTTTTTTAAGGGAAATCAATAAAAATAATTTTAATTTAGAATTTACATTAGTCGTCAATAGGTCTTCCATTAATTTTTTAGATATTACAGTGCTAAAGGTAAGTTGGTCACAAAAAGTTACAATAAACCTACAGATAGCAACAGCTATATTAAAACGGACAGCTGTCACTTACCCATCTGGTTAAAAAATATTCTGAGAGGTCAGTTTATGAAAACGAAAAGAAACTGTAACAGATATGAAGATTATCAGGAGGAAGCAGAAAGGATGATACATAAGTTTATACAAAAAACCAAGCAATGTGATCTGAGGTCTAAGATGGTAGACATGCAAGAAATAGGAGCATGTTCACACTAGCAAAAAGAAGCAAAACCTACAAAAGACAAAAATATATCTCATACCCTACCATCATTATATATAAATGTAAAGCAAAGTTGCATAATAAATATAGGGTACTTAGTGAACTATTTTTGATAAAAAAAGTATACAAGCCGTCCCACCAGCGGCAAGGTGACCCTAAATTGGGACGGTACCTATACTGCCTATATTAAAAACCTTACTGTATATCAAAGTTGAAGTAATGCATATAAAAGGGTAGACAAATAGGACCGGGTCCCAACTCCAGACCACCTAGGCCCGTGGTAAGCTACATATATACTAATCAGCTCAACAAAGGGGATGCCACACCCTTAAATTGCACAGAATGCAAACAAGACAAAAAACCAAGCAATGTGAACTGAGGTCTAAGATGGTAGACATGCAAGAAATAGGAGCATGTTCACACTAGCAAAAAGAAGCAAAACCTACAAAAGACAAAAATATTTCTCATACCCTACCATCATTATATATAAATGTAAAGCAAAGTTGCATAATAAATATAGGGTACAAGTTATAATCAAATTCATTTAGAAACTATAAAGGAAGAGGTGGGTAAAATCCCAAGAGAACCATTATTGTCCATATAAAAAATAAGCAGAACAGACAAAAAAGAAGAAATCGATGGGAATGTAGGCACATTCCAAATACCAATTATTACACAATACATTCAGGAATGTGGAAAATTAAGACGAATTATAGAAAAATATTGGCCACTACTAAGGGGTGATAAAATTATAGGGGAGCATATTCCTCGCAAACAGGAGGACAAAAAATTTAGCAAGTCAACTAGCCCCGACAGTAGTGCATAATGATGAAGAAAATAAAAGTGCTGTAAACATTAAAGGTTTTTTTCCAAGCAAAGTATGTACAATGTGCAACTAAAGTAAATCAACCAGTATTGTCTTTTAATAATGAAGAAGCGACCTTTATTGTAAAAACCCATATATGTTGTCGATCAAAAGGTATCATTTATTGCAGGGTTCCCCAACTCCAGTCCTCAAGGCCCACCAACAGGTCATGTTTTCAAGTTTAGTATTTCACAGGTGAAAATTACATCACCTGCACAGGCAATAATTCCATCACCTGTGCAATACTAAGGAAATCCTGAAAACATGACGTGTTGGTGGGCCTTGAGGACTGGAGTTTGGGAACCCTGATTTATTGTATACAATGCCCTTGTCACAAACAATACATAGGAAGAACGAAAAGAGAATTAAAATAAGGATGAAAGAACATGCATTTAATATTAATCGACAATTTATAGGTCATCCATTATCCTTACACTACAAAATGATACACTACAAAATGATACATAATGAAAAATTAACAGGCACCACATTTTGAGGAATAGAGAATGTTAAGAAACATTGAAGAACAGGGAATTACATCAGTTGGATGTCAAAAGCAGAAAGTAAATGAATTTTTACTATGAATACACTAAAATCCCACGGCTTGAATAGTGAAATTGAACATTTTGCATTCACTTGATGGTGCATTCACGAAGACCAATCAGAGTGTGATCACGCTCCATGTGTTGGCAATCCCTGACGAAGGAGGTTGGATTGCCAATGCTGGATAATGCTGGGAGCATTCCTCTAATCTGAGAGAAGCTTGTAGTTCTAGTGATGTCACTGTTATGCACACGCCCGGACTGACTGGCGTGTGCGTGTTTAGTGATCCCACTGGACCATGAACCGGAGAGTGCCTGGAGGGGCGTAACTAAGTATCTACCTGATCCGACCAAGGTCGCACGACGGCTAACGACGCCAGTGCACCAGGGAGGAACCGAGCAGAGGGACCAGGTGCGACTCCAGGTCAGACCCCGGACACGGCTGTTGACCCACACCGGGTAATACAGGAACAGGCAGGTTAGAGCACAGGCTGGGTAGGGTCCAGTACAGACTAGGAGATGGGTTCAGAGCCGCAGATGCGGTAATCAAGCAGAGTAAAGCGAAACCGCAGGTGCGGTGGACAAGGCTGAGCAGAGCGAAACCGCAGGTGCGGTGGACAGGGCTGAGCAGAGCGAAACCGCAGATGCAGTGGACAAGGCTGATCAGAGCGAAACCGCAGATGCGGTGGACAAAGCAGAGCAGAGTGAAACTGCAGATGTGGTGGACAAGGCTGAGCAAAGCGAAACCGCAGGTGCGGTGGACAAGGCTGAGCAGAGCGAAACCGCAAGTGCGGTGGACAAAGCTGAGCAGAGCGTAACCGCAGGTGCGGTGGACAAGGCTGAGCAGAGCGAAACCGCAAGTGCGGTGGACAAAGCAGAGCAGAGCGGGCAGAAACCGCCAGAGCGGTAAGTAAGGCAGAGCAGAGATAAAACGCCAAAGCGGTTAGCAAAGACCGGGCAGAGGGGACAGTGCTCTGTTCACACGGAACAGACTGGAAGGGAAAGGCAGAACCAGATACACACAAGGTACTTGCAAAGAAGTAACGAGTGGACTCCAAACTCACAAACAGAAGTACAGCGACAACGAGTAGGAGTTAGGTGCAGGTTCAGACTGCAGAAAAAGAGAGGAAATGGACAAAGGGACAAAACAGGTAACAGGTTAGGAGACAATTCAGACAGGAACTGAACTGCAACGAAATACAGGAACGAGCCTAGGTATAGCCAAGTGCTGGTTCAGACACTGCAGCAAAAAGGGAGGAAATGGACAAAGGGACAAAACAGGTAACAGATTAGGAGACAGTTCAGACAGGAACTGTACTGCAACGAAATACAGGAATGAGCCTAGGTATAGCCAAGTGCTGGTTCAGACACTGCAGCAAAAGGGAGGAAATGGACATAGAGACAAAACAAGTAACAGGTTTGGAGACAGTTCAGACAGGAACTGTTACTGCAGCGAAATACAGGAACGAGCCAGGGTATACGGCCCCCAGAGGCAGAAACGAACAGGCTAGGAGCGTGTTCAGACAGGCCTGGAAATACAGCCTCCAGGAAGGTGGACAGACAGGCAAGAAAACACAGATAACAGATCTAGGTATGCGGCCCCTAGAAGGCGGGACGAACAGGCAAGGGTACAGTTCAGGCAGGAACTGCTACTGAAAGAGATACAGGAGCCAGTCTGGGAATACAGTCCCCAGAGTGGCAGAAGCAGACAAGAACAGAACAGGACCTGGCACATTCAGAGTCAAGGAGCTCACTGAATGATAGCCTTGCTCAGGCATCAGCTTCCAGGTGAAGCTGGTTTAAATATCCAGTGACAGACAGCAATAGGCTGAGGATGCATTAGGGGTGTGCCCACAGCAGCTACAAGAATCAGGAAGTAACCGGGCCGCCGCCCTATGCAGTCAGAAAAGAGACAAACAGACAGCATGAATAGAAGCCAGGCTAGCAGACAGGACTGAAGATCAAGTTTGCGATCTTGCATAGTGAGAGATGGTGCACTATGCAAGCCCGCCACCAGGTATGTTACAGTACCCCCCCACCTTACGCCCCCTCTTTTTCAAGCCTGCAAGTGTGCTCTGCAGAGAATTGGGAGGCCAGTCCTTCTCTTCAAGAGGATTGCCTCTTCTGTCCACTAGAGGAAGCGAAACTGGTCTCATCATCTTGGTAACTAGGATGCTTCCTCCCATCAAGCCATCCTCAGCAACGGATGAAGTGGGTGAAGTACCAGGTACAGGGTGTAAGAAAGTCTCTGTCCATTTGTTATCAGGTAGCACCCCAGAGGGTTCAGGAGACAACTGGAGGTCCTCCGCCTGGTTGGAGGGGTGCAGAGACTCGGGGATAACCACTGCTTCGGGGTACACTTGGTCAAGCTCACTGGATGAAGTGAGCGAGGTATCAGGTACAGGGTGTAGGAAAGTCTCTGTCCATTTGTTATCTGGTAGCACCCCGGAGGGTTCAGGAGACAACTGGAGGTCCTCCGCCTGGTTGAAGGGGTGCAGAGACTCGGGGGTAAATACTGCTTCGGGGTACACTTGGTCAAGCTCATTGGACAAAGTGAGCGAGGTATCAGGTACAGGGTGTAGGAAAGTCTCTCTCCATTTGTTATCAGGTAGCACCCCGGAGGATTCAGGAGGCAACTGGAGGTCCTCCGCCTGGTTGGAAGGGTGCAGAGACTTGGGGGTATCCACCGCCTCGATGGACGCAAGGCCAGATTTATTAAAGATGGAGGGTCCATGCTTTGGGACCATCCTCAAACTGGTTTCAGAGATGACATGTCTGTGAGGCGGGACGGTACCTGAAGCCAGATCATTGGTACAATCGTCGAGACTGTGTGGGGACATTGCCTCCGCTTCTCTTCCTTCGGAGACTTCAGCGCACAGCGAGTCAGCGACTAGCAGATCTGGTAAAGAAGAAGAAGACATTGCTAACTGTCCTGAAGATATGGGGACTGGACACCCCTTGTACCTTAACAGTCCCCCACGATACACCATGGAAAGTCTCCAGACCTAGATTTCTCGGCTCTGGACGACTTGTGGGTAAACCAGTCAGCACTTGAAAGGAAAGCTTCTTCAAATGTAATGCTCCAATCTGGAGCTTAATTTGTACAGACATCCTTTGACTGTTTCTGAGTAGGGCTCGTCCTTCTGCAGACAATGCCCAAACCGTCTTCTGGAGTTTTTGGACAGGAATCAGACACTGATTCTTCAAGGCTTTAAGCCCGAAACTTCTGGTTAATCCGAGGCTTTCACTTGCCACGGAGACAGTCATGGTCATCTGTGGAGAGGAAACACCAATGCCCAGGGCAGCCTCTCCTACAGGCCTAATGTCTTGGGATTCTCCAACCTTCACTGGACAAAGACCGTCAGGGGGACCCAAACAACTGCAGCGGGACTGCAATCCGATTTCTTGACCGAGTTCCGGCCTCTGCTTTACCTGCCGAGCATGGTCAACCTTCATGGATTCAGTGCGGGTAGCTGCTTCTGCAGGCTGGGGAACAAGAGGTCTTTGGGAGGACAGAACCTGGCGTGATGGTTTGCCTCTACGCCTTGCACGTCTGGACTGCTTCTTGAGGTTGGGAAGAGAAGTATTCTGCGGAGCGTAGTCATCCTGTGTGGATTCTGGGTGGGCATCAGTCTCTTTGGGCTGGAGAACTGGTGAGCTACCCACACACATTACCCATCAGGGCTTCTCTGGGATACTGGGAAGTGAAGCATTAGCAGAGGCTTCAGGATTGGGGTCATCGAAGACCATTAGAAAGGCCACCAGGAAGGCCTGCAGGTCAAGGACAATAGGATCCCATGCTTCCCATAGGGGGGTGATCCATTTCAAGGCATCACCCGCTAGGTAGGATAACATAAATGCCACTTTAGACCAAATAGTAGGAAAATAGAGAGGGTTGAACTTGAAATGCAGCATGCATTGCTCCACAAACACACGGCTTTGTTTAGGATCCCCATAGTACCGAGGCGGATCCGCAGGAACGGGTGCAGAAAGCTCCATTTAGACTGGTGCGTACATCGCCTGGGCCATAGCTAGAGAAATTTTTTTTTTTATTCATTTATTTTTTAATGCACGTATTTGCTGGACACGGATTCAAAATGTCTCCGAGAGCGAAGGGCCATGGGGCTCAACGGGAACCATGGCCTGAGCAAACTGTTATGCACATGCCCGGACTGACTGGCGTGTGCGTGTTTATTGATCCCACTGGACCATGAACTGGAGAGTGCATGGAGGGGCGTAACTAAGTATCTACCCGATCCGACCAAGGTCGCACGACGGCTAACGATGCTAGTGCACCAGGGAGGAACCGAGCAGAGGGACCAGGTGCGACTCCAGGTCAGACCCCGGACACGGCTGTTGACCCACACCGGGTAATACAGGAACAGGGAGGTTAGAGCACAGTCTGGGTAGGGTCCAGTACAGACTAGGAGACGGGCTCAGAGCCGCAGATGCGGTAATCAAGCAGAGTAAAGCGAAACTGCAGGTGCGGTGGACAAGGCTGAGCAGAGCGAAACCGCAGGTGCGGTGGACAGGGCTGAGCAGAGCGAAACCGCAGATGCGGTGGACAAGGCTGAGCAGAGCGAAACCGCAGATGCGGTGGACAAGGCTGAGCAGAGCGAAATCGCAGATGCGGTGGACAAGGCAGAACAGAGCGAAACCGCAGATTCGGTGGACAAGGCAGAGAAGAGCAAAAAGGGAGGAAACGGACATAGGGACAAAACAGGTAACAGATTAGGAGACAGTTCAGACAGGAGCTGTGCTGCAACAAAATACAAGAACGAGCCTAGGTATAGCCAAGAGCTGGTTCAGACACTGCAGCAAAAGGAAGGAAACGGACATCGAGACCAAACAAGTAACAGGTTAGGAGACAGTTCAGACAGGAACTGTTACTGCAGCGAAATACAGGAATGAGCCTGGGTATATGGCCCCCAGAGGCAGAAACGAACAGGCTAGGAGCGTGTTCAGACAGGCCTGGAAATACAGCCTCCAGGAAGGCGGACAGACAGGCAAGAAAACACAGATAACAGATCTAGGTATGCGGCCCCTAGAAGGCGGTTCGAACAGGCAAGGGTACAGTTCAGACAGAAACTGCTACTGAAAGAGATACAGGAGCCAGTCTGGGAATACAGTCCCCAGAGTGGCAGAAACAGACAAGAACAGAACAGGGCCTGGCACATTCAGAGTCAAGGTGCACACTGAATGATAGGGTTGCTCAGGCATCAGCTTTCAGGTGAAGCTGGTTTAAATATCCAGTGACAGACAGCAATAGGCTGAGGATGCATTAGGCGTGTGCCCACAGCAGCTACAAGAATCAGGAAGTAACCGGGCCGCCGCCCTAAGCAGTCAGAACAGAGACAAACAGACAGCATGAATAGAAGCCAGGCTAGCAGACTTCACTGAAGATCAAGTTTGTGATCTTGCATAGTGAGAGATGGTGCACTATGCAAGCCCGCCACCAGGTATGTTACAGTCACTCTAACACGGAGTGCTGATTTACTTCCCTGATTGGGAACTATGCCGGTGTGACCAGCCAGCAGACCATTGTTGTACCACGTGGACTGTCCTGATACAGGTTGCTGAAGCACGGGCATTCATCCCATGCATCTGTGAAGTAAGTCGCCTACATCCAGCTTATATTCCCCATAGAGCCACAGGAGCTCTTGTTACCTACCTGACCACCCCAGAGCAAGTGGGTCACGTGTGATCGGATCTTCTACAAAGCACCATTGATATCAGAGCTACTGTAGCTTTCGTTACTTACCTGAGTGCCCGTGGAGGGGGCGGGCTTTGTCCTTTCTGGCCTGATCCTCCACACATCACCATTGATATCAGGTAGGATCTTGCTTTTCTTCAGTTCAGTATTGTTTGAGCACGTACCGCATTTTTCCATCCCTGCAAATGCAAAATCTTGCTTGCATTATTTACAATGCAACCTTCCAATAAACTGTGCTACGCATATATGTAAGCAACACATGTTTCCTGTAGATGATAAAGTTAAGTTTATGTTTCTATTTCTTTGATATTCATTTAGTTACTCCTTGGAAACTCTAAAATTTCACATGTTCTGTAAATATGAAGACAAAGTACCCAAATTAAATTGTAAACAATTCCCAGGGAAATATTTTCAATAATCACAGAGCTCATTAGGAAAGGTCATTGAACCTGGTAAAGTACTGAAAAATTTATGGGAAATTTGACAGTTACATTTATAAATAGCAATGTACAAATATTGACCATAATTATGTAAGCATAATTAAAGCCTTAGGATGGAGAAAACCTTTAGAATGCAACATGTAAATGGAAATAAAATTACACTAATCTGCTGTTTGGCAGTGTGCCATGCCTACTGTATGTAACGGGAAAGACAGAATATTTTCATAAAATCCTATTATTTTTATAGTGTTGTCAATTTAAATAATACCCGCTTGACATCATTCTCTAAATATTATTTATGCACACACATATATATGATGATGCCACCAAGGAATTTGTGCAATCCACCAAATATGTGCAATGCTGTGGTGCCACAGACTGGGCATCCTGTCAGTTATGCTCTTCTGCACCGACAAATAAGATAAACCGGGTCCTGGCATTTCATCCATGAACACATGATCCGGTGGTGCCAATGGATTGTCCAGACAGCCAGAGGTCTAAATAAGACGTGCAGGTCTGCCACCTTTGTACAACTATTGTGTTCAAGAATCTAATAAGATACCTGTGAGCATACTGCACAATGACATCGTTGACTATAGGTTACTTTATTATAACATACTATTTCTTCCTCATTGGCAATTTTCTTATACTTTAGAAGCTCTTGTAACTTGTTATTTTTACTGTATGGTAACCAGAGACAATATAACAAAAAGAGAAGCCATTGATACAATAACTTGTTTCGCATACAGCTTGATTGTCTGTAAAATAATAAAAGTCAATGCTCTTGGATTGAGACAATGAACAAATGAAAACAATATTCTTGGTCCTTAATGAGACACTAAATTCCAAAAATGTAACTTTACACATAGAAATAAAAATAAAAACAGCACTTCCTCCCTTAATTGTTTCTATTTTTTATCATAATTTATTACATATTACAATTAACCCCTTCATGACATGCGCCATACACATACGGCATCCAGAACGACTCAACTTATTAAACTGTCACACTAGTTAAGCCCTTCAGTGAACACCGTAAAAATAATAAATAAAAAAACTTGGCAAAAAACTGTGTTTTTTCATTTGAATGTAAATAAAAATGGTATTGCTGAAAAGATCATTTTGTCCCGAAAAAAACAAGCTGCCATACAGCTCCATCAGTGGAGAAATAGAAAACTATAGCTCTCAAAATAAAGCGATGCAAAAACAATTCTCTTTTCTAAAATTTTATTTTTTATTGTGTAAAAGTGGAAAAACATGAAAAAAGTATACATATTTGGTATCGCTTCATCCAGAATGACTCGACTCATAAAACTGTCACACTAGTGAACCCCTACAGTAATGTGGGAAATCAGAATCCATTTGGTCTTCTCAGCTCCCATTTTATGATCTAAAATCTATCACGCAGAACTTTTAACACAGAAACCTTCCCCCTACACTTTGCATGTCCCTGAGATTCTGGATTGAACCAGACACTTAGACACAACTATCTCTGAGTTCCACAAACCAGTTCTTGCCTGTTGGAATAAAGCCCTTTCTAACCAAGGGGGTATATAAACCCCTCCCGCACTTAATTAAAGTGTAATCTTATTTTGGACACCCTTGTGTGCGTGTACTCTATTAATTCTTTGAGCTCGTTCTTTCCACCTCTAATCAGGCCTCACACATCAACTCTAGTGGGCCCGTTGCGCCCAAAGTAAGCACCGTAAAAAAAATAAGTGGCAAAAAACAATGCTTTTTCATCATAGTGCTCAGCGTAGAGTGCAGGATAAATGTGATCCAAAATGATATGTAAAATGTTCCCAATAAAAGTTTAATCTCAATCCACAAAAAAAAACAAAGTTCCCACTCAGGTTTGTCATCTGTTAACGGAAATATAGGGGTCTTCTATGTTACTGGAAGCATAAACACTCTGGAAAAGCGCTACGGCTCCTCTCCCCTGTAAAGAAAAGCAGCGAATTCTGAGCTCCCAAATCCAAATGCTCTGCCTCCTTCTAAGCATCACAGTGTGGCTATACCACATTTAGCGTCCACATGTTTGGCATTACTGTAGTAAGGAGAGCCTGGTTTATTTACAAAGTGCTTGTTCCCAGAAGCATGAACTGGGCACATTATATGGGCACTACAATTTACAAGCTCTACAAACTACTGGGCATTGCAATTTTCATTTGAACAGATTTACAATTTTCAGAGGGGATCCTGTAGTTCTGACACTTAGGAGCTCTGTATATGGTCAAAACCATCAGGTTGCAGGAGTGAACCGAATGCAAGGAGGACGATAGAAGTTTCACGTCAAACATCGCTTCAACAGGTCCTTGTATCAACATTGTATTCCGTTCACCCCTGCAACCCGATGTTTTAATTTTTTCATTAATGTTCTGAAGTTTTAAAGAGAGTGAGTGTAATTTTTTCTTTCTATATTTTGATGTTATGCCACTGTTTTTTTCTGAACGCACCCGAAGTCTCTTGCAGTTCTGGTTCATCTCGGCCTGTATTTCAGAGGAGTGAGTAACAGATGGTGCCAGCACACACCTCCCCCACATGACTCTGTATATGGAGTCGGCAAACTATTCTAGGAAAATTTGTCTTCCAAGTATCAAATAGCGTTCCTTCCTCCCTGTCCACTGTTTGGCTGCAAGATATCTAGTTGCCCTGTGCCCTGTTAACAGTAGGACAAAAGAGTAATAAGCCAAGCTCTTTTGACTAAGGATGTTGGTCTTCAGTTGGCCACTAGCTAAAAATATAATTGATTAGCAGAACATTAACCTCCTTGTTTTCTGGAGGTTTTTTAAATGACTGCCTCAGGATCAAGTAGTAAATGCTGCAAATTAACAATGAGGGCAACTCTCTCTTTGTTTAATTTAATAATTTCCAGGTTTAGTGTTTTTTTAAGGCCCATAAGGCTGGTATGCATAGTACCCCTCATTCCTATCCTGGTATGCAGGCCCCTCATCCAAATCCTGGTATGCATGGCCCCCGACATCCCTATCCTGATTTGCATGGCACCCCTCATCCCTATCTTGGTATGCATGGCCCCCTCATCCCCAATCCTGGTATGTGTGGTACTCCTCATCCCTTTCCTGGTTTGCATGGCATCCCACATCCTGGTATGCATGGGCCCCTCACCCCCATCCTGGTATGCATGGCACCCCTCACCCCCATCCTGGTATGCATGGCATTCCTCCTCCTCATCCTGGTATGCATGGCCCCCCACATCCCTATCCTGGTATACATGGTACCACTCATTCCTATCCTGGTATGCATGGCCCCCTCGTCCTCAATCCTGGTATGCATGGCACCCCTCATCCCCAATCCTGGTATGCATGGCTCACTCATCCCCAATCCTGGTATGCATGGCTCCCTCATCCCCAATCCTGGTATGCATGGCTCTCTCATCCCCAATCCTGGTATACATGGCTCCCTCATCCCCAATCCTGGTATGCATGGCTCCCTCATCCCCAATCCTGGTATGTATGGCCCCCCTCATCCCCAATCCTGGTATGCATGGCACCCCTCATCCCCAATCCTGGTATGCATGGCACCACTCATCCTCAATCCTGGTATGCATGGCGCCCTCATCTCCAATCCTGGTATGCATGGCACCCCTCATCCCTATCCTGGTATGCATGGCACCCCTCATCCCTATCCTGGTATGCATGGCACCCCTTATTCCTATCCAGGTATGCAGGGCCCTTCATCCCAATCCTGGTATACATGGTCCCCTCATCCCCAATCCTGGTATGCATGGCACTCCTCATCCCCATTCCTAGTATGTGTGGTACTCCTCATCCCTATCCTGGTATGCATGGTACCCCATCCCTCATCACTATCCTGGTATGCATGGTATCCCTCATCCTGGTATGCATGGGCTCCTCACCCACATCCTGGTATGCATGGCACCCCTCACCCCCATCCTGGTATGCATGGCACTCCTCATACCCATCCTGGTATGCATGCCCCCCCCATATCCCTATCCTGGTATACATGGTACCCCTCATTCCTATCCTGGTATGCATGGCCCCTCATCCGAATCCTGGTATGCATGGCCCCCTCATCCCCAATCCTGGTATACATGGCACCCCTCATCCCCAATCCTGGTATGCATGGCACCCCTCATCCCCAATCCTGGTATGTGTGGTACTACTCATCCCTGTCCTGGTATGCATGGACCCCTCACCCCCATCCTGGTATGCATGGCCCCCTCATCCCCAATCCTGGTATACAGGGCACCCCTCATCCCCAATCCTGGTATGCATGGCACCCCTCAACCCCAATCCTGGTATGCATGGAACCACTCATCCCCAATCCTGGCATGCATGGCTCCCTCATCCCCAATCCTGGTATGCATGGCTCCCTCATCCCCAATCCTGGTATGCATGGCACCCCTCATCCCCAATCCTGGTATGCATGGCACCCCTCATCCCCAATCCTTGTATGCATGGCACCCCTCATCCCCAATCCTGGTATGCATGGCACCCCTCACCCCCAATCCTGGTATGCATGGCACCACTCATCCCCAATCCTACTATGCATGGCTCCCTCATCCCCAATCCTGGTATGCATGGTACTTCTCATCCCTATCCAGATATGCATGGCCCCCCTACATCCCTATCCTGGTATGCATGGTACCCCTCATTCCTATCCTGGTATGCATGGCCCCTCATCCCAATCCTGGTATGCATGGCCCCCTCATCCCCAATCCTGGTATGCATGCCCCCCCACATCCCTATCCTGGTATACATGGTACCCCTCATTCCTATCCTGGTATGCATGGCCCCTCATCTGAATCTTGGTATGCATGGCCCCCTCATCCCCAATCCTGGTATACATGGCACCCCTCATCCCCAATCCTGGTATGCATCTCACCCCTCATCCCCAATCCTGGTATGCATGGCTCCCTCATCCCCAATCCTGGTATGCATGGCTCCCTCATCCCCAATCCTGGTATGCATGGCTCCCTCATCCCCAATCCTGGTATGCATGGCCCCCCTCATCCCCAATCCTGGTATGCATGGCCCCCCTCATCCTCAATCCTGGTATGCATGGCTCCCTCATCCCCAATCCTGGTATGCATGGCTCCCCTCATCCCTATCCTGGTATGCATGGCTCCCTCATCCTCAATCCTGGTATGCATGGCACCCCTCAACCCCAATCCTGGTATGCATGGCTCCCTCATCCCCAATCCTGGTATGCATGGCACCCCTCATCCCCAATCCTGGTATGCATGGCACCCCTCATCCCCAATCCTGGTATGCATGGCACCCCTCATCCCCAATCCTGGTGTGCATGGCTCCCTCACTCCCAATCCTGGTATGCATGGCTCCCTTATCCCCAATCCTGGTATGCACGGCTCCCTCATCCCCAATCCTTGTATACATGGTACCCCTCATCCCTATCCTGGTATGCATGGTACTCCTCATCCCTATCCTGCTATACATGGTACCCCTCATCCCTATCCTGGTATGCATGGCCCCCCATATCCCTATCTTGATATGCATGGTACCCCTCATTTCTATCCTGGTATGCATGGCCCCTCATCCGAATCCTGGTATGCATGGCTCCCTCATCCCCCATCCTGGCATGCATGGCTCCCTCATCCCCAATCCTGGTATGCATGGCACCTCTCATCCCCAATCCTGGTATGCATGGCACCCCTCATCCCCAATCCTGGTATGCATGGTACCCCTCATCCCCAATCCTGTTATGCATGGCCCCCCTCATCCCCAATCCTGGTATGCATGGCCCCTCTCATCCCCAATCCTGGTATGCATGGCACCCCTCATCCTCAAGCCTGGTATGCATGGCTCCCTCATCACCATCCTGGTATGCATGCCCCCCCACATCCCTATCCTAGTATACATGGTACCCCTCATTCCTATCCTGCTATGCATGGCCCCTCATCCGAATCTTGGTATGCATGGCACCCCTCACCCTCAATCCTGGTATGTGTGTCACCCCTCATTCCAAATCTGGCATACATTGCACCCCTCATCACAATCCTGGTATGCATGGCCCCCTCAGCCCAAATTTTGGTATACTTGGCACCCCTCATCCCAATCCTGGTATGTATGGCACCCCTCATCCCCCAATCCTGGTATGTATTGTACCCAATCCCTCATTCTGATACGCATGGTACTCCTCATCCCTATTCTGGTATGTATGGCCTCCTTATCCCGCAATCCTGGCATGCATGGCACCCCATCCCTCATCTTGGTATGCATGGTACCCCTCATCCCTATTTTGGTATGTATGGCACCCCTCATCCCCCAATTCGGGTCTGTATAGCCTCCTCATGTCCCAATCCTGGTATGCATGGTACCCCATCCCTCATCTTGGTATGCATGGTACCCTTCATCCCTATTCTGGTATGTATGGTATGCCTCATCCTGGTATGCATGGCACCCCTCATCCCAAATTCTGGTATGTATGGCGTCCTCATCCCTGAAAACTGGTATGCATGGCACCCAATCCCTCATCCTAGTATGCATAGCACCCCTCATCCTGGTATGCATGGCACCTCTTATCCCCATCCTGGTATGTACGGCACCCAATCCCTCATCCTGGTATGCATGGCACCACTTACCCTCCAATCCTAGTATGCATGGCACCCCATCCCTCATCCTGGTATGTATAATACCCCTCATCCGTATTCTGGTATGTATGGTACCCCGCATCCTGGTATACATGGCACCCCATTCCTCATCCTGATATGCATGGTACCCCTTATCCCTATTCTGGTATGTATAGTACCCCTCATCCTGGTATACATGGCATCCCATTCCTCATCCTGATATGCATGGTACCCCTTATCCCTATTCTAGTATGTATGGCACCCCTCATCCCCCAATCCTGGTATGTATGGCCTCCTCACCCCCCAATCCTGGTATGCATGGCACCCCATCCCTCATCCTGGTATGCATGGTACCCCTCATCCTTATTCTGGTATGTATGGTACCCCTCATCCTGGTATGCATGGCACCCCTCATCTATATCCTGGTTTGCATGGCACCCCATCGTGGTATGCATGGTACCCCTCATTCCTGTCCTGGTATGTATGGTACCCCTCATCCCTATTCTGGTATGCATGGCACCCCTCACCACCCAATCCTGGTAGGCATGGTCCCTTCACCCCCCCAATCCGAGTATGCATGGACCCCTCACCCCCCAATCCTGGTATGTGTGGTAACCCCTCATCCTGGTTTGCATCGTCCCCTCACCCCCCAATCCTGGTATGTGTGGTACCACTCATCCCAAAATCCTGGTATGCATGGTCCCCTCACCCCCTAATCTTGGTATGCATGGCACTCCTCACCCCCCAATCCTGGTAAGTTTGGTACCCCTCATCCTGGTATGCATGATCCCCTCACCCCACAATCCTGGTATGCATGGTTCCCTCACCCCCCAATTCTGGTATGTATGGTCCCCTCACCCCCCAATCCTGGTATGTGTGGTACCCCTCATCCTGGTATGCATGGTCCCCTCACCCCCCAATCCTGGTATGTATGGTCCCCTCACACCACAATCCTGGTATGCATGGTGCCCCTCCTCCCCCAATCCTGGTATGTGTGGCCCCATCATCCCCCAATCCTAGTATGTATGGCACCCCTCATCCCTTTCACGCTGCCCACACGTACAAAAAAATAAACACTTATACTCACCTTTCTTCCCTGTGCTCCAGCGCGCTGCTGTGTCCTGTTCTGCCGGAGGCCGGGGGAGGAGTGCGGAGCCGGAGTACAAGTGTGCAAATACCATGCTGTCAAGCGCCATTTTGCTGAAGACACACTGAAAATGTGTCTTCAGTAAAATGGCGCCGGATAGGTCTATGCGCATGTGCCGATTCCGACACCTCCCTCCTGCCCCGGTCTCCAGCGAAGAGAGATGCCGCTGCAACACTCCTCCCGGTCAGGTAAGTATGTAAGTATGGCGCCGGAGATCGCGGTATGCGTTCAGTGTCTACGCATACTGTGATCTCCGGCACCATACACTCCTCTTACCTGTAACGGCTCCATGTGGTCTTCTGTCTGGAGCCGGACTGCACAGGCGTGTCGCGCTTGCGCAGTCTATAAAGGCTTCAGACAGAGACACGCATCTCCCGTTATATTATAGATGATTGCAATATATTAACCCCTTCTTTACCGGGCCATTGTGAGGGCTTATTTTTTGCTGGACAAGTTGTACTTTTGAACGACACCATTGGTTTTACCATATCGTGTACTGGAAAACAGGAAAAAAAATTCCAAGTGTGATGAAATTGCAAAAAAAGTGCAATTCCACATTTTTTTTTTTACCATGTTCACTAAGTGCTAAAACTGACCTGCTATTATGATTCTCCAAGTCATTACGAGTTTGTAAAGACCAAACATGTATAGGTTCTTTTTTATTTAAGTGGTGAAAAAAAATCCAAATTTGTAGAAAAAAAAAAAATAGCGCCATTTGCCGAGACCCGTAGAGTCTCTAATTTTTGGTATCTGGTGCTGAGGGAGAGCCTATTTTTTTCACACTGAGCTAAGGTTTTTATTGATGCCATTTTAGGATAGATACAATGTTTTGATCTCCCGTTATTGCATTATATTGCAATATTGAGGTGACCAGAAAAGCTTAATTCTGGCAGTTAGATTTTTTTTCTCATTATGCCATTTACCGTTCGAATGAATCCTATTTATATATTGATAGATCAGGCGATTCTGAACCTGGTGAAACCTAGTATGTGTATTTTTTTATTTTTTTAATTGTTTTATTTTGAATGGGTCAATAGGGGGGTGATTTGAACTTTTATATTTTTTTACATTTTTTTATATTTTTAAAAACTTTTCTTTTACTTGCTTCAATAGTCTCCATGGGAGACTAGAAGCTGCAATCATCTGATCGCTTCAGCCCTGCTATGTGTAACAAAAATGCTCATCCGCTGGGCGGCGCTCATAGCGGATTAGCTATGACAACCACAGGGGTATCCTGCAGTTTAAAGTTTGTTTAATAAAAAAAAGGCACCATTTTCCGGGACTTGTGGCGTCCCCACTTTTTGGGATCTGGGGCTGGGTGAGGGCTTATTTTTTTAAGCGCCAAGCTGACTTTTTTATTGATAACATTTTGGGGTAGATATGATGTTTTGGTCGCCCGTTATTGCATTTAATTGCAATGTAGTGGCGACCAAAAAACGTAATTATGGCGTTTTGAATCTTTTTCATTATGCCATTTACTGATCGGATTCATTCTTTTTTATATTCTGAACGCGGCGATACCAAATATGTGTATATGTGATTTTTTTATGGTTTTATTTTGAATGGGGCAAAAGGTGGGTGATTTAAACTTTTATATTTTTTTATTTTTTAAATATTTTTAAAAACATTTATTTTATTTTTTGCATGCTTCAATAGACTCTATGGGAGACTTGAAGCTGCAATTTTCTAATTGCCTCTGCTACACACAGGTGATCATCAGATCGCCTTTGTGTAGCAGAATTGCTCACTTGCAATAAGGGCCGTCCGCTGGGCGTCGCTCATAGCAATCTGGCAATGACAACCGCAGGGGTTTCCTGTAGACCCTGGGTTGTCATGCCAACCCATCAGCGACCCATGATCATGTGACAGGGTCGCCGTTGGGCGGGGTTAGTGATGCGCTTCTGGTAAGCGCAAGTTAACTATCGCTGTCAGAGATTGACAGCAGCAGTTAACTAGTTAACAACTGCAGGTGGATTGCGATTCCATCTGCGTCTGTTAGAGGCACATGACAACTGTACAGATCAGCTGTCATGTGCCTGGAAAGGTGCAGGCTCCGGCACAGATGGAGAGACCCGATGTGTGCCGTATTACTACCACACGTCGGAAAGGGATTAAGAAGATAAAAAATTTGATAGGTGTGCTTCTTTAAATAGAGTATATAAAGAAAATACAATATTGAAAGGTCAGCGTATGCTTTAGAAAAAGTTTACATAAACTGACTTTGTTCCCTGCATAGCTGCAGATCCACCATATGGAAGCAGGACAAAGATTCATCTAGCCATAGTAATTATTAGTGATGAGCGAGCATACTCACAAGTACTTGATAGTCACCCGAGCGTGTCAGTACTCGAGATTCTCGGAACTCGCCGAGTACTTGCAAGATGCTCGGGTGGATGCTCGGGTCCCCTCCCTGCATGTTTGGCGCTCTTTAGAGTGCCAATCAGCATGCAGGGATTGCCTGCCACTCATTATAATGCCGCAGCCATGGTGGTTGTGGCATTACAGTGATTGACTGGCCGCATAGCGTCATCAGGTCTATATCAGACCTGGTGCCGCTGTGCTCGTCACAGTCACTCTGGAATCAGGCAGAATAGGGAGAGGTGCTGCTGCGTCAGGGAGAGATTTGCTTGTGTATTAGGTAGTGTAGGGAGAAAAAACGTACATTACACATATCCATCTTAACAAACAGCCCTTCGGAGGACTAATCCATCTGCAGAGATATCTGGCAGGCAGTGTATATAGTCAGGCAGGTTATAAAGCAGACTGCAGTGTATATAACACAAGAGGCTCCATTCCAGTTCTGCCTTCTGCTGCTGTTAGATATCTCTATACAAAGGTCCAGGTCTCAGGGGCCAGGAATACTTTTTTTTGGATCTTAATCCTCATTATTTGCTTAAAAAGCAATCCAGAGAACACCGTTTTTCTGCGACATTTGCTTGTTGGCATTGCAGAATACAGCCAGGTCCTTTCCATATTACAGCGCTAGAAATCCAGCTATTTAAAACTGTGTTTTCTCCGTCACACAGATCACATATATGTTTTCAGAAAATACTGCCATTTTTGGCCTCCATTCCAATTTTTTTTCACTGTGTCAGCAAAGTTTTTGACACCGGTTTGCTGTTCAAACTAGCTACCTACAGGCCAGGCATTTAAAACTCTGTTTTCTCCGTCACACGGATCACATACACATTGTTAGAAAATACTGCCATTTCTGGCCTCCATTAAAAATTTCTTTCAGTGGGTCAGTACCAGTTTGCTGTTCAAACTAGCTACCTACAGGCCAGGTATTTAAAACTCTGTTTTCTCCATCACACGGATCACATATAAGTTCGCTCCAAACTTAGTCATTTGTAATGAGCGTGGAAGATACTGTTCTCTATTTAAAATGGGCAAGGCACATGGCAAGGGACGGGGAACTGGATGTGATGGTGATGGTGCATGCAGAGGCCGAGGACAAGGCCGTGGGCAAGCTGAAATTGTGCCACAACAAACACCCACATCTTCTCGCCCGACATTCCTGTCCCAATTCCTAGGGGACCGCAGCACACCACTATTGAACCCAGAGCAGTGTCAAAAGGTTATTGGTTGGATAGCGGATAATGCTTCCAGTCATTTAGCCACCACCACCCACCCGGTCAAGTCTCAGTAGTCGTGAGTCTGGACCGCATATTCCTCACTCTGATCCTCCTTCCTCCCGCTATGCCGAGTGCCCAGAGACAACTGATCCCACACTTGGACACTCCGAAGAGCTGTTCACTTTCCCATTTATAGATTCGGGCCTCTCGCCTGGTCCACGTGAAGAGGGGCCCAAATATTTGAGAAGCCACGGTCACATAAGGTGACAGTGGGAAAGTGTGAGAAGAGGTGGACGATGATGAGACACAATTGCCAGAAAGTCAGGAGGAGGACCAGGGTGCGGAAGTGGAAGATGAGGTGGTGGATGATATAGTAACTGACCCAACCTGGCAAGAGGACATGTAGAGCAAGGAGAGCAGCACACAGGGGGAGGGAGGCAGAGTACCCCAACAGGCAGGAAGAAGCAGTGTGGTGGCTGCAGACAGAAGGAAGGCAACCATTCCCCGTAACACCAACATGAAGGAAGTTGCCAGTACAACTATTAGGTTTTACTGAGTCTGGTTGTTATTTAAAGACTCTGCCGATAACCCCAAAAAGGCCATTTGCAACGCCTGCCAGGCCAGCATCAGCAGGGGTGGCAAAACGACCAGCCTGACCACCACCAGCATGATCAGGCACATGGCAGCAAAGCACTTGACTTTGTGGGCCGAACCCCAGAGTCCAGGAACAGTGTCTGCGGGTGGCACCATTGCTTCTTCCGCTGTTGTGCATGCAAGTCAATCCCCTGTCCATGGTGCATGCGAAGATGCCTCCTGCCCTGCACCTGTCATTGCACAGTCTCAAGTAGCATCATCAGGAAGCACGTCCATGTCCTTGTCCATGTTTAGTTGTCCATACCCCATTCCTTGAAACACGAGCGCAACTGCGCAGCAAACGCCCCACAGGCCACACTACTAAATTCTCACATTTCACGAATGTTGTTGAAATGTTGCCTTTTAGGCTTGTGGAGATGGAAGCAATCCATAACCTGATGGCAGCGGCCGTCCCTCGGTCCCAAGCTGTCACTATTTCTCTCGGTGTGCCGTCCCCGCATTACACAAGCACGTGTCCCAAAACATTAGCCGTGGCCTCAACAACGCAGTTACCGGGAAAGTGCTTTTGGGCAGGGATGGTACATCTCGCTGATGGCACACTGGGTTAACATAGTGGAAGCCGGGACCCAGTTGGACCTTGGGACGGAACACATCCTCCCGAAGCCAAGGATTGCGGGCCCTAGGTCAATTAGGGTTGCCTCTATGGTCTACAGCCCCTGTACCTCATCCTCCTCAGCATCCCCCTCGTCTTCAGCCTCTATCTCTGAAGTGACCACATCAGTCACAAGCTGGAAGCACTGCAGCACTGCCTCCGCCAAGGGGTATCAGGCTGTGCTGAAGCTAATATGCTTAGGTGACAAACCCCACAATACTGAAGAGTTGTGGACAGCTCTGAAAGAGCAGGCAGATCTGTGGCTCACACCACTGAACCTACAGCCAGGCATGGTCGTGTGTGACAATGGCCAGAACCTGGTGGCGGCTGTGAGGCGAGGCGAGCTCACACACGTATCATGCCTGGCCCATGTGCTTAACCTCATGGTTCAGCGGTTTCTCAAATCCTACCCAAAGCTGCTGGATCTGCTTGTTAAAGTATGCCTCCAGTGTGCCCATATTAGAAAGTCACCTACAGCTTCTGCCGCCCTTGCCGTGTTAAAGCAACGTTTGCAGCTTCCGGCTCACAGACTGGTGTGTGATGTCCCCACGCGTTGGAACTCTTCAATGCAGATGTTGGGAAGGATTTGTGAGCAGAAGAGGGCAGTTGTTGAGTACCAGCATCAACAAGGCCGTCGGTATTCATTTCAGACTCCACACATAAGACTTCAGGAGTGGACATGGATGTCAGACATATGTACCATCCTCCAAAACTTTGAGGACACCACGAAGATGGTGAGCGTCAAAGACGCCATAATTAGCGTCACCATCCCGCTTCTCTGTCTTCTGAAACACTCTCTGCTCACAATCAAAGAGGATGCATTGCAGGCTCATCTCATCCCAACGTGGATTGGGTGACAATGAGGAAGAGGAGGAGGAAGGACAGGAGCTAGTTTCATGCGCTATAGATGGTACTACCTGCACAGCTGTCATACCGTCTGTTCAGCGTGGATGGCCAGAGAAAAGAGAGGAGGTGGAGAGCATGGTCAGTCATCCTCTTAGTGAGGACACGTAAGTCTTGCCTGTTAGTAGTCTGGCACGCATGAGTGAGTTTATGTTATGGTGCCTTTCCCATGACCCTCGCATTCTCAAAATTTTGGGTGACAGTCATTACTTGTTGGTGCACCTCTAGACCCACGGTACAAGGAAAACTTTACATCTCTTATTCCTGAGGCGGAAGGAGTGCAAAGTTTGGGAAGATGCTGAGGGAGTACCTTGCAGACCGTACCAATGTCCTCCGTAATTCATAGAATCATAGAATGGTAGAGTTGGAAGGGACCTCCTGGGTCATCTGGTCCAACCTCCTGCTCAAAGCAGGATTTACTAAATCATCTCAGACAGATGTCTGTCCAGCCTCTGTTTGAAGACGTCCATTGAAGGAGAACTCACCACCTCTCGTGGCAGCCTGTTCCACTCATTGATCACCCTAACTGTTACAAAGTTTTTTCTAATATCTAATCTGTGTCTCCTCCCATTCAGTTTCATCCCATTGTTTCTAGTCTTTCCTTGTGCAAATGAGAATAAAGATGATCCTTCTACAATGTGACAGCCCTTGAGATATTTGTAGACAGCTATTAAGTCTACTCTTGGTCTTCTTTTTTGCAAGCTAAACATTCCCAAATCCTGTAACCGTTCTTCATAGGACATGGTTTGCAGACCGGTCACCATTCTGGTCGCTCTTCTCTGAACTTGCTCCAGTTTGTCAATGTCTTTTTTAAAATGTGGTGCCCAAAACTGGACACAGTATTCCAGATGGGGTCTGACCAAAGAGGAGTAAAGTGCGATAATGACTTCATGTGATCTAGACTGTATGCTTCTGTTAATACATCCCAGAATTGTATTTGCCTTTTTTGCTGCTGCATTCCCCTGTGCCTTATAATTATTGGGTGTCCAAGCTGGATACGTGGAAAGAACTGGCTCTCTATGCCTTGGTGGTCCTGGCCTGCCCTGCCACCAGCGTTTTATCAGAGCGGGTTTTTAGTGCCACTGGTGGAATTATAACTGATAAGCACATCCGCCTGTCAACTGAAAATGCTGACAGGCTGACTCTTATAAAAATGAACAAGGGCTGGATTGGGCCAGACTTCTCAACACCACCGAATGATAGCAGCGTAACAAACGCAAATCCAGTGTCTTTTCTTGGTAGGTGTATTCCCATGCACCTTTTCACACCGACATGGGTATATGCTTCTTGATTTTGGCTATTTGCTCTTGTCCTCCTCCTTCTCCTCATCCTCCACCACCATATCACCAGGGTGACCGTGGTCCGTGATGCAACACCCACATAATTTTTTTAAAGGGTGTTTATAATGCCTGTAAAAAATTTTTTTATACAGTATGTTCATGTATACGTCCCAAGGGTAAATGTTTGTCAGCCCATACACTTAGTGCATGGGCATTACAAGTATAGGAGGCCCGCTTCTTTCTAATGGGAACATTTTTTATGAGGCCCTCCTCCACATCTCTTCCAAGGGGCATTGGAGTGCCTCACAATTTTTGGAAGTCCTTGCATTCACTGCATAGGCCAACACTATGGGAGACCCACTTCCTAATAATGGGAAAATTTTTTATGAGGCCCTTTACATCTCTTCCAAGGGGCATTGGAGTGCCTCCAAATTTTTGGCAACCCTTGCATTCACGGCATAGGCAAATACAATGGGAGACCCACTTCCTAATAATGGGAACATTGTTTTCAGGAGGCCCTCTGACCTCCACGTGTCTTCCAAGGGGCATTGGAGTGCCTCCAAATTTTTGGCAACCTTTGCATTCACTGCATAGGCAAACACATTGGGAGACCTTCTTCCTAATAATGGGAATAATTATTTTTTTCAGGAGGCCCTCCTCTAAGCCTCTTCAAAGGGGTATTGGGGTGCATCCAAATTTTGGGCAGCCCTGGCACTCACTGCATACGCAATAACAGTATAGGAGACCCACTATTTAGTAATGGTAACAATAAAACATAGCCGGCTGATGGCTTTCTAAAAATAGTGAGGGCCGACTGCTGGCCCTTTAAGAAGAGTAAAGGTCGCCTGATGGCCCTATAGAAATAGGCTTTGTGACTCTCAGAGTCCCTCCTTCATAAATGAAACACGATGTGTCTAATGATATCTCAAACACCCCATGGCCAGATAAGGTTGTAAAATGTTAAAATGACATTTCCTGGTGAATGCATTTGTCTTGGTTGAAAGCAATGCAAAAGTGAAAAAACGCATCAAAAACGCTGCGTGTGAACATAGCCCAAGTGTGGAGGAGCATTTTTGTTTTTGGTTATTTATTTTGCTTTATATACAAGTCATTACCCTGGAAAGGATGTTCCTTAACATATTTCCCAGGAAATTCAATTTTGGTTTCGTTTTGGTATGTTTTATTGTGAGTCTGTAAAAGTGGCGTAATACCTCTGACAAAGTTGTTGACAGAAGTGACCTGGGAGTCAGAAATGCTTCCAGGGGTCTTCCCCATGCTGTTCCCATGTCATTTGAGCACTGTTCCCATCAATTTGGGCAATTTTTAGGCCCCCTGTAGACCACCGGGGGGAGCCGCCTGAAAAATGCTCGAGTTTCCCATAGACTTACATTGGACTCGTTGCTCGGGTTGAGCACCCGAGTATTCCAATGTGCTCACCCCGAGCATCGAGCACCCGAGCATTTTAGTGCTCACTCATCACTAGTAATTATCTAAACTGAAAAGGAAGCTATCAAGAGAAAATGACCGATTGAACGTTATTGTGTTAAATTTATGTTTTTAAATATTTTTAAGTGTTTTTTTTTTCAGCACATTTCACAATCTGTATTAAAAATAAAAAATAGAAATATTTCAATATTCACACTGGGCTTTTTCTAGAATTTTTAGAATTTTACTTACTATTTTTTCATGCAACAAATTATGTACATGGTAGCAGTAGTCAGACACCCACCCAATTTTTTATATTAAAGTGTCTAATGAGCATGTGTGACATCCCCTATTCTGTTAGGTGAATCACGTGTTATCAGCTGTGTATAGAGGTGTTACTTGTCATTGGAAGTATAAGTAAAAAAAAAGCCAAAGTGGCCAGTGTGAAAAGTACAAGATTATTATTATTTTTAGTTTAATAAAAAAATGCCAAAATTAGATTAAAAATGCATGTAACCTATCAGCCTGACTTAAACAATTGGTCTTTTTCTGATCAGAGCTTCCCTTTAACAGCATTGCATGCTTGAGCATTAATGAGTAATTATAGTCTAGTCAGCTAAGCACATGTTGGCAATGATAATAGAATAATATACAAATCAACCTTCACCAGCATTTATTCAAAATAGTGGTTACAGTCACATCATGGAGACAGCAGTAAACTCGCTCCAATATTCAAATTTATCATCTAGTCTTTGTATTTTGTCCTTCAGATATAATTCTCCAGGGGCTCACACATCTAGATGTCTATGAATAGCTAAAATGTAAGTGCAAGAGAATACATACAGGGTTTTTTCAACGATCATTGGCATCAGAAATTTACAGGAATTGTGCTATATATGTGTCTCTTTTCAGGGGTAAATGCTGATTCGTGCAAATACCAGTATCACATCTTTACATCTGGTTTTCCATTACATGACATTCAATGTTGTGGTTTGAAAAGAAAGTATAATGTGCTTCACTAAGTTGCTGATTCTGTGCCACATTATCTTAACAGGATTTCCACCACAATCTTGCCAGCTATCGAGTAAGGGTATGTGCACAAACTTTTTTTTTAAAGTTAATTCACTTTTTTAACAGCTTAAAGCTTCGAAAGCTGGAAAGCGGGTAAAAGAAGTAGAATGTTCATTCTTTGAGTGGCTTGGAGGACATTTGCTATTCAAAGTTTAAATAAAATAAAATGATGGACAGAGCACAAATGAAGACGATTCAGGAAAAACACTGGCGAATTTCCCTAAATTTACCTTTGCAAACTTGGTGGATTTGGTGGTGTCTAAAGGACAACCAGTTCTTAAATGCTGTACTCCCCAGTGTAAAATAAAAAAAGATACTCATCTCTCGCACGTCTCGATATGTCAGTGCCAAGTGATAGCTGCAGCCAATCAACAGCTACTGGACTGCAGCATGCACGAGGAAGGGAACAGGCACGGCACTGATGCAGGAAATGAGTATCTGTTATTTTTACTTTACTCTTGAAGAATACAAAATTTCATAAGAGGTTGTCAAAGTATTAAACAACCCTTGTAAAGTACAAATGCAAAATAAGAATACTGGATAACCACTTGTGTGACAACAGAAATAATGTCAATTCGAAAGCCACCTGATGCACCAAATGATTTGGTCACACAATCTGTTCATATATGCAAAATTATCATTATTATTTATTATTATAGCGCCATTTACTCCATGACACTTTACATGTGAAAAGGGGTATACATAATAAAAAATAAGTGCAATAATCTTGAACAAAACAAGTCACCGACTGGTACAGGAGGATAGAGGACCCTGCCAGCAAGGGCTCACAATGTACAAGGGATGGATGAGGATACAGTAGGTGAGATGCTGTGCACATGCTGCGAAAGTTTCCACTGCGGATTATCATTGCGGAAAAATATGCAGCACTACCAATTATTTTGCGGAAGTGCGGCGTTTTTGCCGCCATTGGCTTGCATTGGAACGCATGGAATCCGCATCACTGCATCTGTACATGCGGAATCCATGCTTTTCAATGTGCGGATGGTACCCGGGTTTGGAGAAGAAGAGACTCTCCTCCGGAACCGGGTACCATAGTACCTGTAAAAAAAAGAATAAAATAAAAAATATACATTATACTTACCTTCTGATGGCCCGCGGTGTCCTTGTCTTGGCTTGCCAGCAGCTCGTGGTGGATTCAAGGACCTGTCATGACGTCACTTAGTCATGTGATGGGTCACGCGACCGCTGATGTCGGCAGGTCCTTTAGTCTATCGCGAGCTGCCGGCAAGCCAGGACGCATCGGATAAAGACACCGGGGGCCATCGGAAGGTAAGTATAATATTTATTTTTTATTTTTTACCATTCTTTCAGTCACACTATATAAATCCATGCCGTTTGCATGGATTTATATAGTGTGACCAAGTTGTCAAGCACTTTCCAAGTGATGTTAAATTTGCTTGGAAAGCGCTTGACAACCCACATGCGGAAACGCATGTGAAGAACGCTTCACTTCCGCTTGTCCGTGGCAGGAAAAACACATGTACAATCCGCATGCGTTTTTTCTGCCAGGGAGATACAGAAACGCTCAGGAAAAAATCCGGAGCATTTCTGCATCATGGGCACATAGCCTGATACAGTTCTGCTCATTGTTATTGGTACCCATGTAGTTTAAGTACATAATGTGGAATATCTCCTGAAAATAATGAATAAAGTGAAACTGTTTTTTTGTATAGCACACTCATATTAAATATAAAAGAGCAAATGATAAACAATAATTAAAAAAACAAAAACAATGGGAGGGAAAAATAGAAAACATTAAGCTTGCTGTGACACTGGTATTGGCACCTTTTACATTAATTTAGTATGGAAACACATTTTGACTCACCTGTGGTAAATCACAAAAGAGATTCACCTGTGATTAATTGTTGGTGCCCATGTGACATGAATTAGCCAATGAATGATGACTTCACTGTTTTAAAAAGCCACATGGAAGGCCTTGTTCATTTGTCACAATAGTGAAGACAAAGGAGCTGTCTGAGGACATCAGAACTGCTATTATTAGCAAAAACAAGACTTTCAAAGGGTATAAGGCCATCTCAAAAGACCTTGGTATCCCTGTTTCAATAGTGTGCAATGTTATTAAGAAGTTTGCCAAGCATGGAACCATCAAGAACCTCCCTGGACATAGGGGAAAGAGGAAAATTGAAAAGAGATGTCTTCGAAGGTTGGTGAGAATGGTGGAAAAAACACCACATCAAACATCCAAAGACCTGAAGGTCAACCTGGAACAGTCTGGGGTCATGGTTTCAAGAAGTACCATATGCCGCACACTAAACCAGAGGTGTATGGGCAAAGGCCAAGGAAGAAACCATTGATGACGAAAAGACATAAAAAGGAATGAGTGATCTTTGTCAAAGAGTACCTTAACAAATCACAATTCTTCTGGGAAAATGTTCTGTGGACCGATGAAACAAAAATAGAGCTTTTTGGCAGTGCCAAGCAACAGTTTGTTTATAGACGGCGCAATGAAGCTTATAAGGAAAAGAACACCTTACCAACAGGTAAGCATGGTGGAGTATCCATAATGATGTTGGGTTGCTCTGCTGCACCCGGTCCTGGAGGTCTTGACCGTATCACAGAAATCATGAAATCAGAGAATAATCAAGAGATTTTAGAGTGAAATGTCCCACCCAGTGTAAGAAAACTTGGTTTGAGTCGAAGATTATGGGTCCTCCAGCAAGATAATTACCAAAAGCACACATCCAAAACTACACAGGAATGATTGAAAAGAAAAAATGGACTGTTTTAAAATGGCCAGCAATGAGTCCGGACTAGTGATCAGCGAGCATGCTCGTTACTCGAGATTTACGAGCATGCTGGGGTGTTTTACGAGTATCTTCAGCGTGCTTGGGTGTTATGTTTCAGTCACTCCATGCTCATGATTTGCAACTGTTTGACAGCTTTAATAGATGTGAGGAATGCCTGTTTCGTAGGCATTCCTCACCTGTATTAAAGCTGTCAAACAGTTGCAAATCATGAGAGTGACTGAAACATAACACCCGAGCACGCTGAAGATACTCGGCGTGCACCTGAGTATGCTCGCCGAAAGGGTTAACAGAACATACTTGCTCATCACTAGTCCTGACCTCAATCCTTTTGAAAATCTTAGGGATGAGCTGAAATCTGCCATTGGGAAAAAGAACCCTGCAAACATTCAAGAGCTTGAACAAACTGCAAAGGAAGTGTGGGAGAAAAGTCCAGCTGAGAAGTGCAAGAAGCTTATAGATGGCTGCAAGAAATGTTTGGAGGCTGTCATCAATGCCAAAGGGTGTGCAACCAAGTATTAATTAGGGGTGCCTTTATTGCTGCACATGCTGTTTATTCTGTTTCTTCTTTGTAATTGCAACATGGAAGTTGAAAAACAATGTTTCATTGTTGTATTACTTTGGACCACTCCTGAGGATATAACTTTGGTACATTTCTATTTCTGAAGATATTGTACAGTCTATGAAAACAATTAAGGGGTGCCAATAATGGTGAGCAGCACTGTATGTTGGGGTAGAGGTTTCCAAAGTAGAAGGGATGCATGGAAAAAATCTTGTATGCGATTGTGGGAAGAGAAGAGGTGAGTAGAGAAGGAGATCTAATGAGAATCTGAGGTTGCGTGCAGGTAAGTACCGGGAGACTAGGTCACAGATATATGGACGAGACAGGTTGTGGGTGGCTTTGTATGCCATGGTTAGGGTTTTCAACTGGAGTGGGCAATGGGAGCCAGTGAAGGGATTGACAGAGAGAAGAGGCCAGGAAATAGCCAGGGGGCAAGGTGGATTAGTCAGGCATCAGAGTTTAGGATAGATAAGAGGTGTGCGAGAGTGTTAGAAGGGAGGACACAGAGCAGGAGGTTGCAGACGGGAGATGATGAGGGCATGCACTAGTGTTTTTGCAGATTCTTGATTAATGAATGTGCGGATCTGGGGAATATTTTTGAGCTGGTGGTGGCAGGAAGTGGAAAGGGCTTGGATATGTAGTTTGAAGGAGAGATCAGAGTCAAGGATTACCCTGAGGCAGCAAGCTTGCGGGACTGGGGAGAGTGGGCAGCCATTGACTTTGATAAATAAACTTTGAATTTTTATGCATTTTTAACAGAAAGTCACATACACAAAACAATTCATAAATAACATTTGAATGAAGAGACTTTAAGGGGCCTATATGTCATAAAACCCCAAAAGTGATCTAATATTAAAAATTGATTCCTTCAAAATATTCCAAACTGCATTCAGGAAGTTTCCTAACCCTTAAGGTGTTTCACATGAATTAATGCAAAGTGGAATAAAAAAAATGAAAAATTACATTAATTCAACTAAAATATTATTTTAGTTTAATTTTTTCCATTTTCACAAGCTATAATGAGAGAAAATGCTGAAAAAAATGTTAAGCAATTTCTTCCGAACATGTCAACACCCCATATAGTTTGGGCACTGAAGGAAAGACGCACTATTTAACTATTGGAGCACAATTTTGGCTGCAATTAATTCTGGATGCCATGTCACATCAGCTGAGTCCCCAAGGTGCTGAAAAAAAACAGAAACTCCCCAAAAGTGACCACATTTTGAAAACTACACCACACACAGAATTCATCTTGAGGTGTAGTGATTTTTTTCGGAATCACAGGTGCTGCACAAAAAATTATAACATTAGTACGTGGAAATGAAAAATTAAATTTTTTCCACAAAAAAATTATTTTACCCACAAATTTTTCCATTTCTAAAGAGCTGCAGCTTCGGAGTGCGTCATTCTCCCCGGCTCCTCTGCAGCAGCAGTCACATGGATTGCAGTGGGGGACACCTAGGAGAGGTGAGTAAATGGATTTTATTATTTTATTTTTATTTTTACAGGTGAGGACACTGTACTCTCATCATTGTCACTGCTGGTGCTGATTGCAGTGCCGACAGGAACCATGATGAGGACGCTAACTGTAGCGCTGATTCCCAGGCTCCGTTCGTGTTATCCTGATGCGGCATACAATTGCTACACGTGTGACACACATGGACACACGGGTCATGCATATTTCCGATACCAGTTTTTATCTGGACGTGTGACACCGGCCTAAAAGTGACGTTTTTTCTACCATTACATGTTGCTTCGCTGGTGGATCGTTTTCTTCTCCTTTCTGGAAGTTTGTATTAGTACCATTCAGTTGGACATGACATTTTTTCGCTTTTTATTCCAATTTTTGAAAAACAAAATAAACAAATAAAGAGCAAGTCAGGAATTGTCTTTCATTTTTTTTACACTATTTCACTTTGTGGTAGATACAAAAAGATGACTTTATTCTTTGGGTCAGTTTGATCACAGCGACTTCAGAGTTATATTCTATATTCTATTTGCTGTTTTTGCATGCTAAAAACACTGATTTACAAAAAAAATTACAGTATTTTTTAGTGCATCACCATATTCTGAGATCTATAACTTTTTTATTTTTCCACTGAAAGAGTTGTTTTCTGCGAGATGAGGTGAAGTTTTCATTCACAGTTATATAGTGTAAGGTGGCTGCCGAACAGGTCGTGGACGGGAGGTATGTGTTCCCGAAGTGCCAAGCTTTGGTGATGTAGGACCCAGAGAAGCAGACTCCAGCACACAGTGCTGAGAGGAATTTAATGGGCCTGGACTACAGGGCCGGGTTTTACGAGCAGCTGAAAGAGCTGGGGGAGAACAGCTGCTCACTTACCTCCAGTCCAGGTCTTGGAAGGCTGATTTAAGACAGCTGCGCCTGTCTCAGTCTGTCTGTGTGTGTTGGGCAAGGTGAGCAGACCTTGCATGTGCTTCTTAGACTCTGCAGGAGGCAGAGAAAAGCACTTTGTTTAAACGGCTGAGGCCGTGCTGTATGGACTTGTTATTTTGAGCTTTGTTCTGTTATTCCTTTTTGTGCCAGGAAAAGGCAGTTACTTTTGTTTCCTCACTGGTGTATGGACACTAAATAAACCACCAGTTTGTTTGAACCCGCAGACTACATCACTGTGTGAACCTGTGCCTACCTCCAACGTGGCTCAGTGAGTACAAATCCCTACAATAGTTACATAGATTGTTTTTTTTTCAAAGTCCATCAAGTTGTTTTTCAATTTTTATGTGGCAGAGCGAACAAAAAACAGTAATTCATAAAATGTTTTTATTTTTTTTTCACCCCATTTACCGTGCAGTAAAATTGACAAGAAAATTTTATTCTTCAGATCACAGTGATGACTCATTTATATTGTTTTTTTTTGTTTTGTTTCTTTTTTCACACTAAATTAAATTTTTGACAAGCAATCATTTTTTCCATCTTCATATTCTGATAGCTGCACCTTTTTTTATGGTGACAGAGGCATATAAGGGCTTGCTGTTTGTGGGACATTTATTGATAGCATTTATTTTGTACATGATTTTTTGGTCACTTTTAATTCTGTTTTGTGTGTCAGTAAGGCGAAAAAGCTGTATTTTTGGGGTGTTTTTTATTTACTTTTTTTACAGTGTGTATCGAATGTGTTAAATAATATGACAGTTCTATAGACTGTTTCATTCCTGATGTGGTGATATCAAATGTGTGTACTTTTTGTTTAATTTTCTTGTAACAGAAAAACATCATTTTTACTTGAAAAACATTTTTCCATTATTTTTCATACTTTCCTTAAAATTTTTGCAAAGATTTTTTGACTGTATTTAATTTTTTTACTTTGTCCCAGTAGGGGACATCAACTTTCACTGTTATGACCGCTTGTCTAATACTGTTTTTGCATGGTATTAGACCTGTCAGTTTTTACACTGGCAGGCGGTGTAGTGGGACCTTATAAGGCACCATAGCTGGCTGACCCCGCAGTCATTCGGCTTGGGATCACCATTCAGACCATCCACACGCCTTGGTCGCAATAACAGGATGCCGATCGGAATAAACAGTGTCCCCCTCCCTCTAATAAGTAGCGTGACAGCAGCATCAGTGGGGTTAAATGATAGCAATTGGTGCTAGCATCGATCGTACACGTAATTGCAGGGTGTCAGCTATGGTATATAGCTGACACCTGGTGATTGTTTTGCAGCTCTGCATGTGCGACGGATTTTGGGAAAGGGTTAAAAAAAGCTAGTAAGCAAATAATTTTGAATGAAAAAATGAAGTTTATGAGACAACTAATGGCATTGTATAGCAGTGAGAAAATTATAGTTATAGCTTGTACTGGAACATGGCGCACTGATAGAAGCAGTAACAATTAAATCATTATTACAATTGATATAATATAATTTCAATTAATTGCCATGATGCAAGACAGATAAAAAGGAATAATTGTAAAATAAAAACGAAAGTGAATAAAATATAACAATGGACTCAAAATATGAATATAAATCTAGAGATTATGGAGGAACCAGTTGACTGGTGGTGCTGACTCAATAATTCAATAGAAGGTACGTTACTAGTAGTGTTGAGCGAACATGCTCGACACTGCTCGGTACTCGCCTGAGCATCACGCTACTCGGGATGTTCGGCGAGCACCGAGCATTTCTGGGTTACTCGGGCGGGAGCTCGGGTCTCCGACCTGCAAGTTTGGCGCTCTTTACAGAGCCAATGAACATGCAGGGATTGCCAGCCAGTCACTGTAATGCTGCAGCCATGTTGGTTGTGGGCATTACAGTGATTGGCTGGCCGCACAGCGTCACCTTGAGTATTTAAAACGGGGCGCCGCCATCTTGGACACAGTCGCTCCGGATTAGACAGTGTAGGGACAGCGCTGCTGATTTAGGGAGAGATATAAACTGCAAAATAGTTAGTGTAGGGTCTGTAAAGGCTGCCAGAACAAAGAAACAGTCCTTTTCAGGACTAATATCCATCCCAGATACCAGGCAGGCTGTATAGGAGACACAGTGGTTATACCAGCAAACGCTGCATTACAGTCCTGTGTGCTCCTGTTGCTGAAATTGCTGGACTTGGCACCAGGTGTCGGGGGCCAGGAAAAATCCTTTTTTTTTTCATCTAAATACTCCTTTTTTTTTCCTCCTTCACACTGTACAAATACCCGTCTTATTAACCTTTTGGTGTGTCCCCGCCCACCAAAAAAAAAAATAAAGCGTGTCTCTGATTTTTCAGACGCAAATAAAACTGTTGAAAATAGTCTGGTGTAGGCTAGGGAAGCAGAAGTGTTGTTTTGCACTTCCACGGTTCAAACCTCTGTACTATCCAGTTTTGGGCCTTTGGTATCTAAAAAAAAAAAGCAGTTTGAGTGTGTCGCTCACTGTTCAGCCGCAAATATCTCTATTTAAAAAAGTGTGGTATACCCCAGTAAACAATAACTGTGGTTTTGCCATCCCACGGTAAAAAATCTCTATTATTCAGCTTTTGGTAGTTTTTTCCGTAAAGAAAAACAGTAGTGTCTCCTGACTGTTGTGACACAAAAATATATCTGTTGAAAATAGTCTTGTGTAGGCCCGACATCCCAGTGTGGTTTCGCAGTTCCACGGGTCAAATCGCTGTACTATCCAGTTTTGGGCCTTTGGTATCTAAAAAAAAAAGCGGTTTGAGTGTGTCGCTCACTGTTCAGCCGCAAATATCTCTATTTAAAAAAGTGTGGTATACCCCAGTAAACAATAACTGTGGTTTTCCTCTTCCACGGTTCTAATCTACTCTTTATTACCCCTTTTCCATTGATAGTGCAAGTGTAAGCTATTTTACTTCATTTACAATGGGCAAGGCGCGTGGCAAGGGACGTGGAAGTGGACGTTCTGGTGATGGTTCGTGCAGAGGACGGGGCCGTGGCCAAGGTGAAAATGTGCCACAACCAACAGCAACATCTTCTCGCTCCCACTTCTTGACCGAATTACTAGGGAAGCACAGAACAACACCAGTATTGAGAACTGATCAGTGTGAACAGGTTATTAATTGGATAGCAGATAATACTTCCAGTTACCTGGGCACCACCACCTCCGGTCTGTCTTCCACACGGTCAACTCTTAGTAGCCGTGAGTCTCGACCGCATACTCCTCCTCACCCTGATGCTCCTTCCTCCCACCATGCCGAGTGTCGTCAGACAGCAAGTGATCCCACACTTGGACACTCTGAAGAGCTGTTCACTGGTCCATTTCCATATTTGGGCCCCTCGCCTGATACGCTTGAAGTGGTGGAAGAGGAGATCCCATGTTGCGATGCCCAAATATTTGAACAGCCACGGCCACAGGAAGTCGACGTTGGCAATCTGTCACAAGAGGTGGACGATGACGAGACACAATTGCCAGGAAGTGAGGAGGAGGATCGTGGTGCGCAAGTGGAAGAGGAGGAGGTGGTAGATGATCTAGTAACTGACCCAACGTGGAAGGAGGACATGCAGAGTGAGGCCAGCAGCACACAGGGGGAGGGAGGCAGAGTACCCCAACAGGCAGGAAGAAGCAGTGTGGTGGCCGCAGACAGAAGGCAGGCAACCGTTCCCCGTAACACCAACACGAGGGACGTTGCCAGTACAAGCGGTAGGTCTTCCAGAGTCTGGAATTTTTTTAAAGACTCTGCTGATAACCCCATAAAGGCCATATGTTCCACCTGCCATGCCAGCATCAGCAGGGGTGACAAAACTACCAGCCTGACCACCACCAGCACGATCAGGCACATGGCAGCAAAGCACCCGACTTTGTGGGGCGAAACCCAGGGTCCACGACCAGTATCAGCGGGTGTCACCACTGCTTCTTCCACTGTTGTGTGTGCAATAGAACCCCCTGTTGTGTGTGCAAGGCAATCCCCTGTCCATACTGCATGTAAAGATGCCCCCTCCTCTCAGTCTTCACTTGTTATGGCAGTTTCTCAAGAAACAGCATCAACGTCCACGTCCACGTCCCACCGCAGCGTTCAATTGTCCATATTCCAGACCTTTGAACGAAAGTAGAAATTCGCAGCTAACGCCCCACAGTCCTAAATTCGCACATTTCACGACTGCTTGCATTGGAAATGCTGCCTTTTAGGCTGGTGGAGACGAAATCCTTCCGCATTCTTATGGCGGTGGCCGACCCTCGGTACTCGGTCCCCAGCCGCCACTATTTTGCCCGGTGTGCCATCCCCACACTACACAAGCACGTGTCCCAAAGCATCTGCCGTGCCCTCAACAACGCAGTTACTGGGAGAGTCCACCTGACAACGGACACGTGGACAAGTGCTTGTGGCCAGGGACGGAACATCGTGGAAGCCGGGACCCAGTCGGACCTTGGGACGGAACACATCCTCCCCACACCGAGGATTGCGGGCCCTATGTCAGTCAGAGTTGCCCCCACAGTGTACAGCTCCTGCGCATCCTCCTCCTGCTCATGTTCAGCCTCCATCTCAGATATCACCACATCAGTTACAAGCTGGAAGCATTGCAGTACTGCCTCCGCCAAGCGGCAACAGGCTGTGCTGAAACTCATAAGCTTAGGTGATAAACCTCACACTGCTTGTGAGTTGTGGACAGCTGTGAAAGAGCAGGCAGATCTGTGGCTGAGACCGCTGAACCTACATCCCGGCATGGTGGCTGCTCTGAGGCGAGGTGAGATCACACACGTACCATGCCTGGCTCATGTGCTTAACCTCGTGGTTCAGCGGTTTCTTAAATCGTACCCAGAGTTGCCAGATCTGCTCGTGAAAGTATGCCGCCTGTCAGCTCATTTTCACAAGTTGGCTACAGCTTCCGCCGCCCTTGCTGTGGTACAGCAGCGTTTGCAGCTTCTGGCACACCGACTGGTGTGTGATGTCCTCACACGTTGGAACTCTACCCTCTACATGTTGCAAAGGATTTGTGAGCAGAAGAGAGCAGTTGTGGAGTACCAGCTGCAACAAGGCCGTCGATATTCAGGTCAGACTCCACACATAAGACCTCAGGAGTGGACCTGGATGTCTGACATATGTACCATCCTGACAAACTTTGAGGAGGCCACCAAGAAGGTGAGTGGCGATGACGCCATCATTAGTGTCAGCATCCCATTTGCCTGTCTTTTGCAACGCTCTCTGCAGAGAATTAAAGAGGAGGCATTGCAGCCAGAGTATGATGAGATGGATCAAGAAGCTGTAGCGGGCGATTACACACAGCCCAGCATCATCTCATCCCAACATGCATTGGGGGACAATGAGGAAGAGGAGGAGGAGGAAGGACAGGAGCTGCTATCATACGTTGTAGACGGTAGTACCTGTACAAGTGTCATACCGTCGGTTCAGCGTGGGTGGCCTGAGGACAGGGGGGGGGAGGAGGAGGAGGAGGAGGAGGAGGAGAGCATGGTCAGTCATCATCTTGGTGAGGACACGGAAATCTTGCCCGTTACCAGTCTGGCACGCATGGCTGACTTTATGTTACGCTGCCTTAACCGTGACCCTCGCGTTGTCAAAATGTTGGTTGACAGTCATTACTGGTTGGTGACACTTGTAGACCCCCGCTACAAGGAGAACTTTCACTCTCTTATTCCTGAGGTGGAGAGGTCTACAAAAATGGGGCAATACCAGAAGGCCCTTGCTGCAGAACTCTTAAAAAAATTCCCATCTGAGCACGCTAGCGGCAGAGGTCACAGTTCGTTGCCCAACCAAGGCGTACAGGCGAGAGAGATGCAACTCCAATCCAGCAGAGGCAGGGGAACACTGTCAACATTCTGGGACAGTTTTCTGACACCCGCCCAGCTTACAGGCCCTGAGGCGCGGGGTACTCTCACAAGGAGTGGAAAGTTTCAAAAGATGATGAGGGAGTACCTTGCCGATCGTACCAGCGTCCTCCGTGATTCCTCTGTGCCTTTTAATTATTGGGTATCCAAGCTGGGCACTTGGAATGTACTCGCTCTGTACGCCTTGGAGGTCCTGGCCTGCCCTGCCGCTAGCGTGTTATCGGAGCGTGTTTTTAGTGCCGCTGGGGGAATTATAACTGATAAGCGCACTCGCCTGTCAACTGACAATGCTGACAAGCTGATCCTTATCAAAATGAACAAGGGCTGGATTGGGCCAGACTTCTCATCACCACCAAATGACAGCAGAGTAACATAAAGTCAAATCCACTGTGTTATTTCGGGAGGTGTATTCACATGCACCGCTTCACACCCACACATGGGTATACGCTTCCTCGTTTCGGTTGTTTAATCTTCTTCTCCTTATCCTCAGCCTCCACCACCACTATACCACCAGGGTGCCAGCATTGCAAGTTCCTCCGTCCTTATTTTTGGCAGCTTTTGCTTGCAAGGCATAAGCAAATACTATGGGACACCCACTCCCCAATAATGGGACTTATGTTTGTAATATGCTGTACTGCATGGCTCTTGTAAGGGGCATTGCAAGTTGCTCCGTCCTAATTTTTGGCAGCTTTTGCTTGGAAAGCATAAGCAAATACTATGGGACACCCACTCCCCAATAATGGGACTTATGTTTGTAATATGCTGTACTGCATGTGACGCGCCCCCTGGGCCGTGTGTACACGTGTGTGGGATACCCGATGCCGGGTCTCTGGGGTCTGTAGTCTCCGTGGCGGTGACCCGGTTCCGTGGCTCAGGCTGGTCAAACCAGTGGCAGTCTTTCTTAGGTTTTGAGGTTAATTGTCCGACTGCACCACCCGTGGATTGCGGTCATGGAGTACCACCGCTGCGAGGCAGACCGCTGAGGCTGGTGTTGTGTGCGCAGCATAGAATGGGATAACTCCCCTCGGGAGGAGTATAGCCTCAGGGCAGTGAGCGTGGATGATGGGGGTGATGGTGCACGAGCGCAGCAGGAATGACTCAGAGTCTTTGCAGTGCAGTTCAGGGTCTTTACTGATGATTATAAGGTAGACCCTCACGGGAGTACTGGCTAGCATAAGAGGCCTGGTCAGTCTGTGAGCAAGCAGGAGTTCCCCTGGCCAGGTGGAGTTTTAGGCCTACCCTTCTGTCTGCACTCTTCCTGGCTACCTTGCTGTAAGCGGGTAGAAGTAGCCCACGTCCCTGAGTGTACCGTGTAGTGCTCACCCGTATGGCTGGTGACTTTGGGCCTTCTGTTAGCCTCCGCTCCACGACGGCGGTGCTGGTCCCTTGCTTGTGACTGAGCCTCCGGGCTTCTATGGCCAGAGGACCTGAAATCCCCTGCCGGCTGGTTTCTGCTGCTGGATATATAAGTCCTCACAGCTTCGGACTCCTGTGTCCGGTTCCTATTGTCTTCTGCCAGGGCGAGCTCTGCTCAGCTTCCAGCCCCTGGTCTTTAGCTCCTAGCTCCTACAGAGCTCCTTGCTGTTACTTTCCCTTGCTCTCACTCTGACTGTTCTCTGACTCACTCAACCCCGCCCAAGATCCAGTTTTTAAGGACAGAATTCTCCCCTCCCAGGATTGGGGCAGGAGGATGTTGCATGTTTAAGGGATCCTGACCAGGAAACCTCCCACTTGCTCTCCGACGTAATAGCTCTATTACTGTGGTGACCAGACCCCTGGGGTGCCACACATGGCTCTTGTAAGGGGGATTGCAGTTCCTCATAACTTTTGGAAAGCCTTCCATTCACTGCTTAGGCCAACAGTGCACGGGAGACCCAGTTGCTATGAATGGAAAAAAAGGTTTAGTTAATGCCCTCTGACCTCCATGTAATTTCCAAGGGGCATTGGAGTGGCTCGAAATTTTTGGTAGGCATTGCACTCACTGTATGCCCAATAACTGTGTAGCCGAACCGCTCCTTTTATTACAGAAGCATATCCTACAAGACATATCTGGTTGACTGGCCTGATATTGATGTGAATGGTCCCTGTTCCTCCTGCTCTTTCTCCTTTGCCACTACCTCATCCATCATTTATCACCTGAAGCTTTGTTTTAATGGGAGTCATAGAACTTGGATAGTAGCAGGAAAACATCCAGCAATCCTCGGAGGAGGTAGGATATGCGCCAAAACGCTGACCACCTCAGGCCTAGCCGCTACTACATACATGCGCTTGCATTACAACAAAACAAAGCAGATGCTAACTTCTATCATCCTCATCATGCTCCTCACCTTGGCACTCTCAACTCCCCTGATGGAGAAGCCAGGGCCCACCGGAGGAGTCTGATAGTCCGGTGGGCTCGGCCAATGCTGCCCTGAAGCAGGCCAGGCTAAGAAAAGTGTGGGAAAGGTTACCGGGACAAATAGGGGTGGCTGGGGACCGAGTATGGATACCAGGCCGCCGACACAGCCATGGCGTGGTGGCCAGGTTCCGCCTCCACATGCCTAAAAGGCACAATTTAAAGTGCAAGCAAGCAGTATGGTATTGCAGCCTGGGGTGGGTGGGTGGCAGGCTGCATACTTGCGCTTGCATTGCAAGGAATGGGAGAGGTACAATTGAACACTGCCCTGGGACAAGGACTTGAATGGGGATAGTTGCAAGTCTGCAACGACAGGTGCAAGGTGGGAGGCATCTTCGCATGTACCATGAACAGGGGTTTGGCATGCACACACTACAGTGGAATAGGCTCTCCTTCCCACTAAATGCACTGGGGAGGGCACAGGTAATGTTTTGGTATACGCGCTTAATCTTAAGTAAAAGGCACACCAGGACAAATATGGGCGGCTGGGGACTGAGTATAGATACCTTGCTGCCGACGCAGCCATGAGGTAGTGGCCAGCTTTGGCCTCCTCCAAACTAAAAGGCCCCATTTCAAGTGCAAGCTAGCAGTATGGAATTGCAGTCTGGGGGTGGGTGGGTGGCAGGCTGCACACTTACACTTGCATTAAAAGAAAACAAAGCAGATGCTAACTTCTGTCATCATCATCATGCTCCTCACCTTGGCACTCTCAGCTCCACCGATGGAGAAGTCAGGGCCCACCGGAGGAGTCTGGTTCTCTGGTGGGCTTGTCCAATGCTGCCTAAAGCAGGCCGGGCTAAGAAAAGTGTGTGGGGGGATGTTCCAAGGATAAATGGGGGCGGCTGGGGACCGTTTATGGACACCCAGCTGCCCCCAGGCGGCTGGGGACTGAGTATGGATTCCAGGCTGCCAACACAGCCATGACGTGGTAGCCAGATTCCGCCTCCACATGCCTAAAAGGCCCAATTTCAAGTTCAAGCAAGCAAGCAGTATGGTATTGCAGCCTAGGGGTGGGTGGGTGGCAGGCTGCATACTTGAGCTTGTATTGCAAGGAATGGGGGAGGTACAATTGAACACTTCCCTGGGACTAGAACTTGCATGGGGATAGTTGCAAGTCTGCATCTTCTGATGCGGTAAGGATCACTTATGATGGGCACACTTTTAGACAGTGACCTGGGAGTCAGAGATGCTTCCAGGGGTCTTCCCCATGCTGTTCCCTTGTCTTTTCAACACTTTATGCATGTGTCACACAGCACATGGCCAGATACGGTTGTAAAATGTTAAAATGACATTTCACGGTGAATGCATTTGTCATAGTTGAAAGCAATACAAAAGTGCAAAAACGCATAAAAAATGCTACTTGTGAACATAGCCGAAGGTGTGGAGGAGTAGTTTTGTTTTTGGTCATTTATTTTAACTTATACACAAGTCTTTACCCTGGAAAGGATGTTCCTTAACATATTTCACAGGAAAAAAGTTTCACTTTCGTTTTTGAACGTTTTATTGTGAGCCTGTAAAAGTGGCTTAACTCCTCTGACCACGTTGTTGACAGCAGTGACCTGGGGGTCAGAAATGCTTCCTGGGGCGATCCCCATGCTGTCCCCATGTCATTTGAGCACTGTCACTATCGTTTTGGGCACTTGTTAGGCTTTTAAAAGACTGCTGGGGGTGCCACCGCAAAAATGCTCGAGTCTCCCATAGACTAACATTGGGCTCGTTGCTCGGGTCGAGCACCCGAGTATCACAGCGAGCTCGGCCCGAGCTTCGAGCACCCGAGCATTTTAGTGCTCGCTCAACACTAGTTACTAGTAGTGAACAAATATGTGATAATTCCAGGGAATTGTCTTTTATTGAAATAAGATTTTAAGTAGTTTACCATTCAACATTGACACACATATTGCCTATCAAGAGCATGGCGCCCCGGCATGTCGGCATGTGATGTCAAAAATTTAAGTATGGAAGCCTAACTAGTCAAACCGTTCCCCGGATTTATCATCTACAGGTGCATCTCATAAAATTAGAATATCATTTAAAAGTTAATTTATTTCAGTTCTTCAATACAAAAAGTGGAACTCATGTATTATATAGAGTCATTACAAACAGAGTGATCTATTTCAAGTGTTTATTTCTGTTAATGTTGATGATTATGGCTTACAGCCAATGAAAACACAAAAGTCATTATCTCAGTAAATTAGAATACTTTCTAACAACAGCTTGAAAAATGTTTTTAAAATCCAAAATGTTGGCCTACTGAAATGTATGTTCAGTAAATGCACTCAATACTTGGTCGGGGCTCCTTTTGCATCAATTACTGTAGCAATGCTGCATGGCATGGAGGCGATCAGCTTGTGGCACTGATGAGGTGTTATGTAAGCCCAGGTTGCTTTGATGGCAGCCTTCAGCTCATCTGCATTGTTGGGTCTGGTGTCTCATCTTACTCTTGACTAGTGTTGAGCCACCCCCGTAGTGTTCGAGTTCGGTTCGTCGAACACCCGTGTGTTCGTCGAACTGTTCGTCGAACACCTTCGAACACCGTTAAAACGAATGGCAGGCAAACAAAAACACATAGAAACACATAGTAAACACCTTCAAAGGTGTCCAAAAGCTGACAAACTGCTCAGAAGACACAACTAATACATGAAAAAGTGACAAGTACATATAGTCATGAGAAAAGAAAAGAGGTGGAGGAGTAAAAGGAGGGGGAGACACAGATATAGGCATGTCATGCCCTTCTAAAATCCAAAAAGTGAGAAGCCGACACGTTCAGTCCGCTCCTGCCCGTGCCACCTCCGTGTCGCCGGGTTTGTGCCAGAGCCGCGGTGAACCCTGACGGCCAGCCCCCCTCTCCCAATACTGGTGCCTGTCCGCTGGTGGGTCGAGCGAGCCCCCCTGTGGTGGAGGCAGCTCTAAACTTTTTAATTTAAATTGTCTCTCTAATTTGAATGAATACACTTTAAATCCATTTACAAGGATCTATTGGAGGGCAAGTCTCATGCCAGCAGCCGCGTAATTCCAGTTCCAGTAGCGTCCAATAAAGCTGCTGCAGTTAAAAAGCTTTTATAAGGATCGAGCTCGGCTGTCCACCGCAAGGCATCCTACTGCCAGTCCCAGCCCCTATGCCTTGGGGTGCCTCCTGATGCTCTTCACTGAGTATCCCGTGGTCCCGAAGCATTTCCTTTGAAAAAATTAAGTGTCCAAACTACAGGTGGTGTGGCTTGCTTAACAGCCGGGATAATCCGCTGACTAGCAGACACTGCTACTAGGCACAAAGTATTTCCTGGGCTAGATGCAGTTAAAAATTTGTAAGTAGATACTCTCGTTGGATGCTGAGAAAGCATTCCATAGAGTCTCCTGGCACGCCATATATGATTCTCTTAAAAAGCTTGGGGTAGGGGTCTAGGGGACCCATTTATAGCCAAAATCACGGCCCTGTATCACAATACGTCACCTAGGCTGAAGATAAATGGAACTGTAGCACCATGAGGGCTCGATTGCTACAGACGTATTGCACCTCACCCAGAGGTGTGATATCTCACTCTCAGGTAAGGATGGAGTGTGGATCAGGACCCGACTTCTGCATGCATTACACCACATTGCCGTGGGGCAGGGCGACCAATATGCCCCTGAGATGGGCACGACAGTCCCTGTCCCTGGCTGGAGTGGGGGGAGGGAACACTGAGGAAGGGGAACCCTGTAGTGCAGGAGCAGGGAGGAAGCAGTTCCTGGGTGCATTGAGAAGGGAGTATAAAAGGTGGGCACCATCTTAGTTCAGTGCAGAGAAGTCTGAGCAGAAGTGGCAGGGAGCAGGGGCTCTGCATGAGCTCTGCTCCGGAGGTGGGCCTAGTAACAGAGGCCCAGGCCTGCAAGAGGGAGAAGGAAGGAAGAGGAGCGGAGAAGGCTCCAGGAACGATGAATGAAGGGATCCCAGGGGTGCGGACGGGCGAGTCGCCACCGCACGCCCGAATCCACCTGCGTGGAGGGGTCAGGCCAAAGGGGGAGACCGGTCCCCGAACTAGTGGAGGCAGGAAACGACCCTCAGCTAGAAACCGGAGGCTCTGACATTTTATGTGGCGCAGCCCCTCGCTACACCCGCTAGGAAGGCACCACATAGGGTCAGGGAAACTGGCGCCAAGTTTACCAAGAGGAGGCCCGAGGCAGCCGGACAGAAGTGTTGGTAAGAAAGGCCAGACAAAGGACACACAAAGGGGGTCCTGTGAAGCGCTCCAAAGTTATCTGGGAGTTGTCTGAGCCCCTCACCTGGTGAGCACAGTACGACGTGGGCAGCCGTTACCTGCAGACTTGGTCTGGATAATAAGAACTGTGAGTAAAGGCCCTGAACTGCATCACTGACTCCGTGTCGTTACTGCTGCTGCCCTGCACCATCACCAACATCCTCCGCATACACTGCCCTGAGGCTATACTCCTCCCGTGGGGAGTTATGCTACGCTCTGCTGCACCCACAACACCAGCCTCAGCGGTCTGCCCTGTAGCGGCGGTTCACTCTGACCGCAATCCACGGGTGGCGTAGTCGGACATTTAAACATCAAAACCACATAAATAGTTCCGCCACTGGTTTGACCACCCTGAGCCACGGAACCGGGTCGCCGCCACGAAGACTACAACCACCAGCATCCACCAAAAAGGGTCCGGCTCCGGGTGTCCCAAGGCCCAGGGGGTGCGTCAGAACATTTTCATCACCTTTCACAATCACCAATGGGACAAGGCAGGGATGTCCTCTGTCCCCTCTCTTATACATCCTAGTGACGGAGCACCTGCTCTCATCAATTCGCCATAACCCCAATATTAGGTGGATTGAGATGGGGCAGCGAGTACAAGTGCTCTCTATTTGCTGATGATGTCCTAGTATATATCACTCAATCACATATATCCATCCATGCTGTTATGGCTGAAATAGATCACTTTTTTACATGGTCAAATTTTAAAATCAATGCAGCGAAGTCTGAGGCCCTCGATGTCTCCCTCCCCAAATCCATATAGGATTCCATCCAGTCCAACTTTCCCTTTGCCTGGCCCTCACAGGGTATCAAATACTTAGGAATTCCTATTCATAGAGACCTCTCCCATCTATGTTATCTTAATTTTGGGCCCTTTATTGAACAACTCCATACAGTCCACGGTTGGTAAGTTAGAACTGTAAGATTCACTACGTGAACCACTGGTGTTTTGTGGAAAAGCACATGTACACTGCGTTCCAAATTATTATGCAAAAAGTGTTTAGGAGTGATAAGGGAAGAATTTGTTTGTTTGTCAGTTTAACTCATTGATGGTGATGTGTGTCAGGGCTCTTTATATCACTGTAAGCAATTGCAGACACCTGTGCTAATTAGTTTGGCAGGTGTGTCCAATGAAAGGCAAGACTACTTAAGAAGGCTCTCTCACATTATTAAGCAGCCTACATTTTCTGCCAAAATGGGAAAGAAAAAGGATGTGTCGGCTGCTGAGAAGCAACAAATTGTGGAGTGTTTAGGTCAAGGCATGACTACAATCAACATTGTGCGATGATCAGGATGAAGTGTCTTGGCAATCAAGAAGTATGTAGCTGATTCACAGTACACACGTGTGCGTGCTGATAAGGGCAAATTGAGGACTCTTTCCTACAAGCAATTACGTCAGGTTAAAAGAGCAGCGGCAAGAAAGCCTTGTCATAGCAGCAGACAAGTTTTTGAAGCTGCTGGTGCCTCCAAGGTCCCCGGAACAACAAGATGCAGGGTCCTTCAGAGGTTTGCAGCTGTGCATACGCCATCCTGTCGACCTCCTCTATCCACTTCACACAAGCAGAAACGGCTCCAGTGGGCCAAACATTACATGAAGACTGATTTCAAAACTGTTTTGTTCACGGATGAGTGCCGTGCAACGCTCGATGGTGCAGATGGATGGAGTGGAGGATGGCTGGTTGATGGACACCCCACGCAAACACGGCTACAGCGCCAACAAGGAGGAGGTGGAGTAATGTTTTGGGCTGGAATCATGGGGAGAGAGATTGTCGGCCCCTTTAGGATCCCTGAAGGCGCTAAAGATGAACTCCATAATGTATGTGGATTTTCTCAAACAGCACTTCCTGCCATGGTTCAAGAAGAAGAACCGTGTATTTCACAGCAAGATCATTTTTCTGCATGATAATGCACCATCTCATGCTGCACATAAAACATCTGCATCTCTGGCTGATATGGGCATAAAAGGGGACAAACTTATGGTGTGACCTCCATGCTCCCCTGACCTCTACCCCATTCAGAACCTTTGGAGCATCATTAAAAGGAGTGTCTATGATGACGGGAGGCAGTTCACATCTAAGCAACAGCTCTGGGAGGGTATTCTGTCCTCATGCAAAACAATTGAAGCAGAAACCATCCAAAACCTGACAAATTCAATGGACGAGAGAGTTCAGAAGCTCCTTTCGAACAAGGGGTCCTATGTGAAAATGTAACATCACCTAGAATAAAGTTTTGAGTTGAAAACGGTTTGATTTCAGTTTCTAACAACCTGCTAATGCTTATAATTTCAAAAATGACCATTTTTTTGGTCTTTATTAAAATGAAAAGGTTGATCGAAAAGTTTGGGGGATCTAAGAGTGTGGCAACCCAGTAGTCATGATTACTTCGAATTCTGACAATATGAGGGTCATGCTGCAGGTAGTGCAGCAAGAAGGCACTTATGTGTCTTGCGCATCTCGGAGCCCCAAAATTATTTTCCGGGCTAGATGCAGCTAAAAATTATTATTAATTTTAAATCTGGTGAAGCTTTAGTATAGATGGCCTAATAGGATCAGTGCTGCACACTGCTACAAAGCCCAAATTATTTTCCAGTCAAGATACAGATAAACATGATTAGTAATTTGAAAGCTTAAAACGGTTGGTAGGGTGATTTTAACCAATCATCAAGCTTTTACTCTCCCCAGGATGACACAGGGGTAGAAAAGTCGTTTCGGATCCATGATTTGTTCATCTTTATGAACGTGAGTCTGTCTACATTATCAGTGGAGAGCCGCGTGCGCTTATCTGTCAGCACACCACCAGCAGCGCTGAACACACGTTCAGACAGAACGCTGGCTGCGGGGCATGACAAGATCTCCAAGGCGTAAGTGGCTAGCTCCGGCCATTTATCCAGATTGGAAGCCCAAAAAGAGCAAGGGTCCAGTGACACAGTCGTGGCTTCAATGTTTACTTGGAGATACTCCTGTACCATCGTCTCTAGGCGTTGACTATGTGTCAGACTTCTTGTCTCCTGTGGCCTTGCAAAGGATGGGCTAAAAAAGTGGTGAAATGATTCCGCAAAATTGATGTTACCAGCAGATACTGTGGTTCTGTTACGGTTTGAGTGCTGAACACTTGACGGTCCCACGGTTGGCAAGTTGGAACTGTGAGATTCACTACGTGCACCACTGGTATTTTGTGGAAAAGCACATGTAAGATTCTGCAACAGTCTCTGCTGATACTCCTGCATGCGTGCATCCCTTTCTATGGCAGGAATAATTTCTGCAAATTTACTTTTGTACCGGGGATCTAACAGTGTGGCAACCCAGTAGTCAGGATTATTTCTAATTCTCACAATTCGAGGGTCATGTTGCAGGTAGTGCAGCAAGAAGGCACTCATGTGTGTTGCGCATCCAGGAGCACCAAGTCCCTGTTGTGTTGGTGGCGAGGTAACAATCATGCTTCCTTCCTCTGTCCTCTCCCCCCAACCTCGCACAACAGAAATGTGATCAAGGTCTCCCTCATCTGATGAGTCTTCCATCAGTTCGTCCTCCACTTCTTCCTGGGCTCCTGCACCTTCCTCACTAGTTTGGCTGCTACCATGCGCCCTGGTAAAACCATCTCCCCCACCCTCACATGCCTGCCGCCTTGGTGCTGCCGACCGTCTGGACCTTGCAGATGTTAGCCCTTCCGCATACAACTCTTCCTCCTCTACTTCCTCCACCTCCTCTTCTGCCACCACCTGATTCCGAATTCTGTTTAACATGTGCTCCAGCATGTAAATCACCGGAATAGTCATGCTGATAATGGCATCGTCAGCACTAAACATCTTCGTCGCCATTTCAAAACTGTGCAGAAGGGTGCATAGGTCCCTGATCTGAGACCACTCCTCCAGCGTGATTTGCCCCACCTCTGAATCTCGTTGGCCCAGGCTATACGTCAGAACGTATTGCACCAGGGCTTGTCGGTGCTGCCACAGTCGCTGCAACATGTGCAGAGTTGAATTCCACCGGGTAGGCACATCGCATTTTAGCCGGTGAAGTGGCAGGCCCAACGACTTCTGTAGAGATGTAAGTCGCTGAGCTGCGGGATGCGAACGGCGGAAGTGAGCACACAGCGACCGTGCCCTCTGCAGAAGGCCATCTAGTCTGGGATAGTGGGCTAAAAATTGCTGGACAACCAGGTTCAACACGTGAGCCATACAAGGCACATGTGTGACATTGCCCCGGCGAAGGGCCACACCCAGGTTTGCAGCATTGTCGCACACGGCCTTCCCTGGTTTCAGGTCCAGTGGAGACAACCATTCATGAAATTGGTTCTCCAGAGCTGACCACAACTCCTCAGCTGTGTGACTCACATTTCCCAGACATTTCAATGTAAAAACCGCCTGATGACGTTGAGCCCTACTGCCAGCATAGTAAGGAGGTGTGCAGGATCCCTTCTGCGCAGTTAGAAAGCTTGTGGCATGACCAGACAGGCTTTGGGTGCAGGTGGAGGACCGAGAGGAGGTTGAGGAGGCAGAAGCAGTGGAGGAATTTTGACATAAAGAGGATTGACGCACAACTCGTGGGGACGGCAAGACTTGGACAGCAGCCCCTTGTCCTGCTGTCACCATAGTTACCCAGTGCCCAGTCAGCGACATGTAACGCCCCTGTCCATGCCTACTCATCCAAGTGTCTGTGGTGAAATGCACCCTGTCACACACAGAGTTTCTCAAAGAAGCGGTGATGTTGTGTGCGACATGCTGGTGGAGCGCAGGCACACCTTTCTTTGAGAAGTAGTGCCGACTGGGCATCTGGTACTGGGGCACTGAGACGGACATAAGGTCTCGAAAACCCTCTGTGTCCACCAGGCGGAAAGGCAGCATTTCTGTAGCCAAGAGCTTGCAGATGGTGAAATTCAACCTCTTAGCTTTCTCATGGCTAGGAGGAAATGGTCTTTTACTTGTCCACATCTGAGGGACCGAGGGCTGGCTATTGTGCTTAGACGAGGTTGATAAGGGTGTCCCCGGCAAACTGCCGGTCTGTGAGGAAGATGCAGGTGGACATGTTAGGTTGCCTTGATCCAAAGGTGGTGCTATCGATGTCGGACAGCGCTCAACACCAGCTGGTGTTACCACCTCCAAAGAAAATGATGACCTGCCAATCACGCTGGCTGTTGCGGGTAAAGAGGTGGCAGGTCTGCGCCCCAAAACAGGTGTGACTGCTGTCCCCCCAGTCACAGAGGATAAAGAGGCCGCGGATGCACAAGATATGGCAGACGGTGGTTGGCCCGGCCGGCTAGGCCGCATTGTAGCACACTGAGCTTCCCACTGCAACTTATGCTTCATGACCATGTGCTGGTTCATGCATGAAATACTCAAACTATGTATTTTTTGGCCTCTACTTAGCTTTTGCTGACAAATGTTACAGATAACACGAGTTGGGTCATCTTTATCGATCTGAAAAAATGCCCAGGCTATGCGAGGCTTAGCACCCATGCAACCTGAAGAGCCACCACGACTTGTGGTGGGAGGCAGAGTTGTGTTTGAGGATGCAGTTGTTGACGTGCTTCCAGTACTACGTCTCTGTCCAGGAAGGCGCAACCTGACCTCGTCGTCACTAGCATCTTCCTCCACCTCCTCTGCTGACCTAATCTCTTGGCTGACTGTGGGTTGACAGTAAGTGGGATCTCCAACCTCATCATCATCACCCTGTGCGTTATCACACCCGTCGTCCTCAGAGCCAACCTGTTCCTGCCCTGACAAAAAACTAAAGTTGTCGCTCCAATCAGGTATTTGAGTCTCATCATCGTCTTCCTCATTGTCTCCACCAACAGGAGTTACAGTTTGGGAATGAGGGTCTACATTATGGTCAGAACCTTCTGCGTCTGGTCCTGGATCCGACTCATAAAGATTCTGGGCATCAGTGCAGATCATTTCCTCATCTGGATTCACAGAAGCGCTGGAGTCGACCTCTGATTCCCAGGCTATAGTATGAGTAAACAGCTCTGCAGACTCAACCATCTGTTCTACCTCATATTCAGACGGGCAGCTGGAGATTTGGGAGCTGTGAGGAAGCAAGTGCGATTGGGGTGACACCTTTGAGGACTGGAGTATTTGTGATGTTGAAGTTGAGGTGGAGGAGAGCCCACTTAAAGGAGCACTTGATATCCGTTGAAGCACCTGCTGTTTTTGTGCCTCATCTGGAATTTGTAGCGATTGGCGTGGCCGTAAGAAAGGGATCTTATCACATTGTCCGCTAAAAGAAGTAGACATTTTAGTTTGGCTGGAAGATGGTATTTCTTCTGCAGATGTTACTGTTGCTTTAACACCTACCCCACGGACACAACCTTTTTTCCCCTTCCCAACACGCCTATTCCCCTTTCCACCAGCAGCAGGCCTTTTTCCACTCATTTTGGTGGTTAACTAATTCACAACTCTGGAGTTGTTTGCACAAAAAAACAATGGATGGGAACCGAGCAGAGCTGAGTGGCCAAACTGTGGTATTAGGCCAAAACTATTGGCTGGGTTAGATGCAGAAAAAAATTATATTCAATTTGCAACCTGATGGAGGTCAGTATAGATGAACTAATAGAATGATGCTATGCCCAAAAGATTTTACTTCACTAGGTGCAGTAAAAAAATTGGTATTCTATACACAGGTGGTATATCTTGCAACACAGATAGGATACTCCACTGACTAACACACTCTGCAATAGGCCAAAAAGGATTAGCTTTGCTAGATTCAGCCAAATGCTGTGAAAAAAACTTGCACAGCACTGGCACAGACCTGCCTGGCAAAAACTGATAGGAACTGATGTAACCTAGTCCTGAAAAGGACTCCAATTACAATTAGTCTTTACTCCCACAATCTATCTATTTAAAGCACAGACCTGCCTGATAAAAGTCGTAGGAAATGCTGTAACCTAATCCTTAAAAGGACTGCAATCACAACTATTCCCTACTCCCAAGCTATCTGTAGATTTGTGCGAAAATTGGCTTGAAATTAACAAGGTATAGCGCACACAGCAACAGCGGTGCCGTCTAACACGCAGCTGCAGCAGTGAGAAAATGGTGGCGACGGGGAAAATGGCTTGGTCTTATAGGGCAAGGACATGTGACATACACTGCCAATGACACATGCCCTTGCTTGTGTGAAAAAAAGCACTTCGCTCCGTGTGTGCGCTGCTGATAGGCTGACAGATTGCACCTCCCCACTGCAAATGCGGGAAAGAGAAAAAAAAATGGAGATCTTCATTGTTCCTGCAGAGATCCATCCCCTGCCCCTCCCCCCACCCCGCTGTACACTCAAACTGCGTATTAACATTAATTTTCATCATCATTACTGAGAAAAAATCCAGTTATGATTTTGGTGCACGAACAGTTATCGAACATAACCTCGAACAGCCGAATTTTTCTCAAATTGTTCGTGTTCGCCGAACGGCTCGAACACCGCCCAAAACAGCTCGAATTTGAGATTGGCGAACAGTTCGAGTAGAACAACGCTCATCTCTACTCTTGACAATACCCCATAGATTCAGGTGAGTTTGCTGGACAATCAAGCACAGTGATACTGTTGTTTTTAAACCAGGTATTGGTACTTTTGGCAGTGTGGACAGGTGCCAAGTCTGCTGGAGAATGAAATTTCCATCTCCAAAAAGCTTGTTGGCAGAGGGAAGCATGAAGTGCTCTAAAATTTCCTGGTAGACGGCTGCGCTGACTTTGGTCTTGAAAAAACACAGTAGACCTACACCAGCAGATGACATAGCTCCCCAAACCATCACTGATTGTAGAAACTTCACACTACACCTCAAGTAGCTTGGACTGTGGTCTCTCTTCCTCCAGACAAAGGGACCTTGATTTTCAAATGAAAATTGGAACTCTGGGACCTTCTGGAGTATGTCAATGACTGCCTTCTGGACATCTGTCAAGTCAACAGTCTTCCCCATGATTGTGGAGCCTACTGAAACAGACTAAGGGACTTTTTAAATGCTTAGGAAGCCTTTGCATGTGTTTTTCCATGCACCAAATAGCACACGTTAACTGCACATAGACAGACAGATACTGGCTGATGACCATGTTCTACCTATTGTGTCCCCCCATTTCCATATAGATTGTAAGCTTGTGAGCAGGCCCCTCACTCCTCCTGTAACTGTTGAAATGTGATATATTGTATTGTTTATATTGTCCCTAATTAATGGTAAAGTGCTGCAGAATATGTTGGCGCTATAAATAAAAATTATTATCATTATTTGAATTAACATAATGAGTTAATGACTAATCCAGCTGCATATATTAATAATGGTGAAATCAGGAGTTAGGCAGGCAGAGTTTGTGGACCGTGTACTTAGCAGAATCAGGTCCATTGCACATTCTGTCTGCTGCCGCTGTTACGGATATCCATTGACCTAGATATGAGGGTTAATATTCTTTTTGCTTTTAATCCTTATTTGCTTAAAAAGCAATATAATACATCATTTTAACTGCTCCATTTGCTTGTTAGCAGCATACAGCTAGATTTGGTTAATTTTATTCGCATTGCTGTATTGTGGAAGCAGAGAAACTTGTCCATCATCAGACATGATCTGATATTACTGCCATAATAATACAGACATTTTGTGGGGCATGTCAAATATTATACTCCATTTAAAGTCTGCCAGCTGTGTGTTGTTAAACCTATTCACACTTGGTCGCTGACCAATACCATATTACAAGGCCACTGACTAAAACCCTGGTCAACAGATACCATATTATTGCGGTAATAATTCTGAAATTTTTGGGAGCGTGTCAAATATTATACTCCAATTAAAGTATGGCAGTTGTGTGTTGTTCCAAACTATTCACACTTGGTCGCTGACCAATACCATACTTCAAGGCCACTGCCTAAAACTGTGGTCATCAGACGGGATCACATATTACTGCGCTAATATTCCAGACTTTTTTTTTGGAGCATGCCAGATATTACACATCATTTAAAGTCTGCCAGTTGTGTGTTGTTCAAAATTATTCACACTTGGTCATTAACCATTGCCAATACCATACTGCAAGGCCACTGCCCAAAATCGTGGTCATCAGACGGGATCACATATTACTGTGCTAATAATCCAGGATTTTTTGGGAGCGTGCAAGATGTTACACTCCATTTAAAGTCTGCCAGATGTGTGTTGTTCAAACCTATTCACACTTGGCTGCTGACCAACATCATACTAATAGGCCACTGCCTAAAACCGTGTTCATCAGACGTGATCCCATATTACTGCCATAATAATCGTGACATTTTGGGGAGCGTGCCAGATATTACACTCCATTTAAAGTCTGCTAGTAGGTGTGTTGTTCAAACCTATTCACCCTTAGACGCTGACCAATAGAATATCTTTGAAAAATGTTGTCAGAGTATTATGCCATATTTACGGACTGACAATAAAAAATACAAATTGAAGCTAAAATGGATATTCCTGGAAGACATATTAAGAAAAATTCTTTGCAGGGTCTTGACTTGTATATAAGGCCAAAGAAATAATAATAATAATAAGTTATGGACTGTGGAAGAGATTTATGCAACCAGAATGAACACTCATCTCAAGCTGATGATATCACCTTGCAGCACCTGTCCCTATTGTAAATGCATCTAACAGCAGTATCAATAGGGAATAGAATAGATATGCATTTTTTTTCTGCAGCACGCAGTATAAGGCAATAATACCTTGCAGGATCAGTTTAATACCCTATCCATACTGCAATAGCTCACCTGTAAACAAATTTGAGATAAGACAGGTAATATTCTATAATATAGAATGTATTTGAATTGTCCTTCCTACTATTAAGGAGTGGGTCTCTTATACTGTTATTGCGTATACAGTAATTTCAAGGGCTGCCAAAAATTAGGACGCACTCCAATACACATTTGAAGAGACGTAAAAAAAAAAACCTAGAAAAACACAGCAGGATCTTTAGTATAAAAAACAGACTCACCAATGTAACCTCAATGTAGAACTCCTGCACCTCCTCCTCTTCCCCTTCGGCTTCCATCTCCGAAATGACCACATCAGTCGCAAGCTGGAAGCACTTCAGCACTGCCTCGGGCAAGCAACAACAGGCTGTGCTGAAGATAATATGCTTAGGTGACAAACCACACACCACTGCAGAGTTGTTGAAAGCTGTAACAGAGCAGGCAGATCTGTGTCTCTCACCGCTGAACATACATGGTCGTGTGTGACAATGGCTGGAACCTGGTGGCGGCTCTGAGACTTGGCAACCTCGCACACGTACAATGGCTGGTCCATGTGAGCAGCCACTGCAGCCTTCGAGCCTCAGGTCTGTGAACAGGAAAAATAAGCTGAACTCATCGAGTGGATGAGTCGCTCTAATGTATCACTGGTGCAAGAGAATGGACAAGGAAATATGGTGACCCCCTCCAGGTTGGGTTGGAGAAGCTCCTCCACATGGTTCTGAAATTTTAATTGCCAATATTCCTCAGAAGATATATGAAGATGCATTGATACTCCTCTTTCAGTTTGTTGGAAAGCTGAGAGTTTTGTTTAATGATGACCTTCAGTGGCCTAAACCGTGTCTTTGCTTATGCATGATATTTATCAAAACACATTGCAGATCAGGCCATTGCCCAACTCTGTAGTGATTAAATTCAAGGCATAAATATCTTTGTGTGTTGAAGCACCGAGAAGTGTGAGCTGATGTTGGACAGGCTGCCATTGCTTAAGGAACAAGCTGCATTAGAGGACTTCCAGGGAAAAATGACAGCCAGAGTAGTTGCGGTTTCCCTCTATGCCAGTCCTTTCACTGACCTAAAGAACATTGCTGTGATGAAATACAACTCTCACCGAGAAGCAGCCCTGGAAAAGAAAAATCTGTGTGAAGGTTCCGGAACACTCTATGGCAGCTTTTTTTTTTTTTTTTTTTTTAATACTGTGGACGGGCTACAGCAATCTAAAAGACTTAAAATGCAATCTGGCACCTTGGCAAAGCCCAATTCTGTACTCCCTCTGATATCTAACAAACAGGTCATGCTGGAGAAACTTGCACCTACTGGAACTCAGTGTCTTCAGCTCCTTTGTGAGAAACTAATATTTGGGCAGCCAGTCTGCCAAATAAAATTCCTGAGTTATGGAAATTGTGGATGGCTTCGCTTCTGGCACTGGATGCTAATACCAAACCATGGCTTGACATTCACTGGATATTCCTGGCTAGTTGGAGACAAGCTCATTTCCACAGAAAATGGCCAGTGTCAAGCAATGACAAGGGGATGCCCGGTGGACCACACAATACATGTATGCAATGGGAAATGGAGAGAGAAGGAGGGCCCTAGTGGTAGGGAACAAGGGAAAGGACACCTCCTGACACCAACTTGTGTCAGTCCCTAAGCTCCCCTACCGTCCCAGGACTGGTCCTTTGCCACTATGCATGATCACGTGCCTAAGTCCTCGCTGGCCCTGGACTTAACCTGGCTAGTGCGCAGGCCAGCGAGACACTAGTCTCACCACTACAACAGGACAACACAATGAAGGTAAGACAAACAATGGGAAGATAACAACATAAAATACACATATCTCTCCAACAGAAAACTTCACTGCTGCAATAGCAACGAACACGACAGCTTCTACATAGACTGGTTCCTTCAAAGAGATCAACATAAAATGAACTATAACCGGCTTTGAGCTGATGGATCATATGGCTATTTAAAAGGAGGTGGGAGTGGCACCAACCAACATCAGCTGACTATAGCAAAAGCCTGCCAGCGAGAGACTAACATTAACCCTTGCTGGACCAAAAGGAAAAAACTACATTTAAATGACAGCATAACCAGATTTGCCATGAATCTTCAAATTATTCGTGACAACCAGCAAGCTGTGGAGATGGTGGCCTCTATCATCATGAAGGAGTTTGCTCGTTGTCTAGGAAACTGACCACCACCACTGCTGTCTACCTTGTGAACATTGTGTTAAAGCTTGATTGACCCAGGGCCTGAAATCCTCTGCGTCGGAAAGACATGTTCCGTCCCAGGGTCCGACTGGGTGTCGGCTTCCACAATATTAACCCTATGTACCATCAGTGAGATGTACTGTCCATGGCTACATGCACTGGTCCACATGTCTGTGGTTAGGTAGTCCTTCCCAATAACTGCATTGGTGAGGGTACAGGTACTGTTCTGGGACCCGTGCTTGTATAAGGAGGGGATGGCACACCGGGAAAAATAGTGGCAGTTGGGGACCGAATACCGAGGGACATCTGCCACCATGAGGTTGCGGAAAGCTTCTGCCTCCACAAGCCTAAAAGGCAACATTTCTAGTGCAAGCAGTTGAGAAATGTGGCAGTTTAGTATTGTGGCCTGTGGGTGGCTGCATATTTGCAGTTGCATTCCACGGACTGGGATAGAGACAAATGAACGCTGAGCTGGGACAAGGATGTGGACAAGGTTGCTGACTGTGATGGTTGCAAGTGTGCAACAACAGGTGCAGGGTGGGAGGCATCTTAACCTGCATCATGGATGGAGGCTTGTCATGCACGCACAGCAGGGGAAGAGGCAGTGGTGTCACCTGCAGACACTGTTTCTGGAACCTGGCATTCGGCCAAACTAGTCAAGTGCTTTGCTGTCATGTACCTGAGCATGCTGGTGGTGGTCAGGCTGGTAGTTTTGCTGTTCCTGCTGATGCTGGCATGGCAGATTTTGCAAATGGCCTCTTTGAGGTTAACTGGACAGTCTTTAAAAAAGAGCCAGACTTGGGAAGAGCTAGCAATTGGACTTGCAACTTCCCTGGTATTGGTGTTTTGGGGAACAGTTGCCTGCTTTGTGTCTATGACCACCCCACTGCTTCTTCCTGACTGTTGTGCTGCTAAGCCTCCCTCCCCCTCTGCGCTGCCGTCCTTGCTATGCATGTCATCTTACCAGGTTGGGTCAGTGACTTCATTGTCCACAACCTCGTCTTACACATCCACACTCTGGTCCTCCTCCTGACTTTCTGTTTATTGTGTCTCATCATCATCCACCTTTTGTGACAGTAATTGCACTTTTCTACCATCACCTTCATGTGACCAAGGCTACTGAAATATTTGGGCGTCGCTACATGCGTTCTCTTGTTGCCCCGGTTGAAGCGGACCGAGCGAGAGGCCAGAATCTATAAATGGAAAGATGAAAAAACAGCTCTTTGGAGTGTCCAAGTGTGGGATCAGTTGTCTCTGGGCACTCGGCATGGTGGGAGGAAGGAGGATCAAGGTAAGGAACATGCCAAGTTCAAATAAAAAAAATCTCCAGGATGCACACATTCCTCAAATAAGAAACTACAAAAACAATTGTGCATGCTCTCATTATCTTCTACCTCGACTACTGCAACCTCCTGTTCCGTGGCCTTCCTTCTAACACTCTCGCACCCCTCCAATCTATCCTAAACTCTGCTGCCCGACTAATCCACCTGTCCTCCCGCTATTCCCCTGCCTCTCCTCTCTGTCAATCCCTTCACTGGCTCCTCATTGCCCAGAAACTGCAGTTCAAAACCCTAACCTTGGCATACAAAGCCATCCACAAACTGTCTCCTCCATACATCTGTGGCCTAGTCTCCCAGTACTTGCCTGCACGCAACCGCCAATCCTCACAAAATCTCCTTCTCTACTCCTTTCTTATCTCCACTTCCTTCAATCACAAACAAGATTTCTCCCATGCATCTCCCCTACTCTAGAACTCTCTACCCCAACATATCAGGCTCTCGCCTACCGTGGAAACCTTCAAACGGTGCCTGAAGACCTACCTCTTCTGACAAGCCTACAACCGGCAGTAACCACCACTCCACTATACCGCTGCACGACCAGCTCTACCCTCACTGTATCCTCACCCATCCCTTGAAGACTGTGAGCCCTTGTGGGCAGGGTCCTCTCTCCTCCTGTACCAGTCGCAGTCATGTTTTTGTTCAAGATTATTGTAATTGTTTTTGCTATGTATACCCCTTTTTCATATGTAAAGCGCCATGGAATAAATGGCGCTATAATATTAATAATGTTGTCCAGACTCATGGCACTGAGACTGTACCATGTGGAACACAAGGTGGTGGTGGTGGTGGTTGCAAACTGAATGGAAGCATTATCTATTTTCCTGCTATCCAACCAACAACCTTTTTACACTGGTCTATCTTCAAGAGTGATATTCCGCGACCACCTAGAAAGTGGGACAGGAAGCTAGGTCGACATGATGTGGGTGCTTGTTGTGCTCCCTCAACAGGCAGTTTCATCTTGCCCACAGCCTCGGCCTCTGCATGCACCTTCACCATTATATCCACTTCCACTTCCATTGCAATGCGCCTTGCCCATTTTAAATGGAGTTTAATATTTGTCACGTTGCCAAAAATGTCTGTATTATCACCACAGTAATATACAGTGGGTACGGAAAGTATTCAGACCCCTTTAAATTTTTCACTTTGTTTCATTGCAGCCATTTGGTAAATTATAAAAAAGTTCTTTTTTTTCTCATTAAAGTACACTCTGCGCCCCATCTTCACTGAAAAAAAACAGAAATGTAGAAATTTTTGCAAATTTATTAAAGAATAACTGAAATATCACATGGTCATAAGTATTCAGACCCGTTGCTCAGACACTCATATTTAAGTCACATGCTGTCCATTTCCTTGTGACCTCCTTGAGAATGGTTCTACTCCTTCATTGGAGTCCAGCTGTGTTTAATTATACTGATAGGACTTGATTTGGAAAGGCACACAACTGTCTATATAAGACCTCACAGCTCACAGTGCATGACAGACCAAAATGAGAATCATGAGCCCAAGAATTGCCCAAGGAGCTCAGAGACAGAATTGTGGCAAGGCACAGATCTGGCAAAGGTTAAAAAATAATTTCTGCATTACTCAAGTATCCTAAGAGCACAGTGGCCTCCATAATCCTTAAATGGAAGAAGTTTTGGACCACCAGAAGTCTTCCTAGACCTGGCCGTCCAGCCAAATTGCATAATCGTGGGAGAAGAGCCTTGGTGAGAGAGGTAAACAAGAACTCCAAGATCACTGTGGCTGTGCTCCAGAGATGCAGTAGGGAGATGGGAGAAAGTTCCACAAAGTTAGCTATCACTGCAGCCCTCCAACAATCAGGCCCTTAAGGCAGAGTGGCCCGACGGAAGCCTCTCCTCAGTGCAAGACATATGAAAGCCCGCATAGAGTTTGCGCAAAAACACATGAAGTACTCCCAGACTATGAGAAATAAGATTCTCTGGTCTGATGAGACAAAGATAGAACTTTTTGGTGATAATTCTAAGCGGTATGTGTGGAGAAAACCAGGCGCCAGGCATCACCTTCCCAATACAATCCCAAAAGTGAAATATGGTGGGGGCAGCAACATGCTATGGGGGTGTTTTACAGCTGCAGGGACAGGACGACTGGTTGCATTTAAAGGAAGCATGAATGCGGCAAAGTACAGAGATATCCTGGATGAAAACCTCTTCCAGAGTGCTCTGGACCTCAGACTTGGCCGAAGGTTCAACTTCCAACAAGACAATGACCCTAAACACACAGATAAAATAACAAAGGAGTGGCTGCAGAACAACTCTATGACCATTCTTGACTGGCACAGCCAGGGTCCTGACCTAAACCCAATTAAGCATCCTGAAAATGGCTGTCCACCAATGTTCACTATCCATCCTGATGGAACTGGAGAGGATCTACAAGGAAGAATGGCAGAGGATCCCCAAATCCAGGTGTGAAAAACTTGTTGCATCATTCCCAAGAAGACTCATGGCTGTTCTAGCTCAAAAAGGTGCTTCTACTCAATACTGAGCAAAGGGTCTGAATACTTATGCAAAAGTTTCTACATTTCTGTTTTTTTTTCAGTCAAGATGGGGTGCAGAGTGTACTTTAACGAGAAAAAAAAATGAACTTTTTAGACTTTACCACCAAATGGCAGCAATGAAACAGAGTGAAAAATTCAAAGGGGTCTGAATACTTTCCATACCCACTGTAGGATCACGTCTTCCCCATGCTGTTTCCATGTCATTTCAGCACTGTAGGGATGTGTCTGATCATGACTCACACACCACATGGCCAGATAAGGTAATAAAATGTTAAAATCACATTTACAGGTGAATGTATTTTTCACCGTTGAAAGAAATGCAAATGTGCAAAAACACCTCAAAAATACTACGTGTGAACATAGCCCAAGGTGTGGAGGAGCATTTTTATTTTGTATATTTATTTTGCCTTCTATACAAGTCATTACCCTGGAAAGAATGTTCCTTAACATTTTTTCCAGGAAAATCCATTTGGGCTTCGTTTTTGTATGTTTTATTGTGAGTCCATAAAAGTGGCATAATACTCTGACAACATTGTTCACAGCAGTGACCTGTGAGTCAGAGATGCTTCCAGGTGTCTTCCCCATGCGGTTCCCATGTCATTTCTAGAGATGAGCGTTGTTCTACTCGAACTGTTTGCCAATCTCAAATTCGAGCTGTTTTGTGCGGTGTTCGAGCCGTTCGGCGAACACGAACAATTTGAGAAAAATTCGGCTGTTCGAGGTTATGTTCGATAACTGTTCGTGCACCAAAATCATAACTGGATTTTTTCTCAGTAATGATGAAAATTAATGTTAATACGCAGTTTGAGTGTACAGCGGGGTGGGGGGAGGGGCAGGGGATGGATCTCTGCAGGAACAATGAAGATCTCCATTTTTTTTTCTCTTTCCCGCATTTGCAGTGGGGAGGTGCAATCTGTCAGCCTATCAGCAGCGCACACACGGAGCGAAGTGCTTTTTTTCACACAAGCAAGGGCATGTGTGATTGGCAGTGTATGTCACATGTCCTTGCCCTATAAGACCAAGCCATTTTCCCCGTCGCCACCATTTTCTCACTGCTGCAGCTGCGTGTTAGACGGCACCGCTGTTGCTGTGTGCGCTATACCTTGTTAATTTCAAGCCAATTTTCGCACAAATATACAGATAGCTTGGGAGTAGGGAATAGTTGAGATTGCAGTCCTTTTAAGGACTAGGTTACAGCATTTCCTACGACTTTTATCAGGCAGGTCTGTGCTCTTAAATAGATAGATTGTGGGAGTAAAGACTAATTGTAATTGGAGTCCTTTTCAGGACTAGGTTACATCAGTTCCTATCAGTTTTTGCCAGGCAGGTCTGTGCCAGTGCTGTGCAAGTTTTTTTCACAGCATTTGGCTGAATCTAGCAAAGCTAATCCTTTTTGGCCTATTGCAGAGTGTGTTAGTCAGTGGAGTATCCTATCTGTGTTGCAAGATATACCACCTGTGTATAGAATACCAATTTTTTTACTGCACCTAGTGAAGTAAAATCTTTTGGGCATAGCATCATTCTATTAGTCCATCTATACTGACCTCCATCAGGTTGCAAATTGAATATAATTTTTTTCTGCATCTACCTCTGAAAAAATATTGGGCTTCTAGCTGTGTGTGGGACTTGTTCTATTAATCCATCTATACAGACCTCCATCAGGTTGCAAATTGAATATAATTTTTTTCTGCATCTAACCCAGCCAATAGTTTTGGCCTAATACCACAGTTTGGCCACTCAGCTCTGCTCGGTTCCCATCCATTGTTTTTTTGTGCAAACAACTCCAGAGTTGTGAATTAGTTAACCACCAAAATGAGTGGAAAAAGGCCTGCTGCTGGTGGAAAGGGGAATAGGCGTGTTGGGAAGGGGAAAAAGGTTGTGTCCGTGGGGTAGGTGTTAAAGCAACAGTAACATCTGCAGAAGAAAGACCATCTTGCAGCCAAACTAAAATGTCTACTTCTTTTAGCGGACAATGTGATAAGATCCCTTTCTTACGGCCACGCCAATCGCTACAAATTCCAGATGAGGCACAAAAACAGCAGGTGCTTCAACGGATATCAAGTGCTCCTTTAAGTGGGCTCTCCTCCACATCAACGTCAACATCACAAATACTCCAGTCCTCAAAGGTGTCACCCCAATCGCACTTGCTTCCTCACAGCTCCCAAATCTCCAGCTGCCCGTCTGAGTATGAGGTAGAACAGATGGTTGAGTCTGCAGAGCTGTTTACTCATACTATAGCCTGGGAATCAGAGGTCGACTCCAGCGCTTCTGTGAATCCAGACGAGGAAATGATCTGCACTGATGCCCAGAATCTTTATGAGTCGGATCCAGGACCAGACGCAGAAGGTTCTGACCATAATGTAGACCCTCATTCCCAAACTGTAACTCCTGTTGGTGGAGACAATGAGGAAGACGATGATAAGACTCAAATACCTGATTGGAGCGACAACTTTAGTTTTTTGTCAGGGCAGGAACAGGTTGGCTCTGAGGACGACGGGTGTGATAACGCACAGGGTGATGATGATGAGGTTGGAGATCCCACTTACTGTCAACCCACAGTCAGCCAAGAGATGAGGTCAGCAGAGGAGGTGGAGGAAGATGCTAGTGACGACGAGGTCAGGTTGCGCCTTCCTGGACAGAGACGTAGTACTGGAAGCACGTCAACAACTGCATCCTCAAACACAACTCTGCCTCTCACCACAAGTCGTGGTGGCTCTTCAGGTCGCATGGGTGCTAAGCCTTGCATAGCCTGGGCATTTTTTCAGATCGATAAAGATGACCCAACTCGTGTTATCTGTAACATTTGTCAGCAAAAGCTAAGTAGAGGCCAAAAAATACATAGTTTGAGTACTTCATGCATGAACCGGCACATGGACATGAAGCATAAGTTGCAGTGGGAAGCTCAGTGTGCTACAATGCGGCCTAGCCGGCCGGGCCAACCACCGTCTGCCATATCTTGTGCATGAGCGGCACGGTGGCTCAGTGGTTAGCACTGCAGCCTTGCAGCGCTGGGGTCCTGGGTTCAAATCCCACCAAGGACAAAATCTGCAAGGAGTTTGTATGTTCTCCCTGTGTTTGCGTGGGTTTCCTCCGGGTTCTCCGGTTTCCTCCCACACTCCAAAGACATACTGATAGGGAATTTAGATTGTGAGCCCCGATGGGGACAGCGACGATAATGTATGTAAAGCGCTGCGGAATATGTTAGCGCTATATAAAAATAAAGATTATTATTATTATTATCCGCGGCCTCTTCATCCTCTGTGACTGGGGGGACAGCAGTCACAATTGTTTTGGGGCGCAGACCTGCCACCTCTTTACCCGCAACAGCCAGCGTGATTGGCAGGTCATCATTTTCTTTGGAGGTGGCAAAACCAGCTGGTGTTGAGCGCTGTCCGACATCGATAGCACCACCTTTGGATCAAGGCAACCTAACATGTCCGCCTGCATCTTCCTCACAGACCGGCAGTTTGCCGGGGACACCCTTATCAACCCCGTCTAAGCACAATAGCCAGCCCTCGGTCCCTCAGATGTGGACAAGTAAAAGACCATTTCCTCCTAGCCATGAGAAAGCTAAGAGGTTGAATTTCACCATCTGCAAGCTCTTGGCTACAGAAATGCTGCCTTTCCGCCTGGTGGACACAGAGGATTTTCGAGACCTTATGTCCGTCGCAGTGCCCCAGTACCAGATGCCCAGTCGGCACTACTTCTCAAAGAAAGGTGTGCCTGCGCTCCACCAGCATGTCGCACACAACATCACCGCTTCTTTGAGAAACTCTGTGTGTGACAGGGTGCATTTCACCACAGACACTTGGACGAGTAGGCATGGACAGGGGCGTTACATGTCGCTGACTGGGCACTGGGTAACTATGGTGACAGCAGGACAAGGGGCTGCTGTCCAAGTCTTGCCGTCCCCACGAGTTGTGCGTCAATCCTCTTTATGTCAAAGTTCCTCCACTGCTTCTGCCTCCTCAACCCCCTCTCGGTCCTCCACCTGCACCCAAAGCCTGTCTGGTCATGCCACAAGCTTTCTAACTGCGCAGAAGGGATCCTGCACACCTCCTTACTATGCTGGCAGTAGGGCTCAACGTCATCAGGCGGTTTTTACATTGAAATGTCTGGGAAATGTGAGTCACACAGCTGAGGAGTTGTGGTCAGCTCTGGAGAACCAATTTCATGAATGGTTGTCTCCACTGGACCTGAAACCAGGGAAGGCCGTGTGCAACAATGCTGCAAACCTGGGTGCGGCCCTTCGCCGGGGCAATGTCGCACACGTGCCTTGTATGGTTCACGTGTTGAACCTGGTTGTCCAGCAATTTTTAGCCCACTATCCCAGACTAGATGGCCTTCTGCAGAGGGCACGGTCGCTGTGTGCTCACTTCCGCCGTTCGCATCCTGCAGCTTAGCGACTTACATCTCTACAGAAGTCGTTGGGCCTGCCACTTCACCAGCTAAAATGCGATGTGCCTACCCAGTGGAATTCAACTCTGCACATGTTGCAGCGACTGTGGCAGCACCGACAAGCCCTGGTGCAATACGTTCTGACGTATAGCCTGGGCCAACGAGATTCAGAGGTGGGGCAAATCACGCTGGAGGAGTGGTCTCAGATCAGGGACCTATGCACCCTTCTGCACAGTTTTGAAATGGCGACGAAGATGTTTAGTGCTGACTATGCCATTATCAGCATGACTATTCCGGTGATTTACATGCTGGAGCACATGTTAAACAGAATTCGGAGTCAGGTGGTGGCACAAGAGGAGGTGGAGGAAGTAGAGGAGGAGGAGTTGTATGCGGAAGGGCTAACATCTGCAAGGTCCAGATGGTCGGCAGCACCAAGGCGGCAGGCATGTGAGGGTGGGGGAGATGGTTTTACCAGGGCGCATGGTAGCAGCCAAACTAGTGAGGAAGGTGCAGGAGCCCAGGAAGAAGTGGAGGACGAACTGATGGAAGACTCATCAGATGAGGGAGACCTTGATCACATTTCTGTTGTGCGAGGTTGGGGGGAGAGGACAGAGGAAGGAAGCATGATTGTTACCTCGCCACCAACACAACAGGGACTTGGTGCTCCTGGATGCGCAACACACATGAGTGCCTTCTTGCTGCACTACCTGCAACATGACCCTCGAATTGTGAGAATTAGAAATAATCCTGACTACTGGGTTGCCACACTGTTAGATCCCCGGTACAAAAGTAAATTTGCAGAAATTATTCCTGCCATAGAAAGGGATGCACGCATGCAGGAGTATCAGCAGAGACTGTTGCAGAATCTTACATGTGCTTTTCCACAAAATACCAGTGGTGCACGTAGTGAATCTCACAGTTCCAACTTGCCAACCGTGGGACCGTCAAGTGTTCAGCACTCAAACCGTAACAGAACCACAGTATCTGCTGGTAACATCAATTTTGCGGAATCATTTCACCACTTTTTTAGCCCATCCTTTGCAAGGCCACAGGAGACAAGAAGTCTGACACATAGTCAACGCCTAGAGACGATGGTACAGGAGTATCTCCAAGTAAACATTGAAGCCACGACTGTGTCACTGGACCCTTGCTCTTTTTGGGCTTCCAATCTGGATAAATGGCCGGAGCTAGCCACTTACGCCTTGGAGATCTTGTCATGCCCCGCAGCCAGCGTTCTGTCTGAACGTGTGTTCAGCGCTGCTGGTGGTGTGCTGACAGATAAGAGAACGCGGCTCTCCACTGATAATGTAGACAGACTCACGTTCATAAAGATGAACAAATCATGGATCCGAAACGACTTTTCTACCCCTGTGTCATCCTGGGGAGAGTAAAAGCTTGATGATTGGTTAAAATCACCCTACCAACCGTTTTAAGCTTTCAAATTACTAATCATGTTTATCTGTATCTTGGCTGGAAAATAATTTGGGCTTTGTAGCAGTGTGCAGCACTGATCCTATTAGGCCATCTATACTAAAGCTTCACCAGATTTAAAATTAATAATAATTTTTAGCTGCATCTAGCCCGGAAAATAATTTTGGGGCTCCGAGATGCGCAAGACACATAAGTGCCTTCTTGCTGCACTACCTGCAGCATGACCCTCATATTGTCAGAATTCGAAGTAATCATGACTACTGGGTTGCCACACTCTTAGATCCCCCAAACTTTTCGATCAACCTTTTCATTTTAATAAAGACCAAAAAAATGGTCATTTTTGAAATTATAATCATTAGCAGGTTGTTAGATGTAACATACCTGGCGGCGTCCTTGCATGGTGGTCCATCTCCCACTGTGCAAGAGCGCGCACTTGATCTCCAGTCCAGAATGTCTTTCTGGCTTCCCTCCTTGCTGTCTGTCTGTTTCTGCTGCTTAAGGGCGGCGCCCGATCACTTCCTGCTTTTTGTACCTGCTGTGGGTCACACCCCTTGTGCGTCCTCAGCCTATTGCTGTCTGTCACCTGGTATATAGCTCAGCTGCTCCCATTTATCCCTGCCTGAGCATAGTGTTTCTTTCAGTGTGTGCTTGCACTCTGAAGGTGCCAGGTCCCGTTCTTTGTCTCCTGCCTTGCGGTATCAGTTCCCGTGTCTGAACTGAGTCCTGTCTATCTCTCCTGCCTTGCGGTATCAGTTCCCGTGTCTGTACTGTGTCCTATCTGTGTACCTTAACCTGCAGTCTGTACTCGTTCCTTGCCTGTTCGTTCCGCCTTCCTGGAGGCTGTATTTCCAGGCCAGTCTGAACACGCTCCTTGCCTGTTCGTCCTGCCTCTCTGGGGGCCGTATTCCCAGACCCGCTCCTGTATCCCGCTGCTGTGTCGGTCTCCTCCGTACACTCAGTTCCAGTCTGAACTCTCTCCTATCCTTTACCTGTTTTGAATCTATGTCCGTTCCCTTCCTTTTTCTGCAGAGTCTGAACTCGTACCTAACTCCTGCTCGTTGTCACTGTACTTCCGTTTGTGAGTTTGTGGTCCACTCGCTACTTCTCTGCAAGTACCCTGTGGGTATCTGGTTCTGCCTTTTCCTTCTAGTCTGTTCCGTGTGAACAGAGCCCTGTTCCCACCCCGTCTGCGGTTTTCGCTTTGCTCTGCTCTGTCCGCCGCGTCTGCGGTTTTCGCTTTGCTCTGCTCTGTCCGCCGCATCTGCGGATTTCGCTTTGCTCAGCTCTGTCCGCCGCATCTGCGGTTTTCGCTTTGCTCAGCTCTGTCCGCCGCGTCTGCGGTTTTCGCTTTGCTCAGCTCTGTCCGCCGCGTCTGCGGTTTTCGCTTTGCTCAGCTCTGTTTGCCGCGTCTGCGGTTTCGAATTTGTCTCCCAGTCTGTACTGGACCCTACCCAGCCTGTGCTCTAGTCTGCCTGTTCCTGTATTCCCCGGTGTGGGTCAACAGCCGTGTCCGGAGTCTGACCTGGAGTAGACCCTGGTTCCTCTGCTCGGTTCCTCCCTGGTGCACTGGCGTCGTATGCCGTCGTGCGACCTTGGTCGGATCGGGCAGATACTTAGTTACGCCCCTCCAGGCACTCTCCGGTTCATGGCACAGTGGAATCACTACATAAACACGCACACGCCAGTCAGTCCGGGCGTGTGCATAACATTAGAAACTGAAATCAAACAGTTTTCAACTCAAAACTTTATTCTAGGTGATGTTACATTTTCACATAGGACCCCTTGTTCGAAAGGAGCTTCTGAACTCTCTCGTCCATTGAATTTGTCAGGTTTTGGATGGTTTCTGCTTCAATTGTTTTGCATGAGGACAGAATACCCTCCCCGAGCTGTTGCTTAGATGTGAACTGCCTCCCGCCATCATAGACACTCCTTTTAATGATGCTCCAAAGGTTCTGAATGGGGTAGAGGTCAGGGGAGCATGGGGGTCACACCATAAGTTTGTCCCCTTTTATGCCCATATCAGCCAGAGATGCAGATGTTTTATGTGCAGCATGAGATGGTGCATTATCATGCAGAAAAATGATCTTGCTGTGAAATACACGGTTCTTCTTCTTGAACCATGGCAGGAAGTGCTGTTTGAGAAAATCCACATACATTATGGAGTTCATCTTTAGCGCCTTCAGGGATCCTAAAGGGGCCGACAATCTCTCTCCCCATGATTCCAGCCCAAAACATTACTCCACCTCCTCCTTGTTGGCGCTGTAGCCGTGTTTGCGTGGGGTGTCCATCAACCAGCCATCCTCCACTCCATCCATCTGGACCATCGAGCGCTGCACGGCACTCATCCGTGAACAAAACAGTTTTGAAATCAGTCTTCATGTATTGTTTGGCCCACTGGAGCCGTTTCTGCTTGTGTGAAGTGGATAGAGGAGGTCGACAGGATGGCGTATGCACAGGTGCAAACCTCTGAAGGACCCTGCATCTTGTTGTTCGGGGGACGTTGGAGGCACAAGCAGCTTCAAAAACTTGTCTGCTGCTATGACAAGGCTCTTTCAACCTGACGTAATTGCCTGTAGGAAAGAGTCCTCAATTTGCCCTTATCAGCACGCACACGTGTGTACTGTGAATCAGCTACATACTTCTTGATTGCCAAGACACTTCATCCTGATCATCGCACAATGTTGATTGTAGTCATGCCTTGACCTAAACACTCCACAATTTGTTGCTTCTCAGCAGCCGACACATCCTTTTTCTTTCCCATTTTGGCAGAAAATGTAGGCTGCTTAATAATGTGAGAGAGCCTTCTTAAGTAGTCTTGCCTTTCATTGGACACACCTGCCAAACTAATTAGCACAGGTGTCTGCAATTGCTTACAGTGATATAAAGAGCCCTGACACACATCACCATCAATGAGTTTAACTGACAAACAAACAAATTCTTCCCTTATCACTCCTAAACACTTTTTGCATAATAATTTGGAACGCAGTGTACATGTGCTTTTCCACAAAACACCAGTGGTTCACGTAGTGAATCTTACAGTTCTAACTTGCCAACCGTGGTCTGTATGGAGTTGTTCAATAAAGGGCCCAAAATTAAGATAACATAGATGGGAGAGGTCTCTATGAATAGGAATTCCTAAGTATTTGATACCCTGTGAGGGCCAGGCAAAGGGAAAGTTGGACTGGATGGAATCCTATATGGATTTGGGGAGGGAGACATCGAGGGCCTCAGACTTCGCTGCATTGATTTTAAAATTTGACCATGTAACAAAGTGATCTATTTCAGCCATAACAGCAGGGATGGATATATGTGATTGAGTGATATATACTAGGACATCATCAGCAAATAGAGAGCACTTGTACTCGCTGCCTCCCACCTCAATCCACCTAATATTGGGGTTATGGCGAATTGATGAGAGCAGGTGCTCCGTCACTAGGATGTATAAGAGAGGGGACAGAGGACATCCCTGCCTTGTCCCATTGGTGATTGTGAATAGTGATGAAAATGTTCTGACGCACCCCCTGGGCCTTGGGACACCCGGAGCCGGACCCTTTTTGGTGGATGCTGGTGGTTGTAGTCTTCGTGGCGGCGACCCGGTTCCGTGGCTCAGGGTGGTCAAACCAGTGGCGGAACTATTTATGTGGTTTTGATGTTTAAATGTCCGACTACGCCACCTGTGGATTGCGGTCAGAGTGAACCGCCGCTACAGGGCAGACCGCTGAGGCTGGTGTTGTGGGTGCAGCAGAGCGTAGCATAACTCCCCACGGGAGGAGTATAGCCTCAGGGCAGTGTATGCGGAGGATGGGGGTGATGGTGCAGGGCAGCAGCAGTAACGACACGGAGTCAGTGATGCAGTTCAGGGCCTTTACTCACAGTTCTTATTATCCAGACCACGTCTGCAGGTAACTGCTGCCCACGTCGTACTGTGCTCACCAGGTGAGGGGCTCAGACAACTCCCAGATAACTTTGGAGCGCTTCACAGGACCCCCTTTGTGTGTCCTTTGTCTGGCCTTTCTTACCAACACTTCTGTCCGGCTGCCTCGGGCCTCCTCTTGGTAAACTTGGCGCCAGTTTCCCAGACCCTATGTGGTGCCTTCCTAGCGGGTGTAGCGAGGGGCTGCGCCACATAAAATGTCAGAGCCTCCGGTTTCTAGCTGAGGGTCGTTTCCTGCCTCCACTAGTTCGGGGACCGGTCTCCCCCTTTGGCCTGACCCCTCCACGCAGGTGGATTCGGGCGTGCGGTGGCGACTCGCCCGTCCGCACCCCTGGGATCCCTTCATTCCTCGTTCCTGGAGCCTTCTCCGCTCCTCTTCCTTCCTTCTCCCTCTTGCAGGCCTGGGCCTCTGTTACTAGGCCCGCCTCCGGAGCAGATCTCATGCAGAGCCCCTGCTCCCTGCCTCTTCTGCTCAGACTTCTCTGCACTGAACTAAGATGGTGCCCACCTTTTATACTCCCTTCTCAATGCACCCAGGAACTGCTTCCTCCCTGCTCCTGCACTACAGGGTTCCCCTTCCTCAGTGTTCCCTCCCTCCACTCCAGCCAGGGACAGGGACTGTCGTGCCCATCTCAGGGGCATATTGGTCGCCCTGCCCCACGGCAATGTGGTGTAATGCATGCAGGTGTCGGGTCCTGATCCACACTCCATCCTTACCTGAGAGTGAGATATCACACCTCTGGGTGAGGTGCAATACGTCTGTAGCAACCGAGCCCTCAGGGTGCTACAGTTCCATTTATCTTCAGCCTAGGTGACGTATTGTGATACAGGGCCGTGATTTTAGCTATAAAAGGGTCCCCTAGACCCCTACCCCAAGCTTTTTAAGAGAATCATATATGGCGTGCCAGGAGACTCTATGGAATGCTTTCTCAGCATCCAACGAGAGTATCTACTTACAAATTTTTAACTGCATCTAGCCCAGGAAATACTTTGTGCCTAGTAGCAGTGTCTGCTAGTCAGCGGATTATCCCGGCTGTTAAGCAAGCTACACCACCTGTAGTTTGGACACTTAATTTTTTCAAAGGAAATGCTTCGGGACCACGGGATACTCAGTGAAGAGCATCAGGAGGCACCCCAAGGCATAGGGGCTGGGACTGGCAGTAGGATGCCTTGTGGTGGACAGCCGAGCTCGATCCTTATAAAAGCTTTTTAACTGCAGCAGCTTTAGTGGACGCTACTGGAGCTGGAATTACGCGGCTGCTGGCATGAGACTTGCCCTCCAATAGATCCTTGTAAATGGATTTAAAGTGTATTCATTCAAATTAGAGAGACAATTTAAATTAAAAAGTTTAGAGCTGCCTCCACCACAGGGGGGCTCGCTCGACCCACCAGCGGACAGGCACCAGTATTGGGAGAGGGGGGCTGGCCGTCAGGGTTCACCGCGGCTCTGGCACAAACCCGGCGACACGGAGGTGGCACGGGCAGGAGCGGACTGAACGTGTCGGCTTCTCACTTTTTGGATTTTAGAAGGGCATGACATGCCTATATCTGTGTCTCCCCCTCCTTTTACTCCTCCACCTCTTTTCTTTTCTCATGACTATATGTACTTGTCACTTTTCCATGTGTTAGTTGTGTCTTCTGAGCAGTTTGTCAGCTTTTGGACACCTTTTGAAGGTGTTTTCTATGTGTTTCTATGTGTTTTTGTTTGCCTGCCATTGGTTTTAACGGTGTTCGAAGGTGTTCGACGAACAGTTCGGCGAACACACGGGTGTTCGACGAACCGAACCGAACTCGAACACTACGGGGGTGGCTCAACACTAGTCATTTCAGCACTGTTCCCATCGATTTGGCCAATTTTAAGGCCCCCTTCAGACCTCTGGGTGGGGCCGCTGGAAAAATGCTTGAGTTTCCCATTGACTTACATTGGGCTCATTGCTCGGGTTGTGTACCCGAGCATTACGATTTGCTCGACTCTAGCAACGAGCACCCGAGCATTTTAGTGCTCGCTTATCACTATTTCTAACGCCTAGAGCCTGGGTGAGTTGGTTTTTCTCTACTTCTTTTACACACACTCCAGATATGGATCTCAGGAAGCACCAAGAGTGATTACAGTGCTTTATATAGTGAATGCTGACCCAATAACTGGAAGTGAAAAGCTGCATGGAGAATGTAACTTCATTTGCTCCTCGTAGCTGCAATTCCAATTAAAAAGCCACATAAAATACTGTATAACTTCAGATTGATACTATGTTTGCAGATATTTTTTTTCTGACAGGTTCCTTTTAAGCAGTCATTACCATCATATATCAACTGTGCCTGTCAGTTTTATACCTAATTAGGATATATGTGGCGCCCCTGTGGGTTCAGTCGCCACAGAGGTACTGCATCTCATCCAGAGGTGTGGTATCCTACTCTCAGGTAAGGATGGAGTACTGCCCGGGACCCACACACTTGCATCCATTACACTCCACTTCAGAGGGAAGGGCAAGATTGCTCCTAAGGGAGAGCACAGTCCCTGGTCCCTAGCTGGAGGGTGGAACCATGTAGTGGGTGTGGGTGGAGGAAGTAGTTTAGGGGAGCACTTTAGTATAAGAAAGCAAGGAACCATCTAGAAGGGTTGAGTCCTGCTTAGGAGAGCAGTGGAGGAGGTGCAGGCTCCTGGCTCCAGTACTTGGAGCAGGAGTTGAGAGGAGTGGGGCCTAGTAAGAGAGGCCCAGGAGAGAGAGAGAGAACGGGAGCAGAGGAAAGGCTCCAGAGAACAGAGGGGATCCCAGGGGCACAGGAAGTGCAGGAAGCCACCTGTGCGCCCAAATCTACAAGGACATGGAGGGATCAGGCCGCAGAGGGGACAAGCCCCTAACAAGTGAAGAACTACAAGGCTCAGCTAGATAACTGGAGGCGACTGTACTTTCAAGGTGCAGCTGCTCACAACCGCAACTACATCGCTAAAAAGGTAGCCACAGAGGATTCAGGGGACTGCCGGTTGCCCGCCAAAATCCGAGGTTACCGGCTTGGGACGCTGGTTGCAAGGCGCAGGGCAGAAGGGTGAGAGCCAGCCCAGGAATACGACTGGGGAAGGAACATAGAACGGGGTCCTGTTTAAGTACTCCTGAGATACTTAAGAGATTGCTGAACCCCTTCCTTGGTGAATGCAGGACTACATGGGAGGTTACACACTGGCGCTGGTAACCTGGAGTCTTGAACAACTGTGAGTAAAACCTTGAAGACTGCACCCCACTGTGTCCTAGAATTATTATCTGTGCCATCCCCTGCACTACACTGCACAGCAACATCTACCTCATTAATCATCACTGCACCGCCCTGGAGCTTAGCTCTACCTGTGGAGAGCTGAACCAACTCTGCTGCGTCACCATGAGCTCCAGGGGATCTGCACTGCAGCGGCGGCTCCATATAGCCGCATACCACAGGTGGTGTCACGAACATTAAACTATAAAAACTATAAAGTCCCTTTTTATTGACCGCCCTGGGTCACAGACCGGGTCACTGCCACTGTGACATCCACTGCACTGACCGGCCCGGCACCGAGTACCCCACGGCCCAGGGAGTGCGTCATATACGTGAGGAAAAACTTGTCCACTATATGCAACATTTTATGATTCAAGTCCAAGACCAGTCTGGTGCCTGAACTCGTACATCAGAAGATTGGAAACAATAGTAAATAGTTTATTTAATTAGCCTAGACAAATGCCACTATTGTTAGTATAGATCTGCACATGTAAATTAAATTTCTCTCCTGCCCTACAATACACACACTTATTTCAAGCCTAATATATTACGTGTGGCATTTAGTAAAATGAAATAGAATCACACTACTGGTTGGCGTATGTCCTTGGATAGAGCCATGCTAACAATGATAATCACCCATTGTTCTTTTTCTGGCTAAATGCAGAATAATGGATAACAATAGAGAACAAAAACATTTACATTACAAAGTTACTTAGTGTTCTATCACCTGAGAGAAAAAAAGGCAAGAAAGTGCCGTCTCCCTGCTCTTCAAATATGGGGAGCAAGAGCTGTGTACAGGGCTCAAACATTTGGCCCCTTTACTATAGACCCGGTATAGTTTTTTTGGTATGGAGCAGCTCAGCTTCCATGCACAGTAAGAAAGGTTTCCTAGGACTCCTTGGGTAATGAGAGATGTGGTCCTAGAGGAATGCTTCTAGAGGAGAATATCTCTGTACTGAAGGGTCTGAAGACATATTCCAAGTTTTTTTTTTGAGGCATGTGAAGGTTCAGTTGTGGCCTTATGCACCTATAGAGCAGCCCTATTATGGTTCTGTAGAAAATAGACGCATAATAAGGCTGAGTACATAATCCATAATGCTGCAGGAAATTACACACATTACTAGGAAGTTCTTAATTGAAAAAAAAATGTGAAAAAATGTATATGCTGGTGTGGCCTTCAAGAAAAAAAGGGATGCATGACTTAGTGAAGTTAGTATACTTTGTATTCATAAAATTTCAATATTAATGGCTTACTCCCATAATGGCTTTATTTTTTATAAAGCACAATAAATGCACTTATTGTTAATATACACACAAGGATAAACACACAGCTTATTTCTTCTACCTTTTGTGCCGCTCCTATTCTTATCTGCTAAGATTGCTTTTTCCAGAAGCACTTGCTTCTTCTCAATGTCACAGTCCCCTCCCTCTTTCTGTGTGTGCTCCTGACTAGACCAATCTGTGCCACTTATTATCAAGTTAATCTAACTGTAGAATTCACACCCTGTTTTTGTACAGTACCCAGTTTGACTGATTTTATCTTCTGACATCTATATAAATATACAGCTTCCTGTGTGATTTTGCATCATTGTTAGCTGGTTTCTATCAGAGCTCAACATTCCTGCAATACTCCATAATGGAGCTTGCAACAACTAGGCAGTGCAGAGCTGAGCTGTGTTTGTTGCATGCTGCTGACATAACTGTTAGGCTGCGTGCCCACTATGCGTTTTTCAAGCGTTTTTGCTGCGGAAGGTAAACCAAACAGGAGGTCTGATTTGTCTAGGTGAGAAGCCTCTGACAGGTGGTTTAAGGGGAAATGTTTCCCTTTGTGGAGAGTGCCAAGTCAGCGTAAAGAGACCTGTAGGCCATAAAATTGACCTCTGAAAAATTAAATATGCAAATAGCCTTTTCAGAGAGTAAGATGACTTGAACTCTACAAATGGAGTGTCTGGTTTGGCTTCTTATCCTAAGTCAAGAAAATGTTTTTTAGTCCCAAATTTTTCACTTTCACAAGGCTAGTAGGAAAAACAAGAACTCCACAATTGGATGTGCTATTTCTCCTGAGTACACTGATACTTCATATACAGTTGTAAACTGCTGTATGGGCACACAACAGGCCTTGGAATTATAAGAGCATTATTTGACTTTTGAAGTGCAAATTTGTCTGGAATAGATTGTGGATGTTAAGGTACTAAAACAGCAGAAACCCCAATAAGTGATCTGATTTTAGAAACTATATCCCTCAGAAAAATTCTTCTACGGGTGAAATTACAGTTATATGAAACAGTTTGGGCACCCCTATTAATCTTAAGCTTAATGTTTTATAAAAATTGGTGTTTTTGCAACAGCTATTTCAGTTTGATATATGTAATAACTGTTGGACACAGTAATGTTTCTGCCTTGAAATGAGGTTTATTGTACTAACAGAAAATGTGCAATCTGCATTCAAACAAAATTTGACAGGTGCATAAGTATGGGCACCTCACCAGAAAAGTGACATTAATATTTAGTAGATCCTCCTTTTGCAAAAATAACAGCCTCTAGTCGCTTCCTGTAGCCTTTAATGAGTTCCTGGATCCTGGATGAAGGTATTTTTGACCATTCCTCTTTACAAAACTATTCCAGTTCAGTTAAGTTTGTTGGTCGCCGAGCATGGACAGCCCTCTTCAAATGATCCCACAGATGTTCAATGATATTCAGGTCTGGGGACTGGGATGGCCATTCCAGAACATTGTAATTGCTCCTCTGCATGAATGCCTGAGTAGATTTGGAACGGTGTTTTGGATCATTGTCTTGCTGAAAGATCAATCCCCTGTGTAACTTCAACTTTATCACTGATTCTTGAACATTATTGTCAAGAATCTGCTGATACAGAGTGGAATCCATGCGTCCCTCAACTTTAACAAGATTCCTGGTGCCAGCATTGGCCATACAGCCCAAAAGCATGATGGAACCTCCACCAAATTTTACTGTGGGTAGCAAGTGTTTTTCTTGGAATGCTGTGTTTTTTTGTATGACCAAACAACTCAATCTTGGTTTCATCAGTCCTCAGGACCTTCTTCCAAAAAGAAATTGGCTTCTCCAAATGTGCTTTTGCATACCTCAGCCGACTCTGTTTGTGGCGTGCTTGCAGAAACGGCTTCTTTCGCATCACTCTCCCATACAGCTTCTCCTTGTGCAAAGTGCGTTGTATAGTTGACCGATGCACAGTGACACCATCTGCAGCAAGTTGATGCTGCAGCTCTCTGGAGGTGGTCTGAGGATTGTCCTTGACTGATCTCACCATTCTTCTTCTCTGCCTTTCTGATGTTTTTCTTGGCCTGCCACTTCTGGCCTTAACAAGAACTGTCCCTGTGTTCTTACATTTCCTTACTATGTTCCTCACAGTGGAAACTGACAGGTTAAATCTCTGAGACAGCTTTTTGTATCCTTCCCCTGAACAACTATGTTGAATAATCTTTGTTTTCAGATCATTTGACAGTTGTTTTGAGGAGCCCATGATGCCACTCTTCAGAGGAGATTCAAACAGGAGAACAACTTGCAAGTGGCCACTTTAAGTAGCTTTTCTCATGATTGCATACACCTGGCTATGAAGTTCAAAGCTCAATGAGGTTACAAAACCAAAAAAAGTGCTTTAGTAAGTCAGTAAAAAGTAGGTAGGAGTATTTAAAACATGAAAATGATAAGGGTGCCCATACTTATGCACCTGTCAAATTTTGTTTGAATGCAGATTGCACATTTTCTGTTAGTACATAAACCTCATTTCAAGGCAGAAACATTACTGTGTCGAACAGTTATTACATATATCAAACTGAAATAGCTGCTGCAAAAACACCAATTTTAAGAAAACATTAAGCTTAAGATTAATAGGGGGTGCCCAAACTGTTTCATATAACTGTACCACTTTGGTCCCACAGGTACTTCCCAAAATTTATAACATTGGAATGCATAAAATTACAATTATTTTTTTCCATTAAAATGTTGCACCTCTGTCTCCGAAACTTCTCTCGTGCTGCGCCAGTTCTCTGGAATGCACTAACACAGACGATCCAACGGATACCTGACCCCCACGTCTTCAAGTGCACTTTAAAAATCCATCCCTTTTAAACAAGCCTACCACCTCAACTCCCTAGCTTAACTTTCCCATGTTCCCTCCTTCAAAATATTTTTCATACTCTGCTCCTTCCTATTCATGTGTCTCCACACCCTTCATGCACATGATAAGTGCAATTATCAAGTATCAAGTGCAGTTAACCATACGGGCTGATGACCGGATCATGCAGCTCTATATGAAAATCCCTGTTTATTATTGCCAGAACTGAAATAATAAGCACTTTTTAACTTATTGTGTCCCTATTATTTCCTTGTAGATTGTAAGCTTGCAAGCAGTGACCTCACTCCTAAGGTAACTTTTTAAACTGTCTTTCCTTGTATTGAATTAATTGTCATTACATTTCCCCCCTTAATTGTAAAGTGCTGTGGGATATGTAGGCGATATCTAACTAAAAACTATTATTATTATAGAATTCATGGAGCGATAAGAGAAGTAGAGATAAAGGTGATATCCAGGACTTTAAAAAAAAAAAGTGCCTAAGCACTAACAGGCAGGTAGTTGTTACCTACCTGTCTGTTGTGCCTGGTGCCGTTCTCCATCGGCACAGAGCGGCCACAGAATTCCGCTGATGTCACGTCAACAGAGCGGCATTTTGTCTTCCTGTTGACAGGGCAGGACTACTCCTGTCATGCTGATTGTGATTGACAGTCGGCTCTCTGCAGCCTAATTGGGGGAAGCCGGCTGTCAATCAGCATGACACCAGTAGTCCCGCCCTGTCAACAGGAAGAGAAATTGCTGCTCTGACAGGGAGCGGCTGAATCTCCGGCAGGAGCGATCAATGACCGGCGCTGGGTACAAAAGACAGGTAGTGGCCTCTGTTAGCAACCACATGTCTTTTTTTTTTTTTTTTAAAGTCCCTGATATCCCCTTTAATGATGGATTAAAATGAACAAAAGAATGGGAGGAGAGCACATTCGGCAAAGTAATACTTTTGGTTCTTACCGCAACAGTTGCTCTTCTAGCCCTTCCTGTCCAAAGTCCGGTGTGTGTTAATTCCATCCTAAAATTTTTCCTCCAGTTATTGTTATGTCTTTGGCAAAGTAGTTGTGTTATTCCCTCTATAAGCTGACCAAAGAGAGTAAGAATGCCTAGAGATGTTCTAAGTATGTGGTAAGAAATTGATTAAGGTGTATATACAAATAGTGGATGATCACTTGTAGTCCGACCAAGAGTATAGTGCAGAAATGTAACTAGTCTGATGGAAAGGAGTGTTTTATTTGAGGAATTTATTGAGGTTTCCTGTCATATGATAAAAAAGAAAGTGGTTGATTATTTTTATGCTTTTGTCTTTTGCAAATGATGTGTGATAGTCTGTGATGAATGTATTATATACTTATGCTTGCTTACTTATAATTGTTATGACATGATTTTCAAGTAATATATGTATCTGAGCTGAAGTTTCATGAAATTAAAAAATTGAACACTATTATTAGTGTTGAGCGAGCATGCTCTACACTGCTCGGTACTCGCCCGAGCATCACGCTACTCGGGATGTTCGGCGAGCACCGAGCATTTCCGGGTTACTCGGGCGGGAGTTCGGGTCTCCGCCCTGCATGCTTGGCGCTCTTTACAGAGCCAATGAACATGCAGGGATTGCCAGCCAGTCACTGTAATGCTGCAGCCATGTTGTTTGTGGGCATTACAGTGATTGGCTGGCCACACAGCGTCACCTCGAGTATTTAAAACCGGGCGCCGCCATCTTGGACACAGTCGCTCCAGATCAGACAGTGTAGGGACAGCGCTGCTGATTTAGGGAGAGATATAAACTGCGAAATAGTTAGTGTAGAGTCTGTAAAGGCTGCCAGATCAAACAAACAGTCCTTCTCAGGACTAATATCCATCCCAGATATCAGGCAGGCAGGCAGGCAGGGTGTATAGGAGATGCAGTGGTTATACCAGCTAACGCTGCATTACAGTCCTGTGTGCTCCTGTTGCTGAAATTGCTGGACTTAGCACCAGGTGTCGGGGGCCAGGAGAAATCCTTTTTTTTTCATCTAAATCCTCCTTTTTTTTTCCTCCTTCACACTGTACAAATACCCGTCTTATTAACCTTTTTGGTGTCCGCCCCCCCCCCCCCCCTCCCAAAAAAAAAAGTGTCTCTGATTTTTCAGACACAAATATATCTGTTGAAAATAGTGTGGGGTAGGTCAGAGAAATAGAAGTGTGGTTTTGCAGTTCCATGGGCCATTTGTATCTAAAAAAAACAGTTTGAGTGTGTCGCTCACTGTTCAGCCGCAAATATATACATTTAAAAAAGTCTGGTATACACCAGTAAATTATAACTGTGGTTTTGCGGTTCCATGGTAAAAAATCTCTATTATTCAGCTTTTGGTATTTTTTCCGTAAAGAAAAACAGTAATAGTGTCTCCCTGATTGTTCAGATTGTTTAAAAGAGTCGGGTGTAGGCCAGAGAAATAGAACTGTGGTTTTCCTCTTCCACGGTTCTAATCTACTTTTTATTACCCTTTTTCCATTGATAGTGCGAGTGTAAGCTATTTTACTTCCTTTACAATGGGCAAGGCGCGTGGCAAGGGACGTGGAACTGGACGTTCTGGTGATGGTGCGTGCAGAGGACCGGGCCGTGGCCAAGGTGAAAATGTGCCACAACCAACAGCCACATCTTCTCGCTCCCACTTCTTGACAGAATTACTAGGGAAGCACAGAACACCACCAGTATTGCGAACTGATCAGTGTGAACAGGTTATTAATTGGATAGCAGAAAATGCTTCCAGTTACCTGGGCACCACCACCTCCGGCCTGTCTTAGTAGCCGTGAGTCTCGACCGCATACTCCTCCTCACCCTGATGCTCCTTCCTCCCACCATGCCGAGTGTCGTCAGACAGCAACTGATCCCACACTTGGACACTCTGAAGAGCTGTTCACTGGTCCATTTCCAGATTTGTGCCCCTCGCCTGCTCCGCTTGAAGTGGTGGAAGAGGAGATCCCATGTAGTGATGCCCAAATATTTGAACAGCCACGGCCACAGGAAGTTGACGCTGGCAATTTGTCACAAGAGGTGGACGATGACGAGACACAATTGCCAGGAAGTGAGGAGGAGGATCGTGGTGCGCAAGTGGAAGAGGAGGAGGTGGTGGATGATCTAGTAACTGACCCAATGTGGCAGGAGGACATGCAGAGCGAGGCCAGCAGCACACTGGGTGAGGGAGGCAGAGTAACCCAACAGGCAGGAAGAAGCAGTGTGGTGGCCGCACACAAGGCAGGCAACAGCTCCTCGTAACACCAACACGAGGGAAGTTGCCAGTACAAGCGGTATGTCTTCCAGAGTCTGGAATTTTTTTTAAAGACTCTGCTGATAACCCCAAAAAGGCCATTTGTACCACCTGCCATGCCAGCATCAGCAGGGGTGACAAAACTACCAGCCTGACCACCACCAGCATGATTAGGCACATGGCAGCAAAGCACCCGACTTTGTGGGGTGAACCCAAGGGTCCACGACCAGTGTCAGCGGGTGTCACCACTGCTTCTTCCGCTGTTGTGCGTGCAATAGAACCCCCTGTTGTGTGTGCAAGGCAATCCTCTGTCCATACTGCATGCAAAGATTCCCCCTCCTCTCAGTCTTCACTTGTTATGGCAGTTTCTCAAGAAACAGCATCAACGGCCACGTCCCACTGCAGCGTTCAATTGTCCATATCCCAGACCCTTGAACGAAAGCGGAAATCCGCAGCTAACGCACCAGAGGCCACAGTCCTAAATTCGCACATTTCATGACTGCTTGCATTGGAAATGCTGCCTTTTAGGCTTGTGGAGACGGAATCCTTCCGCAACCTTATGGCGGTGGCCATCCCTCGGTACCCGTGCCCTCAACAACGCAGTTACTGGGAGAGTCCACCTGACAACGGACACGTGGACAAGTGCTTGTGGCCAGGGACGGTACATCTCCCTGACGGCACACTGGGTAAACATAATGTAAGCCGGGACCCAGTCGGACCTTGGGACGGAACACATCCTCCCCACACCGAGGATTGCAGGCCCTATGTCAGTCAGAGTTGCCCTCACAGTGTACAGCTCCTGCGCATCATCATCCTCCTCCTCCTCATGTTCAGCCTCCATCTCAGATATCAACACATCAGTTACAAGCTGGAAGCACTGCAGTACTGCCTCCGCCAAGCAGCAACAGGCTGTGCTGAAACTCATAAGCTTAGGTGAGAAACCTCACACTGCTTGTGAGTTGTGGACAGCTGTGAAAGAGCAGGCAGATCTGTGGTTGAGACCGCTGAACCTACATCCACGCATGGTCGTGTGTGACAAGGCCGTAGCCTGGTGGCGGCTCTGAGGCGAGGCGAGATCACACATGCCTGGCTCATGTGCTTAACCTCGTGGTTCAGTGGTTTCTTAAATCGTACCGCGAGTTGCCAGATCTGGTCGTGAAAGTACGCCGCCTGTCAGCTCATTTTCGCAAGTCGGCTACAGCTTCCGCCGCCCTTGCTGTGTTGCAGCAGCGTTTGCAGCTTCCGGCACACCGACTGGTGTGTGATGTCCCCACACGTTGGAACTCTACCCTCCACATGTTGCAAAGGATTTGTGAGCAGAAGAGAGCAGTTGTGGAGTACCAGCTGCAACAAGGCCATCGATATTCAGGTCAGACTCCACACATAAGACCTCAGGAGTGGACCTGGATGTCTGACATATGTACCATCTTGACAAACTTTGAGGAGTCCACCCAGATGGTGAGTGGCGAAGACGCCATCATTAGTGTCAGCATCCCATTTGTCTGTCTTTTGCAACGCTCTCTGCAGAGAATTAAAGAGGAGGCATTGCAGCCAGAGTATGATGAGATGGATCAAGAAGCTGTAGCGGTTGATTACACACAGCCCAGCCTCATCTCATCCCAACGTGCACTGGGGGACAATGAGGGAGAGGACGAGGAGGAGGAGGAGGAAGAACAGGAGCTTGTATCATGCGCTGTAGACGGTAGTACCTGTACAACTGTCATACCGTCGGTTCAGCGTGGGTGGCCTGAGGACAGGGGGGAGGAGGAGGAGGAGAGCATGGTCAGTCGTCATCTTGGTGAGGACACGGAAGTCTTGCCCATTACCAGTCTGGCACGCATGGCTGACTTTATGTTACGCTGCCTTAACCGTGACCCTCGAGTTGTCAAAATGTTGGGTGACAGTCATTACTGGTTGGTGACACTTGTAGACCCCCGCTACAAGGAGAACTTTCACTCTCTTATTCCTGAGGTGGAGAGGTCTACAAAAATGGGGCAGTACCAGAAGGCCCTTGCTGCAGAACTCTTAAAAAAATTCCCATCTGAACACTCTAGCGGCAGAGGTCACAGTTCTTTGCGCAACCAAGGCATACAGGCGAGAGAGACGCAACTCCAATCCAGCAGGGGAACACTGTCAATGTTCTGGGACAGTTTTCTGGGACCCGCCCAGCTTACAGGCCCTGAGGTGCGAGGTACTCTCACAAGGAGTGGAAAGTTTCAAAAGATGGTGAGGGAGTACCTTGCCGACCGTACCAGTGTCCTCGGTGATTCCTCTGTGCCTTTTAATTATTGGGTATCCAAGCTGGACACTTGGAATGAACTCGCTCTGTACGCTTTGGAGGTCCTGGCATGCCCTGCCGCTAGCGTGTTATCGGAGCGTGTTTTTAGTGCCGCTGGGGGAATTATAACTGATAAGCGCACTCGCCTGTCAACGGACAATACTGACAAGCTGACCCTTATCAAAATGAACAAGGGCTGGATTGGGCCAGACTTCTCATCACCACCAAATGACAGCAGAGTAACAAAGTCAAATCCACTGTGTTATTTTGTGAGGTGTAATACCTTGCACCGCTTCACACCCACACATGGGTATACGCTTCTTCATTTTGGCTGTTTTTTGCTCTTTTTCCTTATCCTCAGCCTCCACCACCACTATACTACCAGGGTGACTGTGGTCCGTGTTGACAGCAGTGCAAGTTCCTCCGTCCTAATTTTTAGCAGCTTTTGCTTGGAAGGCAAAGGCAAAGACTATGGGAGACCCACTCCCCAATTATGGAAATAAAGTTTTTAATATGCTGTACTGCATGGCTCTTGTAAGGGGCATTAAAATGGTCTTGTTAAGTTACTGTGACCTCCACGTCTCTTCCACAGGGCATTGATATTGTCTTTTTAATCCACTGCAACCTCCTCCACTCTTCCAAGGGGCATTAAAACCGTCTTGTTAAGCTATTGCGACCTCCACGTCTCTTCCAAGGGGCATTAGAACTGTCTTGTTAAGCTATTGGGACCGCTACGTCTCTTCCACGGGGCATTGATTTTGTCTTTTTAATCCACTGCGACCTCCACCACTTTTCCAAGGGGCATTGATATTGTCTTTTTATTCCACTGCGACCTCCACCACTCTTCCAAGGGGCATTGATATTGTCTTTTTCTTGCAGTGCGACCTACACCACTCTTCCAAGGGGCATTAAAACAGTCTTGTTAAGCTACTGTGACCTCCATGTCTCTTCCACGGGGCATTGATATTGTCTTTTTATTCCACTGCGACCTCCACTAGAGATGAGCGGTGTTCGACTCGAACTGTTCGCCAATCTCAAATTCGAGCTGTTTTGGGCGGTGTTTGAGCCGCTCGGCGAACACGAACAATTTGAAAAAAATTCGGCTGTTCGAGGTTATGTTCCATAACTGTTCGTGCACTAAATCATAACTGGATTTTTTCTCAGTAATGCTGAAAATTAATGTTAATACGCAGTTTGAGTGTATTGCGGGGCGGGGGGAGGGGAAGGGGATGGATCTCTGCAGGAATAATGAAGATCTCCATTTTTTTTTTCTCTTTCCCACATTTACAGTGGGGAGGTGCAATCTGTCAGCCAATCAGCAGCGCACACACGGAGCGAACTGCTTTTTTTCACACAAGCAAGGGCATGTGTCATTGGCAGTGTATGTCACATGTCCTTGCCCTATAAGACCCAGCCATTTTCCCTGTCGCCACCATTTTCTCATTGCTGCAGCTGCGTGTTAGATGGCACCGCTGTTGCTGTGTGCGCTATACTTTGTTAATTTCAAGCCAATTTTTCACACCAATCTACAGATAGCTTGGGAGTAGGGAATATTTGTGATTGCAGTCATTTTAAGGATTGGGTTACATCATTTCCTATGACTTTTATCACGCAGGTCTGTGCTCTTAAATAGATAGGTTGGGAGTAAAGACTAATTGTAATTGCAGTCCTTTTCAGGGCTAGGTTACATTAGTTCCTATCACTTTTTGCCAGGCAGGTCTGTGCCAGTGCTGTGCATGTTTATTTCACAACATTTGGCTAAATCTAGCAAAGCAAATCCTTTTTGTCCTCTTGAAGTGTGTGTTAGTCAGTGGAGTAGCCTGTGTTGCAAGCTACACCACCTGTGTATAGAATACAAATTTTTTTACTGCACCTAGTGAAGAAAAACCTTCTGGGCATATCATCATTCTATTATTCCATCTATACTAACCTCTACCAGGTTGCAAATTCAATATAATATTTTTCTGCATCTAGCTCTGAAAAAATATTTCGGCTTGTAGCAGTGTGTGGGACTTGTTCTATTAGTCCATCTACAGTCATGGCCAAAAGTATTGAGAATGAGACAAATAGTAATTTTTCCAAAGTTTACTGCTTCATTTTTTGTAATGGCAATTTGCATATACTCCTGAATGTCAAAGAGTGATCAGCTTAACAGCAATTACTGTACTTGCATAGTCAATATTTGCCCAGAAAATGAACTTTAACCCCCAAAACACATTTCAACATCATTGCAGTCCTGCCTTAAAAGGAGCAGCTAACATCGTTTTAGTGATTGATCCATTAACACAGGTGTGAGTGTTGATGAGGACAGGGCTGGCGATCAATCAGTCATGATTAAGTAACAATGACATCACTGGACACTTTAAAAGGAGGCTGGTTCTTGGTATCATTGTTTCTCTTCAGTTAACCATTGTCATCTCTAAAGAAACACGTGCAGCCATCATTGCACTGCACAAAAATGGCCTAACAGGGAAGAGTATCGCAGCTACAAAGATTGCACCTCTGTCAACAATCTATGGCATCATCAAGAACTTCAAGGAGAGAGCTTCCATTGTTGTCTAAAAGGCTCCAGGGCTCCCAAGAAAGACCAGCAAGCACCAGGACCGTATCTTAAAACTGTTTCAGCTGCGGGATCGGACTACCAGCAGTGCCAAGCTTGCTCAGGAATGGCAGCAGGCTGGTGTGAGTGCTTCTGCACACACTGTGAGGCGGAGACTCTTTGAGCAAGGGCTGGTTTCAAGGAGGGCAGCAAAGAAGCCACTTCTCTCCACAAAAAACATCAGGGGCCGACTGATATTCTGAAAAAGGTACAGGGAGTGGACTGCTGAGGACTGGGGCAAAGTCATTTTCTCTGATGAATCCCCTTTTCGATTGTTTGGGACATCTGGAAAACAGCTTATTCGGAGAAGAAGAGGTGAGCGCTACCACCAGTCTTGTCTCATGCCAACTGTAAAGCATCCTGAAACCATTCATGTGTGAGGTTGCTTCTCAGCCAAGGGAATTGGCTCACTCACATTCTTGCCTAAAAACACAGCCATGAATAAAGAATGGTACCAGAATGTCCTCCAAGAGCAACTTCTCCCAACCGTCCAAGAGCAGTTTGGCGCCCAACAATGCTTTTTCCAGCATGATGGACCACCTTGCCATAAAGCAAAGGTGATAACTAAATGGCTCATGGAACAAAACAGAGATTTTGGGTCCATGGCCTGGAAACTCCCCAGATCTTAATCCCATTGAGAACTTGTGGTCAATCATCAAGAGACGGGTGGACAAACAAAAACCAACAAATTCTGGCAAAATGCAAGCATTGATTATGCAAGAATGGACTGCTATCAGTCAGGATTTGGTCCAAAAGTTGATTGAGGGCATGCCAGGGAGAATTACAGAGGTCTTCAAGAAGGGGCAACACTGCAAATATTGACTTGCTGCATTAACTCATTCTAACTGTCAATATAACCTATTGGTACTCATAATATGATTGATGTTTTTATCACATACAGAAATATAATTGCAGACAAACACTAATAAAAACCAGAGGCCAGCAGATCATGTGAAAATATAATTTTGGTGTTATTCTCAAAACTTTTGGCCATGACTGTATACTAACTCCACCAGGTTGCAAATTCAATATAATTTTTATCTGCATCTAGCTCTGATAAAATATTTCGGCTTGTAGCAGTGTGTGTGACTTGTTCTATTAGTCCATCTATACTAACCTCCACCAGGTTGCAAATTCAATATAATTTTTATCTGCATCTACCTCTGAAAAAATATTTGGGCTTGTAACAGTGTGTGGTACTCATTGTATTAGGCCATCTATACCAAGCTCCACAAGCTTGGAAATTAATAATAATTTTTAGCTGCATCTAGCCCTGAAAATAATTTTTCTTCCCAATAGTGGTAGCAATAGAAATATATGGAGCACGCGCCTGGCTAACAAAAATATACACTTCATAACAAAAAAACACCTGCCTAGCGCACTGCATTAATAAGATGGCATCATCGTCTCTCCCAGTGCTAGGCCTACTACGCTGGCGAGCATTCCTGTGCCTAAAACACAATGTATGGGTCCGCGCTAGCCACGATGCTGAGGGGCCTAAAGCTGCTGCTAACGCTTTATCACAATTCAATTGGCAGATTTTCACAGAGCTCTTCCCCAACGCCCACCCATCGGGCAACAGTTGCCCACCCTCCCTATGGGATCTAGTGGCGAATAATTAATGCCATTAATCAGAGCGTCAGTTGCCCCGTCGACGTGGTAAGCATACGGTAAGGCATGGGAAGAGTGGACTTGACTAGTAGCAGGCAGATGGGTTGACCAATGTGAACAAGCCAGATCACAAGTCACCATAGAATTTCTCCACCAGCTAATGATGAGGGGCATATCAGGGGCGTCAGCGCATCGGTGTCTGACCGGAGTAGCATTTCACTTCCAACTACTGAATTAGGGAGATGTGACAAAGATTCTTCATCAGACAATCCATAAAAGGGTGGAAAAGGGTCTGCCAAGTCAGGAATGTAGACGTCCCGTCCCGTGTCACTAAAACTGATTTCTCACATTATATCCCTAACACCATTAACATGACACTCACAAATTGAAGCAACACTACTGTCTACTGCATTTGCGATCGCCTTCTTCGGGGCGCTATGCATAAGCGAATTAGTCCCTCAATCCAAAATTACCACCAGTGGAGGTTTATTACACCAGGACGTAGTCATAGCCAATAATGCAATACGTCTAGCAAGAGCAGGACTGTCAGAAACGGAAGTTCAGTGGATAGGGAGATGGCGATCCACGTGTTTGGCGAGATACATAAGACTGGACTTGTTATCCTAATGTGGTTTGTTTCTTTTACAGGTGACGCTAAGCCAACAGTGTGGGTGATAGGACACTCGTTTATATATGGGGAAGAAAAAAGGGCGAAAGTCCGCCCAGGCGGGAGGAAATTAGAGTTTCATAACACATATTTCAACTGGATAGGTATTAGAGGCCTGCTATGGCCACAGGTACTAATGGAGGTAATCAAGGTAGGGAGAGAGGCAAGAGGTCTGATCATCTTAGTTATACAGGCCGAGGGAAACAACCTAGGTCATCATAAGAGCACATAACTAATGGCAATAATGAAACTAGACACTGAGCGCTTCAGAGAATTTTTCACAAAACTAACTATAGTATGGTCAGAGATTGTGCTGATAGCAGTATGGCAAGGTGCGCGAGACATCACGGCCATCGAACGGACAAGGCGGGTAATAAATATTCGGATGGCAAAATTTAGAAGAGACAGAGGCGGTGTAGTGATACGACTCAGACATCTGGAAGGAGATAAAGCAGGCCTCATATGGCCCGACGGTGTTCACTTAATGGATATTGGACTGGACATATTCTTGTCAGGACTGCAGGACGGAGTGGAACAAGCTTTAAGAGTGATGGGTGGGGGTCAGAGTCCTGCATACGAGTACGCAGGATCCTCCGTGGCCTGGAAATAGAAAGGACATGTTGGAGAGTTACACTTGTTGGCCAACTTGCCGGAGTGGAGACCCAGGGCATGCTGCAACAAACTGAATTATTTTAGAAATAAAATGCCTTTCTAATGGAATGAGTATAAAGAGTTAATAAAGCTGTGACCGATCCTCACCCATCCAGTTGTAAGAGTTACATTTTTGTATTGTCAAGGAAAGGGGGGCGGTAGGGGGGCTGAGCGTCTGGGTTTGGTTGGGGGTCCCCACAGTCTGACTAGGCTAGATGCATTTAAAAATTCTTAATAGATACGCAGGCTGTGCAGCTTGCTTCGCAGCTGGGCTACTACGCCCAAAGAATTGCCTAATCTAGATGCAGCTAAAAATTCTACGCTGACTAGCAGACACTGAAGCTTTGGAGCAGACCTCTGAGTAGACAGCTCTTCAGACTCAACCATCTGTGTTACCCCAAGCCATAGTGTATGTAGTTTCTTACAGTTAAAAGGGGGGGGGGAGCGACCCAACCCACCTGAAATTGACTATGCCAACGTCACGTAAGACACAGCAAGGGGACTCCAAAAAGAGTCTCCATTTTTTCCCAAAATTGTGGCACAGACACCACTTAACCCTAGATCGCATACCTGTGGCCTCGCAGGCCCACCCTGTTAATTGTTTCCTATTTTCTGCAAGATTACTTTAGTTAGAATTTTGAAAGTCTAGGTATTCTTCATGTATATAGTTTTTTGTCGTTTGAGTTTGAGTTATTCCATGTTATTTGCACAGGGGCCTAAAAGGCCCCAGGTATGTGAAAGTGTAGATTTTTATGGTCATGCTTTCTAGGGTTAAGTGGCATCAATTGCCCCACAGTTGCTTAAAACGGTTGGTGAGGTGATTTTACAAAATCCTCAAGCTTTCAGTCTCCCCAGGATGACACAGGGGTAGAAAAGTCTTTGCGAATCCAAGATTTCTTCATCTTTATGAACGTGAGTCTGTCTATATTCTCAGTGGACAGCCGCGTGCGCTTATCTGTCAGCACACCACCAGCAGCGCTGAACACACATTCAGAGAGAACGCTGGCTGCAGGGCATGACAAGATCTCCAAGGCGTGAGTGGTGAGCTCCGGCCATTTTTCCAGATTGGAATCCCAAAAAGAGCAAGGGTCCAGTGACACAGTCATGGCTTCGATGTTCACTTGGAGATACTCCTGTACCATCCTCTCTAGGCGTTGACTATGTGTCAGACTTCTTGTCTCCTGTGGCCTTGCAAAGGATGGGCTAAAAAAGAGGTGAAACGATTCCACAAAATTGCTGTTACCAGCAGATACTTGCGCATCCAGGAGGACCAAGTCCTTGTTTTTGTGTTGGTAGCGAGGTAAGAATCATGCTTCCTTCCTCTGCCCTCTCCCCCCAACCTCGCACAACAGAAATGTGATCAAGGTCTCCCTCATCTGATGAGTCTTCCATGCCCATCGCCAGTTCGTCCTCCACTTCTTCCTCGGCTCCTGCACCTTCCTCAACAGTTTGGCTGCTACCATGTGCCCTGGTTAATCCCTCTCCCCCACCCTCCCATGCCTGCCGCCTTGGTACTGCCGACCGTCTGGACCTTGAAGATGTTATCCCTTCTGCATACGACTCCTCCTCTACTTCCTCCACCTCCTCTTGTCCCACCACCTGACTCTGAATTCTGTTTAATGTGTGCTCCAGCATGTAAATCACCGGAATAGTCATGCTGATAATGGCATCGTCGTCAGCACTAAACATCTTCGTCGCCATTTCAAAACTGTGCAGAAGGGTGTGTGGCGCCCCTGAGGGTTCAGTCGCCACAGAGTTACTGCATCTCACCCAGAGGTGTGGTACCTCACCCTCAGGTAAGGAAGGAGTATGGCTCGGGACCCTAACACCTGCATCCAACACATACCCGCAGTGGGGGTAGGGTGAGATTGCTCCTAAGGGAGAGCACAGTCGCAGGTCCCTAGCTGGCGGGAGGGTCCTTTGTAGTGGGTGCTTAGGGGAGCAGCTTAGGGGAGCACATGACAGGGAGAGTATAAATAGGAAGCCATCTTAGAAAGAGCAAGCCAGTCAGAGGAGAAGTAACAGGAGAAGAGGCTCTGCATGAGCTCTGCTCCGGAGGCGGGCCTAGCCTGGGAGGCCCAGGACTGAAGGAGAGAAGAGAGGAGTGGGAGCAGCAAGGCTCCAGGAACTGAAGGGACCCTAGGGGTTCGGGCCGTGCAAAAGGCCACCCGTACGCCCGCTGCTACCAGAAGGTAGAGGAGTCAGGCCAGATAAGGGGAACCGGTCCCTCAGCTAGCGGAGAAACAGCAAGGCTCAACTAGAAACCGGAGGCTGCAGCATTTCAAGTACTGCAGGCCAAAGTCCACACCAGTCTCACTAAGAAGGTAGCCACATAGGACACAGGGGACGGAACACGCGTCGCCCACCAAGGCCCGAGGATCCCGGATAGAAGTGTCACTGGGTGTGAGGTGCAGGTAGAAGGCCAGAGAAAGGACACACAGAAGGGGGTCCTGCTAAGTACTCTGGAGCTATCTGGGGGTGGACTGAGCCCCTCACTGAGTACGCACAGCATGACGGGGGAGATTGCTCTGGTACTTGTAATCTGGACTGCAACAACTGTGAGGAAAGATCTTGGGACTGCATCACACGGACTCTGTGTTCATTACTGACTCCCTGCACTACAACCACCATCATCCACCCACACTTCCCTGAAGCTACACTCTTCCTGTGGGGAGTAATAATACCATTGCTGCAAAACCACCAACTTCAGAGGAGTGTTCCGCAGCGGCGGCCTCTTTGGCCGCACTCCACAGGTGGCGTAGTCGGACATTATAAAACCCATATATACAAATTACCCTTGGATTGACCGCCCTGGGTCACAGACCGGGTCACCGCCACAGTGACTACAACCCCCAGCGTCTACCGGCCCGGCTCCGGGTACCCCACGGCCCAAGGGGCGCGTCAACTTCATAGGTCCCTGATCTGAGTCCACTCCTGCAGCGTTATTTGCCCCACCTCTGGATCTCGTTGGCCCAGGCTATACGTCAGAACGTATTGCACCAGGGCTTGTCGGTGCTGCCACAGTCGCTGCAACATGTGCAGAGTTGAATTCCACCGGGTAGGCACATCGCATTTCAGCCGGTGAACTGGCAGGCCCAACGACTTCTGTAGAGATGTAAGTCGTTGAGCTGCGGGATGCAAACTGCGGAAGTGAGCACACAGCGACCGTGCCCTCTGCAGAAGGCCATCTAGTCCGGGATAGAGGGCTAAAAATTGCTGGACAACCAGGTTCAACACGTTAGCCATACAAGGCACGTGTGTGACATTGCCCCGGCAGGTTTGCAGCATTGTCGCACACGGCCTTCCCTGGTTGCAGGTCCAGTGGAGACAACCATTCATGAAACTGGTTCTCCAGAGCTGACCACAACTTCCCAGCTGTGTGACTCACATTTCCCAGACATTTCAAAGTAAACACCGCCTGATACCGTTGAGCCCTGCTGCCAGCATAGTAAGGAGGTGTGCAGAATTCCTTCTGCGCAGTTAGAAAGCGGGTGGCATTACCAGGCTTTGGGTGCAGGTGGAGGACCGAGAGGAGGTTGAGGCGGCAGAAGCAGTGGAGGAACTTCTAGATAAAGAGGATTGATGTACAACTCGTGGGGACGGCAAGACTTGGACAGCAGCCCCTTGTACTGCTGTCACCATAGTTACCCAGTGCCCAGTCAGCGACATGTAACGCCCCTGTCCATGCCTACTCGCCCAAGTGTCTGTGGTGAAATGCACCCTGTCACACAGAGTTTCTCAAAGAAGCGGTGATGTTGTGTGCGACATGCTGGTGGAGCGCAGGCACACCTTTCTTTGAGAAGTAGTGCCGACTGGGCATCTGGTACTGGGGCACTGCGATGGACATAAGGTCTCGAAAATCCTCTGTGTCCACCAGGCGGAAAGGCAGCATTTCTGTAGCCAACAGCTTGCAGATGGTGAAATTCAACCTCTTAGCTTTGTCATGGCTAGGAGGAAATGGTCTTTTACTTGTCCATATCTGAGGGACCGAGGGCTGGCTGTTGTGCTTAGGCGGGGTTGAGTAGGGTGTCCCCAGCAAACTGCCGGTCTGTGAGGAAGATGTAGGCGGACATGTTAGGTTGCCTTGATCCAAAGGTGGTGCTCTCAATGTTAGAGAGCGCTCAACACCAGCAGGTGTTTCCACTTCCAAATGAACTGACGACCTGCCAATCAAACTGGCTGTTGCGGGTAAAGAGGTGGCAGGTCTGCGTCCAAAAACATGTGTGACTGCTGTCCCCCCAGTCACAGAGGATGAAGAGGCTGCGAATGCACAAGATGGGGCAGATGGTGGTTGGCCCAGCCCGCTAGGCCGCATTGTAGCACAGTGAGCTTCCCACTGCAACTTATGCTAGATATCCATGTGACGGTTCATGCATAAAGTACTCAAACTATGGATTTTTTGGCCTCTACTTAGCTTTTGGTGACAAATATTACAGATAACACGAGTTGGGTCATTCTTATCGATCTGAAAAAATGCCCAGGCTATGCAAGGCTTAGAGCCCATGCGACCTGAAGAGCCACTACGACTTGTGGTCAGAGGCAGAGTTGTGGTTGACAATGCAGTTGTTGACGTGCTTCCAGTACTCAGTCTCTGTCCAGGAAGGCACAACCTAACCTCGTCGTCAATAGCATCTGTGGCGCCCCGCTGTGCTTGGTATCACAGATCCTAGAAGAGTGCATTGATGGAATCCTGCACAAGAGGCCCCCATAAACAGTCACACATCTCCACCTTCCACCTCAGACCAGCAGAGGGAGCCCGTTAGGGATATAAATAGGGAAGGTGGAGCTAGGCAGTTCAGTTCCTCTGAAGAGTTCCAGCAGTAGAGAAGCCTAAGAGAGGTCAGTCTGCAGTGGAGCTCAGTCTAGTCTAGAGAACTCAGTTAATAGTTCAGCAGTGGAGCACGAGGCTCCTGCTAGCTAGATTCAGGGAGCCCAGATAGAGCTTAAGGTGTGCCGGCGCCATAAGATCGGTGAAGCGCGGCAAGCTGCCGTTAGTGTGTATAGCCTAGTGAGGGCCCGAGTAGGCCGAAGGCGAGTGGCGAGTTAGTACATAAGGGGCAGAGGAGCTAAACCAGCTCACCCAGAAGCATTTACCGGACACCGGATCCGAGCTTACCGGGATCTTTATGACCTAGTAAAGCATTACCGGAATCCCTGGAGAACTACAAGTCCCATGATCGCTAAGGTGCTGATACGTAACAGAGCCAGGAGACACTTAGGCCCCGCATACTGGGAGCGTGAACTCCAAGACAAGGCCCTACCATAAGGTCAGCCTGCGCAGGACAGACAAAGTTAGGCCTAGCTCCAGGCAGGTCAGAAACTTACTACGCAGAGGCAAGAAACAGGAGGCCCTACACCCGCTCATTGGGGAGGATCCTGATATGCACCCTTCACCCTACAGTGCTCCGGGATGTGCCTGAATTTCCACCAGTAAAAGGTACTGAAGTGACTACCGTGTCCGTTCCCGTTCTTGCTCTGACCCAGCTGGATCACGCCTGTCCTGCATTCCCCCTGCATATGCTTTTCTGAGGCCTAGCTCCACCTGTGGGGAGCTATACCATCGAGCTGCCTTATCACCGGCCTCAGTGGACTGCTGCAGCGCTGGTGCTTCTCACCAGATACCACAGGTGGCGTCACGAACTCTTATAAAATTAACAATTATCCACCCTTTTAAAGAGTGACCATAGGGTACGGGCCCGGGAGCCGACCACCGCGACATCCCCAAGGCCAGGCAAAGGCCCAGGTACAGAATCATCCCCATCCCCTGGGCTAGTCACATCCTCCTCCACCTCCTCTGCTGACCTCATCGACTGGCTGACTGTGGGTTGACAGTAAGTGGGATCTCCAACCTCGTCATCATCACCCTGTGTGTTCTCACACCCGTCATCCTCAGAGTCAACGTCTTCTTGCCCTGACCGAAAAGTCAAGTTGTCGCTCCAATCAGGTATTTGAGTCTCATCATCGTCTTCATCATTGTCTCCACCAACAGGAGTTACAGGTTGGGAACGAGGGTCTACATTATGCTCAGAACCTTCTTCATCTGGTCCTGGATCCGACTTATAAAGATTCTGGGCAACAGTGCAGATCATTTCCTCGTCTGGATTAATAGAAGCTCTGGAGCCGTCCTCCGTTTCCCAGGCTATAGTATGAGTAAACAGCTGTGCAGACTCAATCATCTGTTCTACCCCATACTCAGACGGGCAGCTGGAGATTTGGGAGCTGTGAGGAAGCAAGTGCGATTGGGGTGACACCTCTGAGGACTGGAGTATTTGTGATGTTGAAGTTGAGGTGGAGGAGAGCCCACTTGAAGGAGCACTTGATATCCGTTGAAACACCTGCTGTGTTTCTGGAATTTGTAGCGATGGGCGTGTCAGTAAGAAAGGGATCATATAACATTGTCCACGAAAAGAAGTAGACATCTTCGTTTGGCTGGAAGATGGTCTTTCTTCTGCAGATGTTACTCCCCCCCCCCCCCCCCCCCCCCCTCCACCATGCTGGGCTCGACCCACCAGCGGACAGGCACCAGTATTGGGAGAGGGGGACTGGCCGTCAGGGTCCACCGCGGCTCTGGCACAAACCCAGCGACACGGAGGTGGCACGGGCAGGAACGTACTGGCCGTGTCAGCTTCGCACTTTTTTGGTTTTAGAAGGGCATGACATGCCTATATCTCTGTCTCCCCCTCCTTTTACTCCTCCACCTCTTTTCTTTTCGCATGACTATATGTACTTGTCACTTTTCCATGTGTTAGTTTTGTCTTCTGAGCAGTTTGTCAGCTTTTGGACATCTTTGAAGGTATTTTCTATGTGTTTCTATGTGCTTTTGTTTGCCTGCCATTGGTTTGAACGGTGTTCGAAGGTGTTCGACAAACAGTTCGTCGAACACTACGGGGGTGGCTCAACACTAACCTCCACCACTCTTCCAAGGGGCATTGATATTGTCTTTTATTCCACTGCGACCTCCATCACTCTTCCAAGGGGCATTAAAACCGTCTTGTTAAGCTACTGCGACCTCCACCACTCTTCCATGGGGCATTTATATTGTCTTTTTATTCCACTGCGACCTCCACCACTCTTCCAAGGGGCATTAAAACCGTCTTGTTAAGCTACTGTGACCTCCACGTCTCTTCCAAGGGGCATTAAAACCATCTTGTTAAGCTACTGTGACCTCCACGTCTCTTCCAAGGGGTATTAAAACTGTCTTGTTAAGCTAGTTTGACCTCCACGTCTCTTCCACGGGGCATTGATATTGTCTTTTCATTCCACTGCGACCTCCACCACTCTTCCAAGGGGCATTAAAACCATCTTGTTAAGCTACTGTAACCTCCACGTCTCTTCCATGTGGCTTTGATATTGTCTTTTTATTCCACTGCGACCTCCACCACTCTTCCAAGGGGCATTGGTATAGTCTTTTTATTGCAGTTGGACCTCCACGTCTCTTCCAAGGGGCATTAAAACCGTCTTTTTTAACCACTCTGAACTCCACAGCTCTTCCAAGGGGCATTGAAATGTTGTTTTTAATTAACTCTAACCTCCACGACTCTTTCAATGGGCATTGCATTTCCTTCTAATTTTAGTCAGCTTTTGCTTTTCAATGCACAGGCGAACACTAAGGGAGACCCACTCCCCAATAATTGGTAGAAGGTTTTTAGTACACTGTAATCCACATCTGTTTCAAGGGGTATTTCAGTTTCTCATCATTTTTGGAAAGCCTTCCATTCACTGCTTTGGCCATCAGTGTACAGGAGACCCAGTTGCTATAAATGGAAAAAACGGTTTAGTTAAGGCCCTCTGACCTCCATGTCACTTCCAAGGGGCATTGGAGTGCCTCGAAATTTTTGGTAGGCATTGCACTCTCTGCATGCCCTATAACTGTGTAGCCAAACAGCTCCTTTAGATACAGAAACATATCCTACAAGACATGTGTGGTTGACTGGCCTGGTGTTGATGTGAATGGTTTCTGTTCCTCCTGCTCTTTCTCCTTTGCCACCACCTCATCCATCATTCATCACTTGAAGCTTTGTTTTAAAGGGATTCATAGAACTGGGATAGTAGCAGGAGAACATTCAGCAATCTTCGGGGGAGGTAGGATATGCGCCAAAACGCTGACCACCTCAGGCCTAGCCGCTATTTCATACATGCGCTTGCATTCCAAGGAACAGAAAGCTAAGGAGATGGATTGCCTCATGATCATGAATAATTTACTCGTTGTGTAGGAGGCCGACCACTGCTGCTGTCTACCTTCTGAACTTTGTGTTGAAGCCTGGTTGACCCAGGACCCGCAATCCTCTATGTCTGTAGGACTTGTTGCATCCCAGTGTCCAACTGTGTCCTGGCTTCCACAATATTAACCCAGCGTGAGATGGACCATCCCTGGCCACATTCACTTGTCCACGTATTTGTGGTTAGGCTGTCCTTCCCACTTAATGCACTGGGGAGGGCACAGGAAATGTTTTGGTATGCACGCTTGTGTATAAGGCGCACCGGGACAAATAGGGGCGGCTGGGGACCGTGTTTGGGCACCCGGCCCCGGGGCGGCTGTGGATCGAGTAAGGACACCCGGCCACCCCCCGGCGGCTGGGGACCAAGCGTGGACACCCGGCCGCCGGGCGGCTGGGGACTGGGTATGGATATCAGGCCGCCAACGCACCCATGGCGTGGTGGCCAGATTCCGCTTCCACATGCCTAAAAGGCCCAATTTCAAGTGCAAGCAAGCAGTATGGTATTGCAGCCTGGGGGTGGGTGGGTGGCAGGCTGCATACTTGTGCTTGCATTGCAAGGAATGGGGGAGGTACAATTGAACACTGCCCTGGGACAAGGACTTGCACAGGGATAGTTGCAAGTCTGCATCTTCTGATGCGGCAAGGATCACTTCTGATGGGTACACTTTTAGGTAGTGACCTGTGTGTCAGAGATGCTTCCAGGGGTCTTCCCCATGCTGTTCTCATGTCTTTTTAGCACTGTATGCATGTGTCACACAGCACATGGCCAGATAAGGTTGTAAAATGTTAAAATGACATTTCCCGGTGAATGCATTTGTCACGGTTGAAAGCAATACAAAAGTGCAAAAACGCATAAAAAATGCTACTTGTGAACATGACCCATGGTGTGGAGGAGTATTTTTGCTTTTGGTTATTTATTTTACCTTATACACAAGTCTTTACCCTGGAAAGGATGTTCCTTAACATATTTTACAGGAAAACTATTTCAGTTTAGTTTTTGAACGTTTTATTGTGAGCCCGTAAAAGTGGCTTAATACCTCTGACCACATTGTTGACAGCAGTGACCTGGGGGTCAGAAATGCTTCCTGGGTCAATCCTCATGCTGTCCCCATGGCATTTGAGCACTGTCACTATCGTTTTGGGCACTTTTTAGGCTTTCTACAGACTGCCGGGGGTGCCACCGCAAAAATGCTCGGGTCTCCCATAGACTAACATTGAGCTCGTTGCTCGGATCGAGCACCCGAGTATCACTGTGAGCTCTGCCCAAGCTTCGAGCACCCGAGCATTTTGGTGCTCGCTCAACACAAGTATGTACCTAAATAATCGTACCACTATTAGCCCTCTTGAGTAAATCTGAACACTGCTAATATCAATGACTAACGTCATTGTGTTCATATAATAAGTTTGCAAGGGACCAGACTAATATAAATAGGCTGCTGGTTCTCATCGATGTTCATTAATATACTTTGTAAACTCCTGCGTTTAATGATAAATAAGGATTAAAACTTGGCTTACATACTTATCCCTACCACTACACCTATATTAGCCACTGATACTATGTTATTAGACTACTTCTTTTTTGTTTAAGTCTGCTCACTCTGATTATTAATTGACCTGCAGACTAAGTCAGAAGACCTGCGCACGGCAAAAGAGTAATGCGCATGTGCCTTGACGTCAGCGTTTAGACGTGATTGGATGCGAACCGTGGTATCGTCACTAGATATGGACCAACCAGAGAAGGACACATTTGGTGCAGTTAATGGCTATTACTGACAACTAGTTATAAGTGAGCACTAAAATGCTCGGGTACTCGTTGCTCGGGTCGAGCAAATTGGAATACTCTGGGCTCGTTGCTTGGGTCGAGCACCTATCTAAGTCTATGGGAAACTCGAGCATTTTTCAGGCGGCTCCCCCGGCGGTCTGCAGAGGGCCTAAAAATTGCCCAAATCGACGGGAACAGTGCTCAAATGACATGGGAACAGCATGGGGAAGATCCCTGGAAGCATTTCTGACTCCCAGATCACTGCTGTCAACAACATGGTCAGAGTATTACGCCACTTTTACGGACTCACAATAAAACATACAAAAACAAAACCAAAATAGATTTTCCTGGGAAATATGTTAAGGAACATCCTTTCCAGGGTAATGACTTGTACATAAGGCAAAAGAAATAACCAAAAACAAAAATACTCCTCCACACCTTAGGGTATGTTCACACGTAGCGTTTTTGATGCATTTTTGCATTGCTTTCAACCAAGACAAATGCATTCACCAAGAAATGTAATTTTAACATTTTGCAACCTTATCTGGCCATGTGGTGTGTGACACATCATCAGACACATGCACACAGTGCTGAAAAGACATGGGAACAGCATGGGGAAGACCTCTGGAAGCATCTCTGACTCCCAGGTCACTGTCTAAAAGTGTGCCCATAATAAGTGATCCTTGGCGCATGCAAAGATGCCTCCCGCCATGCACCTGTCGTTGCAGACTTGCAACAATCACCGTCCACATCCTTGTGCCAGTGCAGTGTTGAGTTGTCCCTACCCCATTCCTTGGAATGCAAGCGTAAGTATGCAGCCAGCCACCCACCCACCCACCCACAGACCGCAACACTAAACTGACAGATTTCTGGGCAGCTCTTTGCACTTGAAATATGGTCTTTTAAGCTCATGGAGGTGGAAGCTTTTCACAAAATCATGCCGGCGGCGGCCGAGTGTCCATACTCGGTCCCCAGCCACCACTATATTTCCTGGTATCGCCTCTGCCTTCCACAAGCATGGGTCCCACAACATTACCCGTGCCCTCCCAGTGCACTTACTGGGAAGGACCTCCTAACCACAAACACGTGGATAGGTGAATGTGGCGAGGGACGGTACAGAGCCAGTCCACAACTTTTTTTACTGAGAGTTGTATTTAGCTCGGTGAAAGGACTGGCATAGAGGGAAACCGTATCTACCCTGCGTGTCATTTCTCCCAGGAAGTCCTGTAATTGAGCTTGTTGCAGAAGCAATGGCAGCCCGTCCAACATCAACTAGCACTTGTCGGTGGTTCTTTGACACACACACCTTTATTTGCGCATTTAATTTCTTGAATACAGAGTTGGACAATGGCCTGATCTGTAATGCGATTTGAGAAATAACATGCATAAGCATGGCTGATCCACATTAAAAAAGTAGTCATAGTGTCCGTGAACCTTCCCCCACACTTTTCTTAGCCAGGGCTGCTTTTCGGCAAGGTTGGACGGGCCCACCAGAGAACCGAAAACTCCTCCGGCGGGCCCTGGCTACTCCTTCAGGAGAGTTCATAGTGCCGAGGTGAGGCTATGATGATGATAGAGGCCACCATCTGCTTAGTTTTATGTTGCTTGGAATGCAAGTGCAAGTATGCAGCCAGCCACCCACCCACAGGTCGCAACACTAAACTGCCAGATTTCTGGGCAGCTCTTTGCACTTGAAATTTGGCCTTTTAAGCTCATGGAGGTGGAAGCTTTTCACAACCACATGCCTCGTGTCCATACTCGGTCCGCAGCCGTCACTATTTATCCCGGTGTTGTCTCAGTCTTCTACAAGCGCGGGTCCCTGAACATTACTGCTGGTACTTTTCTGTGGGAATTTTCTTGCCTCCTACCAGCCTGGAATATTTCCAGCAAACTATGGTACGACAACATGGTATTAGCATTGCCCCCAGTACCAGTAGCGAGGCCATCCCCAATTTCCCTCTCAGGAATTTTATTTGGTCGACTGAGTGGCTGCCCAAATACATTTTCTCACAAAGGAGCTGAAGATAGAGTGGCAGTAGGTGCAAGTTTCTCCAGCCTGTTAGATATTAGAGGGTGAACGGCAGCACATTGGATCAGTGGTTAGCACTGAAGCCTTGCAGCTCTGGGATCCTGGATTCAAATCCCAGCAAGGACAACATCTGCAAGAACTTTGTATGTTCTCCCCGTGTTTGTGTGTGTGTTTACTCCTCAGTAAAAAAAAGCAGCCATAGAGTGTCTGGGAACATTCCCACACAATTTTCTTAGCCAGGACTGCTTCTCGGCAGGGTTGGACGGTCCCACCAGAGAATCCTCTGGTGTGCCTTGGCTTCTACCTCAGGAGAGTTCATGATAGCGCTAACTTTGCAGCTGCTATGGGGCTCTTGAGTGGGTGAGAAAGGTTAGCCCTCAGAATCAAATCCTCTGGTGGGCACAATGTTTTTCTACCTGAAACAGCTTCTCAGTGGGAGTTGTATTTCACCACAGCCATATTCTTTAGCTCGGTGAAATGACTGGCATAGAGGGAAACCGTATCTACCCTGGCTGTCATTTCTCTGTCACCAGGTTTCGCCCATTGTCACACATGACCATGCCTGGCTGTATGTTCAGCGGTGAGAGTCACAGATCAGGCTGCTGTGTTACAGCTTTCAACAACTCTGCAGCGCTGGGCGGTTTATCAATTAAGCATGTTATCTTAAGGAAAACCTGTTGCTTGGCCAAGACAGTGCTGCATTGCTGTCAGCTTGTGACTGATGTGGTCATTTCGGAGATGGAGGAGGAGGAGGTGCATGAGCTGAACAATGTGATTACATTGAGGTTAAATTAGTGACGCTGTTTTTTATACTAAATAAAGCTCCTATTTTGTTTTCTTTACGTTATTTTTTAAGACAAATGCATTCACCGGGAAATGTTATTTTAACATTTTACAACCTTATCTGGCAATGTGGTGTGTGACACATTATCAGACACATCCTGTTTTATTTATGATGAAGGGACTCAGTCATAAAGCCTATTTTTATAAGGACATCAGACGGCCCTTACTATTCTTAAAAGGCCAGCAGTCGGCCCTAGATATTGTTAGGCTATGTGTCCACGATGCAGAAATGCTCAGGATTTTTTCCTGAGCGTTTCTGCATCTCCCTGGCAGAAAAAAACGCATGGGGATTGTAAATGCGTTTTCCAGACAGGGACATGTGGAAGTGAAGCGTTCTTCACTTGCATTTCCGCATGCGGGTTGACAAGCGCTTTCCAAGCGATTTTAGCATCACTTGGAAAGTGCTTGTCAACTTGGTCACACTATATAAATCCATGCAAACGGCATGGATTTATATAGTGTGACCCGAGAGAATGTAAAAAAATAAATATATACTTACCCTCTGATGGCCCCCGCAGTCTTGCTTCACCGTCCCGGCAGCGGTACACTGAAGGACCTGCCGACGTCAGCGTCGCGTGACCCGTCACATGACTATGACATCAGCACAGGTCCTTCAGTCCATCGCGAACTGCCAGCAAGCAAGGAGGAGCGCATCGGGGGCCGCCAGAAGGTAAGTAAATATTTTTTATTTTATTCTTTTTTTTTTACAGTATTCTATGGTACCCAGGTCCGGTGGAGAGTCTCCTGTCCTCCAGACCCGGGTACCATCCGCACATTAGAATGCATGGAATGCGCATCTACATATACAGTGATGCGAAAACGCAGCACTTCCGCAAAATAATTGTTAGTGCCGCGTTTTTTTCCGCAATGATAATCCGCTGCGGAAATTTCCGCAGCATGTGCACAGCACATGCGGATTATCATTGGGGAACATGGCAGGCCTTCTACCATGCGTTTTTTTTTTAAGCGTTTCTGCAGCGTTTTTGCCTCTGCGGAAACGCTTAAGAAACGCATCGTGGGCACACAGCCTTAGAGAGCCATCAGCCGGCTATGCTTTGTTGTTCCCATTATTAACAAGTGGGTCTCCTATACTGTTATTGCGTATCCAGTGACTGCAAGGACTGCCAAAAATTTGGACGCAACCCAATGCCCCTTTGAAGAGACATAGAGGAGGGTCTCAGTAAAAAAAAAAATGTTCCCATTATAAAGGAGCTGGTCTCCTATAGTGGTAATGCCCATGCTGTGACTGCAAGGGCTGCCAAAATTTGGGAAAAACCCCACTAAGAATTTATAGACCCATAGAGCAGGGCCACGGTAACGACAAATTCCCAGTAACAAGGTACGACATGTTCCCATTAGAAAGAAGAGGGTCTGCTATACAGTTATAGGGTATGCAGCGAGCCCAACGGCTGACCAATTATAGGAAAAACCCCACTAAGAATTTAAAGACACACAGAGCAGGGCCACAGTAACAAGTACGACATGTTCCCATTAGAAAGGAGAGAGTCTGCTATACAGTTATAGGGTATGCAGTGAGCTCAACGGCTGACCAATCTTAGGAAAAACCTCACTAAGAATTTAAAGGCACACAGAGCAGGGCCACAGTAACGACAAATTCCCATTAGAAAGGAGAGAGTCTCCCATAGTGTTGGCTTATGCAGTGAATGCAGGGGATGCCAAAAATTTGGAGGAACTTCAATGACCCTTGGAAGAGACGTGGAGGAGGGCTTCATAAAAAAATATTCCCATCAGAAAGGAGCGGGCCTCCTATACTTGTAATGCCCATGCACCAAGTGTATGGGCTGACAAACATTTACCCTTGGGGGGTATACATGAACATACTGTATAAAAAAAATTTTTTACGGGCATCATCAACACCCTTTAAAAAAATTATGTGGATGTTGCATCTAAAAAAATTATGTGGATGTTGCATCATGGACCACGGTCACACTGGTGATATGGTGGTGGAGGATGAGGAGAAGGAGGAGGACAAGAGCAAATAGACAAAATCAGGCAGCCTATGTGTGGGTGTGAAAAGGTGCATGGGAATACACCTTCCAAGAAAAGACAGTGGATTTGAGTTTATGTTATGCTGCTATCATTCAGTTGTGTTGAGAAGTCTGGCCCAATCCAGCCCTTGTTCTGGCCCAATCCAGGGCAGGCCACGACCTCCAAGGCATAGAGAGCCAGTTCATTCCACGTATCCAGTTTGGATACCCAATAATTATAGCACAGCGGAATCACGGAGGATGTTGGTACGGTCGCAAGGTACTCCCTTAGCATCTTCCCAAACTTTGTACTCCTTGTGAGAGTACCCAGTGCCTCAGGGCCTGTCCGATGGGAGGATCTGAGAAAACTCTACCAGAACTTTGACAGTGTTCCCCAGCCTCTGCTGGATTGAAGTTGTGTCTCTCTTGCCTGTACTCCTTGGTTGTCAAACGAAGTGTGCCCTCTGCCACCAGCGTTTTCAGATGGGAATTCTTTTATTAGTTCCGCAACAAGGGCCTTCTGGTGCTGCCCCATTTTTGTACACCTGTCCGCCTCAAGAATATGAGATATAAAGTTATCCTTGTAGCATGGGTCTAGAATAGTGTTGAGCGAGCATTAAAATGCTCGGGTGCTCGAAGCTCGGGCCGAGCTCGCCGTGATACTCGGGTGCTCGACCCGAGCAACGAACCCAATGTTAGTCTATGGGACACTCGAGCATTTTTGCGGTGGCACCCCCGGCAGTCTTTTAAAAGCCTAACAAGTGCCCAAAACGATAGTGACAGTGCTCAAATGACATGGGGACAGCATGAGGATCGCCCCAGGAAGCATTTCTGACCCCCAGGTCACTGCTGTCAACAACATGGTCAGAGGTATTAAGCCACTTTTACAGGCTCACAATAAAACGTTCAAAAACGAAAGTGAAACTTTTTTCCTGTGAAATATGTTAAGGAACATCCTTTCCAGGGTAAAGACTTGTGTATAAGTTAAAATAAATGACCAAAAACAAAACTACTCCTCCACACCTTCGGCTATGTTCACAAGTAGCATTTTTTATGCGTTTTTGCACTTTTGTATTGCTTTCAACTATAACAAATGCATTCACCGTGAAATGTCATTTTAACATTTTACAACCTTATCTGGCCATGTGCTGTGTGACACATGCATGAAGTGTTGAAAAGACAAGGGAACAGCATGGGGAAGACCCCTGGAAGCATCTCTGACTCCCAGGTCACTGTCTAAAAGTGTGCCCATCATAAGTGATCCTTACCGCATCAGAAGATGCAGACTTGCAACTATCCCCATGCAAGTTCTAGTCCCAGGGCAGTGTTCAATTGTACCTCCCACATTCCTTGCAATACAAGCTCAAGTATGCAGCCTGCCACCCACCCACCCCCAGGCTGCAATACCATACTGCTTGCTTGCTTGAACTTGAAATTGGGCCTTTTAGGCATGTGGAGGCGTTATCTGGCCACCACGTCATGGCTGTGTTGGCAGCCTGGAATCCATACTCGGTCCCCAGCCGCCCCGCGGCCGGTTGTCCACACACGGTCCCCAGCCGCCTTGGGGCAGCCGGGTGTCCATAAACTGTCCCCAGCCGCCCCTATTTCTCCTTGGAACATCCCCCCACACACTTTTCTTAGCCCGGCCTGCTTTAGGCAGCATTGGACGAGCCCACCAGAGAACCAGACTCCTCCGGTGGGCCCTGACTTCTCCATCGGTGGAGCTGAGAGTGCCAAGGTGAGGAGCATGATGATGATGACAGAAGTTAGCATCTGCTATGTTTTCTTTTAATGCAAGTGTAAGTGTACAACCTGCCACCCACCCACCCCCAGACTGCAATTCCATACTGCTAGCTTGCACTTGAAATGGGGCCTTTTAGTTTGGAGGAGGCCGAAGCTGGCCACTACCTCATGGCTGCTTCGGCAGCGAGGTATCCATACTCAGTCCCAAGCCGCCCATATTTGTCCTGGTGTGCCTTATACATAAGATTATGCACGTATACCAAAACATTACCTGTGCCCTCCCCAGTTTATTTAGTGGGAAGGAGAGCCTATTCCGCTGTAGTGTGTGCATGCCAAACCCCTGTTTATGGTACATGCGAAGATGCCTCCCACCTTGCACCTGTTGTTGCAGACTTGCAACTATCCCCATTCAAGTCCTTGTCCCAGGGCAGTGTTCAATTGTACCCCTCCCATTCCTTGCAATGCAAGCGCAAGTATGCAGCCTGCCACCCACCCACCCCCAGGCTGCAATACCATACTGCTTGCTTGCTTGCACTTTAAATTGGGCCTTTTAGGCATGTGGAGGCGGAATCTGGCCACCACGCCATGGCTGTGTCGGCGGCCTGGTATCCATACTCAGTCCCCAGCCGCCTGGTGGCCGGGTGTCCCCGCTTGCTCCCCAGCCTCCAGGGGGTGGCTGGGTGTCCATACTCGGTCCCCAGCCACCCCTATTTGTCCTGGTAACCTTTCCCACACTTTTCTTAGCCTGGCCTGCTTTAGGGCAGCATTGGCCGGGCCCACCGGACTATCAGACTCCATCAGGGGAGTTGAGAGTGCCAAGGTGAGGAGCATGATGAGGATGATAGAAGTTAGCATCTGCTTTGTTTTGTTGTAATGCAAGCGCATGTATGTAGTAGCGGCTAGGCCTGAGGTGGTCAGCGTTTTGGCACATATCCTACCTCCTCCGAGGATTGCTGGATGTTTTCCTGCTACTATCCAAGTTCTATGACTCCCGTTAAAACAAAGCTTCAGGTGATAAATGATGGATGAGGTAGTGGCAAAGGAGAAAGAGCAGGAGGAACAGGGACCATTCACATCAATATCAGGCCAGTCAACCAGATATGTCTTGTAGGATATGTTTCTGTAACAAAAGGAGCAGTTCGGCTACTCAGTTATAGGGCATACAGTGAGTGCAATGCCTACCAAAAATTTCGAGCCACTCCAATGCCCCTTGGAAATGACATTGAGGTCAGAGGGCGTCGTTAACTAAACCTTTTTTTCCATTTATAGCAACTGGGTCTCCCGTGCACTGTTGGCCTAAGCAGTGAATGGAAGGCTTTCCAAAAATTATGAGGAACTGCAATGCCCCTTACAAGAGCCATGTGTGGCACCCCAGGGGTCTGGTCACCACAGTAATAGAGATATTACGTCGGAGAGCAAGTGGGAGGTTTCCTGGTCAGGATCCCTTAAACATGCAACATCCTCCTGCCCCAATCCTGGGAGGGGAGAATTCTGCCCTTATAAACTGGATCTGGGGCGGGGTTGAGTGAGTCAGAGAACAGTCAGAGTGAGAGCAAGGGAAAGTAACAGCAAGGAGCTCTGTAGGAGCTAGGAGCTAAAGACCAGGGGCTGGAAGCTGAGCAGAGCTCGCCCTGGCAGAAGACAATAGGAACCGGACACAGGAGTCCGAAGCTGTGAGGACTTATATATCCAGCAGCAGAAACCAGCCGGCAGGGGATTTCAGGTCCTCTGGCCATAGAAGCCCGGAGGCTCAGTCACAAGCAAGGGACCAGCACCGCCGTCGTGGAGCGGAGGCTACAGAAGGCCCCAAGTCACCAGCCATACGGGTGAGCACTACACGGTACACTCAGGGACGTGGGCTACTTCTAAACGCTTACAGCAAGGTAGCCAGGAAGAGTGCAGACAGACGGGGAGGCCTACAACTCCACCTGGCCAGGGGAACTCCTGCTTGCTCACAGACTGACCAGGCCTCTTATGCTAGCCAGTACTCCCGGGAGGGTCTACCTTATAATCATCAGTAAAGACCCTGAACTGCACTGCAAAGACTCTGAGTCATTCCTGCTGCGCTCGTGCACCATCACCCCCATCATCCACACTCACTGCCCTGAGGCTATACTCCTCCCGAGGGGAGCTTTCCCATTCTATGCTGCGCACACAACACCAGCCTCAGCGGTCTGCCTCGCAGCGGTGGTACTCCCTGACCGCTATCCACGGGTGGCGCAGTCGGACAATTAACCTCAAAACCTAAGAAAGACTGCCACTGGTTTGACCAGCCTGAGCCACGGGACCGGGTCACCGCCACGGAGACTACAGACCCCAGAGACCCGGCACCGGGTATCCCACACACGTGTACACACGGCCCAGGGGGCGCGTCACATGCAGTACAGCATATTACAAACACAAGTCCCATTATTGGGGAGTGGGTGTCCCATAGTATTTTCTTATGCTTTCCCAGCAAAAGCTGCCAAAAATTAGGATGGAGCAACTTGCAATGCCCCTTACAAGAGCCATGCAGTACAGCATATTACAAACACAAGTCCCATTATTGGGGAGTGGGTGTCCCATAGTATTTGCTTATGCCTTGCAAGCAAAAGCTGCCAAAATAAGGACGGAGGAACTTGCAATGCTGGTACCCTGGTGGTATAGTGGTGCTGGAGGCTGAGGATAAGGAGAAGAAGATTAAACAGCCGAAACGAGGAAGCGTATACCCATGTGTGGGTGCATGTGAATACACCTCCCGAAATAACACAGTGGATTTGACTTTGTTACTCTGCTGTCATCTGGTGGTGATGAGAAGTCTGGCACAATCCAGCCCTTGTTCATTTTGATAAGGGTCAGCTTGTCAGCATTGTCAGTTGACAGGCGAGTGCGCTTATCAGTTATAATTCCCCCAGCGGCACTAAAAACACGCTCCGATAACACGCTAGCGGCAGGGCAGGCCAGGACCTCCAAGGCGTACAGAGCGAGTTCATTCCAAGTGTCCAGCTTGGATACCCAATAATTAAAAGGCACAGAGGAATCACGGAGGACGCTGGTACGATCGGCAAGGTACTCCCTCACCATCTTTTGAAACTTTCCACTCCTTTTGAGAGTACCCCGCGCCTCAGGGCCTGTAAGCTGGGCGGGTGTCAGAAAACTGTCCCAGAATGTTGACAGTGTTCCCCTGCCTCTGCTGGATTGGAGTGGCATCTCTCTCGCCTGTACGCCTTGGTTGGGCAACGAACTGTGACCTCTGCCGCTAGCGTGTTCAGATGGGAATTTTTTTAAGAGTTCTGCAGCAAGGGCCTTCTGGTATTGCCCCATTTTTGTAGACCTCTCCACCTCAGGAATAAGAAAGTGAAAGTTCTCCTTGTAGCGGGGGTCTACAAGTGTCACCAACCAGTAATGACTGTCACCCAACATTTTGACAACGCGAGGGTCACGGTTAAGGCAGCGTAACATAAAGTCAGCCATGCGTGCCAGACTGGTAACGGGCAAGATTTCCATGTCCTCACCAAGATGACGACTGACCATGCCCTCCTCCTCCTCCTCCTCCCTGTCCTCAGGCCACCCACGCTGAACCGACGGTATGACACTTGTACAGGTACTACCGTCTACAACGCATGATAGCAGCTCCTGTTCTTCCTCCTCCTCCTCCTCTCCCTCATTCTCCCCCAATGCACGTTGGGATGAGATGAGGCTGGGCTGTGTGTAATCGCCCGCTATGGCTTCTTGATCCATCTCATCATACTCTGGCTGCAATGCCTCCTCTTTAATTCTCTGCAGAGAGCGTTGCAAAAGACAGACAAATGGGATGCTGACACTAATGATGGCGTCATCGCCACTCACCATCTTGGTGGCCTCCTCAAAGTTTGTCAGGATGGTACATATGTCAGACATCCAGGTCCACTCCTGAGGTCTTATGTGTGGAGTCTGACCTGAATATCGACGGCCTTGTTGCAGCTGGTACTCCACAACTGCTCTCTTCTGCTCTCAAATCCTTTGCAACATGTCGAGGGTAGAGTTCCAACGTGTGGGGACATCACACACCAGTCGGTGTGCCGAAGCTGCAAACGCTGCTGCAACACAGCAAGGGCGGCGGAAGCTGTAGCCGACTTGCGAAAATGAGCTGACAGGCGCCGTACTTTCACGACCAGATCTGGCATCTCAGGGTACGATTTAAGAAACCGCTGAACCACGAGGTTAAGCACATGAGACAGGCATGGCACGTGTGTGATCTCACCTTGCCTCAGAGCCGCCACCAGGTTATGGCCATTGTCACACACGACCATGCCGGGATGTAGGTTCGGCGGTCTCTGCCCCAGATCTGACTGCTCTTTCACAGCTGTCCACAACTCACAAGCAGTGTGAGGCTTATCACCTAAGCTTATGAGTTTCAGCACAGCCTGTTGCCGCTTGGCGGAGGCAGTACTGCAATGCTTCCAGCTTGTAACTGATGTGGTGATATCTGAGATGGATTCTGAACATGAGGAGGAGGAGGAGGAGGAGGATGCGCTGGAGCTGTACACTGTGGGGGCAACTCTGACTGACATAGGGCCCGCAATCCTCGATGTGGGGAGGATGTGTCCTGTCCCAAGGTACTACTGGGTCCTGGCTTCCACTATGTTTACCCAGTGTGCCGTCAGAGAGATGTACCGTCCCTGGCCACAAGCACTTGTCCACGTGTCCGTTGTCAGATGGACTCTCCCAGTAACTGCGTTGTTGAGGGCACGGCAGATGCTTTGGGACACGTGCTTGTGTAGTGCGGGGATGGCACACCGGGCAAAATAGTGTCGGCTGGGGACCGAGTACCGAGGGACGGCCACCACCATAAGAATGCGGAAGTATTCCGTCTCCACCAGCCTAAAAAGGCAGCATTTCCAATGCAGTCGTGAAATGTGCGAATTTAGGACTGTGGCCTGTGGGGCGTTAGCTGCGAATTTCCGCTTTCGTTCAAAGGTCTGGGATATGGACAATTGAACGCTGTGGTGGGATGTGGACGTGGACGTTGATGCTGTTTCTTGAGAAACTGCCATAACAAGTGAAGACTGAGAGGAGGGGGCATCTTTACATGCAGTATGGACAGGGGATTGCCTTGCACACACAACAGGGGGTTCTATTGCACGCACAACAGTGGAAGAAGCAGTGGTGACACCCGCTGACACTGGTCGTGGACCCTGGGTTTCGCCCCACAAAGTCGGGTGCTTTGCTGCCATGTGCCTGATCATGCTGGTGGTGGTCAGGCTGGTAGTTTTGTCACCCCTGCTGGTGCTGGCATGGCAGGTGGAACATAACCCCAAAAAGGCCATATCAGCAGAGTCTTTAAAAAAATTCCAGACTCTGGAAGACCTACCGCTTGTACTGGCAACGTCTCTCGTGTTGGTGTTACGGGGAACGGTAGCCTGCAGCCACCACACTGCTTCTTCCTGCTTGTTGGGGTACTCTGCCTCCCTCCCCCTGTGTGCTGCTGGCCTCACTCTGCATGTCCTCCTTCCACGTTGGGTCAGTTACTAGATCATCTATCACCTCCTCCTCTTCCACTTGCGCACCACGATCCTCCTCCTCACTTCCTGGCAATTGTGTCTCGTCATCGTCCACCTCTTGTGACAGATTGCCAACGTCGACTTCCTGTGGCCGTGGCTGTTCAAATATTTGGGCATCGCAACATGGGATCTCCTCTTCCACCACTTCAAGCGAATCAGGCGAGGGGCCCAAATATGGAAATGGACCAGTGAACAGCTCTTCAGAGTGTCCAAGTGTGGGATCACTTGCTGTCTGATGACACTCGGCATGGTGGGAGGAAGGAGCATCAGGGTGAGGAGGAGTATGCGGTCGAGACTCACGGCTACTAAGAGTTGACCGTGTGGAAGACAGACCGGAGGTGGTGGTGCCCAGGTAACTGGAAGTATTGTCTGCTATCCAATTAATAACCTGTTCACACTGATCAGTTCTCAATACTGGTGTTGTTCTGTGCTTCCCTAGTAATTCGGTCAAGAAGTGGGAGCGAGAAGATGTGGCTGTTGGTTGTGGCACATTTTCACCTAGGCCACGGCCCCGTCCTCTGCACGAACCATCACCAGAACGTCCACTTCCACGTCCCTTGCCACGCGCCTTGCCCATTGTAAATGAAGTAAAATAGCTAACACTTGCACTATCAATGGAAAAGGGGTAATAAAGAGTAGATTAGAACCGTGGAAGAGGAAAACCACAGTTATTGTTTACTGGGGTATACCACACTTTTTTAAATAGAGATATTTGCGGCTGAACAGTGAGCGACACACTCAAACTGTTTTTTTTTTTTAGATACCAAAGGCCCAAAATGGATAATACAGAGGTTCGAACCGTGGAAGTGCAAAACAACACTTCTGTTTCTCTAGCCTACACCAGACTATTTTCAACAGTTATATTTGTGTCTGAAAAATCAGAGACATGCTTTTTTTTTTGGGGGGGGGGGGTGGGACACACCAAAAGGTTAATAAGAAGGATTTTTCCTGGCCCCCGACACCTGGTGCTAAGTCCAGCAATTTCAGCAATGTGCCTGATCATGCTGGTGGTGGTCAGGCTGGTCGTTTTGCCACCCCTGCTGATGCTGGCCTGGCAGGTGGTGCAAATGGCCTTTTTGGGGTTATCGGCAGAGTCTTTAAAAAACAACCAGACTCGGGAAGACCTAATAGTTGTACTGGCAACTTCCTTCGTGTTGGTGTTACGGGGAACGGTTGCCTGCCTTCTGTCTGCGGCCACCACACTGCTTCTTCCTGCCTGTTGGGGTACTCTGCCTCCCTCCCCCTGTGTGCTGCTGTCCTCGCTCTGCATGTCCTCCTGCCAGGTTGGGTCAGTTACTATATCATCCACCACCTTGTCTTCCACTTCTGCACCCTGGTCCTCCTCCTGACTTTCTGGCAATTGTGTCTCATCATCGTCCACTTCTTGTGACTCTTTCCCACCATTGCCTTCGTGTGACCATGGCTGCTTAAATATTTTGGCATCGCTACACGCGATCTCCTCCTGCCCCGCTTCAAGTGGACCGGACAAGAGGCCCGAATGTATAAATGGAAAAGTGAACATCTCTTCGGAGTGTCTAAGTGTGGGATCAGTTGTCTCTGGGTACTCAGCATGGTGGGAGGAAGAAGGATCAGGGTGAGGAATATGCGGTCCAGACTCACGGCTACTGAGACTTGACCGTGTGGAAGACATGGTGGTGGTGGTGGCTAAGTGACTGGAAGCATTATCCACTATCCAACAAACAATCTTTTGACACTGCTCTGGATTCAATAGTGGTGTGCTGCGGTCCCCTACAAAACTGGGACAGGAAAGTCAGGTGAGAAGATGTGGGTGTTTGTTGTGGCACAATTTCGGCTATCCCACGGCCTTATCCTCGGCCTCTGCATGCACCATTACCATCACGCAAAGTTCCCCGTCCCTTGCCACGTGCCTTGCCCATTTTAAATGGAGGACAGTATCTTCCATGCTCACTACAAATGACTGAGTTTGGAGAGAACTTATATGTGATCCGTGTGATGGAGAAAACACAGTTTTAAATAGCTGTATTTCTAGTGCTCTAATATGGAAAAGACCTGGCTGTATTCTGCAGTGCCAACAAGCAAATGGTGCAGAAAAAACAAACGGTGTTCTCTGGATTGCTTTTTAAGCAAATAATGAGGATTATGATCCAAAGAAAAGTATTCCTGGCCCCTGAGATCTTGGCCTTTGTATAGAAATATCTAACAGCAGCAGAAGGCAGAATTGGAATGGAGCCTCTTGTGCTATATGCACTGCAGTCTGCTATATACACTGCCTACCTATACACCTTGCCTGCCTGATATCTCTGCAGATGGATTAGTCCTCAGAAGGACTGTTTGTTAAAATGGATATGTGTAATGTACGTTTTTTCTCCCTACACTACCTAATATATACTGTATGTATATGCATATATATATATATACACATACATACATACATACATACATACATACATACATACATACATACATACACACACACACATTATAAATGCGGGGGCATTTATGCATATAGCAATTATGCATACTTTATCGGAGTGCCATAATTTATCAAAGTGCTGCGGCAGTTAGAAAATGGCATTGCTAATATTCATCTTTCTTCTCTTCTTACAGGTATATATTTCTCACTCCTATGTGTGATCTATCCTGAAAACTGCCTTGTGCCTCCATGCAATGCTCTGCAGCCTATCACTGGTATATATTTCTCACTCCTCTACGTTGTTTAATCCGTGATACTTTAAGGTCATCACACTTACTTTAACAGTTTATGATCCATGTAGAGTTGCCAGTCTGTATTTTTTTCTGCAGTTTTATGGTCTCCTGTTGTCTTAAGCTAGTTGATTGATTGCTAACTAGTTAAATCTGTGTAGATCTAAGCAGATACGTTCCTACATATTGAGACATAGTCAAGGGGCAGCATTTATGCATATAGAATTTATGCATACTTTATCGAAGTGCCATAATTTATCAAAGTGCCGCGGCAGTTAGAAATTGGCAGTTGGACAGGGCAGGAGACAGGTAAGACTTGCAAGACGATTAAAGAAACTTGCTTCCAGGTCATCTTTTTTGCAAACAGTATTCACCATTTGTATCTGTGCCATTTATATTCTGGCTGCTACAATCATCCACATTCACCGTTCTCCCACAAATTCGGCACACTTCATCCATATTAACCCCTCTCTCCTCTCTTCTCCTATGTACAGCTGTCATGCTCTCTTCACAATGTTATACCACGCAGATCCATTCATTCCCACCGTACAACACAGGAAACGCTCTCACAAATCACTCAACCATCTGCTCACTCTCTGTATCTTCCTTCTATTAGTCGCAGGTGATATTTCTCCCAACCCATGACCCTCCAGTAATAATAACACTAACTCTTTCCCTGTTACATTCAGAAACCCTGCTAATCTCATTAATATTTCCTGCATATCTTCTGTCTCATTCAACCTTGCCCTTTGGAATGCGCACTCAGCTTGTAATAAACTCTCTTACATCCATGACTTTTTCCTCTCTAATTCCCTCAACCTTCTGGCTCTCACTGAAACCTGGATCCAGCAGTTGGACACCACCGCCGCTGCAGCTCTCTCCTATGGTGGACTACACTTCTCTCATACTCCGAGACCTGACAACAGATCAGGTGGAGGTGTTGGTCTGCTTCTTTCAACAAAATGTACTTTTCAGGTTATCCCCCCTGTACCCTCCCTTATCTTCCCGCCTTTTGAGGCCCACACAGTCAGACTCTACCGGCCCTTCTCCCTGCAAGTGGCAGTTGTCTATCGCCCTCCAGGTCCCCCCGTCAATTCCTGGATCACTTTGCTGCCTGGCTTCCAAATTTTCTATCCTGCAACCTCTCCATGATAATCATGGGAGATTTTAACATCCCAATTGGCGATTCTCTTTCCCCATCTGCCACGCATCTTTTATCACTAACCTCCTCCTTCGTCCTTTCACAGCTTGCTAATTCTCCTACACATGAAGACGGGAACACATTGGACCTGATCTTCTCCTGGCTTTGCTCAGTACATGACTTTACTAACTCTCCCCTTCCACTCTGACCATAATCTTCTTTCATTCTCTGTCAAGAATTGTGACTCTACTCAAGACACTCCCACCGTCCACACTTATAGAAATTTACGCGCCATTAACACCCAGAAATTTATAAAAAGGTTGAAATTATCATTGGCCCCAATCTCCTCCCTCTCATGTCCCGCCTCCGCATTGAAGCATTATAACAAAATAATGCTATGCACCCTGGAAGAAGCCGCACCTCCTACACAAAGAAAAATTCAGCATAGACGGTGACAACCCTGGCACACGCCTCAAACACGTCTTCTCCAGAGGTACTCCAGGTGCGCTGAACGGCTGTGGAGAAAATCAAATCTGCCCGAAGATTTCCTCCATTATAAATTTATGCTGAAAACATATAACTCTGCCCTTCACCTCTCCAAATAAACCTACTTTAACAACCTCATCATCTCACTTTCCAATAATCCTAAACGACTCTTTGACACGTTTCATTCTCTCCTCAATCAAACAACACAAGCCCCGACCACCGACCTCAGCGGTGATGATCTGGCCAATTATTTCAAAGAAAAAATTGACCATATCTGACAGGAAATTTTCTCCCAATCCCCAAATGTTATGCAAGCTCTCCCCCGCCACATTGTATCTTGCTCACTTTCTGACTTCGAACCAGTCACAGAAGATGAAGTGATCAGGCTTCTTGCATCTTCTCGCCCTACCACCTGCACCAGTGACCCTATTCACTCACATCTCCTTCAATCCCTTGCTCCAGCTGTCACCACTCACCTAACTAAAATTTTCAACCTTTCCCTCTCATCTGGTATCTTTCCCTCTTCTTTTAAACACGCCAGCAAACAACCATTACTTAAAAAACCATCCCTTGACCAGAACTGCACGGCCAACTACAGACCAGTTTCCAATCTTCCCTTTATTTCTAAACTCCTGGAACGCCTGGTCCACTCCCATCTCATCAGCTATCTCTCAAACAACTCTCTTCTGGACCCTTTACAATCTGGTTTCCGCTCTTTACATTCTACTGAAACTGCCCTCACTAAAGTCTCTAATGATTTACGAACAGCTAAATCTAATGGTCACTACTCCCTGCTGATTCTCCTGGATCTCTCTGCAACATTCGACACTGTGGATCACCAGCTCCTCCTCACTATGCTCCGCACTATTGGCCTCAAGGACACTGTTCTCTCCTGGTTCTCCTCCTATCTCTCTGACCGCTCCTTCTCTGTGTCTTTTGCCGGCTCCTCCTCCTCCCTACTTCCCCTTACTGTCGGGGTTCCTCAAGGATCAGTCCTAGGCCCCCTTCTTTTCTCCTTATACACCGCTACTATTGGACAAACTATCAGTAGATTCGGTTTTCAGTACCATCTCTATGCTGATGACACCCAATTATACACCTTTGCTCCGGACATCACCCCTGCATTACTACAAAAGACCAGTGATTGTCTTTCTGCTGTGTCTAACATTATGTCCTCCCTCTACCTAAAACTGAATCTGTCAAAAACTGAACTACTAGTCTTTCCTCCCTCCACTAACCTACCTGTGCCCGATATTGCCATTTCCGTTTGTGGCTCAACCATTACTCCCCAGCAACAAGCCCGCTGTCTTGGGGTCATTTTTGATTCAGATCTTTCTTTCACTCCGCACATCAAATCACTCGCTCATTCATGTCATCTACACCTCAAAAACATCTCAAGAATCAAGACTTTTCTCACCTTTGACTCGGCAAAAGCTCTTACTGTAGCTCTTATTCATTCTCGTCTTGACTATTGCAACGCTTTACTAATCGGTCTCCCTCTTACTAAACCCTCCCCTCTCCAATCCGTCCTTAACGCAGCAGCCAGGATCATATTCCTCGCCAACCGCTACACCGATGCCTCTTCCCTGTGCCAGTCATTGCATTGGTTGCCCATCCAATATAGAGTTCAATTTAAACTTATCACGCTTACCCACAATGCGCTCCATGCTTCAGTACCCCCCTACATCTCCTCTCTTGTCTCAGTCTACCACCCCACACGTGCCCTCCATTCTGCAAATGACTTAAAACTAAAATCCTCCATAATCCGAACTTCCCACTCCCGTCTCCAAGATTTCTCGCGTGCTGCGCCAATTCTTTGGAATGCACTACCCAGGACAGTTCGATTAATTCCCAATACCCATAGTTTCAAGCGAACCCTAAAAACACATTTCTTTAGACTGGCGTATCGCCTAAACACACTCTGTCCGACTGTTTTCCCCCATATTAAAATCTTCTTCAAGTTCAGGTTCATACCAACCATGTACTTAATAGCCTCTGTCAGGACTGTACACATACTGGCTGGCGACCAGTCCATGTATTATTATTTATCCTATTTAGTATATTAAGGCTGCATTATACAATATTTGTACTTTTTACCTTTTGTGTCTCCCCCATTTCTTCATAGGCTGTAAGCTTGCGAGCAGGGCCCTCACTCCTTTCGATATGAGATATGCTTATTCTGTTTTGTCTGTATATGTCCCCCCTAAAATTTGTAAAGTGCTGCGGAATATGTTGGCGCTATAAAAATAAAAACTATTAAACTATTAAACTATTATTAATACACAATCCAATCTCTCCCTGATGCAGCAGCAGCTCTCCCTACACTGTCTGATCCGGAGTGACTGTGACGACCATGGCGGCGCCAGGTGTGATATAGACCTGATGACGCTGTGCCGCCAGCCAATCACTGTAATGCCCACAACCAACATGGCTATGGCATTACAGTGCATGGCAGGCAATCCCTGCATGTTCATTGGATCTCTAAAGAGCGCCAAACATGCAGGGAGGGGACCAGAGTTCCCGCCCGAGCAACCCGGAAATACTCGGCGAGCGCCGAGCATCTCGAGCAGTGAGATGCTCGGGCGAGCACCGAGCAGTAGCGAGCATGGTCGCTCATCACTACTGACAACCAATGAAAATGTACATAAACAATCTGGCACCGGCGCATGCACACAGTTATTTACTTACCAGAGACATCATTGGCTAGTAAGAGGCCTATTACTTAACTGAATACAGTGGTGATGTCTGTCGGTGTCTGACTCTGTGGGAAGGTATTGGATACCTGGATTAGATAGTTAAAGGGGAGGTAAGTGTATACAGATCTGATTGGACGTGAAAGGACTACAGAATGTGAGTGGTCCATGTTTTAATGCATCCCTAAATCAGGGTCCATTTATCCTTTGGGTAATTTCGTAATTCAATGCCTTATATTTGACACTAGGGAAGCCTAAGTTTAATAGGGAAAGGTGACAGAAGTTGGGATGTGATATCTAATTTATAATACAAAGGGTGCCAACCTCCATGGTTAGGTAGGGAATCCATTCTTGGATATCTACAGTCATGGCCAAAAGTTTTGAGAATGACACCAAAATTATATTTTCACATGATCTGCTGGCCTCTGGTTTTTATTAGTGTTTGTCTGATGTTTTTATCACATACAGAAATATAATTGCAATCATATTATGAGTACCAATAGGTTATATTGACAGTTAGAATGAGTTAATGCAGCAAGTCAATATTTGCAGTGTTGCCCCTTCTTCTTCAAGACCTCTGTAATTCTCCCTGGCATGCTCTCAATCACCTTTTGGACCAAATCCTGACTGATAGCAGTCCATTCTTGCATAATCAATGCTTGCATTTTGCCAGAATTTGTTGGTTTTTGTTTGTCCACCCGTCTCTTGATGATTGACCACAAGTTCTCAATGGGATTAAGATCTGGGGAGTTTCCAGGCCATGGACCCAAAATCTCTGTTTTGTTCCATGAGCCATTTAGTTATCACCTTTGCTTTATGGCAAGGTGCTCCATTATGCTGGAAAAGGCATTGTTGGGCGCCAAACTGCTCTTGGACGGTTGGGAGAAGTTGCTCTTGGAGGACATTCTGGTACCATTCTTTATTCATGGCTGTGTTTTTAGGCAAGACTGTGAGTGAGCCGATTCCCTTGGCTGAGAAGCAACCCCACACATGAATGGTTTCAGAATGCTTTACAGTTGGCATGAGACAAGACTGGTGGTAGCGCTCACCTCTTCTTCTCCGAATAAGCTGTTTTCCAGATGTCCCAAACAATCGAAAAGGGGATTCATCAGAGAAAATGACTTTGCCCCAGTCCTCAGCAGTCCACTCCCTGTACCTTTTGCAGAATATCAGTCGGTCCCTGATGTTTTTTCTGGAGAGAAGTGGCTTCATTGCTGCCCTCCTTGAAACCAGCCCTTGCTCAAAGAGTCTCCACCTCACAGTGCGTGCAGAAGCACTCACACCAGCCTGCTGCCATTCCTGAGCAAGCTCGGCACTGCTGGTAGTCCGATCCCGCAGCTGAAACAGTTTTAAGATACGGTCCTGGCGCTTGCTGGTCTTTCTTGGGCGCCCTGGAGCCTTTTTGACAACAATGGAAGCTCTCTCCTTGAAGTTCTTGATGATGCCATAGATTGTTGACAGAGGTGCAATCTTTGTAGCTGCGATACTCTTCCCTGTTAGGCCATTTTTGTGCAGTGCAATGATGGCTGCACGTGTTTCTTTAGAGATGACAATGGTTAACTGAAGAGAAACAATGATACCAAGAACCAGCCTCCTTTTAAAGTGTCCAGTGATGTCATTGTTACTTAATCATGACTGATTGATCGCCAGCCCTGTCCTCATCAACACTCACACCTGTGTTAATGGATCAATCACTAAAACGATGTTAGCTGCTCCTTTTAAGGCAGGACTGCAATGATGTTGAAATGTGTTTTGGGGGTTAAAGTTCATTTTCTGGGCAAATATTGACTATGCAAGTACAGTAATTGCTGTTAAGCTGATCACTCTGACATTCAGGAGTATATGCAAATTGCCATTACAAAAAATGAAGCAGTAAACTTTGGAAAAATTACTATTTGTCTCATTCTCAATACTTTTGGCCATGACTGTAGGGACATCCTAGTATACTTACTCTCAACCAATTGTTTTGCCTACTGTTTTCTCTTCATACAGTGCCTTTATTTGGTGATATATTTTAATAATTGATGATAAAAGTTATTTTAAGGGATATATTTTTTCATGTAAGCAGTAAGTTACATCACTGGGTAATGGTTTTATCATTATACATGTGAGCGATATGTTGGGAGGACTGTTTTAGAAAAATATAGCAGTTTATTGAATTGTATTCATAAAGTAATTATTGCAGGAAAATAGAAAGTATTTGAAAACGTTAAAAGGAAAATAGTCCATTTGTGAATCCTTTAGAATAGCTGAATAGACACCCATCTTTTCATGGAATCCTTAATGGAAAGTAAAGACTTGTCATGACTCTGTGTGGCTATGCGTTAAAGCATCCAGGTCAGCAAATGTGTACCATGTACTTTGTTGGAAACTAATAATAATGTTTGATATGAATAAAAAGAAATTTCACAGCAACAAGACCTCTAATATGAGGCATACAGGTAGGTATAGATTTACATTTCTATCACCTGTATGCCCATATTAGTAAGTCAGATAAGTCCCAGGGGGTGACAGATTCCCTTTAACTAAAAGTTTAAACAGTGCTTCACTATTGTATCTCGTCTCGCACCTTTTTTTTTGTATTTTTTACAGAATGAGTTAGATTATTGCTGAATTTTACTTTTGAGAATAAGATCTTTTTATTTATATAGCGCCAACATATTCCGCAGCGCTTTACAATTCACTGACATTATCGTCACTGTCCCCATTGTGGCTCACAATCTAGATTCCCTATCAGTATGTCTTTGGAGTGTGGGAGGAAAGCGGAGTACCTGGAGAAAACCCACACAAAGGGGGGAGAACATACAAACTCCTTACTGATGTCCTTAGTGGGATTTCAACCCAGGACCCCAGCGCTGCAAGGCTGCAGTGCTAAACACTGAGCCACCTTGCTGACCATGATATCACCATATTGAATAACTGACCAGAAGATAAGGACAAATCACTATTAGATTCCATATTATCTGGATTGTCTTAGCTAAATCCCATCTTTATGCATGTTGTAGCCAATTATATTGAATCCAGATGCATTGTGCCACTAGATTTAAAAGAGGTCACAGATGAATTGGCGGTGTAAGTACAGAGATAGAAAAGGAGATTGGGTCTATAAGTGTGACTCCTCTTCTCGGAAGCCCTTTTCTTTACCCTGGGAGATGGGGAACTCGGAGTCGGGTCCTAAGATGGAGAGATGGGGTGCAGCCGTGGCCCGGACCCGACCCGTGCCCAGGGCCGTCACAATTAAAAAAGGATGGTGCGGGCTTAACCGGGTTGAGTGGCTGAATACGACTACGCCACCTGTGGCACCTGGTGAAGGCCACCAGCCGCTGTCTGCTGAGGCCTGGTGTTAGGGCAGCTGACGATGTTACTACTCCCCACAGCCTGAGCAAGGCCTCAGGGCAGAGGGACAGGAATGACAGGGGTAGTAGTCCAGAAAGTCTGTGTCGTGAGGTGTAGCGCAGAATAAAGAGTCCGGAGGCCATAGGGGTGAACTTCCAAGGCTTTACTCACATAAGAGATGGCAGAAGGAAGGCGACTCCCTGCTCCCCGCGGGGTTCTGCGGTCACCAGGAACGGGGGTCCGACAACCTCCGAGTAAGTCCAGCATTAGATCAGGACCCCGCACCAGAGTGTTCCTGAACTACAGACCGTATCCTTTCCTGTCTGTGTGTGTAGATAGGCCGGGTCTCCCTCTGAACTCCTCTCAGAAAAAGGGCACGGGTGGCTGCTCCGCTCCTTCCGGTACCTGGTGGGATCCTCAGGGCCTACCGGGCTTTCCCGACCAGGACGTGAAGTAGCAAGGTCGGGTGTCGGGGGCCGGTACCCCTCTTGCAGCCAGAATCCTCTGAATATATCAGGTCGGCGAGAACAGGTGGCGTAAACCGCTCCGTCTGCATCCTCCCTGGGACCCATTTGCGGTGGAGCTACACTCTTAAGCTCCGGGCCTTCTTGGTCATGGTCCTTGACCGGGCTGAGACATACATTATCTGCAGCCTGCCCCTCGACTTGAGGCCAGGGTACGAGGGCCGTGTCTTACTCCGCTGCAGGCCCACACAGGATCCACGCTCAGGGAGGGAGATCATGATCAAAGAGCCAAGATGGCTGTGTATTAAATATGAAATTTAAAGTGTCACTAAAATGTGAGTCCTCCACCCTCACCCACTACATGTTTCCCCTAACTCTTGGTTCCCCAGTGTCCCTGTAACCAGGAGGGCAGCACTTAGTGCATTCTAGCCCCCTCTGGTGGAGAAATGTGGTGTTGGATGTGGAGGTGGAGTCCTGACCAGCACACTGTTCTTACCTCAGAGGAGGAACACCACACCCCATTAAAGAAGTGCAGTATCCCTGTGGCGGTCGAACCCTCAGGGGCGCCACATTAGCAAAATATAAAATGTATTTTTCCTTTTGCTTGTCTTGAAAACAATAATGATTGTTTGGAACTAATGAAAACTGAAATTAAAGGCCTTTTGAATGTTGTTGAAACCTAAATTGCTAATGTACCATGTACTACCATGAGGGCGGGACATGCGTAGGATATGAGGTGACTACCTTGGAAGAAGTGTTGATAAAAGAACCACTCCTGACCTTCAGTTCACTATAAAAGAGGCTGACCTGAAGGCATATGCTTCAATGTGTATAATGGCAGAAGATTGAACAGCAATCATTTACATTGATTACAGGTATTTATCAAAGTGTAGGCTCATAAAAAAAGGAAAAGATGAGGGAGCACTGCAGCTTCAACAGTCACCCGTTGCAAATGACTCACAAGTCTCTCACTATACACGTACACAGGGCGATACTATCACTAAAGAAGCCTTTCCATCTAGTCTCTAGTGCGGCTCGGTCCCCGGTAGCTCTTATAGTATATTTTTCTCTGAAATTCCACAGCGTTTCAAAGTCAAAGATATCTGGTTGGGATCATACAGCCAGTGTCTGATATATGCTGCCCATGTATCGGGAAGCATGTATTAGCTGTCAGATTCCCTGTCAGTTGGAATTAGAACTTCTCCAACAGGAGCTACTGCTAGACTGGTACAAATGTGATAGTTTCTTAAAGAAAGAAACTTTCTTTTGACATCTAGACATACATTGTATTGCTTATTGTATGGACTGTCTGCTTATTATTGCTGGTCCATATTACCAGTAACATCATATGTTGTGGTAAGACTGCACATGTCAGTGTGTGCACATTTCTTTTACATACAGTGTATATGTCTATTCTATTTTATTAATGTCTGTATTGTATTTGTATCTGAATAAAGTAATTTTTTTAAAAAAAATGTATTGAGTTGTGTTTGCTCTTGTTGTTTAGAAATTGTTGGTAGTTTTGCGAGAACCACATTCTACGATGATTAACTAGCCCCTATTTTAGGTTTGCATTTAAATAGTCCATATGAAATATCAAATATTGTAAAACCCCAAAGTTGGGGGATTACATTACATTAGTGCTTTGATATCTGATCTGCTGTTCCGCTTAGCAACTGATAACATCCAACTGCCACCGGCATCGGTAACATCTGATGAAAAGTGCTGACAGACACTTCTTAAAGTTTCATACATAGTAATAGAGTATATAGCAAATATCCATTCATAAAACAATACCAATCTTTACAGAAAACAGTGCAAAAACTTAATAATCTTTAAGTTGTACTGTTTTCTATAAAACAGATGAAATAGGTCATCAATATAAAAGTAGCAGACAGTTTTTCCATTTTTAAGCTGTTGCATTATTTTTTTTTACACACTAAAGAGTTTACATCACCAGCCAGGTATTTAGAAAGATACAGGTAGGTGGAAGGAGCATAGTCCTTATAAAGTTTAAACCACAGTTTGTTGTTTAGAGTAGTAGGAAACTCAAGCAAGGACAAGAGTAACTGGCTCCTGCAGAAGATGAATTAGTGACATCAGAGATTTGAGATTCCAGAATTCCAGTATTCCAGAATTGCCTTCTTGCCCCTCAAGGAGTAGGTGTCACAGGGTAACCGCAACGGGGTGGAGCCAGAAGACTGCAGCATCTGAGGGGTCCTACTCCGGCTCAGTGAAGAAGCACTTCTCCTTTATTTTAAGACATGTTTTATTTCTTCTGGGGTTAAACGGCCATGTTGGAAATCTTGGTGCTCACCGCTGAGCTCGGTTAGCCACTCCTTTTCCCTTTATAATCTTAGTACTTGGTAATATTAGTTCTTGTCAGAGCTAGCTTTTGCTGCATGGCTAATGGAGGGAGAGTAGTGATTATGAGAAGGAGAGTTAGAGGGATTATCAGAGGCTGTTTGATGGTAATTCCTTATCCTTCTCCATTTTGGTTTATTCCCCTATCTTCATACCCTGGTGCTTCCCTCTGTTATATGTGAGTGAATATTTCGTGTGCCTGGAGTTTTCTGTTTACCCCTGTCTGTGTAGCCTTGTTTGTCAGGTGGGTGTTCTACGGTGCACAGTAGCACCCCCTTCCCTGAGTGGGGGAGAACAGACGGAGGGCTAACTCAGGAGGTAGGGTGAGGGCAGAGGCCCCGGCATCCTCACCTTCAAAGGTATCCCAGGGAATAGGGCGAGCTAGGGCTCTTCCTAGTGTTAGGGACAGGGTAGGAGCCCCTGTTCCATGGTCACCAACCAACTGTGCGGTGACAGTAGGATAATAATCTGCCCTGATCCCCAGATGCACCCAGCTGTGTAGGATGCAGAGGAAGCCCAAAGATGATTGAAGATGATGGGAGTTATGCTACTTTCAAGGATCCAAGGTAATTAGAACTGACGCACCCCCAGGGCCGTGGGGTACTCGGCAGCCGGGCCTCTGGCTGCTTGCAGGGGATATCACAGTGGCTGGCCAGGTCCGTGAACCAGGGCGGTCACTCAATAAAGGGGGAAAATATTTGTCGTGATGCCACCTATGGTGTCTGGTGAGGATCACCAGCGCTGCAACAGTCCTCTGAGGCAGGTGGTAGGGCAGCTTGTGGTGGAACGGCTCCCTACAGGTGGAGCAGGCCCCAGGGCAGTGTAGGATAGATCGAGGAGGTGCGCTTGGCTTTGTAGTGCTGGGAGGGAAAAGGTACCCGCGAAATGAAGGAGCGGAGGCAGTTCAGTGCAGTCATCCGAGTTTACTCACAGTTCCGTACAATTTCCTCAGGTGTACAGTACTGGTGCAAGCCTCCCGCGTCGCACTGCATTCACCGGACAGGGGTTCGGTCCTTCCTCAGGCAGCTCAGGTGTACCTGGCAGAACCCCACTTTCAAATGTACCTTCCTAGACCGACTTCACGCTGGGTCTTTACTCCCTCCTGCCCTGCGCTTCTCACTGTGAATCCTATTCGGGTGCTGCGAGGTCCCCCCTTTCCGTTGGAGTTGCTCAGACCTGCTAGACCTTACTCTTGGATTGAAGTGAGAGATTGGCTTCTGATATAGAAGTCAGAAGCCTCTGGTATTTTCCAGCCGAGGCTTGAAGCTGCACGACTGGGCCAGGGGCCAGTCCCCTTCTTGCGGCCTAGATCCTCCTGACACTTGGCAGGTTCGGGGTGTACGGGTGCCGCCTGCACTCGCCGTACCCCGTACGATCCCTTCTGTAGATCGGAGCCAACTCCCTGCTCCCCTCCTGGGCCTCAGTCCTGGACCCTTGTAGTGGAGCAGAGCTCCTAGAGAGACTCTGCTCCCTGACTGTACTCCAGCTACTAGGCTCTCTGTTCACACTCCCCTAAGATGGCTTCCCTATTTTATATCTTTACTGTATGAGTGCTCCCATGAACTACTTCCTCCACTCACACCCACTACTGGTTCCCCCTACCTTTGGGTTCCCCACACCCCAGCAAGGGTCAGGGCTCAGCAGAAAACTACATTGCGTCTTGCCCCTCCTGCTGGCCTGGGGTAGTGTAGTGTTGGATGTAGGTGTTGGGGTTCCGTGCAGCACACCCTCCTTACCTGAGAGAAAGGGAGACACCGCACCTCTGGGTAAGGTGCAGTACCTCTGTGGCGACCGAACCCTCTGGGGCGCCACAGGACTATGAGGCCCAATGGGGAGTAATTGCCCAGCATGGAGTCAAATATACTGTAGATGAAGCATGTAGGCTAGAATCCAAGAAAATAATGACAAAGTTTAGGGCTTGCCCTGGAAGGCAACACTGAACTGTACGCTATTATTTCATAATGCCTGATTCCGCTGGCCTCTGTATAGAATATACATGTAACCACTAAGTTTTTGTACTACAAGCCTTAATACAAAATAAAGCAAGTTCCTCAATGGTATAAAAGTTTACACTGACTGAGTATGTGACTCGCACTCCACATAAAGTATCGGATAATTCACTCCTCTATATCACTATTCCAGTGATATCCCAAGAAAACATATATGGGTGCAAGTTAATATTGCTTTCGGATATACTGTTAGACTATCTTGTACACTTGGCCTAGTCCGCAAAAGAAAGCATGATAGGTCCGTCAGTCATGGCGATGGAATCCAGAGGTGGTGGAGGGTGGATATGTAGTCCAACACTATGATGAGATCTAGCATTGAAAGCACCCTAGCTGTCAGCGGCTCTCCAAACAAACGTTCTTGCTGCTTCAGTGATGTCACTGCATAACTTCGAAGGTCAAGAGAGACCAAAAAAAAGTCCTATTCATCTCAGAAAAAAGGGCTTTGCATCATCAGGGATACCACAGATTTCTAGAATGTCGCACCCACTATTTTGTCATGTTTGAGGATCTTCCAATATTTTTTTACTATGTGTTTAAATTGGAATGTTTGTGTGCTATATTCAGTCACAATTTGTATAACAAATATTGGGTGCTCTTGTGTAGCTCCTAAAATGGCACCCTACAGTACAATATTCCAAAGAATTCTTAACCTCATAAAGGAAGGGAGAGAGCTAGGTGTTTTATCCAAACAGGAATCAGAATGCTTTAATATCAATCAATCTAAAATAGCATTTTTTTACAACCTTCAAAACATTTACAAGTCTCTCACAAAACAGTTGGGTAAAACCATAATTTCTTGTACAAGAATGTGTATTGCAAAACACTGAGCACATTTTATAAATACTGGGACAAATAGAGTGGAAGGTGAGATATATAATAGGCACATTGGATATGAGCTCTCTTTATACCATAATTGAGAACAATAAAGGCTCTGCGGCATCACACTATTTTCTAGAGGAATCTGGAAGATTCCTCCCTGAAAAAAATTGACGTTGCCATAAAATGTATACCATTCATCTTGTCTCATAACTACTTTATGCATGAGGTATAGTTCTACCTCAAACTGTGGGGCACTGCGATGGGCACCAAGATTACTCCAAGTTACGCTAATCTGTATATTGACTAAGCTGTAAATTGGAGTCCTTCATCTTTCCCACCAGTCAGCTCTGGGCACACATGGTGCAATGATTTTCATCTGGAATTTATGCTCACTTTTAGTGATATGAATATTAACTTTCTGGACTTAAACATATTCGTGGATAATTGTAAACTGCAAACCAAAATTTATCATAATTCAACAGATAACAACAGTTATACAACTTTTACTATCGGCCATCATAATAGTTGGTTAATGAATATACAAAAAAGTCAGTTTATGGATGGTAGATGCAATTGCAGCAAATTACAAGACCATGAAGAGGAAACCAGGACCCTATAGACTAAATTTGGACAGATAGGCTATGATATAAAGACTTAAAAAAAAAACAGAGCAGAAAGTAAGGGGTATGAAAAGAGAGGATCTTTTGCAGGTAAAAAATAACTATGACTATCAATTTAAGCGAATTGTAAAAAAAAATATTAGAAAATCATCAAACAGGACAACATAATGAATGAACTGTTTCCTAAAGAACCTTACTTTGTATATAAGAAAGTCTGAATTATTGGTAATAGTATTGCCCCCAATATTAAACCCATTTACAACATTTGACGTTCGTTTACATCCTGGTTGGGTAAGGGTTCCCTTAAAATTATGTAAATTTACATCATGGCAATCATGCGGGCTCCCTCTCCCACACGATCAGGACCCCTGCGCCATCATTGCTGGCTGCCAATAGCTTTCATGGAAACCTGAAGTAGTCATGATAACCTCCAGGTTTGCCAGCTATGGTGGCCTGCTTAACCCCTTTACAGCCTGTGCCATATTAGTACGCACAGGCTGTAATTCCCCGGTTCAGTGAGGGCTCCAGCGCTGAGCCCGCACTGAACCGGGCACTTGTCAGCTGATTATTACAGCTGACATGTGCCCGCAACAGCCGCAGGTGGAATCGCGATCCACCCGCGGCTGTTAACATGTTAAATGCCGCTGTCAATCTCTGACAGCGGCATTTAACAACGCCGCGCCGGAAGCGCGTCACTCACCCCGCCAATCAGTGACCCCGTCACGTGATCGCGGGTCACCGATGGTTGGGCATGACATCCCTGGGTCTGCAGCAGACTCCAGTGGTTGTTATGAGCTGGTCGCTATGAGCGCCACCTAGTGCTGAGCGCTCATAGCACAGGACCATTTCTGCTACATGCAGGTGATCTGCTGATCATCTGTATGTAGCAGAGGCGATCAGACAAGTGCTGCTTCTAGTCTCCTATGGAGACTATAGAAGCAAGCAAACAGTGAAAAAAAAATGTTTTAAAAAATGTTTAAAAAATTAAAAAAATATGAAAGTTTAAATCATCCCCCTTTCGCCCCATTCAAAATAAAATAGTAAAAAACAAAAAACACATACACATATTTGGCATCGCCGCGTTCAGAATCACCAGATCTATCAATATTAAAAAAGAATTAATCCGATCGGTAAACGGCGTAACGAGAAAAAAATTCTAAACGCCAGAATTATGTTTTTTGGTCGCTGCAACATTGCAATAAAATGTAATAACGGGCGATCAAAACATCGGTTATACCCCAAAATGGTATCAATAAAAACTTCAGCTCGGTGCGCAAAAACTAAGCCCTCACGTGGCCCCAGACCCTGAAAAATAGAGACGCTAAGGGTCTTGGAAAATGGCGCCTTTTTTTTTTTTTACCAAATTTTTTAATTTTTTTTCACCACTTAAATAAAAAAGAACCTATACATGTTTGGTATCTACGAACTCGTAATGACCTGGAGAATAATATTGGCAGGTCAGTTTTAGCATTCAGTCAACGTGGTAAAAAAAATTAAAAAAATAGAAATCTGTGGTATTGCACTTTTTTTGCAATTTCACCGCATTTGGAATTTTTTTCCCATTTTCCCGTACACGATATGGTAAAACTAGTAATGAAATTCAAAAGTAAAACTCGTCCCGCAAAAAATAAGCCCTCACATGGCCATATTGACCAAAAAATAAAAACGCTATGGCTCTGGGAACAAGGGAGCAAAAAACGAAAATGCAAAGACGGAAAATCCCAGGGTTGAGAAGGGATTAAACCATGCCTGTAGCATGGTGTAAAAGGAGTTATGTTAGTGTAACACTGACAGGTATAATGCAGTGCATTGCAATGTATTATACCAGTAATCAGAGTAATAAAAGTTAAAGTCCCATATTGGGACTAAGTAAAAAAGTAAATAAAAAACATACGAAAATATTTTTAAAAAATCACAAAATAGAGAGCAAAAAAATGAAAAACATATTATACCACTAAATTGTCACGCATGGGAAAGACTTAGTTCTACACAGAAGGAAGAGGGAAAAAGAGAGCCAGACACTAGGGAAAGGGGGGAGTGGAGGAGACCTCCTAGTCTGGTCTAGTGTCACCCTGTCTCAACTACCATCCCTATATTGGCTCTTCACCAATTGCCGCACGCGTGCCTCGCCCTGACTTTCCCTGGCATATGGCTAAGACTAGGGAAGGGAGGAGATGAGCACTAGTTGATCTCCAACAAACTCTATGGACAACAAGGGTAGAAAAACAGGGGGGATTGCTTAGCTGTAGATGACTCTAGACAAATGCACACACTGCCTCAAGCTCCAGAGAGGATGAAGTACTTCTCTTGCTAAAGCCTTACAAGTAGTAATGAATTTCGCCGGCACCTCCCTCTCAGACACATCAGGTATTTATACACTCAGGACAGGGAGCTAATTAGCCAGAGGGAGGTAGCCGCTGGGTCCTAGAGACAGCCAGCCTCTAAGAAGATGTCTATAATGTCAAAACGTAGAGATCTCCTGCAACCAACTGCAGGGCGACTGTCTGTCACCTCTGACACACCCGTGACATAAATGCATATGTTTATGTAAAAATAAAAATAGACAAAAAAAGTATACATATTTGATATCACCACATCCGGAGTGACCCAATCTATAAAACTGTCACACTATTTAATCCTTTCAATGAACTCCGTAGAAAAAAAAAAAAAAAAAACGTGGGAAGAAATAATGCTTTTTTTTTATCTTACCGCCAAAACAAATGGTTTCAAAAATATTTGTTATTCAGTAACTTTTGCACCTTCTTAATCTATTCACGACATATGTCAAATGTTGTGTCCCTGACTTTAATGGGGGCTCGCATGTCGAGCTTGCATTTTTCCCAGCTGATGATGACTGATTTAATCAGCCATAATCTGCCTCTATTAGCCTTGGCTCTTAACATGTTAAATGCCACTGTCAATCTCACTAACATGTCGGCAGGGCGCACATCATCCCACAAGCCCATCAGCGCATCCGTGACGTGATTGCGAGGCGTAGATGGGTTGCCATGACACCTGGGGGTGTGCTGAAGGCCTGCTTGTCATGATGATTCTTCTGTGAATGCTAGCATTTAGCTGGCGTTCATAGGAGATTGTGATTTTCCCTACACATAGCAGCATGGATGCACTGCTATGTATAGTACAAACAATCAAATGATCACAGCTTCAAATCCCCTAAGGGGACTTACAAATACAGTAAAAAATGAAAAAAACAAACAAAATATTAAAAAATAATAAATATCTAAAAGTTCAAAACACCCATCTTTTCCCCATTAAAAATAACATAATAACAGAAAAATACAGATTTGGTATTGCTGTATTGATAAAAGTCTGATCTATCAGACTATAAAAAATATAAAATAAATTTATCTAATCAGAAAATCATCTAACGAAAAAAAAAACAAGATGCCAAATTAGTTTTTTTTGGCAGTTGCAACATTGCATTAAAATGCAGTAAGAGGCAATCAAAACACTGTATCTGCCCCAAAGTGGTATCAGTAAAAACTCAGTGAACTAAAAAAATAAGTCCTCAGTCAGCCCAATATCCTGAAGAATGAAAACATTATGGGTTTTGGAAAATGGAGACAGAAGCACATTTTTTCTTTTTTTTAACAAATTTCCGATTTTTTTTCATCACTTAAATAAAAAAAAAAAACTTTACATGTTTAACATGTGCATAATTGTACTGTACCTGAAGAATGATATTGGCAGGTTAGTTTATCATAAAGTGAACATGGTAAATAAAAAAAAAAACACTTGTGGAATTGCACTTTTTGTGTAATTTCAAAGCATTTGGAATTGTTTTCTGCTTTCCAAGGCATCACATGATAAAATGAATAGTGTCATTCAAAAGAACAACTTGTTTTGCAAAAAAGGAGAGCTCATATGGTTATATGGGTGGAAAAATAAAGTTATGGATCGTGGAAGAAGGGGAGGAAAAAGAGAATAGCCAGGTCAATAAGGTTCACTTAATTGCCGAGGACAGCACTGCCTAAAGAGTTTAGCACTTGTTATTTATTTCTGTTTTTTATGCCTAGGCAATAGTGTAGCTACGGTGAGCAAAGGAGGTGGTTGCCTCAGCCCCATGATAAGAGGAACTCACCTAGAGCTACTGCCACCCTTAACTGTATAGCCTGTGTGGTATATCAGGGATTCATTATCTCCCCTCACTACTGCTCTCCTTTCTGTAGACTGCAAGTTGACTTAAGCCTGTGATCTACAGACCAGCAGAGTCATGCAGGGACAGAAGCTCCAGTGCATGCACAGAACATCAGAGTCTCAGCGCGGTGATGTCATCACACCTGATGTCAAGTGCATGCATCGGCGTTTTGCAAGTGAGATCGTCAGGATTCTGGATTAGATGAGTATCAGATTTTTTTTATTTAAATTAAAATGTATGGTGTGACTGTGAGGGCATCATAAAGTATGGGGGCCCTCACACAGTGTTAGACTACTGTGGGGTGCCCTCATGCAATGTAAGGGTTACTGTGGGGGCCCCTCATACATTGTAGGGACTACTGGGGGGCCCTATTACAGTTTGGGGCCTCCAAAATGTGTGGGGGCCTTTATTGTGGGAGCTAATGTGGGGGCCATTATAAAGTTTGGGGCCATCTGTGTGGGAAGTGGGACTTCTGTGGGGACAATTATATAGTGGAAGACCAAGGCGTGGGCCATTATACAGTTTGGGTACTACAGTGGGGGACATTATACAATGGGAGCTAATGTGAGGGCCATTATAAAGTTTAAATTGTACTGTGGTAGGCCCTTATAAAGTGTGGAGACCCTCATAAAGTGCTGAGACTAATTTGGGGGCAATTATACAGTGTGGTAGACATTATAGTCACCTCTTATAGGTGTATACTTATGTGATCATGAATCAGTGATATGAAAAGCTATGTCTGGTAGACCAACTCCCGTTACATAGCCCTTATTCTTTTCCTGTCTTAGGGACTTTAAGGGAACCCTAGGGAGAGATGACGCACCAGCGGGGGAGCTGTTATCTTATATCATTCTAGGGTGCCAACCTCCACTGCTAGGAAGGGTTGTAATAGGGAATAGAAGGGAGAGATTCTTTATTTTGCTACTGTGCAATATTATCTCTTTATTGCTGTACATTCAGTTTTCCTATATGCATGTATTTAGCTTGTATTTTGTTTTGGTTTTCTATATGAACAATTTTAATATACCTGTGATGAAATGGCAACAGGGAGACCCCGCAGAATCTCGTAGTTGCCACCACTTGGTGATTGATCCAAACCACGCCACCAGCCTGACATCACAATTACGTCAGACAGAGCACGTGGTACGGACCTGCCGTCTGCACCTACATGACGTTCCGCACCCCCCTTAAGGACGCGTAAGGTCAGATTGGTACAGTTCTGCACAGACAGCCCATGTCCACACGGATACAGGAAGGCACCAGAGAGTGAGAAGAGGAGGCCCACTCAGTCACTGATGGGTACCACACTCGCTTACACCCTGACAAACTGAGAGGATCTTTCATTAACTCCAGTGAAGCAGAGCCTGGTCGGCCTGGGAGAGCTGCCACCAATTTCTATTTGATATAATGGACCTATATCAGGCTAGAAACCAGCCCCATAGCATGTTTTTTGGACCGAACAATGGACGTAAGGTTCGAGGATCCAGATAAAAGAACAGCCCAGGGTTAAATTATATATTTAATTGCCATAAGGGCACACTAAACAGTACACTATATACATAAGGGATATGCATACACAGTGGTCAGAGTTGCAAACACGAAAGTATGGGTACAAAAGATATAAAGAAGTTTTTACAAGTCATTTACTGGTTAGATGGAAAGGCCTGGCTTTCGGGGAAAGGGCTGCCCCATGGGAGAATTGTGGGCCTTCTCTTTGTTGTTGCAGGACTTTTCCCACACGACTTGACATCACGTTCTCCCCAGGAGAAAAATGATGGGGCCAGGTCTCCTGGTGTTCTTAACCCCTTTGGATCACTCCTACTCCTGCCTCCTGGCTGTACCAAAATCTCCTCCCCTGGTGTCTCTTAGCTAAGAAACTCCCAAAACTAAAATGGGCCATACGTCCTTACCGGACGATCCTAGGGAGCCGGTTCTGGTGTCATCAGATCCCGTCGAGTCCCTGCTATGCGTGGATACCAAACACTGGGATCCTAGGGGCCCCTGAAAGGCTGTGCTGGGTATCTCCTCATCCGTAGGCGCTGGAGTATGCTGAGAGGTACGGTGATATTCCCCATTATCCAAGGTTCCCAAAAATCGGGTTGGTTTATCTCTGAGAGATATCGTATTCCCATAACTCAGTGTTGAGTTATAGTTTCTTAAACAAAGGAACACATGGCTGGGCTGCAGCAGCTGCACAGCTGCTGGTGGGGGGATTTTGTCACTCACGGCCTGGCGGCCCCCTCCTTTGTAAGCTGCAGTGTCGAATTACACTGTACATGGAGATCTCTATAAAACCTTCCACGTAGTGCCGTGATGGTCATGGGATTGTCTTGAATATTCTTCACGCCTCCCCCCTTTCCCCCTTTAGAAGGCGCTAGGTTGTAGCACCACCCGGTGTTCCCCCCCCCGCGCGCCCGTCCGCAACTTCCCCTTGTCAGAATAATTTGTCGGCATTGCCATGTTCACTGCCTTTTTTGTGGTGAAGTGGTACTGCTGGAGTGCGAGGCTCCAGCGCAGCAACCTCCCATTCATTCCGGACATGTGTTTAATTAGCTGAGGGGTTTGTGGTCTATTTCCATGGTGAAACGTACAAGAATGGCTGCAGACGCTGCAGGACCCAAACAATTGCCAGACATTCCTTCTCCATCGTGGAATAGGCCACCTCCCTCGGGAGCTTCCGGCTCAGGTACAAAACGGGGTTTTCATGGTCGTAGTGTCGTCCTGGCTGAGCACAGCACCGAGGCCAAAGTCACTGGCATTGGTCTGTACTACAAATGGCAGCGTGAAGTTGGCTGCCTGTTGTACCGGGAAGGTAGAAAGGGTGGTCTTCAGCTCCCGAAAGGCCGTCTCTCAGTAGTTTGTCCAATCGACTGTGGAGAGCAGCTACTTCTTGGTGAGGACTGTCATGGGCTTCACCAGGCTACTATAGTGAGGGAAGAACCTCCTATAGTACCCGGCGGTGCCCAGGAAGGGCATCATCTGTTTCTTGGTCCTGAGGGTGGGCCAGGATGCGATAGCATCCACCTTCCCAGGCTCTGGCTTCAGAGTTCCCCCACCTACCTGATGTCCCAGGTAGTGGACCTCACTCATACCCAGCTAGCACTTTTGCGGCTTAATGGTCAAGCCTGCCCGTTGGATCCACTCGAGCACCTGCGCCAGATGCTCTAGGTGATCCTCCCAGGTGGGATTGAAGGTGGCAAAGTCATCCAGGTACCCGGCCGCGTACCCTTCGATTCCCTTGAGCTGCGTGTTGACCATCCGCTGAAAAGTGGCTGGGGCATTCTTCATGCCGGATGGCATCTCCGTGGACTCGCACAGTGCGAATGGTGTGATAAAGACAGAGCGTTCCCATGCCTCGGAAGTCAGGGGAATCTGCCAATATCCCCAGCTCAGATCCATGATGATCAGGTACTTGGCCCCGGCCAACTGATCGAGCAGGTCATCGATGCGCGGCATTGGGTGCGCGCACCAGTGACCGTGACGGCGTTGAGCCCCCTGTAGTCCACGCAGAACCGGGTTGTCCAGTCCTCTTTTGGGACGAGGACCATAGGTGAGGCCCAAGCACTGCTGGAGGGTTGGATGACATGTGCTGCTGCACTTCCAGGGAGACCCGATATGCTGAACGCCAGATTGGGGGGTGATCCCTGGTATCCACGTGATTGGCGGCCGACTCTGTCCTTCTGGGCTTGTTGCTGAACAAATCCCGGAAGGGGTAGAGGGTTGCCCACAGCTGGGACCCTTGGTTCAGTAACAGCTGGTGGCAAACCTCCATGTCCTCGATGGTCCCACCAGCCCTAGCCTGGACAAGCATGTCCGGGAGGGTCTCCGCCTCTCCCTCCTCTGGCAGGTTGCACATGGGAAGGGCACAGGGCTCCCCCTCATGATGTGCCTTCATCATGTTTACGTGGAAGGTCTTCTGCCTTCCCCGGGCATGGTCCAGGGTGACCAGGTACGTCACAGCATTGAGCTACTGGTGCACAAGGTACTCGCCTTCCCAGACCATCTGAAGTTTGTCCTGGGGTACGGTGACCAGTACCCACACCTTTTGACCCACCTGGTAGGTCCTCTCATAAGCATTCTGGTTGTACCATCGCTTCTGGTTGGCCTGGGCTCACGTCATATTGTCATGCACCAGCTGCACCAAGGCCTGCATTTTGTCACGGAAGCGCACAACATATTCAATAACCGACACTCCAGGGGTGGCTAAGTACCCTTCCCAGACCTCTTTCACCAGAGCCAGAGGGCCCAGCGCATGCCGGCTGTACAGGAGCTCAAAGGGGGAAAACCCCGCTGAGGCCTGTGGAACCTTCCGGTAGGCAAATAACAGGTGTGGGATGTACCATTCCCAGTCGTGCCCGTGCGAGTCAACCAACATCTTAAGCATCTGCTTCAGGGTGCCATTGAACCATTCGCACAGGCCGTTGGTCTGTGGGTGGTACGGGCTAGTCATCAGATGTTGCACCTGTATTTGCTTACAGAGGGACTCCATCAGCTGGGACATGAACTGGGTCCCCCGGTCAGTGAGCATTTCCTGGGGAAAACCCACTCAGGAGAAAATCTCCAGTAAGGCGGTGGCCACCTTGGACGACAAGTCTACCGCTTCTGGGTACCTGGTGGCAAAGTCTACTCCCGTCAGTATGAGGCGTTTCCCTGAGCTGCTGGGAGTGGCTATTGGGCCAACGAAATCCACAGCTACCCTCCTGAAATGCTCTTCAATGATGGGCAGAGTTACCAGTGGGCCTTTCTTTCCCCACTCTCTGACAGGTATCACACGACAGGCAGTAGGCAGTCACCTTGGCCCCCATCCTTGGCCAGTAGAAATGCTGGGCTAACCTGGCCTTGGTCTTATTGATCCCTAAATGTCTGGCCATCAGAATCTCATGCGCCATCCGCAACAACTCTACCCTGAACGGATAGGGTACCACTAACTGTCGGTTCCTGTGCCACTCCTCCGGCGAACCTCGCTGGAACGTTACCCGGTACAGCCGTCCTTGGTCCTAGACCACCCGCCCGAGGTCTGAGTCTGAGGGAGGCTGTGTCGCCTGCTCCTTAAGAGCTTTCAGGCTGTTATAAGTCTCCAATGCTGCCTGAAAACCCTGAATGAACGTGGCCAGAATAGACAAAACTGCCACGTCTTCTGTCAGTTCTCCGGGACCTGTCTCCTGGCCTCCGTCTGACCTGGCAGCCGCTTGTTCGGAAGGGGAGAAGCTGTTAGACTCCCGAGGAGCACCTGGGGCTCGGGTGTCACCACTGCACATGACAGCGGCCACGGCCGCTGTGAACGCGGGTAACGCCCTCTTCTCCTGTGCTTCTGACCAAGCCTCCAGTCTAAACGGACTATTCTGGCCCTCTGACATCCCGATTGTGGGGGAACCCTGCCATGCGGCCTTACCTGGGAGCCCTACCTGTCCTGGGACTGCCCCGCCCTCCATGGCATGCTCCTCCTCCGCAGCTGTTTGCCCCCTGTCTGTCACCTCTGTGACAACCTCATAGGATGAACTGTTCCAGCCTGCCAGCTGGCCACACTTTGAGGCCTTATCACAGCCTATTTGATTAATCTCCTCCCCGAGGGGAGAGGGACACAGTGCAACACCCACCCCCACATCCCCATCTGTAGGCATGTTAATAACATTAGCAGCAATAGGGGTGGACATGACATTGTCTGGAGAGTTAGGCCTTGAGGGTTCAGTGGCCACATAGTGGGACACTAGTCTCTCCCAAGTAAAATACTCACGGGAATGTTCAGAGTTACCCCCACCTCCCGCACTCCCCTCCCGGCATCCCAGTCCAAATACCCCTTGGCGACAGGCAGCACCGGCTTAATGCCACCAATCCCGGAGACGGCGAGTGTCTTCCCAGGTATCAAATCCTGGGTTGACACCAGTTCGGGCTTCCTGGCATTGAAGTGGCCCCGCTGTCTGCAAAGGTGACACAGTCGGGGTTCCCCTACAGGCGTGCAGAGGAAAGCATGGGTAGGTGGCCCCTTGGGCCTGGGGGCAGAGACAGCAGGTACCGCGTTTGTCTTACTCCCCTTTCAACCGGTAAGTTTCTTGGCCTCTGGAGTCCTGTTGTTGGAGTACTCGTCAGCAAGTGTCGCTGTTGCAGAGGCCACCTTCTGCTTCAGGTCACGAAGGTACTGTTGGAGGTCCTCCGGACAATTCCACAAAAACTGTTCAATCGAGATGAGCTCCGTCAGCTGCCGGACGGTGGTGATCTCCAGTCCTGTTGTCCATTGATCGACTGCTCTCAGTAGGGCCCGCATGTGAACGACTCAGCTGTCTTCAGGACACCGCTGCATACTCCGGAGCTTCTTCAGGTATGACTCAGTGGTCAAGTTGTACTGCCAGACCAGAGCCTGCTTGATGTCCTCATAGCCAGGGTGGTTTCACTGGGCAGGTACCCAAAGATTTCCACGGCCTTACCCCTAAGGCGAGGGGTTAAGAACCAGACCCACTGGTCCTCAGGCAGATGGTACTTGTGGCAGGTTTTTTCAAATGCCAGCAAGAACGTGTCCTAGACCCCTCCTTTTTCCAGCAGGGAGAAGTCCTCCACCTGTAACTTCGGGACTCGGATACCAGGGAACTCGCGACTGTCCGGGGCCTGCAGCTGGAGCTGAAGAATATCTTTCCGGTGCTCGCGCTCCCGCTGATGTTCTGCCAAGAGGATGCAGTAGGCGGCCCCGATCCCAGCCTGGAGTCCCGCCAGGGTGTCTTGCATCAGGGGGTCAGGTGGTGGGTGGGCCACTGTGGGACCGACCACCGGCGACTCTCTCTGGGGCGCCTGGGCGGGACTTCCTTCCTTCTATCACTGACACTGAACCGCAACCTGACGCACCCACAGTATTTGCACTCCGACTGTCTAGTGCTGAGCAAAAGCTACTACTGGCAGTCCTTAGGGTCTGTGAGTATGCGCTCCACACTCACACACACTATTATCTCGATCCCTTACCGCTTGCCACCAATGTGATGAAATGGCAACAGGGAGACCCCACAGAATCTCACAGTTGCCACCACTTGGCGATGGATCCACAACCCGCCACCCACCTGACATCACAATTACATCAGATGGAGCATGTGGTATGGACCTGCCGTCTGCACCTACGTGACGTTCCACACCCCCACCTCGAGGACGTATAAGGTAAGATTGGTACCGCTCTGCACAGACACCCCCTGTCCTCACGGATACAGGAAGGCACCAGGGAGTAAGAAGAGGAGGCCCACCCAGTCACCGATGTGGCACCACACTCGCCCACACCCCTGACAGGCTGAGAGGCTCTTTCACTAACTCCAGTGAAGCAGAGCCTGGTCAGCCTGGGAGAGCTGCCACCAAATTCTATTTGATATAATGGACTTATATCGGGCTAGAAACCAGCCCGGTAACGTGTTCGTTTGACCGAACAATGGACGTAAGGTTCGTGGATCAAGATAAAAGAACAGCCCAGGGATAAAATTATATATTTAATCGCCGTAAGGGCACATTAAACTGTACACTATATACGTAAGGGTTATACATACACAGTGGTCAGAGTTGCAAACACGAAAGTATGGATACAGAAGATGTAAAGCAATTATTTCAAGTCATTTAATTTTGATTGTTACGAAGTTAGAAGGGTTAAAAGTTGACCAACGATTTCTCATTTTTCCAACAAAATTTATAAAACCATTTTTTTAATGAACACCACATTTGAAGTGACTTTGGGTGCCGATATGACAGAAAATCCCCCAAAAAGAGATCATTCTAAAAATTGCACCCCTCAAAACTACATTCAAGAAGTTTATTAACCCTTCAGGTGCTTCACAGGAACTATAGTAATGTGGAAGGAAAAATTTATATTTTACTTTTTTTCACAAAAAATTTACTTAACATCCATTTTTTTATTTTCACAGGGGTAACAGGAGAAAATGGACATCAAAATTGGTTGTGCAAATTCTCTTGAGCACACCGATACCAAATATTTTGGGAAAAAACACAGTTTGGGTGCACAGCAGGGCTCGGAAGGGATTGAGAGCCATTTGACTTTTTGAATGTAATACTGTATTTGCTGTAACTCTTAGCATACGTCTTGTCAAGTTTGGAGAGCCGCTGATGTGCCTAAACAGTGGAAACCCCCCAAAAGTGAAATCATTCTGGAAACTAGACCCCTCAGGGAACTTGTGTAGATGTGTACTGTAGTTAACACCTTGAACCCCCAGGTGCTTCACAGAAGTTTATAACATTCAGCTGTGAAAATAAAAAAATCACATTTTTCCCACAAAAAAGTCTTTAATCTCCAAATTATGCATTTTCATAAGGGTAACAGGAGAAATTGCACCATGCAATTTGTTGTGAAATTTCTCTTGAGTGTGTTGATACCTAATATGTGGAGAAAAATTACTATTTGGGCGCACGGCAGGGCTTAGAAGTGAAGGAGCACCATTTTACTTTTTGAATGCAAAATTTGCTGGAATAATTATTGGACAACATGTCACGTTTGGAGAGCCCCTGATGTGCCTAAATAGTGGAAACTCCCCACAAATGACACCATTTTGGAAACTAGACCCTCCCCCGGGAACTTATCTAGATATGTGGTAAGCACTTTGACACCCCAGGTGCTTTACAGAAGTTTATAAAGTTGAGCTGTGAAAATAAAAAAAATCAAAATTTTCCCACAAGAATAACTTTAGCCCCACATTTTGCATTTTCACGAGGATAACAGGAGAAAATGGACCCCAAAATTTGTTGTTCAATTTCTCCTGAGTTTGCAGATACCCCATATGAGGTCTAAAACTACTTTTATGTATAGTGCAAAGATCAAAAGGGAATAAGCGCCATATTGGAGTTCAGATTTTGCTGGACTGGTTTGAGGGTGACATATCACATTGATAGAGCCCGTGTCATTGAAGATCAGTTGAATCCCCCCTTCAGAGACTCTATTTTACAAACTACACCTCTCAATGAATTCATTTAGGCGATTATATTGACACCACAGGTGTGTGGTGTATCACAGAATTTTGTATGTGAAGAGAAAATAATACATTTTTTACCATCAAAATTTTGTTTTAGACCCATATTTTATATTTTCACACTGGGAAATGGGTAAAAATGGCATCAAAATGTATCCCACAATTTCTTCTGAATGTATAATTACCCCATATGTGGCTGTGCAGTCTTTCTTAGCCATATGGCGAGACTCGGGAGGGACGGAGCGTTTTTTGTCTCCTGGAGTGCAGATTTTCCTAGAATAGTTTGCGGACTCCATATACAGAGCCCCTATGTGCTAGAAGAGCAGAATCAAGTGACCCCATTTTGGAAATTATACAACTTTGTGAATTTATGTACAGGTGTAGTGACGATTTTGACTCCATGGGTGTTTTCCAGAAGTAAGCAGCACTGGATGTTGCTAAGTGAAGATTGCAAACTGCTGTTGTAGTGACCAAAACGTTGTAGTGACCAGTACGTTATTCCCAGCTCGTGCTTCTGGAGACATGCATCCGTAAATTAGGCGGAATGCCAAATATGTGGATGCTAACTGCGGTTTAGGCACACTGTGGAGCTCAGAAGGGAGGGGGGCATTTGGATTTGGGAGCGCAGAATTCACTGGATTTCTTTTTGTGGGCGACGAGCCATTTTGTTATTGCAGAGCCTTTGTGCTACTAGTAACATGGCAGCCCCCTATATTTCCATTAAGAGATGACGGACGTGAGTGGGCACTTGCTTTTTTTTGTGACTGAAGTTGAAGCTTTTATTGGGAACATTTTATATAACATTTGGGATCACATTTATCCTGCACTCTACGCTGAGCGCTTATATCAGGGTTTCCATCTAAATCTCCAAGTGACATGATTCAAATGAAACCCCGGAGGGATCCATTCACTATAATCAGGCAGCAGAGTTACTCTGGACTCTGTCTGGCTTCTGTTCAGCATTGTCCTTCTTTTCAGAAGTGCCCAAAACTGTGGCCGACAGCACTTTTATGTATGCCTAAAAAAAAGATGGACACTGCTGGATGTTAGGCCAGACGGCGTCCACAGTGTCTCCATCTGCCTCATTGTAGGGAATCTTCTGCCAGAGTTTCTGTCTGAATCACGTATTTCAGAGATTTACACGAAAACCCCAGTTTAAGTGCTCAGCGCAGAGAACAGGATAAATGTGAGCTGAGCCTTACTGTGATCTTTAGGAGGCATAATGAACAAATCAACAGAAGGTGAAGAATTTGTTTAATTTATTTTTTACGCTTTCCTTGTGCGGTATAAATGATTAGACGACTTTATTCTTCGGGTTGGTGCGATTACAGCAATACCAGATTTATATTGGGTTTTTATGATTGGCAGCTGTCAGACACTAAAAGACTCTTTTTATTGTAAAAACAAGTTTTTGCATCGCCATATTTTGATAGCTATAATTTTTCCATATTTCTGCCGACAATTTCATGTGATGGCTTTTTTTTTGCGAGACGAGTTGACGTTTTTATTGGTACCATTTTCGGGCAAATGACTTCTTTTGATTGCTTTCTATTCCATTTTTTGGAAGGCAAAATGAATAAAAAACAGCAATTCAGGAATTGTTTTTTGTGCATTTTTTTTTTCCACGTGTTGGTAAAATTGATAAGATAGATTTATTCTCCAGGTCAGTATGATTACAGCGATACTACATTTACGGTATATCTTTTTTTATGTTTTGCCACTTTTACACAAAAACTATTTTATAGAAAAAAATATATTTTTGCATCGCTTTATTTTGAGAGCTGTAACTTTTTTATTTTTCCGCTGACAGAGCTGTATGGAAGCTTGTTTTTTGCAGGACAAGATGACACTTTCAGCTATTCCATTTTTAGTTACATTCATCTTTTCTGTGGTACGAAGGACTCACTCAATAGACCCCACTTGCTTTCATAGGTTCTATCTTGGGGTCTGCTGTTTAAGCAGCAAAAGATGGTGCTGGCTGTAACATTTTTTCTCTTTTGAAACCTAACAAAAATGGAAATAGGCAGCTGGGTTTTATAAATGAATAAAAATAGTTAAAGGGTTATTCTCAAGACAATACGTTATCCCCTATCCAGAGGATAGTGGATAATTTACTGATCACTATGGTTTAACTGCTGAAACCCCCAACAATTTTGACAAAGTGTGCAGAGTCCCGTCTTGATCAGAACAGAGGTGCATACTCCATTCATTGAAGCTAAAGAGAAAAAGGTAAAAACTTACTATTTTGGGATTAACATTCAACAAATTAATTTGGGGAAATTATTATATACAGAGGGTTTACACCAGTTAAGAGATGCACCTAATTCATTAAATGATGCTCGCCTCCTAATGAATTTGGTGCATCGTACTCTAGCGAGCACGTTTATTAAAACTGGCATGCTAAACATTACTCTTAATGAATTGACCCTGAAGGCTACGGCCCCACTATCAGTATTTGGTCAGTATTTTTTTCTCAGGAGTGAGACAAACAAGAAAAGGTATAATAAAAACAAGTGCACCAATTCTGCATTTATCACCCACTCCTGGTTTTGTCTCCCACTCCTGAGAAAAAATTACTGACCAAATACTGATAGTGTGGCCATGCCCTAAGCGTCTTAAACTGATGAACATAACGGGCATATTTTGCATGAGCAGAGGCAATGCAGTTTTAATCTAGTAGGATATAAAATGTCAGCTAAAGTCCAAATCCATCCATCCATGGAGGCTTTATTTCTATACCGTAGTATGAGCCTTTTGTGTATCTTTGCATGCACTGAGAAATCTCTACTATCTTGCAATCATTTCTGAGAATAAATGTAGAAGTTCAATACATGGAAAAGTTCATTTCTCCTTCAGCAAAACCCACAAAAGCCTGAGTATAAAATAGAACATTATAATAGTATAATGATTATTCATTACCATTCAACCACATAAAACATTATTTTTTTATGTTTTATTTAGTCTACTTTTAATTGAAATATAAGTCTATATGTGTGTATAAAATGCATATGTACATTATGTGCAATGTGTATTTATGTGAACAGAGGGTATATGTTTATAATGCACTGGAATGTCATTTATATAGGCATTTATATAAGCATACCATAGCAATAAAAATTATTCAACCCCTTTGGCAAATTAGGTTTATTATCAAAAATTTAAATGCCAAGGATCATTGTAAATGCCCTTACAAAAGGGCAATGATCCTAAACAACTTAATGTCCACTAAAGCTGCATGCCCACAATGCGTTTTTCAAGCGTTTTTGCTGCGGTATTTCCGCAGTGTAAACGCTTGCAAAACGCTTGGTAATCCGTGCCCCATGATCCCCAATGAAAATCTGCATGTTCTGTGCCCATGCTGTGGAATTTTCCGCAGCAGATTTTCCTTGCAGAAAAATCTGCAGCATGTCCATTATTTGTGGGTTTTTCATGCAGATTTGAGGTCCCAATGCATTTGAAAAACGCAACTTAAATCCACATGTAAAAACGCGTCAAACGCGTGTAAAATCCGCCAGCGTTTTTACTGCCAAGAACATGCAGAAACGCTGCAGAAATTTTCTGCTTCAATTCTGCATCGTGGGCACATAGCCTCAGACTTGGTTTCAGAAAAAGCCTTGCAAGATTCTGGAGTGGACATCACAGTCGCCTGTCTTGAAGTCCATAGAAAATCGTTGATGAGATTTGAAGAACAGTAGGCAGTTGCAGGACACAAACTCAAGAACATTAGTGAATTGTAGGTCGATACCCATCAGATTCCACAAAAACCCTCCCAGAAGCTGGTGTCGGGTTATGCATCATGTTTGTAGCAGGTTAGGTTATAGCAGCCAAGAAGGCTCTACTAACTACTATAGAATGCTTGTCATTAAGAGGTTGTATAATTCTGAGATTTTGAATTTAGAGAAATTACTTAAATTGCTTGTGTTAAGCTATTTAAAGAGGTCTTTCACTTTCAGAAAAGTGGACCCCAAATGCTCCAAGATACATAAAGTAACCAACGAAACAGATACTCGCCCTCCCATGTTCCAGCACCCGTTCCCCACCTCTGCTTTGGGTCCTGATATTTTGGCGGTAGTGGTGATATCATGTCAACAACAAACAGCACCTCTCTGGTCAGTTGTTGAGCTCAGCGCATGTACAGAGACCTGAGCAGCAGCAGAGAGCCAGCACTGGACCTGAAAAGTGTGTGTGTTGTTCTGTTTGTTATTTGGGGTCCATTTTTTTTGCTAGAAGTGGAAAATCCTTTTAACCCCTTTACCACCTTGGGTTTTTCAGTTTTTGCTTTTTTGTTTTTTGCTCCCCTCTTACCAGAGCCGTAACTTTTCTATTTTTCTGTCAACATGGCCATGTAAGGGGCTTGTTTTTTTGCTGGACAAATTGTACTTTTGAACATCACCAATAGTTTTAGCATACTGAAAAATGGGAAATAAATTCCTAGTGCAGTGAAATTGCAAAAAAAAGTGCAATTCCACAATTTTTTTTTACAATGTTCACTAAATGCTAAAACTGACCTGCCATTATGATTATTCCGTTCATTACAAGCTCATAGATACCAAACATATATAGGTTCTTTTTTATTTAAGTGGTGAAAAAAAATCTAAAGTTTCTAAAAAACAAAAATGACGCCATTTTCTGAGACCAGTAGCGTCTCAATTTTTCATGATCTAGGGCTGGGTGACAGATCATTTTTTTGCTCGCCGAGCTGATGTTTTTATTGATACCATTAGGGGATAGATACGATGTTTTGATCACCCATTATTGCATTTTATTGCAATGTTGCGGCGACCAAACAACCATAATTCTGGACTTTTGATTTTTTTTCTCGTTACACCATTTACCGATCAGTTTAATTATTTTTATATATTGATAGGGCGATTCTGAAAGCAGTGATACCAAATGTGTATTTTTTTTATTTTTTTTATTTTGAATGGGGCGTAAAGAGGGTGATTTGAACTTTCATACTTTTAATATTTTTAAAAACATTTTTTTTTACTTTTCCCTTGCTTCTATAGTCTCCAGCCAGCTTCAGCCCTGCTATGTGTAACAAAAATGCTCATCTGCTATGAACGCCGACCGCTGGGCACGATTCCACCCGCGCCTGTTAGGAGTAGAAATGAGCGGTGTTCGACTCTAACTGTTCGCCAATCTCAAAATCGAGCTGTTTTGGGCGGTGTTCGAGCCGTTCGGCGAACACGAACGATTTGAAAAAAATTCGGCTGTTCGAGGTTATGTTTGATAACTGTTTGAGCACCAAAATCATAACTGAATTTTTTCACAGTAATGCTGAAAATTAATGTTTGAGTGCACAGCGGGGCGGGGGGAGGGGCAGGGGATGGATCGCTGCAGGAATAATGAAGATCTCCATTTTTTTTCTCTTTCCCGCATTTACAGTGGGGAGGTGCAGTCTGTCAGCCTATCAGCAGCGTACACACGTAGCGAAGTGCTTTTTTACACTTAAGCAAGGGCATGTGTCATTGGCAGTGTATGTCACATCTCCTTGCCCTATAAGACCCAGCCATTTTCCCCGTCGCCACCATTTTCTCACTGCTGCAGCTGCGTGTTAGACGGCACCACTGTTGCTGTGTGCGCTATACCTTGTTAATTTCAAGCCAATTTTAGCACAAATCTACAAATAGCTTGGGAGTAGGGAAGAGTTGTGATTTTAAGGACTAGGTTACAGCATTTTCCTGCGACTTTTATCAGGCAGGTCTGTGCTCTTAAATAGATAGGTTGGGAGTAAAGACTAATTGTAATAGCAGTCCTTTTCAGGACTAAGTTACATCAGTTCCTATCAGTTTTTGCCAGGCAGGTCTGTGCCAGTGCTGTGCAAGTTTTTTTCACAGCATTTGGCTAAATCTAGCAAAGCAAATCCTTTTTGGCCTATTGCAGAGTGTGTTAGTCAGTGGAGTAGCCTATCTGTGTTGCAAGCTACACCACCTGTGTATAGAATACGATTTTTTTTACTGCACCTAGTGAAGTAAAACCTTCTGGGCATAGCATCATTCTATTAGTCCATCGATACTAACCTCCACCAGGTAGCAAATTAAAAATAATTTTTATCTGCATCTAGCTCTGAAAAAATATTTGGGCTTCTAGCAGTGTGTGGGACTTGGTCTATTAGTCCATCTATACTGACCTCCATCAGGTTGCAAATTCAATATAATTTTTTTCCTGCATCTAGCTCTGAAAAAATATTTGGGCTTCTAGCAGTGTGTGGGACTTGGTCTATTAGTCCATCTATACTGACCTCCATCAGGTTGCAAATTCAATATAATTTTTTTCTGCATCTAGCTCTGAAAAAATATTTGGGCTTCTAGCAGTGTGTGGGACTTGGTCTATTAGTCCATCTATACTGACCTCCATCAGGTTGCAAATTCAATATAATTTTTTTCTGCATCTAGCTCTGAAAAAATATTTGGGCTTCTAGCAGTGTGTGGGACTTGTTCTATTAGTCCATCTATACTCACCTCCATCAGGTTGCAAATTCAATATAATTATTTTTCTGCATCTAGCTCTGAAAAAAATATTTCAGCTTCTAGCAGTGTGTGGGACTTGTTCTATTAGTCCATCTATACTAACCTACACCAGCATTGAAATTAATAATAATTTTTAGCTGCATCTAGCCCTGAAAATAATTTTTCTTCCCAATAGTGGTAGCAATAGAAATATGTGGCGCGCGACTGGCTAACAAAAATATACGCTTCATAACAAAAAACACCAGCCTAGCGCACTGCATTAATAAGATGGCATCATCGTCTCTCCCAGTGCTAGGCCTACTACGCAGGCTAGCATTCCTGTGCCTAAAACACAATGTATGGGTCCGCGCTAGCCACTATGATGAAGGGGTCTAAAGCTGCTGCTAACGCTTTATAACAATTCAATTGGCAGATTTTCACAGAGCTCTTCCACAATGCCCACCCTCTCTATGGGATCTAGTGGCGAATAGTTGATGCCATTAATCAGAGCGTCAGTTGCCCCGTCGACGTGGCAAGCATACGGTAAGGCATGGGAAGAGTGGACACGACTAGTAGCAGGCAGACAGGTTGACCAATGTGAACAAGCCAGATCACAAGTCACCATAGAATTTCTCCACCAGCTAATGATGAGGGGCATATCAGGGGCGTCAGCGCAGCGGTGTCTGACCGGAGTAGCATTTCACTTCCAACTACTGAATTGGGGAGATGTGACAAAGATTCATCATCAGACAATCCATAAAAGGGTGGAAAAGGGGTCAGCCAAGTCAGGAATGTAGACGTCCCGTCCCGTGTCACTAAAACTGATTTCTCACATCATATCCCTAACACCATTAACATGACACTCACAATTTGAAGCAACACTACTGTCTACTGCATTTGCGATCGCCTTCTTCGGGGCGCTATGCATAAGCGAATTAGTCCCTCAATCCAAAATTACCACCAGTGGAGGCTTATTACACCAGGACGTAGTCATAGCCAATAATGCAATACGTCTACGCATACACCAATCGAAAACGGTTCCAGCGGGCAGGGGCACTTGGGTACTTCTACAACCCACAAACGGTATACTGAGTCGGGTAACAATAGTAAAAACATATCTAACCATCAGATCACAAAGTAATTTCTTCCTATCACACATTGATGGAACGCCATTATCAAGATACCAGTTCCAAGCTATATTTAATAAATGCATAACATTGACAGGGAACCACCCCAAAGATTACGGGACACACTCATTCCGCATAGGCGCGCCCACGGAAGCAGCAAGAGCAGTACTGTCAGAAACGGAAGTTCAGAGGATAGGGAGATGGCGATCCACGTGTTTGGCGAGATACATAAGACCGGACTTGTTATCCTAACGTGGTTTGTTTCTTTTACAGGTGACGCTAAGCCAACAGTGTGGGTGATAGGCCACTCGTATATATATTGGGTAGAAAAAAGGGCGAAAGTCCACCCAGGCGGGAGGAAATTAGAGTTTCATAACACATATTTCAACTGGAGAGGTATTAGAGGCCTGCTATGGCCACAGGTACTAATGGAGGTAATCAAGGTAGGGAGAGAGGCAAGAGGTCCGGTCATCTTAGTTATACAGGCTGGGGGAAACAACCTAGGTCATCACAAGAGCGCATAACTAATGGCAATAATGAAACTAGACACTGAGCGCTTCAGAGAATTTTTCACAAAACTAGCTATAGTATGGTCAGAGATTATGCCGATAGCGGTATGGCAAGGTGCGCGAGACATCACGGCCATCGAACGGACAAGGCGGGTAATAAATATTCGGATGGCAAAATTTAGAAGAGACAGAGGCGGTGTAGTGATACGACACCGACAACTGGAAGGAGATAAAGCAGGCCTCATAAGGCCCGACGGTGTTCACTTAATGGATATTGGACTGGACATATTCCTGTCAGGACTCCAGGACGGAGTGGAACAAGCGTTAAGAGTGATGGGTGGGGGTCAGAGTCCTGCATACGAGTACGCAGGATCCTACGTGGCCTGGAAATAGAAAGGACATGTTGGAGAGTTACACTTGTTGGCCAACTTGCCGGAGTTGAGACCCAGGGCATGCTGCAACAAGCTGAATGATTTTAGAAATAAAATGCTTTTCTAATGGAATGAGTATAAAGAGTTAATAAAGCTGTGACCGATCCTCACCCATCCAGTTGTAAGAGTTACATTATTGTATTATCAAGGAAAGGGGGGCGGTAGGGGGGCTGAGCGTCTGGGTTTGGTTGGGGGTCCCCACAGTCTGCCTAGGCTAGATGCATTTAAAAATTCTTATTAGATACACAGGCGGTGCAGCTTGCTTCGCAGCTGGGCTACTACGCCCAAGATATTGCCTAGGCTAGATGCAGTTAAAAATTCTACGCTGACTAGCAGACACTGAAGATTTGGAGCAGACCTCTGAGTAAACAGTTCTTCAGACTCAACCATCTGTGTTACCCCAAGCCATAGTGTATGTAGTTTCTTACAGTTAAAAGGGGGGGGGGGAGCGACCCAACCCACCTGGAATTGACGATGCCAACGTCACGTAAGACACAGCAAGGGGACTCCAAAAAGAGTCTCCATTTTTTCCCAAAATTGTGGCACAGACACCACTTAACCCTAGAACGCATACCTGGGGCCTCGCAGGCCCGCCCTGTTAATTGTTTTCTATTTTCTGCAAGATTACTTTAGTTAGAATTTTGAAACTCTAGGTATTCTTCATGTATATAGTTGTTTGTCATTTGAGTTTGAGTTATTCCATGATATTTGCACACGGGCCTAAAAGGCCCCAGGTATGTGAAAGTGTAGATTTTTATGGTCATGCGTTCTAGGGTTAAGTGGCATCAATTGCCCCACAGTTGCTTAAAACGGTTGGTGAGGTGATTTTACTAAATCCTCAAGCTTTTAGTCTCCCAAGGATGACACAGGGGTAGAAAAGTCCTTGCGAATCCATGATTTGTTCATCTTTATGAACGGGAGTCTGTCTACATTCTCAGTGGACAGCCGCGTGCGCTAATCTGTCAGCACACCACCAGCAGCGCTGAACACAGCGAGAACGCTGGCTGCAGGGCATGACAAGATCTCCAAGGCGTGAGTGGTGAGCTCCGGCCATTTTTCCAGATTGGAATCCCAAAATGAGCAAGGGTCCAGTGACAGTCATGGCTACGATGTTCACTTGGAGATACTCCTGTACCATCCTCTCTAGGCATTGACTATGTGTCAGACTTCTTGTCTCCTGTGGCCTTGCAAAGGATGGTCTAAAAAAGTGGTGAAACGATTCCACAAAATTGCTGTTACCAGCAGATACTGTGTTACTGTTACGGTTTGAGTGATGAAGACTCGACAGTCCCACGGTTGGCAAGTTAGAACTGAGATTCACTACGTGCACCACTGGTGTTTTGTGGAAAAGCACATGTAAGATTCTGCAACAGCGTCTGCAGATACTCCTGCATGCGTGAATCCCTTTCTATGGCAGGAATTATTTCGGAAAATTTACTTTTGTACCGAGGATCTAAGAGTGTGGCAACCCAGTAGTCGGGATTACTTCGAATTCTGACAATCCGAGGGTCATGTTGCAGGTAGTGCAGCAAGAAGGTACTCATGTGTCTTGCGCATCCAGGAGGACCAAGTCCTTGTTGTTGTGTTGGTAGCGAGTAGTGTTGAGCCACCCCCGTAGTGTTCGAGTTCGGTTCGGTTCGTCGAACACCCGTGTGTTCGCCGAACTGTTCGTCGAACACCTTCGAACACCGTTAAAACCAATGGCAGGCAAACAAAAACACATAGAAACACATAGAAAACACCTTCAAAGGTGTCCAAAAGCTGACAAACTGCTCAGAAGACACAACTAACACATGGAAAAGTGACAAGTACATATAGTCATGCGAAAAGAAAAGAGGTGGAGGAGTAAAAAGGAGGGGGAGACACAGATATAGGCATGTCATGCCCTTCTAAAATCCAAAAAGTGAGAAGCCGAGACGGCCAGTCCGCTCCTGCCCGTGCCACCTCCGTGTCGCCGGGTTTGTGCCAGAGCCGCGGTGAACCCTGACGGCCAGCCCCCCTCTCCCAATACTGGTGCCTGTCCGCTGGTGGGTCGAGAGAGCCCCCCTGTGGTGGAGGCAGCTCTAAGCTTTTTAATTTAAATTGTCCCTCTAATTTGAATGAATACACTTTAAATCAATTTACAAGGATCTATTGGAGGGCAAGTCTCATGCCAGCAGCCGCGTAATTCCAGCTCCAGTAGCGTCCACTAAAGCTGCTGCAGTTAAAAAGCTTTTATAAGGATCGAGCTCGGCTGTCCACCGCAAGGCATCCTAGTGCCAGTCCCAGCCCCTATGCCTTGGGGTGCCTCCTGATGCTCTTCACTAAGTATCCCGTGGTCCCGAAGCATTTCCTTTGAAAAAATTAAGTGTCCAAACTACAGGTGGTGTAGCTTGCTTAACAGCCGGGATAATCCGCTGACTAGCAGACACTGCTACTAGGCACAAAGTATTTCCTGGGCTAGATGCAGTTAAAAATTTGTAAGTAGATACTCTCGTTGGATGCTGAGAAAGCATTCCATAGAGTCTCCTGGCACGCCATATATGATTCTCTTAAAAAGCTTGGGGTAGGGGTCTAGGGGACCCTTTTATAGCCAAAATCACGGCCCTGTATCACAATACGTCACCTAGGCTGAAGATAGATGGAACTGTAGCACCGAGGGCTCGGTTGCTACAGACGTATTGCACCTCACCCAGAGGTGTGATATCTCACTCTCAGATAAGGATGGAGTGTGGATCAGGACCCGACACCTGCATGCATTACACCACATTGCCGTGGGGCAGGGCGACCAATATGCCCCTGAGATGGGCACGACAGTCCCTGTCCCTGGCTGGAGTGGGGGGAGGGAACACTGAGGAAGGGGAACCCTGCAGTGCAGGAGCAGGGAGGAAGCAGTTCCTGGGTGCATTGAGAAGGGAGTATAAAAGGTGGGCACCATCTTAGTTCAGTGCAGAGAAGTCTGAGCAGAAGTGGCAGGGAGCAGGGGCTCTGCATGAGCTCTGCTCCGGAGGCGGGCCTAGTAACAGAGGCCCAGGCCTGCAAGAGGGAGAAGGAAGGAAGAGGAGCGGAGAAGGCTCCAGGAACGAGGAATGAAGGGATCCCAGGGGTGCGGACGGGCGAGTCGCCACCGCACGCCCGAATCCACCTGCGTGGAGGGGTCAGGCCAAAGGGGGAGACCGGTCCCCGAACTAGTGGAGGCAGGAAACGACCCTCAGCTAGAAACCGGAGGCTCTGACATTTTATGTGGCGCAGCCCCTTGCTCCACCCGCTAGGAAGGCAGCACATAGGGTCAGGGAAACTGGTGCCAAGTTTACCAAGAGGAGGCCCGAGGCAGCCGGACAGAAGTGTTGGTAAGAAAGGCCAGACAAAGGACACACAAAGGGGGTCCTGTGAAGCGCTCCAAAGTTATCTGGGAGTTGTCTGAGCCCCTCACCTGGTGAGCACAGTACGACGTGGGCAGCCGTTACCTGCAGACGTGGTCTGGATAATAAGAACTGTGAGTAAAGGCCCTGAACTGCATCACTGACTCCGTGTCGTTACTGCTGCTGCCCTGCACCATCACCCCCATCCTCCGCATACACTGCCCTGAGGCTATACTCCTCCCGTGGGGAGTTATGCTACGCTCTGCTGCACCCACAACACCAGCCTTAGCGGTCTGCCCTGTAGCGGCGGTTCACTCTGACCGCAATCCACGGGTGGCGTAGTCGGACATTTAAACATCAAAACCACATAAATAGTTCCGCCACTGGTTTGACCGCCCTGAGCCACGGAACCGGATCGCCGCCACGAAGACTACAACCACCAGCATCCACCAAAAAGGGTCCGGCTCCGGGTGTCCCAAGGCCCAGGGGGTGCGTCAGAACATTTTCATCACCTTTCACAATCACCAATGGGACAAGGCAGGGATGTCCTCTGTCCCCTCTCTTATACATCCTAGTGACGGAGCACCTGCTCTCATCAATTCGCCATAACCCCAATATTAGGTGGATTGAGGTGGGAGGCACTGAGTACAAGTGCTCTCTATTTGCTGATGATGTCCTAGTATATATCACTCAATCACATATATCCATCCCTGCTGTTATGGCTGAAATAGATCACTTTGTTACATGGTAAAATTTTAAAATCAATGCAGCGAAGTCTGAGGCCCTCGATGTCTCCCTCCCTAAATCCATATAGGATTCCATCCAGTCCAACTTTCCCTTTGCCTGGCCCTCACAGTGTATCAAATACTTAGGAATTCCTATTCATAGAGACCTCTCCCATCTATGTTATCTTAATTTTGGGCCCTTTATTGAACAATTCCATACAGACCACGGTTGGCAAGTTAGAACTGTAAGATTCACTACGTGAACCACTGGTGTTTTGTGGAAAAGCACATGTACACCGCGTTCCAAATTATTATGCAAAAAGTGTTTAGGAGTGATAAGGGAAGAATTTGTTTGTTTGTCAGTTAAACTCATTGATGGTGATGTGTGTCAGGGCTCTTTATATCACTGTAAGCAATTGCAGACACCTGTGCTAATTAGTTTGGCAGGTGTGTCCAATGAAAGGCAAGACTACTTAAGAAGGCTCTCTCACATTATTAAGCAGCCTACATTTTCTGCCAAAATGGGAAAGAAAAAGGATGTGTCGGCTGCTGAGAAGCAACAAATTGTGGAGTGTTTAGGTCAAGGCATGACTACAATCAAGATTGTGCGATGATCAGGGTGAAGTGTCTTGGCAATCAAGAAGTATGTAGCTGATTCACAGTACACACGTGTGCGTGCTGATAAGGGCAAATTGAGGACTCTTTCCTACAGGCAATTACGTCAGGTTGAAAGAGCAGCGGCAAAAAAGCCTTGTCATAGCAGCAGACAAGTTTTTGAAGCTGCTTGTGCCTCCAACGTCCCCCGAACAACAAGATGCAGGGTCCTTCAGAGGTTTGCAGCTGTGCATACGCCATCCTGTCGACCTCCTCTATCCACTTCACACAAGCAGAAACGGCTCCAGTGGGCCAAACATTACATGAAGACTGATTTCAAAACTGTTTTGTTCACGGATGAGTGCCGTGCAGCGCTCGATGGTCCAGATGAATGGAGTGGAGGATGGCTGGTTGATGGACACCCCACGCAAACACGGCTACAGCGCCAACAAGGAGGAGGTGGAGTAATGTTTTGGGCTGGAATCATGGGGAGAGAGATTGTCGGCCCCTTTAGGATCCCTGAAGGCGCTAAAGATGAACTCCATAATGTATGTGGATTTTCTCAAACAGCACTTCCTGCCATGGTTCAAGAAGAAGAACCGTGTATTTCACAGCAAGATCATTTTTCTGCATGATAATGCACCATCTCATGCTGCACATAAAACATCTGCATCTCTGGCTGATATGGGCATAAAAGGGGACAAACTTATGGTGTGACCCCCATGCTCCCCTGACCTCTACCCCATTCAGAACCTTTGGAGCATCATTAAAAGGAGTGTCTATGATGGCGGGAGGCAGTTCACATCTAAGCAACAGCTCGGGGAGGGTATTCTGTCCTCATGCAAAACAATTGAAGCAGAAACCATCCAAAACCTGACAAATTCAATGGACGAGAGAGTTCAGAAGCTCCTTTCGAACAAGGGGTCCTATGTGAAAATGTAACATCACCTAGAATAAAGTTTTGAGTTGAAAACGGTTTGATTTCAGTTTCTAACAACCTGCTAATGCTTATAATTTCAAAAATGACCATTTTTTTGGTCTTTATTAAAATGAAAAGGTTGATCGAAAAGTTTGGGGGATCTAAGAGTGTGGCAACCCAGTAGTCATGATTACTTCGAATTCTGACAATATGAGGGTCATGCTGCAGGTAGTGCAGCAAGAAGGCACTTATGTGTCTTGCGCATCTCGGAGCCCCAAAATTATTTTCCGGGCTAGATGCAGCTAAAAATTATTTTTAATTTTAAATCTGGTGAAGCTTATTATAGATGGCCTAATAGGATCAGTGCTGCACACTGCTACAAAGCCCAAATTATTTTCCAGTCAAGATACAGATAAACATGATTAGTAATTTGAAAGCTTAAAACGGTTGGTAGGGTGATTTTAACCAATCATCAAGCTTCTACTCTCCCCAGGATGACACAGGGGTAGAAAAGTCGTTTCGGATCCATGATTTGTTCATCTTTATGAACGTGAGTCTGTCTACATTATCAGTGGAGAGCTGCGTGCGCTTATCTGTCAGCACACCACCAGCAGCGCTGAACACACGTTCAGACAGAACGCTGGCTGCGGGGCATGACAAGATCTCCAAGGCGTAAGTGGCTAGCTCCGGCCATTTATCCAGATTGGAAGCCCAAAAAGAGCAAGGGTCCAGTGACACAGTCGTGGCTTCAATGTTTACTTGGAGATACTCCTGTACCATCGTCTCTAGGCGTTGACTATGTGTCAGACTTCTTGTCTCCTGTGGCCTTGCAAAGGATGGGCTAAAAAAGTGGTGAAATGATTCCGCAAAATTGATGTTACCAGCAGATACTGTGGTTCTGTTACGGTTTGAGTGCTGAACACTTGACGGTCCCACGGTTGGCAAGTTGGAACTGTGAGATTCACTACGTGCACCACTGGTATTTTGTGGAAAAGCACATGTAAGATTCTGCAACAGTCTCTGCTGATACTCCTGCATGCGTGCATCCCTTTCTATGGCAGGAATAATTTCTGCAAATTTACTTTTGTACCGGGGATCTAACAGTGTGGCAACCTAGTAGTCAGGATTATTTCTAATTCTCACAATTCGAGGGTCATGTTGCAGGTAGTGCAGCAAGAAGGCACTCATGTGTGTTGCGCATCCAGGAGCACCAAGTCCCTGTTGTGTTGGTGGCGAGGTAACAATCATGCTTCCTTCCTCTGTCCTCTCCCCCCAACCTCGCACAACAGAAATGTGATCAAGGTCTCCCTCATCTGATGAGTCTTCCATCAGTTCGTCCTCCACTTCTTCCTGGGCTCCTGCACCTTCCTCACTAGTTTGGCTGCTACCATGCGCCCTGGTAAAACCATCTCCCCCACCCTCACATGCCTGCCGCCTTGGTGCTGCCGACCGTCTGGACCTTGCAGATGTTAGCCCTTCCGCATACAACTCCTCCTCCTCTACTTCCTCCACCTCCTCTTGTGCCACCACCTGACTCCGAATTCTGTTTAACATGTGCTCCAGCATGTAAATCACCGGAATAGTCATGCTGATAATGGCATCGTCAGCACTAAACATCTTCGTCGCCATTTCAAAACTGTGCAGAAGGGTGCATAGGTCCCTGATCTGAGACCACTCCTCCAGCGTGATTTGCCCCACCTCTGAATCTCGTTGGCCCAGGCTATACGTCAGAACGTATTGCACCAGGGCTTGTCGGTGCTGCCACAGTCGCTGCAACATGTGCAGAGTTGAATTCCACCGGGTAGGCACATCGCATTTTAGCCGGTGAAGTGGCAGGCCCAACGACTTCTGTAGAGATGTAAGTCGCTGAGCTGCGGGATGCGAACGGCGGAAGTGAGCACACAGCGACCGTGCCCTCTGCAGAAGGCCATCTAGTCTGGGATAGTGGGCTAAAAATTGCTGGACAACCAGGTTCAACACGTGAGCCATACAAGGCACGTGTGTGACATTGCCCCGGCGAAGGGCCGCACCCAAGTTTGCAGCATTGTCGCACACGGCCTTCCCTGGTTTCAGGTCCAGTGGAGACAACCATTCATGAAATTGGTTCTCCAGAGCTGACCACAACTCCTCAGCTGTGTGACTCACATTTCCCAGACATTTCAATGTAAAAACCGCCTGATGACGTTGAGCCCTACTGCCAGCATAGTAAGGAGGTGTGCAGGATCCCTTCTGCGCAGTTAGAAAGCTTGTGGCATGACCAGACAGGCTTTGGGTGCAGGTGGAAGACCGAGAGGAGGTTGAGGAGGCAGAAGCAGTGGAGGAAAAATGACATAAAGAGGATTGACGCACAACTCGTGGGGACGGCAAGACTTGGACAGCAGCCCCTTGTCCTGCTGTCACCATAGTTACCCAGTGCCCAGTCAGCGACATGTAACGCCCCTGTCCATGCCTACTCGTCCAAGTGTCTGTGGTGAAATGCACCCTGTCACACACAGAGTTTCTCAAAGAAGCGGTGATGTTGTGTGCGACATGCTGGTGGAGCGCAGGCACACCTTTCTTTGAGAAGTAGTGCCGACTGGGCATCTGGTACTGGGGCACTGCGACGGACATAAGGTCTCGAAAATCCTCTGTGTCCACCAGGCGGAAAGGCAGCATTTCTGTAGCCAAGAGCTTGCAGATGGTGAAATTCAACCTCTTAGCTTTCTCATGGCTAGGAGGAAATGGTCTTTTACTTGTCCACATCTGAGGGACCGAGGGCTGGCTATTGTGCTTAGACGGGGTTGATAAGGGTGTCCCCGGCAAACTGCCGGTCTGTGAGGAAGATGCAGGCGGACATGTTAGGTTGCCTTGATCCAAAGGTGGTGCTATCGATGTCGGACAGCGCTCAACACCAGCTGGTGTTACCACCTCCAAAGAAAATGATGACCTGCCAATCACGCTGGCTGTTGCGGGTAAAGAGGTGGCAGGTCTGCGCCCCAAAACAGGTGTGACTGCTGTCCCCCCAGTCACAGAGGATGAAGAGGCCGCGGATGCACAAGATATGGCAGACGGTGATTGGCCCGGCCGGCTAGGCCGCATTGTAGCACACTGAGCTTCCCACTGCAACTTATGCTTCATGTCCATGTGCCGGTTCATGCATGAAGTACTCAAACTATGTATTTTTTGGCCTCTACTTAGCTTTTGCTGACAAATGTTACAGATAACACGAGTTGGGTCATCTTTATCGATCTGAAAAAATGCCCAGGCTATGCAAGGCTTAGCACCCATGCGACCTGAAGAGCCACCACGACTTGTGGTGAGAGGCAGAGTTGTGTTTGAGGATGCAGTTGTTGACGTGCTTCCAGTACTACGTCTCTGTCCAGGAAGGCGCAACCTGACCTCGTCGTCACTAGCATCTTCCTCCACCTCCTCTGCTGACCTCATCTCTTGGCTGACTGTGGGTTGACAGTAAGTGGGATCTCCGACCTCATCATCATCACCCTGTGCGTTATCACACCCGTCGTCCTCAGAGCCAACCTGTTCCTGCCCTGACAAAAAACTAAAGATGTCGCTCCAATCAGGTATTTGAGTCTTATCATCGTCTTCCTCATTGTCTCCACCAACAGGAGTTACAGTTTGGGAATGAGGGTCTACATTATGGTCAGAACCTTCTGCGTCTGGTCCTGGATCCGACTCATAAAGATTCTGGGCATCAGTGCAGATCATTTCCTCATCTGGATTCACAGAAGCGCTGGAGTCGACCTCTGATTCCCAGGCTATAGTATGAGTAAACAGCTCTGCAGACTCAACCATCTGTTCTACCTCATACTCAGACGGGCAGCTGGAGATTTGGGAGCTGTGAGGAAGCAAGTGCGATTTGGGTGACACCTTTGAGGACTGGAGTATTTGTGATGTTGAAGTTGATGTGGAGGAGAGCCCACTTAAAGGAGCACTTGATATCCGTTGAAGCACCTGCTGTTTTTGTGCCTCATCTGGAATTTGTAGCGATTGGCGTGGCCGTAAGAAAGGGATCTTATCACATTGTCCGCTAAAAGAAGTAGACATTTTAGTTTGGCTGGAATATGGTCTTTCTTCTGCACCTACCCTACGGACACAACCTTTTTTCCCCTTCCCAACACGCCTATTCCCCTTTCCACCAGCAGCAGGCCTTTTTCCACTCATTTTGGTGGTTAACTAATTCACAACTCTGGAGTTGTTTGCACAAGAAAACAATGGATGGTAACCGAGCAGAGCTGAGTGGCCAAACTGTGGTATTAGGCCAAAACTATTGGCTGGGCTAGATGCAGAAAAAAATTATTTTTAATTTGCAACCTGATGGAGGTCAGTATAGATGGACTAATAGAACAAGTCCCACACGCTGCTAGAAGCCCAAATATTTTTTCAGAGATAAATGAAGAAAAAAATTATTTTTAATTTGCAACCTGATGGAGGTCAGTATAGATGGACTAATAGACCAAGTCCCACACACTGCTAGAAGCCCAAATATTTTTTCAGAGCTAGATGCAGAAAAAAATTATTTTTAATTTGCAACCTGATGGAGGTCAGTATAGATGGACTAATAGACCAAGTCCCACACACCGCTAGAAGCCCAAATATTTTTTCAGAGCTAGATGCAGAAATTTTTTTTATTCAATTTGCAACCTGATGGAGGTCAGTATAGATGGACTAATAGACCAAGTCCCACACACTGCTAGAAGCCCAAATATTTTTTCAGAGCTAGATGCAGAAAAAAATTAGTTTTAATTTGCAACCTGATGGAGGTCAGTATAGATGGACTAATAGACCAAGTCCCACACACTGCTAGAAGCCCAAATATTTTTTCAGAGCTAGATGCAGAAAAAAATTATTTTTAATTTGCAACCTGATGGAGGTCAGTATAGATGGACTAATAGACCAAGTCCCACACACTGCTAGAAGCCCAAATATTTTTTCAGAGCTAGATGCAGAAAAAAATTATTTTTAATTTGCAACCTGATGGAGGTCAGTATAGATGGACTAATAGACCAAGTCCCACACACCGCTAGAAGCCCAAATATTTTTTCAGAGCTAGATGCAGAAAAAAATTATTTTTAATTTGCAACCTGATGGAGGTCAGTATAGATGGACTAATAGACCAAGTCCCACACACTGCTAGGAGCCCAAATATTTTTTCAGAGCTAGATGCAGAAAAAAATTATTTTTAATTTGCAACCTGATGGAGGTCCGTATAGATGGACTAATAGACCAAGTCCCACACACTGCTAGAAGCCCAAATATTTTTTCAGAGCTAGATGCAGAAAAAAAATATTTTTAATTTGCAACCTGATGGAGGTCAGTATAGATGGACTAATAGAACAAGTCCCACACACTGCTAGAAGCCCAAATATTTTTTCAGAGCTAGATGCAGAAAAAAATTATTTTTAATTTGCAACCTGATGGAGGTCAGTATAGATGGACTAATAGACCAAGTCCCACACACTGCTAGAAGCCCAAATATTTTTTCAGAGCTAGATGCAGAAAAAAATTATTTTTAATTTGCAACCTGATGGAGGTCAGTATAGATGGACTAATAGACCAAGTCCCACACACTGCTAGAAGCCCAAATATTTTTTCAGAGCTAGATGCAGAAAAAAATTATTTTTAATTTGCAACCTGATGGAGGTCAGTATAGATGGACTAATAGACCAAGTCCCACACACTGCTAGAAGCCCAAATATTTTTTCAGAGCTAGATGCAGAAAAAAATTATTTTTAATTTGCAACCTGATGGAGGTCAGTATAGATGGACTAATAGAATGATGCTATGCCCAAAAGATTTTACTTCACTAGGTGCAGTAAAAAAATTGGTATTCTATACACAGGTGGTATATCTTGCAACACAGATAGGCTACTCCACTGACTAACACACTCTGCAATAGGCCAAAAAGGATTAGCTTTGCTAGATTCAGCCAAATGCTGTGAAAAAAACTTGCACAGCACTGGCACAGACCTGCCTGGCAAAAACTGATAGGAACTGATGTAACCTAGTCCTGAAAAGGACTCCAATTACAATTAGTCTTTACTCCCACAATCTATCTATTTAAGAGCACAGACCTGCCTGATAAAAGTCGTAGGAAATGATGTAACCTAGTCCTTAAAAGGACTGCAATCACAACTATTCCCTACTCCCAAGCTATCTGTATATTTGTGCGAAAATTGGCTTGAAATTAACAAGGTATAGCGCACACAGCAACAGCGGTGCCGTCTAACACGCAGCTGCAGCAGTGAGAAAATGGTGGCGACGGGGAAAATGGCTTGGTCTTATAGAGCAAGGACATGTGACATACACTGCCAATCACACATGCCCTTGCTTGTGTGAAAAAAAGCACTTCGCTCCGTGTGTGCGCTGCTGATAGGCTGACAGATTGCACCTCCCCACTGCAAATGCGGGAAAGAGAAAAAAAAATGGAGATCTTCATTGTTCCTGCAGAGATCCATCCCCTGCCCCTCCCCCCGCCCTGCTGTACACTCAAACTGCGTATTAACATTAATTTTCATCATTACTGAGAAAAAATCCAGTTATGATTTTGGTGCACGAACAGTTATCGAACATAACCTCGAACAGCCGAATTTTTCTCAAATTGTTCGTGTTCGCCGACCAGCTCGAACACCGCCCAAAACAGCTCGAATTTGAGATTGGCGAACAGTTCGAGTAGAACAACGCTCATCTCTATTCTCATGCCAGCAGCCGCGTAATTCCAGCTCCAGTAGCGTCCACTAAAGCTGCTGCAGTTAAACTTTTATAAGGATCGGGCTTGGCGGTCCACCGCAAGGCGTCCTACCGCCAGTCCCAGCCCCTGTGCCTTGGGGTTCCTCCCCGATGCTCTTCACTGAGTGTCCCGGGGGGCCGAACCATTTCCTTTGAAAAAATTAAGTGTCCAAACTACAGGTGGTGTAGCTTGCTAAACAGCTGGGATAATCCGCTGACTAGCAGACACTGCTACTAGGCACAAAGTATTTCCTGGGCTAGATGCAGTTAAAAATTTGTAATTAGATACTCTCATTGGATGCTGAGAAAGCATTCCATAGAGTCTCCTGGCACGCCATATATTCTCTTAAAAAGATTGGGGTAGGGGTCTAGGGGACCCTTTTATAGGCAAAATCACGGCCCTGTATCGCAATACGTCACCTAGTCTGAAGATAAATGGAACATTTTCATCACCTTTCATAATCACCAATGGGACAAGGCAGGGATGTCCTCTGTCCCCTCTCTTATACATCCTAGTGACTGAGCACCTGCTCTCATCAATTCGCCATAACCCCAATATTAGGTGGATTGAGGTGGGAGGCACCGAGTACAAGTGCTCTCTATTTGCTGATGATGTCCTAGTATATATCACTCAATCACATATATCCATCCATGCTGTTATGGCTGAAATAGATCACTTTGTTACATGGTCAAATTTTAAAATCAATGCAGCGAAGTCTGAGGCCCTCGATGTCTCCCTTCCCAAATCCATACAGGATTCCATCCAGTCCAACTTTCCCTTTGCCTGGCCCTCACAGGGTATCAAATACTTAGGAATTCCTATTCATAGAGACCTCTCCCATCTATGTTATCTTAATTTTGGGCCCTTTATTGAACAACTCCATACAGACCACGGTTGGCAAGTTAGAACTGTAAGATTCACTACGTGAACCACTGGTATTTTGTGGAAAAGCACATGTATACTGTGTTCCAAATTATTATGCAAAAAGTGTTTAGGAGTGATAAGGTAAGAATTTGTTTGTTTGTCAGTTAAACTCATTGATGGTGATGAGTCTCAGGGCACTTTATATCTCTGTAAGCAATTGCAGACACCTGTGCTAATTAGTTTGGCAGGTGTGTCCAATGAAAGGCAAGACTACTTAAGAAGGCTGTCCCACATTATTAAGCAGCCTACATTTTCTGCCAAAATGGGAAAGAAAAAGGATGTGTTGGCTGCTGAGAAGCAACAAATTGTGGAGTGTTAAGGTCTAGGCATGACTACAATCAACATTGCCAAGACACTTCATCCTGATCATCGCACAATCAAGAAGTATGCAGCTGATTCACAGTACACAGGTGTGCGTGCTGCTAAGGGAAAATTGAGGACTCTTTCCTACAGGCAATTACGTCAGGTTAAAAGAGCAGCGGCAAAAAAGCCTGGTCATAGTAGCAGACAAGTTTTTGAAGCCGCTGGTGCCTCCAACATCCCCCGAACAACAAGATGCAGGGTCCTTCAGAGGTTTGCAGCTGTGCGTAAGCTATTCTGTCGACCTCCTCTGTACACAAGCAGAAACGGCTCCAGTGGGCCAAACAATACATGAAGACTGACTTCAAAGCTGTTTTGTTCACGGATGAGTGCCGTGCAATGCTCGATGGTCCAGATGGATGGAGTGGAGGATGGCTGGTTGATGGACACCCCACGTAAACACGGCTACAGCGCCAACAAGGAGGAGGTGGAGTAATGTTTTGGGCTGGAATCATGGGGAGAGAGATTGTCGGCCCATTTAGGATCCCTGAAGGGGTAAAGATGAACTGCATAATGTATGTGGAGTTTTTCAAACAGCACTTCCTGCCATGGTTCCAGAAGAAGAACCGTGTATTCCGCAGCAAGATCATTTTCATGCATGATAATGCACCGTCTCATGCTGCACATAACACATCTGCATCTCTGGCTGATATGCGCATAAAAGGGGAAAAACTTATGGTGTGACCCCAATGCTCCCCTGACCTCAACCCCATTGATAATCTCTGGAGCATCATCAAAAGGAGTGTCTATGATGGCAGGAGGCAGTTCACGTCTAAGCAACAGCTCTGGGAGGGTATTCTGTCCTCATGCAAAACAATTGAAGCAGAAACCATCCAAAACCTGACAAATTCAATGGACTAGACAGTTCAGAAGCTCCTTTCGAACAAGGGGTCCTATGTGCAAATGTAACATCACCTAGAATAAAGTTTTGAGTTGAAAACTGTTTGATTTCAGTTTCCAACAACCTGCTAATGCTTATAATTTCAAAAATGACCATTTTTTTGTTCTTTATTAAAATGAAAAGGTTGATCGAAGAGTGTGGGGGATCTAAGAGTGTGGCAACCCAGTAGTCAGGATTATTTCGAATTCTGACAATCTGAGGGTCATGTTGCAGGTAGTGCAGCAAGAAGGCACTTATGTGTCTTGCGCATCTAGGAGCCCCAAAATTATTTTCCGGGCTAGATGCAGCTAAAAATTATTATTAATTTGAAAACTGATGGAGCTTAGTATAGATGGCCTAATAGAATCAGTACTGCACACTGCTACAAGGCCCAAATTATTTTCCAGCCAAGATACAGATAAACATGATTAGTTATTTTAAATCTGGTGGAGTTTAGTATAGATGGCCTAATAGAATCAGTACTGCACACTGCTTCCAGGCCCAAATTATTTTCCAGCCAAGATACAGATAAGCATGATTAGTAATTTTAAATCTGGTGGAGTTTAGTATAGATGGCCTAACAGAATCAGTACTGCACACTGCTACAAGGCCCAAATTATTTTCCAGCCAAGATACAGATAAAAATGATTAGTAATTTGAAAGCTTAAAACGGTTGGTGAGGTGATTTTAACAAATCATCAAGCTTTTACTCTCCCCAGGATGACACAGGGGTAGAAAAGTCGTTTCGGATCCATGATTTGTTCATCTTTATGAACGTTAGTCTGTCTACATTATCAGTGGAGAGCCGCGTGCGCTTATCTGTCAGCATACCACCAGCAGCGCTGAACACACGTTCAGACAGAACGCTGGCTGCGGGGCATGACAAGATCTCCAAGGCGTACGTGGCTAGCTCCGGCCATGTATCCAGATTGGAAGCCCAAAAAGAGCAAGGGTCCAGTGACACAGTCATGGCTTCAATGTTTACTTGGAGATACTCCTGTACCATCGTCTCTAGGCGTTGACTATGTGTCAGACTTCTTGTCTCCAGTGGCCTTGCAAAGGATGGGCTAAAAAAGTGGTGAAATTTTTCCGCAAAATTGATGTTACCAGCAGATACTGTGGTTCTGTTACGGTTTGAGTGCTGAACACTCGACGGTCCCACGGTTGGCAAGTTGGAACTTTGAGATTCACTACGTGCACCACTAGTGTTTTGTGGAAAAGCACATGTAAGATTCTGCAAAAGTATCTGCTGATACTCCTGCATGCGTGCATCTCTTTCTATGGCAGGAATAATTTCTGCAAATTTACTTTTGTACCGGGGATCTAACAGTGTGGCAACCCAGTAGTCAGGATTATTTCTAATTCTCACAATTCGAGGGTCATGTTGCAGGTAGTGCAGCAAGAAGGCACTCATGTGTCTTGCGCATCCAGGAGCACCAAGTCCCTGTTGTGTTGGTGGCGAGGTAACAATCATGCTTCCTTCCTCTGCCCAAGGTCTCCCTCATCTGATGAGTCTTCCATCAGTTCGTCCTCCACTTCTTCCTGGGCTCCTGCACCTTCCTCACTAGTTTGGCTGCTACCATGCGCCCTGGTAAAACCATCTCCCCCACCCTCACATGCCTGCCGCCTTGGTGCTGCCGACCGTCTGGACCTTGCAGATGTTAGCCCTTCCGCATACAACTCCTCCTCCTCTACTTCCTCCACCTCCTCTTGTGCCACCACCTGACTCCGAATTCTGTTTAACATGTGTTCCAGCATGTAAAATCACTGGAATAGTCATGCTGATAATGGCATCGTCAGCACTAAACATCTTCGTCGCCATTTCAAAACTGTGCAGAAGGGTGCATAGGTCCCTGATCTGAGACCACTCCTCCAGCGTGATTTGCCCCACCTCTGGATCTCGTTGGCCCAGGCTATACGTCAGAACGTATTGCACCAGGGCTTGTCGGTGCTGCCACAGTCGCTGCAACATGTGCAGAGTTGAATTCCACTGGGTAGGCACATCGCATTTTAGCCGGTGAAGTGGCAGGCCCAATGACTTCTGTAGAGATGTAAGTCGCTGAGCTGCGGGATGCGAACGGCGGTAGTGAGCACACAGCGACTGTGCCCTCTGCAGAAGGCCATCTAGTCCGGGATAGTGGGTTAAAAATTGCTGGACAACCAGCTTTAACACGTGAGCCATACAAGGCATGTGTGTGACATTGCCCTGGCGAAGGGCCGCACCCAGGTTTGCAGCATTGTCGCACACGGCCTTCCCTGGTTTCAGGTCCAGTGGAGACAACCATTCATGAAACTGGTTCTCCAGAGCTCACCACAACTCCTCAGCTGTGTGACTCACATTTCCCAGACATTTCAAAGTAAAAACCGCCTGATGACATTGAGCCCTGCTGCCAGCATAGTAAGGAGGTGTGCAGGATCCCTTCTGCGCAGTTAGAAAGCTTGTGGCATGACCAGACAGGCTTTGGGTGCAGGTGGAGGACCGACAGGAGGTTGAGGAGGCAGAAGCAGTGGAGGAACTTTGACATAAAGAGGATTGACGCACAACTCGTGGGGACGGCAAGACTTGGACAGCAGCCCCTTGTCCTGCTGTCACCATAGTTACCCAGTGCCCAGTCAGCGACATGTAACGCCCCTGTCCATGCCTACTCGTCCAAGTGTCTGTGGTGAAATGCACCCTGTCACACACAGAGTTTCTCAAAGAAGCGCTGATGTTGTGTGCGACATGCTGGTGGAACGCAGGCACACCTTTCTTTGAGAAGTAGTGCCGACTGGGCATCTGGTACTGGGGCACTGCGACGGACATAAGGTCTCGAAAATCCTGTGTGTCCACCAGGCGGAAAGGAAGCATTTCTGTAGCCAAGAGCTTGCAAATGGTGAAATTCAACCTCTTGGCTTTCTCATGGCTAGGAGGAAATGGTCTTTTACTTGTCCACATCTGAGGGACCGAGGGCTGGCTATTGTGCTTAGACGGGGTTGAGAAGGGTGTCCCCGTCAAACTGCCAGTCTGTGAGGAAGATGCAGGCGGACATGTTAGGTTGCCTTGATCCAAAGGTGGTGCTATCGATGTCGGACAGCGCTGAACACCAGCTGGTTTTTCCACCTCTAAAGAAAATGCCAATCACGCTGGCTGTTGCGGGTAAATAGGTGGCAGGTCTGCGTCCCAAAACAGGTGTGACTGCTGTCCCCCCAGTCACAGAGGATGTAGGGGCCGCGGATGCACAAGATGTTGCAGACGGTGGTTGGCCCGGCCGGCTAGGCCGCATTGTAGCACAGTGAGCTTCCCACTGCAACTTATGCTTTGATATCCATGTGCCGGTTCATGCATGAAGTACTCAAACTATGTATTTTTTGGCCTCTACTTAGATTTTGCTGACAAATGTTACAGATAACACGAGTTGGGTCATCCTTATCGATCTGAAAAAATGCCCAGGCTATGCAAGGCTTAGCACCCATGCGACCTGAAGAGTCACCACGGCTTGTCGTCAGAGGCAGAGTTGTGTTTGAGGATGCAGTTGTTGACGTGCTTCCAGTACTACGTCTCTGTCCAGGAAGGTGCAACCTGACCTCGTCGTCACTAGCATCCTCCTCCACCTACTCTGCTGACCTCATCGACTGGCTGACTGTGGGTTGACAGTAAGTGGGATCTCCAACCTCGTCATCATCACCCTGTGTGTTATCACACCCGTCGTCCTCAGAGCCAACCTCTTCCTGCCCTGACAAAAAACTAAAGTTGTCGCTCCAATCAGGTATTTGAGTCTCATCATTATCTTCCTCATTGTCTCCACCAACAGGAGTTACAGTTTGGGAACGAGGGTCTACATTATGGTCAGAGCGTTCTGCGTCTGGTCTTGGATCCGACTCATAAAGATTCTGGGCATCAGTGCAGATCATTTCCTCGTCTGGATTCACAGAAGCTCTGGAGCTGACCTCTGATTCCCAGGCTATAGTATGAGTAAACAGCTCTGCAGACTCAACCATCTGTGTTACCCCATACTCAGACGGGCAGCTGGAGACTTGGGAGCTGTGAGGAAGCAAGTGCGATTGGGGTGACACCTCTGAGGACTGGAGTATTTGTGATGTTGAAGTTGATGTGGAGGAGAGCCCACTTAAAGGAGCACTTGATATCCGTTGAAGCACGTGCTGTTTTTGTGCCTCATCTGGAATTTGTAGCGATTGGCGTGGCCGTAAGAAAGGGATCGTATCACATTGTCCGCTAAAAGAAGTAGACATCTTAGTTTGGCTGGAAGATGAAAATTATAAAAATTATATTGAATTTGCAACCTGGTGGAGGTTAGTATAGATGGACTAATAGAATGATGTTATGCCCAAAAGGTTTTACTTCACTATGTGCAGTAAAAAATTTGTATTCTATACACAGGTGGTGTAGCTTGCAACACAGATAGGCTACTCCACTGACTAACACACACTGCAAGAGGCCAAAATATGATTTGCTTTGCTAGATTTAGCCAAATGTTGTGAAATAAACTTGCACAGCACTGGCACAGACCTGCCTGGCAAAAAGTGATAGGAACTGATGTAACCTAGCCCTGAAAAGGACTGCAATTACAATTAGTCTTTACTCCAACAATCTATCTATTTAAGAGCACAGACCTGCCTGATAAAAGTCGTAGGAAATGATGTAACCTAGTCCTCAAAAGGACTGCAGTCACAACTATTCCCTACTCCCAAGCTATCTGTAGATTTGTGCGAAAATTGGCTTGAAATTAACAAAGTATAGCGCACACAGCAACAGTGCCGTCTAACACGCAGCTGCAGCAGTGAGAAAATGGTGGCGACGGGGAAAATGGCTGGGTCTTATAGGGCAAGGGCATGTGACATACACTGCCAATGACACATGCCCTTGCTTGTGTTAAAAAAAGCAGTTCGCTCCGTGTGTGCGCTGCTGACAGATTGAACCTCCCCACTGTAAATGCGAGAAAGAGAAAAAAAAAAAATGGAGATCTTCATTATTTCTGCAGAGATCCATCCCCTGCCCCTCCCCCCGCCCCGCTGTACACTCAAACTGCGTATTAACATTAATTTAACATTAATTTTCAGCATTACTGAGAAAAAATCCAGTTATTATTTAGGTGCTCGAACAGTTATCGAACATAACCTTGAACAGCCAAATTTTTTTCAAATTGTTCGTGTTCGCCGAACGACTCGAACACCGCTCAAAACAGCTCGAATTTGAGATTGGCGAACAGTTCGAGTCGAACACCGCTCATCTCTAGTGATGACATATAACAGCATGATTTTTAGAATTAACAACGTATCAACAAAACAACTAAATAAAAAAAGAGTCTGTAAAATTGTTTACTTGTCCATCATTGCCCATTTTAGGCAAGACTGTTCATTTACGCATGATATACTCTATACCCCGTGCTCACAGCACCCAACACATCATGTTTTCAGGGTTTCCTAGTATTGCACAGGTGAGAGAACCTGTGGCAGTTTCAGATGTCTTAATAATAATTCCATCACCTGTGCAATACTAAGGAAATCCTGAAAAAACATGACGTGTTGGGGGCCATGAGGACTGTAGTTTGGGAAACACTGCTCTATAGCAACATATTAGAAAAATGAACAGTGGAAACACAAAACTGCAACAAGCACAGACAGAAGAGTTTTTTAAATAATTAGTAATTCAAGAGTAATGAGTAATTTTTATTCTTTTCAGTTTGGAGTTGCCGTATTGTCAGAAATGTGCACCAAATTTAGAGAGCAGCTATATGGTGACTCTGCACATGGTGAAGTTGCAATCAAAATTATTCAACCCCAGTGCAAATAAGGTTCATTAATAAACTTAGTAAATGTTCTGCTGTTTGCAATAAGCCAAACAAGCAAGAACGTGTTATCTCCTTCATGCCTGGGAGATATTTTCCATTTGTGTGTCCGTTTTCCCTCCCTTTCTTCCAATACTCATAACTTTTTAATTTTTCTGTTCACATAGCCAGAGTGCTTGTTTTTTTCGCATTGACAAATTGTAATTTTGAATAACACCATTCATTTTAACATATAATGTACAGTAAAATGAAGAAGAAAGAATTTCCAATTGTTGTGAAATCAGAAAAAATATGCAATTTCACCATTGTGTTTTGGGCTTTGTTTTTTCAGCATTGATGGTGTTTCTGAAATGACCCAACAGTATGGTTTCATACTGACCTGTAGAATCAAACTTGTAAAGTTTTATTATTTTTTTTATTTAAGTAGTGCAATAAATTCTAAAATGTATAAAAAATAGTTTTCATTTTTAAGTCTTTGGCCTTGCAAGCAAGGTTGTTTTTTATGTGGCAAGCTGATGTTTTTAAAGCATCATTCCAGCGGGGTTCAATGCTGGAGTGGTGCTATTAATCTAAGGTCCCTGTCCGTAGTTTTATTGTTATGGGTTTACCACGATAGAGAGGTGCCAGAAGACCACACTGTCTCATTTTTTCCTACTCCTGCACTGACTAGAAGCACTTCACCTTCATATTAAACAGTGCAGCTTTCTTCTAGCAGTGCAGGAGTTAATCTGTTCAGTTGAGAGCTCCAGGAAGCTTACCTGCCTTTTGCTGTCAGCTGTTTATTGTTCGCTACTCCCTTCTCTTATATATACTCGCCTCTGTCAAGCAGTCATTTCCAGAGTTAGCTTCATGCTGCATGGTTTCAGGAGTTGGTGGAGTTTTTGTTTTTTGAGGAGCTGTTTGGTTTTATTTTTCTAAAAGACTGTTGCTTGGTTTTGGTTGTGTGCAAATCCTCTCCTTCACCAACTTTGTTTTTTTCCCTTCCTTCACTCCCTGGTGTTCCCCTCTGTTTGTCAGAGCATATTTGTATGATTGGTATTTTCCTTTAACCCTGCACGTATTACCTTGTTAGTCTGGTGGGTGTATTGCCATTCACTACTACTCCACTCTTCCCTGGAAGAGGGGAGGGAACAGATTGAGTCTGGATTCAGGAGCTCAGCAAGGTATGTGGCCCTGGTGTCTTCACCATTCCGTTAAAAGTAATCCAAGGAGCAGGGATAGCTAGGGTAGCCCCTAGCATTAGGGACAGGGAAGAAGCCACTTGCCCTGGAATACCCAACAACAGAGTCGTGACACTTATACTTGCCCGTATTCACTTTTTATCTGCACCACTCCAATCCCAATGCACCATCTTTTGATTGCAATTTCTGACAGGTGGGAAGTTAGAGGTAACAGTCACAAACTCTCAATGTAAGTCTATAAGCGCCAGAACAAGGATCTCCTAGACTTACATTGAAAAGTGAACTCAGGCTCACTCCTGCAAACACTGTAGTGATCTGGCAGGTCACAAACTGCTGAAGACCGATGGGAGAAATGGCGATGGAAGGTGAAGACCGGAGACTGGGAATTTAGATTAGAAGAACCACTGCAGTGGTGCAATAACAAAATGGCTGGAGTGGTGTTTTAATAATACAATTTTTTTGGGTACATATGACATATTGATTGTTTCTTACTATATTTTTTTACAAAGTTCCAGCAATTGAAAAAGCACAATTCCAGCGTTTCAATGCTTTTTCATGTTATGAATTTTATCATATTGGTTAATTAATCCATTCCTGACATCTACCACACATGTATGGCACAAGTCAGGAGCAAGCATATACAGTCATATGAAAAAGTTTGGGCACCCCTATTAATCTTAAGCTTAATGTTTTATAAAAATTGGTGTTTTTGCAACAGCTATTTCAGTTTGATATATGTAATAACTGTTGGACACAGTAATGTTTCTGCCTTGAAATGAGGTTTATTGTACTAACAGAAAATGTGCAATCTGCATTCAAACAAAATTTGACAGGTGCATAAGTATGGGCACCTCACCAGAAAAGTGACATTAATATTTAGTAGATCCTCCTTTTGCAAAAATAACAGCCTCTAGTCACTTCCTGTAGCTTTTAATGAGTTCCTGGATCCTGGATTAAGGTATTTTTGACCATTCCTCTTTACAAAACAATTCCAGTTCAGATAAGTTTGATGGTCGCCGAGCATGGACAGCCCTCTTCAAATGATCCCACAGATGTTCAATGATATTCAGGTCTGGGGACTGGGATGGCCATTCCAGAACATTGTAATTGTTCCTCTGCATGAATGCCTGAGTAGATTTGGAGCGGTGTTTTGGATCATTGTCTTGCTGAAAGATCCATCCCCTGCGTAACTTCAACTTTATCACTGATTCTTGAACATTATCGTCAAGAATCTGCTGATACTGAGTAGAATCCATGCGTCCCTCAACTTTAACAAGATTCCCGGTGCCGGCATTGGCCACACAGCCCCAAAGCATGATGGAATCTCCACCAAATTTTACTGTGGGTAGCAAGTGTTTTTCTTGGAATGCTGTGTTTTTTTGCCGCCATGCATAACACCTTTTAGTATGACCAAACAACTCAATCTTGGTTTCATCAATCCACAGGACCTTCTTCCAAAAAGAAATTGGCTTCTCCAAATGTGCTTTTGCATACCTCAGCCGACTCTGTTTGTGGCGTGCTTGCAGAAACGGCTTCTTTTGCATCACTCTCCCATACAGCTTCTCCTTGTGCAAAGTGCGTTGTATAATTGACCGATGCACAGTGACACCATCTGCAGCAAGTTGATGCTGCAGCTCTCTGGAGGTGGTCTGAGGATTGTCCTTGACTGATCTCACCATTCTTCTTCTGTCTTTCTGATGTTTTTCTTGGCCTGCCACTTCTGGCCTTAACAAGAACTGTCCCTTCTTCCATTTCCTTACTATGTTCCTCACAGTGGAAACTGACAGGTTAAATCTCTGAGACAGCTTTTTGTATCCTTCCCCTGAGCAACTATTTTGAATAACCTTTGTTTTCAGATCATTTGACAGTTGTTTTGAGGAGCCCATGATGCCACTCTTCAGAGGAGATTCAAACAGGAGAACAACTTGCAAGTGGCCACTTTAAGTAGCTTTTCTCATGATTGCATACACCTGGCTATGAAGTTTAAAGCTCAATGAGGTTACAAAACCAAAAAAAGTGCTTTAGTAAGTCAGTAAAAAGTAGGTAGGAGTATTTAAAACAAGAAAATGATAAGGGTGCCCATACTTATGCACCTGGCAAATTTTGTTTAAATGCAGATTGCACATTTTCTGTTAGTACAATAAACCTCATTTCAAGGCAGAAACATTACTGTGTCCAACAGTTATTACATATATCAAACTGAAATAGCTGTTGCAAAAACACCAATTTTTATAAAACATTAAGCTTAAGATTAATAGGGGTGCCCAAACTTTTTCATATAACTGTAAATAAAGCAGATGATGGCTGTGTTTTATAACTCTATAATTTAATAAATATATATTCTGTTTCTACCAACAGTGAGTGGAGCTGAACTCTGCGAGCTGCTGTTAAATCCTTAAATACTGCTATCAATTAAAAGCATGTGCATCCCCCCCGGATGCACATTCTTTCAATTGACTGCAGCATTTAAGGATTTAACAGCAGCTCACAGAGTTCAGCCCAACTCACTGTTGGTAGAAACAGAATATATATTTATTAAATTATAGAGTACAATGTGTGCTGTTAGGATTTTCCAGTGCTGGTGCTGGGAACGACAGGCGCATGACCGCAAGTACAGTATATGATTTGCATCCATGTGGTCACGTGCCAGCTAGATGGGCATGGCCTCGCTCAATGCAAGTGTATTGAGCAAGGCTGGAGACAGTCTAGTGGGAATGTGGCCAGAAGTGTGCAAATTGCAGTGCGCACATTGTGAGGGTTCAGAAGTCTGCAGTCACATAGGGTGTCTGCAGCCTAAGGCCGGACAACATCTTTAAGAAGGAGCTCTTCCTGCTACTGTTAGAGACAGATGTTGGCTGTGTAACAGAGCCAGCATATGCTGGGTATAGTGCAGGCTTAGTTCTTGAGTCTGAAACATACACAGAAAACCAACATTGGATGTACTAGTATGTCCAGTTAAAGGAAGATATTAAAGAGGTTGTCCAATATTTTTACATTGATGACCTATCCTTAAATAGGTCATCAGTGTCTGATCGGCGGGGGTGCTAGGTGTCGGACCCCAGCCAATCAGCTGGCATGTTGTCACCTAGCACCCCCGCCGACCAGAAATGTTCGCTTGTGGAGCTGCTCTGTATTCTGATAGTGGTTGAGGTTTAGTACTGCACATCCCACTCCTATTCAAATCAATAAGAGGTGGATGTCTAGTACCTTGCTGCGGCCACTATCACAAGATGGAGCATTTCCGCAAGTGAGTACTTCCAGCTGGTGGCCACTGCCAGCACCTATAACTGCTAATCAGCGGGGGTGCCGGGTGTCAAACATTGATGGCCTATCCTAAGGAGAGACCATTAATATAAAAGTAGTGGACAACCTCTTGAACCCCTTTACGACCTTAGACTTATAGGTACATCCAAGGTTGTCTCCCTCCCTTTGATGTGGGTTCCGGTGCTGAGCCCACATCTTCCCTGGCACATAACAGCTGATCTGATCAGCTGTAATGTGCTCCTAACTAGTGTTGAGCCACCCCTGTAGTGTTCGAGTTCGGTTTGGTTTGTCGAACACCCTTGTGTTCGCCGAACTGTTCATCGAACTGTTCGTCGAACACCGTTAAAGCCAATGGCAGGCAAACAAAAACACATAGAAACACATAAAAAACACCTTCAAAAGGTGTCCAAAAGCTGACAAACTGCTCAGAAGACATAACTAACACATGGAAAAGTGACAAGTACATATAGTCATGCGAAAAGAAAAGAGGTGGAGGAGTAAAAGGAGGGGGAGACACAGATATAGGCATGTCATGCCCTTCTAAAATCCAAAAAGTGAGAAGCCGACACGGCCATTCCGCTCCTGCCCGTGCCACCTCCGTGTCGCCGGGTTTGTGCCAGAGCCGCGGTGGACCCTGACAGCCAGCCCCCCTCTCCCAATGCTGGTGCCTGTCTGCTGGTGGGTCGAGCGGTGGGGGGGGGGGGGGGGGGGAGTAACATCTGCAGAAGAAAGACCATCTTTCAGCCAAACTAAGATGTCGAATTCTTTTCGTGGAAAATGTGATGCGATCCCTTTCTTACGGCCACGCCCATCGCTACAAATTCCAGATGAGGCACAAAAACAGCAGTTGCTTCAACGGATATAAAGTGCTCCTTCAAGTGGGCATTCCACCACCTCAATTTCAACATCACAAATACTCCAGTCCTCAGAGGTGTCACCCCAATCGCACTTGCTTCCTCACAGCTCCCAAGTCTCCAGCTGCCCGTCTGAGTATGGGGTAACACAGATGGTTGATTCTGCACAGCTGTTTACTCATACTATAGCCTGGGAAACGGAGGTCTGCTCCAGAGCTTCTGTTAATCCAAACGAGGAAATGATCTGCACTGATGCCCAGAATCTTTATAAGTCGGATCCAGGACCAGATGAAGAAGGTTCTGACCATAATGTAGACCCTCGTTCCCAAACTGTAACTCCTGTAGGTGGAGACAATGAGGAAGACGATGATGAGACTCAAATACCTGATTGGAGCGACAACTTGACTTTTCGGTCAGGGCAGGAAGAGGTTGGCTCTGAGGACGACGGGTGTGAGAGCACACAGGGTGATGACGAGGTTGGAGATCCCACTTACTGTCAACCCACAGTCAGCCAGTCGATGAGGTCAGCAGAGGAGGATGTGACTAGCCCAGGGGATGGGGATGACTCGGTACCCGGGCCTTTTCCTGGCCTTGGGGATGTCACGGTGGTCGGCTCCCTGGCCCATACCCTGGGGTCACTCTTTAAAAGGGTGGATAATTGTTAATTTTATAAGAGTTCGTGACGCCACCTGTGGTATCTAGTGAGAAGCACCAGCGCTGCAGCAGTCCACAGAGGCCAGTGATAAGGCAGCTCGATGGTATAGCTCTCCACAGGTGGAGCTAGGTCTCAGGGCAGCGTATGCAGGGGGAATGCAGGACAGTCGAGACCCAGCTGGGTCAGAGCAAGAACGGGAACGGACACGGTAGTCACTTCAGTACCTTTTACTGGTGGAAATTCAGGCACATCCCGGAGCACTGTAGGGTGAAGGGTGCATATCAGGATCCTCCCCAATGAGCGGGTGCAGGGCCTCCTGTTTCTTGCCTCTGCGTAGTAAGTTTCTGACTTGCCTGGAGCTAGGCCTAACTTTGTCTCTGTCCTGCGCTGGCTGACCTTGTGGTAGGGCCTTGTCTTGGAGTTCACGCTCCCAGTATGCGGGGCCTAAGCGTCTCCTGGTTCTATTATGTATCAGCACCTTAGCGATCCTGGGACTTGTAGTTCTCCAGGGATTCCGGTTATGCCTTACTTGGTCATAGAGATCCCGGTAAGCTCGGATCCGGTGCCCGGTAAATGCTTCGGGGTGAGCTGGTTAAGCTCCTCTGCCCCTTATGTAATAACTCACCACTCGCCTTCGGCCTGCTCAGGCCCTCACTAGGCTATACACAGTAACGGCAGCTTGCCGCGCTTCACCGATCTTATGGCGCCGGCACACCTTAAGCTCTATCTGGGCTCCCTGAATCTAGCTAGCAGGAGCCTCGTGCTCCACTGCTGAACTATTAACTGAGTTCTCAAGGCTAGACTGAGCTCCACTGCAGACTGACCTCTCTTAGGCTTCTCTACTGCAGGAATTCTTCAGAGGAACTGAACTGCCTAACTCCACCTTCCCTATTTATATCCCTAACGGGCTCCCTCTGCTGGTCTGAGCTAGAAGGTGCAGATGTGTGAATGTTTATGGGGGCCTCTTGTGGAGGATTCCATCAATGCACTCTTCTAGGATCTGTGATACCAAGCACAGCTGGGCATCACAGATGCTATTGACGACAAGGTTAGGTTGCGCCTTCCTGGACAGAGACGAAGTACTGGAAGCACGTCAACAATTGCATCCTCAACCACAACTCTGCCTCTGACCACAAGTCGTAGTGGCTCTTCAGGTCGCATGGATTCTAAGCCTTGCTTAGCCTGGGCATCTATTCAGATCGATAAGGATGACCAAACTTGTGTTATCTGTAATATTTGTCACCAAAAGCTAAGTAGAGGCCAAAAAATCCATAGTTTGAGTACTTCATGCATGTACCGTCACATGGATATGAAGCATAAGTTGCAGTGGGAAGCTCACTGTGCTACAATGCGGCCTAGCGGGCTGGGCCAACCACCGTCTGCCCCATCTTGTGCATCCGCAGCCTCTTCATCCTCTGTGACTGGGGGGACAGCAGTCACACATGTTTTTGGACGCAGACCAGCCACCTCTTTACCCGCAACAGCCAGCGTGATTGGCAGGTCGTCAGTTCATTGGGAAGTGGAAACACCTGCTGGTGTTGAGCGCTCTCAGACATAGAGAGCACCACCTTTGGATCAAGGCAACCTAACATGTCCGCCTGCATCTTCCTCACAGACCTGCAGTTTGCCAGGGACACCCTACTCAACCCCGTCTAAGCACAACAGCCAGCCCTCGGTCCCTCAGATGTGGACAAGTAAAAGACCATTTCCTCCCAGCCATGAGAAAGCTAAGAGGTTGCATTTCACCATCTATAAGCTGTTGGCTACAGAAATGCTGCCTTTCCGCCTGGAGGACACAGTGGATTTTCGAGACCTTATGTCCGTCGCAGTGCCCCAGTACCAGATGCCCAGTCGGCACTACTTCTCAAAGAAAGGTGTGCCTGCGCTCCACCAGCATGTCGCACAAAACATCACCGCTTCTTTGAGAAACTCTGTGTGACAGTGTGGTGAAATGCACCGACACTTGGACGAGTAGGCATGGACAGGGGCGTTACATGTCGCTGACTGGGCACTGGGTAACTATGGTGACTGCAGGACAAGGGGCTGCTGTCCAAGTCTTACCGTCCCCCGAGTTGTGCGTCAATCCTCTTTATCTCGAAGTTCCTCCACTGCTTCTGCCTCCTCAACCACCTCTCGGTCCTCCACCTGCACCCAAAGCCTGTCTGGTAATGCCACCTGCTTTCTAACTGTGCAAAAGGAACCCTGGACACCTCCTTACTGTGCTGGCAGCAGGGCTCAACGGCATCAATGTTTACTTTGAAATGTCTGGGAAATGTGAGTCACACAGCTGAGGAGTTTTGGTCAGCTCTGGAGACCCAGTTTTCATGAATGGTTGTCTCCACTGGACCTGCAACCAGGGAAGGCAGTGTGCGACAATGCTGCAAACCTGGGTGCGGCCCTTCGCTGGGGCAATGTCACACACGTGCCTTGTATGGCTCACGTGTTGAACCTGGTTGTCCAGCAATTTTTAGCCTACTATCCCGGACTAGATGGCCTTCTGCAGAGGGCACGGTTGCTGTGTGCTCACTTCCGCCGTTCCCATCCTGCAGCTCAACGACGTACATCTCTACAGAAGTCGTTGGGCCAGCCAGTTCACCGGCTGAAATGCGATGTGCCGACACGGTGGAATTCAACTCTGCACATGTTGCAGCGACTGTGGCAGCACCGACAAGCCCTGGTGCAATACGTTCTGACGTATAGCCTGGGAAAACTAGATCCAGAGGAGCGGCAAATCACGCTGCAGGAGTGGTCTCAGATCAGGGACCTATGAAGTTGATGCGCCCCCTGGGCCGTGGGGTACCCTGAGCCGGGCTGGTAGACGCTCGGCGTTGTAGTCACTGTGGCGGTGACCCGGTCCGTGACCCAGGGCAGTCAATCCAAGGGTAATTTGTATATATGGATTTTATAATGTCCGACTACGCCACCTGTGGAGTGCGGCCAAAGGGGCCGCCGCTGCAGAACAGTCCTCTGAAGCTGGTGGTTTTGCAGCAATGGTATTATTACTCACCACAGGAAGAGTGTAGCTTCAGGGCAGTGTGGGTGGATGATGGTGGTTGTAGTGCAGGGAGTCAGTAATGAACACAGAGTCCATGTGATGCAGTCCCAAGATCTTTACTCACAGTTGTTGCAGTCCAGATTACAGGTACCAGAGCAATCTCCCCCGTCGTGCTGTGCGTACTCAGTGAGGGGCTCCGTCCACCCCCAGATAGCTCCGGAGTACTTAGCAGGACCCCCTTCTGTGTTTCCTTTCTCTGGCCTTCTCCCTGCACCTCACACCCAGTGACACTTCTATCCGGTATCCTCGGGCCTTGGCGTGCGACATGTGTTCCGTCCCCTGGGTCCTATGTGGCTACCTTCTTAGTGAGACTGGTGTGGACTTTGGCCTGCAGTACATGAAATGCTGCAGCCTCCGGTTTCTAGTTGAGCCTTGCTGTTTCTCCGCTAGTTGAAGGACCGGTTCCCCTTATCTGGCCTGACCCCTCTACCTCCTGGTAGCAGCGGGAGTACGGGTGGCCTTCTGCACGGCCCGTAGCCCTAGGGTCCCTACGGTTCCTGGAGCCTTCCTGCTCCCACTCCTCTCTTCTCTCCTTCAGTCCTGGGCCTCCCATGCTAGGCCCGCCTCCGGAGCAGAGCTCATGCCAAGCCTCTGCTCCTGTCACTTTTCCTCCTCTGACTGGCTTGCTCTTTCTAAGATGGCTTCCTATTTATACTCTCCCTGTCATGTGCTCCCCTAAGCTGCTCCCCTAAGCACCCACTACATAGGACCCTCCCACCAGCTAGGGACCTGGGACTGTGCTCTCCCTTAGGAGCAATCTCGCCCTACCCCCACTGCGGGTATGTGTTGGATGCAGGTGTTAGGGTCCCGAGCCATACGCCTTCCTTACCTGAGGGTGAGATACCACACCTCTGGGTGAGATGCAGTAACTCTGTGGCGACTGTACCCTCAGAGGCGCCACACACCCTTCTGCACAGTTTTGAAATGGCGACGAAGATGTTTAGTGCTGACAACGATGCCATTATCAGCATGACTATTCCGGTGATTTACATGCTGGAGCACACATTAAACAGAATTCAGAGTCAGGTGGTGGGACAAGAGGGGGAGGAAGTAAAGGAGGAGTCAAATGCAGAAGGGATAACATCTCCAAGGTCCAGACGATTGGCAGCACCAAGGCGGCAGGCATGGGAGGGTGGGGGAGAGGGATTAACCAGGGCGCATGGTAGCAGCCAAACTGTTGAGGAAGGTGCAGGAGCCGAGGAAGAAGTGGAGTACGAACTGGCGATGGGCATGGAAGACTCATCAGATGAGGGAGACCTTGATCACATTTCTGTTGTGCGAGGTTGGGGGAGAGGGCAGAGGAAGGAAGCATGATTCTTACCTCGCTACTAGAGATGAGCGTTGTTCTACTTGAACTGTTCGCCAATCTCAAATTCGAGCTGTTTTGGGCGGTGTTCGAGCCGGTCGGCGAACACGAACAATTTGAGAAAAATTCGGCTGTTCGAGGTTATGTTCGATAACTGTTCGTGCACCAAAATCATAACTGGATTTTTTCTCAGTAATGATGAAAATTAATGTTAATACGCAGTTTGAGTGTACAGCGGGGCGGGGGGAGGGGCAGGGGATGGATCTCTGCAGGAACAATGAAGATCTCCATTTTTTTTTCTCTTTCCCGCATTTGCAGTGGGGAGGTGCAATCTGTCAGCCTATCAGCAGCGCACACACGGAGCGAAGTGCTTTTTTTCACACAAGCAAGGGCATGTGTGATTGGCAGTGTATGTCACATGTCCTTGCCCTATAAGACCAAGCCATTTTCCCCGTCGCCACCATTTTCTCACTGCTGCAGCTGCGTGTTAGACGGCACCGCTGTTGCTGTGTGCGCTATACCTTGTTAATTTCAAGCCAATTTTCGCACAAATATACAGATAGCTTGGGAGTAGGGAATAGTTGTGATTGCAGTCCTTTTAAGGACTAGGTTACAGCATTTCCTACGACTTTTATCAGGCAGGTCTGTGCTCTTAAATAGATAGATTGTGGGAGTAAAGACTAATTGTAATTGGAGTCCTTTTCAGGACTAGGTTACATCAGTTCCTATCAGTTTTTGCCAGGCAGGTCTGTGCCAGTGCTGTGCAAGTTTTTTTCACAGCATTTGGCTGAATCTAGCAAAGCTAATCCTTTTTGGCCTATTGCAGAGTGTGTTAGTCAGTGGAGTAGCCTATCTGTGTTGCAAGATATACCACCTGTGTATAGAATACCGATTTTTTTACTGCACCTAGTGAAGTAAAATCTTTTGGGCATAGCATCATTCTATTAGTCCATCTATACTGACCTCCATCAGGTTGCAAACTGAATATAATTTTTTTCTGCATCTAGCTCTGAAAAAATATTTGGGCTTCTAGCAGTGTGTGGGACTTGGTCTATTAGTCCATCTATACTGACCTCCATCAGGTTGCAAATTAAAAATAATTTTTTTCTTCATTTAGCTCTGAAAAAATATTTGGGCTTCTAGCAGTGTGTGGGACTTGTTCTATTAGTCCTTCTATACTGACCTCCAGCAGGTTGCAAATTGAATATAATTTTTTTCTGCATCTAGCTCTGAAAAAATATTTGGGCTTCTAGCGGTGTGTGGGACTTGGTCTATTAGTCCATCTATACTGACCTCCATCAGGTTGCAAATTAAAAATAATTTTTTTCTTCATTTATCTCTGAAAAAATATTTGGGCTTCTAGCAGCGTGTGGGACTTGTTCTATTAGTCCATCTATACTGACCTCCATCAGGTTGCAAATTAAAAATAATTTTTTTCTGCATCTAGCTCTGAAAAAATATTTGGGCTTCTAGCAGTGTGTGGGACTTGGTCTATTAGTCCTTCTATACTGACGTCCAGCAGGTTGCAAATTGAATATAATTTTTTTCTGCATCTAGCTCTGAAAAAATATTTGGGCTTCTAGCGGTGTGTGGGACTTGGTCTATTAGTCCATCTATACTGACCTCCATCAGGTTGCAAATTAAAAATAATTTTTTTCTGCATCTAGCTCTGAAAAAATATTTGGGCTTCTAGCAGTGTGTGGGACTTGGTCTATTAGTCCATCTATACTGACCTCCATCAGGTTGCAAATTAAAAATAATTTTTTTCTGCATCTAGCTCTGAAAAAATATTTGGGCTTCTAGCAGTGTGTGGGACTTGGTCTATTAGTCCATCTATACTGACCTCCATCAGGTTGCAAATTAAAAATAATTTTTTTCTTCATTTAGCTCTGAAAAAATATTTGGGCTTCTAGCGGTGTGTGGGACTTGGTCTATTAGTCCATCTATACTGACCTCCATCAGGTTGCAAATTAAAAATAAATTTTTTTCTGCATCTAACCCAGCCAATAGTTTTGGCCTAATACCACAGTTTGGCCACTCAGCTCTGCTCGGTTACCATCCATTGTTTTTTTGTGCAAACAACTCCAGAGTTGTGAATTAGTTAACCACCAAAATGAGTGGAAAAAGGCCTGCTGCTGGTGGAAAGGGGAATAGGCGTGTTGGGAAGGGGAAAAAAGGTTGTGTCCGTGGGGTAGGTGCAGAAGAAAGACCATCTTCCAGCCAAACTAAAATGTCTACTTCTTTTAGCGGACAATGTGATAAGATCCCTTTCTTACGGCCACGCCAATCGCTACAAATTCCAGATGAGGCACAAAAACAGCAGGTGCTTCAACGGATATCAAGTGCTCCTTTAAGTGGGCTCTCCTCCACATCAACTTCAACATCACAAATACTCCAGTCCTCAAAGGTGTCACCCAAATCGCACTTGCTTCCTCACAGCTCCCAAATCTCCAGCTGCCCGTCTGAGTATGAGGTAGAACAGATGGTTGAGTCTGCAGAGCTGTTTACTCATACTATAGCCTGGGAATCAGAGGTCGACTCCAGCGCTTCTGTGAATCCAGACGAGGAAATGATCTGCACTGATGCCCAGAATCTTTATGAGTCGGATCCAGGACCAGACGCAGAAGGTTCTGACCATAATGTAGACCCTCATTCCCAAACTGTAACTCCTGTTGGTGGAGACAATGAGGAAGACGATGATAAGACTCAAATACCTGATTGGAGCGACAACTTTAGTTTTTTGTCAGGGCAGGAACAGGTTGGCTCTGAGGACGACGGGTGTGATAACGCACAGGGTGATGATGATGAGGTCGGAGATCCCACTTACTGTCAACCCACAGTCAGCCAAGAGATGAGGTCAGCAGAGGAGGTGGAGGAAGATGCTAGTGACGACGAGGTCAGGTTGCGCCTTCCTGGACAGAGACGTAGTACTGGAAGCACGTCAACAACTGCATCCTCAAACACAACTCTGCCTCTCACCACAAGTCGTGGTGGCTCTTCAGGTCGCATGGGTGCTAAGCCTTGCATAGCCTGGGCATTTTTTCAGATCGATAAAGATGACCCAACTCGTGTTATCTGTAACATTTGTCAGCAAAAGCTAAGTAGAGGCCAAAAAATACATAGTTTGAGTACTTCATGCATGAACCGGCACATGGACATGAAGCATAAGTTGCAGTGGGAAGCTCAGTGTGCTACAATGCGGTCTAGCCGGCCGGGCCAACCACCGTCTGCCATATCTTGTGCATCCGCGGCCTCTTCATCCTCTGTGACTGGGGGGACAGCAGTCACACCTGTTTTGGGGCGCAGACCTGCCACCTCTTTACCCGCAACAGCCAGCGTGATTGGCAGGTCATCATTTTCTTTGGAGGTGGTAACACCAGCTGGTGTTGAGCGCTGTCCGACATCGATAGCACCACCTTTGGATCAAGGCAACCTAACATGTCCGCCTGCATCTTCCTCACAGACCGGCAGTTTGCCGGGGACACCCTTATCAACCCCGTCTAAGCACAATAGCCAGCCCTCGGTCCCTCAGATGTGGACAAGTAAAAGACCATTTCCTCCTAGCCATGAGAAAGCTAAGAGGTTGAATTTCACCATCTGCAAGCTCTTGGCTACAGAAATGCTGCCTTTCCGCCTGGTGGACACAGAGGATTTTCGAGACCTTATGTCCGTCGCAGTGCCCCAGTACCAGATGCCCAGTCGGCACTACTTCTCAAAGAAAGGTGTGCCTGCGCTCCACCAGCATGTCGCACACAACATCACCGCTTCTTTGAGAAACTCTGTGTGTGACAGGGTGCATTTCACCACAGACACTTGGACGAGTAGGCATGGACAGGGGCGTTACATGTCGCTGACTGGGCACTGGGTAACTATGGTGACAGCAGGACAAGGGGCTGCTGTCCAAGTCTTGCCGTCCCCACGAGTTGTGCGTCAATCCTCTTTATGTCATTTTTCCTCCACTGCTTCTGCCTCCTCAACCTCCTCTCGGTCTACCACCTGCACCCAAAGCCTGTCTGGTCATGCCACAAGCTTTCTAACTGCGCAGAAGGGATCCTGCACACCTCCTTACTATGCTGGCAGTAGGGCTCAACGTCATCAGGCGGTTTTTACATTGAAATGTCTGGGAAATGTGAGTCACACAGCTGAGGAGTTGTGGTCAGCTCTGGAGAACCAATTTCATGAATGGTTGTCTCCACTGGACCTGAAACCAGGGAAGGCCGTGTGCGACAATGCTGCAAACCTGGGTGCGGCCCTTCGCCGGGGCAATGTCACACACGTGCCTTGTATGGCTCACGTGTTGAACCTGGTTGTCCAGCAATTTTTAGCCCACTATCCCAGACTAGATGGCCTTCTGCAGAGGGCACGGTCGCTGTGTGCTCACTTCCGCCGTTCGCATCCCGCAGCTCAGCGACTTACATCTCTACAGAAGTCGTTGGGCCTGCCACTTCACCGGCTAAAATGCGATGTGCCTACCCGGTGGAATTCAACTCTGCACATGTTGCAGCGACTGTGGCAGCACCGACAAGCCCTGGTGCAATACGTTCTGACGTATAGCCTGGGCCAACGAGATTCAGAGGTGGGGCAAATCACGCTGGAGGAGTGGTCTCAGATCAGGGACCTATGCACCCTTCTGCACAGTTTTGAAATGGCGACGAAGATGTTTAGTGCTGACGATGCCATTATCAGCATGACTATTCCGGTGATTTACATGCTGGAGTACATGTTAAACAGAATTCGGAGTCAGGTGGTGGCACAAGAGGAGGTGGAGGAAGTAGAGGAGGAGGAGTTGTATGCGGAAGGGCTAACATCTGCAAGGTCCAGACGGTCGGCAGCACCAGGGCGGCAGGCATGTGAGGGTGGGGGAGATGGTTTTACCAGGGCGCATGGTAGCAGCCAAACTAGTGAGGAAGGTGCAGGAGCCCAGGAAGAAGTGGAGGACGAACTGATGGAAGACTCATCAGATGAGGGAGACCTTGATCACATTTCTGTTGTGCGAGGTTGGGGGGAGAGGACAGAGGAAGGAAGCATGATTGTTACCTCGCCACCAACACAACAGGGACTTGGTGCTCCTGGATGCGCAACACACATGAGTGCCTTCTTGCTGCACTACCTGCAACATGACCCTCGAATTGTGAGAATTAGAAATAATCCTGACTACTGGGTTGCCACACTGTTAGATCCCCGGTACAAAAGTAAATTTGCAGAAATTATTCCTGCCATAGAAAGGGATGCACGCATGCAGGAGTATCAGCAGAGACTGTTGCAGAATCTTACATGTGCTTTTCCACAAAATACCAGTGGTGCACGTAGTGAATCTCACAGTTCCAACTTGCCAACCGTGGGACCGTCAAGTGTTCAGCACTCAAACCGTAACAGAACCACAGTATCTGCTGGTAACATCAATTTTGCGGAATCATTTCACCACTTTTTTAGCCCATCCTTTGCAAGGCCACAGGAGACAAGAAGTCTGACACATAGTCAACGCCTAGAGACGATGGTACAGGAGTATCTCCAAGTAAACATTGAAGCCATGACTGTGTCACTGGACCCTTGCTCTTTTTGGGCTTCCAATCTGGATAAATGGCCGGAGCTAGCCACTTACGCCTTGGAGATCTTGTCATGCCCCGCAGCCAGCGTTCTGTCTGAACGTGTGTTCAGCGCTGCTGGTGGTGTGCTGACAGATAAGCGCACGCGGCTCTCCACTGATAATGTAGACAGACTCACGTTCATAAAGATGAACAAATCATGGATCCGAAACGACTTTTCTACCCCTGTGTCATCCTGGGGAGAGTAAAAGCTTGATGATTGGTTAAAATCACCCTACCAACCGTTTTAAGCTTTCAAATTACTAATCATGTTTATCTGTATCTTGACTGGAAAATAATTTGGGCTTTGTAGCAGTGTGCAGCACTGATCCTATTAGGCCATCTATAATAAGCTTCACCAGATTTAAAATTAAAAATAATTTTTAGCTGCATCTAGCCCGGAAAATAATTTTGGGGCTCCGAGATGCGCAAGACACATAAGTGCCTTCTTGCTGCACTACCTGCAGCATGACCCTCATATTGTCAGAATTCGAAGTAATCATGACTACTGGGTTGCCACACTCTTAGATCCCCCAAACTTTTCGATCAACCTTTTCATTTTAATAAAGACCAGAAAAATGGTCATTTTTGAAATTATAAGCATTAGCAGGTTGTTAGAAACTGAAATCAAACAGTTTTCAACTCAAAACTTTATTCTAGGTGATGTTACATTTTCACATAGGACCCCTTGTTCGAAAGGAGCTTCTGAACTCTCTCGTCCATTGAATTTGTCAGGTTTTGGATGGTTTCTGCTTCAATTGTTTTGCATGAGGACAGAATACCCTCCAAGAGCTGTTGCTTAGATGTGAACTGCCTCCCGCCATCATAGACACTCCTTTTAATGATGCTCCAAAGGTTCTGAATGGGGTAGAGGTCAGGGGAGCATGGGGGTCACACCATAAGTTTGTCCCCTTTTATGCCCATATCAGCCAGAGATGCAGATGTTTTATGTGCAGCATGAGATGGTGCATTATCATGCAGAAAAATGATCTTGCTGTGAAATACACGGTTCTTCTTCTTGAACCATGGCAGGAAGTGCTGTTTGAGAAAATCCACATACATTATGGAGTTCATCTTTAGCGCCTTCAGGGATCCTAAAGGGGCCGACAATCTCTCTCCCCATGATTCCAGCCCAAAACATTACTCCACCTCCTCCTTGTTGGCGCTGTAGCCGTGTTTGCGTGGGGTGTCCATCAACCAGCCATCCTCCACTCCATTCATCTGGACCATCGAGCGCTGCACGGCACTCATCCGTGAACAAAACAGTTTTGAAATCAGTCTTCATGTAATGTTTGGCCCACTGGAGCCGTTTCTGCTTGTGTGAAGTGGATAGAGGAGGTCGACAGGATGGCGTATGCACAGCTGCAAACCTCTGAAGGACCCTGCATCTTGTTGTTTGGGGGACGTTGGAGGCACAAGCAGCTTCAAAAACTTGTCTGCTGCTATGACAAGGCTTTTTTGCCGCTGCTCTTTCAACCTGACGTAATTGCCTGTAGGAAAGAGTCCTCAATTTGCCCTTATCAGCACGCACACGTGTGTACTGTGAATCAGCTACATACTTCTTGATTGCCAAGACACTTCATCCTGATCATCGCACAATGTTGATTGTAGTCATGCCTTGACCTAAACACTCCACAATTTGTTGCTTCTCAGCAGCCGACACATCCTTTTTCTTTCCCATTTTGGCAGAAAATGTAGGCTGCTTAATAATGTGAGAGAGCCTTCTTAAGTAGTCTTGCCTTTCATTGGACACACCTGCCAAACTAATTAGCACAGGTGTCTGCAATTGCTTACAGTGATATAAAGAGCCCTGACACACATCACCATCAATGAGTTTAACTGACAAACAAACAAATTCTTCCCTTATCACTCCTAAACACTTTTTGCATAATAATTTGGAACGCGGTGTACATGTGCTTTTCCACAAAACACCAGTGGTTCACGTAGTGAATCTTACAGTTCTAACTTGCCAACCGTGGTCTGTATGGAGTTGTTCAATAAAGGGCCCAAAATTAAGATAACATAGATGGGAGAGGTCTCTATGAATAGGAATTCCTAAGTATTTGATACCCTGTGAGGGCCAGGCAAAGGGAAAGTTGGACTGGATGGAATCCTATATGGATTTAGGGAGGGAGACATCGAGGGCCTCAGACTTCGCTGCATTGATTTTAAAATTTTACCATGTAACAAAGTGATCTATTTCAGCCATAACAGCAGGGATGGATATATGTGATTGAGTGATATATACTAGGACATCATCAGCAAATAGAGAGCACTTGTACTCGGTGCCTCCCACCTCAATCCACCTAATATTGGGGTTATGGCGAATTGATGAGAGCAGGTGCTCCGTCACTAGGATGTATAAGAGAGGGGACAGAGGACATCCCTGCCTTGTCCCATTGGTGATTGTGAAAGGTGATGAAAATGTTCTGACGCACCCCCTGGGCCTTGGGACACCCGGAGCCGGACACTTTTTGGTGGATGCTGGTGGTTGTAGTCTTCGTGGCGGCGATCCGGTTCCGTGGCTCAGGGCGGTCAAACCAGTGGCGGAACTATTTATGTGGTTTTGATGTTTAAATGTCCGACTACGCCACCCGTGGATTGCGGTCAGAGTGAACCGCCGCTACAGGGCAGACCGCTAAGGCTGGTGTTGTGGGTGCAGCAGAGCGTAGCATAACTCCCCACGGGAGGAGTATAGCCTCAGGGCAGTGTATGCGGAGGATGGGGGTGATGGTGCAGGGCAGCAGCAGTAACGACACGGAGTCAGTGATGCAGTTCAGGGCCTTTACTCACAGTTCTTATTATCCAGACCACGTCTGCAGGTAACGGCTGCCCACGTCGTACTGTGCTCACCAGGTGAGGGGCTCAGACAACTCCCAGATAACTTTGTAGCGCTTCACAGGACCCCCTTTGTGTGTCCTTTGTCTGGCCTTTCTTACCAACACTTCTGTCCGGCTGCCTCGGGCCTCCTCTTGGTAAACTTGGCGCCAGTTTCCCTGACCCTATGTGGTGCCTTCCTAGCGGGTGGAGCAAGGGGCTGCGCCACATAAAATGTCAGAGCCTCCGGTTTCTAGCTGAGGGTCGTTTCCTGCCTCCACTAGTTCGGGGACTGGTCTCCCCCTTTGGCCTGACCCCTCCACGCAGGTGGATTCGGGTGTGCGGTGGCGACTCGCCCGTCCGCACCCCTGGGATCCCTTCATTCCTCGTTCCTGGAGCCTTCTCCGCTCCTCTTCCTTCCTTCTCCCTCTTGCAGGCCTGGGCCTCTGTTACTAGGCCCGCCTCCGGAGCAGAGCTCATGCAGAGCCCCTGCTCCCTGCCACTTCTGCTCAGACTTCTCTGCACTGAACTAAGATGGTGCCCACCTTTTATACTCCCTTCTCAATGCACCCAGGAACTGCTTCCTCCCTGCTCCTGCACTGCAGGGTTCCCCTTCCTCAGTGTTCCCTCCCCCCACTCCAGCCAGGGACAGGGACTGTCGTGCCCATCTCAGGGGCATATTGGTCGCCCTGCCCCACGGCAATGTGGTGTAATGCATGCAGGTGTCGGGTCCTGATCCACACTCCATCCTTATCTGAGAGTGAGATATCACACCTCTGGGTGAGGTGCAATACGTCTGTAGCAACCGAGCCCTCGGTGCTACAGTTCCATTTATCTTCAGCCTAGGTGACGTATTGTGATACAGGGCCGTGATTTTGGCTATAAAAGGGTCCCCTAGACCCCTACCCCAAGCTTTTTAAGAGAATCATATATGGCGTGCCAGGAGACTCTATGGAATGCTTTCTCAGCATCCAACGAGAGTATCTACTTACAAATTTTTAACTGCATCTAGCCCAGGAAATACTTTGTGCCTAGTAGCAGTGTCTGCTAGTCAGCGGATTATCCTGGCTGTTAAGCAAGCTACACCACCTGTAGTTTGGACACTTAATTTTTTCAAAGGAAATGCTTCGGGACCACGGGATACTTAGTGAAGAGCATCAGGAGGCACCCCAAGGCATAGGGGCTGGGACTGGCACTAGGATGCCTTGCGGTGGACAGCCGAGCTCGATCCTTATAAAAGCTTTTTAACTGCAGCAGCTTTAGTGGACGCTACTGGAGCTGGAATTACGCGGCTGCTGGCATGAGACTTGCCCTCCAATAGATCCTTGTAAATGGATTTAAAGTGTATTCATTCAAATTAGAGGGACAATTTAAATTAAAAAGCTTAGAGCTGCCTCCACCACAGGGGGGCTCTCTCGACCCACCAGCGGACAGGCACCAGTATTGGGAGAGGGGGGCTGGCCGTCAGGGTTCACCGCGGCTCTGGCACAAACCCGGCGACACGGAGGTGGCACGGGCAGGAGCGGACTGGCCGTCTCGGCTTCTCACTTTTTGGATCTTAGAAGGGCATGACATGCCTATATCTGTGTCTCCCCCTCCTTTTACTCCTCCACCTCTTTTCTTTTCGCATGACTATATGTACTTGTCACTTTTCCATGTGTTAGTTGTGTCTTCTGAGCAGTTTGTCAGCTTTTGGACACCTTTGAAGGTGTTTTCTATGTGTTTCTATGTGTTTTTGTTTGCCTGCCATTGGTTTTAACGGTGTTCGACGAACAGTTCGACGAACATACGGGTGTTCGACGAACCGAACCAAACTCGAACACTACGGGGGTAGCTCAACACTAGTCATCACATGTCACATTAACCCCTTCCTGACTGGGACATTTTTTTTTCTTTTTTTCTCTTTCATGCTTTTTTCCAATTTTTTTGCCATAACTTCATCTTTCAGTCAAGATAGCTTCATGTTTTTTTTTTTTTTTGTGAGATAAGTTGTAGTTTTGAATGGCACAATTAATTTGTGAATCTTTTTATTTTATTTCTTTATTTTAATGGGGAAAAGGGAGGGTGATTTTATAATTAAAAACATTTTTTTTACTTTACTTATTAATCTGTTCAGGGGACTTGAATCTGTTCTTATCTGATCACTTTTGCCATTCTGTGTCAGGCATTAGAGCTACTGAGACAGGCTGCAGAGACCAAAGCATCGGGGGAACAGGGAGGAGAGGTGAGTATTGTATTTATTTTTTCAATCAGTAAGTACGTAGTGCCTATAATACTGGAGTACTGAGGGCTGCATTTTACCCTATGGGGGCTGCATTTTACCCTATGGGGGCTGCATTTTACCCTATGGGGGCTGCATTTTACCCTATGGGGTGTGCATTATCCCCTATGGGGAGGACCGAAAGGAGTGCATTATACTATATAGAGGATTAATGTGGGGCACATTATACTATATGGAAGGCTATGTGGGGGGCCATTATACTGTATGCAAGCAATTATACTGTGTAAAGGTTTGTGTGTGGTCCATCATATTGTTTGGAGGGCTGTGTGGGGACCATTATACTCTTAGGAGGGCTAGTGCCGGTCATTTTACAGTGTGGGGCCATTATACTGTATGTATCCCCATTATGCTGCATGGAGTGCTGTGTAGGGGTCTAGTTGGGGGAATCATACTGTGTTGGGGTCACCATACTTTGGCTTGGGAGTTGAGGTAGGGTACAGTAGGGTCATTATACTGTGCATGTGGAGTCTAATGTGGAGGAATTCACCATGGGGGTATCATACTGTGATTGGGGGGCACTTTTGTTGGCATCATACTTTAGGGGGGCAATGAAAGAGGAATCTATGACTTCAGCTGGGGGAAAATTACTATGTAAAGGCTAAAAAATTGTGAGATATGCTCTTCTGTAACCCTCAACAAATATCTTTCTTTTTTTGGGGAGGAATGGAGGTTGGCCCAATTAGAACTTCTGCTATGGGGCCCCATTATTTCTATGTACGCCCTTGTCTGCATCATTTGTAAGACAATTATGCAGTCTATGTGATCTAGTGAACAATGAGGGAACAGCCATGTTTCCCCCCCCCCCTAATTTTATGGGGCACAATGCCCTGAATTGGGAGATGAGGAATATAAAAAGGGGCCTGCTCCTGTCACCGGTGTGACTCTACAGGACTTCAGCTTAGGGACCATGGTTCCAGCTGGTGGATTACAGAACTTCTCCACTGCCCAACACCAAGCCCACAAATTCGTTTGGCTAACTCAAGTTGGGACAATCCGGTCACCTGGCCACATTCCTTGCTGTACTTGATCAGCTTCCTAAGCTTTCCGCTACCTCCTCTCAGTAAGGGGTGTGAACTGAACTGTCACATTCCTACCCCTGAAGAAACAAATCACGTTGTGTGTACTATGTCTTTTATATATATACAGTATATATGTATTGTGTCTGTGAAGTGTAATATGTTTAGTGTATAAGCAATGTTGGTAACGTATAGTGTACAGTATAGGGTGTGATAATGTAGGGTCATATAGTTTAGGGTTTAGTACATGAGGTAGGTAGTATAAAATAGTGACTGTAGTTTAGGTAGTGAAATTAAGGTAAGTTAGAGTTAACGTTTAGGACTAACCCATAGTGGGAGGGGGTTAGTGTTAGGGCAAGTGACTACTTCCTTGTAGATAGTTAAATAGAGACAAGTTCGAGTAGGAAGTGTCTGTGAGCAGTGCTCCCATTTTGGGTGAACTACCAAGGAAAAGAGACTTGAGGAATAAGGGAGTAGCGCGAACCTGAAGTGACTGACGAGATAGAATGGCCTTCCAGAAAAGGGGTCCTTGGATAGGACAATATGCTACGAGAAATCCAGAGCTTGCAAATGCTGGAGGTAATGGACCTAAACAGGACTGTGTTCATAGGACTAGTGAGGGTCCTGAGTGGTAGATCCAAGGTGCCAATTGTAGAAGAAATAGGACGCGGAACCGCTGAGCAAGTAGAGAGACTTGAAGATCAGGTCTGTGGTGAGAAGCAAGGCTGTGACAAAGTAGGGCGAAACAGTGTACTTCACCGGCCCTGGATTAGACTACAAGGAAAGGATACTATGTGAATGAAAATGCTTTACAATGTGAAGGTACCATCCATAAGACTTTGTACTCACTACCCCTTGTCTGTAGCCCTTATCAAATTACTGTTCAGACTTTATTATAAAGCAGGAGTCTCCTTTATTGAACTGCAAAACCTATGGTCCTGGCCAGCCAACACCATCGACTGTTGGCAGCCTGTATGAGCACAAGGTCCTCACAGCACCAACACCCCACCAGGATCCACACTTTCACGTAGTGCACCGGGGCATGAAGGTAGGAGACCAGTGCCTCGCCCGTGCCGTGCCCACTGAAAGCAGGGTGCTGCTGGTTGGGGTAGTTGGCCCTGTATACCCTGAAGTTGTCGAGGTTCACCATCTTGTGTCCTTGCTCGGAATGTACTATATGCTGATAACTGTTGGTGATCCAATAAAGTGTTACTGTAGTATAGTATCTTCACCATGTGTTGTCTGAGTAATGTTCTGCCCATGGGGAAGGACTATGGGTGTTCAGAGGGATGAGCACCGGTCCATGCAGCCTTTCTAAAGACTGCCAGGTCTGCAGACGAGAGCACCCAGTGACCGTCGTGTCTCCACACACGGGCCTCCAACCGGCAACTCACCAGGGGATGGGGTGGGAGATAGACACTTTACACACTTTAAAACCACTGATTTGACAATGATATTTAATTGGGTAACAGCATCAGAGAGAGCTCTACTCAGCCGGCTGCGGGTAGAGTAGCTTCACATGAGCGTTTAAAAAAAATGGTCAGTCTCATCCAGAAAAGTGGGATTATTTTTTCTCACTTGTTAATTGTGTTTCGTCTGTGTGCAATCCGTTATTTTTGCAGCAGCTATTAATTATTTACAAGATCATTTACAGTTTCCTATGCTACAGAATTGAAATGTATCTTTAACAATGTGATGCTATGCTGTGGCTCTTTGTGGCATCCGACTTTTGTACATACCCATAGACTTGAATGGGTGAGTCTCATCCGATTTATGGAAGAAATTAGTGTACGCTGCGATTTTTTTCACATGCATATTCAGTCAGTGAAAAAAAAAATCGTTCCTTTGCACTGTCTTATTGAATAACATTGACCTGATTGCTGTCAGTTTTTTTTCACGGACAGCACTCGAACCGAAAATATGTTAATGTGAACGAGCCCTTAGAAGTAGACCTTAGCTGTGTATCACAGCCATTATCTGCTGGGAAGGATGCAAGCTCAGTTACTGAGCTTGTATTAAAGATGGGTACCAAATAGCACATCTAATCCATACCACCACATTCAATGTTGTTTAGGGGTTAAATTATGGCCAAGTCAAATTAAACATAGAAAAAATGCAATATCTAAAAAATAAAGAACTTTTGAAGAGAGCTAGCAGATCTACTGCACATATCCACAAGTTGTGTACCCATTGAATATTTCTAGCTTTCCTTGACATAATAGCCTTCAGACATCCCATTGTAATGTAGTAGTCTACGGTCTTAGCTTTGTTTCATAATATAGGCATTAACTTAAGAATATCAGTCACCTTGGTGCATTTGACCTCTACTACTGTTTGATAATACAGTATTCATAATAGGTCTGTTCATTTAGTGCCACAATGCGGATATTAGCAAATTAAACATGGCAGTATTGTAAAACTGACACTGTTCAAGGCTTCTCGCTGTCCTTGAAAGTCTGATTTACAGCACTTGTTTTAATAGACTGAATGAATTCCATAAAACATAACAAAAAGTAGCTTTTACACCAGGAACAATATGGATTTATTTACATGCACAATTTTTTATTAAAACAAATGATCAGTGGAACAAAAATAACATTTTACTTTACTTGTAAATCATACAATTAAGACCTTCAGATGTCCTGCTCTCCAGTTCAAAAATTGTTCTTTTATTATATATTTCATCAAAATATTTGCAAACCTTGATGGAATATTATTGATAGGGTTCTACCAATTCAAAGTTACATTTTACTAATTGATTAAAAAAAAAAACTTTGTATACTATTGCATGCTTAAATGGAATCTTCATGATCCCCCACCCAATTATTCTACCATAAGAACTTTATCTGTCTCCTCAACAGTTCTCCTTACATGCCCATTTAGTTGATATCAGTTTTATCATCTTTGCAAAAAACACTTTTTAATAGTGTTACGGGTCATCTGTAATGACACTAGTCATTGGGTAAGTGCCTCATCACAGAATTGCCCTGCTGCATTTATAGTAATCACACCCAGACGAGACCAGAATGGCAAAAAAAAAATCCCAATACAGGGAGGAGGCAGGTAGAGTCAAGCTTCTTGATAAAACACTGCTCTGATGACTGGTGTAGATGAATTATAGATCCCACACAACACTATTTAAAAGCAGTTTTTGTAAAAATCAATAAAATTGGACATAAGGACATACTAGGAATGTTGTTGAGTAGTCCATTAAGTTACTCAATGGTGGATTAAGGTGGAAAATATGGATGACAGGTCCCTTTACAGGTTTGGCAGAAGGATACATTTTTGGCCACCCAGAAAATATAGCTGTAGTGATGAAGTACTAGCGATGTGTTCATATAGCATGTACGTAAACATGGTGTTCCTTTAGGAGAGTGGGGACAAGTGGAGAATCCTCAATGGAGGCTAACCACACACGTTCTATGGAACTGCTATTATATAGGATGTTCACACAAGTGGAATCATATTTACTTTAGTTAAAGTAGATCAAATATAATATTAACCACTTCGCACCAGAGCCTGTTTTTGCCTTCGTGACCGGGCCAATTTTTTCAATTCTGACCACTGTCACTTTATGAGGTAATTACTATGGAATGCTTCAACGTATTCCACTGATTCTGAGAATGTTTTTTCATGACATATTGTACTTCATGATAGTGGTAAAATTTCTTCGATATCACTTGCGTTTATTTGTGAAAAAAATGGAAATTTTGCAATTTTCAAACTTTGAACTTTCATGCCCTTAAATCAGAGAGATATGTCACACAAAATAGTTAATAAACAACATTTCCCACATGTCTACTTTACATCAGCACAATTTTGGAACCAAAATTTTTTTTTGTTAGGGAGCTATAAGGGTTAAAAGTTGACCAGCGATTTCTCATTTTTCCAACAAAATTTACAAAGACATTTTTCTAGGGACCACATCATATTTGAAGTCACTTTGAGGGGTCTTTATGACAGAAAATACCCCAAAGTGACACCATTCTAAAAACTGCACCCCTCAAGGTGCTCAAAACCACATTCAAGAACTTTATTAACCCTTCAGGTGCTTCACAGGAATTTTTAGAATGTGGACGAAAAAAATTAACATTTAACTTTTTTCACAAAAATGTTAATTTAGACCCAATTTTTTTTATTTTCACAGGGGTAACAGGAAAAAATGGACCGCAATTTTTTTTGGGCAATTTCTCTTTTTAGCGTGCTGATACCCCATATGTGAGGGAAAACCACTGTTTGGGTGCACTGCAGGGTTTGGAAGGGAAGGAGCGCCATTAGACTTTTTGAATGTAAAATTTGTCTGAATAATTAGCAGACGCCATGTTGCGTTTGGGGAGCCCCTAATGTGCCTAAACAGTGGAAACCCCCACAAGTGCCACCATTTTGGAAACTAGACCCCTTAGGGAACTTATCTAGATGTGTGGTGAGCACCTTGCACCCCCAGCTGCTTCACAGAAGTTTATAATATTGAGCCGTAAAAATAAAATTTTCACATTTTTCCCACAAAAAAATGTTTTTCATTCCCTAATTTTGCATTATCATAAGGGTAACAGGATAAATTGCACCATGAAATTTGTTGTACAATTTCTCCTGAGTATGCCGATACCCCATATGTGGGGGAAAACCACTGCTTTGGTGTACGGCAGGGTTCGGAAGAGAAAGGAGCACTATGTTGGCTGGGAAAGGCAGCAGACACCATGTCACATTTGAAGAGTCGCTGACATGCCGAAACAGCAGAAACCCCCACAAGTGACCCCATTTTGTAAACTACACCTCTCAAGGTATTCATCAAGGGAAGTAGTGAGTATTTTTAAATTTTTTAATTTATACCATTGGGCAGTGAAAAAAGCATAATTATATTTTTACCACAAAAAAATGTTTTACCCTCCGATTTTATATTTTCACACAGGGCAATGGGTAAAAATGGTGCCGAAATGTGTCACACAATTTCTTCGAAAAAGTGGCAATACCCCATATGTGGCTGTATCGTACCGCTCAGCCATACAGCAAGATCTGGGGGGGACGGAGAGCTATTTGACAATTGGAGAACAAATTATTTTAGAATAGGCATTTGGATTTGGGAGCACAAAATTCTCTGAATTTCTTTTGGTGGGCAAGGGCCATTTCGCTTTTCCAGAGCCTTTCTGCTACCAGTAACTTGGAAGTCCCTTATATTTTTAACAGATGACGGACCTGAGTGGGGACTAGCTTTTTTTGAGGACTAAGTTGAAGCTTTTATTGGGAACATTTTACGTAACATTTATCCGGTGCTCGAGGCTGAGCACTTACATCGGGGTTTCCATCTAAATTTCCAAGTGATGTAATTCAGATGAAACCCCTGCGGGATCCATTCACTGTAATGAGGCAGCAGAGTTACTCTGGACTCCGTCTGGCCTCTGTTTAGCGGTGTCCTTTTTTTCTGAGTGCACAAAACTGTGGCCAACCGCACTTTTATGCACGCCTAAAACAAATGACACCGTGGGATCACAGGCCAGACGGCATCCACAGTGGCCTATATCTGCCTCATTACAGGGAATCTTCCATCATCGGTTCCGTCTGAATCACGTATTTCAGAGATTTACACGGAAACTCTGGTGTAAGTGCTCAGCGCAGAGCGCAGGATAAATGTGAGCAGAGCCTTACTGCGATCTTTGGGAGACATAATAAACAAATCAGTAGCAGGTGAAGAATTGGTTTTATTTAGTTTTTACGCCGTTCCTAGTGTGATATAACTGATTAGATTACTTTATTCTTCGGGTCGGTGCGATTACACAGATACCATATTTATATTGGGTTTTTATGACTGACAGCTGTCACACACTAAAAGACGCTTTTTTTTGCAAAATCTAGTTTTTGCATCACCATATTTTGAGAGCTATAATTTTTCCATATTTCTGCCGACAGAGTCATGTGATGGCTTGTTTTTTGCGAGACGAGTTGACATTTTTATTGGTACCATTTTTGGGTACATGACATTTTTTGATCGCTTTCTATTTCGTTTTTTGGGAGGTAAAATTAACAAAAACAAACAATTCAGGAATTGTTTTGAGGTTTTTTTTTTTTATGCCGTTCTGCGTGTGGTAAAAGTGATCAGGCATCGTTATTCTTCGGGTCAGTACGTTAATAGCGATACTACACTTACTGTATTTTTTTTATGTTTTGGCGCTTTTACACAATAAAACAATTTTATAGAAAAAAAATTTTTTTTTGCATTGCTTTATTCTGAGCGCTATAGCTTTATTTTTCGGCTGATGGAGCTGTATGGCAGCTTTTTTTTTGCGGAACAAGATGACGTTTTCAGCAGTACCATTTTTATTTCTATTTTGTTTTTTGATCGCATTTTTTTCCACTTTTTGTTTGGCGATATGATGAAAAAGCATATTTTTTTGCTCCGTTTTTTATTTATTTTTATTACGGTGTGCACAGAAGGAGTTAATTAGTGTGACAGTTTTATAGCTCGGGTTGTTTAGGACGCGGCGATGCCAAATATGTGTACTTTTTTTGGTTTTGTAAAAATATACGGATTTATTGGTTTAATATTTTATTTATTTATTTTTATTTATTGTGATTTTTTTTAACAGTTTAAAAACTTTTTTTTTACCTTTTTTTTTACATTTTTACTTAGTCCCTGTATGTTTTATTTTTCTGATCACTGATCTCATATAATGTAATAGACATGTATTACATTACATGAGATCTTCGCTGACTGTTTCACAGTCAGTCTCCTGCCTGGCTTCAACTGCAGGCTGAGCCAAGCAGGACACCATATATGGCAGATCTGGAGGCAGTCATGTGACCTCCAGCTGCCATAGCAACGTCAGGTCCTGGAAGCTATCAGGGGTCGTCGGAGAGGTAAATAAGACGACCCCCTCTCCTCCTTCTATCTTCTATATGCCGCGATCACTATAGATCGTGGCATATAGAACAAAGCAAAGGGTTAACATCACTGGGACCTGATCCAATCAGGTCCCGATGATGTCCCCTGTCAGAGCTAATGCTCTGCACCGGAATCGCAGCGCTTGCAGGACCCTGGGGGTCTTGAGCGCTGCGAGACCACCCACCGTTTTTAAATGTCGGCGCTGCACAGAGCCCAGCAAGCGCCAACGTTTATCTACGGTCGGGACCCGGTTAAAGGGGTTGTCTGGAACTATAACATTGATGACCTATCTTTAGGATGGGTCATTATTGTCTGATTAGTGGGGTTATAGAGAAAATCTCGGCACTTAAAGGCATAAATTGAAGAAAAGTGATTTAATAGCAGTGCACAGCAACAAAAAATGTTTTGGTCTACACGACCTTCATCAGTGTACTGCAGGTAGAAAAAAATCAAACAAAACATTAGAACAGTAAGTGTGATTTACAAACACATACATAAAATGGTCAGTGTCATATTCAAAGTAAACACAAAATGCAGATAAAGGGTACGACACTGTGACCATTTTATGTATATGTGTGTGTTTGTGAATCACACTTACTGTATGTTCTGTTTGATTTTTTTCTACCTGCAGTACACTGATGAAGGTCGTGTTGACCAAAACGTTTTTTATTGCTGTGGACTGCTATTAAATCACTTTTGTTCAATTTATGCCTTTGAGTGCCAAGGTTTTCTCTATACATTATGGTTTTGGACCCTACTCATGCACCCTTGTACAGTTGTGCTACGATTCTATCACTACTACTGATTAGTGGGGCTGTGACACCCGGAACCTCCAACGATCAGCTGTTCCCGATATCGGTGGCGGACGGAACTGCTGAGTTGTGAAGCAGCAGAGCTCTGTCAACAGAATAGTGGCTGTAGCCAGTTACTGCACATCCACCCCCTATTGATTTGAATAGAGGTGCATGTCCAATACCCGGCTGTGGCCACTATACAGTTGACAGAGCTGTGCAACTGCACAACTTACCAGTTCCAGCCAACGCTGATACTGGGAACAGCTGATTGATGGGGGTTATGGGGGTTTTGGGTGTCCCACCCCCATTGATTAGTTCTATCCATCAATGTTAAAGTCTCAGACAACCCTTTTAAAAATAGGGTACAGATTTTCAACATCTCTTCCAAAAAGGTATGAAAATTATTCTGGTAATAGATTACAAAATATATTTAAGCTGAAATGTTTTTTGTTTTCAGTATTGCTAATAGCATTTGTTACAATTGTACTAACAACTAAAGAAATAAAAATCTACAGTTATTCTAGATAAGTAAATTGTTAAAGGTGCTGTCAGCTATTAGACATCCCTATATCAATGACCTCAAGATTTTGCATAAAAGGTAAAAAAAAAAAAAAATCTATGCTATTCTCCCTGACCAGTGCCGTGTCTCCACACTCATGCCTGTGTCCCCCCCCCCCCTACTGATTTACTGACTTAAAAAACATCACATGACCACTGTAGCCAATCAGCAGCCACTAACTGCAGCCTTCAATTTTTGGTGAAACAGAAGAATCCCTTTAAAGTACACATTTAAAGCTGGATATATTACACACAAAATCTATGTAAGGTACATGTCTTAAACCGTTTTGTTGACCGGCCTAATGGTGTTAAGAAAGCATAATGCTTCCTGATTAATTCATGCAGAATTACTAAATAGAAAATTTCATCTTAGGTACCATTTTAAATACAAACCAAAGAGCTCCATGTGTCCTCAAAAAGGAAGTATTGTAACATACTCAAGTGTTTTCCTACATTGTCTTCTCATCTCAGCTACCACTGCTCCTGGCTAGCATCTGATTACATTCCTGACTTAGTCTGACCATACACATACAATAGTTGACCACTTAGTGCTCATTCAATCATCAGCCAACTCTGTAAATTCCCCCATATGCATGAACATTCAGTTCAGTCAAACATTCATGTGCTTTCTAAAGGGATAGAGGGGAAAGTCTCTCCAAAAAGCTCTAGCATCAGCTTATCTCCTTAATAAAAATAAGCATTGAAATTCAAACTGCTCTGTCCATGTCTCCCTTCACTGCATCTTTTGTGGCAAAGTCAGGAGGTCGCCATATGTAATAGGCAGTCAGCTGATCCCAACTTTAATCAGGGTACTTAGACCTCATGCCTGATTTTGATGTGCCTTAGCTTGTTCTCAGCCAGATTAACTCTGACACTGTGTTGTCCTGACGTATGTCTACCAATCTGGCTTACCTAATGCTGAATTTATCTACTACAGACTGCACTAGTCTGTAGTTCATCACATCTGTAGTTCACTCTCTAGCACTAGTCTGTAGTTCATCACATCTCGATTGACTGATGCTCATTTTGCAGTGGAAATAAAAAAAGTCTACATACTCCTGTCAAAACGCCAAGTCTTTGTTTTGGAAAAAAAAAATCATACCAAGAAGAATCATTTCAGAACTTTTTCCACCTTTAACATCACCCATAATTGGAACAAATCAATTGACAAACAAACTGAAATCATTTTATGGGGGATTATTGGAAATAATAAAACTAAAACAATGTGGTTGCATAAGTGTGAACATCCTCTTATAATTAGGGATGTGGTTGTGTTCAGAATTAACTAATCACAGTTAAACTCATATTAAATAGTAGTCAGTATACAGCTGTCATCATTTGCAGTGATTCTGTTTAACCCCATATAAAGCTTAGCTGATCTAACAAGATTTCCTGACATTTTTCTACGTTTCTTTTTACAGTAAAAGCCATGGTCCATAAACAGCTTACAAAACAGCAAAGGGATCTCTCATTGTTGAAAATTATCAGTTAGGAGAAAGGTACAAAAAAAAAATTCAAGGCATTAGATATCTTAGGGAACACTGAAGATGGTAATCAAGAAGTAGCTTTAATTTGGCACAACATTGATATTACCACACACACACACACACACACACACACACACACACACACACACACACAGGGATTAAGTAATCCACACATGATGTATATTTATGTTCTTGTTACAAGGGTCATATCTTATCCATAATGGGTAATTTAATTCCTTCCGTATGTCTCATTAGTTGTGACACCATAGGGACTGAATTTGTCTATTAATATAAGTTAGATATATAATATGGAGCATAAGATGCTGGATCACATGGAATAGAAGTAGATAGTAAAGTGCAACGTGCAATCATATATCAGGTGATTATATTTTTGTGTGGCAATAATGTAAGTCTACCCAATATGTTATGTAAATCGGGCTGCAACCAAACATGTCTGTTTTGCGCAAAATATTATGCGTTTTTTATATAGCTACACTGCTCTAGCAAGATAAATGAAATGGAAAAAAATATTTTGAAAATTAGTGGTCCCTTCAGCTTTCTTTATGCAGACAGATTCTGAAATGAATTGCCTTACTATTGTCCAATTTGGGCATCAATATTGCACAATTGCAGCCATATATGTTTTTCTGAAATATTTCAGTGTTTCAGAAAAAATAAATTTTAAAGATCTGGCAAGGGACCATAGCTGGATGCTGGCTCTTTTCAGAGACATTGCAGGTGATTAACAGCTCTTTTCCTTGTTTTCATATAGGGAGAGACCTGTCAATCATAATCACCGCAGTAGCACTGGGAAAAGTATCTTTAAAGATTTTTTTACAGAAACGCCAGAACATTTCAGGGAAAAATATACCTGGCTACAATTGTGCAGCCAGGATCTGATTCATGCTGTCCACAGTTTAGGCAGCATGAAACAGATGACAGGTTCCCTTTAAGAGATGACATGCACACATTTTCCATGCAGTTGTTCTTACTAAACAATATATAGATGAGCAAAGAAACTCCTGCTCTACCTCACATAACCCATTTTTTAAGTATTGTTCTTCTATGAGGCTTACAGCATGTCTCTTAATTAATCATTGAATATGGAACAAAAATGCTCCATGACTTTAATGGTGAAAACAAATCCACAGATAATATATCATTGTAGATTACTATTTAAATATACAGGTGCTTCTCACAAAATTAGAATATCATCAAATATTGATGCAGTAATTGATGCAATTGATGCATTAATTGATGCACTCAATACTTGGTCGGAGCTCCTTTTGCATTTGCTGAACATACATTTCAGTAGGCCAACATTTCGGATTTTAAAATCATTTTTCAAGCTGGTGTTCTAAAGTATTCTAATTTACTGAGATAATGACTTTTGTGTTTTCATTGGCTGTAAGCCATAATCAACATTAACAGAAATAAACACTTGAAATAGATCACTCTGACTATATAATATTAGTTTCACTTTTTGTATTGAAGAACTGAAATAAATAAACTTTTTGATGATATTCTAATCTTGTGAGAAGCACCTGTATAACTTTTCATCGGTAAGAAAAACTAAGTAAACCCTCTACTTTTTCTATATTTTTGCTTTGATTACTAATACATTTAAGTATTAGATAGGTCAAAATTGTAAACAAACACAATCTCACAAACCTAATGACACACAAACAGTTGCTGTGTTCATGTATTTTATTAACCTTCTCCTGCTGTAGATAATTTTCACCTTTGCGCTTTAGTTTTTTTCTTCCTGACATTCCAGTGAATTCATTGTTCCAAAAGTGACCACAAGATGTAAAGGCCATGAAATGGCAAAACAGCCTGGAAACAATGTTCTCTCCAACATGTTTCACAGTTGGGATGAGAGTTTTGTGTTTGTGAGCATTGCTTTTAGTCTTCCAAACATGGAGTGATTTCACGTTTGTCTGTCCCGAACACTTTTCCGGAAGCATTGTGATCTGAAGCATGCTTGACATGGGCAGTGATGTTACTTTTGACCAGTCTTGACATGCTTCATAGTATCCTATTATAGACACTATTCTAGTTCAGCATTTTTCTAATTGCGGACACTTGTACACTAGTCATGATTTTGTAATTTGTAAAGGATTTTGTTACCTTGGACTCTTTCTCACCTCTTTCACGATAGTCATCTGGACAGGTTACCCATGACTAGGAAAAGTTCCAAAGAGTCCTGTATTTTTTCCATTAGCAGACTGTTTGTCTAACCGTAGCTTGATATACTCTAAAGCTTTTAGCAATTTTTCTTTGCCTATTCCAGTTTTTTGTGTCTTTGTTGTGGTATTTTCTTGAGATAAATACATATGTCATTAACCAGACTTTGTATGCCTTTATTTGAAATGTGAACACACTTTCATTCTCATCTGCTGAATTGAAATACCTTTTGACAGATTGCTTTTGGAGGAGTCATTTAGTCAGAGAATATTTAACTTTTTCTCTCTACACTGTAGATATTTACTCAATGTTCTGAATAAAAGACAAACAGTGAAATGATCTGTCTATGATTAGTTTAGCTAGATTGTGTTTGTCGATATTTGTGGTTTAGACAACAATCAGACCAATCCATCATCAGTGCACAAATATAGATAATTTTATTGGGTTCATTTATTTTTCTTTATATATCTATACAGAGTCAAATCCAAGAAAAATTGGCAGCACTCCAATAGTTCAATTGAAGAGCAGCAGTCGTTTATTTGCTCTTGTGCAAAAACATTTTTGCACTTGGGCAACTAAACTACTGTTGCTGTGCAATTAAATTGGAGTGCTGCCTATTTTTCTTCGATTTGTATTATGAAGATTGGGTAAAAACTAGTGATGAGCAAGCATGCTTGCTACTGCTCGGTGCTCGCCCGAGCATCTCACTGCTCGAGATGCTTGGCGCTCATCGAGAATTTCCAGGGTTGCTTGGCGGGAGCTCGGGTTCCCTCCCTGCATGTAGGGCACTCTTTACAGAGCCAATATCCATGCAAGGATTGCCTGCCACTCACTGTAATGCCACAGCCATGTTGGTTGTGGCAATACAGTGATTAGCTTGCCGCACAACGTCATCAGGTCTATATCAGACCTGGCGCCGCCATGCTCGTCACAGTCACTCTGGAATCAGACAGTGTAGGCAGAGGTGCTGCTGAGCTAGGGAGAGAATTACCTGTTTCTAGTTAGTGTAGGTGTACCAAACTACACTGCTCAAAAAAATAACGGGAACACTCAAATATCACATCCTAGATCGGAATGAATGAAATATTCTCACTGAATACTTTGTTCTGTACAAAGTTGAATGTGCTGACAACAAAATCACACAAAAATCATTAATGGAAATCAAAGTTCTTAACCAATGGAGGCCTGAATTTGGAGTCACCCCCAAAATTAAAGTGGAAAAACACACTACAGGCTGATCCAACTTTGATGTAATGTCCTTAAAACAAGTCAAAATGAGGCTCAGCATTGTGTGTGGCCTCCACGTGCCTGTATGAGCTCCCTACAATGCCTGGGCATGCTCCTGATGCGGCTGCGGATGGTCTCTTGTGGGATCTCCTCCGAGACCTGGACTAAAGCATCCGCCAACTCCTGGACAGTCTGTCGTGCAACGTGACATTGGTGGATGGAGCGAGACATGATGTTCCAGATGTGCTCAATAAGATTCAGGTCTGGGGAATGGGCGGTCCAGTCTATAGCTTCAATGCCTTCATCTTGCAGGAACTGCTGACACACTCCAGCCACATGAGGTCTGGCATTGTCCTGCATTAGGAGGAACCCAGGGCCAACTGCATCAGCATATGGTCTCACAAGGGGTCTGAGGATCTCATCTCGGTACCTAATGGCAGTCAGGCTACCTCGGGCGAGCACATGGAGGGCTGTGTGGCCCTCCAAAAGGAATGCCACCCCACACCATTACTTACCCACTGCCAAACAGGTCATGCTGAAGGATGTTGCAGGCAGCAGATCACTCTCCACGGCATCTCCAGACTCTGTCACGTCTGTCACATGGGCTTAGTGTGAACCTGCTTTCATCTGTGAAGAGCACAGGGCAACAGTGGTGACTTTGCCAATCCTGGTGTTCTGTGGCAAATGCCAAGCGTCCTGCACGGTGTTGGGCTGTGAGCACATCCCCATCTGTGGAAGTGGGGCCCTACATACAACCCTCATGGAGTCGGTTTCTAACCGTTTGTGCAGACACATGCACATTTGTGGCCTGCTGGAGGTCATTTTGCAGGGCTCTAGCAGTGCTCCCTCCTGTTCCTTCTTGCACAAAGGCGGAGGTAGCTGTCCTGCCACTGGGTTGTTGCCCTCCTACAGCCCCCTCCACGTCTCCTGGTGTACTGGCCTGTCTCCTGGTAGTGCCTCCAGCCTCTGGACACTACGCTGACAGACACAGCAAACCTTCTTGCCACAGCTCACATTGATGTGCCATCCTGGATGAGCTGCACTACCTCAGCAACTTCTGTGGGTTGTAGAGTTGTGAAAGCACAACCAACATTCAAAAGTGACCAAAACATCAGCCAGAAAGCATTGGTACTGAGATGTGGTCTGTGGTCCCCACCTGCAGAATGAGTTATTGAGTGTGTCTTGATAATTGCCAATAATTTCAAGCTATTGTCTATTCCATTTGCACAATAGCATGTGAAATTGATTGTCAATCAGTGTTGCTTCTTAAGTGGACAGTTTGATTTCACAGAAATTTGATTTACTTGGAGTAATATTCTGTTACATAGTTACATAGTTAGTAAAGCCGAATAAAGACTTGCGTCCATCAAGTTCGACCTGTTAGTTCTGTAATTGCTAAAGTTGATCCAGAACATGTTTAAGTGTTCTCTTTATTTTTTTGAGCAGTGTATATTAGTGACACATATCCATCTCAACAAACAGTCCTTCTGAGGACTAATCCATCTGCAGAGATATCAGGAAGGCAGTGTATATAGGCAAGCAGGGTATATATCAGACTGCAGTGCACATAGCACAAGAGGCTCTATTCCAGTTTTGTCTGCTGCCGCTGTTAGATATTTCTATAAATAGGCCCAGGTCTCAGGGACCAAGAATAATTTTTTTTTTGGATCTTAATTCTCATTATTTGATTAAAAAGCAATCAAGAGAACACCATTTTTCTGCAGCATTAGCTTGTTGGCACTGCAGAATACAGCCAGGTCCTTTCCATATTACAGCGCTAATAATCCAGCTATTTAAAACTGGGGTTTTCAGTGTGTCAGTGAAGCAATTGACACCAGTTTGCTGTTCAAAATAGTTGCCTACAGGCCAGGTATTTAAAACTGTGTTTTCTCCGTCACACGGATCACATATACGTTTTCAGAAAATACTGCCATTTCTGACCTCCATTGAAAAATATTTTCAGTGTGTCAGTGAAGCAATTGACACTAATTTGCTGTTCAACATAGTTATCTGTTAGGCGTCGGGTGGTTGCTGGACCTGAAATTGGGTCAGAATCATCTGTGGTCTCCCATTCTGGTCCAGATGCTGCTTAGCATCACCGTCGGTCCCAACGCCTAGCCAGTGCACGAGAAGTATAGGCTGTCTCTCGGGTACTTGTTCCTAGTAGTGCTAAACATAGGTTGCGGAGGGGAACAAGGGCTGCTACAGCCTAAGTCCAGGATGCACTGCACTGAGCATGCCTGTGACATGGCGGACCGTGATTGGTGTTTTGGTGTCAGCTGATCCGGTGACCAGGCACGGGTGATATCATCAGTAGTGCGACCAATAATGCGACAGTGGGAAGGGCTTAGTCTTTAAATAGGCCGCCCACAAGCATGGCGGCGCGCTCGGATCATTGAGTTAAGGTTGTGTTCTTGTGTGGACGCTTGTCTGTTTGGGCTCCACGTGCTCTGCTGCTGCTCTAGCTTCAGACAGGCAGGTTTAGCTGGGGATAGGCAGTCTTAGATGGAGGGAGGCAGGTAGTTCCGTTTGACAGTCTGGCTCCGACAAGGGGGTCGCTATACTCCCCGAGCAGACTGCGGACTCCGTATTCCTGGCATCGCCTGTTAGCAACGTGGAGAGTTACTTCGCAGTCCGGTAGCACACCGGCTGGGAGCACGTATACGCCGGCGTGAGTCACATACACGTCCTAGCGCCTGCTGCGTAGCCTCTGTGCAGTTAAGAGGGCTACGGCTACATTATTTATGACACTCCTCTCGTGCAGTTAACGGAGATAGTGCGAATCCCTTTTCCCGTCAAGGTGTGCAGTGACACTGGAGGGATTTATATATTAGTTGGTTGTTTTACCTTCTTACCCGGAAGGTGTTCGGCCGCAGTCTTCCAGGCTGCATCGCGGACCCCGGGTTCGGTTGCTTTCCATTATTAATAAAGTTGTTTTCAACCATCCCCATAAGTTACCTACAGGCCAGGTATTTAAAACTGTGGTCTGTCACACGGATCACATATAAGTTCATTTGTAGTGAGCGTGGAAGATATTATCCTCCATTTAAAATGGGCAAGGCACGTGGCAAGGGACGGGGAACTGGACAAGATGGTGCATGCTAAGGCTGAGGCCGTGGGCAGGTTGAAATTGTACCAGAACAAACACCCACATATTCTCGCTTGACCTTCCTGTCCCAATTAATAGGGGACCACAGAACATCACTATTGAACACAGAGCAGTGTGAAAAGGTTATTGGTTGGATAGCAGATAATGCTTCCAGTCACTTAGCCACCACCACCTTGTCTTCCACACTGTCAAGTCTCAGTAGCTGTGAGTCTGGACAGCATATTCCTCACCCTGAACCTCATTCCTCCCACCATGCCGAGTGCCCAGAGACAACTGATCCCACACTTGGACACTCCGAAGAGCTGTTCACTTCTCCATTTATAGATTCGGGCCTCTTATCCGGTCCACTTGAAGCGGGGCAAGAGGAGATCGCATGTAGCGATGCCCAAATATTTGAGCAGCCACGGTCACACTAAAGCGACAGTGGAAAAGTGTCATAAGAGGTGGACAACGATGAGACCCAATTGCCAGAAAGTCAGGAGAAGGACCAGAGTGTGGAAGTGGGAGACAAGTTGGTGGATGATATAGTAACTGACCCAACCTGGCAGGATGACATGCAGAGCGAGGAAAGCAGCACACAGCAGGAGGGGAGGGAGGCAGAGTACCCCAACAGGCAGGAAGAAGCAGTGTGGGAAAGTAGTTGCCAGTACAACTGTTAGGTCTTCCCGAGTCGGGTTATTTTTTAACAGACTCTGCTGATAACCCCAAAAAGGCCATTTGCACCACCTGCCAGGCCAGCATCAGCAGGGGTGGCAAAACGACCAGCCTGACCACCACCAGCATTATCAGGCACATGGCAGCAAAGCACCCGACTTTGTGGGTCGAACCCCTGGGTTCAGGAACAGTGTCTGCGGGTGGCACCACTGCTTCTTCCACTGTTGTGCATACAAGCCAATCCTCTGTCCATGGTGCATGCGAAGATGCCTCCTGCCCTGCACCTGTCATTGCACACTCTCAAGTAGCAGCATCAGGAAGCACGTCCATGTCCTTGTCCCAGCGCTGCATTCAGTTATACAAATACGCAGCCAATGCCCCACAGGCCACAGTACTAAATTCTCACATTTCGCGACTGCTTGCGCTAGAAATTTTGCCTTTTAGGCTCATGGAGATGGAAGCATTCCGCAACGTGATGGTGGCGGCCGTTCCTCGGTACTCGGTCCCCAGCCACCAATATTTCTCCTGGTGTGCCATCCCTACATTACAAAAGCACGTGTCCCAAAACATTTGCCATGCCCTCAAAAAACGCAGTTACCGGGAAGTCCACCCAACCACGGACACGTGGACAAGTACTTGTGGGCAGGGACAGTACATCTCACTGACGCCACACTCAGTTAACATAGTGGAAGTCAGGATCCAGTCCGCCCTTGGTACGGAACACGTCCTCCTGATGCCAAGGATTGCAGGAACTGGGTCAATCAGGGTTGCCCCCACAGTCTACAGCTCCTGCACCTCATCCTCCTCAGCCTCTTCCTCCTCCTTTTCAGTCTCCATCTTCGAAATGATCACATTAGTTACATGCTGGAAGCACTGCCTCGGCCAAGCAGCAACAGGCTGTGTTGAAGCTAATATGCTTAGTTGACAAGCCGTACAATGCTGAAGAGTTGTGGACAGCTCTGAAAGAGCAGGCATATTTGTGGCTCACACTGCTGAACCTACAGCCAAGCATGGTCGTGTGTGACAATGGCCGGAATCTGGTGGCGGCTCTGAGGCAAGCTCACACACGTACCATACCTGGCCCATATGCTTAACCTTGTGGCTCAGCGATTTCTCAAATCCTACCCGGAGCTGCCGGATCTCCTTGATTAAAGTACGCCGCCTGTGTACCCATTTTAGAAAGTCAGCTACAGCTTCCGCCGCCCTTGCCGGGTTTCAGCAGCATTTGCAGCTTCCGGCTCACAGACTGGTGTGTGATGGAGCTCTACACTGCAGATGTTGGGAAGGATTTGTGAGCAGAAGAGGACAGTTGTTGAGTACCAGCATCAACAAGGCCATCGGTATTCAGTTCAGACTCCACACATAAGACCTCAGGAGTGGACATGGAAGTCAGACATACAGTATGTACCATCCTCCAAAACTTTGAGGTCTCCATCAAGATGGTGAGCAGCGATTATGCCAGAATTAGCCTCACCATCCCGCTTCTCTACAAAAATGGGGCAGTACCAGAAGGCTCTTGTTGCGGAACTATTAAAAAATTCCCATCTGAAAAAGCTGGCAGCAGAGGTCATAGTTCGTTGAACAACCAAGGACTACAGGCGAGAGAGACACAACTCCAATCCAGCAAAGGTAGGGGAACACTGTCAAAGTTCTGGGAAAATTTTCTCAGCCCCTCCCATCGCAAAAGCCCTGAGGCGCGGGGTACTCTCTCAAGGAGTGCAAAGTTTGGGAAGATTCTGAGGGAGTACCTTGCCAACCGTACCAACGTCCTCCGTGATTCCTCTGTGCCTTATAATTATTGGGTATCCAAGGTGGATGTGTGGAATGAACTGGCTCTCTACGTCTTGGAGGTCCTGGTTTGCCCTGCCGCTAGCGTTTTATCAGAGCGGATTTCTAGTGCCGCTGGTGGAATTATAACTGATAAGCGCATCCACCTGTCAACTGAAAATGCTGACAGGCTGACTCTTATATAAATGAACAAGGGCTGGATTTTGCCACACTTCTCAACACCACTGAACGATAGCAGCATAACATAAACTTAAATCCAGTGTCTTTTCTTGGGAGGTGTATTCCCATGCACCTTTTCACACCCAGACATGGGTATACGCTTCCTGATTTTGGCTATTTACTCTTGTTCTCCTCCTTCTCCTCATCCTCAACCACCATATCCCCAGGGTGATCGTGGTCCGTGATGCAACACCCACATAATTATTTTAAAGGGCGATTATGATGCCCGTAAAAAAAAAATGTTATACAGTATGTTTATGTATACTCCCAGGGGTAAATGTTTGTCAGCCCATACACTTAGTGCATGGACATTACAAGTATAGGAGACCCGCATCTTTCTAATGGGAACATTTTTCCTAATATTGGGAACATTTTTTCAGGAGGCCCTCTACGTCTCTTCCAAAGGGCATTGGAGTGTTTCCCAATTTTTGGCAGCCCTTGCATTCACTGCATAGGCCAATACTGTGGGAGACCCTCTCCTTTCTAATGGGAATTTGTCGTTACTGTGACTCTGCTCTGTGTCTTTAAATCCTTAGTGGGGTTTTTCCTAAATTTGGTCAGTCGTTGGACTCACTGCATACCATATAACTGTATAGCATACCCTCTCCATTCTAATGGGAACATGTCGTACCCGTTACTGTGGCCCTGCTCTATGTGTCTTTTTAAATTCTTAGTGGGGTTTTTCTTAAATTTACTCAGCTGTTGAACTCACTGCATACCCTATAACTAAATAGCAGACCCTCTCCATTCTAATGGGAACATGTTGTACTCGTTACTGTGGCCCTGCTCTATGTGTCTTTAAATTCTTAGTGGGTTTTTTCCTAAATTTGGTCAGCCGTTGGACTCGCTGCATACCCTATAACTGTATAACACACCCTCTCCTCTCAAAAGGAAACATGTCATATTCGTTACTTTGGCCCTGCTCTATGTGTCTTTAAATTGTTAGGGTTTTTTCCCAAATTTTGGCAGCCCTTGCAGTCACTGCATACGCAGTAACAGTATAGGAGACCAACTCGTTAATAATAGGAACAACAAAGAATAGCCGGCTGATGGCTCTCTAACAATAGTGAGGGCCGAATGCTGGCTTTTTAAGAATAGTAAGGGCCCCCTGATGGCCCTATAAAAATAAGCTGTGTGGCTTTCAGAATCCCTCCATAATAAATTAAACAGGATGTGTCTGATGTGTCACACACCACATTGCCAGATAAGGTTGTAAAATTTTAAAATGACATTTCCCGGTGAATGCATTTGTCTTTAAAAATAACATAAAAAGAAAAAAAACAGTAGGATCTTTCTTTAGGATAAAAATCAGAGTCGCCAATGTAACCTCAAGGTAATCACATTGTTCAGCTCCTGCACCTCCTCCTCCATTTCCAAAATGACCACATCAGTCACAAGCTGAAAGCACTGCAGCACTGCCTTGGCCAAGCGGCAACAGGCTCTGCTGAAGATAACATGCTTAGGTGAGAAACCGCCCAGCGCTGCAGAGTTGTTGAAAGCTGTAACACAGCAGCCTGATCTGTGGCTCTCATCGCTGAACATACAGCCAGGCATGGTTGTGTGTGACAATGGGCGGAACCTGGTGACGGACAAATGACAGCCAGAGTAGATACGGTTTGCCTATATGCCAGTCCTTTCACCGAGCTAAAGAATATGGCTGTGGTGACATAGAACTCCCACTGAGAAGCTGTTTAAGATTGAAAAACATTGGGCCCACCAGAGGATTTGATTCTGAGGGCTCACCTTTCTCCAACACTCAAGAGCCCCATAGCAGCTGCAAAGTTAGTGCTATCATGAACTCTCCTGATGTAGAAGCCAGGGCACACCAGAGGATTCTCCGGTGGGACCGTCCAACCCTGCCGAGAAGCAGTTCCCGGACACTTTATGGCTTCTTTTAGACTGAGCAAAAGCAAACACGGGGAGAACATACAAAATCCTTGCAGATGTTGTCCTTACTGGTATTTGATCCCAGGATTTCAGCGCTGCAAGGCTTCAGTGCTAACCACTAATCCAAAGTGCTGCCGTTCACCCTCTGATATCTAACAGGCTGGAGAAACTTGCACCTACTGCCACTCTATCTTCAGCTCCTTTGTGAGAAACTAATGTATTTGGACAGCCACTCAGTCTACCAAATAAAATTCCTGGGAAGGAAATTGGGGATGACTTCGCTACTGGTACTGGGGGCAGTGCTAATACCATGGCGTCGAACCATAGTTTACTGGAAATATTCCAGGCCGGTAGGAGGCAAGCAAATTCCCACAGAAATTTACCTGCAGTAATATTCAGGGACCCGCTCATGTAGAAGGTGGTGACGATACCGGGAGAAAGAGAAAAAGTGGCGGCTGGGGACAGAGTATGGACACCCGGGCCCCGCTGGCATGAGGTTGTGAAAAGATTCTTCCTCCATCAGCCTAAAAGGCCACATTTCAGCTACAAGCAGTTGCCTAGAAATCTGGCATCTTAGTGTTGCGGCCTGTGGGTGGGTGGGTGGCTGCATACTTGCACTTGCATTCTGAGTATCAGAAAACTAAGCAGATTGTGGCCTCTATCATCATCATGGCATCACCTCGGCACTATGAACTCTCCTGAAGGAGAAGCCAGGGCCCACCGAAGGAGTCTCCGGTTCTCTGGTGGGCCAGTCCAACCCTGCCGAGAAGCAGCCCTGGCTAAGTAGTGTGTGGGAAGGTTCCCGGACACTCTATGGCTGCTTTTTTAATGTGTATTGGATGTGCTTATGCATGTTATTTCTCAAACCACATTACAGATCAGGCCATTGCCCAGCTCTGCAGTCATGAAATTAAAGGCGCAAAGAAAGATGTTTGTGTGTCGAAGCACCACCGACAAGTGCGAGCTGATGTTGGACGGGCTGCCATTGCTTCTGCAACAAGCTGCATTAGAGGACTTCCTGGGAGAAATGACGCCCAGAGTATATACGGTTTCCCTATATGCCAGTCCTTTCACTGACCTAAAGAATATGGCTGTGGTGAAATACAACTCTCAGCAAAAAAAGCTGTGGACTGGCTCCGTTCTGTCCCTGGCCACATTCACCTGTCCACGTGTTTGTGGTAAGGCGGTCCTTCCCAGTAAGTTGACAGAGGAGGGCACGGGTAATGTTGTAGGACCCGTGCTTGGGGAAGGCGGAGACGACTCCAGGACAAATAGTGGCGGCATGAGACCGAGTATGAATACCCGGTCACCGCCACCATAAGATTGTGGACAACTTCCGCCTCCACGAGCCTAAAAGGCCACATTTTAAGTGCAAGCAGCTGTCAAAATTTGGCAGTATAGTATTGGAACCAGTGGGTGGGTGGCTGGCTCCACACTTGCGCTTGCATTCCAAGGAATGGGGTAGGGACAACTGAACGCTGCACTGGGACAAGAACGTGGACGGTGATTGTTGCAAGTCTGCAACGACAGGTGAATGGCGGGAGGCATCTTCGCATGCGCCAAGGATCACTTATACCCATACTTTTAGGCAGTGACCAGGGAGTCAGAGATGCTTCCAGGGATCTTCCCCATGCTGTTCCCATGTCTTTTCAGCACTGTATGCATGTGTCTGATGATGTGTCACATACTACATGGCCAGAAAAGGTTGTAAAATGTTAAAATTACATTTCCCAGTGAATGCATTTGCCTTGGTTGAAAGCAATGCAAAAGTGCAAAAACGCATCAAAAACGCTAAGTGTGAACATAGCCCAAGGTGTGGAGGAGCACTTTTAGTTATTTATTTTGCTTTATATACAAGTCATTACCCTGGAAAGGATGTACCTTAACATATTTCCCAGGAAAATCCATTTTGGATGTGTTTTTGTAGGTTTTATTGAGAGTGCGTAAAAGTAGCGTAATACCTCTGACAACCCTGTTGACAGCAGTGACCTTGGAGTCAGAAATGCTTCCTGGCGTCTTCCCCAGGCTGTTCCCATGTCATTTGAGCACAATTCCCATTGATTTGGGCAATTTTTAGGCCCTCTTCAGATGACTGGGTGAAGCCGCCTGAAAAATGCTTGCGTTTCCCATAGGCTTACATTGGGCTCATTGCTCGGGCCGAGCATCCGAGCAGTCCAGTTTGCTCGACCCGAGCATCGAGCACCCAAGCATTTTAGTGCTCGCCCATCACTGGTAAAAACTAATGGGTGTACACAAACTGCCATCTTGGGAGAGTGCTGCTTCTTTTTCATTTTGTAAATACAGTGTCAGAGAGATGCATACAACAAATGAGAAGATCAGATAAAACTCATATTCATCTGATCGCCTGGTTTTCCTGGGAAATTCGATTCACAAAGAAGTTATTCTCTGCAAATGTAATGTTCCTTATTAAGTTCTGGGGTTTCTCTGGATTCCAGGACTCTCCTGGGTTTCATCAGAACCAGAATTCCCGGCTTAGCATGAGAGGCCTAGGTATTTCAGCGTGAGTGATCGCGATCTAAAAATGTGACGAAGAGTGAACTGGAAACAGTGAGGAGCAGAGGGTTCGGCGAACTAAGCAGTTAGGTAAGTATAAATATAAGGCTTATTTTTATTTTTTAACATTTTGATAGTCTTACAGTTTTAGAAAAATGGTGGCCAACGGATACCATTTTGCTGAAGCCGCATGGAAGAGATTTACAAAAAAAATCTGCATGTTGGCAAATGAGGATTTTTGTCAAATTTGAGTAGAATTTATTAACTCTTCTCTTCCGCATACTTCCCATGGCCGACATACAAATTTTTCTATTTTCTGTAATATTATTCTAAAATGCCAACAACATTTCTATAAATAAAAACACCGTGGATTTTCTCATTCTGTATATATTATAGTTTGATCATTCGTCTGATTTAGCTGAACCTGTAAAAGCAATACTGACTGCAACTGTGAATAGTCAATAAAGTTATGGTCCTTTCTAAGTCCAGTCTTTAACCAAAGAAGTTATTAAAAGAGACATCGGAAATTCCAGGGTGATTGCATGTTATATTTTGACCAACAGGTCACATCCCTTATTTAGGGACTTTCCAGTCATCATCAGATACAGATTTAGGAAACAAACACTTTATTAGCAGATGTAAGGCAGCGCTAGTCATCATACTGGGGGTAACTCGCTTCGCTGCGTCAATCAATGCACACGTGCAATGTCTTTACGTTTTTCACCACAATGCAGTTTATTACTTCGGCATAAACCACAAGTCCACACAGTTCATCGGGTCCAACTCCGTGGCACGCCGACACACATCTACATTATTCATGAGCCAAGTGGCACACCGGCCCACTTGCTCCAGGTTACAGCTTACGGCAAGGTAATAATAGCAATGTTCATATCACAATGTCCATATAGCACAGGGTATTACCTTTGCCGGGTTTGGCTGTCTCAGTCCGTTACTCTGCCACCACTGTGGCTCTGCGGCTTCCCAGGTGGGGGTCTCCAGCCGTCGTTCCCTCAAAGGCCACTGACATCCACACAGGATCCAGGCTCTGCCTTTCAGGACTCTTACTCAAGCCGGCTCTCCCTCAAAGGCCACTGACATCCACACAGGATCCAGGCTCGACCCTTCAGGTACCAGGCTTCACTCCAAAGCCGCTGCCTTCAAAGGCCACTAGCATCCACACAGGATCAAGTCTCGACCTTTCAGGCTGCCAGGCTTGACGGTATCACAGTATCCCACACACATGGGAACAGGCCTCACGCCTCTCACACCGAACACACCTGTCTCAAATTAAGCAGGGTTTATATATGCTGTGCACAGACAGCCACATACTGACAGGACCTTGCTGATGTCACAGTCATGTGATCAGTCAGCTGTGTGTATAGGTCCTATGTGCTGTCCCAGTCATGTGTACAGAGCTTTACTGTGCATACAGGACCTGTGTGATGTCACAGTCATGTGACCAGTCAGTTAAAGGGGAAGGTACATGGTCCAGTAAACACATCCTGGACCATTTACAGTAATGCTAGCAAGCTGCTTCATTACACAGACCACACTAAATGCAGCCTAAGGCTATGTACCCACGATGCAGAAATGCTCTGGATTTTTCCTGAGCGTTTCTGCATCTCCCTGGCAGAAAAAACGCATGCGGATTTTACATGCGTTTTTTCTGCCAGGTAGAAGCATTTGTGAAGCGTTTTTAGCATGCGATTTCACATGCGGGTTGTCAAGCGCTTTTCCAAGCAATTTTAGCATCACTTGGAAAAGTGCTTGACAACTTGGTCACACTATATAAATCCATGCAACCGGCATGGATTTATATAGTGTGACCAAGTTACTATGCTGCAAATGCAGCATCAATAGTAAAAAAAAAAGAGTGAAAATAAAAAATAGACATTATACACTCCTTCCGATGGTCCCCGGTCTCCTGTACAGTGCGTCCGGTGTCTTCGGCGGCTCGCGGTGGTGTAAAAGGACCTTCCATGATGTCATTCAGTCATGTGACAAGTCACGCGACCGCCGACGTCAGCGGTCGCATGACCTGTCACATGACTAAATGACGTCATGGAAGGTCCTTTTACCACCGCGAGCAGCCGAAGACACCGGAGAAGGAGACCAGGGGCCATTAGAAGGTGAGTATATGTTTATTTTTTATTTTAATGCTTTTTTAACTACAGGTACTATGGTACCCGGGTCTGGAGGAGAGTCTCCTCTTCTCCAGACCTGGATACCATCCGCGCATTGAACCGCATAATATCCGCATGTGCACGTGTAGTCATGCAGATATTATGCGGTCCGATGCAAGTCAATGGCGGCTCAAATGCCGCGATTCCGCAAAATTAATGGTAGTGCTGCAGATTTTTTCGCAATGGTAATCCGCAGCGGAAATTTCCGCAGCATGTGCACAGCACATGCGGATTATCATTGGGGAACATTGCAGACCTTCTACCAAGCATTTTTTAAGCATTTCCACGGCGGAATTGCCGCTGTGGAAACGCTTAAAAAATGCATTGTGGGCACGCAGCCTAAGGGTTTGTACACACTACGTCTTTTTAGAATTTATTTAACCGCTTCCCGACCGCCCACTGTAGATAAACGTCCGCGCTGCCTGGGCTCTGTGCAGCGCGGACGTTTAAAAACGGTGGGTGGTCCCGCAGCGCTCAGGACCCCCAGGGTCCTGCAAGCGCTGCAGGAGCGGTGCAGAGCGATAGCTCTGACAGGGAACATCATCGGGACCTGATTGGATCAGGTCCCAGTGATGTTAACCCTTTGCTGTCTATAGTGATCGCGACATATAGAAGACAGCAGGAGGAGAGGGGGTCGTCCACTTACCTCTCCGACGACCCCTGATACCTTCCAGGACCTTGGGTTGCTATGGCAGCTGGAGGTCACATGACCGCCTCCAGCTCTGCCATATATGGTGTCCTGCCTGGTTCAGCCTGCAGCCTGCAGCTGAAGCCAGGCAGGAGACTCTGACTGTGAAACAGTCAGTGAAGATCTCATGTAATGTAATATATGTCTATTACATTACATGAGATCAGGGATCAGAAAAATAAAAATTAATATCCCATACAGGGACTAAGTAAAAATGTAAAAAAAAGTAAAAAAAAATGTTTAGAAACTGTTAAAAAAAAATGCTAAATAAATGAAAATAAATAAATAAAATATTAAACCGATAAATCCGTATATTTATGCAAAAATAAAAAAAGTACACATATTAGGTATTGTCGCATCCGAAACAACCCGAGCTATAAAACTGTCACACTAATTAACTCCTTCTGTGCACACCGTAATAAAAATAAATAAGAAACGGAGCAAAAACCTATGCTAAAGTGGAAAAAAATGCGATCAAAAAGCAAAATGGAAATAAAAATGGTACCGCTGAAAACGTCATCTTGTTCCGCAAAAAAAAAGCCGCCATACAGCTCCATCAGGCAAAAAATAAAAAAGTTATAGCTCTCAGAATAAAGCAATGCAAAAAAAAATATTTTTTCTATAAAATTGTTTTATTGTGTAAAAGCAATAAACAGCAAATACATACAAATCTCAAAAAAAGGCCATCTGGCCACAAAAAATCCGCCAACAAGATTCGGACATATACAGCAAAAAATGGCAGAATTAAAATATAACTTTTAATGGGATAATTAAAATCTAAAATAGTATCTAGATACACACAAACAAACATAAATAGGGATGTTATTCACCCAGTGGGGTGGACTAGTTCAGAAAATACAACAGGAGATATATGTTCCTTAATTTACTACAATAATGTTTACTCCTTAATAGTAGAGAGAGACTATCATATGCAAACAGTGGAAATTTATAAGTAGAAAGAAAAGGAACAATCTCACCGGTCCTGCAGCACGAATTTCTCCACAGAATAGCACAGGGTTAATCCAGCGGTCATCCACCTCTGACCCTATAATGCCCTGTTCTCATATGCTGTCCCTAGGACCCCAAAGCTCCCGCCCTGACAAGGGCAGTCCACAGCTGACCCTAAAGATCTGATCAGCCTTACATAGACCCTACAGAAGTTTCCCAACGCGTTTCCTCACCATCAAGTGATTCATCAGGGGAGTAACAGAAAAATTATTATCAATGGTCTAGGGTATGGTAACCCTCCATGCAGGTGTATAGAAAAGGCAGTGGCAAAATGGCCACAGGTTGATTGCCTTAAGTATGTTCAGGTACAATTAATCCAAATAATTCCCATGTGTGTACCTTGAGACACATCTGGTCTCATTGGATAACACCATAAATAGCAGCGAACTTTAGCCAATTAAAGCTCGTATATGCAAATGCCCCCTGCAGGAGCTAAACCCACCCACACATACATGCCCCAGCGATCCACAAACGCCCCATAAAGGGCAGACAGCGATCCCCTACCCCCCAAGGCAGGATCCCCCCGAGGAGACACATCTAAGACCCCCACAAAGAAAAATCCATTATAAGACCCCCTGAAAACGAGACAATCTAACACTTCCCATGCAGTATGCTCCATTCCCACGCCGTGGAACGCGTTATATTTTAATTCTGCCATTTTTTGCTGTATATGTCCGATTCTTGTTGGCGGATTTTTTGTGGCCAGATGGCCTTTTTTTGAGATTTGTATGTATTTGCTGTTTATTGTATAGAATCTGATATTGGTATGGCAGGTTTTCTCTCCATGAATTTTGACACAGAACAGTGGCTAGTGGAGGCTAAGGAGGTCTTTTCAGAACAAGTGTTTACTCAAAAGAAATATACACCCACGTATAAGGCTGCATTCAGAGAGCTGACTAGGGCCTATAAGGATAAAATATCCTCCTGGTGGGAAGTACAGAGTTTGGATAACTATATCAAGGCAGGGATTGTACCAAGGGGACTTAGAATCACTCTTAATCCGGGCAATAGACACAGAAATACAGGGTTTATCTCTAGATGGGAACGGGAGGTGACTGCTAGCTCCCTACGTCTTATGACATTATTGTTGGAGGAGGAGAAACAAACCTTACTGACTCTCGATGATAAATTGAGGGAGCAAATAGAACTCACCAAAAAATTCTCACAGGAGACTGACTTTGGGACAAGGGAGGCTAAACTTCAAGCTGATATTGAAAGGTTCCAATATCATATTAAAGAAAGGAAACAAACAATTTCTGAGAGATTCACAGGACTTTAAAGAAAATAAGGCCTACCTTTTTCTGAATAATAAACCTGTATCGGTTGAACGAGAGACAGATATCTCCTCTACTGATACTGAATTCTCAGATACTGATAGTAGGAGTAAATCAGGTAGGGGGCGACAGAGGGTTGGGGGACGTGCTCGTGGTCCGGGCAGGGGGAGACAACAATATGTAGTACAAAATACTCATTTTTTAGATTCAACATACCCCTGAGGAATCGGATCAATCAGGGAAGACCCTAACCTCTGAATCTGATACAAGAGTTATAAATCTCTCATCGAGAACATTGAGATCCGTGGAATTAGCAGTACTTAATAAGGGTCTCTCATTTGTGCCCACCTCTGATTTTGATAACTTTGAATATATAAAGGACCTGCATCTCTTTGCGAGGAAATTGAGGTGGCGAAAATTCTTCGCAAGACAGGATCAAAAATCGTGTGAGGAGTTTGATATTCCTCTTGATATCTTGCCTGATGTGTGCCTCCTCAGTAACCTAGAAATCCCCGAACCTAATTCTAGGGGACTGGGACCTTTCTCTACCCTTAAAAACAAGAGTACTAGGATGCCACCTGTACAGAGAGACGTGTCTTCAATTGACACGTTTGTGAATATGGTTACTAGAGAACTGTTGGCACTTGATAGAACAAACACATTCTATAAGTATAACTGTAGTAGAGATGAAATAATGGCTATTAGACATCTTGAACAGGACCACCACATTGTTATCAAACCTTCAGATAAAGGGGGTAATGTGGTGGTCATGGAAGTCGAAAAATACTGTAGGATGTGTTTGGATTTGTTAAAGGACAGGCAGGGGTATGCGATCCTTTCTGAAAACCCAATGTCGGCCTTTCTGGGTGAATTAACAGAGTTACTGAAAAAAGGCCTGAGAGATAAACTGATTGACAAAAAATGAATTTGATTTTATGCTGCCTCAACATCCGGTGATGGCGACATTCTATTGCCTACCTAAAACACACAAAGGAATTAATCCTCTTAGAGGTAGGCCGATAGTATCGGGGGTGGGTGGTCTTTGTCAGAACCTAGGCATATACCTCGATCAGGTGCTACGCCCTTTTGTTCTTGCATTACCATCTTACACCAGAGATACAGCAGACTTGCTTCGTAAGTTGGATGGGGTGACACTGGGACCCGAGGTCATTTTGGCAAGTGTGGATGTAGAGGCACTGTATTCCTCCATACCACATGATATGGGTCTGAAGGCAGTACAGTACTACCTATCCACAAGGAGTATGCAGTGTCGGGCCCATAATGGGTTTCTGCTGAAAGCGCTTGAATTTTGTTTGACTAAAAATTTCTTTACTTTTGACCATAAGTACTTCCACCAGCTCAGGGGCACTGCGATGGGTAGCCCTTGTGCGCCTACCTACGCTAATCTGCTCCTGGGCTGGTGGGAGGAAACAATGGTCTTTGGGGAGGGAGTCTGCTCAGGCGTAGAGAGGATTGAAATGTGGGCACGGTATTTAGATGACGTATTTGTCATATATAGGGGCTCCGTTCAGGAATTTCAGCTCTTCGTTGAGGGGCTTAATAAAAATCCGATTGGCCTGAGATTTACGTGTGAAGCAGACTCTACTTGTCTTCCTTTTCTTGACGTTTTGATTCGCAAGGGTAGAGGTGGTCTTGTGGAAACGAGTACGTTTCGAAAACCTACAGCGACCAACTCGTTGCTTCGATAGGAAAGTCATCATCCTGTTCCCCTGAAGAGAGGTATCCCTACAGGCCAATATCTGCGAGTTCGCAGAAATTGTACCACTAATCTTGCTTTTGAGGAGCAGGCTGCCGACCTCCACAATAGATTCCATGAAAGGGGTTACCCTAGAGATGTGGTACATCAAGCATACCTCAAGAGTAGGTCCAGAAGAAGGTCCAGCCTGTTGACTTCTAAACCTAAGGGTGATGATGGAGAAGTGGTTAGGTTTATTACAACCTTTAGAAACGGAGCTAGGGAGGCGAAGGAGATCCTTAACAAGTATTGGCCTATCTTGGAAATTGATGGAGATACATCTCCATACCTTGGGGGGTTCCCCCATGTTACATATAAAAAAGGCCGCTCTCTCCGGGACCGTTTGGTACATAGTCACTACTCTGCACCTAGACAGGATAATTGGCTTGGCTCTTTGACTAAGGGATGCTATAAATGTGGAAAATGTGTGGTCTGCTCATCAATACAGTGTGGTAAAACATTCCAAGGCAATAACATTGACAGGGGATTTCGGGTGCTGGACTTTATTAACTGCTGTACACAAGGGGTGGTTTATAAAGGTACCTGTAAATGCGGCCTTGAGTACGTTGGTAAAACAAAACGTGAATTGAGACGGAGGATAGGCGAGCATCTGGGGGACATTGAACATCATAGGGAAACACCCATTGCGAGACACGTTAATGAGTTTCATGGAGGGGACAAGAAGGCCATTTTGTTCATGGGGATAGAAAAGGTCCCTAAACCCCATAGGGGAGGTAACTGGGATCGTGTAATCCTACAGAAGGAAACAAGGTGGATTTTCCGACTTAAAACTATGGCCCCTATGGGGCTGAATGAACAACTTACATTCAACTGCTTTATAGATGAGTAAACTCTTGTATTTTTCTCCCGATACTGCTGGCTTCCTTAGCCTTGGACTTTCTTTTACTCTTTGGAACTAGATATTACATAACCTTCTTTTGAACCTGCTTGGACATCAATGTATAAATACACCTTTTCTCTTTCATATGTGTATGAGATAGAGTGAACAGGGATATGGCTCTGAATCCCTATATGCAAATCTACTTATATATTCTCCCTGTGAGTTGAGCTTTTTTGTCCCCCTCCTGTTCCCTTCTTCTTTTTCCCCTCCCCCCTTCCCCCCTTCCCCCCCTCCTCTCCATCTTCACCCCCCTTTTCACCACTTATTCGTTTCTAATGTACTGATTATGCCCTCTTATCCCATGCTATCTAAGATCGTTTATAAACCCCTGTACATATCCTCACTCTTTGCATTTTTATCCTCCCACTGGAGGTTGTGTGGCTTTAAGCTTATGAGGTGTATATATATATATATAGGGGGTGTGTCTTATAGATCTTATGTATACGAGGCGTTTCCCCCCCCCCTTTTTTGTCATTTGCACATTCCCTCTTTAGGGGCATTGTGCAGGCTTTATGACATAGTGGGGATGCTCTTTGTGGTCGGTCATTGTGCTATGCTTGCTGAGACCACTGATTTTGGGTCTGTGAGATGGCTATGGGGCGGTGGAGTGCAGACTTGCGTTCCACGAAACCGGAAATGACGGCGGTGGAGCGCAGGCTTGCGTTCCAAGAAACTGGAAGTGACGCCGCGGTGTGGATCACATGACCGGAAGTGACATCGGTGGAGCGCAAACAGCGTTCCACGGCGTGGGAATGGAGCATACTGCATGGGAAGTGTTAGATTGTCTCGTTTTCAGGGGGTCTTATAATGGATTTTTCTTTGTGGGGGTCTTAGATGTGTCTCCTCGGGGGGATCCTGCCTTGGGGGGTAGGGGATCGCTGTCTGCCCTTTATGGGGCGTTTGTGGATCGCTGGGGCATGTATGTGTGGGTGGGTTTAGCTCCTGCAGGGGGCATTTGCATATACGAGCTTTAATTGGCTAAAGTTCGCTGCTATTTATGGTGTTATCCAATGAGACCAGATGTGTCTCAAGGTACACACATGGGAATTATTTGGATTAATTGTACCTGAACATACTTAAGGCAATCAACCTGTGGCCATTTTGCCACTGCCTTTTCTATACACCTGCATGGAGGGTTACCATACCCTAGACCATTGATAATAATTTTTCTGTTACTCCCCTGATGAATCACTTGATGGTGAGGAAACGCGTTGGGAAACTTCTGTAGGGTCTATGTAAGGCTGATCAGATCTTTAGGGTCAGCTGTGGACTGCCCTTGTCAGGGCGGGAGCTTTGGGGTCCTAGGGACAGCATATGAGAACAGGGCATTATAGGGTCAGAGGTGGATGACCGCTGGATTAACCCTGTGCTATTCTGTGGAGAAATTCGTGCTGCAGGACCGGTGAGATTGTTCCTTTTCTTTCTACTTATAAATTTCCACTGTTTGCATATGATAGTCTCTCTCTACTATTAAGGAGTAAACATTATTGTAGTAAATTAAGGAACATATATCTCCTGTTGAATTTTCTGAACTAGTCCACCCCACTGGGTGAATAACATCCCTATTTATGTTTGTTTGTGTGTATCTAGATACTATTTTAGATTTTAATTATCCCATTAAAAGTTATATTTTAATTCTGCCATTTTTTGCTGTATATTGTGTAAAAGCGCCAAAACATAAAAAAAATATACAGTAAGTGTAGTATCGCTGTAAACGTACTGACCCGAAGAATAACGCTGCCTGATCACTTTTACCACACGCAGAACGGCATAAAAAAAAAACTCAAAAACAATTCCTGAATTGTTGGTTTTTGTTAATTTTACCTCCAAAAAACGGAATAGAAAGCGATCAAAAAATGTCCCATACCCAAAAATGGTACCAATAAAAATGTCAACTCGTCCCGCAAAAAACAAGCTGTCACATGACTCTGTCGGCCAAAATATGGAAAAATTATAGCTCTCAAAATATGGCGATGCAAAAACTAGATTTTGCAAAAAAAAAAGCGTCTCTTAGTGTGTGACAGCTGTCAGTCATAAAAACCCGATATAAATCTGGTATCTCTGTAATCGCACCGACCCGAAGAATAAAGTAATCTAATCAGTTATATCACACTAGGAACGGCGTAAAAAAATAAATAAAACCAATTCTTCACCTGCTACTGATTTGTTTATTATGTCTCCCAAAGATCGCAGTATGGCACGGCACACATTTATCCTGCGCTCTGCGCTGAGCACTTACGCCAGAGTTTCCTTGTAAATCTCTGAAATATGTGATTCAGCCAGAACCCATGATGGAAGATTCCCTGTAATCAGGCAGATATAGGCCACTGTGGATGCCGTCTGGCCTGTGATCTCACGGTGTCATTTGTTTTAGGCGTGCATAAAAGTACGGTTGGCCACAGTTTTGTGCACTTCTGAAAAAAAGGACACCACTAAACAGAGGCCAGACGGAGTCCAGAGTAACTCTGCTGCCTCATTACAGTGAATGGATCCCGCAGGGGTTTCATCTGAATTACATCACTTGGAAATTTAGATGGAAACCCCGATGTAAGTGCTCAGCCTAGAGCGCCGGATAAATGTTACGTAAAATGTTCCCAATAAAATCTTCAGCTCAGTCCTCAAAAAAAGCTAGTCCCCACTCAGGTCCGTCATCTGTTAAAAATATAAGGAACTTCCAAGTTACTGGTAGCAGAAAGGCTCTGGAAAAGCAAAATGGCCCTTGCCCCCCAAAAGAAATTCAGAAAATTTTGTGCTCCCAAATCCATATGCCTATTCTACAATAATTTGTTCTCCAATTGTCAAATAGCGCTCCGTCCCCCCCAGATCTCGCATTACGACTGAGTGGTACGATACAGCCACATATGGGGTATTGCCACTTTTCGAAGAAATTGTGTGACACATTTCGGCACCATTTTTACCCATTGCCCTGTGTGAAAATGTAAAATCTGAGGGTAAAACATTTTTTTGTGGTAAAAATATAATTATGCTTTTTTCATTGCCCAATGGTATAAATTAAAAAATTAAAAAATACTCACTACTTCCCTAGATTAATTCCTTGAGAGGTGTAGTTTACAAAATGGGGTCACTTATGGGGGTTTCTGCTGTTTCGGCATGTCAGCGACTCTTCAAATGTGACATGGTGTCTGCTGCCTATCCCAGCCAACATAGCGCTCCTTTCTCTTCCGAACCCTGCCGTACACCAAAGCAGTGGTCTTCCCCCACATATGGGGTATCAGCGTACTCAGGAGAAATTGTACAACAAATTTCATGGTGCAATTTATCCTGTTACCCTTATGATAATGCAAAATTAGGGAATGAAAAACATTTTTTGTAGGAAAAATGTGAAAATTTTATTTTTATGGCTCAATATTATAAACTTCTGTGAAGCAGCTGGGGGTGCAAGGTGCTCACCACACATCTAGATAAGTTCCCTAAGGGGTCTAGTTTCCAAAATGGTGTCACTTGTGGGGGGTTTCCACTGTTTAGGCACATCAGGGGCTCCCCAAATGCAACATGGCATCCGCTAATTAATCAAACAAATTTTACATTCAAAAAGTCAAATGGCGCTCCTTCCCTTCCGAGCCCTGCTGTGCGCCCAAACAGTGCTTTTCCCTCACATATGGGGTATCAGCGCGCTCAAGAGAAATTGCACAAAAAATTTTGGGGTCCATTTTTTCCTGTTACCCCTGTGAAAATAAAAAAATTGGGTCTAAAATAACATTTTTGTGAAAAAAGTTAAATGTTCATTCTTTTCTTCCACATTCCAAAAATTCCTGTGAAGCACCTGAAGGGTTAATAAAGTTCTTGAATGTGGTTTTGAGCACCTTGAGGGGTGCAGTTTTTAGAATGGTGTCACTTTTCGGTATTTTCTGTCATAAAGACCCCTCAAAGTGACTTCAAATATGATATGGTCCCTAAAAAAATGTTTTTGTAAATTTTGTTGGAAAAATGAGAAATCGCTGGTCAACTTTTAACCCTTATAGCTCCCAAACAAAAAAAATTTGGTTCCAAAATTGTGCTGATGTAAAGTAGACATGTGGGAAATGTAATTTTTTAACTATTTTGTGTGATATATCTCTCTGATTTAAGGGCATGAAAATTCAAAGTTTGAAAATTGCAAAATTTTCAAAATTTTTGCCAAATTTCCGATTTTTTCACAAATAAACGCAAGTGATATCAAAGAAATTTTACCACTGTCATGAAATAAAATATGTCATGAAAAAACATTCTCAGAATCAGGGGATTCCGTTGAAGCGTTCCAGAGTAATTACTTCATAAAATGACAGTGGTCAGAATTGAAAAACTTGGCCCGGTCACGAAGGCAAAAACAGGCTCTGGTGCGAAGTGGTTAAAGAGGTTATGAAGGACAATTATTTTTAACATGGGACTGAAAAATAACAAGCAGGTTGTTGCTAACAGAGGAATCTACCTGTCTGTTCATCCCGGCTCCGGATTCAACTGGGCTGCTCTGTTGATGGGGCATGACTGTCAATGTCATGCTGATTGACAGCTGGCTCCCTGCAGTTAGGTATCCAGGAGCCAGCTGTCAATCATCATGATGTCAGTAGTCACAACCCATCAACAGAGCAGAGCGGAAGAAAAGTCGCTGCTCTGTTGATGTAACACCAACAGAAGCAAATTAATCGCTAGCAGGAGCGGTCTGTGACTACTCTGTGCTGGCAGAGATTGGTACAGGGCACAAGAGGCAGGTAGGTAGTACCTACCTACCTTTTAGTTTTTCAGCTCATAGTGAAAAAAAATATTAGTCCTGGATAACCCCTTTAATGAATCTGTCACCATTTTGGAGTTATCAGACCTGTAATATGGGCATACAGGGTATAGAAAAGTACATCTATACATACATGTATGGCCCATAGTAGAGGTCTGAATACAGAGAAATGTAGTTTTATCTTCTTGGTCTTTCAGACTTGGCGTCCCCTGGACGCCAAGCTATCCCCGCTCATCTGTTTATTATTGCACCAAATCCCCACCTATGTATACATTTATCATATTTGCCCCCCCTCCCCGCACCTCATAGGGCCCTGGACGCAGGACAGCAGCATTTCCTGAAACTTTTGCTTAAAAAACTTAGTGGGTGCGCACACGTCTAAAAGATGTCGTGTACACATACCCTTAAATTTACAACAAAATACTGGAGGAAAAAATTGCAAGTTGTAATGCACATCAATTTTGCGCCAACATCCATGTGAGTGTTACCATCCATTAGAAACAGACTGATTTTTCACAGGCATCATCCTAGTTGTATCAGGTTTTTTTCTCAGCCATTGTTTCACTGAATCAAGTAGACTCTCTGTACTTTGTTTTATCCATTGACTCTTAACAATCTATCAGTTAAAATTGGAAGAAAGTCAGATAGAACCCTGAACTACAAAGTATGTCTTCCTAGTTTGATCCGTTTCACGCATCCCTATAGACTTTAATGGCTGAGTTTGATCTGCAAATCAGATGAAAATAGCATATGTAGGACATGCTCCAAGTCTCACGGCCTTGGGGGAGTCTCACGAAACCGATCAGATTTTTAAAACTGGTGTATTTATGAGTCTATTAAGCTCTATGGGTCTGTGTACTGTCCAAGAAAGAAAAATCAGACCGCACTACGGTGTGTCGCACAGAAGTATGAATATAGGCTTAGTGGGAGAAGACAATAGTCTCCTGTGGTCTCACAAATTTAATATTATATATTCCAGAAATTGACTGACGTAGATTTGCTTTTTTTGGGAATGAACAACAGACCCATGCTTCGTAATAAATTTGTTGCATTTAACTTCAGCGCTTACACTTGAATTTCCTACTTTCTGCAGCTCATACATAAGCTTTGCTGTACATACTGAGAAAGAGCCAGTAGAATGCAGGGGATTGTATTATTTATACATGGTCCAGTGTAAACATATCCAGTAATTGCACAAAAAAACAATAATTTGCTCATTTGTCATTGATCGCATTTTCAATCCTTTACTGACCAAACCTAAGTTTGCTTTAATAGGGTATTTCATCACTTTAATAGCAATATGAGATCGGTGGTGGTCTGACACCTGGTACTCCTATTGTTCAGTTGTTTGCAGCAAAAGTAGAGGCCGAACTGAACATATTAGGTACTGCACAATTTTCACAACCCATATATCAATGATACATTATCACTAATCATTTTTTTCTCCACCCCCCCCCCCCAAATATATAGAAGTAAATCATTAAATTTCATATACCCTAAACAGCCAATGACAACTTGTATTGTAAAAGCAAACCCTCATTTTGCAACATTAAAATTAAAAAAAAGTTATGGGTCTCAAAATATAGCCACATAAAAATCACAAACAGCCCCTTGACTACCATAGTTATCCAATGGCACTCTGTGATGTTGATGGACTGACAGTAGGAGTCTCCTCCCTCTGGCAAACACTTTAAACAGCACAGCCACTATTGACCACATGTTCTGCTGCCATACGTGGTAACTCTACAGGCAGATGCGGCTGAAGCCTGTCCTGAGAATTACAGCTGGGCTTCAATTGTGATCTCATGAGTCTAGCATTCATGATTACAGACATCAGGAGGTGGGGACAGTGACACCTGTTCTGATTGGGCGCAGGGCTCACATGAAGTAACAACCTCATGTGAGCCCTGGGAAAGTGAGTGCCGACACCGCTGGAACAGCACCGCCACTAGAGGTGAGTATAGGTGTTTTATTTTCATGGGGGCAAACATACAGATTGAGAAAGGGTTGTCATGTTAATGGACCGACCCTTTAACTTTTATTAATTCTTTCATTAAAGAGAGTCTATCCATACAGAATGAGTGTTCAAACCATTTACAGTTGCTCGGTGCACCCTTGGTGTGGTTAACCATTTAAGTGCCAGATCTAATAAGGTTTTGAACCTTGCAGACCTGGAGGCCACAATTGTGTTGCAAAGGTGTTGATGGGCTGACAGTGGCTGCACTCTCAATTAGTGATGAGCGAGTATGTTCTGTTAACCTTTCGGCAAGCATGCTCGGGTGCTCACCAAGTATCTTCAGCATGCTCGGGTGTTATGTTTGAGTCACTTCGTGCGAATAATTTGCGACTATTTGACAGCTTTAATACATATGAGGAATGCCTACGAAACAGACATTCCTCACATGTATTAAAGCTGTCAAAGAGTCGCAAATCATGCGCCCGGAGTGACTCAAACATAGCACCCGAGCACGCTGAAGATACTTGAAAAACACCAGAGAATGCTCGCTCATCACTACTCTCAATCTGTCAAACTTTTCAGATGCCCGGGTTGTACAGGACCATAGGCTGTACTTCCTAACTTACCGGGAACTGTAACAATCTATGACATATGCCATAAAGCACATACAGTGTACCTCTAATATAGCAGTCCCTAGAAAAAAAAATATATCTATATTTATTTTTAAAGAGAGTAAATAACTAAAAAAGCACAGTATTTAACTTCTACAAATTGAATTATAAACAATTATAAACAATTAAAATAAATGAATAAATAGAAATACATGAACCTTTTTCGTTATATGCATTGGACATGTTTATTTCATAAAACATGTCTGCTCAGATATGCTATCAATAAAAAATGATAAAGAAAAAAATTAGTTTTCCATACTAATCAATCAAGCTTCATAGATCTGTATCGGTTTACTATGAACGGTTATGCTTCATGACTCAAGAACAGTGTTCAACAAATAGAAGAGCGTGGTGCAACCTATGAACCTGCCAAAATTAGGAAACATAGGCTTTTCACTAAAGTTGGTACAGAATGTACCGACGTATTGTCCTACACAGTCTGCATTTTGTGATCTCTTACAAAAATGCTTACAACAATGAAGCTTTCAAGGCAATTCACTAGCCTACACTTCATGCAGGTAGCCGAAATACAGCTCAACAGAAGAAGTTGATCAATTCAAGTTCACATTTCAAGCACAAGGCTATTATCCAAGGATGTTGTTTTTAAAGCAATTAGCAATATTACTTTCAGAATTATTTTTTGTAACCTTTTTACATTAATACAATGTAGCAAACTTTTAGAGCTAGAGAGTTTGTAGGGGAATTTAGCCACTGAATGTAACCATGACTTTTCCCATTTTCTGAGATTTCGAAATGATGAGGAACTGAAACTATCATAATGAAAATATCATAGAAAGTTGCAAATATTTTCATGGTATGATTTGACTTTATTTTTTTATAAAATCTGAAAGCCCATTTTCACTAATATATTGGCATTCATTATTGACACTATTGTAAATAGTGTTGAGCCACCCCCGTAGAGTTTGGGTTCGGTTCGTCGAATGGTTCGTCGAACACCGTTCGTCGAATGGTTCGTCGAACACCGTTAAAACCAATGGCAGGCAAACAAAAACACATAGAAACACATAGAAAACACATAGAAAACACCTTCAAAGGTGTCCAAAAGCTGACAAACTGCTCAGAAGACACAACTAACACATGGAAAAGTGACAAGTACATATAGTCATGCATAAAGAAAAGAGGTGGAGGAGTAAAAGGAGGAGGAGGCACAGATATAGGCATTCATGCCCTTCTAAAATCAAGAAAGGCTGGAGTAAAAATCTAAAATCAGCCTACCAACACCCAGATGTCGTGACAAGAAAATTAAAAAAAGAAATATCTTTAGGTAGAATGGCGGTTCCATTCAGAACACTTTCCTTACAAGACGTAGTGGTATCCCCGTTGGGAGTCATGCCAAAAACGGAACCTAATACATTCGGACTAATCCACTATTTGTCATATCCAAGGGGCAGGTCAGTAAACGACAACATCGACGCGGAACCAAGTACAGTAGTATATACTGTACCTTCTTTGACAAGGCAATCAGGTGGGTCAAGAAGTTGGGAAGGGGCACCCTAATAGCCAAAACAGACATTGAGGGGGCATTCCGGTTATGTACTATCTTTGCCTCCGAATAGTGTCCGCCTATTGGGCTGCTTCTGGGAAGGAGCATACTATATAGATCGCTGTTTGCCCATGGGGTGCTCCATATCCTGCTCACTATTTAAGGCGTTTAGTTGCTTCCTCGAATGGGTCGTCATGGACGTTTCTAAGGGGGCACATACTATCCATTACCTCGATGACTTCTTATGCCTGGGCCCAAAAGATTTGCCACAGTGTGAATACACGCGGTAGTCCACCTGCGAGAAGGAGAGAGCTGGAGGGAGAGCGGACACCACAGAGCCGAGGGGTTAGATGAAGAACGAAAGAAGGAAAGAGGGCTAGGGAGGTAAGGGAATACGGTGGAAGGCCGACCTGAGCTCCCCCACATTCCTGCTGGGCGGGGAACAGCCCTGGGAAGAAAAGCCGCTTGCGCATCCCTTTGAGGCTATGGGCGTGAGCGGGCAGAGGGACTACACTGGAGTGCGAAGCCGACACTGCCAGGCCGTTCCTGCCCGTGCGACCTCCGTGTTGCCGGGTTTGTGCCAGAGCCGCGGTGGACCCTGACGGCCAGCCCCCCTCTCCCAATACTGGTGCCTCTCTGCTGGTGGGTCGAGACCCCCCGTGGTGGAGTCAGGTCTAAGCTCTGTAATTTAAATTGGCTCTGTAATTTGAATGAGTACACTTTAAATCCTTTTACAAGTATCTATTGGAGGGCAAGTCTGGTGCCAACAGCCACGGTAATTCCAGCTCCAGTAGCGTCCACTAAAGCTGCTGCAGTTAAAAAGCTTTTATAAGGATCGAGCTTGGCGGTCCGCCGCAAGGCGTGCTACCGCCAGTCCCAGCCCCTTTGCCTTGGGGCGCCTCCCCGATGCTCTTGACTGAGTGTCCCGGGGGCCCGAAGCATTTCCTTTGAAAAAATTAAGTGTCCAAAGCACAGGTGGTGTAGCTTGCTTAACAGCTGGGCTACTCCGCTGACTAACAGACACTGCTACTAGGCCCAAAGCATTGCCTGGGCTATATGCACTTAAAAATTTGTAATTAGATCTACAGGCGGTGTAGCTTGCTTAACAGCTGGCCTACTCCGCTGACTAGCAGACACTGCTACTAGGCCCAAAGTATTGCCTGGGCTAGAAGCAGTTAAAAATTTGTAATTAGATCTACAGGCGGTGTAGCTTGCTTAACAGCTGTGCTACTCCACTGACTAGCAAACACTGCTATTAGGCCCAAAGTATTGCCTGTGCTAGATGCAGTAAAAATTTGTAATTAGATCTACTGACGGTATAGCTTGTTTAACAGCTGAGCTACTCCGCTGACTAGCAGACACTGCTACTAGGCCCAAAGTATTGCCTGGGCTAGATGCAGTTAAAAATTGTTATTAGATACAAAGGCGGTGTAGCTTGCTTCAGATGGGCTACTCCGGTGACTAAGAGACACTGCTACTAGCCCAAAATGATTGGCTGGGTTAGATGCATTAAAAAATTGTTATCAGATACACAGACGGTGTAGCTTGCTTCACAGCTGGGCTACTATGCTGACTAGCAGACACTGAAGCTTTGGAGCAGACCTCTGATTCCCAGGCTATAGAATGAGTAAACAGCTCTGCAGACTCAACCATCTGTGTTACCCCAAGCCATAGTGTATGTAGTTTCTTACGGCTAAAAGGGGGGGGGAGTGACTCGACCCACCTGGAATTGACGATGCCAATGTCATGTAAAACACCGCAAGGGGACTCCAAAAAGAGTCTCCATTTTTTCCAAAAATTGTGGCGCAGACACCACTTAAGTGGCATCAACTGCCCCAGAGTTGCTGAAAATGGTTAGTGAGGTGATTTTCCAAAATCCTCAAGCTTTTAGTCTCCCCAGGATGACACAGGGGTAGAAAAGTTCTTGCGGATCCATGGTTTGTTCATTCTTATGATCGTGAGTCTGTCTACATTCTCAGTGGACAGCCGCGTGCGCTTATCTGTCAGCACATGACCAGCAGCGCAGAAGACACATTCAGAGAGAACGCTGGCTGCGGGGCACGACTAGATCTTCTAGGCATGAGTGGCAAACTCAGGCCATTTTTCCAGATTGGAAGCCCAAAATGAGCAAGGGTCCAGTGACACATTCATTGCTTCGATATTCACTTGGAGATACTCCTGTACCATCCTCTCTAGGCGTTGACTATGTGTCAGACTTCTTGTCTCCTGTGGCCTCGCAAAGGATGGTCTAAAAAATTGATGAAACGATTCCACAAAATTGCTGTTACCAGCAGATACGGTGTTACTGTTACAGTTTGAGTGATGAAGACTCGACAGTCCCACGGTTGGCAAGTTAGAACTGTAAGATTCACTACGTGCACCAATGGTGTTTTATGGAAAAGCAGATGTAAGATTCTGTAACAGCCTCTGCTGATACTCTTGCATGTGTGAATCCCTTTCTATGGCAGGAATTATTTCGGCAAATTTACTTTTGTACCGGGGATCTAAGAGTGTGGCAACCCAGTAGTCAGGATTACTTCGAATTCTGACAATCCGAGGGTCATGTTGCAGGTAGTGCAGCAAGAAGGCACTCATGTATCTTGTGCATCCAGGAGGACCAAGTCCTTGTTGTGTTGGTGGCGAGGTAAGAATCATGCTTCCTTCCTCTGCACTCTCCCCCCAACCTCGCACAACAGAAATGTGATCAAGGTCTCCCTCATCTGATGAGTCATCCATGCCCATCGCCAGTTCGTCCTCCACTTCTTCCTCGGCTCCTGCACCTTCCTCAACTGTTCGGCTGCTACCATGCGCCCTCATTAATCCCTCTCCCCCACCCTCCCATGCCTGCCGCCTTGGTGCTGCCAACCGTCTGGACCTTGGAGATGTTATCCCTTCCGCATTTGACTCCTCCTGTACTTCCTCCCCCTCTTGTCCCACCACCTGACTCTGAATTCTGTTTAAAGTGTGCTCCAGCATGTAAATGACCGGAATAGTCATGCTGATAATGGCATCGTCAGCACTAAACATCTTCATCGCCATTTCAAAACTGTGCAGAAGGTGCATAGGTCCCTGATCTGAGGCCACTCCTGCAGCGTGATTTGCCCCACCTCTGTATCTCATTGGCCCAGGCTATACGTCATAATGTATTGCACCAGGGTTCGTCGGTGCTGCCACAGTCGCTGCAACATGTGCAGAGTTGAATTCCATCGTGTCGGCACATCGCATTTCAGCCGGTGAACTGCAGGCCCAACGACTTCTGTAGAGATGTAAGTCGTTGAGCTGCGGCATGCGAACGGCGGAAGTGAGCACACAGCGACCGTGCCCTCTGCAGAAGGCCATCTAGTCCGGGATAGTGGGCTAAAAATTGCTGGACAACCAGGTTCAACACGTGAGCCATACAAGGCACGTGTGTGACATTGCCCCGGCGAAGGGCCGCACCCAGGTTTACAGCATTGTCGCACACGGCCTTCCCTGGCTGCAGATTCAGCGCAGACAACCATTCATGAAACTCGGTCACCAGAGCTCACCACAACTCCTCAGCTGTGTGACTCACATTTCCCAGACATTTCAAAGTAAACGCCACCTGATGCCATTGAGCCATGCTGCCAGCATAGTAAGGAGATGTGCAGGATTACTTCTGCGCAGTTAAAACGCAGGTGGCATTATCAGACAGGCTTTGGGTGCAGGTGGAGGACCGAGAGGAGGTTGAGGAGGCAGACGCAGTGGAGGAACTTCTAGATAAAGAGGATTGACGTACATCTTGTGGGGACAGCAAGACTTGGACAGCAGCCCCTTGTCCTGCTGTCACCATAGTTACCCAGTGCCCAGTTAGCGACATGTAACGCCCCTGTCAATGCCTACTCGTCCAAGTGTCTGTGGTGAAATGCACCCTGTCACACACAGAATTTCTCAAGGAAGCGGTGATATTGTGTGCGACATGCTGGTGTAGCGCAGGCACAGCTTTCTTTGAGAAGTAGTGGTGACTGGGCATCTGGTACTGGGGCACTGCGACGGACATAAGGTCTCGAAAATCCTCTGTGTCCACCAGGCGGAAAGGAAGCATTTCTGTAGCCAACAGCTTGCAGATGGTGAAATTCAACCTCTTAGCTTAGTCATGGCTAGGAGGAAATGGTCTTTTACTTGTCCACATCTGAGGGACCGAGGGCTGGCTGTTGTGCTTAAACGGGGTTGAGTAGGGTGTCCCCGGCAAACTGCTAGTCTGTGAGGAAAATGCAAGTGGACATGTCATGTTGCCTTGATCCAAAGGTGGTGCTCTCGATGTCGGAGAGGGCTCAACACCAGCAGGTGTTTCCACTTCCAAATGAACTGACGACCTGCCAATCACACTGGCTGTTGCGGGTAAAGAGGTGGCAGGTCTGCGTCCAAAAACATGTGTGACTGCTGTCCCCCCAGTCACAGAGGATGAAGAGGTCACGGATTCACAAGATGGGGCAGACGGCGGTTGGCCCGGCCCGCTAGGCCGCATTGTAGCACAGTGAGCTTCCCACTGCAACTTATGCTTCATATCCATGTGACGGTTCATGCATGAAGTACTCAAACTATGGATTTCTTGGCCTCTACTTAGCTTTTGGTGACAAATGTTACAGATGACATGAGTTGGGTCATCCTTTTCAATCTCAAAAAATGCCCAGGCTATGCAAGGCTTAGAGCCCATGCGACCTGAAGAGCCACCATGACTTGTGGTCAGAGGCAGAGTTGTGGTTGAGGATGCAGTTGTTGACGTGCTTCCAGTACTCTGTCTCTGTCCAGGAAGGCGCAACCTAACCTCGTCGTCACTAGCATCCTCCTCCATCTCCTCTGCTGAGCTCATCGACTGGCTGACTGTGGGTTCACAGTAAGTGGGATCTCCAACCTCGTCATCATCACCCTGTGTGTTCTCACACCCGTTGTCCTCAGAGCCAACCTCTTCCTGCCCTGACCGAAAAGTCACATTGTCGCTCCAATCAGGTATTTGAGTCTCATTATCGTCTTCCTCATTGTCTCCACCAACAGGAGTTACAGTTTGGGAATGAGGGTCTACATTATGCTCAGAACCTTCTTCATCTGGGCCTGGATCCGACTCATAAACATTCTGGGCATCAGTGCAGATTATTTCCTTGTCTGGATTCACAGAAGCTCTGGGGCAGACCTCTTATTCCCAGGCTATAGTATGAGCAAACAGCTCTGCAGACTCAACCATCTGTGTTACCCCATACTCAGACAGGCAGCAGGAGACTTGGGAGCTGTGAAGAAGCAAGTGCGATTGGGGTGACACTTCTGAGGACTGGAGTATCTGTGATGTTGAAGTTGAGATGGAGGAGAGCACACTTGAAGGAGCACTTGATATCCGTTGAAGCACCTGCTATTTTTGTGCCTCATGTGGAAATTGTAGCGATTGGCGTGTCCGTAAGAAAGGGATCATATCACATTGTCCACGAAAAGAAGTAGACATCTTAGTTTGGCTGGAAGATGGTCTTTCTTCTGCAGATGTTACTGTTGCTTTACCACCTACCCCACAGACACAACCCTTTTTTTTCCCCTTTCCAACACGCCTTTTCCCCTTTCCACCAGCAGCAGGTCTTTTGCCACTCATTTTGGTGGTTAACTAATTGGCAACTCTGTAGTTGTTTGCACAAAAAATGATGGTTGGAAAACGAGCAGAGCTGAGTGGCCAAACTGTGGTACTAGCCCAAAAGGATTGGCTGGGTTAGATGCAGTAAAACAACTTTATTAGATACACAGGCGGTGTAGCTTGCTTCACAGCTGGGCTACTCCAATGACTATGAGACACTGCTACTAGGCCCAAAAGGATTTCATGGGTTAGATGCAGTAAAAAATTTGAATTAGATACACAGGCGGTGTAGCTTCCTTCACAGGTGGGCTACTCCACTGACTACGAGACACTGCTACTATGCCCAAAAGGATTTCCTGGGTTATATGCAGTAAAAAATTGTTATTAGATACACAGGTTGTGTAGCTTGCTTCAGATGGGCTACTCCACTGACTACCAGACACTGCTACTAGGCCCAAAAGGATTTCCTGGGTTAGATGCAGTAAAAAATTAGAATTAGATACACAGGCAGTGTAGCTTCCTTCACAGGTGGGCTACTCCGCTGACTACCAGACACTGCTGCTAGGCCCAAAAAGGTTTCCTGGGTTAGATGCAGTAAAAAATTTAGAATTAGATACACAGGTGGTATAGCTTCCTTCACAGGTGGGCTTCTCCGCTGACTCCGTGACACTGCTACTATGCCCAAAAGGATTTACTGGGTTAGATGCAGTAAAAAATTGTTATTAGATACACAGGTGGTGTAGCTTGCTTCAGATGGGCTACTCCACTGACTACCAGACACTTCTACAGGCCCAAAAGGATTGGCTGGCTTAGATGCAGTAAAAAATTGGTATTAGATGCACAGGTGGTGTAGCTTGCTTCAGATGGGCTACTCCAATGACTAACAGACACTGCTTCAGGCCCAAAAGGATTGGCTGAGCTACACTTCGCCAAATGCTGTGAAAAACACTTGCACAGCACTGGCACAGACCTGCCTGGCAAAAAGTGCTATGAACTGCTGTAACCTAGCCCTCAAAAGGGCTGCAATTAGAACTAGTGCCTACTCCCTAAACCTATCTCTTTATGTAACTGGAAATTCGCTCGCAATTCACACAGTTATACTGTATAGCGCTCACAGCAGCAGCGGTGCCGTCTAACACTCAGCTGCAGCAGTGTGAAAATGGTGGATACGGGAAAAATGGCTGGGTCTTATAGGGCATGGACATGTGACATACACAGCCAATGACACATGCCCTTGCTTGTGTGAAAAAAAAGCACTTTGCTGCGTATGTGCACTGCTGATAGGCTGACGGACTGCACCGCCCCACTGTAAATGCGGGAAAGAAAAAAAAAATGGAGATTGGCATTATTTCTGCAGAGATCCATCCCCTGCCCCTCCCCCCGCCCACTCTACACTGAAACTGTCTATTATCATTGATTAACAGTATTACTGTGAAAAAATCCAGTTACACTTTTTGTGCACGAACAGTTATTGAACATAACCTTGAACAGCCGAATTTTTTGCAAATCGTTCGAGTTCGTCGAACGACTCGAACACCGCCCAAAACAGCTCGAATTTGAGATTGGCGAACAGTTCGAGTTGAACACCGCTCATCTCTAATTGTAAACCGCCCAATAGTTAGTGTCAGGTTGGCCTTAGGGGTGAAGGACCTGTGTAGTTCCACAGGACACCTCATCTGTCCTTGCTGATTACTTCCTGCAAAAAATCCCCAGCACCTCTTTTGATTAGTAGACTTCTGCAATGTCCGAGCGGGCCACACTTGCCACAAGGTGCTGGAGATATTTTTTCAAGTAGGAAACAGCCACATGTAAGAGAAGAAGCTGGATAAGATGACTGCCCTGGTGACTAGTAATGAGGGCACTAAAATGAAAGGGAATATAGTGAGTGTGTGTGTGTGTGTGTGTGTGTGATAGAAGTGTACATGAGTGTATATGTAGCACCCTGAGGATTCGGCTGCTACAGGGGTATTGCACCTCAACCCAGAGGTGTGATATTCCACTCCCGGGTAAGGATGGAGTGTGAAACTGAGCCCAGAGAGCTGCATGCACTACACACATCCCATTTCCGAGGAACAGACCAACGGTACTCCCACTTAGAAATGTGCAGGTACGACCGAGTCTGTTCCTGGCTGGAGTGGGAGGGGGGTGGTACATCCCAAGTAGTGTAGGGGCAGATAGGGGGAGCAGTCTGGGTAGTGATAGGAGCTCATTGGGTGCTGGTCACCTGAGCTCACACATAGAGGAAGTATTTAAGGTGGGCACCATCTAAGATCAGGGTCAGTCAGCCACAGTCAGTCTGTGAGAGGTCAGTCTGAGAGAAGTCAGCCTTTGCAGAGAAGCCAGAGGAGAGGAAGAGAAAGCAGAGGAGCAGAGCAGCCCAAGCCCAAGAGTGAGAGAGGAGAAAGAGAGACCCAGGGGGGGAAACAAAAAGGACTCTGAGAACCCACATACAAACATAGGGTGAAGAGTTGGCAAAAGGGTACCGGATCCCAAACTGGTGGGGGCTAAAGCACACCCTAGCCAGAGACCGGAGGCCGTGGGCAGGATCTGCCACGGCCACCCACCACATCCACCCCGAAGGCAAACCACGTGTAGGGTCAGGGAACCCAAGGCCAAGGGTCTCCCAACAGAAGGCCCGAGGGAGCTGGACCTAGGTGGATCCCTGGTGGGGACGGCCAGAAGACAGGACAGGAAGGAGGGCTCAGGGTCACGCTCCGGACTTGCTTGGGGGTTGGCTGAATCCAGGACCTGGTGGACGCAGCACGGCTCGGGTGGTCACTTGAAGCTGGAGTGACCGGAACATCAGCAGTAAGTAAATACCCTAAACTGCACAACCCGACTCTGTCTTTAATTACCATCTATGCTGCACCACCACAACCCCCATCCTCTGCACCTGACTCCCTGAGGCTATACCCCACCCGTTGGGGGTTATACTATCAAAAGCTGCACCAACACCATCAGCCTCAGCGGACCCTGCTGCAGCGGCGGCCGTAGTGACCGCAATACAACGGGTGGCGTAGTCGACATAAAGAACTTTATAACATCTGTAGGACTGCCACATACTCTGAGCTTGACACCCTGGGCACGGACCGGGTCACAGCCACTCGGAGACTACAACCCCCATCTGATCCGGCTCCGGGTATTCCCCTAAAGAATATGGCCCAGGGGGCGCGTCAACTTTGGCGTAGTCGGCAGGATCACGTGCCCGCAACACCCGGGTACTGCGTGCCTGAAGAAAAGAACAAGTGTACCTCAAAAAGAAGTCTCCCGCCGGTTCCGGAGGGTCCCCGCCATCGGACTCCATCACAGATCGATTCCCACCGGTTGTCCACCATTAACAGCTTTTTCCCGCCATCTGCAGAGTTTCCCGCCACTGGGAGACGATTCCCGCCATTTCCGAAGATTTCCCGCCTTGGAAGAGCGGACGCCATTATGGGCGTGCCAGAGGGTGGCAAGAGGCCACCTCCCATCGTGGGCCAGGACCGAAAATGGCGCCAAAAGTGGAAACCGCCCCCACCAACAGAGACTGTGATGCTAGAGGTGTCTGTCAGCGTGAAAGAACTGCCCCTGGAGCTGACAATCACCAAGTGGCCCCGGGACCGCCCTCGAAGTGGAAGGACTGAGAAGAAGAGAGCAAAGATGGGTGTCGCCTGGAGCAGTCTGGAGAGAGCGCACCCGGAGACAAGAAGCCTAGAGCTGAGTCCAGAAGAATCTTACCCGGAGATGGGAGAAGAGCAGAGCAGCACCGGCCCGCTGGCCAGGAGCCTGCTGGAAACAGCAGAAGGAGAGCAGGGCAGCACCGACCCGTTGGTCAGGAGCCTGCTAGAAGCAACGACCCCACTAGGCCTAATGGAGGTCCTAGCACAGCTCCCCCGAGACCGGGAGTGTGCGCAGACCGCTCTGGAGGGCCTCGCACGGAGGATGGCCCGGGTGCAACGAGAGACGTTGGCGGAGTGGAGCCGAGAGATGGCCCAGCGGACCGAGACTCGTCAGCGGAGCATGCCACCCGAGACGAGGAGACAGACCGCCTCTGAGGATGGCGCAGGAGGACTGAAGGCCGGAGACGGCGCCGAGAAGGGAGCCGAACGAAAGGAGGCAGGTAAAGGGGACGTCTCTACCCCAAGCCGGGAAACCGCGTGCCTGCCCCAGCTCCCCGTCGCAGAGCCCGAAGTACCCCCTGCCGTGCCCGTAACCGCAACGTCACCGCCACAGACTAGGCCTCAGCCGGAAGCCGCAGCCGCGACCCCTGTGACGTCACACGCCTCGACCCCGAGCGTGACCAAGCAGGAAGTACCACCAGCCTGGTCGCAAGGCCTAGTACCCCCGGGCGCCGCAATACCAACAGCGCCCCCTACCTCCGCGGAGCCACCGGCCTGGTCGCAGGGCCAAGTAGCCCAGGGCGCCGCCGTCCTTACGGTGCCCTTCACTTTCCAGGTGCCCCAGGCCTGGCCGCAAGGCCTGGGCAACCCGGGCGCCACCACCACCGCGCCCATAAAACCAAGAGTGCCGCATCTGGGAGAAGATCTGTTCGCCCAACATACGTGCCCGGATGGGCAGCCCTTCATATGGCCACCGGAGTTTCACCATCCCCGACTCCGGAAAGAGAGACCCCTAGATGAACCCCTGATCCCGGCTCCAAAGCCCGTCAAGAGGATCTCGCCCCCGCTAGCAGAAGCGCAGTTTGAGTGGGACCCCACCGGAGAAGATCTCATGGGGTTCACTCAAGAGACTCGGGCAGCCGCAGCGGAGCGTGCAGAGTGCTGCCGCCAGCAGCTCGAGGTCTTCGAGAGGGAGCGGAGAGAGAGGCGGGTCCGGGAACAACAAGCCCAGATAAGGAGCGCGGAGCAAAAGAGCCGGGCCAGGAGGAGTCCCCGTGCAGCCCATGGTCCCCCTTCCACCGGGACTGTGATCAAGTTCAACATGCAGCACGGGTGGGGCTTCATCCGAGATCACCGCACCCCAGGCGACGTCTTCGTGACCAGGAGAGACGTTGAGTCCCACCTACCGGAGGGACACAGAGGTCGTGACCTTTACATCGGGGACGAGGTCACCTTTACCCGGCACAAGTGTGCCAAAGGACCCTACGCCCTCCATGTGCATCGCCTGACGGAGGAAGAGCTGCGGTGTGAGGAGGAAGAGCAAGAGGACCCGGACGGGTCTGAAGCTAAAGGTAACCACAAAGAAAGAGCAGGAGGACGCCGTCGTTAAGTACAGCAGAGTACAAGCTGTATATAGTTGCCCGTCGGGGCACAGTGAACCGTAGCTGCTAATATAGTCCCCGTTGGGACCAGAGAACTGAACTGTTAACCCGTGTGTCCCTATTCCCACTGACCGAGGACTGAGAACGGTCAATCCTCCCTAATACCTGGCCGAGGACTGAGAGCGGCCATATCCCCTTGTATATAGTTGCGCTTCCTAAAGCGCCCCCTATTGGTTTTATAGGAAGACCATTTTTCTAGAAAGACTGTCGCACTTTACCCGGTCACACGTTGCACAGTGACCGGAGGAGGAGCCAGAGGCGACGAGAATGTTCTGATATATATATGATATTTTATATGTTTTTATTATGTTGTTTATATGAAAAAAAAAAAAAAAAAAAATGTATGTTTGTGGATGTTTATATCTTACAGCCCGAGGACGTGCTGTGGTTTACCAGGGGGGAATGTAGCACCCTGAGGATTCGGCTGCTACAGGGGTATTGCACCTCAACCCAGAGGTGTGATATTCCACTCCCGGGTAAGGATGGAGTGTGAAACTGAGCCCAGAGAGCTGCATGCACTACACACATCCCATTTCCGAGGAACAGACCAACGGTACTCCCACTTAGAAATGTGCAGGTACGACCGAGTCTGTTCCTGGCTGGAGTGGGAGGGGGGTGGTACATCCCAAGTAGTGTAGGGGCAGATAGGGGGAGCAGTCTGGGTAGTGATAGGAGCTCATTGGGTGCTGGTCACCTGAGCTCACACATAGAGGGAGTATTTAAGGTGGGCACCATCTAAGATCAGGGTCAGTCAGCCACAGTCAGTCTGTGAGAGGTCAGTCTGAGAGAAGTCAGCCTTTGCAGAGAAGCCAGAGGAGAGGAAGAGAAAGCAGAGGAGCAGAGCAGCCCAAGCCCAAGAGTGAGAGAGGAGAAAGAGAGACCCAGGGGGGGAAACAAAAAGGACTCTGAGAACCCACATACAAACATAGGGTGAAGAGTTGGCAAAAGGGTACCGGATCCCAAACTGGTGGGGGCTAAAGCACACCCTAGCCAGAGACCGGAGGCCGTGGGCAGGATCTGCCACGGCCACCCACCACATCCACCCCGAAGGCAAACCACGTGTAGGGTCAGGGAACCCAAGGCCAAGGGTCTCCCAACAGAAGGCCCGAGGGAGCTGGACCTAGGTGGATCCCTGGTGGGGACGGCCAGAAGACAGGACAGGAAGGAGGGCTCAGGGTCACGCTCCGGACTTGCTTGGGGGTTGGCTGAATCCAGGACCTGGTGGACGCAGCACGGCTCGGGTGGTCACTTGAAGCTGGAGTGACCGGAACATCAGCAGTAAGTAAATACCCTAAACTGCACAACCCGACTCTGTCTTTAATTACCATCTATGCTGCACCACCACAACCCCCATCCTCTGCACCTGACCCCCTGAGGCTATACCCCACCCGTTGGGGGTTATACTATCAAAAGCTGCACCAACACCATCAGCCTCAGCGGACCCTGCTGCAGCGGCGGCCGTAGTGACCGCAATACAACGGGTGGCGTAGTCGACATAAAGAACTTTATAACATCTGTAGGACTGCCACATACTCTGAGCTTGACACCCTGGGCACGGACCGGGTCACAGCCACTCGGAGACTACAACCCCCATCTGATCCGGCTCCGGGTATTCCCCTAAAGAATATGGCCCAGGGGGCGCGTCATATAGGCTGTGTGTGTGATAGAGGGGTACATAGGCATGCAGTCAGTGTGATAGAGAGGGACATGTGGTTACAAGCTGTATGTGAGTGATAGAGGAGTATACTGGATGAAGGCTGGGTGTGTATGTGTGTGTGCGATAGAGGAGTATATTGGGTGCAGGTAATGTATGTAATAGAGGGGTACATGGAAGGTATAGGTATAGTTCCAGAGGAAGTGGTAGATGGTAATTGTGGAGCTGAAGTTACAGGGGACTTTTATTGAAGAGTAGTGGAGTAGTGATGTTCGGTATACAAAGTGTGGGACAATGTGATGGCACATTATGTGGGACAGTGTGCCGTAGTAGGGACAGTGTAAGTGTACAGAATGGGGAGCAATATACAGAGTGATGGATAGTGTGAGGGCACAGTACGGAGAGGGCATTGAAGAGATCACCGGGTTTGGCTGACATTAGATTAATGTATATGGGGGGCTTAACTACTATCTAAAGGGTATATGGACACTTTTAGTCAGATTAACTAGTATAGGGTGTGAACATTTAAACAGCCAAGGGCAGCATGAATGTCAAATACGGCCATGGTTATAAGTGCGCCTGTAGTTATTAGGTTTGCACAGCTCTAGTTAGACGACCATGAACTACCGATGTGTCCTCTTCACCAGGATCCTGTGAATTTTTTTGCTCATCTTTGTGATTAGATATTGTTGAGTTGTTAAATTGCTTTATGTATGAAGTTGTTATTTGGTCACTGTATGTTTCTTATTATTTGAGAACTCCATGGAGGTATTTACTTATATATTATTTGCCAGCATTTTAAACAGACAATATTTTTCTTTTAGGCATCATCCTGTATGGCGCTGATTATCTACCACTGAACCGTATAAAATCATTACCTTGTAAGACAACACAAAAAATAAGAGGGGGAAAGCATGGGGGTATGAGGAGGAGTCAAAGGAAGATATTGTCCATCTTAAAGGGTAACTGTCATTAAGGCCTTATTCAGACGTCAGTGTTTTTTTATGTATGTAAAAAATGGTACAATTGTCTTCACCAGTTTGAATCGGAGTTTCAGCAGTGTTTGGTCAGTGTGTCAGTTTTTACCAGCTGTATTTCAGCAGTGATTATCTCATGTGGAAAGATAAATAAATCATTTGCAAAGCATTTCTTATCCATTGTAATATTTAACCAGATAGACTGCACACAGATGTCATCTGTGTGCTGACCATGATTTTCATGGACCCAAAGACTTGTATGGTTGATTTTTATCCATTAAATCGATAAAAAATGGACATGACTCCATGATTTTTTTTCAGACACACAGAAAATCTGCAGAAAATCATGGATGTGTATAGAATATAATGGGTACATGTTCTATATGTGAAAATCACTGCTATAATGTACACATAAAAAGCAGACGTGTGAACGTGGTCTTGTTTTAATTGTTTATATGTGAAGGGGCCGCTATGTGCTGCTGATCACTGTGGGGTACAGGTCCTGAGACACCCACCAATCGGTCTGAAGTGTGCAGTCCTTGCATGGGTCTTGTGCGGAGTGTGGTATACGGGCTCATTAGTAAGCCATCGTGTCCTTTATATCTCTCTTACCAGTGTGGTCTCTGTGACCTCACCAATTAACAGCACACAGCAGCCCCTATAACATAAGAAATTGTAAGTACCTATTAGGGGGCAGACAGGCATCTGTATTTCATTGCAATACTTGGACTGACCATCAGCTCTCCTGACCAGAGCATCACAGCTGTATAGAAATACATCATGCTATCACGCTCAGATCAGGAGAGGTGCCGGCCAGTCCATGCACTGCAAAGCGATCCTCGAGCGAGAATTACGGCCACCTGTCTGTGCCCTTAAAGTGGACCTTGACTATGGCAAATTCAAATATAGCAGAAACTTGTTCTAATAAAAATCTTTCTCATATATCTGAAATAGATTGCTTCTAAAGCATATCTATGAATGACTGTAGAGTTTTTTTCATCACTTTTTTTGTGCAAACCACTGAAAATGCACTTGATATCATAAACCTCTTGCTATTTTTGTGGTTAATTCATGTTATGATTGCTTCGCGTATCTCAAGGAGTAGCAGGTCTGCTAAAGCTATGTTTGTACTATGACAGCCATAAAGCCATTGCATCCTTATGAGTATGTTCCTATGTCTGACACATTTCCCTTTTGCTTACTTCCTTGTCTTCTGTAAGATTTCGGTTTGAATTGCACAAGCTTTTGTTAAGGAACAAGTGATTTGTGTGCAATCGTTATTAGTAGCTTAAAGGCTCCATGGCTTCGTATAGTCCAAATGCATAAAGTCAGTCAATCCCATCGTGATATAAGGGTAGAAATAACTGAACATGTCTGAAGTCCAGGAATGCCTCTTGGATTGATTTCACAGTTTAAACATGGAATGACATGAATACTCTATATGAAGCAAAAAGGTGAGTAATAGATACGATGTCTGATATGTACAAGTAATATTCTACTGTGAATACTTAGTAAGTTATCAGTATTACACAATGCTTTATAAATAATTCAGAAAGACGTATTAATTTAACAAACATATTATTAACTTATACATATTACGTAATGATTAGATTTGAACAACTGAATAAGATTTGAAAAACTGAATGTTTCAAGTATTTGGTGGATTACAAAAGGTGACAATAAATAATAAAATTGACCTGTGCTATAAATATAGACGGTGGTTCTGGTTTATGCCTCATAAAGGGAGAGTGAGAATTTGGGAACCCCCTCCTCTGACTAAGGCCTCATTCAGATGTCCATGTTTAAAAACGTACTTGAAAAAATGGCATCGGTGTCATCAGTGTTCTGTATCACTGTGTCATCAGTGTGTCCGTTTTTACCATCAGTGTGTAATGAGTATGTCCGTTTTTACCATCAGTGTGTCTATTTTTATCATCAGTGTGTCAAGAGTGTGTGTGCGTTTTTACCATCAGTGTGTCATCTGTTTGTGTCCCTTTTTACCATCAGTGTGTCATCAGTGTGTCCGTTTTTACCATCAGAGTATCCATTTTTACCATCAGCATGTCATCAGTGTTGTCTGTTTTTACAATCAATGTGTCCGTTTTTACCATCAGTGTGTCATCCGTGTGTCCATTTTTACCATCAGTGTGTCATCAGTGTGTCCGTTTTTACCATCAGTGTGTCTATTTTTATCATCAGTGTGTCAAGAGTGTGTGTGCGTTTTTACCATCAGTGTGTCATCTGTTTGTGTCCCTTTTTACCATCAGTGTGTCATCAGTGTGTCCGTTTTTACCATCAGAGTATCCATTTTTACCATCAGCATGTCATCAGTGTTGTCTGTTTTTACAATCAATGTGTCCGTTTTTACCATCAGTGTGTCATCAGTGTGTCCGTTTTTACCATCAGTGTGTCCGTTTTTACCATCAGTGTGTCAAGAGTGTGTTTGTTTTTACCATCAGTGTGTCAAGAGTGTGTGCATTTTTACCATCAGCGTGTCATCAGTGTTGTCTGTTTTTACAATCAATGTGTCCGTTTTTACCATCAGTGTGTCATCTGTGTGTCTGTTTTTACCATCAGTGTATCATCAGAGTGTCCGTTTTTACCATCAACGTGTCATCGGTGTTGTCTGTTTTTACCATCAGTGTGTCCGATTTTATCAGTGTGTCATCAGTGTTGTCCGTTTTTACCATCAGTGTGTCATCAGAGTGTCTGTTTTTACCATCAGCCTGTCATCAGTGTTGTCCGTTTTTACAATCAGTGTGTCCATTTTTACCATCAGGGTGTCCGTTTTTACCATCAGCGTGTCATCAGTGTTGTCCGTTTTTACAATCAGTGTGTCCATTTTTACCATCAGTGTGTCCATTTTTACCATCAGTGTGTCATCAGTCTTGTCCGTTTTTACCATCAGTGTGTCATCTGTGTGTCTGTTTTTACCATCAGTGTGGCATCACAGTGTCCGTTTTTACCATCAGCATGTCATCAGTGTTGTCCGTTTTTACAATCAGTGTGTCCATTTTTACCATCAGGGTGTCCGTTTTTACCATCAGCGTGTCATCAGTGTTGTCCGTTTTTACAATCAGTGTGTCCATTTTTACCATCAGTGTGTCCGTTTTTACCATCAGTGTGTCATCAGTCTTGTCCGTTTTTACCATCAGTGTGTCATCTGTGTGTCTGTTTTTACCATCAGTGTGGCATCACAGTGTCCGTTTTTACCATCAGCATGTCATCAGTGTTGTCCGTTTTTACCATCAGTGTGTCATCTGTGTGTCTGTTTTTACCATCAGTGTGTCATCAGAGTGTCCGTTTTTAAAATCAGCGTGTCATCATTGTTGTCCGTTTTTACAATCAATGTGTCCGTTTTTACATTCAGTATGTCATCAGTGTGTCCGTTTTTACCATCAGAGTATCCGTTTTTACCATCAGCATGTCATTAGTGTTGTCTGTTTTTACAATCAATGTGTCCGTTTTTACCATCAGTGTGTCATCCGTGTGTCCATTTTTACCATCAGTGTATCATCAGAGTGTCCGTTTTTACAATCAGCGTGTCATCAGTGTTGTCCAATTTTACTATCAGTGTTGTCTGTTTTTGCCATCAGCGTTGTCCGTTTTTACCATCAGTGTTTCATCAGAGTGTCCGTTTTTACCATCAGCGTGTCATCAGTGTTGTCCTTTTTTACAATCAGTGTGTCCGTTTTTACTACCAGTATGTCATCAGTGTGTCCGTTTTTACCATCAGTGTGTCATCTGTGTGTCTGTTTTTACCATCAGTGTGTCATCCGTGTGTCCGTTTTTACCATCAGCGTGTCATCAGTGTTGTCCGTTTTTACCATCAGTGTGTCATCTGTGTGTCTGATTTTACCATCAGCGTGTCATCAATGTGTCCGTTTTTACCATCAGTGTTGTCTGTTTTCACCATCAGTGTGTCCGTTTTTATCATCAGTGTGTCATCAGAGTGTCCGTTTTTACCATCAGCGTGTCATCAGTGTTGTCATTTTTTACAATCAGTGTGTCCGTTTTTACTACCAGTATGTCATCAGTGTGTCCGTTTTTACCATCAGTGTGTCATCTGTGTGTCCTTCTTTACCATCAGCGTGTCATCAGTGTTGTCCGTTTTTACAATCAGTGTGTCCGTTTTTACCATCAGTATGTCATAAGTGTGTCTGTTTTTACCTTCAGTGTGTCATCAGTGTGTCCGTTTTTACCTTCAGTGTGTCATCAGTGTGTCCGTTTTTACCATCAGTGTGTCATCAGTGTTTTGCAGGGAAGTGTAAATAAATAAATAAATAAATTACAAAACTTCTCTTATTCTTTGCAATGCTAAACATGGACAACACACGTATGACGCATTGATGTTTTTCACAGACCCATAGCCTTGTATTGGCCCTTTTTATCTGTGTTGCCAGGAAAAACAGACATGTCTCTGTGTGTTTTGCACAAACATATGGTCCGTCATAAACATGTGACCAGCAGCAAAAATTATAAAATACACGGCTGTATCCATAAAAAAAATGGATGCAACATGTACGCGCAACATTGACGTTTGAATGAGGTCTAAGACAAACATATGTCCTAAGAGCTCATATGTAAATGAGATGCCTAAATGGATTAACAACATTAAATTATGAATTAGACCTGCAAGAATATTAAATATTTAAAAAAAAAAAAAAAAAGCTTCTGCAGTTTAATATTTAGGAATACAGGATATTTTTATAGTTGTGGTATACGCAATGGAATACAAGATACAGTATCCATAATTTTAATAATTATTAAAATGAGTTATAATTGGGATTTACATAAAAATTAATGGCAGTTTTTTAATCCTATTTTTATGTTTCGTTTTTCTAAAATCAATGTGTTATCGGTGATGCTCTGGTATGCTCTGATATGCTCTGGTATGCAAAAATAAATGAATTGGGAAAACTTCACCTACCCATTGCAATGTCAAAATCACAGATGGCAATGTTTGCGGTCAGTGACTTTTGATGGATTCATAGACTTGCATTGGCAAGTTTGATATGTGACTTAGATCAAAAACGGACGTCTCATTTTTTTTTGCAGATCATTGACTCATGAGAACATATTCTATCCATGAAAAACATGGATAGAATGTGTATGTGAAAGCTGACATCTGAATGAAGTCTTAAAGTGGTTAGCTAATGTAAAGATTGAAAAGTAGTTACTTAAAGCACCACTCCACTTTTTTTTTTATTGCAGTGCTGGAGTGGTGCTTCTAATCTAAGTTCCCTGCCCCTAGTATTATACTTACCAGTGACTGTCTTCACCTTCTGTCAGTGCTACTCCAGTTGGTCTCCAGAAGTTTGTAACCTGCCGGGAATCGCTCCAGTGTTTGCTGGAAAGAGCCAGAGGTCACTTTTCAGTGCAAGTCTTTGAGAGTGCCGTTCTGCCCTCATTCTGGCTTTCATAGACTTTCAATGAGCGCTTGTGATCGTTACCTCTGACTTCTGACCAGTCAGAAGTTGCTGTCACAAGATACCACTGCGCGACCAAAGTGGCGCCGATAAAACATGAAGACGGCGGCGGGAAGGTACAAGCAGGCGATCAGGGACCTTAGATTAGATACACCACTCCAGGGCTGTAATAAAAAAACCCTGCTGGAGTGGTGCTTTAAAGAATCAGCTTAATTTATCTGCAGTGCCACAGCAGGGAACATGAAGCATTACTCAGTTTATATTCAAATTAACAAGCTAACTTTGTAATACGTGAATGTGTCAAGTTCTCCAATCACATATATACGATTGTTACACGATACCATTGCATGTCAAAATCTAAAAATGTAAAAAAAAAGTATGAACAATGTTGCAGCCATTACTATTGAAGTTGCTGCACTGCATTACCCAGGCCCTGCTCACAGACTTGCATGTTAGTTGCTCTAAGTTTGGAATGTGATTATTTTTTTTTCAAAATGTGCATGAAAGTCACATAGGATTGTTAATACAAAAATCCGGGTGCAGTGCCTAGAAATCCTAGTCTCTTTATTTGACTGCTTGAAACCTTCTTTTTCAAATAATTTTTTTTATAAGTTAGGTAAAAAAAATAGTAATTGAAACAGCCTTAGTATTCAATGTTTTACCCCACTCGCATAGTCATACAGACAATATATTCTTTAGGATTTTCCTACATTTATTGTATAATGTTCAGTATTAACGTGCCAATCATGGACTATAGTATTAATGGCCGAATCTTGAGATTGGACATTGATATTAGATTAGCTGATTAGTGGAACAACTAAGTGGCAAATTTCAAACCGCCATCCCTGATTTTGATGACCTATGCTAAGGATAGGCTATAAGTATTATAGTCCTGGATAAACTCTTTAGATGACGTTTAAAACATTTTGTCAACAATAAAAGAAATCCTGTATAATGAAATCAATATACAATGCTCAGATTAAATAGATATTAAAGGTTTGCTAAATTCTAATAACAACAATAATAGAAAACAGGGGTAGAGGGGCAGATTTAGCCCCCTTAGCAGTTCCCTAATAGCTGTCTAGGGATGCCCGACTGCCAGGTACTTTAGAGCAATGTACCTTTAAATCACTTGTGGTTACATCACAAGGTGTAACAGGTGCGACGCATCTAACAAATTTTGATGCATCCACAGATGATTTAAATCACGGTACAGAGCCACTAAAGCACTTGGCAGCTGGGAGGCACTAAACAGTTATTAGGCTAGAAATTGTTTCAGAGACACCTGGCCGGCTGGTGCTTTAAATTTGAGACCATAGTACATGCCCCCACAACAGCATGATGTGCACATCTGAATATATGCCTTCTGATGCCCACCAGAGAGGAGAGCGGAACAGGGATGATGGAGTTGGCTACAGGATGGTGCTGTATCTGCAAGGGCTGAGGGTAGTGATGAGCGAGTATGTTCAGTTAACCCTTTCGGCGAGTATGCTCTGGCAAGTACCGAGTATCTTCAGCGTGCTCGGTGATGTGTTTGAATCGCTACCGTGTGCATGATTTGCGACTGTTTGACAGCTTTAATACATGTGAGGAATGCTTAAGAAACAAGCATTCCTCACATGTATTAAAGCTACCAAACAGTTGCAAATCATCCACACGGGAGTGATTCAAACATATCACCGAGTACGCTGAAGATACTCGGTACTCACACGAGCATACTCGCCTAAAGAGTTAACCGAACATACTCGCTCATCACTAGCTGAGGGGTGATGTACTGTATGATAAGGCTGGGAGGCTACATACTGCAGGATGGGCTGGGAAACAATGTTCTGTAAAGGGGGGGGGGGCTGGAAGCAATGTAATACAGAATGAGGGGGCAGACAGAAGGACGTATTTTTCGTGAGTGAATCATATTGGAATCATCGGACTGACAGTCGGCTCTCCTGACCTGAGCATGACAGCTGCATAGAAATATATCACGCTGTCACGCTCAGGTCAGGAGAGGTGCCGGGCCAGTCCGTGCACTGTGACGCGCTCCTCGCATGAGAAATATGGCCATCTGTATGCCCCCTTGAAATTGGAAAGCCTTATACTGTATGATGGGCTGAAGAGCAATATACTTCAGGAGGGAGCTGTATAATGGGGCTGAGTGTAGAGATATAGCGGAGGACAAGTCTATATAGATGGGGTGATGAGGAGTGATGTTCTGCAGGTTGGGACTGCGTAAGAAATGGCTGTATATTGAGGTGCTCAGAGAAGAGATATACTGTAGGTGGAGTCTGTATATAAAGAGGACTGAGAGGAGAGATATACTTCAGGAGGTGGCTCTCTATAGGGGGGTTAATGAGGAGTAATGTTCTTCAGGATGAAGCTGTGTATACAGGTTGTGAGAGGAGTGATGTTCTACAGGATGGGGCTGTATATAGTAAGGGATGAGAGGAGTGATGCTCTGCAGGATGATGCTGTATTTACATTGGCTAAGAGGAAAGATATATTGAGGATGGGCTGTATATAAAGAAGCTGGGAGGAGTGATGCACTGCAGGTTAAAAGTATATAGAGGGGCTAAGAGGTGATGAACTACAGGTTGGGGCTGTATATACTGGTGATGATAGGAGCAATGTACTGTAAGATGGTGCTGTATATAGAGTGACTGACAGGTGGTGTTAGTAGCATGTGTACTGCAGAATGGGGATTTTTATAACGAGGCTGAGAGGAGTGATGTACTGCATGATGGCACTGTATAAAGAGGAGCTGAGAGGAGTGATTTTTTTTCTGAATGGGGCTATATATTGTGAGGCGGGGTAGAGGGCTGAGGAGTGATGTACTGGAGGGTGGGATTGGCTGAGAGGAATAAAGCATCTGCAACTGCATCACAATTTGTAAAATGTGCCCACTCAGCAGCTTTCCTTTTCATGCTACTCACCGGAGAGAAACCCTTGTGGACCAGGAGATGCCATGTCCACTAGGGGTGATCACTGCAAAGAGATGAGATATCAATCAGGTGGTGTGATTTATTATAATGCTATGGGGGGAGATGAGTGCAAGGAAATTATTGACTGGGATCAGGCAGGTGTGGAGAGGAATTAAATTGTCGCGCCTTTCCACTGTATAATTAGAACTTAAAGGGGTTGTCTAGGTTTGGCATGAAAGTTTGCAAGTCACTCTATATGACTGCAGACTCATGAATCCTCACAGCGAGCACAGCATATGCTTTTAGAATTCTCTGGTGTTAGTGTGGCGCCCCTGCTGCGCATGAGTGCCACAGATCCTAGAGGGGTGCATGAATGGATTCCTCCACAAGAGGCCCTCACAGCATACACACACCTCCACCTTCCACCTCAGACCAACAGAGGGAGCCCGTTAGGGATATAAATAGGGAAGGTGGAGCTAGGCAGTCAGTTCCTGCAGTAGAGAAGCCTGAGAGAGGTCAGCCTGCAGTGGAGCTCAGTTCAGAGAGAGCTCAGGTTAGTGAGCCCAAGGCGTGCCGACGCCATAAGAGCGGTGATGCGCGGCAAGCTGCCGCTAGTGTGTATTGCCTAGTGAGGGCCCCGAGCGAGGCCGAAGGCTAGAGGAGTGAGTACCTTTGGGGGCAGAGGAGCTGTACAAGCTCACCCCAGAAAACATATACCGGACACCAGGTCCGCGTCTACAGGACTGTATATTCCCCTGTAGAGACAACAGGAGACCCCTGGAAGACTTCAGGTCCCAGGATCACCCAAGAGCTGATACGTACCAGAGCCAGGAGTCACGGAGGCCCCGCAAGCTGGGAGCGTACTCCAAGAGAAGGCCCTACCACAAAGTCAGCCGGTGCAGGACAGAGACAAAGTTAGGCCTAGCTCCAGGCAGGTCAGAAACTTACTACACAAAGGCAAGAAACAGGAGGCCCTATATCCGCTCACTGGGGAGAATCCCGATAAGCACCCTTCACCCTACAGTGCTCCAGAATGTGCCTGAACTTCAATCAGTAAAAGGCACTGAAGTGACTATCGTGTCTGTCCCTGTTCTTACTCTGACCCGGCTGGGTCCCATCTATACCACCCAAGCTGCCTTAACACTGGCCTCAGTGGGCTGCCGCAGCGATGACACCATCACCAGACACCACAGGTGGCGTCACGAACTTTCATATAATTATCCACCCTTTTAAAGAGAGGCCCAGGGTACGGGCCTGGGAGCCGACTACCGCGACATCCCCAAGGCCAGGCAACAAGGCCTGGGCGCCGAGTCATCCCCATCCCCTGGGCGCGACATTAGCAGCGATATGCATACACCCGGCCAAATTCTGACTAGATGTGTGCGACCTCACTCAATTCACTTGCAGTGCATATCTGGTTGGAATGTGTCCGGGAGTATGGCATATATAGACAGAATGCTTAAACTCCTTTTTGACTGAACCAACTTTGGCCTTATGTGGTAATAACTCTGGAATGTTTCTCTATATCCTGGGGATTCTTTAAGTCAATATGTTTTGCATTTATTTATGAAAATATCTGAACTTTGCTAAAAATTTTGAAAAATCAGTCATTTCTAAACTTAGATTTTTACAACTTTAAACCAGATATTCAGATCACACAAAATAGTTAATAACATTTACCACATGTCTACTTTACACAGGAATAATTTTTCAAACGTCCTTTTATTTTGCTAGAATGTTTAAAAATTTACCAGCAATTTTAAATTTTTACAATTAAATTTATCGATTTACATGAAATCTGTCTTTTTTTAGGGACTTATTTACATTTGAAGCAACTTTGAGGGGCTTATATATTGGAAAAAAAAACAAAGTGCTAACATTTTAAAAACTGCACCCCTTGAACTATTCAAAACTTCTGTCAGCAAGTTTGTCAACCCTTCCGGTGTTTCATAGATCTTAACACAAAGTTGTACTGAATGGAATAGGAAAAAAAAATTTAAATCCACAAAAAGTTTGCTTTAGGCTATGTTCACATGGCGTTTTTACATACGTTCAGTGGCTCTGTACAGGCTTAAATACGAAGCCCTGTAAAACATGATTCAGCATATGTGCGGGCACCAAGGCGCAATCGACTTTGTCTTGGTACCAGTCTTAACTAGGTGTATAATAAAATAATGTTCCGACAGAACAAACTGTTACTCTATCTGCAACGATATAGTTAATGGCTCCATCAGCACATATACCCGAATCCCGTTTTGTGGGGCTTCGGATGTAAGCTCCAATGGAGCCACTGAACATAAGCTAAAACACTATGTGAATGCTACGTAGCCTTAACCATAATTTTTTTATTTTTCACAAGGGGTAATAGAAGAAAATGGACTTCAAAAATCATAACACACTTTCTCCTGAATGCAGTGATATACCTTTTAGTGGTCCGAAACAATTTTTTGGGCACACGGCAGGGACCAGAATAGAATGAGGGCTAATTTTTGGGGAGCGCAATTTTGGCTCAAATAGATTACAAACAATGTGGTATTTGGAAATTCTCTGCAATAACAGCAGACCTATCTCTACAAGGGACCACAATTTGGAAACTACATTTCTTAAGCGATACGTCTAAGAGTATTCTGAGCATTTTTTATCTAAAGATGATTCACAGATATTTAAAGGATTGTAATGTGAAAATTAAAGAAATTAATTCCAATAAAATATCATTTTTACTGAGGGGCAGTGAAAATGTCGAAATGAATGGAAAAAGTGCTGAATGGAAGTAGAACAGCATGGGGAAGACCCCTGGAAGCATCTCTGAATACCAGATCGCTGCTGAGAACAATGGTGTCACACTGTTACTCCACTTTAAGAACTGACAATAAAACATTCAAAATTGACGAGAAATTGGAGTTTACAGGAAAAAAAATGTTAAAAAACATTCTTTCCTGTATAATGACTTGTATATAAGGCAAAATTTTAAAACGTATTTTAAAAATAATAATACTTTAAGTAAACCAAAATTTAAATATTTATTAAAACATTGGAAATTTCAGTGTAATTTAAGAAGGAAGCAAGAAATCAGAAAAATGTGATGGAAGAGGGACTTAGATACACCCTGTATTAGAGATAAAGGAGGGCCTCATACACATTCTGTTCAAATTGTCATGTAATGGTACTCCTAGATAGAGATGAGTGAACCTTTCAAGGTTCGGGTCATTTCAGCCCGGCGAACTTCCTGATGTTTGCCAAACAATTTGTCAAACAGTTCGTCAAACATATCCAAATCCCATTGGATTCAATGGGAGGCAAAACCAAACTCATTCACAACACCTTCAAAAGCTACCAAAACAGCTCAAATTAGGGACAGACACTAGGAAAAGTGGCATCAATTGACTCACAGTACAAATAGTATAATTATTATTATTATTTATTATTATATTGCCATGTATTCCATGGTGCTTTACATGTGAAAAGGCTTATACATAGCAAACAACAAGTACAATAATCTTGAAAGCCACTGACTACTACAAGAGGAGAGAGGTGCCTGCCTGCGAGGGCTCACAAACAATCTACAAGGAAAGGGGTTAGGATAAAGTAGGTGAGGGTAGAGCTGTTTGTGCAGTGGTATGGTGGAGCGAGGGTTACTGCAGGTTGTACGCTTGCCAGAAAAGGTAAGTCTTCAGGTTCCTTTTGAAGGATTCCACAGTAGGCGAGAGTCTGATATAGTGGCGGAGAGTGTTCCAGAGTAGGGGGAATGCACGGGACAAATCCTATATGTGATTGTGGGAAGAGGAGATAAGAGGGAGGTAGAGAATGAGATCTTGTGAGGATCGGAGGATGCATGCAGGTAAGTACTGGGAGACTAGGTCACAGAGGTATGGAGGAGAGCGGTTTTGGATGGCTTTGTATGCCAAAGTTAGGGTTTTGAACTGGAGTCTCTGCTGGGCTATGGGTAGCCAGTGCAGGGATTGACAGAGGAGAGAGGCTGGGGATTTGAAGGATGACAGGTGGATTAGTTGGCCAGCATAGTTTAGGATAGTTTGGAGAGATGCAAGAGTGTTAGAAGGGAGGCCACAGAGCAGGAAGTTGCAGTAATTGTGGCAGGAGGTGATAAGGGCATGTACTAGTGTTTTTGCAGATTCATGTTATTTAATTGAATCCAGAAAAAAATTCAATGCTTTTTTTTTTTACACCGAAATGTACCATCAAGCACGTAATACTCTACGGATGAGCAATTGAATTCAGAAAAATTTTTCAACCATTTTTTTGAGTGTATATAAGACCAAAATGTACCACAAAGCATGTAATAATCTGAGTGAGTAATTTAATCCAATAAAAGTTTTCAAAGCTTTTTGGGAGTGTTACATAACACTGAAATGAACCACAAAGCACATAATACTCTCTGGATGACAATATAGTAAATTTTTTCACCCACGAAAAAAAGAATGTAGTCAACTGCCACAGCTATATATTTAAAAACAGACTGCTAAGCCCTAAGCCCTGCCTAGATACTGTATTCAGCCTCTCTCCCTGCTCCTGCAACTGTCTAAGTGAAATGCAGAATGTATCTGATAGAAACAGCTATTACAAGGACTGTGTAATGCACACACCCGGGCTGAGCGGCGTGTGCGTGTATATGTAGTGATTCAACTGGACCGTGCCGGAGAGTGAATGCCTGGAGGGGCGTAACTAAGTATTCACCCGATCCGACCAGGGTCGCACGACGGCATACGACGCCAGTGCACCAAGGAGGAACCGAGCAGAGGGACCAGGTGCTTCTCCAGGACTGACCCCGGACACGGCTGTTCACCCACACCGGGGAATACAGGAACAGACAGGTTAGCCTGGCACACAGACTGGTGGGTATAGGCAGGCACGACTGGTATGCAGGCAGGCGGGTATGCAGGCAGGGGGGTACAGGCAAGCACGGCTAGAGTGCAGACAGGGAGGCACTAGCAGGTTGGAACACAGGCGGGATAGGACCCAGTACACACTGGGACTCAGGAACAGAACCACAGATGTGGCGGACAAGCACAGCAGAGTGAGGCCGCCCAGAGTGGTGAGCGAGAGCAGGGCAAGACTAGACCGCCTAGAGCGGTGAGCGAGAGAAGAGCAGGACGAGGCCGCTTGGAGCGGTGAGCGAGAGAAGAGCAGGACGAGGCCGACTGGAGCGGTGAGCGAGAGTAGAGCAGGGTGAGGCTGCCTGAAGCGGTGAGCGAGAGTAGAGCAGGACGAGGCCGCCTGGAGCGGTGAGTGAGAGTAGAGCAGGACGAGGCCGCCTGGAGCAGTGAGCGAGAGTAGAGCAGGACAAGGCCACCTGGAGCAGTGAGCGAGAGTAGAGCAGGACGAGGCCGCCTGGAGCGGTGAGCAAGAGTAGAGCAGGACAAGGCTGCCTGGAGAGGTGAGCAAAAGTAGAGCAGAACGAGGCCGCCAGAGCAGCGAGCAAAGCGTCAGAGCAGAGCGAGACTGCCAGAGCAGCGAGCAAAGGGTCAGAGCAGAGCGAGACTGCCGGAGCAGCGAGCAAAGGGTCAGAGCAGAGCAAGACTGCCGGAGCAGCGAGCAAAGGGTCAGAGCAGAGCGAGACTGCCAGAGCAGCGAGCAAAGGGTCAGAGTAGAGCGAGACTGCCAGAGCAGCGAGCAAAGGGTCAGAGCAGAGCGAGAACCGCAGGAGCGGAGAGTGAGGCAGGGCAGAGGGGACAGGGCTCTGTTCACACGGAACAGACAGGAAGGGAAAGGCAGAACCAGATACCCACAGGGTACTTGCAGTGAAGTAGCGAGTGGACCACAAACTCACAAACGGAAGTACAGTGACAACGAACAGGAGTTAGGTACGAGTTCAGACTCTGCAGAAAAAGGAAAGGTACAGACATAGAGAAAAACAGGAAACAGGCTAGGAGAGCATTCAGACAAGAAAAGACACAGTAGCAAGATACAGGAGCGGGTCTAGGTATGCAGCCCCTAGAAGGCGGAAGGAACAGGCTAGGAGCATGTTCAGACAGGACAGACGAGATACAGGAGCGGGTCTAGGTATGCAGCCCCTAGAAGGCGGAAGGAACAGGCTAAGAGCGTGTTCAGACAGGACAGACAAGATACTGGAGCAGGTCTAGGTATGCGGCCCCTAGAAGGCGGAACGAACAGGCAAGGAGCGAGTTCAGACAGGCCTGGAAATACAACCTCCAGGAAAGGCAGGCAAGCAAACACCGAAAGGGACCTGGCACATTCAGAGTGAAAGAGCACACTGAATGAAACACAATGCTCAGGCCGGGTTTCCTGGGAGGAGCTGGGTTAAATACCAGGTGACAGACAGCAATAGGCTGAGGACGCACAAGGGGTGTGCCCGCAGCAGGTACAAGAAACAGGAAGTGATCGGGCGCCGCCCTTAAGCAGCAGAAACAGAGGCAAGCAAACAGCATGGAGGGAAGCCAGGCTAGCAGACTGGACGGGAGATCAAGTGCGCGCTCTTGCACAGTGGGAGATGGACCACTATGCAAGGACGCCGCCAGGTATGTTACAGATTGCTAGAATGATGGTTCAGCATCAGCACCAGTATCAACACTAGAGTACTCTGATTCATTAAACTGTGCACACACAGCCTTGGACAAACACTCTCTCCCTCCAATAAGAACTGTCCCTGAGATGTGCAATGGTGTGCCGAGCCTCCGGCGCCTGTACTTTTATACCTCTGATGATGTAATATGGTCAGCCAATCACAGTAATGCCACTACCAAGGTGGCTACGGCATCACAGTGACTGGCAGGCAATCCTTGCATTTTATTGGCTGTGTAACAGGCACCAAACGTACGGGTCGGGGATTTGAGTTTCAAGTTCGAGCACCGGCTAATGCTCGCCGAGTGCCGAGTACATCAGAGTGATTTGAGTGATTTCCAAGTGTCACCGAGCACGTTCGGTCATCCCAATTTATTATGCAATTTTTACTGAACGTGGAAATTCTTTAGTATGTATTTGGGATCTGCTGTTTGGGCTCATGACAAGGCTCGGAAGGAATGGATCGCTATTTAATATTTGTAGCGCAAATTTGGCTGGAGTACATTGCAGACACTGTGTCGCATTTTCAGAGCCCCTTCGATGCCAATAGATAAGAAATCTCTCACAAGAAATCACATTTTAATAAATGTACTCCTTTAGGAATCCATCTAGAGATGCAATGAGCATTTTGAACACACAGGTTCTTTACAGAATTTTATAAAATTACACTGTGAAAGCTAAAACTATTTTATCTGAAATGTTGTTTTAGCCCCAAAGGGTAATGGAATAAAATGGATCCAACAATACCTTATATGTCGGCAAAGATTAATGTTTAGGAACATGGAAGTGTTTTGAAGGGAAAGATTTGATTTTGATTTTTGGGGCGTAAATTTGGCTGGACAGATTGTGGACACCATGTGGCATTTGAACAGCCCCATAGGTGCAAAAACAGCAAAAAAACACAATTGACCATATTTTGAGAACTACAGTGTGTACGGAAAGTATTCAGACCCATTTAAATTTTACACTCTTTGTTTCATTGTAACCATTTGGTAAATTCTAAAAAGTTCATTATTTTCTCATTAAAGTACACTCTGCACCCCATCTTGACTGAAAAATAACAGAAATGTAGAAATTTTTGCAAATTTATTAAAAAAGAAAAACTGAAATATCACAAGGTCATAAGTATTCAGACCCTTTGCTCAGTATTGAGTAGAAACACCCTTTTGAGCTAGTATAGCCATGAGTATTCTTGGGAATGATGCAACAAGTTTTCACACCTGGATTTGGGGATCCTCTGCCATTTTTCCTTGCAGATACTCTCCAGTTCTGTCAGGTTGGATGCTGAACGTTGGTGGACAGCCATTTTCAGCTCTCTCCAGAGATGCTCAATTGGGTTTAGGTCAGGGCTCTGGCTGGACCTGTCAAGAATGGTCACAGAGTTGTTCTGAAGCCACTCCTTTGTTATTTTAGCTGTGTGCTTAGGGTCATTGTCTTGTTGGAAAGTGAACCTTCGGCCAAGTCTGAGGTCCAGAGCACTCTAGTAGAGGTTTTCATCCAGGATATCTCTATACTTGGCCACCTTAAATATGAGTGTCTGAGCAAAGGGTCTGAGTACTTATGACCATGTGATATTTCAGTTTTTCTTTTTTAATAAATTTGCAAAAATTTCTACATTTCTGTTTTTTTTTCAGTCAAGATGGGGTGCAGAGTTAAAAAAAATGAACTTTTTAGAATTTACAGTTATATGAAAAAGTTTGGGCACCCCTATTAATCTTAAGCTTAATGTTTTCTTAAAATTGGTGTTTTTGCAACAGCTATTTCAGTTTGATATATGTAATAACTGTTGGACACAGTAATGTTTCTGCCTTGAAATGAGGTTTATTGCACTAACAGAAAATGTGCAATCTGCATTCAAACAAAATTTGACAGGTGCATAAGTATGGGCACCTCACCAGAAAAGTGACATTAATATTTAGTAAATCCTCCTTTTGCAAAAATAACAGCCTCTATTTTTGACCATTCCTCTTTACAAAACAATTCCATTTCAGTTAAGTTTGATGGTCGCCGAGCATGGACAGCCCTCTTCAAATGATCCCACAGATGTTCAATGATAATAATCAGGTCTGGGGACTGGGATGGCCATTCCTGAACATTGTAATTGTTTCACGGCATGAATGCGTGAGTAGATTTGGAGCGCTGTTTTGGATCATTGTCTTGCTGAAAGATCCATCCCCTGCGTAACTTCAACTTTATCACTGATTCTTGAACATTATTGTCAAGAATCTGCTGATACTGAGTGGAATCCATGCGTCCCTCAACTGTAACAAGATTCCTGGTGCCGGCATTGGCCACACAGCCCCAAAGCATGATGGAACCTCCACCAAATTTTACTGTGGGTAGCAAGTGTTTTTCTTGGAATGCTGTGTTTTTTTGACGCCATGCATAACGCCTTTTTGTATGACCAAACAACTTAATCTTGGTTTCATCAGTCCACAGGACCTTCTTCCAAAAAGAAATTGGCTTCTCCAAATGTGCTTTTGCTTACCTCAGCCGACTCTGTTTGTGGCGTGCTTGCAGAAACGGCTTCTTTCGCATCACTCTCCCATACAGCTTCTCCTTGTGCAAAGTGTGTTGTATAGTTGACTGATGCACAGTGACACCATCTGCAGCAAGTTGATGCTGCAGCTCTCTGGAGGTGGTCTGAGGATTGTCCTTGACTGATCTCACCATTCTTCTTCTCTGCCTTTCTGATGTTTTTCTTGGCCTGCCACTTCTGGCCTTAACAAGAACTGTCCCTGTGTTCTTCCATTTCCTTACTATGTTCCTCACAGTGGAAACTGACAGGTTAAATCTCTGAGACAGCTTTTTGTATCCTTCCCCTGAACAACTATGTTGAATAATCTTTGTTTTCAGATCATTTGACAGTTGTTTTGAGGAGCCCATGATGCCACTCTTCAGAGGAGATTCAAACAGGAGAACAACTTGCAAGTGGCCACTTTAAGTAGCTTTTCTCATGATTGCATACACCTGGCTATGAAGTTCAAAGCTCAATGAGGTTACAAAACCAAAAAAAGTGCTTTAGTAAGTCAGTAAAAAGTAGGTAGGAGTATTTAAAACATGAAAATGATAAGGGTGCCCATACTTATGCACCTGTCAAATTTTATTTGAATGCAGATTGCACATTTTCTGTTAGTACAATAAACCTCATTTCAAGGCAGAAACATTACTGTGTCCAACAGTTATTACATATATCAAACTGAAATAGCTGTTGCAAAAACACCAATTTTAAAAAAACATTAAGCTTAAGATTAATAGGGGTGCCCAAACTTTTTCATATAACTGTACCAAATGGCCGCAATGAAACAAAGAGTGAAAAATTTAAAGGGGTCTGAATACTCTCTGTATCCACTGTACATCCCTAATAATATTCATCTAGAGATTTGGTGACAATTTTTCACTCACAGGTGCATCACAGAATATTATAACATTAGGATATGATTTGAATATTTAAAATTTGATTGCAAAGAAAACTGCTAGCCACTGTGTGCCTGAAGACTGTGGTTTTGGTGCTTTTTTTTCTCTTAAAGCTTCTATGTGCTTAAAGAAAAAGCTTAAAAAGATAAAAAAATGCATATAGCAAGCTGCAGTTAAGTTTTCAACTGCAGAATCAAAGCTTTTCTGTACTATAAAAACACACACAACTCTACAACATATGCACATATACAGACACAGCTCTGCTACATATGCACATATATAGACACAGTCACATATCTCTGCTACACACACACTACATGCATATAGGCACACATAGCTCTGCTACATGCACATTTACACACACACACTATACAAAACCACATCTTTCAGTTCCTGATCGAGACCTGAAAGGAGGCTGCACAAGCTGAGCAACTGAAGGAAGTTCCACCCAATTAACTCAAGGACCTTTTAGGTAATTTGATCAGTCATATGACCTGAAAGGTCCTTGAGTTAATCGCTGGAAAATCCTTCTGCTGCTCAGCTCGTGCAGCCTTCGTTAAGATCCTAGTGGCTTACTCACCTGCTTCGCACCAGTCACATAGATCAGTGTGTGGTAGGAGTAGAGATCAGTTCTCTCTGTGATCGGGAAGGATGCTGGGTCTGCATTCTCCATCACAGGAAGCTTCATCTGAACTATAATACACACACTTTTAAGCAAGAGTTTTTCTTATTAAAAAGTGTATCTTATAGTCTGAAAAATACGGTGGATGTGATTTCATGAAAACTGCAACCTACTCTGAGTCTAAAAATAAAAACAGCGCACAGAAAAGGACATGAATTCAAAAATATCACAGAAAAGAAGCAGGCCTTACAAACACCAGGTCAGATTACCAAAGCACAAGCAGAATGCAGCACACCCATTGATAAAGGCGGGGGCAGCACAAGTGCAAAATACTGATGCGACAGCCACCTCCTCCATGAATTGGCAGATATGTGACTGGCTGTGTAGTGTTACAATTGCACACAGATGGGGCTTGCATAGGACACCAGTCACACAAATAGGTGTGATGCACAGTGTCTGGCTTACAGCCTATTAATGACGCCCATAATTTTAAATCAAGCAGGCTGTCCAGAACTATATAATTGCACCCCACAGGACAGACGCCCAACCAACACTAAAGGGCCCACTCTGAGTCTAAAGACGCTGCTGAAATGTGTGGTTTGGTGCTTTTTTGCAATTTGAATGGAAAATAAACTGAAATGTTGTTGTGTTTTTTTCATTAAGTATGACCTTTCTGTTAAATATGACTTATTAATTTAGTTCTACTGGTTACTATGGATATGGTGATTAGAGGTGGATCTAGGTTTTCTGGCACACAGGGCAAGTATTCAATTTGGTGACCCCTACTATACACAGCTTGGTTACTTCTTACTTCAGCTTCTTGTTGCCAGAGTAGTCATCATGTATTCGCTCATATGTGATTTGCTCACTTTCAGTTGCGTAACGATTAGTTGTTTTTCATAATTCTCTAAATATTCAGTGAAAACTACAGTTCCTGCTTCACTGAAAGAAGCAAGAAGAGATTGTAGTTGGCATGTGACCATAAGTATGAAAATAACATGAGTGATCATTTGATGACCATTGGAACTGGCAAGCAGAGCCGAATCTTGACAGTGAGCATTTTACACATTGTTTTGGATTGGACATGCTACAGTGCTAAATTTTATAATTAAGTAAGTTGTCTAGGTTTTTTCATGAAAGTCTGTAGTCACTCTGTGTGACTGCAGACTTCTGAATCCCCACAGCTTAGTGAAATTTAAAAAAAATAACAAATAAAAAGCAGTACCCTCAAGTTTCTAACCTCTTAAATGTTGCTGTCGTGATTAAAAGGAGTACTTAATGGAAACCTGTCACTCAATTCATGCTACCCAAACCACAGGCAATTGTGACTCAGAGTCTAGCTGCATGATTCCATTGAGATATGTTTTTATCTGAAACGCTCCAGTTTAAACACTGTCTGCAAATTGAGATTCTGATTTGGCTTTTATCCTAAGTCATATTGCACGACTCGGTAAAGGGTTGATTGTGACTTGTGGGATTGCTGCTTCAAATAGGTGGCGCTATAGAGTTCAAGTCCTCTTTTTCTCTGAAGAGGCAATTTGCATGCCCAGTTCATTTGAAACTCTCTTGGCCGGCTATTCAAACTAAGTTCTTCTGCAATGCTGGACCGCATAAAAAAATAAACCATACCTGGCTCTGATTAAAGCTGTTTGTGGTTTTCTACAGCATAAATTGAGTGACAGGCTCCCTTTAAGACGTTAAAGTGGTATTTGGGCTAATTCTAGCAGCAGCAATTACCGTATTTTTCGGACTATAAGACGCACTTTTTTCCTCAAAAAATTTGGAGGAAAGTGGGGGGGGTGTCTTATACAGTAGTCCGAATGTTTTGTGTGTGTATATATGTGTGTGTGTGTGTGTGTATATATATGTACCGTGTATATATATATATATATGTATGTATAGTGAAGGAATAATTATTTGACCCCTTGCTGTTTTTGTAAGTTTGCCCACTGACAAAGACATGAACAGAGTAGGTTATTTTTAACATTGAGAGATAAAATATCCAAATAAAAATCAAGGAAATCACATTGTATAAATTAGATACATTTATTTGCATTTTGCAGTAAGAAATAAGTATTTGATCCCTCTGGCAAACAACACTTAATACTTGGTGGCAAAACCCTTGTTGGTGACGCGTCCCCTGGGCCGTAGGGTACTCGGTAGCCGGGCCAGTCGATGCTGGGGGATGTCACAGTGACAGTGACCCGGTCCGTGACCCAGGGCGGTCAATAAAAGGGGAATTATAGTTTTTATAGTCTAATGTTCGTGACGCCACCTGTGGTATGCGGCTATATGGACCGGCCGCTGCGGTGCCGATTCTCTGGAGCTGTTGGTAATGCAGCAGAGTTGGTTCAGCTTTCCACAGGTAGAGCTAAGCTCCAGGGAGGTGCAATGTTGGTTAATGATGAGGCAGATGTTGCTGTGCAATGTAGTGCAGGGGATGGCACAGTTAATAATGCTAGGACACAGTGGGGTGCAGTCTTCAAGGTTTACTCACAGTTGTTGCACTCCAGGCTACCAGGATCAGGGTAACCTCCCACGTTGTCCTGTGTTTACCGAGGCAGGGGTTCAGCAAACTCCCAGGTGTTTCAGGAGTACATAACAGGCACACAGAATGGGGTCCTTTCTCGGTTGTCTTCCTGCACTGGTTCTCACCCTCCTGCCCTCCGCCTCGCAACCAGTGTCCCAAGCCAGTAACCTCAGATCTTGGCGGGCAACCTGCAGTTCACTGAATCCTATTTGGCTACCTTTTCGGCGATATAGCTGCGGCTGTGAGCAACAGCACCCTGAAAGTACAGAAGCCTCCGGTTTCTAGCTGAGCCTTGTAGTTCTCCACTATTTAGGGGCCGGTCCCCTTTGCGGCCTGATCCCTACACGTTCCTGCAGATTTGGTCGCACGAGCGGAATCCGCACTTCCCGTGCCCCTGGGATCCCCTCTGTTCTGGAGCCTTCCTCTGCTCCCTTCCTCTGTTAGCCGTTCCTCCTGGGCCTCTATGTCTAGGCCCTCTTCCCTGAGCAGAGCTCCTACAGAGCTCCTGCTCCCACTCCTTCTCCTCTCACTGTCCTGCTCTGACTGAACTCTCTCTTTCAAGATGGCTCCCCTTTTTATACACCTACTGAAGTTCTCCCCTAAACTACTTCCTCCACCCACACCCACTACATGGTTCCACCCTCCAGCTAGGGACAGGGACTGTGCTCTCCCTTAGGAGCAATCTCGCCCTGCCCTCTGAAGTGGAGTGTAATGGATGCAAGTGGGTGGGTCCCGGGCAGTACTCCATCCTTACCTGAGAGTGCGATACCACACCTCTGGATGAGATGCAGTACCTCTGTGGCAATTGAACCTGCAGGGGCGCCACATTGGTAAGCACAGCAGTCAGATGTTTTTTGTAGTTGATGATGAGGGCTGCGCACATGTCAGGAGGGATTTTGGTCCACTCCTCTTTGCAGATCATCTCTAAATTATTAAGATTTTGAGGCTGTCGCTTGGCAATTCGGAGCTTCAACTCCCTCCATAAGTTTTCTATGGGATTAAGGTCTGGAGACTGGCTAGGCCACTCCATGACCTTAATGTGCTTCTTTTTGAGCCACTCCTTTGTTGCCTTGGCTGTAGGTTTTGGGTCATTGTCTTGCTGGAAGACCCAGCCACGACCCATTTTTAATGTCCTGGCGGAGGGAAGGAGGTTGTCACTCAGGAGTTTACGGTACATGGCTCCATCCATTCTCCCATTGATGCGGTGAAGTAGTCCTGTGCCCTTAGCAGAGAAACATCTCTAAAACATAATGTTTCCACCTCCATGCTTGACAGTGATGACGGTGTTCTTTGGGTCACAGGCAGCATTTCTCTTCCTCCAAACACTGCGAGCTGAGTTAATGTCAAAGAGCTACATTTTTGTCTCATCTGACCACAGCACCTTCACCCAATAACTCACAGAATCATCCAGGTGTTCATTAGCAAACTTCAGACGGGCCTGCACATGTGCCTTCTAGAGCAGGGGTACCTTGCGGGCACTGCAGTATTTTAAACCTTTAAGGCGTAATGTTACCAATGGTTTTCTCGGTGACTGTGGTCCCAGCTGCCTTGAGATCATTAACAAGATCCCCCTGTGTAGTTTTAGTCTGATCTCTCACCTTCTTCATGATCAAGGATACCCTATGAGGTGAGATTTTGCATGGTGCCCCAGATCGATGTCGATTGACAGTCATTTTGAATTTCTTCCATTTTCTTACTATTGCACCAACAGTTGTCTCCTTCTCACCCAACGTCTTACTTATAATTTTGTAGCCCATTCCAGCTTTGTGCAGGTCTATGTTCTTGTCACTGACATCCTTAGAAAGATCTTTGGTCTTGCCCATGTTGTAGCGGTTAGAGTCTGACTGATTGAGTCTGTGGACAGGATTCTTTTATACAGCTGTCTTTAATGCAGGTAACGAGTTGATTAGTAGTGACTAACTGGTCTGTAGGAGCTAGAACTCATAATGGCTTGTAGGAGATCAAATACTTCTTACTGCAAAATGCAAATACATTTATCTAATTTATACAATGTTATTTTTTGGATTTTTTTTTATATTCTATCTATCAATGTTAAAATTAACCTAACCTTAAAATATATAGACTGGTCATGTCTTTGTCAGTGGGCAAACTTACAAAAACAGCAAGGGATCAAATAATTAATTCCTTCACTGTGTATGTGTGCGTGTGTATGTATGTATACATAAAGTCACGGGTAAAGTGCTGGAGGGGAGATATGTTTCCCTGAGGCTATTGGTGTCAGTGAATTAAAACCGTTAAGTTTCCTTCAGCACGTTATGTGCAAGGAGGGGTTAAGTCTCCATTTCCAAAGGGCGTGCTTTAATGAGAACAACCATAGGGCGGGTGGGAGGTTTTTCTCCATATCACCTCCCCAGGGTGTGGTCTGGGGGCGGTTTAAATATTTGGCCAGCTGAGACATTCAGCGTTCAGTAGGTCTGGAGTGAGGAACTCCAGATCTGTTTATGTGGAGCTATACTGAACCACACGGAGTATCTGCACTCTGAGCAGGCGGATCCCTGCTTCCAAAAAGACTGTGCTTTTGTGTTGCCATTTTGCTTTGTTTTCTCCTGCTTGCCCAGCGGGCTGTGTTTTCTTTTGTGGACTTAGAGTTGGTTTATGTAGCACTTGTTAATAAACCAACCAGAAATTTTAAAGTGACAGCGTACCTGTGTCTACCTCCCTGTGCAGCTGAGCGAGCGATCTACTACAGGTGGCAGTAGAAGTGCGGGCAAGATCCTCAGGAAACAATGACAATGACCTGATCAAGCACCTGGTGAAAGCTCAGCAGGAGACAAGCAAGCTGTTATTGCAACAGATTCACCAACAGCAGCAGAACCAACAAGACCAGCTCCGACAACAGCAGCAGCATATGGAATTGGTCACAGGCGCAGTTCGTGCAAAACCAGCAGCAACTCCCCCAACTCCAGGTGATGACTCTTACATCCGAAAACCGGTAAGGCGAGCAATGCAAAAAATGAGCCCGGGCGATCATGTGGAGGTATTTTTGACTATGTTTGAGCGAATGGCAGAGAGGGAGAAGCTACCTCCGGAGCAGTGGTTGGAGGTACTGGCCCCCTATCTGACTGGTGAGCCCCAGAAGGTTTATTATGACCTGGCATTGCAAGATGCCCAGGAGAATGTTAAACTCAAAACTGAAATACTGGCACATGCTGGAGTGACTATGTCAGTCAGAGCCCAAAGAATCCACCACTGGGCATATTGTGGTGATAAACCCCCTCGCTCCCAATTGTTCGTTCTCCTCCATCTGGTGCAGAAGTTGTTGCAGCCAGAGTCCTCCACCACAGCCCAGATGGTAGAACGAGTCATGATGGACAGATTTATTCACTCCCTCCCTAGGCCCGTGCAGACCTGGGTTGCCCAGGGAGACCCCCGGAATGCGGATGACCTGGTCGGCCTCGTAGAAACATACCAGGTGATTGAGTGGTCTCTAAGGAAGCCAGGTGGTGCTGCATCCCCATACTCAGAGGAAGCCCGAGTCCCAAAAGAGGGGAATTAGAGCCACTGGGATGAGTCAGAGGTCCCAAGTGGTCCCTGAGGGTCTGCCAAAAGACACTGGGAAAGACTTGATCTGCTGAAGGTGCCCCGAGCCCGGACACGTAGCCACCCATTGTCTTATGACCTCTGAGCAGATAGATTTCAGCGTTGGGAGGTGGTGCTATGCATACCCTGCCTGCAGTATGGACTTTCAGCCCAATGAGGGGCCACAGTCATGTCCAATGACCATAAATGGGGTACTTGTGTCAGGAATTTTGGACTTGAGGAGTTTGGTGACTCTCGTAAGGGCCACCCTTCCACACCAGTTGATCCCTGGGAAATATGTGGGTGTCCGCTGTATCCACGAGGACGCCAAGGACTACCCTGTCGCACAAGTGACTATAGAAACAAACCTGGGTACTGAGTCCCTTGAGGTCGGGGTAGTCAGAGACTTGTTACACCCAGTCATAATTGGGCGGGACTTCAGGCTGTTCTGGGACTTGTGGGGAAAGGCGGGGGTGCCCACTAGCTCAGACAGGAGCCAGTTCGTCCATGAAGAATCCCCCATAGACATAGCTCCAGATATCAGGGGCCAGGGCAAAGTATTATTTTATCTTAATCCTGGTTATTTGCTTAAAAATCAATCCAGAGTACAGTCATGGCCAAAAGTATTGAGAATGAGACAAATAATAATTTTTCCAAAGTTTACTGCTTCATTTTTTGTAATGGCAATTTGCATATACTCCTGAATGTCAAAGAGTGATCAGCTTAACAGCAATTACTGTACTTGCAAAGTCAATATTTGCCCAGAAAATGAACTTTAACTCCCAAAACACATTTCAACATCATTGCAGTCCTGCCTTAAAAGGAGCAGCTAACATCGTTTTAGTGATTGATCCATTAATACAGGTGTGGGTGTTGATGAGGACAGGGCTGGCGATTAATCAGTCATGATTAAGTAAGAATGACATCACTGGACACTTTAAAAGGAGGCTGGTTCTTGGTATCATTGTTTCTCTTCAGTTAACCATGGTTATCTCTAAAGAAACACGTGCAGCCATCATTGCACTGCACAAAAATGGCCTAACAGGGAAGAGTATCGCAGCTACAAAGATTGCACCTCAGTCAACAATCTATCGCATCATTAAGAACTTCAAGGAGAGAGCTTCCATTGTTGTCAAAAAGGCTCCAGGGCACCCAAGAAAGACCAGCAAGCACCAGGACCGTATCTTAAAACTGTTTCAGCTGTGGGATGGGACTACCAGCAGTGTCGAGCTTGCTCTGGAATGGCTGCAGGCTGGTGTGAGTGCTTCTGCACGCACTGTGAGGTGGAGACTCTTTGAGCAAGGGCTGGTTTCAAGGAGGGCACCAAAGAAGCCACTTCTCTCCAGAAAAAACATCAGGGACCGACTGATATTCTGCAAAAGGTACAGGGAGTGGATTGCTGAGGACTGGGGCAAAGTCATTTTCTCTGATGAATCCCCTTTTCGATTGTTTGGGACATCTGGAAAACAGCTTATTCGGAGAAGAAGAGGTGAGCGCTACCACCAGTCTTGTCTCATGCTAACTGTAAAGCATCCTGAAACCATTCATGTGTGGGGTTGCTTCTCAGCCAAGGGAATCGGCTCACTCACAGTCTTGCCTAAAAACACAGCCATGAATAAAGAATGGTACCAGAAAGTCCTCCAAGAGCAACTTCTCCCAACCGTCCAAGAGCAGTTTGGCGCCCAACAATGCCTTTTCCAGCATGATGGAGCACCTTGCCATAAAGCAAAGGTGATAACTAAATGGCTCATGGAACAATACATAGAGATTTTGGATCTATGGCCTGGAAACTCCCCAGATCTTAATCCCATTGAGAACTTGTGGTCAATCATCAAGAGACGGGTGGACAAACACAAACCAACAAATTCTGGTAAAATGCAAGCATTGATTATGCAAGAATGGACTGCTATCAGTCAGGATTTGGTCCAAAAGTTGATTGAGAGCATGCCTGGGAGAATTACAGAGGTCTTGAGGAAGAAGGGGCAACACTGCAAATATTGACTTGCTGCATTAACTCATTCTAACTGTCAATATAACCTATTGGTACTCATAATATGATTGCAATTATATTTCTGTATGTGATATAAACATCAGACAAACACTAATAAAAACCAGAGGCCAGCAGATCATGTGAAAATATAATTTTGGTGTCATTCTCAATACTTTTGGCCATGACTGTACACCATTTTTCTGCTCCATTTGCTTGTTCTCACTGCAGAATAAAGCCTGATCTGTTCCATATTTCAGCGATAAAAATCCAGAAATTTAAACTGAACGTGGAAAATATTGGCCTCCTTTTCTATTCTGTTGCAGTGTGTTGGTCAAGCTATTCACACTAGGTGTCTGTGAAGAATAGTGGTAGTAAATTACAGGCCTGCCATTTAAAACCGTGGTTCTCTGTCAGACTTATCACATATAAAAGCGTTCCAAAATCAGCCATTTCTCGTGAACGTGGAAAATATTGTCCTCTATTAAAAATGGGCAAGATGCATGGCAAGGGACAGGGAAGTGGACGTGATGGTAATAGTGCATGCAGAGGCCGAGGATGTGGCCGTGGGCCAGCTGAAATTGTGCAACAACAAACACCTACATCTTGTCGCTAGACCTTCTAGTCCCAATTAATAGGGGACCGCAGAACACCACTGTTGAAAACAGAGCAGTGTCAAAAGGTTGTTGGTTGGATAGCAGATAATGCTTCCAGTCACTTAGCCACCACCACCCTATCTTCCTCACGGTCAAGTCTCAGTAGCCGTGAGTCTGGACCGCATATTCCTCACCCTGATCCTCCTTCCTCCCACCATGCCGAGAGCCCAAAGACAACTGATCCCACACTAGGACACTCCGAAGAGCTGTTCACTTTTCCATTTGCAGATTCGGGCCTTTCACCCGGCCAGCTTCAAGCGAGTCAAGAGGAGAACGCGTGTAGTGATGCCCAAATATTGGAGCAGCCACGGTCACATGAAGGCAACGGTGGGAACGTGCAATTACTGTCGCAAGAGGTGGATGATGATGATGATGATGAGACACAATTGCCAAAAGGTCAGGAGGAGGACCAGAGTGCGGAAGTGGAATACGAGGTGGTGGATGATCTAGTAACTGACCCAACCTGGCAAGGGGGCATACAGAGGGAGGACAGATGCACACAGGGGGAGGGAGTCATAGCACCAAAAACAGGCAGGACGAAGCAGTGTGGTGTCCACAGACACAAGGCGGGAAAGCTCTTCTCGTAACGCCAACATGACGGAAGCTGCCAGTACAACTGTTAGGTCTTCCAGAGTCTGGTTATTTTTTAAAGACTCTGCAGATAACCCTAAAAAAGCCATTTGCACCATCTTCCAGGCCAGCATCAGCAGGAGTAGCAAAACTAGCAGCCTGATCACCACCAGCATGATCAGGCACATGGCAGAAAAGCACCCGACTAAGTGGGCCGAATCCAAGGGTCCAGCAACAGTGTCTGTGGGTGACATCACTGCTTGTTCCGCTGTTGTGCGTGCATGCCACTCCCCTGTTCATGGTGCATGCCAAGATGCCTCCCGCCCTGCATGTGTCTTTGAACACTCTCAACTAGCATCATCAGAAAGCACGTCCACGTCCTTGTCCCAGCACAATGTTCAGTTGTTCCTGCCCCAGTCCTTGGAATGCAAGCGCAAATACGCAACCAATGCCCACAGGCCACACTAATAAATTCACACATTTCGCGAATGCTTGTGCTCGAAATGTTGACTTTTAAGCTCGTGGAGACGGAAGCTTTCCGCAACCTGATGGAGGCGGTCGTCCCTCGGCACTCGGTTCCCAACCACCAATATTTCTCTCGGTGTGCTGTCCCCGCATTACATGAGCACATGTCCCACAACATTAGATGTGCCCTCAACAATGCAGTTACTGGGAAAGTCCACCTAACCATGGACACGTGGACAAGTGCTTGTGCGCAGGGACGGTACATCTCGCTGACGGCACACTGGGTTATTATAGTAGAAGCCGGGACCCAGTCGGACCTTGAGATGGAACACGTCCTCCCGATGCCGAGGATTGTGGGCCCTGAGTCAATAAGGGTTGCCCCCAAATCTACAGTTCCTGCACCTTCTCTTCCTCTTCAGCCTCCATCAGTCTGCGCTGAAGCTAATATGCTTAGGTGACAAACAGCACATGTGGACAATTCTGAAAGAGCGGACAGATCTGTGGCTGATCGCTGACCCTACAGACAGGCATGGTAGTGTGTGACAATAGCCGGAACCATGCCTGGCCCATGTGCTTAACCTCATGGTTTAGCAGTTTCTCAAAACCTACCTGGATCTGCCGGATCAGCTTTTCAAAGTACGCCGCTTGTGTGCCAATTTTAGAAAGTCAGCTACAGCTTCTGCCGCCCTTGCCATGCTTCAGCCGCATTTGCAGCTTCCAGCTCACCGACTGATCTGCGATGTCCCGGCACGTTGGACATCAGTTCCTATCAGTTTTTGCCAGGCAGGTCTGTGTCAGTGCTGTGCAAGTTTTTTTCACAGCATTTGGCTGAATCTAGCAAAGCTAATCCTTTTTGGCCTATTGCAGAGTGTGTTAGTCAGTGGAGTAGCCTATCTGTGTTGCAAGATATACCACCTGTGTATAGAATACCAATTTTTTTACTGCACCTAGTGAAGTAAAATCTTTTGGGCATAGCATCATTCTATTAGTACATCTATACTGACCTCCATCAGGTTGCAAACTGCATATATTTTTTTCTTCATCTACCTCTGAAAAAATATTGGGCTTCTAGCTGTGTGTGGGACTTGTTCTATTAATCCATCTATACAGACCTCCATCAGGTTGCAAACTGAATATATTTTTTTCTGCATCTACCTCTGAAAAAATATTGGGCTTCTAGCTGTGTGTGGGACTTGTTGTATTAGTCCATCTATACAGACCTCCATCAGGTTGCAAACTGAATATATTTTTTTCTGCATCTACCTCTGAAAAAATATTGGGCTTCTAGCTGTGTGTGGGACTTGTTGTATTAGTCCATCTATACTGACCTCCATCAGGTTGCAAACTGAATACATTTTTTTCTGCATCTACCTCTGAAAAAATATTGGGCTTCTAGCTGTGTGTGGGACTTGCTCTATTAATCCATCTATACAGACCTCCATCAGGTTGCAAACTGAATATATTTTTTTCTGCATCTACCTCTGAAAAAATATTGGGCTTCTAGCTGTGTGTGGGACTTGTTGTATTAGTCCATCTATACTGACCTCCATCAGGTTGCAAACTGAATATATTTTTTTCTGCATCTACCTCTGAAAAAATATTGGGCTTCTAGCTGTGTCTGGGACTTGTTCTATTAATCCATCTATACAGACCTCCATCAGGTTGCAAACTGAATATATTTTTTTCTGCATCTACCTCTGAAAAAATATTGGGCTTCTAGCTGTGTGTGGGACTTGTTGTATTAGTCCATCTATACTGACCTCCATCAGGTTGCAAACTGAATATATTTTTTTCTGCATCTACCTCTGAAAAAATATTGGGCTTCTAGCTGTGTGTGGGACTTGTTCTATTAATCCATCTATACAGACCTCCATCAGGTTGCAAACTGAATATATTTTTTTCTGCATCTACCTCTGAAAAAATATTTGGCCTTCTAGCAGTGTGTGGGACTTTCTCTATTAGTCCATCTATACTGACCTCCATCAGGTTGCAAATTAAAAATAATTTTTATCTGCATCTAGCTCTGAAAAAATATTTGGCCTTCTAGCAGTGTGTGGGACTTTCTCTATTAGTCCATCTATACTGACCTCCATCAGGTTGCAAATTGAATATAATTTTTTTCTGCATCTAACCCAGCCAATAGTTTTGGCCTAATACCACAGTTTGGCCACTCAGCTCTGCTCGGTTCCCATCCATTGTTTTTTTGTGCAAACAACTCCAGAGTTGTTAATTAGTTAACCACCAAAATGAGTGGAAAAAGGCCTGCTGCTGGTGGAAAGGGGAATAGGCGTGTTGGGAAGGGGAAAAAAGGTTGTGTCCGTGGGGTAGGTGTTAAAGCAACAGTAACATCTGCAGAAGAAAGACCATCTTCCAGCCAAACTAAAATGTCTACTTCTTTTAGCGGACAATGTGATAAGATCCCTTTCTTACGGCCACGCCAATCGCTACAAATTCCAGATGAGGCACAAAAACAGCAGGTGCTTCAACGGATATCAAGTGCTCCTTTAAGTGGGCTCTCCTCCACATCAACTTCAAATCACAAATACTCCAGTCCTCAAAGGTGTCACCCCAATCGCACTTGCTTCCTCACAGGTCCCAAATCTCCAGCTGCCCGTCTGAGTATGAGGTAGAACAGATGGTTGAGTCTGCAGAGCTGTTTACTCATACTATAGCCTGGGAATCAGAGGTCGACTCCAGCGCTTCTGTGAATCCAGATGAGGAAATTATCTGCACTGATGCCCAGAATCTTTATGAGTCGGATCCAGGACCAGACGCAGAAGGTTCTGACCATAATGTAGACCCTCATTCCCAAACTGTAACTCCTGTTGGTGGAGACAATGAGGAAGACGATGATAAGACTCAAATACCTGATTGGAGCGACAACTTTAGTTTTTTGTCAGGGCAGGAACAGGTTGGCTCTGAGGACGACGGGTGTGATAACGCACAGGGTGATGATGATGAGGTTGGAGATCCCACTTACTGTCAACCCACAGTCAGCCAAGAGATGAGGTCAGCAGAGGAGGTGGAGGAAGATGCTAGTGACGACGAGGTCAGGTTGCGCCTTCCTGGACAGAGACGTAGTACTGGAAGCACGTCAACAACTGCATCCTCAAACACAACTCTGCCTCTCACCACAAGTCGTGGTGGCTCTTCAGGTCGCATGGGTGCTAAGCCTTGCATAGCCTGGGCATTTTTTCAGATCGATAAAGATGACCCAACTCGTGTTATCTGTAACATTTGTCAGCAAAAGCTAAGTAGAGGCCAAAAAATACATAGTTTGAGTACTTCATGCATGAACCGGCACATGGACATGAAGCATAAGTTGCAGTGGGAAGCTCAGTGTGCTACAATGCGGCCTAGCCGGCCGGGCCAACCACCGTCTGCCATATCTTGTGCATCCGCGGCCTCTTCATCCTCTGTGACTGGGGGGACAGCAGTCACACCTGTTTTGGGGCGCAGACCTGCCACCTCTTTACCCGCAACAGCCAGCGTGATTGGCAGGTCATCATTTTCTTTGGAGGTGGTAACACCAGCTGGTGTTGAGCGCTGTCCGACATCGATAGCACCACCTTTGGATCAAGGCAACCTAACATGTCCGCCTGCATCTTCCTCACAGACCGGCAGTTTGCCGGGGACACCCTTATCAACCCCGTCTAAGCACAATAGCCAGCCCTCGGTCCCTCAGATGTGGACAAGTAAAAGACCATTTCCTCCTAGCCATGAGAAAGCTAAGAGGTTGAATTTCACCACCTGCAAGTTCTTGGCTACAGAAATGCTGCCTTTCCGCCTGGTGGACACAGAGGATTTTCGAGACCTTATGTCCGTCGCAGTGCCCCAGTACCAGATGCCCAGTCGGCACTACTTCTCAAAGAAAGGTGTGCCTGCGCTCCACCAGCATGTCGCACACAACATCACCGCTTCTTTGAGAAACTCTGTGTGTGACAGGGTGCATTTCACCACAGACACTTGGACGAGTAGGCATGGACAGGGGCGTTACATGTCGCTGACTGGGCACTGGGTAACTATGGTGACAGCAGGACAAGGGGCTGCTGTCCAAGTCTTGCCGTCCCCACGAGTTGTGCGTCAATCCTCTTTATGTCAAAGTTCCTCCACTGCTTCTGCCTCCTCAACCTCCTCTCGGTCTTCCACCTGCACCCAAAGCCTGTCTGGTCATGCCACAAGCTTTCTAACTGCGCAGAAGGGATCCTGCACACCTCCTTACTATGCTGGCAGTAGGGCTCAACGTCATCAGGCGGTTTTTACATTGAAATGTCTGGGAAATGTGAGTCACACAGCTGAGGAGTTGTGGTCAGCTCTGGAGAACCAATTTCATGAATGGTTGTCTCCACTGGACCTGAAACCAGGGAAGGCCGTGTGCGACAATGCTGCAAACCTGGGTGCGGCCCTTCGCCGGGGCAATGTCACACACGTGCCTTGTATGGCTCACGTGTTGAACCTGGTTGTCCAGCAATTTTTAGCCCACTATCCCAGACTAGATGGCCTTCTGCAGAGGGCACGGTCGCTGTGTGCTCACTTCCGCCGTTCGCATCCCGCAGCTCAGCGACTTACATCTCTACAGAAGTCGTTGGGCCTGCCACTTCACCGGCTAAAATGCGATGTGCCTACCCGGTGGAATTCAACTCTGCACATGTTGCAGCGACTGTGGCAGCACCGACAAGCCCTGGTGCAATACGTTCTGACGTATAGCCTGGGCCAACAAGATCCAGAGGTGGGGCAAATCACGCTGGAGGAGTGGTCTCAGATCAGGGACCTATGCACCCTTCTGCACAGTTTTGAAATGGCGACGAAGATGTTTAGTGCTGACGATGCCATTATCAGCATGACTATTCTGGTGATTTACATGCTGGAGCACATGTTAAACAGAATTCGGAGTCAGGTGGTGGCACAAGAGGAGGTGGAGGAAGTAGAGGAGGAGGAGTTGTATGCGGAAGGGCTAACATCTGCAAGGTCCAGACGGTCGGCAGCACAAAGGCAGCAGGCATGTGAGGGTGGGGGAGATGGTTTTACCAGGGCGCATGGTAGCAGCCAAACTAGTGAGGAAGGTGCAGGAGCCCAGGAAGAGGTGGAGGACGAACTGATGGAAGACTCATCAGATGAGGGAGACCTTGATCACATTTCTGTTGTGCGAGGTTGGGGGGAGAGGACAGAGGAAGGAAGCATGATTGTTACCTCGCCACCAACACAACAGGGACTTGGTGCTCCTGGATGCGCAACACACATGAGTGCCTTCTTGCTGCACTACCTGCAACATGTCCCTCGAATTGTGAGAATTAGAAATAATCCTGACTACTGGGTTGCCACACTGTTAGATCCCCGGTACAAAAGTAAATTTGCAGAAATTATTCCTGCCATAGAAAGGGATGTACGCATGCAGGAGTATCAGCAGAGACTGTTGCAGAATCTTACATGTGCTTTTCCACAAAATACCAGTGGTGCACGTAGTGAATCTCACAGTTCCAACTTGCCAACCGTGGGACCGTCAAGTGTTCAGCACTCAAACCGTAACAGAACCACAGTATCTGCTGGTAACATCAATTTTGCGGAATCATTTCACCACTTTTTTAGTCCATCCTTTGCAAGGCCACAGGAGACAAGAAGTCTGACACATAGTCAACGCCTAGAGACGATGGTACAGGAGTATCTCCAAGTAAACATTGAAGCCACGACTGTGTCACTGGACCCTTGCTCTTTTTGGGCTTCCAATCTGGATAAATGGCCGGAGCTAGCCACTTACGCCTTGGAGATCTTGTCATGCCCCGCAGCCAGCGTTCTGTCTGAACGTGTGTTGAGCGCTGCTGGTGGTGTGCTGACAGATAAGCGCACGCGGCTCTCCACTGATAATGTAGACAGACTCACGTTCATAAAGATGAACAAATCATGGATCCGAAACGACTTTTCTACCCCTGTGTCATCCTGGGGAGAGTAAAAGCTTGATGATTGGTTAAAATCACCCTACCAACCGTTTTAAGTTTTCAAATTACTAATCATGTTTATCTGTATCTTGGCTGGAAAATAATTTGGGCTTTGTAGCAGTGTGCAGCACTGATTCTATTAGGCCATCTATAATAAGCTCCACCAGATTTAAAATTACTAATCATGTTTATCTGTATCTTGACTGGAAAATAATTTGGGCTTTGTAGCAGTGTGCAGCACTGATCCTATTAGGCCATCTATACTAAAGCTTCACCAGATTTAAAATTAATAATAATTTTTAGCTGCATCTAGCCCGGAAAATAATTTTGGGGCTCCGAGATGCGCAAGACACATAAGTGCCTTCTTGCTGCACTACCTGCAGCATGACCCTCATATTGTCAGAATTCGAAGTAATCATGACTACTGGGTTGCCACACTCTTAGATCCCCCAAACTTTTCGATCAACCTTTTCATTTTAATAAAGACCAAAAAAATGGTCATTTTTGAAATTATAAGCATTAGCAGGTTATTAGAAACTGAAATCAAACAGTTTTCAACTCAAAACTTTATTCTAGGTGATGTTACATTTTCACATAGGACCCCTTGTTCGAAAGGAGCTTCTGAACTCTCGTCCATTGAATTTGTCAGGTTTTGGATGGTTTCTGCTTCAATTGTTTTGCATGAGGACAGAATACCCTCCCAGAGCTGTTGCTTAGATGTGAACTGCCTCCCGCCATCATAGGCACTACTTTTAATGATGCTCCAGAGGTTCTGAATGGGGTAGAGGTCAGGGGAGCATGGGGGTCACACCATAAGTTTGTCCCCTTTTATGCTCATATCAGCCAGAGATGCAGATGTTTTATGTGCAGCATGAGATGGTGCATTATCATGCAAAAAAATGATCTTGCTGTGAAATACACGGTTCTTCTTCTTGAACCATGGCAGGAAGTGCTGTTTGAGAAAATCCACATACATTATGGAGTTCATCTTTAGCGCCTTCAGGGATCCTAAAGGGGCCGACAATCTCTCTCCCCATGATTCCAGCCCAAAACATTACTCCACCTCCTCCTTTTGGCGCTGTAGCCGTGTTTGCGTGGGGTGTCCATCAACCAGCCATCCTCCACTCCATCCATCTGGACCATCGAGCGCTGCACGGCACTCATCCGTGAACAAAACAGTTTTGAAATCAGTCTTCATGTAATGTTTGGCCCACTGGAGCCGTTTCTGCTTGTGTGAAGTGGATAGAGGAGGTCGACAGGATGGCGTATGCACAGCTGCAAACCTCTGAAGGACCCTGCATCTTGTTGTTCGGGGGACGTTGGAGGCACCAGCAGCTTCAAAAACTTGTCTGCTGCTATGACAAGGCTTTTTTGCCGCTGCTCTTTTAACCTGACGTAATTGCCTGTAGGAAAGAGACCTCAATTTGGCCTTATCAGCACGCACACGTGTGTACTGTGAATCAGCTACATACTTCTTGATTGCCAAGACACTTCATCCTGATCATCGCACAATGTTGATTGTAGTCATGCCTTGACCTAAACACTCCACAATTTGTTGCTTCTCAGCAGCCGACACATCCTTTTTCTTTCCCATTTTGGCAGAAAATGTAGGCTGCTTAATAATGTGAGACAGCCTTCTTAAGTAGTCTTGCCTTTCATTGGACACACCTGCCAAACTAATTAGCACAGGTGTCTGCAATTGCTTACAGTGATATAAAGAGCCCTGACACACATCACCATCAATGAGTTTAACTGACAAACAAACAAATTCTTCCCTTATCACTCCTAAACACTTTTTGCATAATAATTTGGAACACAGTGTACATGTGTTTTTCCACAAAACACCAGTGGTTCACGTAGTGAATCTTACAGTTCTAACTTGCCAACCGTGGTCTGTATGGAGTTGTTCAATAAAGGGCCCAAAATTAAGATAACATAGATGGGAGAGGTCTCTATGAATAGGAATTCCTAAGTATTTGATACCCTGTGAGGGCCAGGCAAAGGGAAAGCTGGATTGGATGGAATCCTATATGGATTTGGGGAGGGAGACATTGAGGGCCTCAGACTTCGCTGCATTGATTTTAAAATTTGACCATGTAACAAAGTGATCTATTTCAGCCATAACAGCATGGATGGATATATGTGATTGAGTGATATATACTAGGACATCATCAGCAAATAGAGAGCACTTGTACTCGGTGCCTCCCACCTCAATCCACCTAATATTGGGGTTATGGCGAATTGATGGGAGCAGGTGCTACGTCACTAGGATGTATAAGAGAGGGGACAGAGAACATCCCTGCCTTGTCCCATTGGTGATTGTGAAAGGTGATGAAAATGTTCTGACGCGCCCCCTGGGCCTTGGGACACCCAGAGCCGGACCCTTTTTGGTGGATGCTGGTGGTTGCAGTCTTCGTGGCGGCGACCCGGTTCCGTGGCTCAGGGTGGTCAAACCAGTGGCGGAACTATTTATGTGGTTTTGATGTTTAAATGTCCGACTACGCCACCCGTGGATTGCGGTCAGAGTGAACCGCCGCTGCAGGGCAGACCGCTGAGGCTGGTGTTGTGGGTGCAGCAGAGCGTAGCATAACTCCCCACGGGAGGAGTATAGCCTCAGGGCAGTGTATGCGGAGGATGGGGGTGATGGTTCAGGGCAGCAGCAGTAACGACACGGAGTCAGTAATGCAGTCCAGGGCCTTTACTCACAGTTCTTATTATCCAGACCACGTCTGCAGGTAACGGCTGCCCACGTCGTACTGTGCTCACCAGGTGAGGGGCTCAGACAACTCCCAGATAACTTTGGAGTGCTTCACAGGACCCCCTTTGTGTGTCCTTTGTCTGGCCTTTCTTACCAACCCTTCTGTCCGGCTGCCTCGGGCCTCCTCTTGGTAAACTTGGCGCCAGTTTCCCTGACCCTATGTGGTGCCTTCCTAGCGGGTGTAGCGAGGGGCTGCGCCACATAAAATGTCACAGCCTCCTGTTTCTAGCTGAGGGTCGTTTCCTGCCTCCAGTAGTTTCGGGGACCGGTCTCCCCCTTTGGCCTGACCCCTCCACGCAGGTGGATTCGGGCGTGCGGTGGCGACTCGCCCGTCCGCACCCCTGAGATCCCTTCGTTCCTCGTTCCTGGAGCCTTCTCCGCTCCTCTTCCTTCCTTCTCCCTCTTCCAGGCCTGGGCCTCTGTTACTAGGCCCGCCTCCGGAGCAGAGCTCATGCAGAGCCCCTGCTCCCTGCCACTTCTGCTCAGACTTCTCTGCACTGAACTAAGATGGTGCCCACCTTTTATACTCCCTTCTCAATGCACCCAGGAACTGCTTCCTCCCTGCTCCTGCACTACAGGGTTCCCCTTCCTCAGTGTTCCCTCCCCCCACTCCAGCCAGGGACAGGGACTGTCTTGCCCATCTCAGGGGCATATTGGTCGCCCTGCCCCACGGCAATGTGGTGTAATGCATGCAGGTGTCGGGTCCTGATCCACACTACATCCTTACCTGAGAGTGAGATATCACACCTCTGGGTGAGGTGCAATACCTCTGTAGCAACCGAGCCCTCAGGGTGCTACAGTTCCATTTATCTTCAGCCTAGGTGACGTATTGCGATACAGGGCCGTGATTTTGGCTATAAAAGGGTCCCCTAGACCCCTACCCCAAGCTTTTTAAGAGAATCATATATGGCGTGCCAGGAGACTCTATGGAATGCTTTCTCAGCATCCAACGAGAGTATCTAATTACAAATTTTTAACTGCATCTAGCCCAGGAAATACTTTGTGCCTAGTAGCAGGGTCTGCTAGTCAGCGGATTATCCCGGCTGTTAAGCAAGCTACACCACCTGTAGTTTGGACACTTCATTTTTTCAAAGGAAATGCTTCGGGACCACGGGATACTCAGTGAAGAGCATCAGGAGGCACCCCAAGGCATAGGGGCTGGGACTGGCAGTAGGATGCCTTGCGGTGGACAGCCGAGCTCGATCCTTATAAAAGCTTTTTAACTGCAGCAGCTTTAGTGGACGCTACTGGAGCTGGAATTACGCGGCTGCTGGCATGAGACTTGCCCTCCAATAGATCCTTGTAAATGGATTTAAAGTGTATTTATTCAAATTAGAGAGACAATTTAAATTAAAAAGCTTAGAGCTGCCTCCACCACAGGGGGGCTCGCTCGACCCACCAGCGGACAGGCACCAGTATTGGGAGAGGGGGGCTGGCCGTCAGGGTTCACCGCGGCTCTGGCACAAACCCGGCGACACGGAGGTGGCACGGGCAGGAGCGGACTGAACGTGTCGGCTTCTCACTTTTTGGATTTTAGAAGGACATGACATGCCTATATCTGTGTCTCCCCCTCCTTTTACTCCTCCACCTCTTTTCTTTTCGCATGACTATATGTACTTGTCACTTTTCCATGTGTTAGTTGTGTCTTCTGAGCAGTTTGTCAGCTTTTGGACACCTTTGAAGGTGTTTTCTATGTGTTTCTATGTGTTTTTGTTTGCCTGCCATTGGTTTTAACGGTGTTCGAAGGTGTTCGACGAACAGTTCGACGAACAGTTCGGCAAACACACGGGTGTTCGACGAACCGAACCGAACTCGAACACTACGGGGGTGGCTCAACACTACTGCAGATGTTGGGAAGGATTTGTGAGCAGAAGAGGGCAGTAGTTGACTACCAGCATCAACAAGGCCGTCGGTATTCAGTTCAGACTTTACACATAAGACCTCAGGAGTGGACATGGATGTCAGACATATGTACCATCCTCCAAAACTTTGAGGACTCCACCAAAATGGTGAGCGGCGATGATGCCATAATTGGCATCACTATCCCGCTTCTCTGTCTTCTGAAACGCTCTCTGCTCACAATTAAAAAGGTTGCATGGCAGGCGGAGCACAATGAGATGGAGCAAGGAACCATACAGGTTGATTCCACACAGCCCAACCTCATCTCATCACAACGTGGATTGGCCGCTGTGCTCGTCACAGTCACTCCGGAATCAGGCAGAGTAGGGAGAGGTGCTCCTGCGTCAGGGAGAAATTTGCTTGTGTATTAGGTAGTGTAGGGAGAAAAACCGTACATTACACATATCCATCTTAACAAACAGTCCTTTTGAGGACAAACTAATCCATCTGCAGAGATATCAGGCAGGCAGTGTATATAGGCAGGCAGGTAGTGTATATAGCAGACTGCAGTGCATATAGCACAAGAGGCTCCATTCCAATTCTGCCTTCTGCTGCTGTTAGATATTTCTATACAAAGGCCCAGGTCTCAGGGGCCAGGAATACTATTTTTTGGATCTTAATCCTCATTATTTGCTTAAAAAGCAATTCAGAGAAAACCGTTTTTCTGCACCATTTGCTTGTTGGCACTGCAGAATACAGCCAGGTCCTTTCCATATTACAGCGCTGGAAATCCAGCTATTTAAAACTCTTCTTTCTCCGTCACACGGATCACATATACGTTGTCAGAAAATACTGCCATTTCTGACCTCCATTAAAAATTTCCTTTAGTGTGTCAGTGAAGCAATTCACACCAGTTTGCTGTTCAAACTACTTACCTACAGGCCAGGTATTTAAAACTCTGTTTTCTCTGTCACACAGATCACATATAAGTTCGCACCAAACTCAGTCTTTTGTAGTGAGCATGGAAGATACTGTCCTCCATTTAAAATGGGCAAGGCACGTGGCAAGGGACGGGGAACTGGATGTGATGGTGATGGTGCATGCAGAGGCCGAGGACAAGGCCGTGGGCAAGCTGAAATTGTGCCACAACAACACCCACATCTTCTCGCCTGACCTTCCTGTCCCAATTCCTAGGGGACCGCAGCACACCACTATTGAACCCAGAGCAGTGTCAAAAGGTTGTTGGTTGGATAGCGGATAATGCTTACAGTCACTTAGCCAGGACCACCACCACCACCCTGTCTTCCACACAGTCAATTCTCAGTAGCCATGAGTCTGGACCGCATATTCCTCACCCTGATCCTCCTTCCTCCCATCATGCTGAGTGCCCGGAGACAACTAATCCCACACTTGGACACTCTGAAGAGCTGTTCACTTTTCCATTTATAGATTTGGGCCTCTCGCCCAGTCCACTTGAAGTGGGGCAAAAGGAGATCGCGTGTAGCGATGCCCAAATATTTGAGCAGCCACGTTCACACGAAGGCGACGGTGGGAAAGTGTCACAAGAGGTGGACGATGATGAGACACAATTGCCAGAAAGTCAGGAGGAGGACCAGGGTGCGGAAGTGGAAGACGAAGTGGTGGATGATATAATAACTGACCCAACCTGGCAGGAGGACATGCAGAACGAGGACAGCAGCACACAGGGGGAGGGAGGCAGAGCACCCCAACAGGCAGGAAAAAGCAGTGTGGTGGCCACAGACAGAAGGCAGGCAACCATTCCCTGTAACACCAACACGAAGGAAGTTGCCAGTACAACTGTTAGGTCTTCCCGAGTCTGGTTGTTTTTTCAAAGACTCTGCCGATAACCCCAAAAAGGCCATTTGCACCAGCTGCCAGGCCAGCACAAGCAGGGGTGGCAAAACGACCAGCCTGACCACCACCAGCATGATCAGGTACATGGCAGCAAAGCACCCGACTTTGTGGGCCGAACCCCAGGGTCCAGGAACACTGTCTGCAGGTGGCACCATTGCTTCTTCCACTATTGTGCATGCAAGCCAATCCCCTGTCCATGGTGCATGGAAAGATGCCTCTTGCCCTGCACCTGTTGTTGCACATTCTCAAGTAGCAGCATCAGGAAGCACGTCCATGTCCTTGTCCCAGCGCGGCGTTCAGTTGTCCCTACCCCAGTCCTTGGAACGCAAACGCAAATATGCAGCCAATGCCCCACAGGCCACACTACTAAATTCTCACATTTCACGACTGCTTGCGCTCGAAATGTAGCTTTTTAGGCTCGTGGAGATGGAAGCATTCCGTAACCTGATGGCGGCGGCCGTCCCTCGGTACTCGGTCCCCAGCCGCCACTATTTCTCCTGGGGTGCCATCTCCGCATTACACAAGCACGTGTCCCAAAACATTAGCCGTGCCCTCAACAACGCAGTTATCGGGAAAGTCCACCTAACCACGGACACGTGGACAAGTGCTTGTGGGCAGGGGCGGTACATATTGCTGACGTCACACTGGGTTAACATATTGGAAGCCGGGACCCAGTCGAACCTTGGGACGGAACACATCCTCACGACGCCAAGGATTGCGGGCTCTAGGTCAATCAGGGTTGCCTCCACTGTCTACAGCTCCTGCACCTCATCCTCCTCAGCCTCCTCCTCCTCTTCAGCCTCCATTTCTGAAAAGACCACTTCAGTCACAAGCTGGAAGCACTTCACCACTGCCTCGGCCAAGCGGCAACAGGCTGTGCTGAATCTAATATGCTTAGGTGACAAACCGCACAATGCTGAAGAGTTGTGGACATCTCTGAAAGAGCAGGCAGATCTGTGGCTCACACCACTGAATCTACAGCCAGGCATGGTCGTGTGTGACAATGGCCGGAACCTGGTGGCGGCTCTGAGGTGAGGCGAGCTCCCACACGTAACATGCCTGGCCCATGTTCTTAAACTCGTGGTTCAGCGGTTTCTCAAATCCTACTCGGAGCTGCCGGATCTGCTTGTTAAAGTGTGCCGCCTGTGTGCCCATTTTGGAAAGTCAGCTACATCTACCACTGCCCTTGCCTTGTTTCAGCAGCGTTTGCAGCTTCCAGCTCACAGACTGGTGTGTGATGTCCCCACGCGTTGGAACTCTACGCTGCAGATGTTGGGAAGGATTTGTGAGCAGAAGAGGGCAGTTGTTGAGTACCAGCATCAAAAAGGCCATCGGTATTCAGTACAGACTCCACACATAAGACCTCAGGAGTGGACATGGATGTCAGACATATGTACCATACTCCAAAACTTTGAGGACTCCACCAAGATGGTGAGCGGCGATGATGCCATAATTAGCATCACCATCACGCTTCTCTGTCTTTTGAAACGCTCTCTGCTCACAATCAAAGAGGATGCATTGCAGGCGGAGCACGATGAGATAGAGCAAGTAACCATACAGGGTGATTACACACAGCCAAGCCTCATCTCATCCCAACATGGATTGGGTGACAATGAGGAAGAGGAGGAGGAGGAAGGACAGGAGCTAGTTTCATGCACTATAGACGGGACTACCTGCGCAGCTGTCATACCGTCTGTTCAGCGTGGATGGCGAGAGGACAGAGAGGAGGAGGAGAGCATGGTCACTCATCCTCTTGGTGAGGACATGGAAGTCTTGCCTGTTAGTAGTCTGGCACGCATGGCTGAGTTTGTTACGCTGCCTTTCCCATAACCCTCGAGTTCTCAAAATTTTGGGTGACAGTCATTACTGGTTGGCTGGTTGGTGACACTTCTAGACCCACGCTACAAGGAGAACTTTGTATCTCTTATTCCTGAGGCGGACAGGTCTACAAAAATGGGGCAGTACCAGAAGGCCCTTGTTGCGGAACTATTAAAATAATTCCCATCTGAAAACGCTGGCGGCAGAGGGCACACTTCGTTGGACAACCAAGGAGTTCAGGCGAGAGAGACACAACTTCAATCCAGCAGAGGCAGGGGAACACTGTCAAAGTTCTGGGAGAGTTTTCTCAGACCCTCCTACGCGCACAGGCCCTGAGGCGCGGGGTACTCTCACAAGGAGTGCAAAGTTTGGGAAGATGCTTAGGGAGTACCTTGCAGACCGTACCAACATCCTCCGTGATTCCGCTGTGCCACATATCCAGCTTGGATACCCAATAATTATAAGGAATAACCTGGCTCTCTATGCCTTGGAGGTCCTGGCCTGCCCTGCCACCAGCGTTTTATCAGAGTGGGTTTTTAGCGCAACCGCCTGTCAACTGAAAATGTTGACAGGCTGACCCTTATAAAATGAACAAGGGCTGGATTGGGCCAGACTTCTCAACACCACCGAATGATAGCAGCGTAACATAAACTTAAATCCAGTGTTTTTTCTTGGAACGTGTATTCCCATGCAACTTTTCACACCCACACATGGGTATACGCTTCCTCATTTTGGCTATTTGCTCTTGTCCTCCTCCTTCTTCTCATCCTCCACCAACATATCACCAGAATGACCATGGTCCGTGATGCAACACCCACAATTTTTTTTTAAAGGGTGTTTATTAGTGTTGAGCGAGCACTAAAATGCTCGGGTGCTCGAAGCTCGGGCCGAGCTCGCCGTGATACTCGGGTGCTCGACCCGAGCAACGAGCTCAATATTCTATGAGAGACCCGAGCATTTTTGCGGCAGCACCCCCGGCAGTCTTTTAAAAGCCTAACAAGTGCCCAAAACGATAGCGACAGTGCTCACATGACATGGGGACAGCATGGGGATCGTCCCAGGAAGCATTTCTGATCCCCAGGTCACTGTTGTCAACAACGTGTTCAGAGGTATGAAGCCACTTTTACAGGCTCATAATAAAATGTTCAAAAACGAAAGTGAAACTTTTTTCCTGTGAAATATGTGAAGGAATTTATTTTCCAGGGTAAAGACTTGTGTATAAGGTAAAATATATAACCAAAAACAAAAATACTCCTCCACACCTTGGGCTATGTTCACAAGTAGCATTTTTTATGCGTTTTTGCACTTTGTATTGCTTTCAACCGTGACAAATGCATTCACCGGGAAATGCAATTTTAACATTTTACAACCTTATTTGGCCATGTGCTGTGTGACATATGCATACAGTGCTGAAAAGACATGGGGACAGCATGGGGATGACTCCTGGAAGCATCTCTGACTCCCAGGTCACTGCCTAAAAGTGTGCCCATCAGAAGTGATCCTTGCCGCATCAGAAGATGCAGACTTGCAACTATCCCCGTGCAAGTCCTTGTCCCAGGGCAGTGTTCAATTGTACCTCCCCCATTCCTTGCAATGCAAGGGCAAATATGCAGCCAACCACCCACCCACCCCCAGGCTGTAATACCATACTGCTTGCTTGCACGTGAAATGGGGCCTTTTAGTTTTGAGGAGGCCGAAGCTGGCCACTACCTCATGACTGCTTCGGCAGCGAGGTATCCATACTCAGTCCCCAGCCGCCCGGCGGCCGGGTGTCCACGCTTGGTCCCCAGCCGCCAGGGGGCGGCCGGGTGTCCACACTCGGTCCCCAGCCGCCCCACGGCCGGGTGTCCACACACGGTCCCCAGCCGCCCCACGGCAGGGTGTCCACACACGGTCCCCAGCCATCTGGGGGCGGCCGGGTGTCCATAAACAGTCCCCAGCCGCCCGATTTCTCTGCGGAACATCCACACAGACTTTTCTTAGACTGGCCTGCATTAGGGCAGCATTAGACGAGCCCACCAGAGAACCCAACTCCTCCGGTGGGCCCTGGCTTCTCCATCAGGGGAGTTGAGAGTGCCAAGGTGAGGAGCATGATGAGGATGATAGAAGTTAGCATCTGCTTTGTTTTCAAGGAATGCAAGCACATGTATGTAGTAGCGGCTAGGCCTGAGGTGTTCAGCATTTTGGCGCATATCCTACCTCCTCCGAGGATTGCTGGATGTTTTCCTGCTACTATCCAAGTTCTATGACTCCCGTTAAAACAAAGCTTCAGGTGATAAATGATGGATGAGGTAGTGGCAAAGGAGAAAGAGCAGGAGGAACAGGAACCATTCACATCAATATCAGGCCAGTCAACCAGATATGTTTTGTAGGATATATATCTGTACCAAAAGGAGCAGTTTGGCTACATAGTTATAGGGCATACAGTGAGTGCAATGCCTACCAAAAATTTTGAGGCACTCCTATGCCCCTTGGAAATGACATGGAGGTCAGAGGGCCTTAACTAAACCTTTTTTTCCATTTATAGCAACTGGGTCTCCTGTGCATTGTTGGCCTAAGCAGTGAATGGAAGGCTTTCCAAAAATTATGTGGAACTGCAATGCCCCTTGAAACAGACGTGGATTACAGCGTACTAAAAATCTTCTACCCATTATTGGGGAGTGTGTCTCCCTTAGTTTTCACCTTTGCATTGAAAAGCAAAAGCTGACTAAAATTAGGAGGAAATGCAATGCCCGTTGGAAGAGTCGTGTAGATTAGAGGTAAGGTAATTAAAAACAATATTTCAATGTCCCTTGGAAGAGCTGTGGAGTTCAGAGTGGATTAAGAAGACACTTTTAATGCCCTTTTGAAGAGACGTGGAGGTCACAGTAGCTTAACAAGACGGTTTTAATGCCCCTTACAAGAGCCATACAGTACAGCATCTTAAAAACATTATTCCAATTATTGGGGAGTGGGTCTCCCATAGTATTTGCTTATGCCTTCCAAGCAAAAGCTTCCAAAAATTATGAGGAAATGCTATGCCCGTTCGAAGAGTCGTGGAAGTCCCAGTAGCTTAACAAGACGCTTTTAATGCCCCACAGAAGAGACGTGGAGGTCAGAGTGGTATAACAAGACGCTTTTAATGCCCCTCAGAAGAGATGTGGAGGTCAGAGTGGTATAACAAGACGCTTTTAATGCCCCTCAGAAGAGACGTGGAGGTCAGAGTGGTATAACAAGACGCTTTTAATGCCCCTCAGAAGAGACGTGGAGGTCAGAGTGGTATAACAAGAAACTTTTAATGCCCCTTGTAAGAATGATGGGAGGTCCCAGTAGCTTAACATGACGCTTTTAATGCCCCTCAGAAGAGACGTTGAGGTCAGAGTGGTATAACAAGACGCTTTTAATGCCCCTCAGAAGAGACGTGGAGGTCAGAGTGGTATAACAAGACGCTTTTAATGCCCCTCAGAAGAGACGTGGAGGTCAGAGTGGTATAACAAGATGCTTTTAATTACCCTCAGAAGAGACGTGGAGGTCAGAGTGGTATAACAAGATGCTTTTAATTACCCTCAGAAGAGACGTGGAGGTCAGAGTGGTATAACTAGAAGCTTTTAATGCCCCTCAGAAGAGACGTGGAGGTCAGAGTGTTATAACAAGATGCTTTTAATGCCCCTTGAAAGAATGATGGTGGTCCAGTAGCTTAACAAGACGCTTTTAATGCCCCTCAGAAGAGACGTGGAGGTCAGAGTGGTATAACAAGACGCTTTTAATTACCCTCAGAAGAGACGTGGAGGTCAGAGTGGTATAACAAGATGCTTTTCATGCCCCTTGAAAGAATGATGGGAGGTTCCTGTAGCTTAACAAGACGCTTTTAATGCCCCTCAGAAGAGACGTGGAGGTCAGAGTGGTATAACAAGATGGTTTTAATGCCCCTTGAAAGAATGATGGCGGTCCAGTAGCTTAACAAGACGCTTTTAATGCCCCTCAGAAGAGATGTGGAGGTCAGAGTGGTATAACAAGACGCTTTTAATTACCCTCAGAAGAGACGTGGAGGTCAGAGTGGTATAACAAGATGCTTTTAATGCCCCTTAAAAGAATGATGGGAGGTTCCTGCAGCTTAACAAGACGCTTTTAATGCCCCTCAGAAGAGACGTGGAGGTCCCAGTTGCTTAACAAGATGCTTTTAATGCCCCTCAGAAGAGACGTGGAGGTCAGAGTGGTATAACAAGACGCTTTTAATGCCCCTTGAAAGAATGATGGAGGTACCAGTAACTTAACAAGACGCTTTTAATGCCCCTCAGAAGAGACGTGGAGGTCAGAGTGGTATAACAAGACGATTTTAATGCCCCTCAGAAGAGACGTGGAGGTCAGAGTGGTATAACTAGAAGCTTTTAATGCCCCTCAGAAGAGACGTGGAGGTCAGAGTGGTATAACAAGATGCTTTTAATGCCCCTTGAAAGAATGATGGGAGGTCCCAGTAGCTTAACAAGACGCTTTTAATGCCCCTCAGAAGAGACGTGGAGGTCCCAGTAGTTTAACAAGACGCTTTTAATGCCCCTCAGAAGAGACGTTGAGGTCAGAGTGGTATAACAAGATGCTTTTAATGCCCCTCAGAAGAGACGTGGAGGTCAGAGTGGTATAACAATATGCTTTTAATGCCCCTCAGAAGAGACGTGGAGGTCAGAGTGGTATAACAAGACGCTTTTAATGTCCCTTGAAAGAATGATGGAGGTCCCAGTAGCTTAACAAGATGCTTTTAATGCCCCTCAGGAGAGATGTGGAGGTCAGAGTGGTATAACAAGACGCTTTTAGTGCCCCTCAGAAGAGAAGTGGAGGTCAGAGTGGTATAACAAGACTGTTTTAATGCTCCTTGAAAGAATGATGGAGGTCCCAGAAGCTTAACAAGAGGCTTTTAATGCCCCTCAGAAGAGATGTGGAGGTCAGAGTGGTATAACAAGATGCTTTTAATGCCCCTCAAAAGAGACGTGGAGGTCAGAGTGGTATAACAAGACGCTTTTAATGCCCCTTGAAAGAATGATGGGAGGTTCCTGTAGCTTAACAAGATGCTTTTAATGCCTCTCAGAAGAGACGTGGAGGTCCCAGTTGCTTAACAAAATGCTTTTAATGCCCCTCAGAAGAGACGTGGAGGTCAGAGTGGTATAACAAGACGCTTTTAATGCCTCTCAGAAGAGACGTGGAAGTCAGAGTGATATAACAAGACGCTTTTAATGCCCCTCAGAAGAGACGTGGAAGTCAGAGTGATATAACAAGACGCTTTTAATGCCCCTCAGAAGAGACCTGGAGGTCAGAGTGGTATAACAATATGCTTTTAATGCCCCTTAGAAGAGACGTGGAGGTCAGAGTGGTATAACAAGACGCTTTTAATGTCCCTTGAAAGAATGATGGAGGTCCCAGTAGCTTAACAAGACGCTTTTAATGCCCCTCAGGAGAGATGTGGAGGTCAGAGTGGTATAACAAGATGGTTTTAATGCTCCTTGAAAGAATGATGGAGGTCTCAGTAGCTTAACAAGACGCTTTTAATGCCCCTCAGAAGAGACGTGGAGGTCAGAGTGGTGTAACAAGACGCTTTTAATGCCCCTCAAAAGAGACGTGGAGGTCAGAGTGGTATAACAAGACGCTTTTAATGCCCCTTGAAAGAATGATGGGAGGTTCCTGTAGCTTAACAAGACGCTTTTAATGCCTCTCAGAAGAGACGTGGAGGTCCCAGTTGCTTAACAAGATGCTTTTAATGCCCCTCAGAAGAGACGTGGAGGTCAGAGTGGTATAACAAGACGCTTTTAATGCCCCTCAGAAGAGACGTGGAAGTCAGAGTGATATAACAAGACGCTTTTAATGCCCCACAGAAGAGACGTGGAGGTGAGAGTGGTATAACAAGGTGCTATTAATGCCCCTTGAAAGAATGATGGAGGTCCCTGTAGCTTAACAAGACGCTTTTATTGCCCCTCAGAAGAGACGTCGAGGTCAGAGTGGTATAACAAGACGCTTTTAATGCCCCTCTGAAGAGACGCGGAGGTCAGAGTGGTATAACAAGATGCTTTTAATGCCTCTCAGAAGAGACGTGGAGGTCAGAGTGGTATAACAAGATGCTTTTAATGCCCCTTGAAAGAATGATGGAGGTCCCAGTAGCTTAACAAGATGCTTTTAATGCCCCTCAGAAGAGACGTGGAGGTCAGAGTGGTATAACATGACACTTTTAATGCCCCTCAGAAGAGACGTGGAAGTCAGAGTGGTATAACAAGATGCTTTTAATGCTCCTTGAAAGAATGATGGAGGTCCCAGTAGCTTAACAAGACGGTTTTAATGCCCCTTGAAAGAATGATGGAGGTCCCAGTAGCTTAAAAAGACGCTTTTAATGCCCCTCAGAAGAGACATGGAGGTCAGAGTGGTATAACAAGACGCTTTTAATGCCCCTTGGAAGAGCTATACAGTAGAACATCTTAAAAATATTATTCCCATTATTGGGGAGTTGGTCTCCCACAGTCTTTGCTTATGCCTTCCAAGCAAAAGCTGACAAAAAACAGGATGGAGGAACTTTCAATAATAGCAACACGGACCACGGTCACCCTGGTGGTATAGTGGTGGTGGAGGCTGAGGATAAGGAGAAGAGCTTAAAACAGCCGAAATGAGGAAGCGTATACCCATGTGTGGGAGTGAAGCGGTGCATGTGAATACACCTCCCGAAATAACACAGTGGATTTGACTTTGTTACTCTGCTGTCATTTGGTGGTGATGAGAAGTCTGGCCCAATCCAGCCCTTGTTCATTTTGATAAGGGTCAGCTTGTCAGCATTTTTAGTGCGCTTATTAGTTATAATTGCCCCAGCGGCACTAAAAACACGCTCCGATAACATACTAGCGGCAGGGCAGGCCTGGACCTCCAAGGCGTACAGAGCGAGTTCATTCCAAGTGTCCAGCTTGGATACCCAATAATTAAAAGGCACAGAGGAATCACGGAGGACGCTGGTATGGTCGGCAAGGTACTCCCTAACCATCTTTTGAAACTTTCCACTCCTTGTGAGAGTACCCCGCGCCTCAGCGTCTGTCCGGAGGGAGGGTCTGAGAAAACTGTCCCAGAATGTTGACAGTGTTCCCCTGCCTCTGCTGGATTGTAGTTGCGTCTCTCTCGCATGTACGCCTTGGTTGGGCAACAACGAACTGTGACCTCTGCCAGTAGCGTGTTCAGGTGGGAATTTTTTTAAGAGTTCTGCAGCAAGGGCCTTCTGGTACTGCCCCATTTTTGTAGACCTCTCCACCTCAGGAATAAGAGAGTGAAAGTTCTCCTTGTAGCCGGGGTCTACAAGTGTCACCAACCAGTAATGACTGTCACCCAACATTTTGACAACGCGAGGGTCACGGTTAAGGCAGCGTAACATAAAGTCAGCCATGCGTGCCAGACTGGTAACGGGCAAGATTTTCGTGTCCTTACCAAGATGATGACTGACCATGCTCTCCTCCTCCTCCTCCCCCCTGTCCTCAGGCCACCCACGCTGAACCGATGGTATGACAGTTGTAGAGGTACTACCGTCTACAGCGCATGATACCAGATCCTGTTCTTCCTCCTCCTACTCCTCCTCCTCCTCCTCCTCCTCTCCCTCATTGTCCCCCAATGCACGTTGGGATGAGATGAGGCTGGGCTGTGTGTAATCAACCGCTACGGATTCTTGATCCATCTCATCATACTCTGGCTGCAATGCCTCCTCTTTAATTCTCTGCAGAGAGCGTTGCAAAAGACAGACAAGTGGAATGCTGACACTAATCACCATCTGGGTGGCCTCCTCAAAGTCTGTCAGGATAGTACATATGTCAGACATCCTGGTCCACTCCTGAGGTCTTATGTGTGGAGTCTGACCTGAATATCGACGGCCTTGTTGCAGCTGGTACTCCACAACTGCTCTCTTCTGCTCACAAATCCTTAGCAACATGTGGAGGGTAGAGTTCCAACGTGTGGTGACATCACACACCAGTCGGTGTGCCGGAAGCTGCAAATGCTGCTGCAACACAGCAAGAGCGGCGGAAGCTGTAGCCGACTTGCGAAAATGAGCTGACAGGTGGCATACTTTCACGAGCAGATCTGGCAACTCGGGGTACGATTTAAGAAACCGCTGAACCATGAGGTTAAGCACATGAGCCAGTAATGGTACGGGTGTGATCTCGCCTCGCCTCAGAGCCGCCACCAGGTTACGGCCATTGTCACACGCGACAATGCCTGGATGTAGGTTCAGCAGTCTCAGCCACAGATCTGCCTGCTTTTTCAAAGCTGTCCACAACTCACAAGCAGTGTGAGGTTTCTCACCTAAGCTTATGAGTTTCAGCACAGCCTGTTGCCGCTTGGTGGAGGCAGTACTGCAGTGCTTCCAGCTTGTAACTGATGTGGTGATATCTGAGATGGAGGCTGAACATGAAGAGGAGGAGGAGGATGAAGTGCTGGAGCTGTACACTGTGGGGGCAACTCTGACTGACATAGGGCCCGCAATCCTCAGTGTGGGGTTGATGTGTTCTGTCCCAAGGTCCGACTGGGTCCCGGCTTCCACTATGTTTACCTAGTGTGCCGTCAGGGAGATGTACCGTCCCTGGCAACAAGCACTTGTCCACGTGTCCATTGTCAGGTGGACTCTCCCAGTAACTGCGTTGTTGAGGGCACGGCAGATGTTTTGGGACACGTGCAGTGAAGGGATGGCACACCGGGCAAAATAGTGTCGGCTGGGGACCGAGTACCGAGGGATGGCCACCGCCATAAGGTTGCGGAAAGATTCCGTCTCCACCAGCCTAAAAGGCAGCATTTCCAACGCAAGCAGTCGTGAAATGTGCAAATTTAGGACTGTGGCCTGTGGGGCGTTAGCTGCGAATTTCCGCTTTCGTTCAAAGGCCTGGGATATGGACAACTGAACGCTGCGGTGGGACGTGGACGTTCATGCTATTTCTTGAGAAACTGCCATAACAAGTGAAGACTGAGAGGAGGGGGCATCTTTACATGCAGAATGGACAGGGGATTGCCTTGCACACACAACAGGGGGTTGGTTCTATTGCACGCACAACAGCGGAAGAAGCAGTGGTGACACTCGCTGACACTGGTCGTGGACCCTGGGGTTCGCCCCACAAAGTCGGGTGCTTTGCTGCCATGTGCCTGATCATGCTGGTGGTGGTCAGGCTGGTAGTTTTGTCACCCCTGCTGATGCTGGCATGGCAGGAGGTACAAATGGCCTTTTTGGGGTTATCAGCAGAGTCTTTAAAAAAACTCCAGACTCTGGAAGACCTACCGCTTGTACTGGCAACGTCCCTCGTGTTGGTGTTACGGGAAACGGTTGCCTGCCTTCTGTCTGCGGCCACCACACTGCTTCTTCCTGCCTGTTGAGGTACTCTGCCTCCCTCCCCCTGTGTGCTGCTGGCCTCACTCTGCATGTCCTCCTGCCACGTTGGGTCAGTTACTAGATCATCCACCACCTCCTCCTCTTCCACTTGCGCACCACGATCCTCCTCCTCACTTCCTGACAATTGTGTCTCGTCATCGTCCACCTCTTGTGACAAATTGCCAGCGTCGACTTATTGTGGCCGTGGCTATTCAAATATTTGGGCACCGCTACATGGGATCTCCTCTTCCACCACTTCAAGTAGAGCAGATGAGGGGCACAAATATGGAAATGGACCAGTGAACAGCTCTTCAGAGTGTCCATGTGTGGGATCAGTTGCTGTCTGATGACACTCGGCATGGTGGGAGGAAGGAGTATCAGGGTGAGGACGAGTATGCGGTCGAGACTCACGGCTACAAAGAGTTGACTGTGGGGAAGACAGACTGGAGGTGGTGGTGCTCAGGTAACTGGAAGTATTATCTGCTATCCAATTAATAACCTGTTCACACTGATCAGTTCGCAATACTGGTGTTGTTCTGTGTTTCCCTAGTAATTCGGTCAAGATGTGGGAGCGAGAAGATGTGGCTGTTGGTTGTGGCACATTTTCACCTTGGCCATGGCCCCGTCCTCTGCACGCACTATCACCAGAATGTCCACTTCCAAGTCCCTTGCCACGCGCCTTGCCCATTGTAAAGGAAGTAAAATAGCTTACACTCGCACTATCAATGGAAAAAGGGTAATAAAAAGTAGATTAGAACCGTGGAAGAGGAAAACCACAGTTCTATTTCTCTGGCCTACACCCGACTCTTTTAAACAATCAGAACAATCAGGGAGAAACTATTACTGTTTTTCTTTACGGAAAAAATACCAAAACCTGAATAATAGAGATTTTTTACCGTGGAATGGCAAAACCACAGTTATTGTTTACTGGGGTATACCATAAAATTTTAAATATATATATTTGCGGCTGAACAGTGAGCGACACACTCAAACTGTTTTTTTTTTAGATACAAAAGGCCCAAAACGGGATACTGCAGATATTTGACCAGTGGAACTGCAAAACCACACTGGGATTTGTCGGGCCTACAACAGACTATTTTCAACAGATATATTTTTGTGTCAGAACAGTCAGGAGACACTACTGTTTTTTTTAAGGCAAAAAATGTGCAAAAACAGGATTAGAGAGATTTTTTACCGTGGAACAGCAAAACCACAGTTTTAATTTACTGGTGTATACTAGACTTTTTAAAATATATAGATTTGCGGCTGAACAGTGAGCGACACACTCTAACTGTTTTTTTTAGATACAAAAGGCCAAAAACTGGATACTACAGAGATTTGCCCCTTGGAACTGCAAAACCACACTTCTGTTTCTGTGGCCTATACCAGACTCTTTTCAACAGCTATATCTGTGTCTGAAAAATCAGAGACACACTTTTTTTTTTTGGCTGGGGGGGGGACACCAATAGGTTAATAAGACGGGTATTTGTACAGTGTGAAGGAGGGAAAAAAAAAGAGGATTTAGATGAAAAAAAAGGATTTTACTGGCCCCCGAGACCTGGAGCTAAGTCCAGCAATTTCAGAAACAGGAGCACACAGGACTGTAATGCAGCGTTTGCTGGTATTACAACTGCGTCTCCTAAACAGCCTGCCTGCCAGACTGCCTGATATCTGGGATGGATATTAGTCCTGAGAAGGACTGTTTGTTTGATCTGGCAGCCTTTACAGACCCTACACTAACTATTTCGCAGGATAAATCTCTCCCTAGCTCAGCAGCGCTGTCCCTACACTGTCTAATCCGGAGCGACTGTGTCCAAGATGGCGGCGCCCGGTTTTAAATACTCGAGGTGACGCTGTGCGGCCAGCCAATCACTGTAATGCCCACAAACAACATGGCTGCGGCATTACAGTGACTGGATGGCAATCCCTGCATGTTCATTGGCTCTGTAAAGAGCGCCAAACATGCAGGGCGGAGACCCGAGCACCCGCCCGAGTAACCGGGAAATGCTGGGTGCTCGCCGAACATCCCGAGTAGCGTGATGCTCGGGTGAGTACCGAACAGTGTCAAGCATGCTCGCTCAACACTAGTGTTTATGATGCCCGTAAAAAAAAAATGTTTTATACAGTATGTTCATGTATACCCCCCAGGGGTAAATGTTTGTCAGCCCATACACTTAGTGCATGGGCATTACAAGTATAGGAGGCCCGCTCCTTTCTAATGGGAACATTTTTTTATGAGGCCCTCCTCCACGTCTCTTCTAAGGGGCATTGAAGTGCCTCTAAATTTTTGGCAGCCCTTGCATTCACTGCGTAGGCCAACACTGTGGGAGACTCTCTCCTTTCTAATGGGAATTTGTCATTACTGTGGCCCTGCTCTATGTGTCTTTAATTTCTTAGTGGGGTTTTTCCTAAATTTGGTCAGCAGTTGGACTCACTGCATACCCTATAACTGTATAGCAGACTCTCTCCTTTCTAATGGGAACATGTCGTACTCGTTACTGTGGCCCTGCTCTGTGTCTTTCAGAGTCTCTCCATCATCAATAAAACAGGATGTGTCTGATGATCTGTCACACACCACATTGCCAGATAAGGTTGTAAAATGTTAAAATGACATTTCCTGGTGAATGCATTTGCCTTAAAAAAATAACGTAAAAAAACCCAAAACAGTAGGATCTTTCTTTAGTATAAAAACAGAGTTGCCAATGTAACCTCAATGTAATCACATTGTTCAGCTCCTGCACCTCCTCCTACATCTCCGAAATGACCACATCAGTCACAAGCTGACAGCACTGCGGCACTGCCTTGGCCAAGCGGCAACAGGCTGTGCTGAAGATAACATGCTTAATGCTTAGGTGACAAACCGCCCAGCGCTGCAGAGTTGTTGAAAGCTGTAACATAGCAGTTTGATCTGTGGCTCTCACCGCTGAACATACAGCCAGGCATGGTCGTGTGTGACAATGGGCAGAACCTGGTGACGGAGAAATGACAGCCGGAGTAGATAAGGTTTCCCTCTATGCCAGTTCTTTCACCGAGCTAAAGAATATCGCTGTGGTGAAATACAACTCCCACGGAGAATCTGTTTCAGAATGAAAAACATTGGGCCCACCAGAAGATTTGATTGAGGGCTCACCTTTCTCCCCCGCTCAAGAGCCCCATAGCAGCTGCAAAGTTAGCGCTATCATGAACTCTCCTGATGTAGAAGCCAGGGCACACCAGAGGATTTTCTGGTGGGACCGTCCAACCCTGCCAAGAAGCAGTCCTGGCTAAGAAAAGTGTGTGGGAAGGTTCCCGAACACTCTATGGCTGCTTTTTTACTGATGTGGAAACCCACGCAAACACGGGGAGAACATACAAAGTCCTTGCAGATGTTGTCCTTGCTGGGAATTGAACCAAGGATCCCAGCGCTGCAAAGCTTCACTGCTAACCACTGATCCAATGTACTGCCGTTCACCCTCTGGTATCTAACAGGCTGGAGAAACTTGCACCTACTGCCACTCTATCTTCAGCTCCTTTGTGAGAAGCTAATGTATTTGGGCAGCCACTCAGTCTACCAAATAAAATTCCTGAGAAGGAAATTGGGGAAGGCTTCGCTACTGGTACTGGGGGCAGTGCTAATACCATGGCGTCGTACCATAGTTTACTGGAAATATTGCAGGCTGGTAGGAGGCAATCAGATTCCCACAGAAAAGTACCAGCAGTAATGTTCAGGGACCTGCGCTTGTAGAAGGCGGAGACAACAGCGGGAGAAATAGTGGCGGCTGGGGACCAAGTAAGGACACGAGGCATGAGGTTGTGAAAAGCTTCCGCCTCCACGAGCCTAAAAGGCCACATTTCAAGTGAAAGCAGCTTTAGAGGACTTCCTGGGAGAAATCACAGCTTGAGTTAATATGGTTTCCCAAGTCCTTTCACAAAGCTAAAGAATATGGCTGTGGTGAAATACAACTCAGCAAAAAAAGCTGTGGACTGGCTCTGTACCGTCCCTGGCCACATTCACTTGACCATGTGTTTGTGGATAGGCGGTCATTCCCAGTAAGTTCACTGGGGAGGGCACGGGTAATGTTGTGGGACCCGTGCTAGTGGAAGGCGGAGACGATACCGGGAGAAATAGTGGCGGCTGGGGACCGAGTATTGACGGCCGGCCGCTGCCAGCATGAGGCTGTTAAAAGCTTCCGCCTCCACGAGCCTAAAAAGCCCCATTTCAAGAGCAAGCGGCTGCCCAGAAATCTGGCAGTTTAGTATTGCAGCCTGTGGGTGGGTGGCTGGGTGGCTTCATACTTGCGCTTGCATTCCAAGTAAAAGAAAACTAAGCAGATGGTGGCCTCTATCATCCTCATGGCCTCACCTCGGCACTATGAACTCTCCTAAAGGAGAATCCACCGTAGGAGCCTCCGGTTTTCTGGTGGGTCCATCCAACCCTGCCGAGAAGCTGCCATAGCTAAGAAAAGCATGGGGGAAGGTTCTTGTACCCTCTATGGCTGTTTTTTTAATGTGGATCGGACGTGCTTATGCATGTTATTTCTCAAACTGGATTGCAGATCAGGCCATTGCCCAACTCTGCAGTCATGAAATTAAATGCGCAAAGAAAGATGTTTGTGTGTCAAAGCACCACCGAGAAGTGCGAGTTGATGTTGGACGGGCTGCCATTGCTTCTGCAAAAGCTGCTTTAGAGGACTTCCTGGGAGAAATGACACCCAGAGTAGATACGGTTCCCCTCTATGCCAGTCCTTTCACCGAGCTAAAGAATATGGCTCTGGTGAAATACAACTCAGCAAAAAAAGCTGTGGACTGGCTCCGTACCGTCACTGGCCACATTAACCTGTCCACGTGTTTGTGGTTAGGCAGTCCTTCCCAGTAAGTGCACTGGGGAGGGCATGGGTAATGTTGTGGGACCCATGCTTGTGGAAGGCGGAGACGACACCGGGAGAAACAGTGGCGGCTGGGGACCGAGTATGGACACCCGGCCGCTGCCGGCATGAGGTTATGAAAAACTTCTGCCTCCACGAGCCTAAAAGGCCACATTTCAAGTGCAAGCAGCTGTCAAAAATTTGGCAGTATAGAATTGCAGCTTGTGGGTTGGTGGGTGGCTGGCTGCATACTTGCGCTTGCATTCCAAGGAATGGGGTAGGGACAACTGAACGCTGCACTGGGACAAGGACGTGGACCGTGATTGTTGCAAGTCTGCAATGACAGGTGCATGGCGGGAGGCATCTTCGCATGCGCCAAGGATCATTTATGATGGGCACACTTTTTGGCAGTGACCTGGGAGTCAGAGATGCTTCCAGAGGTCTTCCCCATGCTGTTCCCATTTCTTTTCAGCACTGTATGCATGTGTCTGATGATGTGTCGCACACCACATGGCCAAATAAGGTTGTAAAATGTTAAAATGACATTTCCTGATGAATGCATTTGTCACGGTTGAAAGCAATGCAAAAGTGCAAAGACGCATCAAAAACGCCATGTGTGAACATAGCCCAAGGTGTGGAGGAGTATTTTTGTTTTTGGTTATTTCTTTTGCCTTTTATACAAGTCATTACCCTGGAAAGGATGTTCCTTAACATATTTTTTTATGTTTTATTGTGAGTCCATAAAAGTGGCGCAATACTCTGACAATGTTGTTGACAGCAATGATCTGGGAGTCAGAGATGCTTCCAGGGGTCTTACCCATGCTATTCCCATGTCATTTGAGCACTGTTCCCATCGATTTAGGCAATTTTTAGGCCCTCTGCAGACGGCCAGGGGGAGCGGCTTGAAAAATGCTCGAGTTTCCAATAGACTTACATTGGGCTCGTTGCTCGGGTCGAGCACCCGAGTGTTCCAATGTGCTCGACCCGAGCAACGAGTACCCGAGCATTTTAGTTCTCGCTCATCACTACTAGTGAGTAGACGTGTTTATTTTTTTTTCTGTGAAGCATGATGAGGATTGGGGGGCCATGCATACCAGGATGGGGGTGTCACGCATTCCAGGAAGAGGGATGAGGGGTACCATGCATACCAGGAAGAGAGTTGAGGGGGCCATGCATACCAGGAAGAGGGATAAGGGGGGCCATGCATACCAGGAAGAGAGATGAGGTGGGCCATGCATAACAGGATAAGGATGAGGGATGCCAAGAATACCAGGATGGAGATCAGGGGTGCCATGCATACCAGGATGGAGGGGTGCCATGCATACCAGGATGGGGGATCGGGGTGCTATGCATACCAGGATGAGGGGTGCCATGCATACCAGGAAGGGGATCAGGGGTGCCATGCATACCAGGATGGTGGGGTGCCATGCATACCAGGATGAGGGGTGCCTTGCATACCATGATGGAGATCAGGGGTGCCATGCATACCAGGATGGTGATCAGGGTTGAAATGCATTGCAGGGTGGAGGGGTGCCATGCATACCAGGATGGAGGGGTGCCATCCTTTCCAGGATGAAGATCAGGGGTGCCATGTGTCAGAAAAATATCTAAGAAGATATTAAGAAGTCTCTCTCACAGACCCATCTTCCCTCCTCCCCATAGTATTTGTCAGGAGATAAGAGCTGACAATCTACCATCTGCTCCTATGCAGTGACTTGTAAACAAATGCTAGCCCAAAAGGTGCTACCAAACCCAATTAACACAGGCTTGTGATAAATTTACAGCTAGCTGAGAAGGTTGTATTCCCAAAGGGAATTTAACAGAGGTCTGTAGCCGGGCCGGAGCCGATGCAAAATATGGATCCGATAATAATTGGACCCATATTTTTAGTGACAGGGTCAGCTAAGGAACAATATGCTTATTTTTTCATAGCCGTAAGCCCCTCCGGGGAGCTGTGGCGCAACAGTAATAAAATAACGGATCGCAGCTATATCGTGTGTGGTCTCTGGAGAAAGGTAAATTCATAACTGAAAATATAGTATCATTTTTGGGCTGCTGCGGTCAACCAGCGAGAAATTATCCCAGAAGTGGCGATTCTAATAAAATGATGAAGGCTAGAAACCAGCCCATGATGTCAGCACAGAGGGGTGGGGGAAGGTCTCTACCTTCAGCATAAAAGAATCCACTGAGGATGGATCAGTATTCATTGCCGGGAGTATACATTTATTATAGCAAAGGATCCCATTCACTGAATGGCCATAGGAGAGTTCCTCTCCAGCTATATTCAGTCGTCTCTGCGAACCATATAGTAAGTTTCTTCTTTAATCCTGTTTATTTTGTGTAACTGTAAATTCTGTATTGTAATGTCTCCATTTGTAAAATCTTGTATATTTTTCCTAAACACTGCCTCCATTTTGGATTAAACATAAAGTGTAATAGTCCTGTTTCTTTTCTCTGTAATTGTTCCCTCCCCCGAAGCCATATACGCTACCAGGACAGAGGCACCTGACCGTGCCTGTATTATATTTCAACTGGCCGGTGGTGGCAGCGAATGATAATAATAATTGGTCTATCATGAAGCTGGCAGTAACCATACTGGGGTATATACACATATTCCATGTGTTGGAATCTGGAGGTGTGACGCCATATGCTTTCTGCTCACTTGCCGATAGCTACGTAGTGGGCAATCGGGATCGTGTGCTCGCGAATCCCTGGTCAATCCAGTGAATTCTTGACAGAGTGACGACAGTGGTGGGGTATTGTGTGATCTCCCCGGTGTTGTCCCTGACACCATGCATAACAGGATGGGGATCAGGGGTGCCATGCATGCCAGGATGGGAATCAAGGGTGCCATGCATACTAGGATGGAGGGGTGCCATGCATTCCAGGATAGAGATCAGGGGTGCCATGCATAACAGGATGGGGATCAGGGGTGTCATGCTTAACAGTATGGGGATCAGGGGTGCCATGCATAACAGGATGGGGATCAAGGGTGCCACGCATACCAAGATGGGGATGAGGGCCACGTATAATAGGAAGAGGGGGACCATATATGCCTTTTTGGGGAATACTGACAGAATTGGGGGATATTACTCCTGTAACAGTGTCAGCAGCAGACACCCTCCTCCTTAACAGAACATCATGACCATATTTTTTGCTTAAATTTTTTTTTTCTATTTTCCTCCTTTAAAACATGTGCTCTATGTTGCAGGGTAAGCTCCCGGGTCTGTTCTATAAAGTAAGTGTACATATCTGTCATAAATGTATGGTGGATGTTACCTAGGGGCTAAAGAATTAAAAAGCAGTAATATGGATCTTCTTAACTCATTATTACATGCCCTCCATACATGGAATAATTTAAGGGTTTGGATCTCTTTCTTCAAAAAAATCTCTGCTGGAAAAGAGGAACCAAGCCCTAAAATGTGTCACCTGTTCAAGTTATACCTTTTTGTCTCAATATTGACTATCTCATGATACATAATATATATGGGCTTCGATAATTTTCTGGATAAATGTTGTGGGATTACAGGATTTTCTCCTTTGTGAAACGATGCCTGCTTGTAAGTATAGCATTCCTTCCAGACTACGCTGCACTCCTTTTCATAAAATAGCTGCTGGTGGAGGTACATGTGACCCAACCATCAGCCTCCTCTAATTGTAAAATTGCTTTCTCATGCACAGTAATTTTCAATAAAAAGGGGCTGATGGACAGGACTGTTCACATGATCCTCCATCAACTGCCATTTTGAAAACAGGAGAAGCCATGCAGTCTCTAAGTTTAGAGATATTATTAAAGAAGCCCTTGCATCAAAATTTTATCCTCCTAATATATTGCAATCATCATATTATGTAGCACTGCTTACTCACAATTGCTCATTTTGCCATTCTACCCAGCTAATTCTTCTCTTTGCTCTGTTTAGAAACAGGAAGTCTCTTGTTCCTGCATTTATAATTCCCCTCCTCAGCGCCTGACCAGCTGCTCTCTCCTTCCCCCTGCCATTGACTTTTGCAGTGACTCATGACTCATACAGGGAAAATTCACCTCCTGTTTCTACATAGAGCTTATAAGGATTTGGCTAGTCAGTTTTTAATCATGTGATGTCACAGACCTAATGGAAAACAAGAATTAACTGGGTAGAAGGGCAAAATGTGCAATTCTAAGTACACAGTGCTATATAATGTGATGACTGAAATTTATTAGGATAAAAATTTTGATGAGTTTGATTCTTCTTTGTTGCAAAACACTATTTCAAACACATTTTTGAAAATAAAGTAGAAAAAATCTTTAAAGGGTTTGCCATTTTCAAACAGGTGCATATCACTGCTGCAACCAATCACCCAGCTTAGCAGCTCGTGCCATCTGCATCGGCAGAATTCATGAGCTCAGTGATTGTCTGTAGCCATGGCTTTACTATGGCAGCAGCAGAGAGCTGACTGGAGCAGCACAGAATTGGTGAAGGTTGAGTACTCTGCTGTGTTTGTTTTTTCATTCAATCATTTGGGGACTACTTTTTTAATCTGTCAAAAACCCTTTTCAGATATTTTGCATCCCCATAAAGATGCCTCATATAGGCAGCTTAGTGTCTTCAATATCATGATTTAAAGATTAAATTGAAAAACATGAGTCTATACAATATTGAGAGGCATCTAGACATGTCTAATGTTTAGTATTTGTTTAAAGGGGTTGTCTGATATAAAGCTACAAGTCTGCAGTCACTCTATTTGACTGCAGATTTGTGAATCCTCACATCGCACTCACTGCTCACCGTGAGGATTCTCATGTGACTGCAAGTATAAGATATGCATATGTAGCACCCTGAGGATTCGGCTGCTACAGGGGTATTACACCTCAAGCCAGAGGTGTGGTATTCCACTCCCGGGTAAGGATGGAGTGTGGAACTGAGCTCAGTAGGCTGCATACACTACATACATCCCATTTCCGGGGGACAGATCGACGGTACTCCCACCAGTTTATGTGCAGGTACGATAGTGTCTGTCCCTGGCTGGAGTGGGAGGGGGGTGGAACATCCCAGTAGTGTAGGGGCAGATAGGGGGAGCAGTCTGAGTAAAGCTAGGAGCTCATTGGGTGCTGGTCACCTGAGCTCACACATAGAGGGAGTATATAAGGTGGGAACCATCTTAGATCAGGGTCAGACAGGCAGACAGCTACTAGTCAGTCTGTTGTAGAGGGTCAAGCAGTCCTGAAAGAAGAGAGAGAGGAGTCAGAAGGACCCAGAGGGGAAGAAGAGGGAACCCCAAGAGCCCAAATTCAAGCAACAGGGTGAAGGGTTGGCACAAGGGTACCGGATCCCAAGCTGGTGGAGGGCACTAATCCTCAGCCAGAGACCGGAGGTTGTGGGCAGGATCTGCCACGACCCCCCCACTAAATCCACCAGGAAGGCAGACCAAGTATAGGGTCAGGGAACCCAGAGGAGGTGTACCCACCAAGAGACCCGAGGGAGCCGGACATAGGTGGATCCCTGGTGGGGAAGGCCAGAGAAAAGGAACGTCAGAAAGGGAGCTCAGGATCACGCTCCAGAATTACCTGGGGGTTGGCCGAGTCCAGGACCTGGTGGACGCAGCACGGCTCGGGCGGTCACTCAAGGCCGGAGTGACCAGAACAACAGCAGTAAGTAAACACCCTGAACTGCACAGCCCGACTCTGAGTCTTAATACCATCCTCACTGCACCACCACAACCACCACCCTCTACAACTGACCCCCTGAGGCTATACCCCTCCCGTTGGGGGTTATACCACCAGAAGCTGCACACACACCACCAGCCTCAGCGGACCCTGCTGCAGCGGCGGCCGTATTAACCGCAAATCAACGGGTGGCGTAGTCGACACGAAAGAACATCCAGCAACATCTGTAGGACTGCCACACACTGAGCTTGACACCCTGGGCACGGACCGGGTCACCGCCACTCGGAGACTACGACCCCCATCTGATCCGGCTCCGGGTATCCCCAAACAACACTGGCCCAGGGGGCGCGTCACATACTCCAGGCCACATACTAACTAGACCGCTTTTGGCCACGTTCAATACACTTGCATTGAGTAAGGCTGCTCCCATATAGTTGGATTTTGGTCAGGAGTATGCAAATAGCATAGTTGCGGTCACATGACCCGGAGAATCCTCATAGTGTGCTGTGAACGCGTCCGTCTAGTGGGATTGTGGTTGGGAGTATGCATATAGCATAGTTGTGGTCACAGGACACTGGAGAATCCTCACAGCATGCAGTGCAGGAGTCCATCTAGTCCGATTGTGGTTGGGAGTATGCATATAGCAATCTTGTGGTCACATGACACCGGAGAATCCTCACAGTGTGTAGTGCAAGCGATGTGAGGATTCACAAGTCCTCAGTCACATAAAGTGAGATAAAGTGATTGTAGACTTGTAGATTTAGATCGGACAACCCCTTTAATTCATTTAGAGTACATAGTACTCATAGGAGATCTATAAGGACTGTAATATAAAATATCAATGACTAGTTTTGTCACATATAGCATTGAATTTCAACTTCATCCTTCATTTCATTAACGATCTAATAGAAAAAAAATTCTATACATAAATTAATAAAATTCCTTAATGCGTAGATCTTAAAGAATATTAAAATTTTCATGTATTTAAGGGATCACATTCAAATATGGCTAATCATGAAAGTGAACACGTTTGGACAATACTTCTGGCATTCATGATGACTTGCCACCATGTCTATGTAACAGATGGCAGCATAAACTGTAAGTATATGACAGAAAAGTTTTTCTACTTTTCAAATTTTGCATATACTGTATAGCAAAATTGTAAATGCTCCAGGTAATGCATACTTCTCTTCAATTAGGTCATGTTTCCACATGGTGATCCCCTGGGAATTAAATTATTTTCTGTGCCCTTCAGGGGGAGGATCACCATCCCAGTCAATTGAAGTTCCTCTTTGATGAACTGTACCACACACTTTATCCACTAGGATAAAAACTCATATCACAGATTATTTACTTTTAAATTTTACTCATTTATATAGTGCCATTAATTCCATAGCGCTTTACAGACATTATCGTCACTGTCCCCATTGGCGACAATTTCAATTCAGAATCAGTCTGCTTTTGAAGTGTGGGAAGAAATCAGAGAACCTGGAGGAAACCCACGCAAACACAGGCAGAACATATAAACTCCTTACAGATGTTGTCCCTGGTGGGATTTGAACCCAGGATCCCAGCGCTGCTAAGCAACAGTGTTAACCACAGAGCCTCCAATACTGAAGATTTTAAAGACTCCTTCACACAGTTATAATGTGAGAGATCACAGTTCAGCCTCCTGACTAGCACAGTGGCTCAGTGGTTAGCATTCTTGCTTTCTTTGCAGGGTTCAAATCTCACCAAAGACAACTGCAAAGAGTATTCCTGTTTTCGCGTGGATTTCCTCAAGGTATTTTAGTTTTCTCCGATACTCCAAAAACATACTGATAGGGATTTTGATTGTGAGAACCAATGAGGACATTGATGATGAGATCTGCAAAGCGCTGTGTGGCTCTATATAAGTGAGTAAAATAAATAATAGATATACTGATAATATATTAAGAAATATAGAGAGAAGGATAATAACAGTCTCATGACTGTAGGCAGACATGGTGCTGACTAACTGGTCGCGTGATGCTGTGCTGAAGAATTATGAGATTGTTAGAGCATAAAGTAATAAGATTTAGAATGAAATCTGGACATAAAGATGAAGGCTGAAGAGAAGATAGAGAATGAGTTACATGTAGGTAAGTACACTATGTATAAGAGAAGTGCATGGTGTAGCAATGAGGTGAGGGTTGTGGTAGGACTAATCGCTCGTAGTGATGAGCAAGCATGCTCGCTACTGCTCGGTGCTCGCCCGAGCATCTCACTGCTCGAGATGCTCGGCGCTCGCCGAGTATTTCCGGTGTTGCTCGGCGGGAGCTCGGGTCCCCTTCCTGCATGTTTGGCACTCCTTAAGAGCGCCAATGAACATGCAGGGATTGTCTGCCACACACTGTAATGCCGCAGCCATGTTGGTTGTGGCATTACAGTGATTGGGTGGCCGCACAGCGTCATCAGGTCTATATCAGGCCTAGCGCCGCCACGCTCGTCACAGTCTACTCCGGAATCAGGCAGTGTAGGGAGAGGTGCTGCTGAGCTATGGAGAGGTTTGCTTGTTTCTTAGCTAGTGTAGGTATACCACAACATATTCTACACATATCCATCTCATCTAACAGTCCTTCTGAGGACTAATCCAGCTGCACAGATATCAGTGCTAGGCAGGCAGGCAGTGTATGTGGCAGACTGCAGTGCATATAGCAAGTGGGTCCATTCCAGGTCTGTCTGCTTGTGCTTTTACAGATATTTATAGAAATAGCCCCAGGTTTCAGGGGCCAGGAATAATTTTTTTTTGGATCTTAATCCTGATTATTTGCTTAAAAAGCAATCCTGAGAACACTGTTTTTATGCTCCATTTGCCTGTTGGCACTGCAGAATACAGCCAGATCCTTTCCATATTAAAGAACTAAAATTCCATATATTTAAAACTGTGGTTTGTCCATCACACGGATCACATATAATTGCGCTGAAAATTCAGCCATTTCTAGCCTCCATTGAAATTTTGTTGCAGTGTGTCAGCAAAGTTATTGACACGAGGTCGCTGTAAAAAATAGTTACCTACAGGCCAGCTATTTAAAACTTTGGTTTTCCATCACACGTATCACATATCACTGCGGTTCAAATCCAGCCATTTGTACTGAACGTGGAAAATATTGTCCTCCATTTAAAATGGGCAAGGCGCGTGGCAAGGGACGGGGAAGTGGACGTGATGGTGATGATGGTGTATGCAGAGGACAAGGTCGAGGCGGTGGGCTAGCTGAAATTGTGCCACAACAAACATCCACATCTTCTCGCTCGACCTTCCTGTCGCAATTAATAGGGCACCACAGAACACCACTATTGAACACAGAGCAGTGTGAAAAGATTATTGGTGGGATAGCAGATAATGCTTCCAATCACTTAGCCACAACCATCACCACACGGTCAAGTCTCAGTAGCCGTTGTAGCGCCGGCGTCCCTGCCCTCTGCTAGGCAGGGACGCTGTTCCCCTCACCGCTCTGCTCCGTGCCCGGCGTCCCTCTCCCGCTCTGCTGGCAGCGCGCGCTCCTTCCCGGCCACTGTGCTTAGGGCGCGCGCGCTCTCCCTCCCTCTTAAAGGGGCCGCGCGCGCCGTCCTAAGGAGTCCCCGGCCAATGGCCGGAGGACTTCACCATATATAAGGCACCTCCTCCAAAATGGAGGTGCCCGAGCAATGTTGTTTGCACCAGTGTCTCACCTGTGCTTCAGCCCTCAGGTCCCGTTGCCAGATACCTGCCAGTTACCTGCCAGATTCCTGCCTGATTACTTGTTACCTGCCTGCTAGTCTGAGGTCCGACGGTCTGCCTTACCATTCCTGTCAGTCTGTCTAAGGACCAGCCTGCCCGCTCACCTGGGAGCGCACATCAGCTACCTGCCTGCTTGCCTGAGGTCCGACGGTCTGCCTTCCAAACTCCTGTCAGTCTGTCTATGGACCAGCTTGCCCGCTCACCTGGGAGCGCACATCTGCTACCTGCCTGCTAGCCTACCTGGAGGCTCCGCCGTCACGTGCTGTGACCACCTGCCTGTCCAGTGACTCCTGCCCGGTCACCTGGGAGCGCTCATCTGCTACCTGTCTGCTAGCCTACCTGGAGGCTCCGCCGTCACGTGCTGTGACCACCCGCCTGTCCAGAGACTTCTGTCCGCTCACCTGGGAGCGCTCATCTGCCGCCTGTCTGTTGGTCTTCCTGGAGGCTCCGCCGTCACATGCTGTGACCACCCGTTCATCCAGAGACTCTCGCCTGCTCACCTGGGAGCTCACGTCTATCTTCAGCCGCCACAGGTCGTACCAACCCTTTACCTAGAGACTGTCCCGGTCACTTGCCGTGACCACCAGCCCGTTCATCCAGAGACTGCCTCGGTCACTTACCGTGACCTCCAGCCCGTTCACTCAGAGACTGTCCCGTTCACCTGCCGTGACCACCAGCCCGTTCATCCAGAGACTGCCTCGGTCACTTGCCGTGACCTCCAGCCCGTTCACTCAGAGACTATCCCGTTCTCCTGCTGTGACTTCCAGCCCGTCTTTCCTGGTCGCCACCCGCTCCCTTACAAGGGCCGCCCCCTTGTATAGTAGCTCAGAGGTTCCGCCTCCCAGACCCGTTACAGTTTGCTCGGGCCATGGAACCCGGTGGCACCCAAGCTCCCTCGCTCTCGGACTTGTGTCATGAACTGTCCCGTCAAAGGTCCCAACAGGAGTCCATCCTGGGTCACCTGCGGAATGTCAATACTCGCCTGGACACTTTGACTGCTCCACCAGCAACCTCCGCCAATGCCATGACTCGCAACCCGGCAGCCCCGCTGCCCACCAATACCATGGTACCTTACCCCGGACCCCGGCTTTCTGCACCTCCTCGCTTCGGAGGCGACTCCGCCCAGGCTCGGGGCTTCATAAATCAGTGCACCCTGCACTTTGAACTATTATCTCACCAGTTTAACTCCGACCGGGCCAAAATTGCATTCATCATGTCCCATCTCACCGGGGAGGCCCTGGCCTGGCTAAATCCTCTATGGGAGAGAAGAGACCCCCTGGTATCCAACTTGCCTGCTTTTCTCACGGCTTTCCGGAAAGTCTTCGACGAACCCAGACGGAAGACCTCATCCGCATCATCTCTGCTACGCCTCCGTCAGGAAAGTCTCACCGTGGGCCAATATGCCATACGGTTCCGTACCCTTGCCTCGGAGCTGGCCTGGGATAACGACGCTCTGGTATCCGTCTTCTGGGAGGGTCTGTCCGGCCGTATTAAAGATGAGCTTGCCGGCCGGGACATTCCTACCACTCTCGATGACTTAATAACTCTTGCCACCCGGATTGACCTACGGTTCCAGGAGCGTGCCAGAGAGGTCACCCATGAGAGGAGATTACCCCGTCTAGCTCCTACTTTTCAGAAACTAGTCACTCCTTCTGTCTCTTACCAGGTACACTCTCCTGAGCCTATGCAGGTCGACCAGACCAAGATGGTCAAGACCCGTCAGGACTTACGCCGTGCCGAGGGGACCTGCTTCTACTGCGGCAGTAAGGAGCACCGGATCCGTGCCTGCCCGGAGAGGTCGGGAAACGCCTGTGTCTAGGTTCGCTCAGAGAGGTCCACCTAGACAAGAATAAATCCTCTCCATCCCTGCTGTTGTCAGTTTCAATCGTCTACGGGGAGAACCGTTATTTCGAACTAGCCCAACTTGACTCTGGAGCAGCCGGGAATCTTATTTCACAGTCCCTGGTAGAGAAATACCGCATCCCCACCAAACCTCTGGCTGTACCCTTGTCCGTTGCTGCCGTGGATGGGGGGCTCTTACCACGCCCCATCCAACTCATCACCGAATCCATTAATCTGCAGGTGGGAATGCTGCATTCTGAAAGTATCTCCTTCCATGTTCTGCCTGGACTCTCTCACGCCCTCTTGCTAGGTCTACCTTGGCTCCAGAGACATGCACCCGTTCTTGACTGGCAGACCGGAGAGGTCCTTCGCTGGGGACAGGGCTGCCATAAGACCTGTCTGGTTCCCGTTCATCCCGTCCGTCCTTCTCCTACCCCAGCTAATCTACCTGGACTTCCGATCCCATATTGGTCTTATGCTGATGTCTTTAATAAAAAGGAAGCAGAGACACTACCCCCTCATAGACCATACGACTGCCCTATCGACCTGTTACCTGGTACTTCTCCTCCCCGTGGGCGTATTTATCCATTATCCGCTGCTGAGACCCGCTCGATGTCCGAATATATTGAGGAGAATCTGGCCAGGGGATTCATCCGGAAATCTACCTCCCCGGCGGGAGCAGGCTTCTTTTTCGTCAAAAAGAAGGATGGCTCCCTCCGTCCCTGTATAGACTATAGAGGCCTTAACCAGATCACGGTGAAGAATAAGTACCCCCTTCCGCTCATTCCGGAGTTATTTGATCGTCTGAGGGGGGCTAGAATCTTCACCAAACTGGACCTCCGTGGGGCGTACAACCTGGTTCGTATCCGTCAGGGGGATGAATGGAAGACGGCATTCAACACCCGGGACGGCCACTATGAATATCTGGTAATGCCCTTTGGCCTCTGTAACGCTCCTGCCGTCTTTCAAGAGTTGGTCAATGACATCTTCCGGGACCTTCTCTACTCCTGCGTAGTGGTGTATCTGGACGACATCTTGGTCTTCTCTCCGGATCTCCAGACTCACCGGAGGGACGTTCGTCAGGTCCTGCTCAGGCTCAGGCAGAACCATCTCTACGCTAAATTTGAGAAGTGCCTCTTTGAGCAGACCTCGCTTCCGTTTCTGGGCTACATTATCTCTCAGACCAGCCTACAAATGGATCCTGAGAAACTGTCTGCCATCGAGAAATGGCCCCGACCGGAGGGGTTGAAGGCCATTCAGCGATTCCTGGGCTTCGCCAACTACTACCGCCTCTTCATACCACACTTCTCTTCCCGGACGGCCCCAATTTCTGCGCTCACCCGTAAAGGTACTAATCCCAAAGAGTGGCCACCCGAAGCAGAGGAGGCCTTTCTTTCCCTAAAACAGGCCTTCTCTTCCGCCCCGGTGCTGCATCGCCCAGATGGCAACAAGCAGTTCTTCCTGGAAGTTGACGCCTCCTCCTCTGGAGCCGGAGCGGTACTTACTCAAAAATCATCTTCCGGGAGGATGGTAACTTGTGGCTTCTTCTCAAAACTCTTCTCCTCCTCAGAGCGCAATTATTCCATAGGAGACCGAGAGTTATTGGCCATCAAACTGGCATTGGAGGAGTGGCGTTACCTGCTCGAGGGGGCTCTTCACCCGGTAATAATTTACACTGACCACAAGAACTTGGCTTACCTCCAGCATGCCCAGAGACTTAACCCGCGCCAAGCCCGGTGGTCCTTGTTTTTTGCTCACTTTGATTTTGTTCTTCATTTTCGCCCGGCTGACAAAAACGTCAAAGCAGACGCCTTGTCCCGATCCTTTCTAGTGTCAGATCTCGAGGATGAACCTAAACATATCATCGATCCCGCCAGAGTAATGCAGGTGGCTCCCGTGAGTCTAAATCGTCTCCCTCCCGGTAAGACGTTTGTTTCAGTACCTGATCGGGAGAAGATCCTACACTGGGGCCATTCGTCTAAACTAGCTGGCCACGCCGGTCAGAAAAAGACCCTCCAGCTTATTGCCCGGCACTACTGGTGGCCTACCCTGCACAAGGACGTAATAGACTTCGTTTCTGCCTGTGTGTCCTGCGCCCGCAACAAAGTCCCGAGACACCTGCCAGCCGGTCGCCTCCTTCCGCTTCCTGTGCCTGCTGCCCCCTGGCAGCATATTGCTATGGACTTCATAACTGATCTCCCAGTCTCTGCCGGTTGTACGGTCATTTGGGTGGTCGCTGACCGCTTTTCCAAGATGGCTCACTTTATTCCTCTGCCAGGCCTCCCGTCTGCACCCGAGCTGGCTAAAGACTTTATCCGCCACATCTTCCGTCTTCATGGCCTGCCCCTCCACATCGTGTCGGATCGTGGGGTACAGTTCACCTCACGTTTCTGGAGAGCCACCTGTAAACTGCTAGACGTCACCCTGGACTTCTCTTCCGCTTACCACCCACAGTCCAATGGTCAAGTGGAGCGGATCAATCAGAACCTGACCAGTTACCTCCGGCACTTCGTTAATGCCCATCATTCAGACTGGGTGGATCTCCTACCATGGGCCGAGTTCTCTTATAATAACCACCAGAGCGAATCCTCCTCCAAATCCCCGTTTTTTGTAGTCTTCGGTCAACATCCTCGGATTCCTTTTCCTGTCTCCACCTCTGTGGACAACCCGGCTGCGGAATCTCTCGTTAGCAAATTTTCCTCCATTTGGGAGAGTACCCGATCCGCACTCCTTCAGTCGTCCGAACGGATGAAAAGACACGCTGACAAAAAACGCCTGGATCCTCCACAATTTCGTCCTGGAGATAAAGTCTGGCTCTCATCTAAATATGTCCGACTCAAGATACCTTCTTACAAGTTAGGGCCTCGGTTCATCGGTCCTCTGGAGGTCATCAGCCAGATCAACCCGGTGGCCTATAAATTGAAACTCCCGGCCAACTTACGGATCCCTAACTCTTTCCATGTATCTCTCCTCAAACCTGTGGTACTTAACTCTTTTTCCAAGTCTACAGGTACGCCTCCTGCTCCGGTTTCTGCTGAGGACGAGTTTGAGGTAGAGAACATTCTTGCCACCAAAAGGGTAAGAGGAAAGACCTTTTTTCTAGTAGATTGGAAGGGGTTTGGTCCTGAGGAGAGAACGTGGAGCCCCGGGAGAACATCCATGCCCCTCTCATCTTAGCTAAATTTCTGTCTGGCCTAAAAAAGGGGGGGCCTAAAGGGGGGGGTACTGTAGCGCCGGCGTCCCTGCCCTCTGCTAGGCAGGGACGCTGTTCCCCTCACCGCTCTGCTCCGTGCCCGGCGTCCCTCTCCCGCTCTGCTGGCAGCGCACGCTCCTTCCCGGCCACTGTGCTTAGGGCGCGCGCGCGCGCTCTCCCTCCCTCTTAAAGGGGCCGCGCGCGCCGTCCTAAGGAGTCCCCGGCCAATGGCCGGAGGACTTCACCATATATAAGGCACCTCCTCCAAAATGGAGGTGCCCGAGCAATGTTGTTTGCACCAGTGTCTCACCTGTGCTTCAGCCCTCAGGTCCCGTTGCCAGATACCTGCCAGTTACCTGCCAGATTCCTGCCTGATTACTTGTTACCTGCCTGCTAGTCTGAGGTCCGACGGTCTGCCTTACCATTCCTGTCAGTCTGTCTAAGGACCAGCCTGCCCGCTCACCTGGGAGCGCACATCAGCTACCTGCCTGCTTGCCTGAGGTCCGACGGTCTGCCTTCCAAACTCCTGTCAGTCTGTCTATGGACCAGCTTGCCCGCTCACCTGGGAGCGCACATCTGCTACCTGCCTGCTAGCCTACCTGGAGGCTCTTCCGTCACGTGCTGTGACCACCTGCCTGTCCAGTGACTCCTGTCCGCTCACCTGGGAGCGCTCATCTGCTACCTGTCTGCTAGCCTACCTGGAGGCTCCGCCGTCACGTGCTGTGACCACCCGCCTGTCCAGAGACTTCTGTCCGCTCACCTGGGAGCGCTCATCTGCCGCCTGTCTGTTGGTCTTCCTGGAGGCTCCGCCGTCACATGCTGTGACCACCCGTTCATCCAGAGACTCTCGCCTGCTCACCTGGGAGCTCACGTCTATCTTCAGCCGCCACAGGTTGTACCAACCCTTTACCTAGAGACTGTCCCGGTCACTTGCCGTGACCACCAGCCCGATCATCCAGAGACTGCCTCGGTCACTTACCGTGACCTCCAGCCCGTTCACTCAGAGACTGTCCCGTTCACCTGCCGTGACCACCAGCCCGTTCATCCAGAGACTGCCTCGGTCACTTGCCGTGACCTCCAGCCCGTTCACTCAGAGACTATCCCGTTCTCCTGCTGTGACTTCCAGCCCGTCTTTCCTGGTCGCCACCCGCTCCCTTACAAGGGCCGCCCCCTTGTATAGTAGCTCAGAGGTTCCGCCTCCCAGACCCGTTACAGCCGTGAGTCTGGACCGCATATTCCTCACCCTGATCCTCCGAAGAGCTGTTCACTTTTCCATTTATAGATTCAGGCCTCTCGCCCAGTCCACTTTAAGCGGGGCAAGAGGAGATCGCATGTAGCGATGCCCAAATATTTGAGCAGCCACGGTCACACGAAGGCGACGGTGGGAAACTGTCACAAGAAGTGGACGATGATGAGACACACAGAAAGTCAGGAGGAGGACCAGGGTGCGGAAGTGGAAGACGAGGTGGTAGATGATATAGTAACTGACCCAACCTGGCAGGGGGAAATACAGAGCGATGACAGTAGCACAAAGGGGGATGGAAGCATAGCACCACAACAGGCAGAAAGATGCAGTGTGGTGGCCGCAGACAGAAGGCGGGCAACCGTTCCGTCAACACGACGGAACTTGCCAGTACAACTGTTAAGTCTTCCCGAGTCGGGTTATTTTTTAAAGCCTCTGCCGATAACCCAAAAAGGCCATTTGCACCACCTGCCAGGCCAGCATCAGCAGGGATAGCAAAACTAGTAGCCTGATCACCACCAGCATGATCAGGCACATGGCATCAAAGCACCCGACTAAGTGGGCTGAACCCCAGGCTCCAGCAACAGTGTCTGCGGATGGCACCACGGCTTCTTCCGCTGTTGTGCGTGCAAGCCAATCCTCTATCCGTGGCGCATGCAAAGATGCCTCCTGCCCTGCACCTGTTGTTGTACACTCTCAAGTAGCACCATCAGCAAGCAAGTCCTTGTCCTTGTCCCAGCGCAGCGTTCAGTTGTTCCTACCCCAGTCCTTGGAACGCAAGCTCAAATATGCAGCCAACGCCTCACAGGTCTCACTACTAATTTCACACATTTCGCGACTGCTTGCGCTCTAAATGTTGCCTTTTAGGCTCGTGGAGATGGAAGCTTTCTGCAACCTGGTGGTGGCGACCATCCCTTGGTACTCAGTCACCAGCCGCCACTATTTCTCCCTGTGTGCCATCTCCGCATTACATGAGCACGTGTCCCACAATATTAGCCATGACCTCAACAATAAAGTTACTGGGAAAGTCCACCTAACCACGAACATGTGGACAAGTGCTTGTGGGCAGGGATGGTACATCTTGCTGATGGCACACTGGGTTACCCTAGTGGAAGCCGGGACCAAGTCTGACCTGGGACGGAACACGTCCTCCCGACGTCGAGGATTGTGGGCCCTGGGTCAATCAGGGTTGTCCCCATTTTCTACAGCTCCCGCATCTCATCCTCCTCAGCCTCCTCCTCCTCTTCAGCCTCCATCTCCGAAATGACCACATCAGTCGCAAGCTGGAAGCACTGCAGCACTGCTTTAGCCAAGAGACAACAGGCTGTGCTGAAGCTAATATGCTTAGGTGACAAACAAACAATGCTAAAGAGTTGTGGACAGCTCTGAATGAGCAGGCAGATCTGTGGCTGACATCACTGAGCCAGGCATGGTCGTGCGTGACAATTGGCAGAACATGGTGGCAGCTCTGGGGCGAGGCGAGCCCACACACGTACCATGCCTGGCCCATGTGCTTAACCTCATGGTTCAGCGGTTTCTCAGAACCTACCAGGAGCTGCCGTATCAGCTTGTCAAAGTATGCCGCCTGTGTGCCCATTTGAGAAAGTCACCTACAGCTTCCACCGCCCTTGCCATATTTCAGCAGTGTTTGTTGTTTCCGGCTCATTGACTGGTGTGTGATGTCCCCGCGCATTGGAACTCTACATTGCAGATGTTGGGAAGGATTTATGAGTAGAAGAGGGCAGCATCAACAAGGTCGTCGGAATTCAGTTCAGACTCCACACATAAGACCTCAGGAGTGGACATGGATGTCAGACATATGTACCATCCTCCAAAACTTTGAGGACTCCACCAAGATGGTGAGCGGCGATGACCCCATGATAAGTGTCATCATCCCGCCTCTATGTCTTCTGAAATACTCTCTGCTCACAATCAAAGAGGATGCATTGCAGGAGGAGCCTAAGGACAGGGAAGAGGAGGAGGAGGAGTAGAGCATGATCAGTCGTCCTCTTAGTGAGGACACAGAAGTCTTGCCTGTTAGCAGTCTGGCACGCATGGCTGAGTTTTTGTTATGCTGCCTTTCCCGTGACCCTCGCATACTCCAAATTTTGGGTGACAGTCATTACTGATTGGTGACACTTCTAGTTTCACGCTACAAGGAGAACTTTCTATCTCTTATTCCCGGGGCGGACAGATCTTCTAAAATGGGGCAGTACCAGAAGGCCATTGTTGCAGAATTATTAAAAAAATTCTCATCTGAAATCGGTGGCGGCAGAGGTCACAGTTTGTTGGACAACCAAGGAGTACAGGCGAGAGAGACACAACTCCAATCATGCAGAGGCAGGGAAACACTGTCAAAGTTCTGGGACAGTTTTCTCAGACCCTCCCATTTAACAGGCCCTGAGGCGCGGGGTACTCTCACAGGGAGTGCAAAGTTTCGGAAGATGGTGAGGGAGTTCCTTGCCGACCGTACCAATGTCCTCCATGATTCCTCTGTGCCTTATAATTACTGAGTATCCAAGCTGGACACATGGAACAAACTGGCTCTCTATGCATTGGAGGTCCTGCCCTGTCGCTAGCGGATTATCAGAGCGGGTTTTTAGTGCCACTGGTGGAATTATAACTGATAGGTGCATCCGCCTGTCAACTGAAAATGCTGACAGGCTGACTCTTATATAAATGAATAAGGGCTGGATTGTTCCAGACTTCTCAACACCACCAAATGATAGCAGCATAACATGAACTCAAATCCAGTTTCTTTTTTTGGGTGGTCTATTCCCATGCACCTCTTCACACCTACACTTGGGTATACGCTTCCTGATTTTGTCTATTTGCTCTTGTCGTCCTCCTTCTCCTCATCCTGAATCACCATATCATTCACCACCATATCTACTATATCACCTCCTCTACGTCTCTTCCAAGGGGCATTGGAGTACTTCCAAATTTTATCAACTTTTGTCCCTCCAAATTTTTGGCAGCCGTGGCTTCACTGCATAGGCAAACACTATGGGAGACCCACTTCCTAATAATGGGAACATTGTTTTTAGGAGGCTCTCTGACCTCTACGTCTCTCACAAGCGACATTGGAGTGCTTCCAAATTTTTGGCGGCCCTTTCAGGCACTGCATACACAATAACAGTATAGGAGACCCACTCGTTAATAATGGGAACAACAAAGCATAGCCGGCTGATGGCTCTCTAACAATTGCGAGGGCCGACTGCTGGCCCTTTAAGAATAGTAAGGGCTGCCTGATGGCCCTGTAAAAATAGGCTTTGTGACTTTCAGAGTCCCTCCATCATAAATGAAACATGATGTATCTGATGATGTGTCACATACCACATGGCCAGATAAGGTTGTAAAATGTTAATATGACATTTACCAGTGAATGCATTTGTCTTGGTTGAAAGCAATGCAAAAGTGCAAAAACGGATCAAAAACGCTACGTGTGAACATAGCCCAAAGTGTGGAGGAGCATTTTTGTTTTTGTATATTTATTTTGCCTTATATACAAGTCATTTCCCTGGAAAGGATGTTCCTCAACATATTTCTCAGGAAAATCTTTTTTGATTTTGTTTTTGTATATTTTATTGTGAGTCCGTAAAAGTGGCGTAATACCTCTGACAACATTGTTGACAGCAGTGACCTGGGAGTCGGAAATGCTTCCAGGGGTCTTCCCCATGCTGTTCTCATGTCATTTGAGCACTGTTCCCATCGATTTGGGCAATTTTTAGGCTCTCTGCATACCGCCAGGGGGAGTAGCCTAAAAAATGCTCGAGTTTCCCATAGACTTACATTGGGCTCGTTGCTCGGGTCCGAGCACCAGAGCATTCCAAATTGCTTGACCCGAGCATCGAGCACCTGAGCGCACTAAAATCACCAATCACTACTCACTCGGCCACTTCCGGAAGTAGACTCAGGAACCCGAGTTTTCTTTGCAGGCTTTATTAACAACATAAAGCTCTGCACTCCAGCAAAATAAGCACAGCCTTACTTGGCAAAACAACAAAACAAAAGATAAACTGTAGCACAGTCCATTTATGTGTGTGCGGTTCGCCCACACAGGTTATGTCCTGCCTTCGGCTCCCTCCTGAGCTATGGCTGTCCAATCTGGAGACCTTGCCTCTCCAAACACAACACAGAGAAAAAAAAAAGGACTGGACATTTAAATGTTGCTCAGCCACACCCTGAGGCGGAGGTATGGGGAATGATATCCCTCCCATCTCTAGGTCATTCCCCTAAATCCACGCCCTTTAAGTGAGTTAACCCTCCAGCATATAACATGCTGGCAGAAAGTTATTGGTTTCAGTTCACACAGGTTAGCAGCCTGTGTGACACATACCTCCCCTCATAAATAATACCAGTGACTCTTTCACATATTCCCCCCCTCTGCCCAAAGCCGGGGATTTGGGCACCTTCCGATACCTGACAGGGAATTCTAGAAAGGGCATCAGCGTTCCTGTGTAACTTCCCGGACCTATGCTCTACGTGAAAGTTGAAGTCCTGAAGAGCTAGGAACCATCTAGTTACCCTGGGATTTTTACCCCTCTTTTCCCTCAACCATCTCAACGGGGCATGGTCTGACACCAACTTAAACTTCCGGCCTAGTAGGTAGTATGTTAGTGTATCTACGGCCCACTTTATGGCTAAAAACTCTTTGTCTACTATTGCATAGTTTTTCTCACAGGACGAAAGCTTCTGGCTCAGAGAATGCAATGCTCTTCACCATTTATCTCTTGAGAGAGTACGGCTCGTAGACCAACCTCTGAAGCGTCTGTCTGGACCACAAACTCTTTCTTGAAGTCTGGTGCGACCAGGACCGGTTGTTTACAGAGTGCTGACTTCAATAGTTGAAACGCGGTCTCTGTTTCCTCCATCCACTTCACCATGGTTGATCTGGTGCCTTTTAGGAGATCCATCAGTGGCGTGGCCATCATTGCAAAAATTTGGGATAAACCGCCGGTAATATCCCACCATTCCCAGGAATGCTCTCACTTGCTTCTTGGAGAGAGGTTTCGGCCAGGTCTGCATAGCCTCCATTTTATTTACTTGCGGCTTTATTTCACGTCTTCCGATGACATAACCCAAGTGCTTGGCCGCTTCTTTTCCGACGGCATATTTCTTTTTATTTATAGTAAATCTCACATTCCTTAGAGCATCCAGTAGCTTAGGTAGATGACTAGCCCAGTCTGGGCTAAAGACTACAATGTCTTCAAGATAGGCTGTGGCATACTTCTTATGTGGGGCTAGGATCCGATCCATAGCCCTCTGGAAGGTGGCTGGGGCCCCCTGTAGTCAGAACAGCATCCGAGTATATTGAAAGCACCCATCAGGTGTCGAGAAAGCCGTCTTCTCCTTGGCTGTCTGAGTCATGGGGATCTGCCAGTAGCCCTTTGTCAGGTCAAGAGTGGTGACGTACCTTGCCGATCCAAGCCTCTTGAAGAGTTCGTCAACGCGGGTACGCGTCACACTTGGACACCTCACTGAACCGGCTGTAATCATTACAAAACCTCCACTCACCATTGGGTTTTGGCACAAGGACAATTGGGCTCGACCACCCACTCTTTGACTCCTCTATCACCCTACGGTCTAGCATCCTCTTTACCTCGTCGGAGATCATCTTCTGGCGTGCTTCCGGAATCCGTTACGGCTTCAGATTCACTCTTACATGTGGCTCTGTCAGTACATCATGCTCTACCACCTGAGTATGCCCCGGCAACTCTGAGAACAACTCCGATTTCACTGTAGTAGTTCTCGACATTGTTGCTTCTGGGCCAGCGATAGAGTCTCTCCTATAGTGACCTCTTCCACCTTGCCTTCAGGTCCCAGGCAAGGAGTTTCAACTGGTTCCCGATCCCACCACGGCTTGAACAAGTTCACATGGTATACTTGGTGTGGCTTTCTTCGGCCAGGCTGGTGGACTCGGTAGTTCACTTCACTGAGTTTCTCTACCACCTCATATGGGCCTTGCCACTTGGCCAGGAATTTACTTTCGACGGTGGCAATGAGAACCAGAACGCGATCCCCAGGCTGAAACTGTCTCAGCCTTGCCGACCAGTTATACACTCTCGTTTGGGCTTCCTGCGCCCGGAGGAGATGTTCCTTCACGATGGGCATCACTTTCGCCATTCTCTCCTGTAACTGGGCGACATGTTCGATGGTGCTCCGGTGGGGGGTGATCTCGGCCTCCCAGGTTTCCTTGGCAATATTTAGGAGACCCCTTTGGTGCCGGCCATATAGAAGATCAAACGGAGAGAAGCCAGTAGAGGCTTGGGGAACTTCCCTGATGAAAAACAGTAGAAACGGGAGCAGGTAGTCCCAGTCTCGACCATCCTTCTCGACGACCTTTTTGAGCATTCCCTTCAGAGTCAGGCTATCGGTCTGCTGATGGTAAAAGGAAGTTCACAGCTGGGTAATTCAAAGCACTTTACATAGCTCCTTCATCACCTTGCTCATGAATGGGGTTCCTTGGTCCGTCAGGATTACCTTCAGTAGACCGGTCCTGGCAAAGATGTGGACAAGATCCTGAGCTATGCTCCTACTGGACGAGTTTAAGGGTACCGCTTCAGGGAACAGGATCGCATAGTCCATGATGAGCAAGATACTGTATATTGGTGGCCCAGGGCCGATTTAACTAAGGGGTCCACAAGGTCCATGGCAATCCTCTCAAAGGGAACTTCTATCACAGGTAGTGGAACTAAGGGGCTACGGAAATGGGAGGTGGGCACGGTTATCTGGCAGGTGGGGCAGGACCTACAATAGTTTAAGATCTCCTGGTAACATCCTGGCCAATAAAACCTCCTCACTATTTTCTCCTGAGTTTTTTCCACCCCTATGTGTCCCCCCAGATTATGTGAGTGTGCCATATCCATTACCCTCCGTCGGTATGGTCCCGGCACTAACAACTGTTCCACTGTCTCACCGTCCCTTAGTTTAGTCACCTGATATAGCAACTCTCCCTGAACTGCAAAGTGGGGGAACCTGGTATCGGCCCCCGGCTCTTGGGCAACCCAATTACATACAGTAACCTGGTCAAACACCCACTTTAAGATCAGGTCCAAAACTTGAGCAATCCTAAAGATTTCTCCAGACACATCTAACTCAGGGAGGTCGGCCTCTTCGGTCACCGTCTCGCCCTCATCGCCGGTAAGGATGCACAGTGGGGACTCATCCACTTGAGACTTCATTGGGGGTTCTTCTCCAGGGACCTGGCTTTTCCCCATGCTACTTAGTCCGGCTCCCTTACCCCACAAGTCGCAAAATAAAGAAAAATCACAGCCCAGTATGACGGGATGTATCAGGTCCTTAACCACCCTGACCTTGTGGGACTGGGCGCCACAGTCTATTCCCACTGTCACTGTGGCCACGGGATAGTCCTTGGCATCACCATGGATGCACTGAATGCCCATAGTTTTGGAAGGGATCAACTAGTGGGGAATGGTAGCTCTGATTAAGGTCACCAGACTCCCAGAGTCCAACAGTGCAAGCAACTTTACTCCATTAATGTATACGGCACATGCCAGTGGCCCCTTGGCGGGTCAACAGTCCACACTGCAGGCTAGATAAGCATAATAGGAACCCTGTCTTCCTAGGCTGCAGTCCATGGGTTCAGGGGACATATGATAACGGGAGGCTACGTGTCCAGGGTTGACACCGCCATCAGACTATATATTTAACAACAGACCTTGTGGCACCTTCAGTGGGAGTGGGAGGCCCCCAAGTGGTGGCTCTAGACCCCTTCCATAGTGAACCTGCTCCCTTTTGGGTATCCCAGTACGGAGAAGTGGCTATATCCGGTTTCCCCAGGGATTTCTCCACCACCTGATACCTCTCTACCAGGCCAATGAAGTCATCTGCATTCTGGGGATCGCCCTGGGCAACCTAAGTCTGTACCGACTTAGGAAGGGGTTGCACGAATCTATCAATCACCACCCGCTCGACCATCTGGGCTGGAATGGAGAACTCTGGCTGCAACCACTTCTGAATGAGATGCAGTAGGTCAAACATCTGCAAGTGAGGGGGTTTGTCGCTGGCATACGCCCAGTGGTGGACTCGTTGGGCTCTCATCGCCATATTCACTCCCCGGTGTGCGAAGATCTCTGTCTTTAGCTTGGCGTTTTCCTTGGCATCCTGCAGGGCCAAGTCGTAATATGCCTTTTGGGGTTCACCCGACAAATATAGCGCCAGAACCTCTGCCCATTGTTCTGGTGGAAGTCTCTCCCGATCAGCCACCCTCTCAAAGACTGTCAGAAAGTCTTCTACATCATCCCCGGGAGTCATTTTCTGCGCGGCCCGTCTTACCGCCTTCCTGACGTGGGAGTCATCAGTCGGCCCTGGGGGTGGAGCAGCTGCCCTGCCCTGGATGGCGTCCGCCAGAAGCTGAATCTGCTGCTGATGCTCCTGCTGATGCTGCTACTGCGCCTTTTTCTGCAACTGGATCTGTTGCAGCAACAATTTGGTCGTCTCCTGGTGCTGCGGCTGCATGTTCTGCTGGCTCTGCAGGTGCTGCTGCTGGTACTGCGCCTGCAGTTGCTGTAGCTGCTGCTGGTGCTGCATTTATTGCAGCTGCTGTGCCTGCAACAGATGTTTAAGGAGGTCTTCCATGCTGTCGGATTTCTCTGGTTGGCTGGCGGTCTTTACCCAGGACATCCACTGGTCTCTGTGGCAGGTAAACGTGTTCCTGGAATCTTGCCAGCACTCTCACACCAACTGTGGTAGGACGACTCGCTCGGCCACTTCCGGAAGTAGACTCAGGAACTGTTTTTTTTTGCAGGCTTTATTAACAGAATAAAGCTCTGCACTCCAGCAAAATAAACACAGCCTTAGTTGTCAAAACAACAAAACAAAATATAAACTGTAGCACAGTCCATATATTGTACAGACCAAAAGTTTGGACACACCTTCTCATTTAAAGATTTTTCTGTATTTTCATGACTTTGAAAATAGTACATTCACTCTGAAGACATCAAAACTATGAATTAACACATGTGGAATTTTAACTTTAACAAAAAAGTGTGAAACAACTGAAAATATGTCTTATATTCTAGGTTCTTCAAAGTAGCCACCTTTTGCTTTGATGACTGCTTTGCACACTCTTGGCATTCTCTTGATGAGCTTCAAGAGGTAGTCACCGGAAATGGTCTTCCAACAATCTAGAAGGAGTTCCCAGAGATGCTTAGCAGTTGTTGGCCCTTTTGCCTTCATCTGCGGTCCAGATCACCCCAAACCATCTCGATTGGGTTCAGGTCTGGTGACTGTGGAGGCTAGGTCATCTGGCGTAGCACCCCATAACTCTCCTTCTTGGTCAAATAGCCCTTACACAGCCTGAAGGTGTGTTTGGGGTCATTGTCCTGTTGAAAAATAAATGATGGTCCAACTAAACGCAAACCGGATGGAATAGCATGCCGCTGCAAGATGCTGTGGTAGCCATGCTGATTCAGTATGCCTTCAATTTTGAATAAATCCCCAACAGTGTCACCAGCAAAGCACCCCCACACCATCACACCTCCTCTTCCATGCTTCACGGTGGGAACCAGGCATGTAGAGTCCATCCGTTCACCTTTTCTGCGTCGCACAAAGACACGGTGGTTGGAACCAAAGATCTCAAATTTGGACTCATCAGACCAAAGCACAGATTTCCACTGGTCTAATGTCCATTCCTTGTGTTCTTTAGCCCAAACAAGTCTCTTCTGCTTGTTGCCTGTCCTTAGCAGTGGTTTCCTAGCAGCTATTTTACCATGAAGGCCTGCTGCACAAAGTCTCCTCTTAACAGTTGTTCTATAGATGTGTCTGCTGCTAGAACTCTGTGTGGCATTGACCTGGTCCTAATCTGAGCTGCTGTTAACCTGCGATTTCTGAGGCAGGTGACTCGGATAAACATATCCTCAGAAGCAGAGGCGACTCTTGGTCTTCCTTTCCTGGGGCGGTCCTCATGTGAGCCAGTTTCTTTGCAGCGCTTGATGGTTTTTGCAACTGCACTTGGGGACACATTCAAAGTTTGCCCAATTTTTCGGACTGACTTACCTTCATTTCTTAAAGTAATGACGGCCACTCGTTTTTCTTTACTTAGCTGCTTTTTTCTTGCCATAATACAAATTCTAACAGTCTATTCAGTAGGACTATCAGGTGTATATCCACAAGACTTCTGCACAACACAACTGATGGTCCCAACCCCATTTATAAGGCAAGAAATCCCACTTATTAAACCTGACAGGGCAGACCTTTGAAGTGAAAACCATTTCCGGTGACTTCCTCTTGAAGGTCATCAAGAGAATGCCAAGAGTGTGCAAAGCAGTCATCAAAGCAAAAGGTGGCTACTTTGAAGAACCTAGAATATAAGACATATTTTCAGATTCACACTTTTTTGTTAATTCATAGTTTTGATGCCTTCAGTGTGAATGTACAATTTTCAAAGTCATGAAAATACAGAAAAATCTTTAAATGAGAAGGTGTGTCCAAACTTTTGGTCTGTACTGTATGTGTGTGCAGTTTACCCACACAGGTTATGTCCAGCCTTCAGCTCCCTCCTGAGCTATGGTCCATACACCAGTGTTAGCTTTTCTGCTCACCTCCCTTATACTAAGACTCTATTTTCACTTTTCCTATTTGAGTACATAGTAACATAACAAAAAAAAGTTGTTATTTTTTATTTCCAGTAATTCATCGGCTTTGACTTCTCAGAATGTAGACATTCTCCTTCTTTTTCTTGTCCATCCTGCCCAGACAGATATGATAATTTCTCCTGAAGACTGCAAAATCAACTCCTGAGATATCTTTGGACTAATACTTGTACATACATTTCCAGCCTATGAAACATCAGAAATAAATTCAGGGCACAGTCGAGATGCATTATGACCCTATAAAGCACTCCTATATTAGGATTTGCCTGTGCCCCTATAAACCACTTATCAATGTGTCCTTATAGTCTGCTCATAGTTTTGTACCAGCCTGTCTCTCTATACACAATAAAATCTAACTGTAGCCTATGCCTCTTGTACTCTAATGTCAGCATGTGCCTCTGTAAAAATCCTTATCTACCTGTCATACCCCCATGTGCTCTTACAAACGCCTTATTTCTCTGAGTTTAGTCAAATGTATATGGATACCATACATCAATCCATGTTTATAGAAGATATGTCAGGATGCCGTAAAGTGGCTGTATGGGCTTTCTGTATAATTTGTGTGTGTATCTAGGCTGCAGAATGCTGACAGTTTATAATATACTTCCTGTCAGCATTCTGCATGGTGTACTAGATAGCACACCTAGTCATGTGAGCAGCTCTCTCCTGATTCTGGATGAGAAGTTCACTCCCCGACTAGAGTTTTCCTGTTTGGCTAGTCGGTGATGTCACAACAGACACCACCCAAAGTCACTGCCAGACCCTCCCCCTACCTCCTGGTCCAGCCTTCCCTGCAGTGCAAGGCAGCAGTGGAATAACTCAGCTGATCGAACTAACCAAGAAGGAAAAGGCTTCTACATAGGTGAGTATAATGTGCAGTGTGTATCCATCCCTCCTTCATCCATCCCTCCCTTATTCATGCCCCGCTCACCTATCCATCCCTCCTTCATCGCTCCTTCATCCATCCCTCCCTCATCCATCCATCATTCATCCCTCCCTCATCCATCCATCCCATCCATGCTTCCCTCCCTCATCCATTCATCCATCCATACACACATCCCTATAGACCAATGTTCTGCAGCAGCTGAAATATATTATGCGGTATATATGTATATACATCACAATAGACTGTTCTGCAGCAGCTGAGGTGTATTGTATGGTATACAGTGGGTACGGAAAGGATTCAGACCCCTTTAAATTTTTCACTCTTTGTTTCATTGCAGCCATTTGGTAAATTTTAAAAAGTTCATTTTTTTTCTCATCAACCCCTTTAAAGCCCAAGACGTATCAGTACGTATCTGCGCCCTGGGCTTTAAGAGCCTGATACGTATTAATACGTCTTTGCGATCGCACCCGCACACATGCTGTGTGGGCGCGATCGCCGCAGGGTGTCAGCTGATTGTCACAGCTGACACCCGGTGCTATGTGCAGGGAGCGGTCCCTCACCGCTCCTGGCACATTAACCCCCACAATGCTGCGATCAAAGTCGATCGCTGCATTGCGGTGGCAAGGGGAGGTGAGCACAATACTCACCTCCTCTTCCGGCGTCCAGCGCTGTCTGCCGCGGCTTCCTGGATGTTGCCATGACGACCAGATGTCGTCATGACAACATCCGGGTCACCAGACAGCAGTAAGATAGTTTGGTCATAGTGCATGACCAAACGATCTTCTCACTGTACAGCTGTGACAGCCTGTATAGCACAGAGATGGTGCTCCATTCCTGTGCTATACAGGCGATCAGAAAAAAAATTGAAAGTCCCATAGTGGGACAAAGTAAAAAAGTTAAAAAAAATGTCAGAAAATGAAAAAAATAAATAAAAAAAAATTGTAAAAATATAAAAAAAAAATAAAAAAAAGAATCCAGCAAAAATAAAAATATAATGTTCCCATCAATAAATATTATTATGAAAAAAAACAAACAACAATAAAAGTGCACATATTTGGTATGGCCGCGTCCAGAACGACCTGACCTATAAAACTGTGCAACTAGTTAACCCCTTCAGTGAACACAGTAAAAAAAAAAAAAAAAAAAAACGAAGCAAAAAAACAATTCTTTATCATCATACTGCCAAACAAAAAATGGAATAACACGCGATCAAAAAGACGCATATAAAAGAAAATGGTACCGCTGAAAACGTCATCTCGTCCCACAAACAACAAGCCACCATACAGCTCCATCAGCCGAAAAATAAAAAGGTTACAGCTCTCAGAATAAAGCGATGCAAAAAAATAATTTTTTCTATAAAATTGCATTTATTATGTAAAAGCGCCAAAGCATAGAAAAACAATATAAATGTGGTACCGCTGTAAACGTACTGACCCGAAGAATAACGCTGCCAATTTTACCACACGCGGAACAGAATAAAAAAAAAAAAAAAAAACAATTCCTGAATTTTTGGTTTTTCTTTATTCTGCCTCCAAAAAATCGGAATAGAAAGCGATCAAAAAATGTTACATGCCTGAAAATGGTGCTAATAAAAACGTCAACTCATCCCGCAAAACACAAGCCGTCACATGACTCTGTCGGCCAAAATATGGAAAAATTATAGCTCTTAAAATTTAGCGATACAAAATCTAGATTTTACAAAAAAAATGCATCTTTTAGTCTGTGACAGCTGTCAATCATAAAAACCCAATATGATTCTGGTATCGCTGTAATCGCACCGACCCGAAGAATAAGGTCGTCTAATCACTTATACCGCACAAGGAACGGCGTAAAAAATAAATTCTTGGGTTAGGGTTGTGCTAGGGTTAGGGTTATGGTTGGGCTAGGGTTGGGCTAGGGTTAGGGTTGGGATTTTTTTCAAATGTAAAAAAAAAAAAAAGATGACGATATGGCAACTAGTGTTGAGCGCAAGTGCTCGCTACTTGAGTTTACATTGGGTGCTCGGGTATGCATTGAGTATCACGGGTGCTCGAGTCTTCACCCCATATGCTTCGCGGCCAAAGAAACCTTGCGGCGATTGCCTGCCATGCACGAGCGATCGCCGCATGTTTTTTTTGGGTGTCTAATAACCGCGGGCGGGGTCTTAAGCATGTCACTCGAGCACACGCGATACATGGTGCATACCGGAGTACCCGATGCAAACTCAAGTAGCGAGCATTGTGGTCAAGACTAATGACATCTTATTTAATATGATGACCTAATGTTATCAAATTCTTTGTCGTACCTCTGGGTTCAAAATGTTCACTATACCCCTTGATAAAATCCTTGAGGGGTGTAGTTTCCAAAATTAGGTCACTTGTGGGGGGTTTCCACTATTTAGGCACATCAGAGGCTCTCCAAACGCGACATGGCGTCCGCTCTCGATTCCGGACAATTTTGCGTTCAAAAAGTCACACAGTGCTCCTTCCCTTTTGAACTCTGCCGTGCGCCCAAACACTGTATTTTCCCCTCATATGGGGTATTGGCGTACTCAGGAGAAATTGCACAATAGTTTTTGGGGTCCATTTTCTCCTCGTACCCTTGTGAAAATAAAAAAATTGGGGCTAAACATCATTTTTGTGGAAAAAGTTTGATTTTTTTGATTTTCACGGCTCCATGTTATTAACTTCTGTAAAGGACTTTGGGGTTCAGGGTGCTCACCACACATCTAGATAAGTTCCCTGAGGGGTCTAGTTTCCAAAATGGTGTCACTTGTGGGAGGGTTTTCACTGTTTAGGCACATCAGGGGCACATCCGCTAATTATTCAAGCAAATTTTACATTCAAAAAGTCAAATGGTGCTCCTTCCCTTCCGAACCCTGCTGTATGCCCAAACAGTGGTTTTTCCCCACATATGGGGTATCTGCTTACTCAGGAGAAATTGCACAACAGTCTGCATGGTGCAAATTCTCCTGTTACCCTTATGAAAATGCAAAATTGGGGGCTGAAAAACATTTTTGTGGGGAAAATGTGAAAATTTTATTTTTACGGCTCAATGTTATAAACTTCTGTGAAGCACCTGGGGGTTCATGGTGCTCACCAAACATCTAGATAAGTTCCCTGAGGGGTATAGTTTCCAAAATGGTGTCACTTGTGGAGGGTTTTTCTAAATGCAATATGGCATCCGCTAATTATTCAAGCAAATTTTACATTCAAAAAGTCAAATGGCACTCCCTCCCTTCCGGACCCTGCCGTGCGCCCAAACAGTCGTTTTTCCCCACATATGGGGTATCTGCGTGCCCAGGGGAAAGTGCACAACAAATTTTGGGGTCTATTTTTTTCTGTTACACCTGAAAAAAATAAAAAAAATGGATCTAAAGTAATATTTTTGTGAAAAAAGTTAAATATTCATTTTTTTCTTCATCATTCCAAAAATTCCTGTGAAGCACCTGAAGGGTTAATAAACTTCTTAAATGTGGTTTTGAGCACCTTGAGGGGTGGAGATTTTAGAATGGTGTCACTTTGGGGTATTTTCTGTCATAAAGACCCCTCAAAGTGACTTCAAATGTGATGTGGTCCCTAAAAAAATAGTTTTGTAAATTTTGTTGGAAAAATGAGAAATCGCTGGTCAATTTTTAACCCTTATAACTCCCTAACAAAAAAAATTTTGGTTCCAAAATTGTGCTGATGTAAAGTAGACATGTGGGAAATGTTATTTACTAACTATTTTGTGTGACAGATCTCTCTGTTTTAAGGGCATAAAAATTAAAATTTTGAAAATTGCAAAATTTTCAACATTTTCACCAAATTTTTGTTTTTTTTCACAACTAAACGCAAGTGATATAGAAGAAATTTTACCACAGTCATGAAGTACAATATGTCACGAAAAAACAGTCTCAGAATCAGGGGGATCTGTTGAAGCGTTCCAGAATAATAACCTCAAAAAGTGACAGTGGTCAGAATTGTAAAAATTGGCCCGGTCATTAACGTGCAAACCACCTTGGGTTGTAAAGGGGTTAAAGTACACTCTGCACCCCATCTTCACTGAAAAAAAAACAGAAATTTAGAAATTTTTGCAAATGTATTAAAAAAGAAAAACTGAAATATCACATGGTCATAAGTATTCAGACCCTTTGCTCAGTATTGAGTAGAAGAACCCTTTTGAGCTAGTACAGCCATGCGTCTTCTTGGGAGTGATGCAACAAGTTTTTCACACCTGGATTTGGGGATCCTCTGCCATTCTTCCTTGCAGATAACCTCCAGTTCCGTCAGGTTGCATGGTGAACATTGGTGGACAGCCATTTTCAGGTCTCTCCAGAGATCCTCAATTGGGTCTAGGTCAGGGCTTTGGCTGAGCCAGTCAAGAATGGTCACAGAGTTGTTCTGAAGCCACTCCTTTGTTATTTTAGCTGTGTGCTTAGAGTCATTGTCTTGTTGTAAGGTGAACCTTTGGCCAAGTCTGAGGTTCAGAGCACTCTGGAAGAGGTTTCCATCCAGGATATCCCTGTTCTGTACTTGGCCGCATTCATGTTTCCTTCAATTGCAACCAATCATCCTGTCCCTGCAGCTGAAAAACACCCCATAGCATGATGCTGCCACCACCATGTTTCACTGTTGGGATTGTATTGGGCAAGTAATGAGCAGTACCTGGTTTTCTCCAGACATACCGCTTAGAATTATCACCAAAAAGTTCTATCTTTGTCTCATCAGACCAGAGAATCTTATTTCTCATAGTCTGGGAGTCCTTCATGTGTTTTTGAGCAAACTCTATGTGGGCTTTCATATGTCTTGCACTGAGGAGAGTCTTCCGTCTGGCCACTCTGCCATAAAGGCCCGACTGGTGGAGGGCTGCAGTGATAGTTGACTTTGTGGAACTTTCTCCCATCTCCCTACTGCATCTCTGGAGCTTAGCCACAGTGATCTTGGGGTTCTTCTTTACCTCTCTCACCAAGGCTCTTCTCCCACGATTGCTGAGTTTGGCTGGACGGCCAGGTCTAGGAAGACTTCTGATTGTCCCAAACTTCTTTCATTTAAGGATTATGGAAGCCACTGTGCTCTTAGGAAACTTGAGTACTGCAGAAATTCTTTTATAACCTTGGCCAGATCTGTGCCTTGCCACAATTCTGTCTCTGAGCTCCTTGGGCAGTTCCTTTGAGCTCATGATTCTCATTTGGTCTGACATGCACTGTGAGCTGTGAGGTCTTATATAGACAGGTGTGTGCCTTTCCAAATCAAGTCCTATCAGTTTAATTAAACACAGCTGGACTCCAATGAAGGAGTAGAACCATCTCAAGGAGGATCAAAAGGAAATGGACAGCATGTGACTTAAATATGAGTGTCTGAGCGAAGGGTCTGAATACTTATGACCATCTGATATTTCAGTTTTTCTTTTTTAATAAATTTGCAAAAATTTCTACATTTCTGTTTTTTTTTCAGTCAAGATGGGGTGCAGAGTGTACTTTATTGAGAAAAAAAATGAACTTTTTAGAATTTACCAAATGGCTGCAATGAAACAAAGAGTGAAAAACTTAAAGGGTCTGAATACTTTCCGTACCCACTGTATACTGTATGTATATATGTGGAGTGCAGTGATTGTATGCTGCTCTGTTATTTCCAATACTAGAGTGAGTGTGCGGGCAGAGGGCGGTGCTGGACACGGAGGCCGGGCGGTTCCAGCTCTGACTGTGAGGATAGATGATACACTACAGGGAGCTATTAAGTTTAGTAGAGCCCCAGGTAAACAAAGTGGGTGCAGGGAATGAAGTAAAATTCTACAGGCAGAAACAAAAAACAAAATTTATTGTGGTGTTCTATATTACAATACAGCACAGATTAGCTTAAAAAAATTTGGATTTCCTGATCTTACAACTTCTTTAATTCCCTAAAATGCCCACTTATATAAAGGCAACAAGGTTGTTAAATGGTCTTTATTTACATGTACTTACATAATTCTCATCAGGACTTGTTTCAAAAATTAGAACAGGAAGCTTAGTGTTCCTTATGGATTGCTCCACCTTCCTATATTATTCTTCATCCCCAGAAGATTGGGAAACCTTGAATGGAGACGTGGCAAGGGTGAATGTTGCATTAAAAAGGGTGGGTCTGGGGGTATTAAAGTAATAGAGTAAGCAATTGGAGAGCATTTTTGCTTTTGGTTCCTGCAAACCTTCTTGATTTCTTCAGGATGTGAGTCACATTGAGCTACTGTTGAGAAATTCTAGTCTACTGGAAACTGTAAACAACAAGTCTGATGACATTGAAGTTCAGACAATATTGCTTAATTGTTCATAAATTAATCTTAATCTTAGATACACTACAAAGTTAAATAAATCTGTGGATTTAAGGGGGAAGTAACAAAATTTAGAAAATTCTGAATTACTCATTGTTATCGTGGTTAATAATATTAGCATACAAATAATGAATAGTGATGGGCGAGCACTAAAATGCTCGGGTGCTCGATGCTCTGGTCGAGCACATTGGAATACTCAGGTGCTCGACTCGAGCAACGAACCCAATGTAAGTCTGTGGGACACTCGAGCATTTTTAAGGCGGCTCCCCCCGGCGGTAAGCGGAGGGCCTAAAAATTGCCCAAATCGATGGGAACAGTGCTCAAATGACATGGAAACAGCATGGAGAAGACCCCTGGCAGCATTTCTGACTCCCAGGTCACTTCTGTCAGTAACGTTGTCAGAGGTATTACGCCACTTTTACGGACTCACGATAAAACGTACAAAAACTAAACCAAAATGGATTTTCCTGGGAAACATGTTAAGGAACATCCTTTCCAGGGTAATGACTTGTATATAAAGCAAAATAAATAACCAAAAATGAAAATTCTCCTCCACACCTTGGGCTATGTTCACACGTAGCGTTTTTGATGCGTTTTTGCACTTTTGCATTGCTTTCAACTGTGTCAAACGCATTCACCAGGAAATGTCACTTTAACATTTTACAACCTTATCTGGCCATGTGGTGTGTGAGATATCATCAGACACATCGTGTTTCATTTATGAAGGAGGGACTCTGAGAGTCACAAAGCCTATTTTTACAGGGTCATCAGGCGGCCTTTACTATTCCTAAAGGGCCAGCAGTCGGCCCTCACTATTCTTAGAGAGCCATCAGCCGGCTATGTTTTATTGTTCCCATTACTAAAGAGCGGGTCTCCTATACTGTTATTGCGTATGTAGTGAGTGGCAGGGCTGCCCAAAATTTGGACACACGCCAATACAACTTTGCAAATTTGGACACACCCCAATACCCCTTTAAAGAGACTTAGAGGAGGGCCTCCTGAAAACAATGTTCCCATTATTAGGAAGTGGGTCTCCCATTATGTTTGCCTATGCAGTGAATGCAAGGGTTGGCAAAAATTTTGAGGCACTCCACTGCCCCTTGGAAGAGACATGGAGAAGTGCCTCATAAAAAAATGTTCCCATTAGAAAGGAGCGGGTCTCCCATACTTGTAATGCCCACGCAGTAAGTGTATGTGCTGACAAACATTTACCCCTGGAGAGTATACATGAACATACTGTATAATTTTTTTTTTTACGGGCATCATAAGCACGCTTTAAAAACATTATGTGGGTGTTGCAATAAGACTACGGTCACCCTGGTGATATGGTGGTGGAGAATGAGGATGAGGAGAAGGAGGAGGACAAGAGAAAATAGCCAAAATCAGGAAGCGTATACCCACGTGTAGGTGTGAAGAGGTGCTTGGGAATACACCTCCCAAAAAAAGACACTGGATTTGAGTTTATGTTACGCTGCTATCATTCAGTGGTGTTGATAAGTCTGGCCCAATCCAGCCCTTGTTCATTTTTGTAAGAGTCAGCCTGTCACCATTTTCAGTTGACAGGTGGATGCGCTTATCAGTTATAATTCCAACAGCGGCACTAAAAACCCGCTCTGATAAAACACTGGCGGCAGGGCAGGCAAGAACTTCCAAAGCGTAGAGAGCCAGTTCATTCCACGTATCCCGCTTGGATACCCAATAATTATAAGGCACAGAGGAATCACGGAGGACGTTGGTATGGTTGGCAAGGTACTCCCTCAGCATCTTCCCAAACTTTGCACTCCTTGTGAGAGTACCCCGCGCCTCAGGGTTTGTGCGATGGGAGGGGCTGAGAAAATTTTCCCAGAACTTTGACAGTGTTCCCCTGCCTCTGCTGGATTGAAGTTGTGTCTCTCTTGCCTGTACTCCTTGGTTGTCCAACGAACTGTGACCTCTGCCGCCAGCGTTTTCAGATGGGAATTTTTTAATTAGTTCCGCAACAAGGGCCTTCTGGCACTGCCCCATTTTTGTAGACCTGTCCGCCTCAGAAATAAGAGATATAAAGTTCTCCTTGTAGCGTGGGTCTAGAAGTGTCACCAACCAGTAATGACTGTCACCCAAAATTTTGAGAAGGAGAGGGTCATGGGAAAGGCAGTGTAACATAAACTTAGCCATGCATGCCAGACTGCTAACAGGCAAGACTTCCGTGTTCTCACCAAGAGGATGACTGACCATGCTCTCCTCCTCCTCCTCTTCCTCTCTGTCCTCTGGCCATCCACGCTGATCAGACGATATGACAGTTGTGCAGGTAGTACCATCTATAGTGCATGAAACTAGCTCCTGTTCTTCCTCCTCCTTTTCCTCATTGTCACCCAATCCACATTGGGATGAGATGAGGCTGGGCTGTATGTAATCACCTTGTATGGTTCCTTGCTCCTTCTCATTGTGCTCCGCCTGCAATGCACCCTCTTTGATTGTGAGCAGAGAGAATTTCCGAAGACAGAGAAGTGGGATGGTGACGCTAATTATGGCATCATCGACGCTCACCATCTTGTTGGAGTCCTCAAAGATTTGGAGGATGGTACATATGTCTGACATCCATGTCCACTCCTGAAGTCTTGTGTGGAGTCTGAACTGAATACCGACTGCCTTGTTGATGCTGGTACTCAACAACAGCCCTCTTCTGCTCACAAATCCTTCCCAACATCTGCAGTGTAGAGTTCCAACTCATGGGGACATCACACACCAGTCTGTGAGCCAGAAGCTACAAACACTGCTGAAACACTGCAAAGCGGCGGAAGCTGTAGATGACTTTCTAAAATGGGCACACAGGCAGCGTACTTTAACAAGCAGATCCGGCAGGTCTGGGTATGATTTGAGAAACCGCTGAACCACAAGGTTAAGCACATGGGCCAGGCATGGTACGTGTGTGAGCTCACCTCCCCTCAGAGCCGCAACCAGGTTCTGGCCATTGTCACACACGACCATGCCTGGCTGTAGGTTCAGCGGTGTGAGCCACAGATCTGCCACAGTTTTAAATAGCTGGATTTTCAGTGCTGTATTATGGAAAGTACCTGGCTGTATTCTGCAGTGCCAACAAGCAAATGGCGCAGAAAAACGATGTTCTCTGGATTGCTTTTTTAGCAAATAATGAGGATTAAGATCCAAAAAAAAAAAATTATTCCTAGCCCCTGAGACATGGGCCTTTGTCTAGAAATATCTAACAGCAGCAAAAGGCAGAACTGGAATGGAGCCTCTTGTGCTATATGCACTGCAATCAGCTATATATACACTGCCTGCCTATATACACTGCCTGACTGATATCTCTGCAGATAGTTTAGTCCTCAGAAGGACTGTTTGTTGAGATGGATATGTGTAATGTGCTTGTTTTCTCCCTACACTACCTAATACACAACCAAATCTATCCCTAGCTCAGCAGCACCTCTCCCTACACTGCCTGATTGCAGAGTAGACTGACGAGCACAGCGACTCCAGGTCTGATATAGACCTGATGACGCTGTGCAGCCAGCCAATTACTGTAATGCCACAACCAACATGGCTGCTGCATTACAGTGAGTGGCTGGCAATCCCTGCATGTTTGGCACTCTAAAGAGCGCCAAACATGCAGGGAGGGGACCCAAGCATCTGCCCGAGCATCTTACAAGTACTCGACGAGCTACGAACATCTCGAGAACTAAGATACTCGGGCGAGTACAGAGTACTTGCGAGTATGCTCGCTCATCACTAATAATTAATAGTTTGCAGTTATTCATATTCATGCATATCTATCTACAGTATCAATAAATGCCTCATAATTGAAACTGTAACACCAATAAGGAAACGTTATGGAATTATAGAAATCAGAGGATCCATACATATGCTAATGATATGTAAATGATTAAAAATGAAAAAAAAGTAAAAACATCTTGATTTATTCAGTATCGACTATAAGCACCATGTGCAGAAATACACACACTTAGAGGCTTTGACATGCTATCAATAAGGTTATAATAGTTACCTGAGGAACATTCTTCCACACTGAATGTACTTGGGCACACAATTCATTAAGATCCGCTGTTGGCAGCTCCTTTTGCAATTGCCAACCAATGACATATCAGAAGTGATGGGAAACACGTTCAGAGGTGCTGCAGGCTATGGTTAAGTCATGCAGGTTGATCACAGTAGCACAAGAAACCTGTGGCCTAAGTTGTGTTAAAAAATGTCTCCTAGGACACTTTGAAGAAATGGCCGTACTACTTGTTCCACGACCACATCAATGTAACACTGAGCTGTTACTGTACCAGGACATACATTGGTGTTTTCACGAAATTGCACTTAAAGTCAGATGTCTAGTTCAGATTTTTCATTGACCTTATGCCACAACTCTTGAAGGCTATCACAGTGCAGAACAAGAGGGCAATGAATGCCTGGATGGAGGTTTTTCATCCACAGCCATAAGTTTTGCTTTTGTCTTGGATGCAGTGATAGTATAGATTCTATGTGGGCAATACCATTAAGAGGCCTTCAAAAGGGAACATCACACCTGTCCTCCCGGGATTATAGTGTGATTGAAATGATATATGGTAGCTGGATCTCACTAGTCTTCATTTCACTCACACTAACAATTCGACGTTACTTTAATTTGGTCATTGAATTAATGCCAGGCCACATGTTGATCGTACTGAGCAGACTGCATCACCTAAACTTGCTAACATGACCTACAGAGTCACCCGGCTTATCTCCCTTCAAAAACATTCCAGATGTCCTTGGTCGGCAATTTCAAAGGGAGCTGCCAGCAACATATCTTAATGATTTGAAAGGCCAAGTACATTCAGTGTGGCTGAACATTCCCCAGATATCCATTAATAAATAACCTCATTAATAGCAGCCAAGGCATGTATGTGTGTGGCACTCATACTCAATACTGAATAAATCGAAATGTTTTGAATGTTTTGTTTCCTTTTTTTCCCATCATTTGCGAATCATTAACAGGTTTATCCATCCTGTGATTTCTATAATTTCATGACTTTTTCTTTTTGGTGTTGCAATTTTCCGTTGACAGAGAGTGTGTTTATGAATTGGTCAGGTTTCTGTGTGAATTGAAGTTCTTCCACACCTGACTTTCCTAACCATGCTTTTATGGATCTTGCTTTGTGCACTGGGGCCCAAAAGTACTACAACAGAAAAGGCGCTTTCCACAAAGTTGAAAGTATACAGTTGTCCAAATGTCTTTATATGTTGAAGCGTTAAGTTTTGCTATCATTGGAACTAAGGGACCCAGATAAACCTCAAAGTGGTATCTCTTCTACACCAAACTTTAGAGTTGTCATAGTGCAGTCAGGCAGGTAAGTTTCTAGTGGCATTTGCAAAAATCAGATATGTCCACAAGACATATAGAGAAGCTTGATTCTTCACTCAACAGAAAATGTGTCCACTGCTCCAATATGAGTCCATTGCTGGCATGCCATGGAAACCTATGCCATAAAGCCAATGGTGCATTTTTTGTGGTGATGCTGATGCCAGTGGAGATTTGTAAAGCCCCCGTCTCACATAGCGAGATCGCTAGCGAGATCGCTGCTGTGTCACAGTTTTGGTGACGCAACAGCGACCTCACCAGCGATGTTGCTATGTGTGACACTTTGCAGCGATCAGGCCCCTACTGTGAGGTCGCTGATCGCTGCAGAGTGTCCTGGACCATTTTTTGGTCGTTGCCCTCCGGCTGGTCAGCACACATCGCTGTGTGTGACCAGCGGGAGCAGCGATCAGGCTGGTAACCATGATAAACATCGGGTTACTAGGGGCACACGCGCACCTAGTAACCCGTTGTTTATCATGGTTACGAGCCTGCTAAAGTGAGCGGTAACCTCCCGCTCACTGTAGCAGAGTGGTAACCATGATAAACAATGGGTTACTAGGTGCGCATGTGCCCCTAGTAACCCGATGTTTATCATGGTTACCAGCCTGCTAAAGTGAGCGGTAACCTCCCGCTCACTGTAGCAGAGTGGTAACCATGATAAACAACGGGTTACTAGGTGCGCGTGTGCCCCTAGTAACCCGATGTTTATCATGGTTACCAGCCTGCTAAAGTGAGCGGTAACCTCCCGCTCACTGTAGCAGAGTGGTAACCATGATAAACAATGGGTTACTAGGTGCGCATGTGCCCCTAGTAACCCGATATTTATCATGGTTACCAGCCTGCTAAAGTGAGCGGTAACCTCCCGCTCACTGTAGCAGAGTGGTATCCATGATAAACAATGGGTTACTAGGTGCGCGTGTGCCCCTAGTAACCCGATGTTTACCATGATTACCAGCCTGCTCCTGCTTCAGCAGCAGGCTGGAAACCAGGAGCAGGACATCGTGGAAAGATTCTTTCCACGATGTCGCTGCTCCCTTGATTGCTGGTGAGCCTGCCTGTTTGACAGCTCACCAGCGACCACATAGCGACGCAGCAACGATCCCTGACAGGTCATATCGTTGTCAGGATCGTTGCAGCGTCACTAAGTGTGATGGGGCCTTAACTCTACAGAATGTTGACTGCTTTGCAAAGTCAGCAGAATATTGGTGACTTTTATTCACTATGTGCCTCAGCGCTTCAAGACCCCACTCTGTAACTTCAGTGCTCTGCCACTTCGTGGCTGAAATGCTGTGGTTCTTCGTTTCAATAATATCATTCACACAAAAATATTTGTGGGATATTTAGAAGGTAGAACAAAACATGAACTGACTTGTTACACCAGTGGAATCTTATATACAGTACCATAAGCAAATTCAGTGAACTCTTTTGAGTGATTGATGTACTGTACTCTATTATAATTTTTTATTATTTCTTTCATTACTTTTTTGTCATTATTATTATTATTATTATTATTATCATACAATAATAATTTATTTGCAGTTATTCTTAAAAAGCCAAATGTGACAATATCAAATGGTGGATTCAATTCTATCAATATTTCCTGGGAAGCAGAAGAAAGTGCAGAAAAAGGACATTTTACTGTTTGCTATTATTTGTCATATCGATATCTGGATAAAGAAAAACAGGTACAGAGTATTTTTATTTTAACTGTATTCTTTTTAAATTAAACTTTCCAAGCAAAGATAAAAAATAAAGTATAAAGTCCAGTTAGTTACCATTAAAAAGGAAATCACAGTTATACAACTATATATTACATTGCACATTTCAGAAAAAAAAATACAAGAACAGGTCACATTACTCGTGATTTGAAAGTGAAATATTCTAAACTTATTTTCTTAATGGATACTGCAGCTTATTGAAAAAAATGACAACTAACTAGTGATGATATGTCTTTTGCTAATTATCCAATGGAAGTGGATAAAAAAGGGATGTGCCAGCTCCCCAATAGTTGTAGTCCAGTATGCACAGAAGGCACAATCCGACCGTGTAGAAATAGGAAAAAATTAATTATTGGGGCATTCCAGCTCCTGGTTAAAAAAAATCACTTTTATTCCATAATAATGATAAAAATTCCTCCAAAGCAGTGGGATAGAGAGCGATGCATTTTGAACGTATTCTAACGTTCTTTGACAAAGTTACCCATCAGCCTTATATAATCAAGTGAACAAATCAACCACATAATTATATCTGAGAAGCAATAAGGTTAAAAAAATGAAAAACCTAAAAAACACATCATAAATGTTTTAGCTTTTTCATTTTTTTTTGTCCTTATTGCTTTCTAGATACAGTGCTGGCCAAAAGTATTGGCACCCCTGCAATTCTGTCAGATAATACTCAGTTTCTTCCTGAAAATGATTGCAATCACAAATTCTTTGGTATTATTCTCTTCATTTAATTTGTCTTCAATGAAAAAAACACAAAAAGAATTGTCCTAAAGCCAAACTGGATATAATTCCACACCAAACCTAAAAAAGGGGGTGGACAAAAGTATTGGCACCCTTTGAAAAATCATGTGATGCTTCTCTAATTCGTGTAATTAACAGCACCTGTAACTTACCTGTGGCACCTAACAGGTGTTGGCAATAACTAAATCACACTTGCTGCCAGTTAACATGGATTAAAGTTGACTCAACCTCTGTCCTGTGTCCTTGTGTGTACCACATTGAGCATGGAGAAAAGAAGAAGACCAAAGAACTGTCTGAGGACTTGAGAAACCAAATTGTGAGGAAGCATGAGCAATCTCAAGGCTACAAGTCCATCTCCAAAGACCTGAATGTTCCTGTGTCTTCCGTGCGCAGTGTCATCAAGAAGTTTAAAGCCCATGGCACTGTGGCTAACCTCCATAGATGTGGACGGAAAAGAAAAATTGACGAGAGATTTCAGCGCAAGATTGTGCGGATGGTGGATAAAGAACCTCGACTAACATCCAAACAAGTTCAAGCTGCACTGCAGTCCGAGGGTACAACAGTGTCAACCCGTACTATCCGTCGCCATCTGAATGAAAAGGGACTGTATGGTAGGATACCCAGGAAGACCCCACTTCTTACCCCGAGACATAAAAAAGCCAGGCTAGAGTTTGCCAAAACTTACCTGAGAAAGCCTAAAACATTTTGGAAGAATGTTCTCTGGTCAGATGAGACAAAAGTAGAGCTTTTTGGGAAAAAGCATCAACATAGAGTGTACAGGAAAAAAAAAGAGGCATTCAAAGAAAAGAACACGGTCCCTACAGTCAAACATGGCGGAGGTTCCCTGATGTTTTGGGGTTGCTTTGCTGCCTCTGGCACTGGACTGCTTGAGCGTGTGCATGGCATTATGAAGTCTGAAGACTACCAACAAATTTTGCAGCATAATGTAGGGCCCAGTGTGAGAAAGCTGGGTCTCCCTCAGAGGTCATGGGTCTTCCAGCAGGACAATGACCCAAAACACACTTCCAAAAGCACTATAAAATGGTTTGAGAGAAAGCACTGGAGACTTCTAAGGTGGCCAGCAATGAGTCCAGACCTGAATCCCATAGAACACCTGTGGAGAGATCTCAAATTGGCAGTTTGGAGAAGGCACCCTTCAAATATCAGGGACCTGGAGCAGTTTGCAAAGAAGAATGGTCTACAATTCCAGCAGAGCATTGTAAGAAACTCATTGATGGTTACCGGAAGCATTTGTTCGCAGTTATTTTGGCTAAAGGTTGTGCAACCAAGTATTAGGCTGAGGGTGCCAATACTTTTGTCTGGCCCTTTTTTGGAGTTTTGTGTGAAATGATCAATGATTTGATTTTTGCTTCATTCTCTTTTGTGTTTTTTCCTTGCAAGCAAATTAAATGAAGAGAATAATACCAAAGAATTTGTGATTGCAATCATTTTCAGGAAGAAACTGAGCATTATCTGACAGAATTGCAGGGGTGCCAATACTTTTGGCCAGCACTGTATAATTATGTGGTTGTGATTTTTTTTTGATCAAAGAATGCAAAAGTCATGCAACAACAATAAGGTGTACCGAAATATAAATGGTCCCTATCACTAATTTCCTTTAGTATTAAATTAATGTACAAATGCAAAAATATATGTGGCCAGCATTCAAAGGTATTCCTAAATATGGATGGTCCCTTTCACTCATGTCCTACTTCTCCATGTGCCAAACCAGGCCTCATCTGAATAGGGAAATGAAATGAAACCAGGCATAGCTTGCTATTAAAACCTTGTATGGGAAAGATTAGTGCATAAGGCTAAGTTCACACGATGCGTTGCGTTTTTGATGCTTTTTCGTGGCGCTTTTCCCGCCGCAGAAACACTGTGAGAACGCTTGTAATAGGTCTGCCAGGTACAGCAATGTGAATCCGGATGTGCTGTGCACATGATGCGGAAATTTCCGCTGCGGATTCACATTGCGGTAAAAATCACAGCATGACCATTGCGAATTTGCACCTATTGACTTGCATTGAATTGCAGTAAACCCCCAGGTATAATATCTATATAATATCTATATCATAGATATATAATATCTATACCTGCGGATATGCTGCTTTTCAATGAAAGTCAATGGGCGCAAAATTGCGCCGGAAACGCGCTGCGGTTTGTTCCCGGGTCGGGAGAGGAGGACTGATAACAGCGAGAGTGGTGTAGATGGCAGGAGCAGTAGTCTGCTCTGCCCAACCCACGTGCCCGCAGTAAAAAAAAATAAAAAAAAGGTAAAAACAAAAAATTAACCTTATACTCACCTGTCCGGTGGCCCCCGGTGTCCACCTGGTCCCGGGCGATGCCGTCTCCAACGGTATACTGCGGAGAGCAATCAGCTGGTCATCAGCTGATCAGTGGTGCCAGCGATCAGCTGATGGTCACGTGACCAACAGCTGATCAGTGACGTCAGCGATCAGCTGATGATTACATGACCATCAGCTGATTGGTGACGCCCGCGATCAGCTGATTGGTGACGTGATATTAATAGCCAGGGAAGGGGCCATGGATACTAGCCCCCTTTGCGGCCATTAATATCACCCCTCAGCAGTCCCTGAAATGGTGCATCCATAAGATGCGCCAAATCTGGCGATTAGCCTCCACTCTTCCCACTGCCCTGTAGCGGTGGCGAGTTTGGTAATGAGGTTGGGGTTCATGTCAGCCTTGTTTTGGCATGGCTACCACAGCATCTTGCAGCGGCATGCTATTCCATCCGGTTTGCGTTTAGTTGGACCATCATTTATTTTTCAACAGTACAATGACCCCAAACACACGTCCACGCTGTGTAATGGCTATTTGACCAAGAAGGAGAGTGATGGGGTGCTACGCCAGATAACCTGGCCTCCACAGTCACCAGACCTGAACCTAATCGAGATGGTTTGGGGTGAGCTGGACCGCAGAGTGAAGGCAATAGGGCCAACAGGTGCTAAGCATCTCTGGGAACTCCTTCAAGATTGTTGGAAGACCATTTCCGGTGACTACCTCTTGAAGCTCATCAAGAGAATGCCAAGAGTGTGCAAAGCAGTCATCAAAGCAAAAGGTTGCTACTTTGAAGAACCTAGAATATAAGACATATTTTCAGTTGTTTCACACTTTTTTGTTAAGTATATAATTCCACATGTGTTAATCCATAGTTTTGATGCCTTCAGTGTAAATGTACAATTTTCATAGCCGTGAAAATACAGAGAAATTTTTAAATGAGAAGGTGTATCCAAACTTTTGGTCTGTACTGTATATATTTTTATAATGTCTGTTTTACATTTGTTTTTAAGGATGTGTTCAAATATGTACATATGTCTGTATGTGCACATATCTGTGTATGTTTGTGTATGTTCGTGTCAGCGTATTGTATGTGTGCACATCTCTATACCATGTACATGTGTGTATGTGCGCGCATGTCTGCGTACCGTGTGCATGTCTGCGTACTGTGCGTGTGTGCATGTCTACGTACCATACGTGCGTGCATGTCTGCGTACAGTGCATGTCTGCGTACAGCGCATGTGTATTTCTGCATACCTTGTGTGTGTGCATGTCTGCATACCGTGTGTGTGTACATGTCTGCGTACTGTGAGTGTGTGTGAGCATGTCTGCGTACTGTGTGTGCATGTCTGCATATGTGAAGGATGAGGGGACAACCTGGGCCCTGTGTTGTATACCTATATTTCTCTGCTGTATCTGTGCATCATGAATGTATGTGTTAAAGGGGCCCACTGAGACTCTTTCGCTCTGGGCCCACAAAAACCTGGAGCCGGCCTGGAAAGATGGATGGATAAAGGTGCTGATAACAGGGGGTCGGTTTTTTCTTTTTGTAGTACAGATATGACATGATTTGAGGTTATGTTCACATTTTTTGTTTTTTTCTCCAGTTTCAGGTGCAGAAAAACAAAAATACAACTTTAATTTACAACACCCATTCATTTTAAAGGTTTATTTGTTTCCTAACATGACTTCAGTTTCCATGTTTTCCTTCCGCTTTCCTCTTTTGGGTGAACTGAAAATCTAGATCTGTACTAATTTTTTTGCCTAAAAAATTTGAAAGCAAACATTTTTTGGTAAATCTATGAAAAGCAGATCATAATGCTTGGTGATACATTTCTGTTTAACCCCTTAATGGCATACAATGCGGATTAAATTGGCTGCCATTAAAAGGCTTTGTTCCTGATCACCATTTTAAAATGGCGGTCAGTGATAAGTGAATAGTGCCCCGCCATGAGAACAATTCCAATGGGAGACAGCTGTACATGACAGCTGACCCCCTGCGGTATCAGCCCCAGCCAGTTTTGAAACCGATAGGGGCTGATTAACCCCTTAAATACCGCTGTCAATTGTGACAGTGGTATCTAAATGGTTAAATGGGGGTTAAAAGACCCCCTATGGCAGGATTGACCCCTGTGATCGTAATCGCAGCTGCCAATCGTTGCCATGGTACCCTGAGGTCACCTGATGACCCCAGTGTATGGTGGCCTGTTAGGCTCTGTTAAAAGCAGAGACTAGAGATGAGCGAACATTTCAATGTTCGGTTCCCGATCGCCGAATCTGCAATGTACACCTAATAATTCGTCAAACAGTTCGTTGAATATATATGAACCCCATTGCATTCAATGGGAGGCAACACCAAACGCATACACAACACCTTCAAACAGGCCGTGAAGCTGCCAAAACAGATTAAATTAGGGGCAGACACCAAGAAAGTGGCCTCCATTGACCCACAGTACAAATTTTATACTGGTACAGCAACAATGAGCCATGGGCCACGCATGAGGTATCAGGGTCTGGGCCAGCATTTACAGCTTTGAATTGAAATTCAAATTAAGATGAGGTGGGTGAGGGATTGGTGTAGGCCTCCTTTGCTGGGCGCTCTGATACCACATGCAACAACTCAAGTTGGTTTTATGCTCAGCCACACTCAGATGGCAGAAAAATCAGTTTCATAGATTAGTATCGGTACAAAAATTTTTGGATAGTCACACGGGTAGTTGACTGAAAGTAAGTGGAGGCCTGCCGGTCTGGGAGGTCTACTGCTATAGGAAACACACATGAAGGAGACCCAACCAGGAGTCTCCCCATCTCCAAAAGTTAGGGGCTGACACCACCAAAGTGGCATCAATTTCACCAGAGTAGAAATAGTGTAATGGGGACAGACACTTCTTCCACTACAGCCAAACCAGCAGATGGAGACCCAATCAGGAGTCACCACATTTCCAAAAATTAGTGGCAGACACCATCAAAGTGGCATCAGTTTCACTAAAGTAGAACTAGTATAATGGGGACAGACACCTCTTCCGCTACAGCCGACCAAGCAGAGGGAGAGCAATCAGGAGTGTTCACATTTCCCTAAATTAGGGACTGACACCACCAAAGTGGCATCAATTTCAGTAGAGTAGAACTGGCATAATGGGAACCGACACCTCTTCCACAACAGCCAGCACAGCAGATGGAGACCCAACCAGGAGTGTTCACATTTCCCTAAATTAGAGACTGACACCACCAAAGTGGCATCAATTTCAGTAGAGTAGAACTGGTACAATGGGCACCGACACCTCTTCCACTACAGCCAACATAGCAGATGGAGACCCAACCAGGAGTGTTCACATTTTCCTAAATTAGGGAGTTGACACCACCAAAGTGGCATTAATTTCAGTAGAGCAGAAATAGTATTATTAGGACCGACACATCTTCAACTACAGCCAACCTAGCAGACGGAGACCCAACCAGGAGCGTTCACATTTCCCTAAAGTAGGTACTGACACCACCAAAGTGGCATCAATTTCAGTAGAGTAGAAATAATATAATTGGAACGACACCTCTTCCACTACAGCAAACCCAGCAAATGGAGACCCAATCAGGAGTCTTCACATTTCCAAAAATTAGTGGCAAGCACAACCAAAGTGACATCAATTTCACTAGAGTAGAAATAGTATAATTAGGACCGACATCTCTTCCACTACAGCCATCACAGCAGTTGGAGACCCAACCATGAGTCTTCACATTTCCAAAAATTATTAACATCCGCAGCAGCAGCAATAGCAGGCACAGAAGCCACGTTAAAGATATCACAGACTGCAATTACGCGAGATCAATGCAGCACACTAAAAACTACAATATTGCCTAGTCTGTACAGTCTGCAATTGGGATGCAAAAGTCCTTGGAGATCTATGATTTGTGCATCTGGATGAAAGTTAGGTGGTCTACACTTTCAGGGGACAGCCGGATGCACTTATCCATCAGAACTCAGGACACCACCAGCAGTGCTGAAGACACGTTCTGAGAGAACGCTGGTTGCTGGGCATGATAAAACCTCCAAGGTGTGACAGGTGAGCTCTGGCCACTCTTCCATTTTTGAAGACAAAAATGTAAAAGGGTCCAAAACCCTCCTTGATGGTATTGATATTGAGCTCGAGATACTCCTTCACCATCCTCTCTAGTCATTTAATATGTGTCAGACTTGTACTCTGTTGTGCTGGTGCACAAGCTGGTCTAACAAATGTGTGAAAGGACTCACAGAAATTGCTTTTGCCACCTACACTGCTGCTGCTAATGTTTTGGCATTGACAAATTGATGTTCCGGAGGTTGGAAGTCCAGAACTGTGATGCACACTGTGTTCCTCACTGCTGTCTTATGGAAAACCTCTCTTAAGGTTTTGAAAAAGCGTGTTTTGATACTCCAGCATTCGCACATCTCTTTCCAGGGAGGGGAGCATCTGGCAAAATTTACTCTTAAAACGTGTATCTAACAGAGTGGCAACCAAGTAGTCAACACTATTCCGAATAATAACTATACAGGAATCATGTTGCAGATAGTGCAGCAAGAAGGCACTCAAATGTCGGGCTCTTCTATGAGGTCCAAGGCCATGCTGTTTTGGTGGCTGGGTAATATTGATGCTTGTTTCCTTTGTCCCCTCCCGCCAACAACAGAGAGGGGATGATTATCCTCTTCATCTCCTGACTGTTGCTCGCCCATCACATCTTCCTCCTCTATTTGTTCCTTGGCTCTTGCACCTTCACTAACAGTTTGTCTGGTATCACCAGCCCCGCTCGATCACTGTAATCCACCCTCCCTTGGCACCTGCCTGTGTGACAACAGTCTGGAACTTTGAGACACTGTTATTCCTTCCACATCCTCCTCTGCTTCCTCCTCTTCCTCTGGAACCACCACTTCCTCCCGCAGGCTATTCAAAGTCTGCTCCAGCATGTAGATGACCGGAATAATGATGCTGATGACAGCATTGTCAGTGCTAACTATCTTAGTAGCCATTTTGAAACTGTGCAGAAGGGTTCAGAGGTGCTTAATCTGTGCCCATTCCGTAAAACGTCATATGGCCCACGTCCATACTGCCCAGGCTATACGACATGACATAGCGAATCAGGGCTTGTTGCTGCTGCCACAGTCACTGCAACATGTGCAGAGTGGAATTCCACCATGTTGGCACATTGCATATTAACCGATTAACTGGCACGAACCCTGATTGGCTAGCTGCAATTTGCACACATAAAGTTAGAAAAAAAAATTATATTACAAGTACGCCTTTCCTCTGACCTGTCCCCACTCCTTTCCCTCATCAAACATGTCCCGCCGCTCATCATACAGCACCACTATCCTAGCCAGTGATAAAAATACTGTAGTGGAAACACAGTAATTTCCCGCCTTTTTACTGAATTTTGATGATTTTAAGTAAAAATGCTTGTGTGTCCGATCACGAATGCGAATGTGCAATGTACGTGCCGAATTTGAAATTGGCGATCATTTTTCAAACATGATTGCTCATCTCTAGCAGAGACTAACTGGCTCTGTCAGTGAGACACTGATAGGTCTCATGCATTGCAGTACAAGAGTACTGCAATGAGTGAGACCAGAGATCAAAGTAAAAAATATACATGTCCCACAATGGGACTACATGAAAAAGTAAAGGCTCGAGTCACACTTTTCCTGTGCCCTCCACTGAGCGCTGACATTGGGATTTCAGAGTAAATCCCCATAAAGGGGATTTAGATCAAACCTCCAATGGATCCATTCACTTTCGAGGCAGATGGAGTCACTTAGGATTCTGTCTGGTCTCTGTTCCAGTGGTGTCCCATCATTTTAGGCATCTTTTTACCGCACAAGTGTGGTTGATATTCTGTGAATGCCTGAAATGATGGATACCAATAGAACAGACAGCAAACGGAGCCCAAAACATTTCCATCTGCCTCATAGTGAGTGATTCCATCAAGGGTTTCATCCGGATTGTATTTTTGTGGGTATACGTAGAAAATGTAGCATGCAAGAATGTGATCACAGACTTATCCTGAAAGTGATCAAAAAATGTTATGTACCCCAAAAATGGTGCTCATAAAAACCCTGACTTATCCAGCACAAAAAAAGCCCCCACTCAGGTCCATCATTTGTCACTAAAATTATAGGGGTTCCCATTTTACTGGTAAAAACAAAGACTCTGAAAAAGCAATACAGCTTCCACCCCCTCAAATAAAATCCAGAGAAGTCTGCACTCCCAAATCAAAATGACCCCCTCCTCCTGAGCCACACTGTGTCTAAGCTGCAGCAAGCGGCCACGTTTGGAATTATTGTAGCAAGGAGAGCTAATTAAAAATATACGGGGTGCATGTCTCCAGAAGCACAAGCTGGGCCAATGTATTGGGGGCGCTACAGTATATGTGGGTGCTACACTGTATGGGGGCACAATATATGGGCACTAAACTGGCATATTTGCAATCTCCAGAGAAAAAGCCTGCCATAGATGTTACAAAATAGTTGCTGCAGCTGTAGATGAATTCATTTAGAGGTGCGATTTCTACAGTGGGGTTACTTTTGGGGTTTTTCTGCCATTCTGGCACGTTAGAGGCTCAGCAAATGTCCCCCGCAAACTATTCTAAAGCTCCAAAAGCCAAATAGTGCTCCTTCAATCTCAGCCCTAACATGAGGCCAACAATAGTTTCTGATGGCATATGAGGCATCACCGTGTTCGGGAAATTGCGTAATAAATTGTGGGGTCAAGTTTTACCTATTAACGCTTGTGTGACAAATTTACAACAAATGAAAAAATTACATTTTTACTGCTAAAGTTTTAGATTTCCACATCCCAATGTTATAAGATTCTGTGAGGTACCTGTGCATTCAAAATTCTCACTACACCCCTAGATGAATTTCATAAGCAGTTAAGTTCCAATATGGGGTCACTTGTGTGGGTTTCTGGTGTTCTTGCACCTCAGGCACTCGGCTAATGGAACCCACAATCTGTTCAAATGGAATCTATGTTCTAAAAGCCAAGTAGTTCAGTAAATTCAGTAAAAATTGCACAACAAATTATGGGGTCCATTTTCTCCTATTACCCCCATTGGAAATTATACATTTTGTGCTAAAATAGTATTTTAGTGGAAAAACTGTAATTTTTTGTTTTCACATCTAAATGTTATTAAGTTTCATGAATTACCTGTAGGTTAAAAATATTCAGTACACCCCTAGATGAATTCCTTGAGGGATCTAGTTTCCAAAATGGGGTCACTAGAGGGGAGTTTCTGCTGTTTTGGCATGTCAGGGGCTATGCAAATGTGACATGGCATTCACAAGCTAATCCAGACAAATGTATGCTCCTAAAATCAAATAGCGCTCTTTCCTTTCCGAGCCCTGCCATGTACCCAAACAGCAGTTTTTCACCACATATGGGGTATCTTCGTGTTCAGAAGAAATTGCGTAACAAGTGATGTCGTCCACTTTTTCCTATTATTCATTGTGAAAATTACAAATTTGGGGTTAAAACAACATTTTAGAAAAACAAAACCTTAATTTTTGTTTTTGCTTCCGTATTTTAAAAAGTTATGTGAAGCATCTACGGGTTCAGCAAGCTCGACACACCCCTAGATGAATTCCTTGATGGGCCTAGTTTCCAAAATGGAGACACTTGTGGGGATTTCTGTTGTTTTGGCGCTGCAAATGAGACATGGTGTCTGCAATCTATTCCAGCAATTACAATCCAAATACCAAATGTTGCATGATCCTTTCTGAGCCCTGCTGTGTGTCCAAACAGAGCTTTTTGACTCCATTTGGAGTATTGCCACGATCAGAAGAAAGTGGGTAACAAACTGTTGAGTCCACTTTTTCACGATACAGTTGAAACCAGAAGTTTAAATACACTACTGTATATATAAAAGACACATATGCATGTTTTTCTCAATATCTGACATGAAATCAGAATAAACCTTTACCATTTTATGTAAATTAGGAGAATTACCATAATTTTTAATATTAGCCAAATGCCAGAATAATGAGAGGGAGAGAGAATGTTTTAAGGCATTTTTATTACTTACTTCAAAGTCAAAAGTTTACATTAAAATTCAGTGGAGGTTTTCTGCTGTTTTGGCACCTTAGGGGCCATGGAAATGCAACATTGTGCCCACAATCTATTTCAGCCAAATTTTCAAAATTCAATTGGTGCGCCTTCCCTTCCGATCTCTTCCCTTTATCCAAACAGAGGTTTCTGACCACATGTGGGGTATCAGCGTGCTCATAAGAAGCTAGGTAACCAATTGTGGGGTCCATTTTCTTGTGTTATTCCTTGTAAAAGTGAACACATTGAGGCTAAAGAAACATTTTAAAGCAAAAATTAAATAAAAAAAATTCCATTCGACTTTGCATTAATTCCTGTGCAGCACCTGAAGGGTTAAAGTATTTCCTGACAGCAGTTTTGAAGTACTTGAGGGGTGCGTTTTTTAAAATGGCATCACTTTTCTGTAGTTTCCAATTTATAGGACCCTCAAAGTCCATATAAATCTGAGTAGGTCCCTTTTCTCTTCTTGAGAGGAACAATCAGAGAAAAGGAATAATAGAAACAAGTGCACCAATTCTGCATTTGTCACCCACTCCTGGTTTTGGCTCCCACTCCTGAAAAAAAATACTGACTGAATACTGACTAAATATTGATAGTGGGGCCGTGGCCTTAATGTGATTAACAAGACTGAATATTTGTGGATAATGATAATATATGTGGATAATGATTCAAGTGTAAACCATCTACTTGGATATCTATATTTTCTTGAGGTCATAGTGATTGAAATTATATAGTGCTAAAGTTGGTGCAAATTGATTTGCACTTCCCATGCCATCAGCCACGACAGTGATCTTTGAGCATTACATGGCGGTAGAAGTACTACTTCTTCTTACTTTCCGAGATCCACAACTCTTCTTTTGCTTAGTCGGCTTGGCGTGATGCAACATGGGCCTAGCAATCAAAAGAAGAGTTGTGAATCCTGCTCCCATCTAATGGTCAAAGACGACTGTTGTGGCCGATGGAATTGGGTTTGTGATTAAATGTACACAACTCTAGTAGTGTTAAATATCACATTTTTTACGAAGTTCTTTCTTTATTTTTAGCAAAAACTGACAACAAAGTATCATATAATAGAGCTACGTATGCATACTAGAGTGGAGGGGTCGGTCACAAATGCACTCTGTGATGGTAATAACATCCATTTTCAAAGCAAACCTGCAAATTTTATTTACAACGCCCCACCAGGTGAGTTTTACATGTCATTATATATTCAATAAAGTGTGACGAAATTTAGTTAATAGTTTGTACAAGATTTTTAGCTAACAAATTGCACTGTTCTGTCCATGCAAAAAGTATTATGCTATCGACCGTATAAATTAATTTATAGAGAACTTGTCAGCAGGTAAAAATGGCCAGATTTTACTATTATTTTATTCCCGCTGCTTCCCTGAATATACCAGGTTGTTGTTTTTTTTTAAATCCATCATATGGTTTGGGACAAGGGATGTGGTACAATGGTTTTCTGAGGACGCTTCTTTGAGCTGTTCTGCATTATTACCTTGTGAGCAACACCCTCTTGGTGTAAACAATACTTTTTCAATAAAGGATTATTGATTTTTAAAGAATAATTCTGGATGCTGGATCACTCCTTGTTTTTTCCTGCTAATCTCCCGGGCCACTGCCGGCTGTTCTGTGCACCTAATGTCTGAGTAAGTTGAGCTGACTTTTTTCCTCTCTTGTTTCAAGAACTGGTTTCTTTTGACCTGGTGACATGTCATCTTTAAAGGGCCTGTCACATCGATAATGCTATTAACCAGCAGATATGTGGTTAATCTGCAGGTTAATGGTTTTACAAAGGTGCTCAGCCACCAATACTGAAAGCTCTACTGCCAAGAGTAAATGAACTTAATTCCTTTTAGGAGCCGTCTGCTTTCAGTCAGAGGCATGCCCAGAGCGGCTTCAGTCACTGCTCAGGATGCAGTGAGAGGCAGCTGTAAGCACACACCGGCACTTTGACTGACAGCCTGCTTTGCACTGATGAACTGATAAGCGAGCTGTTAGTCAAAGTGCTGGGGCTTACATGCTTAAAAAGTGCTTTATCCACTTCGGGCACGCCTGTATGACTGAAAGATGACAGCTCCCAGGATGAATAAAGGTCATTTTCTCCCTAGAGCTACACTTTCAGTACATCAGCCGTGCAACTTTCTGGGGCAATTAACCTGCAGATTACCATATATGCCATGTAAGACAGAGTTAAAGATCTTGTTTCAATTATGCAACTCCTTTCAATTTTCTCCACTAGGCTCATGCAGTGTCTCTAACTATTTTAAGTAGCTGCCATCGAGTATCTTGAATGGCCGGCATGTAGAACTACTTAACTACATTGGTTTCAGATGCTATATCTCTCATGGTAAAACAACCGCTTTAATGGAGTTGCCCAGATGAAAGACAATCTATAATAAAAGAAATACATTTGTGTATCTGAAGTATAGGAGAAATTACACATTCCGTAATGCTCATTGATGTGCAGTTTACAGTGTAAAAAAAAATTTAGCGCTCACTATATGGGGTAGATTAACAAAATTATTCCTGTATGCAAGCTTATATTATAATTACCTGCTTAAAAGGGATATTCCCATCTCCAAGATCCTATCCCAATATGGAGTAGGTGCAATAATAGTAATAATATTAATAATATTAGCAAATATCTCCAATTTGAAATGTAGTATAGTTCTTCTGATTTGCTATGTCGCTTACCCCATGTGCAGGGCATTGTAGTAGCTTAGGTATCCATGGTTACAACCACTCATAGTTACAGTTAGTTTCTTAGTTGATAGTGGTCGTAACCATGGATAACTAAGCTACTGCAATGACCTGCACATGGGGTAAGTGACATAGTGAATCAGAAGAACTATACTACATTTCTTAGTGAAGTTATTTGCTAATATTATTATTATTATTATTGCTACATCTTCTACATATTGGGATAGAATCTTGCAGATGGGAATACCCCTTTAAGTCAATTCCATGGGTGCTGTAATCAGAGGAGTCTATCATGTAAGAAATTAAAGATATTTTAGCTACTATATATTTTTATCTCTCTTAGCAAGAACAAAGTCAATGGCTGTAGTAATTTAAGTCTTCTCTATGCTGAAATAATGTGTTTAGTCTGCAAGTACTTAAAGCTAATAAACAGTACTGAACGCTAGTTTAAATTCTAGAGTGCAAACTTATTTTTACACATTGAGGTGTATGAGTGTACAGGGTGTGGTCTAAGTAATTCTCCATTGGAAAAAAAAAATTTCATTCATGACTAGTGATGAGCGAGCACTAAAATGCTCGTTGCTCAGGTAGAGCAAATTGGAATACTCAGGTGCTCGACCGGAGAAACGAGCTCAATGTAAGTCTATGGGAAACTCGAGCATTTTTCAGGCGGCTCCCCCCGGCCTTCTGCAGAGGACCTAAAAATTGCCCAAATCAATGGGAACAGTGCTCAAATGACATGGGAACAGCATGAGAAAGACCCCTGGAAGCATTTCTGACTCCCAGGTCACTGCTGTCAACAACGTTGTCAGAGTATTACGCCACTTTTACGGACTCACAATAAAACATACAAAAACGAAACCAAAATGGATTTTCCTGGGAAATATGATAATGAATATCCTTTCCAGGGTAATGACTTGTATAGAAGGCAAAATAAATAACCAAAAACAAAAATACTCCTCCACAACTTGGACTATGTTCACACGTAGCGTTTTTGATGCGTTCTTGCAATTTTGAATTGCTTTCAACCAAGACAAATGCATTCACCAAGAAATGTCATTTTAACATTTTAAAACCTTCTCTGGCCATGTGGTGTGTGACACATCATCAGACACATGCATACAGTGCTGAAAAGACATGGGAACAGCATGGGGAAGACCTCTGGAAGCATCTCTGACTTCCAGGTCACTGCCTAAAAGTGTGCCCATCATAAGTGATCCTTGGTAGTGTTGAGCCACCCCCGTAGTGTTCGAGTTCGGTTCGAACAAACTGATCGTCGAACTGTTCGACGAATACCTTCGAACACCATTAAAACCAATGGCGGGCAAACAAAAACACATAGCAACACAGAGAAAACACATAGAAAACACTTCAAAGGTGTCCAAAAGCTGACAAACTGCTCAGAAGACACAACTAACACATGGAAAAGTGACAAGTACATATAGTCATGCGAAAAGAAAAGAGGTGGAGGAGTAAAAGGAGGGGGAGACACAGATATAAGCATGTCATGCCCTTCTAAAACCAAAAAAGTGCGAAGCCGACACGGCCAGTCCGTTCCTGCCCATGCGCCCTTTGTGCCAGAGCTGTGGTGGACCCTGACGGCCAGCCCCCCTCTCCCAATACTGGTGCCTGTCCGCTGGTGGGTCGAGCGAGCCCCCCTGTGGTGGAGGCAGGTCTAAGCTTTTTCATTTAAATTGTCTCTCTAATTTGAATGAGTACACTTTAAATCCTTTTACAAGGATCTATTGGAGGGCGAGTCTGATGCCAGCAGCTGCGGGAATTCCAGCGCCAGTGGCGTCCACTAAAGCTGCTGCAGTTAAAAAGCTTTTATAAGGATCGAGCTTGGCGGTTCACCGCAAGGCGTCCTACCGCCAGTCCCAGCCCCTGTGCCTTGGGGTGCCTTCCGATGCTCTTCACTGAGTATCCCGGGGGCCCGAAGCATTTCCTTTGAAAAAATTAAGTGTCCAAACTACAGGTGGTGTAGCTTGCTTAATAGCTGGGATAATCCACTGACTAGCAGACACTGCTACTAGGCACAAAGTATTTCCTGGGCTAGATGCAGTTAAAAATTTGTAATTAGATACTCTCGTTGGATGCTGAGAAAGCATTCCATAGAGCCTTCTGGCACGCCATATATTATACTCTTAAAAAGCTTGGGGTAGGGGTCTAGGGGACCCTTTTATAGCCAAAATCACGGCCCTGTATCGCAATATGTCACCTAGGCTGAAGATAAATGGAACTGTAGCACCCCGAGGGCTCGGTTGCTACAGAGGTATTGCACCTCACCCAGAGGTGTGATATATCACTCTCAGGTAAGGATGGAGTGTGGATCAGGACCCCGACACCTGCATGCATTACACCACATTGCCATGGGGCAGGGCAACCAATATGCCCCTGAGATGGGCACGACAGTCCCTGTCCCTGGCTGGAGTGGGGAGAGGGAACACCGAGGAAGGAGAACCCTGTAGTGCAGGAGCAGGGAGGAAGCAGTTCCTGGGTGCATTGAGAAGGGAGTATAAAAGGTGGGCACCATATTAGTTCAGTGCCGAGAAGTCTGAGCAGAAGTGACAGGGAGCAGGGGCTCTGCATAAGCTCTACTCCGTAAGCGGGCCTAGTAACAGAGGCCCAGGCCTGGAAGAGGGAGAAGGAAGGAAGAGGAGCGGAGAAGGCTCCAGGAACGAGGAACAAAGGGATCCCAGGGGTGCGGACGGGCGAGTCGCCACCGCATGCCCGAATCCACCTGCATGGAGGGGTCAGGCCAAAGGGGGAGACCGGTCCCCGAAACTAGTGGAGGCGGGAAACGACCCTCAGCTAGAAACCGGAGGCTGTGACATTTTATGTGGCGCAGCCCCTCGCTACACCCGCTAGGAAGGCACCACATAGGGTCAGGGAAACTGGCGCCAAGTTTACCAAGAGGAGGCCCGAGGCAGCCGGACAGAAGCGTGGTCACTGGTGGGGTAAGAAAGGCCAGAGAAAGGACACACAAAGGGGGTCCTCTGAAGCGCTCCAAAGTTATCTGGGAGTTGGCCGAGCCCCTCACCTGGTGAGCACAGTACGACGTGGGCAGCTGTTACCTGCAGAAGTGGTCTGGATAATAAGAACTGTGAGTAAAGGCCCTGGACTGCATCACTGACTCCGTGTCGTTACTGCTGCTGCCCTGCACCATCACCCCCATCCTCCACATACACTGCCCTGAGGCTATACTCCTCCCGTGGGGAGTTATACTACGCTCTGCTGCACCCACAACACTAGCCTCAGCGGTCTGCCCTGCAGCGGCGGTTCACTCTGACCGCAATTCACGGGTGGCGTAGTTGGACATTTAAACATCAAAACCACATAAATAGTTCCGCCACTGGTTTGACCGCCCTGAGCCACAGAACCGGGTCACCGCCACGGAGACTACAACCCCCAGCATCCACCAAAAAGGGTCCGACTCCGGGTGTCCCAAGGCCCAGGGGGCACGTCAGAACATTTTCATCACCTTTCATAATCACCAATGAGACAAGGCAGGGATGTCCTCTGTCCCCTCTCTTATACATCCTAGTGACGGAGCACCTGCTCTCATCAATTCGCCATAACCCCAATATTAGGTGGATTGAGGTGGGAGGCACCGAGTACAAGTGGTCTGCATTTGCTGATGATGTCCTAGTATATATCACTCAATCACATATATCCATCCCTGCTGTTATGGCTGAAATAGATCACTTTGTTACATGGTCAAATTTTAAAATCAATGCAGCGAAGTCTGAGGCCCTCGATGTTTCCCTCCCCAAATCCATACAGGATTCCATCCAGTCCAACTTTCCCTTTGCCTGGCCCTCACAAGGTATCAAATACTTTAGAATTAGTATTCATAGAGACCTCTCCTGTCTATATTATCTTAATTTTGGGCCCTTTATTGAACAACTCCATACAGACCACGGTTGGCAAGTTAGAACTGTAAGATTCACTTCGTGAACCACTGGTGTTTTGTGGAAAAGCACATGTACACGGTGTTCCAAATTATTATGCAAAAAGTGTTTAGGAGTGATAAGGTAAGAATTTTTTTGTTTGTCAGTTAAACTCATTGATGGTCATGTGTGTCAGAGCTCTTTATATCACTGTAAGCAATTGCAGACACCTGTGCTAATTAGTTTGGCAGGTGTGTCCAATGAAAGGCAAGACTACATTATTAAGCAGCCTACATTTTCTGCCAAAATGGGAAAGAAAAAGTATGTGTCGGCTGCTGAGAAGCAACAAATTGTGGAGTGTTTATGTCAAGGCATGACTGCAATCAACATTGCCAAGACACTTCATCCTGATCATCGCACAATCAAGAAGTATGTAGCTGGTTCAAAGTACACACGTGTGCATGCTGATAAGGGAAAATTGAGGACTCTTTCCTACAGGCAATTACGTCAGGTTAAAAGAGCAGCGGCAAAAAAGCCTTGTCATAGCAGCAGACAAGTTTTTGAAGCTGCTGGTGCCTCCAACGTCCCCCGAACAACAAGATGCAGGGTCCTTCAAAGGCTTGCAGCTGTGCGAAAGCCATCCTGTCGACCTCCTCTATCCACTGTACACAAGCAGAAACGGCTCCAGTGGGCCAAACAATACATGAAGGCTGACTTCAAAACTGTTTTGTTCACCGATGAGTGCCGTGCAACGCTCGATGGTCCAGATGGATGGAGTGGAGGTTGGCTGGTTGATGGACACCCCATGCAAACACGGCTATGGCGCCAACAAGGAAGAGGTGGAGTAATGTTTTGGGCTGGAAACATGGGGAGAGAGATTGTCGGCCCCTTTAGGATCCCTGAAGGGGCAAAGATGAACTCCATAATGTATGTGGAATTTCTCAAACAGCACTTCCTGCCATGGTTCAAGAAGAAGAACCATGTGTTCCGCAGCAAGATCATTTTCATGCATGATAATGCACCGTCTCATGCTGCACATAACACATCTGCATCTCTGGCTGATATGGGCATAAAAGGGGACAAACTTATGGTGTGACCCCAATGCTCCCCTGACCTCAACCCCATTGAGAACCTCTGGAGCATCATCAAAAGGAGTGTCTATGATGGCAGGAGGCAGTTCACATCTAAGCAACAGCTCTGGGAGGGTATTCTATCATCATGCAAAACAATTGATGAAGAAACCATCCAAAACCTGACAAATTCAATGGACGAGAGAATTCAGAAGCTCCTTTCGAACAAGGGGTCCTATGTGCAAATGTAACATCACCTAGAATAAAGTTTTGAGTTGAAAACTGTTTGATTTCAGTTTCTAATAACCTGCTAATGCTTATAATTTCAAAAATGACCATTTTTTTGTTCTTTATTAAAATGAAAAGGTTGATCGAAGAGTGTGGGGGATCTAAGAGTGTGGCAACCCAGTAGTCAGGATTATTTCGAATTCTGACAATCTGAGGGTCATGTTGCAGGTAGTGCAGCAAGAAGGTACTCATGTGTCTTGCGCATCTAGGAGCCCCAAAATTATTTTCCGGGCTAGATGCAGCTAAAAATTATTATTAATTTGAAAGCTGGTGGAGCTTAGTATAGATGGAAAATAGAATCAGTACTGCAAACTGCTAGAAGGCCCAAATTATTTTCCAGCCAAGATACAGATAAACATGATTAGTAATTTTAAATCTGGTGGAGTTTAGTATAGATGGCCTAATAGAATCAGTACTGCACACTGCTACAAGTCCCAAATTATTTTCCAGCCAAGATACAGATAAACATGATTAGTAATTTGAAAGCTTAAAACAGTTGGTGAGGTGATTTTAACAAATCATCCATCTTTTACTCTCCCCAGGATGACACAGGGGTAGAAAAGTCGTTTCGGATCCATGATTTGTTCATCTTTATGAACGTGAGTCTGTCTACATTATCAGTGGAGAGCCGCGTGCGCTTATCTGTCAGCACACCACCAGCAGCGCTGAACACACGTTCAGACAGAATGCTGGCTGCGGGGCATGATAAGATCTCCAAGGCGTAAGTGGTGAGCTCCGGCCATTTATTCAGATTGGAAGCCCAAAAAGAGCAAGGGTCCAGTGACACAGTCATGGCTTCAATGTTTACTTGGAGATACTCCTGTACCATCGTCTCTAGGCGTTGACTATGTGTCAGACTTCTTGTCTCCTGTGGCCTTGCAAAGGATGGGCTAAAAAAGTGGTGAAATGATTCCGCAAAATTGATGTTACCAGCAGATACTGTGTTTCTGTTACGGTTTGAGTGCTGAACACTCGACGATCCCACGGTTGGCAAGTTGGAACTGTGAGATTCACTACGTTCACCACTGGTGTTTTGTGGAAAAGCACATGTAAGATTCTGCAACAGTCTCTGCTGATATTCCTGCATGCGTGCATCTCTTTCTATGGCAGGAATAATTTCTGCAAATTTACTTTTGTACCGGGGATCTAACAGTGTGGCAACCCAGTAGTCAGGATTATTTCTAATTCTCACAATTCGAGGGTCATGTTGCAGGTAGTGCAGCAAGAAGGCACTCATGTGTCTTGCGCATCCAGGAGCACCAAGTCCCTGTTGTGTTGGTGGCGAGGTAACAATCATGCTTCCTTCCTCTGTCCTCTCCCCCCAACCTCGCACAACAGAAATGTGATCAAGGTCTCCCTTATCTGATGAGTCTTCCATCAGTTTGTCCTCCACTTCTTCCTGGGCTCCTGCACATTCCTCACTAGTTTGGCTGCTACCATGTTCCCTGGTAAAACCATCTCCCCCAACCTCACATGCCTGCCGCCTTGGTGCTGCTGACCGTCTGGACCTTGCAGATGTTAGCCCTTCCGCATACAACTCCTCCTCCTCTACTTCCTCCACCTCCTCTTGTGCCACCACCTGACTCCGAATTCTGTTTAACATGTGCTCCAGCATGTAAATCACCGGAATAGTCATGCTGATAATGGCATCGTCAGCACTAAACATCTTCGTCGCCATTTCAAAACTGTGCAGAAGGGTGCATAGGTCCCTGATCTGAGACCACTCCTCCAGCGTGATTTGCCCCACCTCTGGATCTCGTTGGCCCAGGCTATACGTCAGAACATATTGCACCAGGGCTTGTCGGTTCCGCCACAGTCGCTGCAACATGTGCAGAATTGAATTCCACCGGGTAGGCACATCGCATTTTAGCCGGTGAAGTGGCAGGCCCAACGACTTCTGTAGAGATGAAAGTCGCTGAGCTGCGGGATGCGAATGGCGGAAGTGAGCACACAGCGACCATGCCCTCTGCAGAAGGCCATCTAGTCTGGGATAGTGGGCTAAAAATTGCTGGACAACCAGGTTCAACACGTGAGCCATACAAGGCACGTGTATGACATTGCCCCGGCGAAGGGCCGCACCCAGGTTTGCAGCATTGTCGCACACGGCCTTCCCTGGTTTCAGGTCCAGTGGAGACAACCATTCATGAAACTGGTTCTCCAGAGCTGACCACTATTCCTCAGCTGTGTGACTCACATTTCCCAGACATTTCAAAGTAAAAACCGCCTGATGACGTTGAGCCCTGCTGCCAGCATAGTAAGGAGTTGAGCAGGATCCCTTCTGCGCAGTTAGAAAGCTTGTGGCATGACCAGACAGGCTTTGGGCGCGGGTGGAGGACCGAGAGGAGGTTGAGGAGGCAGAAGCAGTGGAGGAACTTTGAGCTAAAGAGGATTGATGCACAACTCGTGGGGACGGCAAGACTTGGACAGCAGCCCCTTGTCCTGCTGTCACCATAGTTACCCAGTGCCCAGTCAGCGACATGTAACGCCCCTGTCCATGCCTACTCGTCCAGGTGTCTGTGGTGAAATGCACCCTGTGACACACAGAGTTTCTCAAAGAAGCGGTGATGTTGTGTGCGATATGCTGGTGGAGCGCAGGCACACCTTTCTTTGAGAAGTAGTGCCGACTGGGCATCTGGTACTGGGGCAATGCGACGGACATAAGGTCTCGAAAATCCTCTGTGTCCACCAGGCGGAAAGGCAGCATTTCTGTAGCCAAGAGCTTGCAGATGGTGAAATTCAACCTCTTAGTTTTCTCATGGTTAGGAGGAAATTGTCTTTTACCTGTCCACATCTGAGGGACCGAGGGCTGGCTGTTGTGCTTAGACGGGGTTGAGAAGGGTGTCCCCAGCAAACTGCCGGTCTGTGAGGAAGATGCAGGCAGACATGTTAGGTTGCCTTGATCCAAAGGTTGTGCTGTCAATGTCGGACAGCGCTGAACACCAGCTGGTGTTTCCACCTCCAAAGAAAATGATGACCTGCCACTCACGCTGGCTGTTGCGGGTAAAGAGGTGGCAGGTCTGCGTCACAAAACAGGTGTGACTGCTGTCCCCCCAGTCACAGAGGATGAAGAGGCCGCGGATGCACAAGATGTGGCAGACGGTGGTTGGCCCGGCCGGCTAGGCCGCATTGTAGCACAGTGAGCTTCCCACTGCAACTTATGCTTCATATCCATGTGCCGGTTCATGCATGAAGTACTCAAACTATGGATTTTTTGGCTTCTACTTAGCTTTTGATGACAAATGTTACAGATAACACGAGTTGGGTCATCTTTATCGATCTGAAAAAATGCACAGGCTGTGCAAGGCTTAGCACCCATGCGACCTGAAGAGCCACCACGACTTGTGGTCAGAGGCAGAGTTTTGTTTGAGGATGCAGTTGTTGACGTGCTTCCAGTACTACGTCTCTGTCCAGGAAGGTGCAACCTGACCTTGTCGTCAGTAGCATCCTCCTCCACCTCCTCTGCTGACCTCATCTCTTGGCTGACTGTGGGTTGACAGTAAGTGGGATCTCCAACCTCGTCATCATCACCCTGTGTGTTATCACACCCGTCGTCCTCAGAGCCAACCTCTTCCTGCCCTGACAAAAAACTAAAGTTGTCGCTCCAATCAGGTATTTGAGTCTCATCATCGTCTTCCACATTGTCTCCACCAACAGGAGTTACAGTTTGGGAACTTGGGTCGACATTATGGTCAGAACCTTCTGCGTCTGGTCCTGGATCTGGGCATCAGTGCAGATCATTTTCTCGTCTGGATTCACAGAAGCTCTGGAGCCGACCTCTGATTCCCAGGCTATAGTATGAGTAAACAGCTCTGCAGACTCAACCATCTGTTCTACCCCATACTTAGATGGGCAGCTGGAGACTTGGGAGCTGTGAGGAAGCAAGTGCGAATGGGGTGACACCTCTGAGGACTGGAGTATTTGTGATGTTGAAGTTGAGTTGGAGAAGAGCCCACTTAAAGGAGCTCTTGATATCCATTGAAGCACCTGCTGTTTTTGTGCCTCATCTGGAATTTATAGAGATTGGCGTGGCCGTAAGAAAGGGATCTTATCGCATTGTCCGCTAAAAGAAGTAGACATCTTAATTTGGCTGGAAGATGGTCTTTCTTCTGCAGATGTTACCATTGCTTTAACACCTACCCCACAGACACAACCTTTTTTTCCCTTCCCAACACGCCTATTCCCCTTTCCACCAGCAGCAGGCCTTTTTCCACTCATTTTGGTGGTTAACTAATTCACAAATCTGGAGTTGTTTGCACAAAAAACAATGGATGGGAACCAAGCAGAGCTGAGTGGCCAAACTGTGGTATTAGCCCAAAAGTTTTGGCTGGGTTAGATGCAGATAAAAATTATTTTGAATTTGCAACCTGGTGGAGGTTAGTATAGATGGACTAACAGAACAAGTCCGACACACTGCTACAAGCCGAAATATTTTTTCAGAGCTAGATGCAGAAAAAAATTATATTGAATTTGCAACCTGGTGGAGGTTAGTATAGATGGACTAATAGAACAAGTCCCACACACTGCTACAAGCCGAAATATTTTATCAGAGCTAGATGCAGGTAAAAATTATATTGAATTTGTAACCTGGTGGAGGTTAGTATAGATGGACTAATAGAACAAGTCCCACACACTGCTACAAGCCAAAATATTTTTTCAGAGTTAGATGCAGAAAATAATTATATTGAATTTGCAACCTGGTGGAGGTTAGAATAGATGGACTAATAGAACAAGTCCCACACACTGCTACAAGCCGAAATATTTTTTCAGAGCTAGATGCAGATAAAAATTATATTGAATTTGCAACCTGGTGGAAGTTAGTATAGATGGACTAATAGAATGATGCTATGCCCAAAACGTTTTACTTCACTAGGTGCAGTTAAAAAATTGGTATTCTATACACATGTGGTGTAGCTTGCAACACAGATAGGCTACTTCACTGACTAACACACACTGCAAGAGGCCAAAAAGGATTTGCTTTGATAGATTTAGCCAAATGCTGTGAAAAAAAACTTGCACAGCACTGGCACAGACCTGGCTGGCAAAAAGTGATAGGAACTGATGTTACCTAGCGATCAAAACGACTGCAATTACAATTAGTCTTTACTCCCAACCTATCTATTTAAGAGCACAGACCTGCCTGATAAAAGTGATAGGAACTGATGTAACCTAGCCCTGAAAAGGACTGCAATTACAATTAGTCTTTACTCCCAACCTATCTATTTAAGAGCACAGACCTGCCTGATAAAAGTGATAGGAAATTATGTAACCTAGCCCTGAAAAAGACTGCAATTACAATTAGACTTTACTCCCAACCTATCTATTTAAGAGCACAGACCTGCCTGATAAAAGTCGTAAGAAATGATGTAACCTAGTCCTTAAAAGGACTGCAATAACAAATATTCCCTACTCCCAAGCTATCTGTAGATTTGTGCGAAAATTGGCTTGAAATGAACAAAGTATAGCACACACAGCAACAGCGGTGCTGTCTAACATGCAGCTGCAGCAGTGAGAAAATGGTGGCGACGGGGAAAATGGCTGGGTCTTATAGGGCAAGGACATGTGACATACACTGCCAATGACACATGCCCTTGCTTGTGTGAAAAAAAGGAGTTCGCTCCGTGTGTGCGCTGCTGATAGGCTGACAGATTGCACCTCCCCACTGTAAATGCGGGAAAGAGAAAAAAAAAGTAGATCTTCATTATTTCTGCAGAGATCCATCCCCTGCCCCCCCCCCGCCCCGCTGTACACTCAAACTCCGTATCAACATTAATTTTCAGCATTACTGAGAAAAAATCCAGTTATGATTTTGGTGCACAAACAGTTATCGAACATAACCTCGAACAGTCAAATTTTTTTCAAATCGTTTGTGTTCGCTGAACGGCTCGAACACTGCCCAAAACAGCTCGAATTTGAGATTGTCGAACAGTTCGATTCGAACACCGCTCATCTCTAATCCTTGGCGCATTCGAAGATGCCTCCCGCCATGCACCTGTCGTTGCAGACTTGCAACAATCACCATCCACATCCTTGTCCCACCGCAGCGTTCAGTTGTCCCTACCCCATTCCTTGGAATGCAAGCACAAGTATGCAGGCAGCCACCCACCCACCCACAGGCTGCAATACTATACTGCCAAATTTTTGACAGCTGCTTGCACTTGAAATGTGGCCTTTTAGGCTCGTGGAGGCGGAATCTTTTCACAACTTCATGCCAGCGGTGGCCGAGTGTCCATACTCGGTCCCCAACCGGCACTATATTTCCCGGTATCGCCCCCCAGTGTACTTACTGGGAAGGACCGCCTAACCACAAACACGTGGACAGTTGAATATGGCCAGGGACGGACCGGAGCCAGTCCACAACTTTTTTTGCTTAGAGTTGTATTTAGCTCGGTGAAAGGACTGGCATAGAGGGAAACCGTATGTACCCTGCGTGTCATTTCTCCCAGGAAGTCCTGTAATTGAGCTTGTTGCAGAAGCAATGACAGCCCGTTCAACATCAACTCGCACTTGTTGGCGGTGCTTTGACACACACACATCTTTCTTTGCGCATTTCATTTCTTGAATACAGAGTTGGACAATGGCCTGATCTGTAATGCATTTTGAGAAATAACATGCATAAGCATGGCCGATCCACATTAAAAAAGCAGCCATAGAGTGTCCGGTAACCTTCCCCAACACTTTTCTTAGCCAGGGCTGCTTCTCGGCAGGGTTGGACGGGCCCACCAGAGAACAGGAGACTCCTCCGGTGGGCCCTGGCTTCTCCTTCAGGAGAGTTCATAATGTTGAGGTGAGGCCATGATGATGATAGAGGCCACTATCTGCTTAGTTTTCTGTTACTTGGAATGCAAGTGCAAGTATGCAGCCAGCTACCCACCCACCTACAGGCCACAACACTAAACTGCCAGATTTCTGGGCAGCTCTTTGCACTTGAAATATGGCCTTTTAAGCTTGTGAAGGCGGAAGCTTTTCACAACCTCATGCCGGCGGCGGCCGGGTGTCCATACTCGGTCCCCAGCCACCACTATATTTCCCAGTATCGCCTCTGCCTTCCTCAAGCATGGGTCCCACAACATTACCCGTGCCGTCCCCAGTACACTTACTGGGAAGGACCGCCTAACCACAAACACGTAGACAGGTGAATGTGGCCAGGGACGGTACGGAGCCAGTCCACAACTTTTTTTGCTGAGAGTTGTATTTAGCTCGGAGAAAGGACTGGCATAGAGGGAAACCGTATCTACCCTGCGTGTCATTTCTCCCAGGAAGTCATCTAAAGCTGCTTGCACTTGAAATGTGGCCTGAACATTACTGCTGGTACTTTTCTGTGGGAATTTGCTTGCCTCCTAACAGCCTGGAATATTTCCAGCAAACTATGGTACAACGCCATGGTATTAGCACTGCCCCCAGTAACAGTAGTGAAGCCATCCCCACTTTCCTTCTCAGGAATTTTATTTGGTAGACTGAGTGGCTGCCCAAATACATTTTCTCACAAAGGAGCTGAAGATAGAGTGGCAGTAGGTACACGTTTCTCCAGCCTGTTAGATATTAGAGGGTGAATGGCAGCACATTGGATCAGTGGTTAGCAATGAAGCCTTGCAGCGCTGGGATCCTGGGTTCAAATCCCAGCAAGGACAACATCTGCAAGGACTTTGTATGTTCTCCCCGTGTTTGCGTGTGTTTCCTCCTCAGTAAAAAAGCAGCCATAGAGTGTCCGGGAATCTTCCCACACACTTTTCTTAGCCAGGACCGCTTCTCGGCAGGGTTGGACGGTCCCACCAGAGAATCCTCTGGTGTGCCTTGGCTTCTACCTCAGGAGAGTTCATGATAGTGCTAACTTTGCAGCTACTATGGGGCTCTTGAGCGGGTGAGAAAGGTTAGCCCTCAGAATCAAATCCTCTGGTGGGCACAATGTTTTTCAATCTGAAACAGCTTCTCAGTGGGAGTTGTGATTCACCACAGCCATATTCTTTAGCTCGGTGAAAGAACTGAAATAGAGGGAAACCGTATCTACCCCGGCTGTCATTTCTCTGTCACCAGGTTCCGCCCCTTGTCACACACGCCCATGCCTGGCTGTGTGTTCAGTGGTGAGAGCCACAGATCAGGCTGCTGTGTTACAGCTTTCAACAACTTTGCAGCGCTGGGCGGTTTTTCAATTAAGCATTCAGCATGTTATCTTCAGCACAGCCTGTTGCCGCTTGGCCAAGGCAGTGCTGCAGTGCTGTTAGCTTGTGACTGATGTGATCATTTCGGAGATGGAGGTAGAGGTGTATGAGCTTAACAATGTGATTACATTGAGGTTAAATTGGTGACTCTGTTTTTAATATTAAAAAAAGATCCTATTGTTTTGTTCTTTTACTTTATTTTTTAAGACAAATGTATTCAAGTCATAAAGCATATTTTTACAGGGACATCAGACTGCCTTTACTATTCTTAAAAGGCCAGCCGTCGGCCCTAGCTATTGTTAGAGAGCCATCACCCGGCTAAGCTTTGTTGTTCCCATTATTAACAAGTGGGTCTCCTATACTGTTATTGCGTATCCAGTGACTGCAAGGGCTGCCAAAAATTTCGACGCAACCCAATACCCCTTTGAAGAGACATAGAGAAGGGTCTCAGTAAAAAAAATGTTCCCATTATAAAGGAGCGGGTCTCCTATATTGGTAATGCCCATGCTGTGACTGCAAGGGCTGCCAAAATTTGGGAAAAACCCCACTAAGAATTTAAAGACACATAGAGCAGGGCCACAGTAACAAGGTACGACTTGCTCCCATTAAAAAGGAGAGGGTCTGCTATACAGTTATAGGGTATGCAGTGAGTCCAACGGCTGACCAATTTTAGGAAAAACTCCACTAAGAATTTAAAGACACATAGAGCAGGGCCACAGTAACAAGGTACAACTTGTTCCCATTAGAAAGGAGAGGGTCTGCTATGCAGTTTTAGGCTATGCAGTGATTCCAACGGCTGACCAATTTTAGGAAAAACCCCACTAAGAATTTAAAGACACACAGAGCAGGGCCACAGTAATGACAAATTCCCATTAGAAAGGAGAGAGTCTCCCATAGTGTTGGCCTTTGCAGTGAATGGAAGGGCTGCCAAAAATTTGGAGGCACTTCAATGCCCCTTGGAAGAGACGTGCAGGAGGGCCTCATAAAAAAATGTTCCCATTAGAAAGGAGCTGGCCTCCTATACTTGTAATGCCTGTGCACTAAGTGTATGGACTGACAAACATTTACCCCTGGGGGGTATACATGAACATACTGTATAAAAATTTTTTTTTACGGGCATCATAAACACCCTTTAAAAAAATTATGTGGGTGTTGCATCACGGACCACGGTCACCCTGTGTAACATACCTGGCGGCGTGCTTACACAGTGCACCATCTCCCACTATGCAAGATCGCAATATTAACCTTCAGTCCAGTCTGCTAGTCTTTCTCCTGTTCATACTGTGTGCTTGCCTCTGGTCTGACTGCTTAGGGCGGCGGCCCGGTTACTTCCTGTTTCTTATAGCTGCTGTGGGCACACTCCTACTGCGTCCCCAGCCTATTGCTGTGAGTCACTGAATATTTAAACACACTCCACCCTGTAGGAGAGGCCTGAGCAACTCCTTCACTCAGTTTGTCTTTGCAACTGTATTGCAGTTCCTGTCCTGTCTCTTGTCTGTTTCCGCCACTCTGGGGGCTGCATTCTTAGACCTGTTATCTCTGACTTCTAGTCTGTTTTCGCCTCTCTGGAGGCTGTATACCCAGGCTCGTTCTTGTATCTCTTTGCAGTAGCAGTTCCTGTCTGAACTGTATCCTAGCCTGTTACCTGTTTGTCTCTATGTTTGTACCTTCCCTTTTCCTGCAGTATCTGATCCTGCACCTAACTCCAACTCGTTGTCTCTGTACTTCTGTTTGTGAGTTTTGTGTCCACTCGCTACTTCATAGTAAGTACCTTGTGTGTATCTGGTTCTGCTTGTCCCTTTTCCCTTCCTCCGTATCTTCCTCCTGTGTTCTAGCCGTCTTCCTGTGTTTTCCAGTCTGTTCCATGTGGACAGAGCCCTGTCCTCTCTGCCTGCACCTTCAGCCCTGTTCGGCTCTGCTTGCTCACCGCTCCAGTGGTTTCTCTCTGCTCTGACTTGCTCACCGCTCCGGCAGCTTTCCTCTGCTCTTCCTTACCCACCGCTCCGGCGGCTTCTCTCCGCTCTGCCGTGCCCACCGCTCCGGCAGTTTTGCTCCGCTCTGCCTTGTCCACCGCACCTGCGGGTTCGCTCTCCTCTGTCTTGTCCACCGCACCTGCGGTTTTGCTCTGCTCAGCCTTGTCCACCGCACCTGCGGTTTCGCTCTGCTCAGCCTTGTCCACCACACCTGCGGTTTCGCTCTGCTCAGCCTTGTCCACCGCACCTGCAGTTTCGCTCTGCTCAGCCTTGTCCACCGCACCTGCGGTTTCGCTCTGCTCAGCCTTGTCCACCGCACCTGCGGTTTCGCTCTGCTCAGCGTTGTTCACCGCACCGGCGGTTTCGCTCTGCTCAGCCTTGTACACCGCACCTGCGGTTTCGCTCTGCTCAGCCTTGTCCACCACACCTGTGGTTTCGCTCTGCTCCGCATTGTCCACCGCACCTGCGGTTTCGCTCTGCTCAGCCTTGTCCACTGCACCTGCGGTTTCGCTCTGCTCAGCCTTGTCCACCGCACCTGCGGTTTTGCTCTGCTCAGCCTTGTCCACCGCACCTGCGGTTTTGCTCTGCTCAGCCTTGTCCACCGCACCTGCGGTTTCGCTCTTCTCAGCCTTGTCCACCGCACCTGCGGTTTCGCTTTACTCTGCTTGACTACCGCATCCGCGGCTCTGAACCCGTCTCCCAGTCTGTACTGGACCCTATCCAGCCTGTGCTCCAACCTGCTAGTACCTCCCTGTCTGCACTCCAGCCATGCTTGCCAGTACCCACCTGTCTGCATACCAGCCATGCTTGCCAGTGCCCACCTGTCTGCATACCAGCCGTGCTTGCCAGTGCCCACCTGTCTGCATACCAGCCATCCTTGCCAATACCCACCTGCCTGTATGCCAGTCTAACCTGCCTGTTCCTGCATTCCCCGGTGTGGGTCAACAACTGTGACCGGAGTCTGACCTGGAGTCGCACCTGGTCGGTTCCTCCTTGGTCCACGGAGTCGACTAAGCCGCCGTGCGACCTTGGTCGGACCGGGTTGATACTTAGTTAAGCCCCTCCAGGCACTCCTCGGTTCATGGTACAGTGGGATCACTCATCACGCTCACGCCAGTCAGTCCGGGGGCGAGCGTAACACCCTGGTGATATGGTGGTGCAGGATGAGGAGAAGGAGGAGGACAAGAGCAATAAGACAAAATCAGGAAGCGTATACCCACGTGTGCGTGTGAAAAGGTGCATGGGAATACACCTCCCAAGAAAAGCCAATGGATTTCAGTTTTTGTTACGCTGCTATCATTTGGTGGTGTTGAGAAGTCTGGCCCAATCCAGCCCTTGTTCATTTTTATAAGAGTCAGGATGTCAGCATTTTCAGTTGACAGGCAGATGCGCTTATCAGTTATTGTTCCACCAGCGGCAGGAAAAACCCGCTCTGATAAAACGCTGGCGGCAGGGCAGGCCAGGACCTCCAAGGCTTAGAGAGCCTGTTCATTCCACGTATCCAGCTTGGATACCCAATAATCATAAGGCACAGAGGAATCACGAAGGACGTTGGTACTGTCGGCAAGGTACTCCCTCAGCATCTTCCCAAACTTTGCACTCCTTGTGAGAGTACCACGAGCCTCAGGGCCTGTGCGATGGGAGGGTCTGAGAAAACTCTCCCAGAATTTTGACAGTGTTCTCCTGCCTCTGCTGGATTGAAGTTGTGTCTCTCTCGCCTGTACTCCTTGGTTGTCCAACGAAGTGTGCCCTCTGCCGCCAGCGTTTTCAGATGGGAATTTTTTTAATAGTTCTGCAACAAGGGCCTTCTGGTACTGCCCCATTTTTGTAGACCTGTCCGCCTCAGGAATTAGGGATATAAAGTTCTCCTTGTAGCGTGGGTCTAGAAGTGTCACCAACCAGTAATGACTGTCACCCACAATTTTGAGAACACGAGGGTCATGGGAAAGGCAGCGTAACATAAACTCAGCCATGCGTGCCAGACTACTAACATGCAAGACTTCCGTGTCCTCACCAAGAGGATGACGACCATGCTCTCCTCTTCCTCCTCCTCCTCCTCTCTGTCCTCTGGCCATCCACGCTGAACAGACGGTATGACAGCTGTGCAGGTAGTACCATCTATAGTGCATGAAACTAGCTCCTGTTCTTCCTCCTCCTCTTCCTCATTGTCACCCAATCCACGTTGGGATGTGATGAGGCTTGGTTGTGTCTAATCACCCTGTATGGTTCCTTGCTCCATCTCATCGTGCTCCGCCTGCAATTCATCCTCTTTGATTGTGAGCAGAGAACGATTCAGAAGACAGAGAAGCGGGATGGTGATGCTAATTATGGCGTCATTGCCGCTCACCATCTTGGTGGAGTCCTCAAAGTTTTGGCGGATGGTACATACAGTATGTCTGACATCCATGTTCACTCCTGAGGTCTTATGTGTGGAGTCTGAACTGAATACTGATGGCCTTGTTGATGCTTGTACTCAACAATTGCCCTCTTCTGCTCACAAGTCCTTCCCAACATCTGTAGTGTAGAGTTCCAACACGTGGGGACATCACACACCAGTGTGTGCGCCGGAAGCTTCAAACACTGCTGAAACACTGCAAGGGCGGCGGAAGCTGTAGCTGACTTTCTAAAATGGGCACACAGACGGCGCACTTTAACAAGCAGATCTGGCAGCTCCAGGTAGGATTTGAGAAACTGCTGAACCACGAGGTTAAACACATGAGCCAGGCATGGTACGTGTGTGAGCTCGCCTCAGAACCGCCACAAGGTTCCGGCCATTGTCACACACAACCATGCCTGGCTGTAGGTTCAGCGGTGTTAGCCACAGATCTGCCTGCTCTTTCAGAGCTGTCCACAACTCTTCAGCATTGTGCGGTTTTTCACCTAAGCATATTAGCTTCAGCACAGTCTGTTGCGGCTTGGCCGAGGCAGTGCTGCAGTGCTTCCAGCTTGTGACTGATGTGGTCATTTCGGAGATGGAGGCTGAAGAGGAGGAGGAGGCTGAGGAGGATGAGGTGCAGGAGCTGTAGTCCGTGGGCGCAACCCTGATTGACCTAGGGCCCGCAATCCTTGGCGTCGGGAGGACGTGTTCCGTCCCAGGGTCCGACTGGGTCCCGGCTTCCACTATGTTAACCCAGTGTGCCATCAGCGAGATGTACCATCCCTGCCCACAAGCATTTGTCCATGTGTCCGTGGTTAGATGGACTTTACCGGTAACTGCATTGTTGAGAGCACGGCTAATGTTTTGGGACACGTGCTTGTGTAATGCGGGGATGGCACACCGGGAGAAGTAGTTGCGGCTGGGGACCGAGTACTGAGGGACGGCCGCTGCCATCAGGTTGTGGAATGCTTCCGTCTCCACGAGCCTAAAAGGCAACAATTCGAGCGCAAGCAGTCGTGAAATGTGAGAATATAGTAGTGTGGCCTGTGGGGCGTTGGCTGCATATTTGCGCTTGTGTTCCAAGGACTGGGGTATGGACAACTGAACGCTGCGCTGGAACAAGGACATGGACGTGCTTCCTGATGCTGCAGCTTGAGTGTGCATCGACAGGTGCAGGGCAGGAGGCTTCTTCGCATGCACCATGGACAGGGGATTGGCTTGCATGCACAACACCGGAACAAGCAATGGTGCCACCCGCAGACACTGTTCCTGGACCCTGGTGTTCGGCCCACAAAGTCAGGTGCTTTGTTGCCATGTGCCTGATCATGCTGGTGGTGGTTAGGTTGGTCGTTTTGCCACCCCTGCTGATGCTGGCCTGGCAGGTGGTGCAAATGGCCTTTTTGGGGTTATCGGCAGAGTCTTTAAAAAACAACCAGACTCGGGAAGACCTAACAGTTGTACTGGCAACTTCCTTCGTGTTGGTGTTACAGGGAACGGTTGCCTGCCTTCTGTCTGTGGCCACCACACTGCTTTTTCCTGCCTGTTGGGGTGCTAAGCCACCCTCCCCTGTGTGCTGCTGTCTTTGCTCTGCATGTCCTCCTGCCAGGTTGGGTCAGTTACTATATCATCCACCACCTCATCTTCCACTTCCGCACCCAGGTCCTCCTCCTGACTTTCTGGCAATTGTGTCTCATCATCGTCCACCTCTTGTGACACTTTCCCACCATCGCCTTTGTGTGACCGTGGCTGCTCAAATATTTGGGCATCGCTACACGCGATCTCCTCTTGCCCCGCTTCAAGTGGACCGGACGAGAGGCCCGAATCTATAAATGGAAAAGTGAACAGCTCTTCAGAGTGTCCAAGTGTGGGATCAGTTGTCTCTGGGTACTCGGCATGGTGGGAGGAATGAGGATCAGGGTGAGAAATATGCGGTCCAGACTCACGGCTACTGAGAGTTGACCGTGTGAAAGACAGGGTGGTGGTGGTGGTGGCTAAGTGACTGGAAGCATTTTCCGCTATCCAACCAACAACCTTTTGACACTGCTCTGGGTTCAATAGTGGTGTGCTGCGGTCCCCTAGATATTGGGACAGGAAGATCAGGCGAGAAGATGTGGGTGTTTGTTGTGGCACAATTTCAGCTTGCCCACAGCCTTGTCCTCGGCCTCTGCATGCACCATTACCATAACGTCCAGTTCCCCGTCCCTTGCCACGTGCCTTGCCCATTTTAAATGGAGGACAGTATCTTCCATGGTCACTACAAATCACTGAGTTTGGAGCGAACTTATATGTGATCTGTATGATGGAGAAAACAGATTTTTAAATACCTGGCCTGTAGGTAAGTAGTTTGAACAGCAAACTTCGGTGAATTGCTTCAATGACACACTAAAGGAATTTTTTAATGGAGGCCAGAAATGGCAGTATTTTCTGATAACATATATGTGATCCGTTTGATGGAGAAAACAAAGTTTTAAATAGCTGGATTTCTAGCGCTCTAATATGGAAAGGACCTGGCTGTATTCTGCAGTGCCAACAAGCAAATGGCGCAGAAAAAATGGTGTTCTCTGGATTGATTTTTAAGCAAATAATGAGGATTAAGATCCAAAGAAAAGTATTCCTGGCCCCTGAGACATGGGCCTTTGTATAGAAATATCTAACAGCAGCAGAAGGCAGAATTGGAATGGAGCCTCTTGTGCTATATGCACTGCAGTCATCTATATACACCGCCTGCCTATACACCCTGCCTGCCTGATATCTCTGCAGATGGATTAGTCCTCAGAAGGACTGTTAGTTAAGATGGATATGTGTAATGTATGGTTTTTCTCCCTACACTACCTAATACACGATCAAATCTCTCCCTACACTGTCTGATCCGGAGTGACTGTGACGAGCATGGCGGCGCCTGGTCTGACATAGACCTGATGATACTGTGCAGCCAGCCAGTCACTGTAATGCCCACAGCCAACATGGCTATGGCATTACAGTGCTTGGCAAGCAATCCCTGCATGTTCATTGGCTCTCTAAAGAGCGCCAAACATGCAGAGAGGGAACCCGAGTTCCCGCCCGAGCAACCCGGAAATACTTGGCGAGCACCGAGCATCTCGAGCAGTGAGATGCTTGGGCTAGCACCGAGCAGTAGCGAGCATGCTCGCTCATCAATATTCATGACTAGAATACATCCCTGTTTTTTAAGAAAATAAATGTGAAAAGAACATGAACCACAAACAGCCTGGAAGAAAAAGTCTTTACCAGGGGGAAAAATCGAAATATAATTTAATATAATGTCAAATCTTCCTTCATCATGCACACATTGGAATGCACTGTATTTGCAAACCTGGGAATAAAAAATGAAGAAATGGTGCTCCCTAAAGGCCTCTATACACAAGCCTAAATAGAGTCAAACCTGCCCTTATCAGTAGGATTTCTTGACATTCTAATGTGTATGGAGTAGTCTATACTCTCCCTCAACAGATAATGTTGGAGAAGAGAAGGATTTTATCACACAAGGTGTGGGAAAAACCAAGTGCTACACAAAGGGAAGAGGGGGAGGAAGCCCAAACAGTAGGGAAAGGGGGAGTGGAAACCCCTAGGCAGATCTAATAACACCCTGCCTACCTTACCATCCCTATATAGGTGCCACACCTACCACCGAGCAGGAACCTAAACCCTGTATGTCCCTAGAACTTGGCCTTAGATAGGGAGGGGGAGGGGTGAGCACTGGTCAGGCTCCACTACAAACTAAAGATAACAAGGTAGATAAACAAAGGGGATTAACTTAGCTTGAGCAGACTCCAGAGGAGTAATGCCAACTGTCCTCCAAGGGCACCAGAGAGGAAGCCAGCCAACAATTAGTGCTCCAAGCATGCACAAAGGTACATTGAAGTATCACCGGCGATTACCTGGAGCAAACTGAGGGTTTTTAACTCCCATGCAGGGTGTGTCAATCAGCAGCAGCAGGGAGCTCACCACTGGGTCTTAAAGGAAGAAATAAGAAGGTGTCTGCAATGCCAAGTGCAGTGAACTTCTACAGCTAGATCCAGAGTGACTGTCTATTACACCTGACACACCCGTGACAGATTGGCACATTGGATTTCCAACAGCTGATCTTTCTGTTATTCATTGAGATAAGTTGCTATTAGAGGAATATCTCTCTCATAGAGAACATAGGAATGGAAAGATCGGGAAAGATGGCAGTGAAAAATCATTTGGCCGACAGCTATCTAATGTGTATGAAGGCCTTAAACGGGCATTCCCATCTCCAAGATCCTTTGTCAATATGTAGTAGGTGTAATGATGATAATAATATTAGAAAATACCTCCAATTAGAAATGCAGTATAGTTCTTCTGATTAGGTATTTGCTAATATTAGTATTACACCTACTACATTTTGGGATAGGATGAGAATACCCCTTTAAGTGTAGTGAATTTGAGACATATTAGTGATTGTGCGAAAAGAGTAATGAGTCATGACATGCCCTTACTTTGGGGAGTTGTGCAAATAATTGGTTCAACTCCACTTAGAGATAAATCAAGTGGAAGTTACTTACTTGTACAGTAATTCCTGTGAGTTTGCAATATACTGTGAATAAAAAAGAGCATTATCTTGTAAAGAGTCCTCATAGGTCGCGACAGTGCTTCTGTTTTCGAACTGATTAAGAAATACATTTTTTTTCTCTCTTGTTCATAAAGCTATCTATTTCTTGTTTCAGTTTACATCGACAATGTGTCATGTGTATTATTTGACATAACAAATCTAAATTGTTCCTGGAACTTTAGGACAGATGCCCCTGATGACATTAACTACTCCTTTGCATTGAGGTATAACATTACAAAATATGTTATTTTTTTCTGAAATAATTAATAAAAAAAAAGCAAAAATCACTTACTGTACATACTTTTTTTTGGCACAGGTCAAACTTCAAATGGTTGTCATGCACAGACTATATTAAAAGACACAAACAGAATATTGGCTGCTCCATGCAAGATATTTTTTCAGAGCATAAAGAGGATGGACTTCTGAATAAGATAAGGATTAGATTCTATAGTGCTTTATATAATTTCTCAAAAACATTCAGGCCAGAAGCTGTAGGTGAGATGTACAAAAATCTATCATCTATCTCTTGGCCTTATATTTTACAGTCATTTTTGATGAAAGCAGCTGATAACATATAGATCTAGCACAGGTTAATCTTGCCATATTATTATTTATTATTATAGCGCCATTTATTCCATGGTGCTTTACATGTGAAAAAGGGGTATACATAGTAAAAACAATTTGCTATGTCATATGTACTAAATAGCGTTGAGAAAAAGCTTAGCAATCTCTCCAGACTGCACCATATACAGAAACATTCTGCCTAGCTGGCCACACGGGTGTTTTCTATTCGAGAGTGGAAACCAAATTCCTCTTGTAGTGCCTCAAAATAAGCAACAGGATCAGCTGTTAAAATTTTATTGTCTGGATCTTTCCCTCCCACTGCATCATTTATCAAGGGAGAGCCAGGCCCTTACACACACCAACCTATCCTACTGAAATTGTTGGGATGGGATGCCTATAATTTTAAATTGACTTTGGTAACTGGTATATCACGGTATTAAAAAGCTTAATTTGGCATCTATTTTGACATCTGTTAAAGAGAATCTGTCTACAGTTTTTTGCCACGTAATCTGAGTGAGGCATAATGTGGTGACCTGATTTCAGCGATGTATCACTTACTGGACTGTTTGCAGTAGTTTTGATAAAATTAATGTTTTATCAGCAGGAGATTATCACTAGTGGACAAGTAAACCTGCTGCACTTAGTCTCACATATTCATGAGCTCTGTATAACCCCGCCCCTACCATTGATTGGCAGCTTTCTGCCTATGCAAAGTGCACAGAAAGCTGCCAATCAGTGGTGTGGGCGGGGTTATAGAGAGCTCAGCATTCAGAAAACTGGTGGATCTCCAGCAAAGAAAACAAAATGACAGCAAGCAGACCAGCACGTGACACATCACTGATATTAAGGTCTCTGCCCCCACATCATGCTTGGTAACTAAAACTTGGTAACAGATTCCCTTTAAGTTGCTGTAAGATCCTCTTATAATAAGGGCATTTCAAAGGCTTTTAAAAAATGCTGAACCGGTCATTTATCTTTCTTTGCAAAGAGAATCATGTATTCATTGCAATCTTTATTTTGTTGATTGTAGAAATACTTACCCCTCCAAGACACATTAAAGTGTTTTCTGAAAATGGTAATACTGTCATAAAATGGCTTCCACCAGCAAGTGTAGCGATTACTGGCGTTCAAGATGGCATTACACCTACATATAATCCTAGAGAAGAGCATAATTTTATATATGAAATAAGAGTTATAGAGAATAAATCAAAACGAATATTTAGGGTAAGTATATTCAGATCACTATTCCTTACAACATGATGTACATAATGTAAAATTCCACAGAATTTTAGCTTCAAATTAACAAATTAAAACTTTTACTTACAGGAAAAATATATATATTTGTACCATGCTAGCCAGTCGATAGAAGAATATTAAAATTTAAGTCCTCAATGGTTAGTACCTTTTAATGGCTAACTGAAAATACAGTAATAAACAGTGAGCTGAAGACTACGCGGGTCTCTTCATCAGGCGTCAATATAACCCAAAACCAGACCTCATTCAAGGAACAAGAAAACTTTCACACTCCTTATACAGTATATGAACTGCTCCAATATTCACTGCCACAAATGTTTATCCCTCTCCCATATTGATAGTTCTGTTTCACATCACTTGTCTTATTTACCACACTATTCTATGTCCTGTTGTATATATATTAGTGACTCTTTCGATTTTGTGTCATTCCATAGCATGATATAGAGACCTGAGTAGTCTCGAAAGCTTGCTATTTATAACCAACTTTTCAGTTAGCCATTAAAAGGTATCAACCACAGAGGACTCTCAAATTGTAATATTTTTCTAACTTTTACTTATACATTTTTCATTACTTATCTTAAAAGTAAACTTGCTATACTAGAGTAGGAGGTGCTTGATTGACACCTGTTCAACACTGCTAATAACAATGAAGCAGATGTCAACCTACTGTATATTGGGTGAAGCATTGAACACGTCACCAATTTTCTAAGTAAATATATTTACACTATATACAGCACAATAGTGTCCATTGCAGGTTCTGTCTGCTCCTGCTATTACAGATATCCATAGACATAGCCCCAGATATCAGGGGCCAGGGCTAATTTTTTTTTATCTTTATCCTGATTATTTGCTTAAAAAGCAAGGCAGGAAGGCAGGGTTTGTGGCAGTGCATACAGCACAAGAGGGCCAATTGCACGTTCTGTCTGCTGCTGCTGTTACAGATATTTGTAAACATAGCCCTAGATATCAGGGGCCAGGGTTAATTTTTTTTATCTTAATCCTGATTATTTTCTTAAAAATCAATCCAGAGTATGCCATTTTTCTGCTCCATTTGCTTGTTAGCACTGCAGAATAAAGCCAGATCCTTTCCATATTACAGCGATAAAAATCCAGAAATTTGTAGTGAACGTGGAAAATACTGTCCTCCATTTACAGTTTGTTGCAGTGTGTCAGTGAAGCTATTCACATATGCTAGCTGTGAAAAATAGTAAACTACAGGGCCGCTATTTAAAACCATGGTTGTTCGCCAGACGTATCACATATAACTGCGGTCCAAATTCAGCTATTTCTGTCCTTCATTTACAGTTTGTGCAGTGTGTCAGTGAAGCTATTTACACGTGCTCACTGTGAAGAATAGTAAACTACAGGGCCGCTATTTTAAACCGTGGTTGTCCGTCAGACATATCACATATAACTATTATATAAACCAGAGAGACCATAGGTATTTTCAAAACCCCAAGATAACATAATTAAAACACCATGTGTTGATTTAAAGAGATAAATGCTTTATTTATGTATTTTTTAAGAAATAACACATAGGTATAAATAACATGTGTGGAAAGATATAACATAGACATGTGAGGCAGCAGGGGGTAGATAGAGACACAGCTGGTATCAAATTCACATTGGACCTATAATAGGTCACATAGTCCAACCCATACAATCCATTAGTCACAGACAATGTGTGCAGAAAAAGTTAAATAACATAGATCAAGTGACCTATAACAAGTCACAGTATAAACAACCATCAGAGGTTTTTTCAGCAGAACACCACCGCAACAGGAGAACGCGTGTAGAGATGCCCAAATATTTAAGCAGCCACGGTCACAATAGTGGGAAAGTGCAATTACTGTTTAAAGAGCTTGATTATGATGATAAGACACAATTGCCAGAAGGTCAGGAGGAGGACCAGGGTGCGGAAGTGGAAGACGAGGTGGTGGACGATAGTCACTGACCCAACCTGGCAGGGTGACATGCAAAGCGAGGACAGCAGCACACAAGAGGAGGGAGGCTTAGCACCACAACAAGCAGGAAGAAGCAGTCTGGTGGCCACAGACACAAGGCAGGAAAGCGTTCCTCGTTACACCAACACGACAGAAGTTGCCAGTTCAACGGTAGGTCTTCCCGAATCTGTTTTTTTTTTAAAGGCTCTGCAGATAACCCTAAAAAGGCCATTTGCACCATCTATCAGGCCAGCATAAGCAGGGGTAGCAAAACTAGCAGCCTGACCACCACCAGCATGATCAGGCACATGGCAGCAAAGCACCCGACTAGGCGGGCTGAACGCCAGGGTCCAGAAACAGTGTCTGCGGGTGACACCACTGCTTCTTCCACTGTTGTGCATGCATGCCAATCCTCTGTCCATGGCCCATGCGAAAATGCCTCTTGCCCTGCACCTGTCATTGCACACTCTCAACTAGCACCATCAGCGACCACAACCACGTTCTTGTCCAAGCGCAGCATTCAGTTTTCCCTACCACAGTCCTTGGAACGCAAGTGCCAATGCGCAGCCAACTCCCCACAGGCCACACTAATAAATTCACACATTTTGTGAATGCTTGCACTCAAAATGTTGCCTTTTAGGCTCGTGGAGATGGATGCTTTCTGCAGCCTGATGGCGGCAGCCGTCCCTCGGTATTCGGTTCTCAGCCACCACTATTTCTCCTGGTGTGCCGTCCCTGCATTACACAAGCACGTGTCCAACAACATTAGCTATGCCCTCAACAACACCGTTACTGGGAAAGTCCACCTAACCACGGACACGTGGACAAGTGCTTGTGGGCAGGGATGGTAGATCTTGCTGACAGCACACTGGGTTAATATAGTGGAAGCCGGGACCCAGTCGGACCTTGGGACGGAACACGTCCTCCCGTCACCGAGGATTGCAGGTCCGCAGTCAATCAGGGTTGCCCCCACATTTTTCAGCTCCTGCACCTCCTCCTCCTCTTCATCCTCCAGGGCATTTGAGTGCCTCAAAATTTTTGGCAGCCGTTGCATTCACTGCATAGGCAAACAGTATGGTAGACTCCCTTCCTAATAATGGTAAAAACATTTTCAAGAGGCCCTCCTCTATGTCTCTTGCAAGGGGCATTGTAGTGCCTCCAAATTTTTGGCAGCCTTTGCATTCACTGCATAGACAAATAGTATGCGAGACCCACTTTCTAATAATGGGAACATTTATTTCATGAGGCCCACCTCTACGTCTCTTGCAAGGGGCATTGGAGTGCCTCCAAATTTTTTGCAGCCGTTGCATTCACTGCATACGCTAGAACAGTATGGGAGACCCGCTCCTTTCTAATGGGAACATGTCTTTACTGAGGCCCACCTCTATGTGGCTTTAAATTGTTATTGGGGTTTTTCCTAAATGATGGCAGCCGTTGTACTCACTGCATACCCTATAATTGTATAGCAGAACCGCTGTGTCACGCCAGGTATGGGATAGACTTAGTGCAACACAGAGGGAAGAGGGAAAGGGAGTCAAGACACTAGGGAAAGGGGGAAGTGGAGATCTCCTAGTCTGGTCTAGTGTCACCCTGTCTCAACTATCATCCCTACATTGCCTCTTCAGCAATCGCCACCTGTGTGCCTCGCCCTGTCATTCCCTGGCGTATGGCTAAGGCTAGGGATGGGTGGTGATGAGCACTAGTCGATCTCCACTAAACTCTATAGACAACAAGGGTAAACAAACAGCGGGAGAATGCTTAGCTTTAGATGACTCCAGACAAATGCGAACTCGACCTCAAGCTCCAGAGAGGACGAAGTACTGCTCTTGCGAAGCCTTCACAAGTAGAAATGAATATAGCCGATACCTCCCTCTCAGACACACCAGGTATATATACACCCAGGCCAGGGAGCTAATTACCAGAGGGAGGTAGCCGCTAGGTCCTAGGGACAGCCTCTCATCTAAGAAGATGTCTGTATTGCCAAACGTAGAGATCTCCTGCAACCAACTGCAGGGTGACTGTCTGTCATCTCTGATACACCTGTGACAGTACCTCCCCCCTTCTATGAGCGGCCTCCTGACACTCAGGACCGGGTTTCTCAGGAAAAGAGGTGTGGAATGAGTGAACCAATCTGGGAGCATTCTCCTCTGGACCATTGCCTTTCCAGTGCACTAAGTATTATAGAGAACGACGTTGGAGACAAGAATCTACAATCATCGAAATCTGGAAATCCAGATTACCATCAACCATTACTGGGGGCGGTGGTAGATTTGAGAGCTCAAGAGGTTCCACATAATTTTTGAGTAAGGACCTGTGGAACACATTGTGGACCTTAAGGGCCTGAGGAAGTTGAAGATGAAATGCTGCTGGGTTAATGACAGCAGTTATTTTATAGAGACTAATAAACCTAGGTCCCAGCTTCCAAGAAGGAACTTTCAATCTTATATTCCTGGTAGACAACCACACAAAGTAATTCACATTCAGGTCCGGACCTGGCAAGCCTTTTCTGTCAGCCATACGTTTATACCTGTCTCCCATGATCTTTAAATTACTCAGAACACCTTGCCATACCAAAGAGAGTGATAAAGCAAACCGTTCCTCCTCAGGAATTCCTGAAGCTCCTCTCGCACTAAAGATACCAAACTGTGGGTAATAACCGTATGCACCGAAAAATGGTGACCTGCCAGTGGATTCTTGCCAATGATTGTTAATGGCAAATTCTGCCAGCAGTAAGTAGGATGCCCAATCCTCCTGATTTTCGGAGACAAAACACCTGAGGTGTCCAAGTTCTGATTGACACGCTCGGTCTGACCATTCGACTGAAGGTGGAAGGCAGATGAAAAGGACAGCTGCACCCCCAGTCGAGAACCGAATGCCTTCCAGAACTTGGAAATAAGAACTTGTCAGCTATTAAAGGCCATGAATATTCACTACACCCATGGGAGTGGTGAATATTCATGGACTTTAATAGCGGGCACACTGACAGCTGAGCACAGCAGGAGCCACACTGTGGCTACAGTGTGCGCGCTATTAGGGAGAATGAATGGTCACTGCTCCCCTCGCATGCAGTCCCGGTGTGGGGAGCAATGACTATTCTGGCACAGAGCAGAAGACAGCGCTGGAAAAGAGAGGAGGGGAGTATGATTGTTTATTTTTTTTCTGTGCAGCGTGATGGGGATCAGGGAGTGCCAAGCATACCAGGATGAGGGTGCAATACATACAGGGATGAAGGGGGCCATGCATACAAGGATGAGGGTGGCCATACGTACAGGGATGAGGCATGAGGGGGGCCATACATACAGGGATGAAGGGGGCCATACATACAGGAATGAAGGGGGCCATACATACAGGGATGAAGGATGAGCGGGGCTATACATACAGGGATGAAGGGGCCATGCATACCAGGAAGAGGAAAGAAGGTGCCATACATACCAGGATGGGTGTGTGAGGGGCCATACATAACAGGATGAAGCGTGCCATACATACCAGGAAGAGGGATGAGGGTGCCATGCATACCAAGATGGGGGATTGGGCTGTCATGCATACCAGGATGGTGGATTGGGGTGCCATGCATATCAGGATGTGGATGAGGGCCACGTATAACAGGAAGGAGGGGGGCATGTATACCAGGATGGGGGATATTAACAGAATTAGGGGACTTTACCCCTATAACAGTGTCAGCAGCAGACCACCTCCCCTTTAACAGGGCATCATGACCACATTTTTTGCTTAATTTTTTTTCTATTTTCCTCCTCTAAAACCTAGGTGTGTCGTACGGTCCGGTGCATCTTTTAGTCCAAAAAATACAGTATATGTAATACACTGTGTTCCAAATTATTATGCAAATAATATTTTCTCAGATTTTCCCAAATTACCTATATGAATTGCAGTCATTGTAATTTTCCAGTCAAATAACTATTAGAGTACAATTGAAAGGTTTTTGTACAAACTGCCTATGATAACAGTATATTTTTTAAAAAATAAAAAACTCAAACTGCACTCAAAATGCATGTTCCAAATTAATATGCACAGCAGCGTTTTCAACCTTTTCATTTTAATAAAGAACAAAAAAATGGTCATTTTTGAAATTCTAAGCATTAGCAGGTTATTACAAACTGAAATCAAACAGAAATGGTCCAGATGGATGGAGTGGAGGGTGGCTGGTTGATGGACACCCCATGCAAACACGGCTACGGCGCTAACAAGGAAGAGATGGAGTAATATTTTGGGCTGGAATCATGGGGAGAGAGATTGTCGACCCTTTTAGAATCCTTGAAGGGGTAAAGATGAACTCCATAATGTATGTTGAGTTTCTCAAACAGCACTTCCTTCCATGGTTCAAGAAGAAGAACCGTGCATTCCGCAGCAAATCATTTTCATGCATGATAATGCACCGTCTCATGCTGCACATAACACATCTGCATCTCTGGCTGCTATGGGCATAAAAGGGGACAAACTTATGGTGTGGCACCCATGCTCCCCTGACCTCAACCCTATTGAGAACCTCTGGAGCATCATCAAAAGGAGTGTCTATGATGGCAGGAGGCAGTTCACATCTAAGCAACAGCTCTGGGAGGGTATTCTGTCCTCATGCAAAACAATTGAAGCAGAAACCATCCAAAACCTGACAAATTCAATGGACGAGAGAGTTCAGAAGCTCCTTTCGAACAAGCGGTCCTTTGTGCAAATGTTACATCACCTAGAATAAAGTTTTGAGTTGAAAACTGTTTGATTTCAGTTTGTAATAACCTGCTAATGCTTATAATTTCAAAAATGACCATTTTTTTGTTCTTTATTAAAATGAAAAGGTTGAAAACTCTGCTGTGCATAATAATTTGGAACATGCATTTTGAGTGCAGTTTGAGTTTTTTATTTTTTTAAAAATATACTGTTATCATAGGCAGTTTGTACAAAAGCCTTTCAATTGTGCTCTAATAATTATTTGACTGGAAAATTACAATGACTGCAATTCATATAGGTAATTTGGGAAAATCTGAGAAAATATTATTTGTATAATAATTTGGAACACAGTGTATAAAAATTTTTTTTACGGGCATCATAAACACCCTTTAAAAAAATTATGTGGGTGTTGCATCGCGGACCACGGTCACCCGGGTGATATGGTGGTGGAGGATGAGGATGAGGAGAAGGAGGAGGACAAGAGCAATTAGCCAAAATCAGGAAGCGTATACTCATGTCTGGGTGTGAAAAGGTGCATGGGAATACACCTCCCAAAAAAAAGACACTGGATTTGAGATTATGTTACGCTGCTATCATTCGGTGGTGTTGAGAAGTCTGGCCCAACCCAGCCCTTTTTCATTTTCATAAGAGTCAGCCTGTCAGCATTTTCAGTTAACAGGCAGATGTGCCTATCTGTTATAATTCCACCAGCGGCACTAAAAACCCGCTCGGATAAAACGCTAGAGGCAGGGCAGGCCAGGACCTCCAACGCGTAGAGAATCAGTTGATTCCACGTGTCCAGCTTGGATACTCAATAATTATAAGGCACAGAGGAATCACGGAGGACGTTGGTACGGTCAGCAAAGTACTCCCTCAGCATCTTCCCAAACTTTGCACTCTTTGTGAGAGTACTCCGCGCCTCAGGGCCAGATGGGAGGGGCTGAGAAAACTCTCCCAGAACTTTGGCTGTGTTCCCCTGCTTCTGCTAGATTGAAGTTTTGTCTCTCTCGCCTGTACTCCTTGGTTGCTCAATGAACTGTGACCTCTGCCACCAGCGTTTTCAGATGGGAATTTTTTTAATAGTTCCGCAACAAGGGCCTTCTGGTACTGCCCCACTTTTGTAGACCTATCCGCCTCAGAAATAAGAGATATGAAGTTCTCCTTGTAGCGTGGGTCTAGAAGTGTCACCCACCAGTAATGACTGTCAACCAAAATTTTGAGAAAGCAAGGAGCTGTAGACCGTGGGGGCAACCCTGATTGACCTAGGGCCCGCAATCCTTGGCGTCGGGAGGACATGTTCCGTCCCAAGGTCCATCTGGGTTCCGGCTTCCAGTATATTAACCCAGTGTGCCATCAGCGAGATGTACTGTCCCTACCCACAAGCACTTGTCTACGTGTCAGTGGTTAGGTGGACTTTCCCAGTAACTGCATTGTTGAGGGCACGGCTTATGTTGTGGGACACGTGCTTGTGTAATGTGGGGACGGCACACCGGGAGAATTAGTGGCAGCTGGAGTACTGAGGGATGGCCGCCACCATCAGGTTGCGGAAAGCTTCTGTCTCCACAAGCCTAAAAGGCAACATTTCGAGTGCAAGCAGTCACAAAATGTGGGAATATAGTAGTGTGGCCTGTGGGGCGTTGGCTGCATATTTGCGCTTGCGTTCCAAGGACTAGGGTATGGACAACTGAACGCTGGGACAAGGACGTGCTTGCTGATGGTGCTAGTTGAGAGTGTATAACAACAGGTGAATTGCAGGAGGCATCTTCACATGCACTATGGACAGGAGATTTGCTTACACACACAACAGCGGAAGAAGCAGTGGTGTCACCCACAGACACTGTTCCTTGACCCTGGGGTTCGGCACACAAAGTCAGGTGCATTGCTGCCATGTGCCTGATCATGCTGGTGGTGGTCAGGCTGCTAGTTTTGCTACCCCTGCTGATGCTGGCCTGGCAGTTGGTGCAAATAGCCTTTTTGGGGTTATCGGCAGAGTCTTTAAAAAACAGCCAGACTCGGGAAGACCTAACAGTTGTACTGGCAACTTCCATCGTGTTGGTGTTACTGGGAAGGGAATGGATGCCCGCCTTCTGTCTGTGGCCACCACACTGCTTCTTCCTGCCTGTTGGGGTGCTCTGCCTCCCTCCCCCTGCGTGCTGCTGTCTTCGCTCTGCATGTCCTCCTGCCAGGTTGGGTCAGTTACTATATCATCCACCACCTCATCTTCCACTTCCGCACCCTAGTCCTCCTCCTGACATTCTGGCAATAGTGTCTCATCATCGTCCACCTCTTGTGACACTTTCTCACCGTCGCCTTCGTATGACCGTGGCTGCTCAAATATTTGGGCATCACTACATGCGATCTCCTCTTGCCCCGCTTCAAGTGGACCGGGCGAGAGGCCCGAAACTATAAATGGAAAAGTGAACAGCTCTTCAGAGTGTCCAATTGTGGGATCAGTTGTCTCCGGGCACTCGGCTTAGTGGGAGGAAGGAGGATCAGGGTGAGGAATATGCGGTCCAGACTCACGGCTACTGAGAGTTGACCGTGTGGAAGACAGGGTGGTGGTGGTGGCTAAGTGACTGGAAGCATTATCTGCTATCCAACCAATAACCTTTTCACACTGCTCTGTGTTCAATAGTGTTGTTCTGTGGTCCCCTATTAATTGGTCGAGCGAGAAGATGTGGGTGTTTGTTGTGGCACAATTTCAGCTTGCCCACGGACTCAGCCTCTGCATGCACCATCACCATCATGTCCAGTTCCCTGTCCCTTGCCACATGCTTTTCCCATTTTAAATGGAGGACAATATCTTCCACGGTCACTACAAATGGCTGAATTTGGAGCAAACTTATATGTTATCCATGTGACGGACAAACCATAGTTTTAAATAGCTGGCCTGTATGTAACTATTTTTAACAGCGACCTCGTGTCAATAACTTCGCTGACACATTGAAAACAAAATTTTAATGGGGGCCAGAAATGGCAGAATTGTCAGCGCAATTATATGTGATCCTTGAGACGGACAAACCATAGTTTTAAATAGCTGGCCTGTAGGTAACTTTTTTTAACAGCAAATTGGTGTCAATAACTTCACTGACACATTGAAAACAAAATTTTAATGGAAGCCAGAAAGGCAGAATTTTGAGCGAACTTATATGTGATCCGTGTGATGGACAAACCACAGTTTTAAATAGCTGGCCTGTAGGTAACTATTTTTAACAGCACCAACCTCGTGTCAATAAGTTTGCTGACACACTGCAACAATAAGTTCACTGACACAGCCAGGTCCTTTCCATGTTGATTGGTGCTCTAAAGAGCACCAAACATGCAGGGAGGAGACCCAAGCTCCCACCAAGCAACCCCAGAAATACTCGGTGAGCGCCGAGCATCTCGAGCAGTGAGACGCTCGGGCGAGCACCGAGCAGTAGCGAGTAGTGATCAGCGAGTGTTACGGGTCCGGGTGGTGGAACCTCTGTGCCGAGGTGCAAGGAGGGACCCAGAGGGGCGTGACTAAGTATCAACCCAAACCGACCCTGGTCGGACGGCAGCAAACGACACCGTGACCAGGGAGGATCCGGGCTGAGGGACCAGGTGCTACTCTGGGGACGACCTTGTAAGAGAGCAGGTGGCTCCCACGGGTCAGATTGCTGGGACTGACCGGTATGACGGATGGACACGGCAAGCAGGCAGATGTCTGTAGCGCTGGCGTCCCTGCCCTCTGCTAGGCAGGGACGCTGCTCCCCTCACCGCTCTGCTCCGTGCCCGGCGTCCTCTCCCCGCTCTGCTGTCAGCGCGCGCTCCTTCCCGGCGTCCTCCTCCCGCTCTGCTCTCAGCGCGCGCTCCTTCCCGGCCCCTGTGCTTAGGGCGCGCGCGCGCGTGCTCCCCTCCTCTTAAAGGGGCCGCGCGCGCCGTCCTAAGGAGTCCCCGGCCAATGGCCGGAGGACTTCATCATATATAAGGCACCTCCTCCAAAATGGAGGTGCCCGAGCAATGTTGTTTGCACCTGTGTCTCACCTGTGCTTCAGCCCTCAGGTCCCGTTGCCAGTTACCTGCCAGTTACCTGCCAGTTTCCTGCCAGTTTCCTGCTAGTTACCTGCCAGTTACCTGCCTGCTTGCCTGAGGTCCGACGGTCTGCCTTACTACTCCGGTCAGTCTGTCTATGGACCAGCTTGCCCGCTCACCTGGGAGCGCTTCTCCGTTATCTGCCTGCTTGCCAGCCCGGAGGCTCCGTTGTCACGTGCTGTGACCACCAGCTATCTCAGAGACTCTTGCCCGCTCACCTGGGAGCGCATCTCCGTTACCTGCCTGCTTGCCAGCCCGGAGGTCCCGTTGTCACGTGCGGTGACCACCAGCTATTCCAGAGACTCTTGCCCGCTCACCTGGGAGCGCTTCTCCGTTACCTACCTGCCTACCAGCTCGGAGGTTCCGCCGTCACGTGCCGTGACCACCTGCTATTCCAGAGACTCTCGCTTGCTCACCTGGGAGCACACATCTACCATCTGCCTGCTAGCCTACCCGGAGGCTCTGCCATCACAGGTCGTACCTACCCCTTACCCAGAGACTGCCCTGATCACTTGCCGTAACTCCCTGTCCGTTCACCCAGAGACTGCCACCCGCTCCCTTACAAGGGCCGCCCCCTTGTATAGTAGCTCAGAGGTTCCGCCTCCCGGACCCGTTACAGTTTGCTCGGGCCCTGGAACCCGGTGGCACCCAAGCTCCCTCGCTCACGGACCTGTGTCATGAACTGTCCCGTCAAAGGTCCCAACAGGAGTCCATCCTGGGTCACCTGCGGAATGTCAATACTCGCCTGGACACTCTGACTGCACCACCTGCAGCCACTGCCAGTACCATGACTCGCAACCCGGCAGCTCCGCTACCCACTAATACCATGGTAACCTATCCCGGTCCCCGGCTGTCTGCACCTCCTCGCTTCGGAGGCGACTCCGTCCAGGCTCGGGGCTTCATAAATCAGTGCACCCTGCACTTTGAACTTTTGTCCCATCAGTTTAATTCCGACCGGGCCAAAATTGCCTTTATCATGTCCCATCTCACCGGGGAGGCCCTGGCCTGGCTAAATCCTCTATGGGAGAGAGGAGACCCCCTGGTGTCCAACTTGCCTGCTTTTCTCTCGGCTTTCCGGAAAGTCTTCGACGAACCCGGACGGAAGACCTCTTCCGCATCCTCTCTGCTACGCCTCCGTCAGGAGGGTCTCACCGTGGGCCAATATGCCATACGGTTCCGCACCCTTGCCTCGGAGCTGGCCTGGGATAACGACGCTCTGGTATCCGTCTTCTGGGAGGGTCTGTCCGGTCGTATTAAAGATGAACTTGCTGGTCGGGACATTCCTACCTCTCTCGATGATCTAATAACCCTTGCCACCCGGATTGACCTACGGTTCCAGGAGCGTGCCAAAGAGGTCACCCGTGAGAGAAGGATTCCACGTTTAGCTCCTACTTTCCAGAAACCCGCCATTCCCTCCATCTCTCCCCAGGTACACTCTCCTGAGCCTATGCAGGTCGACCAGACCAAGATGGTCAAAACCCGTCAGGACTCACGCCGTGCCGAGGGGAGCTGCTTCTACTGTGGCAGTAAGGAGCACCGGATCCGTGCCTGCCCGGAGAGGTCGGGAAACGCCTGTGTCTAGGTTCGCTCAGAGAGGTCCACCTAGACAAGAATAAATCCTCTCCATCCCTGCTGTTGTCAGTTTCGATCATCTACGGGGAGAACCGTTATTTCGAACTAGCCCAACTTGACTCTGGAGCAGCCGGGAACCTTATTTCACAGTCCCTGGTTGAGAAATACCGCATCCCCACCAAACCTCTGGCTGTACCCTTGTCTGTCGCTGCCGTGGATGGGGGCCTCTTACCTCGCCCCATTCAACTCATCACCGAATCCATTACCCTGCAGGTGGGAATGCTGCATTCTGAAAGTATCTCCTTTCATGTTCTGCCTGGACTCTCTCACGCCCTCTTGCTAGGTCTGCCCTGGCTCCAGAGACATGCACCCGTGCTAGACTGGCAAACCGGAGAGGTCCTTCGCTGGGGACAAGACTGTCATAAAACCTGCCTGGTTCCCGTCCATCCCGTCCGTCCCTCTCCTACCCCAGCTAATCTACCTGGACTTCCGATTCCTTATTGGTCTTATGCAGATGTCTTTAATAAAAAGGAGGCAGAGACATTACCACCACATAGACCATACGACAGTCCCATCGATCTGCTACCCGGTACTACTCCTCCCCGTGGGCGTATCTATCCTTTATCCGCTGCTGAGACCCGGTCAATGTCCGAATATATTGAGGAGAATCTGGCCAGAGGATTCATCCGGAAATCTACCTCCCCGGCGGGAGCAGGCTTCTTTTTCGTCAAAAAGAAGGACGGCTCTCTCCGTCCCTGTATAGACTATAGAGGCCTAAACCTGATCACGGTGAAGAATAAGTACCCCCTTCCGCTCATTCCAGAATTATTTGATCGCCTGAGGGGGGCTAGGATCTTCACCAAACTGGACCTTCGTGGGGCGTACAACCTGGTTCGTATTCGTCAGGGGGATGAATGGAAGACGGCATTCAACACCCGGGACGGCCACTATGAATACCTGGTAATGCCCTTTGGTCTCTGTAATGCTCCTGCCGTCTTTCAAGAGTTGGTCAATGACATCTTCCGGGACCTTCTCTACTCCTGCGTAGTGGTGTACCTGGACGACATCTTGGTCTTCTCTCCGGATCTCCAGACTCACCGGAGGGACGTTCGTCAGGTCCTGCTCAGGCTAAGGCAGAACCATCTCTACGCTAAATTTGAGAAGTGCCTCTTTGAGCAGACCTCGCTTCCGTTTCTGGGCTACATTATCTCTCAGACCGGCCTACAAATGGATCCTGAGAAACTGTCTGCCATCGAGAAATGGCCCCGACCGGAGGGGTTGAAGGCCATTCAGCGATTCCTGGGCTTCGCCAACTACTACCGCCTCTTCATACCACACTTCTCTTCCCGGACGGCCCCAATTTCTGCGCTCACCCGTAAAGGTACTAATCCCAAAGAGTGGCCACCCGAAGCAGAGGAGGCCTTTCTTTCCCTTAAACAGGCCTTCTCTTCCGCCCCGGTGCTGCATCGCCCAGATGGCAACAAGCAGTTCTTCCTGGAAGTTGACGCCTCCTCCTCTGGAGCCGGAGCGGTACTTACTCAAAAATCATCTTCCGGGAGGATGGTAACTTGTGGCTTCTTCTCTAAACTCTTCTCCTCCTCTGAGCGCAACTATTCCATAGGAGACCGAGAGTTATTGGCCATCAAACTGGCATTGGAGGAGTGGCGTTACCTGCTCGAGGGGGCTCTTCACCCGGTAATAATTTACACTGACCACAAGAACTTGGCTTACCTCCAGCATGCCCAGAGACTTAACCCGCGCCAAGCCCGGTGGTCCTTGTTTTTTGCTCGTTTTGATTTTGTCCTTCATTTTCGCCCGGCTGACAAAAACGTCAAGGCGGACGCCTTGTCTCGGTCCTTTCTGGTGTCTGATCTCGAGGAGGATCCGAAACATATCATCGATCCCGCCAGAGTAATGCAGGTGGCTCCCGTGAGTCTAAATCGTCTTCCTCCTGGTAAGACGTTCGTACCAGTACCTGATCGGGAGAAGATCCTACACTGGGGTCATTCGTCTAAACTAGCTGGCCACGCCGGTCAGAAAAAGACCCTCCAGCTTATTACCCGGCACTACTGGTGGCCTAACCTGCACAAGGATGTAATAGACTTTGTTTCTGCCTGTGTGTCCTGCGCCCGCAACAAAGTTCCGAGACACCTGCCGGCCGGCCGCCTCCTACCTCTGCCAGTACCTGCTGCCCCCTGGCAGCATGTAGCGATGGACTTCATTACTGATCTACCCGTCTCTGCCGGTTGTACGGTCATTTGGGTGGTCGCTGACCGCTTCTCCAAGATGGCTCACTTCATTCCACTGCCAGGTCTTCCGTCTGCACCCGAGCTGGCTAAAGACTTTATCCGCCACATCTTCCGTCTTCATGGCCTGCCCCGTCACATCGTGTCGGATCGTGGGGTACAGTTCACTTCCCGTTTCTGGAGAGCCACTTGTAAATTGCTGGACGTCACCCTGGACTTCTCCTCCGCTTACCACCCACAGTCTAATGGTCAAGTGGAGCGGATCAATCAGAACCTGACCAGTTACCTTCGGCACTTCGTTAATGCCCACCATTCTGACTGGGTGGATCTCCTGCCATGGGCCGAATTCTCGTACAACAATCACGAGAGCGAGTCTTCCTCCAAATCCCCGTTTTTTGTAGTCTACGGTCAGCATCCTCGGATCCCGTTTCCCGTCTCCACCTCGGCGGACAATCCGGCTGCGGAATCTCTTGTTAACAAATTTTCCTCCATATGGGAGAGTACCCGGTCCGCACTCCTTCTGTCATCCGAGCGTATGAAAAGACACGCTGACAAAAAACGTCTGGACCCTCCTCAATTCTGCCCTGGGGATAAAGTCTGGCTCTCGTCCAAATATGTCCGGCTCAAGATCCCTTCCTATAAGTTAGGGCCTCGGTTCATCGGCCCACTGGAGGTCATCAGTCAGATCAACCCGGTGGCCTATAAATTGAAACTCCCGGCCAACTTACGGATCCCTAACTCCTTCCATGTGTCTCTCCTCAAACCTGTGGTGCTTAACTCTTTTTCCAAGTCTACAGGTACGCCTCCTGCTCCGGTTTCTGCTGAGGACGAGTTTGAGGTAGAGAACATTCTTGCCACCAAAAGGGTAAGAGGAAAGACCTTTTTTCTGGTAGATTGGAAGGGGTTTGGTCCTGAGGAGAGAACGTGGGAGCCCCGGGAGAACATCCATGCCCCTCTCATCCTAGCTAAATTTCTGTCTGGCCTAAAAAAGGGGGGGCCTAAAGGGGGGGGTACTGTAGCACTGGCGTCCCTGCCCTCTGCTAGGCAGGGACGCTGCTCCCCTCACCGCTCTGCTCCGTGCCCGGCGTCCTCTCCCCGCTCTGCTGTCAGCACGCGCTCCTTCCCGGCGTCCTCCTCCCGCTCTGCTCTCAGCGCGCGCTCCTTCCCGGCCCCTGTGCTTAGGGCGCGCGCGCGCGTGCTCCCCTCCTCTTAAAGGGGCCGCGCGCGCCGTCCTAAGGAGTCCCCGGCCAATGGCCGGAGGACTTCATCATATATAAGGCACCTCCTCCAAAATGGAGGTGCCCGAGCAATGTTGTTTGCCCCTGTGTCTCACCTGTGCTTCAGCCCTCAGGTCCCGTTGCCAGTTACCTGCCAGTTACCTGCCAGTTACCTGCCAGTTTCCTGCCAGTTTCCTGCTAGTTACCTGCCAGTTACCTGCCTGCTTGCCTGAGGTCCGACGGTCTGCCTTACTACTCCGGTCAGTCTGTCTATGGACCAGCTTGCCCGCTCACCTGGGAGCGCTTCTCCGTTATCTGCCTGCTTGCCAGCCCGGAGGCTCCGTTGTCACGTGCTGTGACCACCAGCTATCTCAGAGACTCTTGCCCGCTCACCTGGGAGCGCATCTCCGTTACCTGCCTGCTTGCCAGCCCGGAGGTCCCGTTGTCACGTGCGGTGACCACCAGCTATTCCAGAGACTCTTGCCCGCTCACCTGGGAGCGCTTCTCCGTTACCTACCTGCCTACCAGCTCGGAGGTTCCGCCGTCACGTGCCGTGACCACCTGCTATTCCAGAGACTCTTGCTTGCTCACCTGGGAGCACACATCTACCATCTGCCTGCTAGCCTACCCGGAGGCTCTGCCATCACAGGTCGTACCTACCCCTTACCCAGAGACTGCCCTGATCACTTGCCGTAACTCCCTGTCCGTTCACCCAGAGACTGCCACCCGCTCCCTTACAAGGGCCGCCCCCTTGTATAGTAGCTCAGAGGTTCCGCCTCCCGGACCCGTTACAATGTCTCTGTTAGCTGACAGGTGGTCACGGTACGTGACAGCAGAGCAGGTAGTAGTCTCTTGGTTTACCAGGCAGGTGGTCACAGCAAGTGACAGCAGAGCCTCCAGGCAGGCTGGCAGGAAACAGGCGGGCCCTCCCAGGTGAGTGGGCAGACCGACAATGCAGCTAACAAGCAGGTAACAGGTGGGCGCTCCCAGGTGAGCGGGCTGACGGACACAGCAGGTAACAGGCGGGTGCTCCCAGGTGAGCGGTATGACAGACACAGCAGGTAACAGGTGAGCGGGCTGACGGACTCTGCAGGTAACAGACGGATGCTCCCAGGTGAGCGGACAGACAGACAGGGCAGGTAACAGGCGGATGCTCCCAGGTGAGCGGACTGGCAGACAGGGCAGGTAACAGGCAGATGCTCCCAGGTGAGCGGACTGGCAGACAGGGCAGGTAACAGGCAGGTAACAGGTGAGCGCTCCAGGTTACCAGGCTGGCAGGCTCGGCAGGTAACGGGCAGATAACAGGCTGGCAGGTAGGACGAGGAGTCAGGCTAGCAGCGGGGCCTGAGGGCTGAAGCAGAGTTCAGAAACTGTGCAACAACTTTGCTCGGGCACCTCCATTTTGGAGGAGGTGCCCTATATATGGGAGGACCCTCGGCAATTGGCCGGGGACTCCTTAGGATGGCGCGTGCGGCCCCTTTAAGAGGGGGGGAGTGCGTGCGCGCGCGCGCCCTAAGCACAATGCCCGGGCGACTGCGCGCGCATACAGCAGGCTGAGAAGGAGAGCGGGGAGCGTGGTGAGAGGGACGGCATCTCTGCCCGACAGGAGGCAGAAACGCCGAAGCTACAGGGCTGCGCGCGCCGACAGCAGGCTGGGAAGGAGAGCGGGGAGCGAGGTGGTGAGAGGGACGGCGTCTCTGCCTGGAAGAAGGCAGAGACGCCGATGCTACAGCGAGTATGTTTTGTTAACCCTTTCGCCGAGTATACTCGGGCGAGCACCGAGTATTTATAGCGTGCTCGGGCTTTAAGTTTTTGTCGCTCTGTGAACATGATTTGCAGCTGTTTGACAGATTTAATACATGTGAGGCATGCTGGAAAACCAGGCATTCCTGGTGACAGTCGGTGCTCGGCCGAGTATACTCGGCGAAAGGCTTAACAAAACATACTCGCTCATCACTAGTAGTGAGCATGCTCGCTCATCACTTATTATTACACATAACTTAATTTATAGCCATCTATTGTTTGACTTCTTTGCCTGTGTGGATTGGACGGGTTGTTACCGACATCTGGAGATAATTTCATGTCAATTTCACCTGTAGAAATATATTTACTTGGAAAATTGGTGATGTGTTCAATACTTAGATACATTAAACGTCAGCATACTGCGATTATCTAAGTACCTCACTATTTTGTGTATAACAATAGTAGAATTCATATATTCATTTATCCCAGTGTGCTGACGCATAGTGTGTGTAGATATGTTTGTCTCTCATTGTGTCACAACACTTCAACCAAGTGTTCACTCTAGGCCGAGACTTGATAGGGGCCCAGAGCATGCACAATGAATTCTGTGGTCTGCTGGTGGCTGGAAGTCCGGGCATAGAGTGATCACAAGGCTGGAAAGTGCAGTGCACCAAGGTGTGAAAGACTGGATAGCAGACAAGTAGCAGCAGAGACAGCCATAGTGGTGAGCGGTGAGGTGAGCATGTTTTTTTCTTTTAAACCTCTTGTCTCCCCTTTACCGTTCAACAGGAAAGCGATTGCAACTGGTGACTATTTTGCTTAATTTATGCAGAGGGAACTACAAAAAAATTATATTCTTAAGAATGTGGATTTTTGTAAAATTAAGTAGAATTCAAATCTACTTGAATAAATTTTTATATCTCTAATAGAGACCATCCATTTTTAGGATGTGGTTGTATGGCTTTTCCACTTTTTGATAAAAAAAAATGTTAACTAAATACCTTACATTTTTAATGTGTACAGCAATAGTGGAATAATGTTCTATTTTTTTTGAAGATGTCAATCAAAAACTTTTCAGAATCTAATTATATGATTATAGTCAGCCAGCCACATGACATCTGTATGCAATGTGTTTTTAACATTATCTTTTACATACTGTAATTCTCTATGTAATTTAAAGCTAGTTTATAAAACTAATAAAGCAATCTTATATACAGATATAGAATAGATAGATATATCCTGTACACATATAATTTCACAAGTCTCCTACATATAATACACTTTCACCCTTTAGTGCCTTTCATTTGGCAATAAAGGGTGTTTAGTCTTATTTAACCTTATTAATTCTTGGGTGGCTGCGCGCTTGTATTTTTAGGCTAGGAAGGGCCCAATAACGAGAGACATTTCCAGCCTAATAATATAAGCCCCCAGCTTTCTGCTTTACCTTGGCTGGATATCAAAAAGAAGCGGGTCCTACATTGTTTTCTTTTAAATTATTTATTTGTTTAATATTTTAAATAAGCCTAAACAAACATGTGGCACTAAATGGTGCAAGTTTATTATTTGTAGGGGGCTTGTGACATTAAGTATCTACAGGACATCTATTCTTTCTATCTATCTATCTATCTATCTATCTTTCAGTATTTATCTATCTATTCTATCATATTCAGATCATTCGGATTGTGAATTTACTGTACTTTTTTTCTCACACCCATTGACTTGCATTGGCAAGTGCGATCCGATTTTTGCATCCACTCGCAGCATGCTGCAATTTTTTCTCTCAGTCGGATTAGAGCTGAGGAAGAAAAATCGCAGATGATCACTGCCTCATTGAATAACATTGGTCAGAGTGCAATACGATGTTTTCTCGCATTGCAGTTGTCCGATTTATACTCTCACATGAGTAAACCCTAATATTAAGGAACAAGTATAAAGGAGCGAATCCATTTACACTGCACTGTATCTACAGAGTGATCCTGTACTTGGTTGGTGAAAACAACGAATTGATTAAAATATATATTTTTCTCTATTACAGCAAACAAATGACACGGACAAAGGAGAACAAATATTTACTGATCTGGCAAAGGACAAAAAATACTATATGCAAATAAGAGCACGGCACAGTCATAGACTTAGCAAGTTTTGGGGAGAATGGAGTAAACCAGTATTTATAAACGAAGGTATTCAATGTTTTATCGAAAAACGTCTTATAAATGTATTCTGTATGGCAAAGAAAAATAGTGTCAGATTTTTAGATATACTGTCTTTGCCAACAATTTCATTAAAGAAGCACTCCCTACTTAAGTTTTATCCATTAAACATTTCTTAATGTAGCTGTATTGTAGTGTAGTTATATTAAAATACAGTAAGTACCAATTGCTGTCTTCGCCATTTTCCAACGTCGCTCTCGTCTTCTTCTGATTCTTTTAACTTCAAATCAGACTCCCAGATCACACATGTGTTTGTTTAAGTGTGTATACGGGGATGAGGAAATGCACAGACTCATATAGTGTTTAAGGCGAGTGTCTGAAAGTAAACACCGCCATCTGCTGGTCAAAGGCAGAAGAGAAAGTGAAAGTAAAAGAAAAAGAATTGCATAAGTAGGAACCCAAGAGTGAAGCACATGTTCCCACAGGGAGGAGATTGGGGAAGATACAAGGTCAAATGACAGCTGTGGCGCAGATACTAAATAAAAAAAGGCCTGGCTGGGCCAAGAAGGGGGAAGGTGGCACCCGAGCCTGTACCAGGAGCAAAGTGAGTTTACAGTCACCATTACCACAGAAGGGTCTGAGAGTCGTCAGATCCCGGAGAAGGTCAGAGCTGAGAAGAAAATCGATGACTTGATCTGAGAGGAAGATTTATGACCTGAGCTGAGAGGAAGACCATGACCAGAGTCAAACTAGATTCAAGAGAGGATCCAGCTAGAGTGGAGGACCGTTCCTGTGGGCCATTGCTTCCAGTATAGACGTACGATACAGAGCATAGGTTGGGGCCATGCTTCAGGGAATGGAGACGGCCGATGTGACGAGCACACTATTTACCAAGTGACTTACATATCTAGGACTTGCGGCCTAGCGAGAAATAACGATGACCCCCATTAGGGCCAGTGTAGTGATCTGAGTCACTTAAAGAGAATACGACGGTGATGGGCCTGGTAGTGAGTGTGATACCCATTAAGCCGAAACAGAAAGGCTAAGCATTACTGATCAACATTCGTTTCTTTGCTTGATAATAAGGGCAGTGTATATAAATAGCACATTGAGAAGACATAGTATTTAGTCGCATCGCTGTGTTCTGATAGTGTTTTAATAAACTCTATTGACCTTGTTACTGTGACACACAATATAGTGCTTACTTGTGTGTATATATACACTTATAGATGGACTTGCTTTCTGTGTTAGTCAAATAAATAGTGTTGGTTTATTACCACTGTGTCCTCATTCTCTGCGCTGTTGCATCCAAGTAACTTGCTTACATGTGGACTGGAAGTCACTTTCACAATGTACGCCTATGGAGTTATGTAGAGTCTTTGTTGACCTACATTAATGGAAATAGCACTACTCCACACAGCAGTCCATGTGTGACAGATAACGGATAAAGATTTTGAAGGGAGTGCTTCTTTGGCTGACATAATGACACGCAATGCCCTAATTGTGGAATTTACTGGAATTAAGTAGCTTGAAAACACATGCCACAATTTGATGTTTGTATGATTATATTGTATGCACAAAAGATAGCTGTCGGCCCAATAAAAGTTTGACAGCTTTCTCTCTTAACTCCCCAATACACAAGAAAGCTCAGCTCTGCCAAGTGCTCCTGAGTTCTCTCTGAGAGAGTTACTGTCAAACTCCTCTGGTAGCGACTGATCTTCTAGGAGAATACAAAGATTGTCCATCTTAATGAAGGGGCGTGGTAGAGGTAGACGCTTCTGATTCATGAAGAGGTGCATGACTCTTCATGAATGAGGAATGTCTGATGAGAGAGGTGCGCCTCTGTGCATCTCACCAGAAATCTTACTCCAGTCAGAGACAGTAGTAGGGGACATCACAGCTCATCATTAATTAGAGAAGCTGTAGCATCATGCCCCTGCCACCCCCCCATCTCGCCCCAGCTTCATCCATTTTGGCAAAGGTTGAAAATGGCATGACATTGATAAAATTCATAACAATTTAGTTCACAAAAATTTTGCCACTTTTCTAAGCAATTTACTCCAGAATTCTTTCGAAATTGCTTTGTTGAATTGGGGCCACAGTAAAGAAACTTAAAGCAAATTTGTCAATTCAGTTGGAGATGTCTAAAGCTGAAATAATGTCCGCATAGAATGTTATTTATTATAGTGTATGGCACAACAACTAAAAAAATGGTTTGTTTTTGGATGATTTCAGGAATTATTTTTTTTATTCATTTTTATATCTACAACATATTCCAAAGTCAAAGTGACTGTCCCCATTAGGGCAGGGCTGGATGGGAATTGAGGGATGACAAACATTTTTATTGTTTTAGGCCAAATTCATATATCTGTAAAACATGGTCTCCTGACATGAGCTCAAGAGCTTCATAAATGCCTTTGAGGTTATTAAGTTCAGCTGAGGAGATCCACAGTCAGTCTGTGCTCCATGGCCCGTACTCAGATCATGTGAGGTATTAACCTTATCATTGACTTCAAAGTTTATGATAATACAGTATGTCACTCAGATCAGAATTTCTGTCTACTGCCCACTATTACTTGTAAAAGTTTGAATACTATTGGTAATTTTTGTATTTTGACAGTTTTTTTGCTGCTTTGGTATTCTGGAAGGAATCAATAATCAAATGTAATAAAGTCATTAACAAAAAAATTATGTTACAGTGTAAGTTAGACAAATCATTAAAATACTTAAGTAGGAACACGCATGCACTCTCACAGCTAGTACAAACTAACTGTTCATTTTAAAATTCCTAGTATTTTTTGTATGCATCTCAGTAGGAACATACTACTGTACATATAGGATAAGACATAAAGGCTTATACTTAATCTAAAATATAGTGTTTTTAGTCTACCTCATAAATGTCTTCAAAATATCTTGGATAAAAAGAGAACAAAGAAAATCTTAGTATGATTCATTAGAAAGAAATTTGAAGTATACACGAAAGAAACTTAATCTAGAATTGTATCCATGCTTTTTTTCATATCATTTTTGTAATATATTTCTATTTTGTTATTAGATAATAATGTCTTTCCAGCTTGGATTTTTATTGCGATTGTACCAGCTTTTTTTGCTGCTCTTGCTTTCTACCTATGCAAAAGGTAACACATTTTTATTAATTTGCGCTAAGAAAAGCTCTTGTAGTACTGCTCTTCATATTTCTTCAAATTTAAAGGAATCTGGAACTAAGTAACCGTCTATATGAACATGCATGCCTTTGAAGTTTAAATCCATCAACACTGTTATATTTTTTACCTGCTTCATTCCTCAAAAAATAGTGTTTTAATGCAGATGGGGCATTTAATGGGTGTGACAGAGCACTTAAGAAGCCACTGCCTCCTGAGGTTGTTTTCCCTCACAGCACAAGCCCCTTTAGCTTGATTTTTAATTCACAGCCTGATTTCATTGCCTGTTGTACCATAGGTAGTAAGCTATCAATTAAGCTAAAGGGGCTGGTGGATATGAGGTGTGAGGTAGATATTCTAAGCCTTAGGTTTGGATAAACAACATGGACCAGAAGTGAAGGTGCAACATATCAGTTTTTGACACATGAATCAGCAAAGACCAGTAGAGTGGGTAAAACAGATGAAGCAGAGCTATGTATGCGGATACACACGTGAACTGTACTGTAGATGAAACTGGTATCTACCAGTAGGGAAGCAGTTAATCACAGGAATGCAGTCTGGTATCTTACAGCAGAGCAATGGTTAAACACAGGAGTAACTGAGAAGTAAATGCATATGGCAATAGTCAATAGCAGCAATGTAACAATAGTAAATACAAATAGGAAACACAATTGGAGAGATGCATTTCCTTGATTTGCAGACGCCAGGTGTGATTGATGACTGAGAAAAGTTGTGAGGAGTTGATACTTGCAGGCAAGAATCTTGGAGTGGATAACATCTAGTAATTTGGAGTCAGTAGCATAGAAATAAGGAGAATTGGGGAAGATGACAGACACCTGGCTGGAGCTGACCCAGAGAAGTAGCAGCAAATTCCTGATAACATTTAAGCAACTGGGGACAATGTCACTCAATAATCAAGCACCTGACCTCTGGCATAGGTGACCATAAAAGACCAATAGTAATGATGTCTGAAGAGTTTGTCGGTCTACCTGACAAACCCTGAGTGAACTACAGAAAAGAAAGGCTGCTGCAGAAGGGATTCAGGTACCATTTGCCTCATCTGTCTAGGGCACCAAATAACATGTCCTGGCTCTGCCCTAATTAGGCATGTAGTTTTAATATTACAGCTAATTAGTGTATTTGTTTAATATAATATATGGTTTGCAATAATTAATTTAGTATTAAGATTTATTTTTCATGTATTCTGTAAATTTCGCATTTACCATTTTAAATTTGACTCTTACGTAAGTTTTGAGGAAAAAATTACATTAAAAAGTTTATTAGACCGAGCCCTTTTTCGGTTGAAACCATTACTGTGTTCAGCTGATCACTACCAGTCTAGTCCCTCATGCCTTTTAGGAACAGCTGATTTCAGCAACTGAAGAAAAAAAAGTAATATTACATTCTGGGCATTCATATTAGTTTCCTACCATGTAAATCTGGATGGACCAGATTTACTTGTCTAAGAGAGGATGTTTGTTTTTGGACAAGACTTTGTATGTGAGACTACACTCTTTGACATCTTTAAACCCTAGTGAGGCATTTGTACAGAGGTCACCATGATAATGTCATCCTTCTAATGGCACATTAAAGTCTGCCTTATCTACATTAACTGTACCACTGAAAACAATACACTTTCTCTTGTTGTGCAGGAAAGCATTTCCGCAACCATTAATTGCAATTCTGAGTCTCTGTCATCATTGTTTTAGTATCATTATGCTGTGTGCCCACAATGCGTTTTTTAAGCGTTTCCGCAGCGGCAAAAATGCTGCAGAAATGCTTAAAAAATGCATGGTAGAAGGCCTGCCTGCCATGTTCCCCAATGATCATCCGCATGTGCTGTGCACATGCTGTGGAAATTTCCGCTGCGGGTTATCATTGCGGAAAAATACACAGCACTACCAATTATTTGGCGGAAGCGCAGTCTTTTCGCCGCCATTGACTTGCATTAGAACTCATGTACTCCACTTCACTAGATAAGCACATGCGGAATACATGCGTTCAATGTGCGGATGGTACCCAGGTCTAGAGGAGAGGAGACTCTCCTCCGGACCCGGGTACCATAGAAACTGTAACAAAAAAAGAATAAAATAAAAAATAAATATGATACTTACCTTCTGGCGGCCCCCGCTGCGCTTGTCCTCCCATGCCAGCAGATCGCGATGGACTGGAGGACCTGCGCTGACGTCATAGTCATGTGACGGGTCACGCGACGCTGACGTCGGCAGGTCCTTCAGTGTACCGTGATCTGCCGGCAGCCAGGACGGGGCGAAGCAAGACTGCGGGGGCCATCGGAAGGTAAGTATGGATTTATTTTTTATTTTTAAACATTCTTTCAGTCACACTATATAAATCCATGCCGGTTGCATAGATTTATATAGTGTGACCAAGCTGACAAGCACTTTCCAAGTGATGCTAAAATAGCTTGGAAAGCGCTTGTCAACCCGCATGCGGAAATGCATGTGAAGAACGCTTAACATCCGCTTGTCCCTGGCAGGAAAAACGCATGTACAATCCGCATGTACTATCTGTATGTACAATCCGCATGCGTTTTTTTCTGCCAGGGAGATGCAGAAATGCTCAGGAAAAATCCGGAGCATTTCTGCATCGTGGGCACATAGCCTTACTGTTTTCCTTCCTACTCCTATTTATAGAACAATAATGTTCTCTCATAACTATATTGTCTGGTAATTAACTTTATATTCATTTCTTAAAGAGTAATGTAACTTATTATTATTTCGTAGATATATGAAAAAACTGCTCATTACGCCAATTCCACATCCATCTCAAAATATTAAAACTTGGTTGTATATGGATCAATCAAATGATATAAGACTACAGGTAATTTACTGTTTAAGTGCGAAATGCCTAAATTATTTTTTATCTCAGTTAGAATGGAGTGGCGGTGTAAATGCTAACTGCTACTCCATTCAATCCTTATGGGGCTGATGGAAAAAGCTGAAAGCAGTGCTTGGCAACCCCTTAAGTAATGAATAAAGTGGTGGTCAGGCATGCACACTGCTACTAAAAGCCCAGTCCAGTTGATCAAGGTGAATCAGTGCAGACCTCAGGGGTTGGACCCACATTGAACTATAAGTTATCATCACCTATCCAATGGATAGTTGATAATTTCCATTCACTATTAGAGATGGGTGAACCTGAACAGAAATATTCAACGTTTGTACCGGACAGTCACTCGTTGGACCTGAACGCTGAACCCGAACTTTCTCCTCAAGTCCGCTGCAGTGTCCAGTGGAGAGAGAGAGAAAGATAGAGATTTTTTTTCCTCTTACAAGTTTGGGTCTCCATTATTTTCAATGGGGTTCGGGTTCTGGTGGAAGTTCAGATATCGTTCTGGTACCCGAACCAAACTTTCTCAAAAGTTTGGGTCAGGTACCAGAACCCGAACTTCCACCAGTCCGCCCATCCCTATTCACTATACAACCCTTTTAAAAAAGTTGTCCCACAAACAAAAAAGTATATTTTAATTAAAGGAACGCTCCCATCAAAGTTTTTATCCTCCTAATATATTGCAATCATAATATTATATGACACTGTGTACTTACAATTGATCATTTTGCCTTTCTACCCAGTAAATTCACTCTACTTCCCCCTGTAAGAGATTTATGCACTGACTCTTGACTCCTGCAGTGTAAATCCACCCCTTGTTTTTACATAGAGCTTAGAAGGATTCATCTAATCACTTCTTAATCACGTGATGTCATAGACCTAATGGAAAGCAGAAGAATTAATTGAGTAGAAAGGCAAAATGAGCAATTGTAAGTACACAGTGCTAAATATTATGGTGAATGCAATATATTAAGAGGATAAAAAAATTATGGGAGGAGTGCTTCTTTAACAGATCTTGTGATAATAAGTTCTACAATAGAATGTGTTACAAAAATGTTCCTGTGCTGAGATAATATTATAAATGTGTCCCTGCTGTGTACTGTGTAATGGCTGTCTGACCGTGCAGGAACATGGTCTGATCACACCACATCTCCTGGGCAGGGGAGGATGCAAAAGAGTATACAGACATTACAGCTGATTCTTTCAGTGAGGAAAAGTAGGTTTTTAAACAGGCAGGTAAATGTTTTACTCACAGAAAGCAGCATCTGCAATCCCGAGCTATAATATCTGTATGCTCTCTTTTGTTTCCTCCCCTGGCCAGGAGGAATTGTGGAACTTATTATTCCAAGATCTATTGAAGATCTATTGATTAAAATGTACTTTGTTCATTGGAAAACACCTTTATGGATGCTAAAGTATTATTAAGAAAGCAAGACAATATGCTTGAGTAGCTAAATGGGCCTCTGTTACAAATGTATGGCCACCAATATAAAACTGTATACCTACATACTGACTTCTAATAAGCCCTTAGGGAATGAATGATTTTAGTTTTTATGCTTTCATGGCTCTAAAAGCCTTGATATAGCGGCATGGGGGCTTGTTTTGTAGGCAAGTTTCAGTTTTAAATAACAATTCATTTGACCATATGAACTACGGAAAATGGGAAAAAAATTCCAAGAGTAATGGTGAAAGATCAGTATAATTATGCTGAAAGCAAACTTGCAAAAAATAAAAAATGGCTTGTGTTGCCATTTTCTGAGACCCAGAACTTTTTTGTTGGATAGTGTGAGGGCTTGTTTCTTGGGGAGAGGGGTGAGGTGGTAGCTTTATTGATACCACTATTGAGCATGAGCACATATGCTTGTATTGCTTTTTATAAGGAATTTCTGAAACCAAAAATACATCCATTCTGATATTTATATTTTTTTCTGTTTCAGGGATCACTGTTTGCGTTAAAAGGGTTGACCCACAAACAAAAGTATGCTTTAATCAATATTTCTTGAAATAATAAGTTCCAAAATTGAATGTGTTTAAAAATAATGTTCATTTGCTGAGACAATCTTATGAAAGCGAGTATACAGATGTTACAGCATGGGATATCAGTTGATTCATTTTGTGAGGTAAAACATTTCACTGCCTGTTTTCAAACAATATTCTGTGCTATCTGTATCCTCTCTTTTGCTTCCTCCCCTGCCCAGGAGCTGTGGTATGATCAGACCATGTTCCTGCATGGTAAGACACAGCCATTACACAGTACACAGAAGGGGCACATACAGTGGGTACGGAAAGTATTCAGACCCCTTTAAATTTTTCACTCTTTGTTTTCATTGCAGCCAATTTGGTAAATTCTAAAAAGTTCATTTTTTTTCTCATTAAAGTCCACTCTGCACCCCATCTTGACTGAAAAAAACAGAAATGTAGAAATTTTTGCAAATTTATTAAAAAAGAAAAACTGAAATCTCACATGGTCATAAGTAGTCAGACCTTTGCTCAGTATTGAGTAGAAGCACCCTTGTGAGCTAGTACACCCATGAGTCTTCTTGGGAATGATGCAATAAGGTTTTCACACCTGGATTTGGGGATCCTCTTCCATTCTTTCTTGCAGATCCTATCCCGTTTCGTCAGGTTGTGTGGTGAACGATGGTGAACAGCCATTTTCAGTACTCTCCAGAGATGTTCAATTGGGTTTAGGTCAGGGCTCTGGCTGGGCCAGTCAAGAATGGTCACAGAGTTGTTCCGAAACCACTCATTTGTTATTTAAGCTGTGTTCTTAGGGTCATTTTCTTGTTGGAAGGTGAACCTTCAGCCAAGTCTGAGGTCCAGAGCACTTTGTAAGAGGTTTTCATGCAGGATATCTCTGCACTTGGCTGCATTCATGTTTCCTTCAATTGCAACCAGTCGTCCTGTCCCTGCAGCTGAAAAACATCCCCATAGCATGATGCTGCCACCACCATGTTTCACTGTTGGGATTGCATTGGGCAGGTGATGAGCAGTGCCTGGTTTTCTCCACATATACCGCTTAGAATTATCACCAAAAAGTTCTATCTTCATCTCATCAGACCAGAGAATCTTATTTCTCATAGTCTGGGAGTCCTTCATGTGTTTTTGAGCAAACTCTATGAGGGCTTTCATATGTCTTGCACTGAGGAGAGGCTTCCGTCTGGCCACTCTGCCATAAACGCCCCACTGGTGGAGGGCTGCAGTGATAGTTGACTTTGTGGAACTTTCTCCCATCTCCCTACTGCATCTCTGGAGCTCTATCACAGTGATGTTGTGGTTCTTCTTTACCTCTCTCACCATGGTTCTTCTCCGACGATTGCTCAGTTTGGCTGGACGGCCAGGTCTAGGAAGACTTCTGGTGGTCCCAAACTTCTTCCATTTAAGGATTATGGAGGCCACTGTGCTCTTAGGATGCTTGAGTAATGCAGAAATTCTTTTGTAACCTTGGTCAGATCTGTGCCTTGCCACAATTCTGTCTCTGAGCTCCTTGGGCAGTTCCTTTGAGCTCAAGATTCTCATTTGGTCTGACATGCACTGTGAGCTGTGAGGTCTCATATAGACAGGTGTGTGCCTTTCCAAATCAAGTCCTATCAGTTTAATTAAACACAGCTGGACTCCAATGAAGGAGTAGAACCATCTCAAGGAGGATCACAAGGAAATGGACAGCATGTGACTTAAATATGAGTGTCTGAGCAAAGGGTCTGAATACTTATGACTATGTGATATTTTAGTTTTTCTTTTTTAACAAATTTGCAAAAAATTTTACATTTCTGTTTTTATCAGTCAAGATGGGGTGCAGAGTGCACTTTAATGAGAACAAAAAATGACATTTTTAGAATTTACCAAATGACTCCACTGAAACAAAGAGTGAGAAATTTAAAGGAGTCTGAATGCTTTCCGTACCCACAGTATATAAGATTATCTCAGCACAGGAACATTATTTTAAACATATCCAATAGTGGAGTTTATTTAATCTGTTGATTAAAATATTCGTGAGAAAACCCCTGTAAGTATTTTTGTATTTTATTAGTTCTGACAGTAATTCCTGCAGCAATACCAAAAAAAGTTATTTTTTTTAACCCCTTCACGACCTTGGAGGTATTCATACATCCAGGTCGGTAGGTACTTACAAACCTTGGATGTATGGATACATCCAGGCTGATTTGGCAGCTGACACCCTACTCTCAGTGTCAGGAGCACCTCATGCCGGCACTTTAACCACCTAAATGCTGCGATTGAAATTGATCACAACCTTTAGAATGCAGGCAAAGAGAAGGATCCCGCTCTGTCATGCAAAAAACAAGCTGCCATACAGCTCCATCAGCCAAAAAATAAAAAACGTATACCTCTCAGGAGAAAGCAATGCCAGAATAATAATTTTTTATCTAAAATAGTTTTTTTGTAAAAGTGCCAAAACATAAAAAATTGATATAAATGTGGTATCGCTAATCATACTGACCCGAAGAATTAGCTGCCTTACCATTTTTACCACACACGGAACGGCAGAAAGAAAAAAACAAAAACAATTCCTGAATTGCTGTTTTTTGTTCATTCTGCCTCACAAAAATTAGAATAGAAAGCGATCAGAAAATGTCATGTGCCCGAAAATAGTACCAGTAAAAACGTCAACTCATCCCGCAAAACACAAGCCTTCAAAGGACTCGGTCGGCAGGGATATGGAAAAATTATAGCTCTCAAAATATGGCGATGTAAAAACTAGTTTTTGAAAAAAAAAAAACTTCTTTTAGTGTGTGACAGCAGCAAAGCAAAAAAAACTGATATAAATCTGATGTCTAAATCAATTATATCGCATGAGGAACGGCGTAAAAAATAAATATAACCAATTCTTCACCTGCTGTTGATTTGTTCATTCAGCCTCCCAATGATCACAGTAAGGCCCAGCTCACATTTATCCTGTGCTCTACGCTGAGCACTTACACTGGGGTTTTTGTGTAAATTTCTAAAATATGTGACTGAGACGGAACCCTCCAGTGGAAGATTCCCTATAATGAGGCAGATGGAGGCACTGTGGATGCTGTCTGGCCTTTGATCCGGTGGTGTCCGTCTTTATAGGCGTGCATAAAAGTGCCGTTGGCCACAGTTTTGTGCACTTCTGAAAAGAAGGACAACACTGATTAGAGGCCAGAAGGAGTCCAGAGTAACTCTGTTGCCTCATTATAGTGAATGATATCTCAGGCATTTCCTCTGAATTATGTCACTCGAAGATTTAAATGGAAACCCCAATGTAAGTGGTCAGCATAGAGCGCAATTCAAAATGTTATGTAAAATGTTCCCAATTAAAGCTTCAACTCAATCCACAAAAAAGCCCCCACTCAAATCCATCATCTGTCAGTGGAAATATAGGGACTTCCACATTACGGGTAGTACAAAGACTCTGGAAAAGCGAAATGGCTCTTTCCCTCCTAAAGAAATTCAGCAAATTTTGCACTCCCAAATCCAAATGCCCCCCTCCCTTCTAAGCCCCAGTGTGCCTAGACCATATTTAGCATTCACACGTTTGGCATTTCTGTAGCGATGGTAGCCAGCCTAATTTTTACGGGTTCGTATCTCCAGAAGCATGAGCTGGGCACAATTTACAGCCACTACATCGTACTGGTCACTACAATGTACTGGTCACTACAGTGTGCTGGTCACTACAATGGCAGTTTGCAATTTTGACTCGGCAACATCCACTGCTGCTTGTTTCTGGAAAACATCCTTGGAGTCATAATTGTCGCTACACCTGTAGATCAATTCCCAAAGGGGTATAATTTCCAAAGTTGGGTAACTTGAAGGGTGATTCTACTTAGGGGCTCTGTATATGGAGTCTGCAAACTATTCTAGGAAAATCTGTGCTCCAGGAGGGAATTAGCGGTCCATGCCTCCCGAGCCTGCCCATATGGCTATGCAGTACTGTACAGCCACATATGGAGTATTTCTGCATTCAGCAGAAATTGTGGGACAAAGTTCTATGAAGCACCTGTGGGATCAAGGTGCTCACCACAAATCTAGATAAATTCCCTGAGGGGGTCTAGTTTCGAAAATGGGGTCACTTGTGGGAGTTTTACACTGTTTAGGCACATCAGGGGCACTCAATTCGCAGCATGACACCCGCAGGCCATTCCATTAAAGTCTGCGTTACAGTCACTCCTTCTTTTCTGAGATCTGTGGTGCGCCCAAAAAGTAGTTTACCTCAACACATGGGGTATCTGCGTATGCAGGAGAAATTGCACAGCAAATTTTGTGTTCTATTTTCTCCTGTTACTGGAGCTAAAAGAACATTGCTGTGGGAAAAATTAGATTTTTTTATTTTCACGGCTCTACATTATAAACTTCTGTGAAAAATCTGGATGTTAAAGGTTCTCACCACACATCTTGATAAGTTCTCTCTAGTTTCCAAAATGGCATCATTAGTGGGAGATTTCCACTTTTTAGGCACATCAGGGGGCTCTCTAAATGCGACATGGCATCCACTAATTATTCAAGCAAATTTTGCATTCAAAAAGTCAAAAGGGGCTCCTTCCATTCCAAGCCCTGCTTTGTGCCCATACAGTAGTTTTACAACACATATAGGGTAACATCGTACTAAGGAGAAATTGCACAACAAATTGTATGGTTTCATTTCCAGTGTTACCCTTATGAAAATGCAAAATTTGAGGCTAAAAAACATTTTTGTGGGAAAAATTGAATTTATTTTCTCGGCTCAACATTATAATCTTCTGTGAAGCACCTTGGGGTTCAAGGTGCTCCCCACACATCTAGATAAGTTCCCTGAGGGGTCTAGTTTCCAAAATGGTGTCACTTGTGGCCATTTTCCACTGTTTAGGCACATCAGGGGCTCTCTAAACACGACATGGTGTATGCTAATTATTCAAGCAAATTTTACATTCAAAAAGTCAAATGGTGCTCCTTCCCTTGGAGCCCTGCCGTGTGCCCAAACATACTGGGCATCAGTATGCTCATGAGAAATTGCAAAACAAATTTTGGGGTCCATTTTTTCCTGTTACCTTTGCAAAAATAAAAAAAAATTGGGTCTAGAGTAAATTTTTTGTGAAAAACAGTTAAATGTTAATTTTTTCCTTCAACATTCATTAATTCCTGTGAAGCACCTGAAGGATTAATAAACTTCTTGAATGTGATTTTGAGCACCTGGAGAAGTGCAGTTTTTAGAATGGTGTCACTTTTGGGTATTTTCTGTCATATAGACCCCCCAAAGTCACTTCAAATGTGATGTGGTCCCTAAAAAAATGTTTTTGTAAATATGTTGGAAAAATTAGAAATCGCTGGTCAACTTTTAACCCTTATAACTTCCTAACAAAAAATATGTTTCAAAAAGTGTGCTGATGTTAAGTGAAATGTTATTTATTAACTATTTTGTGTGGCATATCTCTCTGATTTAAGGGCATAAGAATTTAAAGTTTGAAGATTGCAAAAAATTTCCCCTAATTTCTGTTTTTCTCACAAATAATCGCAAGTCGTATAAAAGAAATGTTGCCACTATAAAGAAAGGACAATATGTTTCACGTAAAAAAATTCTCAGAATCAATGGGATCTGTTGAAGCTTTCCAGAGTTGTTACCTCATAAATTGACACTGGTCAAAATTGTAAAATTTGGCCAGGTCATGAAGGTGAAAAGAGGCTTTGGGGTGTAATATTTTGCTATGTTTTTTTGAGAAAAGGGGAGCATTTTAATTTATTAAAGAGATTTTATGTATTTTGATGCTTTTATTCCCATTTTTAAAGAAACAATAAAACCTGCATCAAAAGCTACACAACTTGGTGCAGATTTACCCCTGAGGAATTCCTTATATTATACACTGTTTAGAACATGTACGGTATGTGTTCCTTTTTGAAATTTATGAGACAAGATTGTATCTTTTTTGTGCCAGAGACTAATGCTGAGATTCGCAAAATTTTTTGTAACAGGTTCTATGTGAATATGTGAAAAAATTGTGCCATGTAGTATTATATGTCATATTAGAGAGATACCATATAGCAACAAACAATAAACCTATGGATCCATGATATATACCAATAGTGCAGTCCATGCAGCATTGCACAAGCATTGCTTTGTGCAAGCCCTAAGACACCACAAGTGAACAAGTAAAAAAAATGTTCTATTTCTATGCAAGTTGCAATGCTCATGTTCCTTAACACATTTAAAACATTGTAATTGACTAACATTTTTCTTTGTTTTTCACTTTTCCAGGCAAATATTGCAACGCAAAATGAACAGTCTATACCCCTTACTGAAATAGAGATTGTAAAAACTACTTGAGATTATGATGAGAAGCCATAACATATATTCATGGCTAGTTCTCCAAACAAACCAACAACATACAATTATACAAGGATCTATCATAATTAAGCATAGGAGAAAGTCAATAGATATATATGTAAATATTTGTAGACTGTCAGAACCAAAACATCAAATTCAATACAAAAGCAGAGTCTAAAGCATATATCTTTTATAAATATGACCCGGATTGACCTATTTAAAATGGATAGGATCCCAAGTAATGGATTTCATATAGAGATAAGCAAATTGATTTGATGTAAATTGAATTTGTTTGAAAATTGTAGGAATTTGTTGAACCCAGCGAATTTGAACATTTGGCAAAATGATTGGCATAAATCATCTAAAATAGGTGCCACCATTTTACACATTGCAGAAGATTGCATCATCCAGAGAAGGCTCACGTGACATTGGGTGCAGCGCAGCCTTGCAACCTTACCAGTCTTCCAGCTATCACATCAAATCCAATCAAAAAAGAGTACCATAGCCTGTAGAAAAACAGAAGCATGGAATGCAGCTGCAATTTTGTGATGAATAAGGATTGTGAGAAGATCAAGAGAAATCCATAAAACACTGAAGAAACTGAACAGATAGCGTGAGTTACAGCACAGAAGTGAAGAATGGTTACTAATTCGTGTTTACCAATATTTACATATGTTGAGGTCACTATGACATTAACTATGACATTTCTAAAGCTATGTTTGTGTTAAAGAGCTTGCAAGACATTGGATAAAGTCTTAGTAGACCTCAGAGTGGACTTTCGACCAATGGCCTGGGCAAAGAAAATGCAATTTATGATCTGATGTAGTTAGTGCCATGTCTGCAATTTCCAAAAAGTGTTTCTCATAGGTCTTATTAGAGAAGAAGATTGGTTTCACCATCAAAGGGTGTTCCTGTGGAGTACCTTTTTCTTGGTACAGAACACAGTTATTAAAATATAAATCTTCAGGTGCTGTCCACATCTCAACGAAATACAAGGTCTGCACAACCCTGTTTAAAAAAGAAGTAGATGCCTATATAAAATTCAAAAAGTGTGGGATGAATCCTCCTCTCATACCCTTTTCACTCCACACATCATTTGTTTTGGAGACTATCACAAAAATCAAATTCAATACAAATAGAGAGTTATAACCATATGCAAAGAGATAAACAGTAAGTCACATCATATAAATTATAACCTGACTTCTATTTGCATTGTACAATTGTAATAATATATGTCATTTCAAATGTTATTACTGCTTCTTACTTATACATGATGCTCTGTAATTTCTTGCAAGAACTTATTTGCCTATTTTATCTTTTTTTGCACCTTTTGGAGCCGACCTTTAAGTGTTGTAATCCAACCTTCCTTTTTGTTTTTGCAATGGTTTTACATAAATATTTCATTAAAATTAATGAATAAATATTTTAAGTTCTTTTGTTATACATTAAAGTGTATATTGCTTTTAAAACGGAATAAAACTATGGGCATATGTTTTATACACTTGTCTATTTTACCTGCTTCAATTTCTAACACATAAGCTTTAGGAAATAACCATTTACTGTCTTATATATCCCATTCACAGGTACCATTGCAATAAGAAAATCAATGTTATTCACATTGTCTGCTGACGATTCGACATGGTCAACAATTCTGCAAAGTTGACTGTTTTTTCATAAACACAATTGCATCCCCAGTTTGTTTCTCTACTGCATAACTCTAATTTAATATGCAATAATTTTAAGCAATATCAAACATTATTGATAATTGTTCTGTTAAACAACATTCAGGAAAAATTGATGGTAAAACATGTTTGTTTATGGAAAAACTGCATTTGGTCAACAGAATACCTTTTTGGTTACTTCATCTAAACCATGTCACGATATCACTGTATTGGCCTTTCCCTAAATATTATAGCTTTACAGTGTATACAAAGGTCAGGTGCAGGTAGAGCATATGGAAAAGTTTCCATTTTTCATTCATAAAAACAGATGATTTCTAATCTGTATGTCCATTATTTAAATATTTCTGCCATCTGTATACTTATGTTTTACATTTTACTTTCCTATCTTCATAATTGTAATAGATCAGTGAAAAATGCATGACATACATATGGATGATAACCCATATGTGATTCATTTTGTGCACCAATTAACTTTTAATGGGTGAGTGTGAACCAAAGTATAACAAACTGTGAGGAAAACACTGGCCTGGGAGGGATATATTGATAATGTATTTACAAAATGGGGAGAACCCCAAAAGAGACCCCTTTCTAACAAGCCATAAAACTTAGCTTTTATTTCATATTTGATTAAAAATGCCTAGGGGTATATAAAAAACTTTGTACCTAATCTGCCTTTAGTAAATTTATAGTGGTATTCGTATTTCTACACACACTTAGCGGCACCCGGGTGCCTTCATTCGAACGGCAGAATACGACAAACTGTACTCATAGCAAAAGTCAAGGGGGGGCTTGCGCTATGAGTACAGTTTGTCCTATTCTGCCATTCAAATGAAGGCACCCGGGTGCCGCTAAGTGTGTGTAGAAATACGAATACCACTATAAAATACTAAAGGCAGATTAGGGACAACATTTTTTATATACCCCTAGCTTTTATTTCATATTTGATTAAAAACGCCTAAGTTTTATGGCTTGTTAGAGAGGGGTCTCTTTTGATGTTCTCCCCATTTTGTAAATACTGAACCAAAAGTAGTGCATGCTGCAATTTTTTACACGCACACCATCGGTTCACGTATAGACACGTTCATATGAAATAGCACACTGACTTGCATTCAGAGATGAAACTATAATACTGTAGGTGCAAGCAGGGCCGGCTCCAGGTTTTCATGGGCCTTGGGCGAAAGAGTCTCAGTGGGCCCCTTTAACACATACCACGATTCATGACGCACAGATACGGCAGAGAAATATAGGTATAGTACAATGCCAAAGATTTCTCTTACTTCTTACATTAGGTGAGTGATCTCTATTGTAAATTCTACAATAGTTCAGAAACTGGCGAATCCTCACAGCGCACAGTGCAGACCCTGGGGGGGTTCAAACATTTTCATTTTAGACCGGACAGTATAGTCCTCCATACAGCATTATGGGCACCACATAGTACTCCATACAGTATTATGGGCACCACATAGTCCTTCAAACAGTATCATGGCACCATATAGTCCTCCATACAGTATAATCAGCCCTATATATTGCTACATACAGAATAATAAGTCCTATATATTGCTCCATGAAGAATAATGTGCCCCATATATTGCTCCATACAGAGTAAAGAACTCCATATATTGTTCCATACAGAATAATGGTCCCCATATAATGCTCGATACAGAATAATGGGCCCCATTCAGTATGGGTCCCATATAATACTCCATGCAGTATGAGCCTCACATAATTCTCCATGCAGTAAGGACCACATATAATGCTCCATACATAAAAAATAAAAAATAAATAAAATACCTCTTCTCGCTGGCTGCTGCTCTGCTCCGGACTCCTCAGCGTCGCCGTCTTCCGGCTCTCTGCACTGTGATGCTCAGAGCAGAGGGCGTGTTTTAGTGATGTCATCGTGCTCTCTGACCCGAGAAGTCAGAGTGTCAGGAGATGCCAGAGCTGCTGAGGAACAGGGAGAGGTAATTATTGCATGTGCTGGGGCCCTGAGCAAGCGGTGGGCCCACTCGTAGGGGCTGGCATTGGGCTCCCCTGGCTCTCGGGCTCCATAGCGTGCCAGGGTCCCTGACAGAATAGTGGGTTTCCCCGCTTGCTCAGGGCCCGGCACTTGCCTGGGTGGACCGGGTGCTGATGCTTGCCCTGGGTGCAAGTGTTGCAATTGCACCCAAGCCCAGGAGCCTAGGATCCCAATAAGGTCCCTTTGTCCCATGTGGAAAGACTAGTACTATTAAAAGCCTATGATAGTTGGAGTCTCTTTTGGATATTTTGCATTAGGGTCCACAAGCTTCAAATTACACCACTGCTTGCATTGGTCAGTGTCCTGTCCTCATGTTATCCGTGCTGATTATACACTGGTCGGAACAAGGCCTCAAACATACTAACCCCAATGAGCTAAGATATTTAAGAGCCAGACATTGTGATGATCACCAGCTACAGTACATGCACTTTTATGTGTTTCATTTGTAAACAGGTTAGATCAAGTTGTACGATCTCAGCCAGGTATGAATGACTCTAAAATGCTGAGTGATTTCAGAGAACAACATACTTTAAAAGCCACCAGTGACTAAGCCGCACTATCAACTAATTGGACAGGTGGGTTCTCAGCAGCTTCTCCCTATCTGTTGCCCTGGATTGACAAGTCTCTGCCTATGTGGAGAGATCTTTCACACAAGGGCAGTGAGCCAGGAGAAGTGCCTGTCGATTTAGTCTCCAGTGCAGCTAGGTCCTCAGTGGCTTTTAAAGTATGCGGCGTTTGAGAGAAAAACAGAGTCTCAGAGTCAAACATACCTGGCTGAGATCATACATCCAATGTCTGATACATTCTGCTGGTGGATTTTGCTGTTTCAATGCAAACAATGTTTTATCAGTAGCAGATTATCTTAATCGGATGACTTGGCATGTGCAGGGTAGTCCAATTATGCCACCAGCACCGATTAGCAGTTCTTTGCCATTATATAATGTACACAGCAGGATTTGATGTGCGTCTAGTTATACACAGATTAACAACTGAGCTCTACTCAATGTACATCAGAGAAAACAGGGACTCTATCAAAATTGCTACTCCTATGAAAATAAGTGATACATTACTGGAATTGGGGTTTCTGGGCCCTACGTTGTGTTGTCAGATTTAAAAGCCTGCTAACAGATTCTGTTTAACAAAATCTAAGCAAACTAGAAAAACCGGGCGCTTGAACCTGGAAACTGTGCACTGCAGACCCCTTTTGAATGAAGCAGAGGTGCACATGCTCTACCACCGATGCATTGTCTGTGAATTGCTAGAAATGAAGGGTAGGCTGAGCATGCTCACCTTTGCTCCATTTTGCAAAGCTCCATTCCTGGGATGCAGAGCCCAGTTCCCAGGATTGATTGTGGTGCCAAATGATCAGTAAGTTACCACCTAAAGGATCTCATCAGGCAGAAGTCATCTGAACCTGCTGATTTTGGGGGGAATTCGCTGGCCATCTAATATGTATGGGTCCCTCCAGACTCTCTCCCAATTGATGATGTAGAGGGAAAGAAGGACCTGGCTGATTCTTTTGTTCCCCCTGGAAATAAGTCACTGTCAGATGATTTTGAAAGTGGCTCTGAACGAACATGTCTGTGTATGGGGCAGAAAGGAGAGAGAGCTGTCTGCTGAACCATCATTTGGTAGACAGCTATCTATACTCCATCGCCAGATGACGCAGGTCACAATTAGTGGGGAGGAAGTAAAGGCATTGAATATATAGCACATCACTCCTCTCTGTCACAGCAGAATGATGTTATCTCTGAGAGCGACACCATCAGACTAAGTCAGTGGTCTGCACAAAATGTTCTCCCTAATCATAAATAACTAAACTAAAATTTTTGAATAATTTTTCATTTTAAAAAACATTAAAAGTCTGTCAGTGTGCTATGATATTAAATGGGCTGTCGGTTACCACTGCCATTACTGCTCTCAACGATCGAACAGATTCCTAGATGTTCCTCACCTCCTATTCTGATCGTACTTATGGAATCAGTGAGATCCTGTATGATCGCAGTCAGGGCCGGACTGGCCATCTGGCCTATCTGGCAAATGCCAGAAGGGCCAGTGCCTGTAGTGGGCCATACTATCTCCCCCATTTCCTCTTCAGCTCGCCTTGCGTGCACAATCACACTGCACAGCTAAAACAGCAGGACCAGGGGGCGGCGCGCTGTGCTGTTGTGTGCCGCACCCTGGCCCTGCTGAGTTCAGATGTGCAGCACATCCCCCAGTGTCGGCCCGGCCATCCCAGTATTGCAGACACACCCACACTGCACGCGGGTGGGCGTGTCTGTTTATTTTACGTCACCTGCGCGCCGGCCAGGCTGATTCCATGGAGACTGAGGAGCTTCTGAGAAGAGGTCAGCAGAGCTGGGGGCCAGGCAGTGGGATTCTGACAGCGTCGGCTCTTGCCTTGTAGCTGTGTCTGCAGTCGCTTTGAGGCAGGGTAAGATGATTCACTACCCAGCCTGAACCCTGACACAGATCGGGTCGCGTTGTCAGTGGGGTCATGGGCTCAGCGGTACCCGATCTGAGTGTAAGTTCAAGCTGCAGCAATAACTCACAGTCCCAGAGCGACTGCAGACAGCTGTACACAGAATCATAGGCTGACTTCTCCTGAGCCTGGCTTCAGGACATCATACACTGCATACATACACTACCATTCAAAAGTTTGGGGTCATTTAGAAATGTCATTATTTTTTAAAGAAAAGCACATTTTTTTCAATGAAGCTAACATTAAATGAATCAGAAATACACTCTATACCTTGTTAATGTGGTAAATGACTATTCTAGCTGCAAACATCTTGTTTTTATTGCAATATCTAAATAGGTGTATAGAGGCCCATTTCCAACAACCACTACTCCAGTGTTTTAATGGTACATTGCGTTTGCTAACTGTGTAAGAAGTCTAATGGATGTTTAGAAAACCCTAGAAAACACTTGCACAAGTATTTTAGCCCAGCTGAAAACGGTTTGGCTGATTTGAGAAGCTATAAAATTGACCTTCCTTTGAGCTAGTTGAGAATCTGGAGCATTACATTTGTTTGTTCTATGAAACTCTCAAAATGGCCAGAAAAAGAGAACTTTCATGTGAAACTCGACAGTCTATTCTTGTTCTTAGAAATGAAGGCTATTCCATGCGAGAAGTTACCAAGAAACTGAAGATTTCCTACATCGGTGTGTACTACTCCCTTCAGAGGAGAGCACAAACAGGCTCTAACCAGAGTAGAAAGAGAAGTGGAAGGCCTCGCTGCACAACTGAGCAACAAGACAAGTACATTAGAGTCTCTAGTGTGGGAAATCGACACCTCACAGCTCCTCAACTGGCAGCTTCATTAAATAGTACATGCAAAACGCCAGTGTCAACGTCTACAGTGGAGAGGCAACTCCGGGATGCTGGCCTTCAGGGCAAGGAGGCAAAGAAAAAGCCATATCTGAGACTGGCTAATAAAAGGAAAAGATTAATATGGGCAAAAGAACACAGACATTGGACAGAGGAAGATTGGAAAGAAGTTTTATGGACAGATGAATCAAAGTTTGAGGTGTTTGGATCACACAGAAGAACATTTGTGAGATGCAGAACAACTGAAAAGATGCTGGAAGAGTGCCTGGCGCCATCTGTCAAGCATGGTGGAGGTAATATGATGGTCTGGGGTTGCTTTGGTGCTGGTAAAGTGGGAGATTTGTACAAGGTAAATGGGATTTTGAATAAGGAAGGCTATCACTCCATTTTGCAACGCCATGCCATACCCTGTGGACAGCGCTTGATTGGAGCCAATTTCATCCTACAACAGGACAATGACCCAAAGCACACCTCCAAATTATGCATGAACTATTTAGGGAAGAAGCAGGCAGCTGGTATTCTATCTGTAATGGAGTGGCCAGCGCAGTCACCAGATCTTAACCGCATTGAGCTGTTGTGGGAGCAGCTTGACCATATGGTACGCAAAAAGTGCCCATCAAGCCAATCCAACTTGTGGGAGGGGCTTCTGGAAGCATGAGGTGAAATTACTCAAGATTACCTCAGCAAATTAACAGCTAGAATGCCAAAGGTCGGCAATGCTGGTATTGCTGCAAAGTGAGCATTCTGTGACGTAAGCAAAGTTTGAAGGGGAAAATTATTCTCTCTAATAAAAATCATTATTTCTAACCTCGTCAATGTCTGGACTATATTTTCTAATCATTTTGCAACTCATTTGATAAATAAAAGTATGAGTTTTCATGGAAAACAAAAAATTGTCTGGGTGACCCCAAACTTTTGAACGGTAGTGTATATAGTGCCATATATTTTATTATGTATGTCCTGTAGCCAGGTACAGGAATGATCAGTCAGTGAATATATGATTATATATACAGTGCACATAGTACATACATACAGTGTACAGAAGAATATGTCACTGATATATCCTATACTATGTGCACAGACATCTGATATTATATACAGGAAAATATGTGATGATATAAAATCTGATGTCTGTACACATAGTGTAATATAAACCATCATATATTACCCTGTATATAACATTCAATGTCTGTACACATAGTATAGGATATTTCAGGGATATAATATACTGTGTGCACAGACATCGGATGTTATATACAGGGTAATATGTAAAATATCATACTTGATACAAAGTCTAAATTTATCAAATTTATTATATGCATCAATATTACCCATAAATATATGTATGCATCGGACTAGATCAATTCTGGAAAGATAAACTAACCAACAAAGAAAAACCGAACAAATGAGATCAAAGGTGGAACAAAGTAATTTAAAAAACCTTTGATGAATCATGGTTAGGCCAGTGGGTGGCACTGCAAAGACAGGCGCTCACACAAACAATTGTATATCTAAGTGAAAAAATCTGTAAGTTCTAATTGTACATACAACATGGACATTGAGTATATATTAATAAAAATCAGTATAAATAACATGGTACATGATTATCAAGAAAATAATAATTGATCTTCTATATAATATAGCATATGCAGAAGTATAAACAGCTAATAAATTAAAAATGACTTCATTAGACTGAACAAAAGTGCAATCAATAGATAGTTAAAGTGCCGTGCGTATTTGTAAACACTAGGCCCGGCAGTCCTAACAAGAAAAGCCAGAGATGTATTATTCATATACAATATACTGCCCTATGCTGCATAATCATACCTATGTGGTCCAAGAGAGCTGTGTGGTGCCTACCCCGACGCGCGTTTCGGTGTAACACCTTCGTCAGGGGGGTGGCACTAAAGGGAAAGAGAGGGATTTAAAATTACCTCCGCAGCCAATGAGTGTATCCTGGGGTATGATTCACGTGCGCGCCATCCGGGAGCCACCGGAACACATCCGGCAGCCGCGTCTCGTGTGCGCTGCATCAGGTCAGGTGACCCGATGACGTGCGCCAGCGTATAGACACAGGTGCCGGGCTTCCAGATCCAGGACAGCGCACGCGTACTAGTCCCATCAGAGGAAGGGCGGAAATGGCCATATATCCATTTTATAAAGGGGCACCCGAACAGATAGTATTATGTATCAACGGCACCACACATGGATAAGTCCTTACAGCGTACGGGTGAAAGAAATCGGGCGTCCATGTTTGAAAAGGGCAATCAGGTCTGTTTGTAAGATATAAATTTAAAACATATAACTCATATGGTGTAATATAACATATCATAGCTTATCCAAAGATTCTATACACATATAATTAAAGTTTCCAATCCCATACATAGGATCAGGATGAAGAAAAAATTCCTCCATGTGAGCATACTATAATATATATATATAATCCCTCACAATGGATCAGGACATAGAGTGCATATACTAAAGATATATATTTATACCCACATAGAAAATCTAGAAAAATAAACAAATTTCATACACCAAGAGATCATATACAAACTGAGCAAATGCAACATATTGGGTATATATAACAATCTCAGATTATCATGGGTATAATCTCTATTCTGTGTCTCCATGTATCCGTATGTAACCCACATTTTAAAACAGATAAACAATATTTGCCAGGTTGCATAGTGGTCCCTTAGTGACATATATAAATACATGAAATCATATCACATAAGGTGCAAGTATCCATTTGGGAGAAGGTTATATGAATACGACTCCAATGTGCCTTGGTAAAGCCATCCAAGATATTCAATAATTAGGAACGTCCGTATTGTCTGCCCAATCCTTTGTTGTAGAGACCAAGTTAAAAGGGACCCCACACCCCAAATTAGAACTGCGGATAAGACATGTACTGTTAAAAACAAACATTAAAAATGAACCAATGAGCACAATCCCAAGCTAAAACTGGAAAAAATTCACAGGAATGGAACGAAACTGAGGTTTTCATTGAGACCCCGGGGACATACAGTCCCCGCTATGACTCTTTGCTCATGTGCAGGCATCACAGGACCTTAGATATCCATGGTTACGTCCACTGAAAAAGTCACAGTTAGTTAGCTTGTTGCTAGTGGTCGTAACCATAGATACCTAAGGTCCTGCGATGCCTGCACATGAGGAAAGAGACATAGCGAATCAAAAATACTATACTACATTTCTAATTGGAGGTATTTGCTAATATTATTACACCTACTACATATTGGGATAGGAACTTGGAGATGGGAATACCACTTTAAGCCCTGCAGTAGTGCAGGGAGACACGATCTTCCTCCACTACTACTGTTTGTTCTCTAAACCACAGATCGCTGTATGCTTGCGGTCTACAGAACGACTGACGCGCCGACACACGCACAGGCCATCAGAGTCCTGGCACGTTGATGTTCGTTGTGTACCTCGGCACGCTGGCAACACATTGCCTTGCCACTGGACTCATCTGGATTAGGTGAGTATATGATTTTTTTTTTTTTATTAAAACTTGTGGTGTGATCTGGGGGCATCATAAACAATGAGGGACCCTTATATATTGTGTAAGGGAACCTGAAACAGTGTGGGGGGGGCTAATAAATTTTATGGACTAATTCAGTAGCCATTAAAGAGTTTGAGGACTAATGCAGGGGCCATTATACAGTTTGGGGACTAATGCAGGGGTCATTATACATCTTCTGGACTAATGCAGGGGCCATTATACAGCATGTGGACTAATGCAGGGGCTATTATACATCTTCTGGACTAATGCAGGGGTCATTATACAGCATGTGGACTAATGCAGGGGCTATTATACATCTTCTGGACTAATGCAGGGGTCATTGTAAAGTTTGGGAACTAATTCAGAGGTCATTATACAGCATGTGAACTAATGAAGTGAGGACATTATGCTATATGTAGGGAAGCTGTGGGCTCATCATACTGTGTATAGTGGAGCTGGGGGACCACCATACTATAGCGGAGTTGTGGGACCATCATACTGTGTATAGAGGAGCTGTGGATGCATTATACTGTGTATAGGGGAACTGGAGGCCCATCATAATGTATATAGAGGAATTGTACATTGGGTGACTCAGGGGACATTATTAGATTTTAAGTGCGCACTTAAGAACGATAATTGTTATGGGGCACTCAGTGTACTGTAGCCGTCAAATGTGCACAATTGCACATTGGGCATTATTACTTTCTATGGGCAAAATGTGGACACTGTTTTCTAGGGCATTTGCACAGGGCTTTCATATTTTCTAGGGGCAATTTTACCATCTAGAGGGCACAAAGCAAGTGTTATTACTATGTAAGGGGCACAGTGGTGGGCATTACTATGTGGGGCAAAAAGAGGAAACGTTATTATAGCACACAGTAGGAGCAGTAATAGGGACACATATGGCAGCAGCCGCTCAGTATTATAATATCAGCAGGATGAGGAGATTGTGCAGTTTGGTATAGATGGGGACGGACTGGAAATGTGAGAAGTCAAAGGTGTCTTTGTTGTAATCTCTGCAGACGAGCCCTGGCTGGAGAAGTCGTCATGTCGGTCTGGGACAGATGGAAAAGACGGGAAAGGTGAACAACTACATCAGAAAAAACATCTTCTGTAAGTCACTATATATAACTTTACTGTAATATGTCCTGCAGAACTGATATCTATCTACCACTATATGGTCAACATATGGCGGTAATATAGATCTTGGTCTTTGTAGAGATTATTGGTGACTCAGAGGTTAGCACTGCAGCTTGGCAGCACTGGGGTCCAGGGTTCAAATCCCACCAAGGACAACATCTGCAAGGAGTTTGTATGCTTTCCCTGTGTTTTGTGGGCTTCCTCCGGGTTCTCCGGTTTCCTCCCACACTCCAAAGATATACAGATAAGGAAATTAGATTGTGAGTCCCAATGGGGACAGCGCCGATAATGTCTGTAAAGCACTGGGGAATTAATGGCGCTATATAAGTGAGTAAAATAACTAAATATTAGTTCCGTGGGCATTTGACTCTTGGCATCCCGGCACATCAGCTATATGAAGACGCCATATAAGCACTATGGAGAGCGCAGCATCTTCTTCATTATCTACGAGACCCAGCTCTGTATGTAAAGTAGTGGCTTTGCCAGGTCCTGCAATTAATAGCAAAAGATAGGACTGAGATGTAACACTGGATGCAGCTGTGACTATGTTATATAGTCATGTTACACTCACCTCACTTCTTGTAACCTACAGGTGCACAAAGATATTATACATTCACCAAGTGACTGACCAGTGGGCCTGTGTATCTTCAAATGCCAGGGCTGAATTTTAGTCCCAGTCCGGCCCTGATTGCAGTAACTTTAATCCACCCTTGTGTGTGCCTTCTCCACAGGCTGGAAGTATGTGCAGGAAGTTGGAGGCTATATTATAATTGGTGTCAGATAGGACTAGCTGGGAAGAGAAGCTATGAAGGCACGGGACTCCCACCGTCACAACATGCTGAGCTGTGTAAAGTAAAACAGTATGCATATGTGCTTGTGCTGAGAGGCTAGTATGGTGTTGCTACTGAGTTTCACAGATAAAATATACTTTTCAAAAACTGAAAAACGCAGCCCTAGAAATTTGGAGCAAATCATTTTTAGTTGCCAAGCTATGCCAACATTGTTTACTCTGAAATAACAAAGGAAGCGGAGATGTTAGCGGGATTAATGAATTAGTGGGTTGCTGATTCAGAGTCGAGCCTCAACATAATCAGGAAAATTATATTTTAAAAGATTTAGAAGCCTTATGAGGGGAAAACGATAGGAAGAGGTATTGAAGAAGCTTTAAGTATTTAAATTAGGACTAGAAATAGCTTTTGTGAAGGAAATAGGACAATTACAATTTAAAATGGTGGGAGGGGTGGTCTAAAGGTCTTTTGATGAATTTACTAATAATTTACAGGGAAATTTCAGTTACAGCAATCCTATCTCCATTAATTTTGTGTAAAACATTATTAAACATTGCAATGCAATGTTACTACTAGAGATGACTTTGTGTCAAATTTTTATTAATTCACTGTACTCTGCAAATTTAAACAACATACAATTCAATTTGCACAGATTGCCTAAAATGGCCCCCAAAACTTTGCACACTTTGCATGTCAACAAAGCAGAGTGGAAGAGAAGAAAATTGCTCTGTCAACATGAAATCACTGAAAGCCATAGAATCACCGGCAGGAGTGGTCCGTGACTGCTCGGAACCAGCAGAGATTGACACTGGGCAGAACAGGCAGTTACTTCGCAATGACCTGCCTGTAGATTCTTATCTCCTTATGGAAAAAAAAAACACAAAACCCCCAGAAAACACCTTTAACATTACAGATAGTATGTGACAAGAAAGCAGTGAAGAACAGTTACCATCTATTTCCACATAGCCATATTTGTTGAGATAGGGTGGACATTGACAGATTGGGGCACCTATTTACAACCAATGAGTTAGTTTAGTGAGTCGTTTTCTGTTGTTTCTTTTTCATCTGGTCAGACCTTCATGCCCACATCTTCCAGCCACGACTCATATTGTCACACCGATCACAGAAAATAACAAGGATACATATTCTGTATATATACTGAATATTTTCCTACTAAATAAAAAGCACCCACACTACGTCTCTGAATGCAATCATGAACAACACCATTAATATTCAGTGAGCTACACACCGTTCAAAATAAAAATTGATAAGCCTGAACTGTGCAATTAATTAGCCAATTTTACGCCAATAAATAAATATAAACTAATTAGCCACTCTCATCCAAATTCATTAGATATTCCTGCCCTGTATCTTCTACCACCCAAATTCATTGCCAGTCCTTGTTCTACGGTGTGATCTCTTCTCCCTCCATATTTGTCATAAGTCCCTGTGTTGTGACCTCCCCAATTAATTAGAAATCCCTGTCATGTGTCCTCTCTCCCTCCCCACTTCATTATAAGTCCATGCATTTTGTCCTCTCTCCCGCACCAATTCTTTACAGTTACTTGTTTTCTGTCCTCTCCCTCCCTCCTCACAAATTCATAATGAGTCCCTGTATTGTGTCCACTATCATTCTCCTTTCCCCAATTCATCATGAGTTGGTGTATTGTGTCCTCTCTTCCACCATTAACCCTCTGTCAGAACTGTAGTGCAGTTCACAGAAAAAGTGAGCAGCTCTTAAAGTGATTGTCTGGGACTTTAACCCCTAAGTGACCCTGGGTTTTTTCATTTTTGCGTTTTCGTTGTTTGCACCTTCTTCCCATAACTTTTTTATTTTTCTATCAATATGGCCATGTAAGAGCTTGTTTTTTGTGGGATGAGTTGTATTTTCGAACAACACCATTGGTTTTACAATACAGTGTACTATAAAACGGGAAAAAAATTCCAAGTGCAGTGAAATTGCAAAACAAATTTGATTCCACAATTGTTTTTTCTTTTTCTTTTTTATCATGTTCACTAAATGCTAAAACTGACCTTCCATTATGATTCCCCAGGTCATTCCGAGTTTGCAGATACCAAATATGTGAATATTCTTTTTTATTTAGGTGGTGTAAAAGAAATCCAAAGTTTGTAAAAAAAAATGGGGCCATTTCTGAGACCTGTAGCATCTCCATTTTTTGAGATCTGGGGCTGGGTGAGGGCTTATATTTTACGTACCAAGCTAACGTTTTTATTCATACCATTTTGGGGTAGATACGTTGTTTTGATCACTTGTTATTGCATTTTATTGCAATGTTGTGGCGACCAAAAAAAACTTATTTCTGGCGTTTTGATTTTCTTTCTCGTTACACTGTTTACCGATTGGATTAATTATTTTTTTATTTTGATAGATCGTCCGTTTTTGAACACATCGATACCAAACATGTATTTTTTCTTTTTATTGTTTTATTTTGAATGGTGCCAAAGGGGGGTGAATTGAACTTTTATATTTTTTACTTTTTTAAATATTTTTAAAAATATTTTTTTTCACTTTTTACTTGCTTCAATAGTCTCCTTAGGAGACTTGAAACTACAATCGTCTGATTGCTTATGCTACACAAAGCAGGGCTTCTATCCTGCTATGTGTAGCAGAAATGCTCATCTGCTATGAACACCGGCCACAGGGCGATGCCCATAGCAGATTGACAATGGCAACCACAGGGGGCTCCTGCAGACCCTGGCTTGTCATGCCAACACATCAACGCTCTGCGCTCATGTTACAGGGATGCCAATGGGCAGAGAAAGTGACACTCTTCTGGCGTGGCCATGTTAAATGCCGCTGTCGGAGTTTGACAGCAGCATTTTACATGTTAACAGCTGCGGGTGGATCGCGATTCCACCTGCAGCTGTTAAGGTCACATGTCATCTGATAAAATTTTTTAGAGGGAATCCTCAACCGCAGGTTCTTCAAGGACAACAAAACCATGTCACCCACAGTAAACAAAACCTCCTTACGTTTTCTGTCAAAATACTTCTTGGACTTCTTGTTAGCCTCTTGAAGGTTGCAATGTACATTAGTCTAAACTCTCTCCAAATCACCGGAAAAATTCTCCTCCTCCGGCACCGCCAATCCCAATTTGGAGAACGAAGCAAAAGACGGATGTCTCCCAGTACAACAAAAAAAAGGAGAACACCCAGCAGAGGAGGATGTATGATTGTTAAGAGCAAATTCTACGAAAGGCAGAAACTCAGACCAAACCTCTTGATTGTCCGCCACAAAACAACGCAAAAACAGTTCAACATCCTGGTTCTTTCTTTCAGTCTCTCCATTAGACTCAGGATGATAACCAGACGAAAATGACAAATGGACTCCCAACCTGTCACAAAAAGCACGCCAAAAGCGAGCCACAAACTGAGGTCCTCTATCAGAAACAATATCCGTGGGAACGCCATGGAGCTTGACAATCTCCTTAACAAACGCCTTAGGGAGTGTCTTGGCGCAGGGCAACTTAATGAATGAAACCAAATGACACATCTTACTAATACAGTCCATGACCACCCAGATGACAGTAAAACCCTCGGACACAGGAAGATCAGTAATAAAATCCATTGTGAGATGTGGAACCACTAGGAACCTCCAGAGGGCAAAGCAACCCCGCAGCAGGAGCATGTGAAGCCTTTGACCTAGCACACACAGTACATTGACGCACCCACTTGATGACTTCCCTCTGCCATCCAGGCCACCAAAAACTGTGACAGATTAGTCTCTTAGTCTCCGAAATTTCTGGATGACCTGCCAACCGAGACTCATGACACTCCACAAACAAATCTCTCCTAAAGGCTCTAGGCACGAACAACCTCCCATGGGGAGTGTTAGATGGAGCATCATCTTGAGCTTTTAGAATCCCATTCTCTAACACGGAGTCCAATGCCGCCACCACAATTCCTTTCTGTAAAATGCTCTCCTCCTCCTCGGCACCGACCGTAGGAAAGAAGCTGCGAGATAAAGCATCTGCTTTAACATTCTTAGTACCAAGAATATAGGTAACAGAAAAATGAAACCGAGCAAAAAAAAAGTGCCCACCTAGCTTGACTGGCATTCAAGCGCTTGGCAGCATCCAGATAGATTAAATTCTTATGATCTGTGAAAACCTGAATAGGAAATCTAGCGCCTTCCAAAAAATGACGCCAATGTTCAAACGCGAGTTTAATAGCCAGCAACTCCCGATTTCCAGCATCATAATTTAGTTCGGTTTCCGAAATTTTTTTCGAAAAGAAGGCACAAGGATGTACTCCACCCTTGTTCTCCTGAGACAAAACTGCTCCGACCCCTACCGATGAAGCATCGACCTCAACCAAAAAAGGCTTGGTCTCATCAGGCTGCATAAGGATAGGGGCAGAACTGAAACTTTCTTTGAGATACTCAAACGCCAGTAGTCTACTGGGCCATATTTGCACCTTTCCTGGTGAGATCAGTTAGAGGTTTAACAATTACAGAATTTTTTTTAATGAATTTCCTGGAATGATTGGCAAAACCCAAAAATCTCTGTATAGATTTCAAACCAATAGGCCTAGGCCATTCCTGCACAGTCTGCACCTTCACAAGGTCGATCTCAAAGCCCTCGCTGGAGACAATGTAGCCCAAAATACTAATTTTCTGCACAGCAAACTCACATTTTTCCAGCTTAGTAAAGAGTGAATTATCACTCAATAACTGCAAAACTTCACGTACACTCTGCCAATGGGACTCCAGATCTGGCAAATAAAACAAAATGTCATCCAAATACACAACCACATTCTTACCAATCAAAGGACGCAGGATGTCATTAATAAGGTTCTGAAAAAATGCAGGTGCATTGATAAGACCAAAAGGCATCACCAGATTCTCAAAATGACCTATCGGAGTGTTAAAAGCAGTTTTCCATTCATTACTCTCCTTCACTCGTAACAAATTGTATGCCCCCCGGAGATCAATTTTAGAGAACCACTTGGCCCCCACTAACTGGTTAAACAAATCAGGAATTAACGGCAATGGGTAGGAATTGCGTACGGTAATCTTATTAATTTCACGAAAATCCAGACATGGACATAAACCCCCGTCCTTTTTCTTAACAAAGAAAAATCCAACTGCCACAGGCGACTTAGAAGGTCTAATGTGAACAGCAGCCAGGCTAGTCTGTATGTATTCCTCCAAGGCCTTTCTTTCTGGGATAGTCAGATTAAACAAGCGCCTCTTGGGAAGAGTAGCTCCCAGAACAAACTCAATGGCGCAATCATAATCCCTATGAGGAGGTAAAACTTGAGACTCCTCCTCTGAAAAAACCCTCCAAAAATCTTGAATAGGTACAGGTAATTCCCCTTTTTACACAGCCGCAATGCGACCATTACAACATTTATCATAGCACTTCCGACTCCAAGACTTAATCACATTAGTAGACCAGTCCAGTAAAGGATTGTGCAGTTTTAGCCAAGGCAATCCTAGAACAAACGGAGAGGGTAAATTATCTAAAACAACAAAGTCCAAAATTTCTTGGTGAACTCCATTGATAGTGAGGGGAAATGCAGCAACCTTGTGAGTAATACATTTCAAGGGAGTGTTATCAATTGCAATCACAGAAATAGGAGATGACAAAGGTTTGGATTTCAATTTAAGGTTTTCCAAAAACCCTTTATCAATCACATTAAGTGTTGAACCACAATCCACAAATATCTGAAATTCAATCAAATCTCCCTGCAAAGTAGTACCCCCAGAAAGAAATATTCCTGCAGAGCATAAACAAGCTATAAGGGCATAACTGACCTTTTTTTTTCCTTTACTTAAACCAAGGTCACAATACTTAATCAAATGGTCAGCTTTACCACAATAAAGACACAATCCCTCGGCGAACCTCCGGTCTCTTTCCTGAGTGGGGAGCAACTTCGCCCCAACCTCCATTGGTTCTCCGCCGTCAGAGCAGATTTTCTGGGGACTTGGAACTGACATTACAGGAGTCTTTACCTCATTCAGCCTGAACCTCAGCCTCCTGTCCACACGAACAGCTAATTGCATAGCATCCTGCAAAGTCTCAGGTGCAGGGAATGCAATTAGCAGATCCTTAACCCTTTCACTCAGACTAGCAAGAAATAAATATTTCAGCGCAGGATCATTCCATTTAACTTCTGAGGCCCATCTCCTGAAGTGTGTGCAATAATTTTCAACATCACCTGACCCCTGATTCAAATGCCTGAGTTCTGCCTCAGCAGATGAGATTCGATCAGGATCATCATATAATAGCCCCATAGCAGAAAAAAATTCTTCAACAGACCTTAAACACGGATCATTAGGTTGGAGAGAAAAGGCCCACCCCTGTGGTTCATTGCGCAAAAGTGACATAATAAAACCAATGCGCTGTGATTCATTCCCAGAGGACCTTGGTCTGAAACGAAAATATAACAAACAAGCATTTTTAAAGGAAAAAAAATCTTGCTGTTTACCATAAAAAACATCAGGCTGTCCTACCTTGGGTTCGACAAAATGCGCTCCAGAACAGCTACTCACGTGTTGCTGAAGCTCGGCCACCTCCAGAGACAATCCCTGCAGGTGTTGAGCCAAATCCTGGACGGAAACCATACTGATCCCCGAATTTCTTTCCTTTTAGTTTTTTTGGCTGGACTTACTGTTATGATCTGCAACGTGAACTAAGGAAAGATAGGGGAAAGCAGTCCCTACAGTAAGACTAAGCTGAATCCCTATGATGTAGCGGGCTGCCTGTTCCAAGCGAACAGACCTGCCTTAGTCCTCAGCCAGTCTGAACGAAGACCTATAGCATTAAGGAAGGGGTCCCTAAAAGAACTAAGGACTGGGACAAAAGTGGGACACCTCCTAAACAGAAAAGTAGTTGCAGAACACAAAAAGACAAACTGACAAAAAAGTACTAGAGGTCCCAGAAGGACCAAGCAAACTGACAGAGAAAGACACAGAAGCACCTGGCTAGAGAAACAGTCAGACACTGAAGTCCAGCACAGCCAAAAAGGCGGAACTGGAATGTAAAGCCAGATGGTCACATGACCGCAAAACACAAGATGGAAAAAACAAACAGGAGGGTTCTAACAGCGAGATTGCTCCTGAGGGAAAGCACAGTCCCTGTCCCTGTCTGGAGGGTGGAAGTAGGTAGAGGAGGTGGGTGGAGGAAGTAGTTTAGGGGAGCACTGAAGGAAGGACTGAAGGTAGAGGGGACCACGTAGAGTGACAGTTGGTGAAGTGGGTCACATGACAGGTAGTATAAAAAGACGGGTATAAAGATCTAGAAAATCAGTCAGTCAGAGCAGTTGGTGACAGGAGTCTGTCACAGGCAGTGAAGAGAGAAGTGGCACAATTAAAATATCAACTAATTGAGGAAGTTAATGTACCCAGAAGAGGGGGAAGCCTCAAAAAACTCCTTTCGAAGAGAGAGGCATATTGGATTTTTACACTTAACAGTTTATTTCCTAATGGTCTGAACAGGGACTATACTGTAATGTAAGTCAAATGTTCTAAAATTTCTACTCTTTTTCCTCCTTTTTAGACTATTCAAAATCAATGAACATTTTTTCTGGATATTACAATATTGGATGAGGTCAATGAAAAAGCGATCTGCGGATATGGCTATATTCTGCAGTAGTGTAACATATTATTTGGGGTATGAAATTATGTGTTTCTGAGATTCTTTATTTTTTATCACCTTGAGCTAATTTGTCCTTATAATAGGATCAATGGATGGCAGGAATGATCATAGACATGATTTGATAGAAATATCATAGATGGTGATGTTATAATTGTGATATGATTTTATATGGAATGATTTTGTTATTGGTGCCATTCTACAAGATCAGTCTTTTCATATATTGAATTCAGAGAACATTATAAAGGTTAATAAAAATTCTTCAGCTAGATGTAGATGTTTGCAAAAAATTCTTCATGAAACAATCGTGATACGATTATACATGATATGATTTGATTATTGGTATTATGAAAAGGCGATCTGTGGATATGGCTATATTTTGCAGTAGTGTAAACAAATTATTTGGGGTACGAAATTATATGTTTTTGAGATCCTTTATTTTCTATCACCTTGAGCTAATTTATCCTTATAATATGATCAATGGAAGGATGATTATTAACATGATTTGATAGAAATATTATAGATGGTGATGTTATAATTGTGATATGATTCTATATAGAAAGATTTTGTTATTGGTGCATATACATAGAGATCAGTCTTTTCATATATTGAATCCAGAGAGCATTATAAGGTGAATAATAAAAAATTCTTCAGCTAGATAAGACGTTTATATAAGAAATTCTTCATGAAACAATCGTGGTTTGCGATGTTGCAATTGGGATATAATTATATATGACAGGATTTGATTATTGGTACTGTTTTAAAGATTAGTGTCAATATGTTGGGCCTACTAATTATGTGGAGTGAGAATTACAAAATTAATAATAAAAATTATAAAATCAATAAAAATAATCAAAAATGATAAAAAGTTTTTTATATATAAAAACTATAATAAGTGATGTTCAAAAAATATTCTATAAAATTATATCATTTGTAATAATTGTGGATGGTCCATTCATACATTCTAATTAGGTGTATTTGATAATTAAAAATCCTGATATACGAGAACATTGGGGTTTCTGTTTTTGTATTGGTATGGAGATATTATTTGTTTTCTATAATGTTTCATTATTATTTCATACATGTTGTATTTTGTGTTATATTCTGTTGTAGTTTTTGTATTTTTATAATATTTTTTTGTAATATTTTTTTGTAAATTTTGTATGATGTCATTTCCTTTAAATTCCTTTATATATGTGTGAAAGTTGTCTTGTTATCCACAATTGAAAAAAGCCTGCAAGGGGCTGAAACGTCTTGTTGTAGTTTTCCTACATGTGGAATAAATGAACTGATCGAATACACGTGAGTGCCAGGATTTCTTCATTTTGCTTGTAATCTCTCCACATGCACCACTATTACTAACGAGGAATACGGAGTGCCGACTATTTCTCTGTATGTGAAGAGAGAAGGGGTCCTAGGAGCAAGAGCGCAGTGAGAGAGGACCGTTGAGGAGTGCGGTCCAGTCAGAGGGGCCCAGTAGGAGATAGAATGAGAGGAGCGAGGGAGTCAGAGAAGGGCTCCAGAGACAGAGAAGGGATCCTAGGGGCACGGGAAGTGTGGAATCCACTCTTGCGCCCGAATTCACGCTGACCGTAGTTGGAAGAAGGGATCAGGTCGCAGTAGGGGACCGGCCCCAGACTAGTGGAGGACTGTAGGACTCAGCTAGCAAACCAGAGATTGCGGTATCTCTAAGTGCCGTAGCCAAAACTGCACACATTCGCTGAAAAAGTGGCCATATACGACCAAGGGGACAGAGAGGACGTCGCCCGACAAGGCCCGGGGCCATTGGCTCAGGACACTGTGTGTGAGGCGCAGGGCAGGAGGGCGAGAGCCAGCGCAGTGAGTCGACCTGGGAAGATACACAAGAAGGGGGGCCCGATCAAGTGCTCCCAAGTTATCTGAGAGTAGCTGGATCACTTCCCCGGAGGACACAGGACTCGGTGGGTTGTTATAACATGGCTACTTTGTAACCTGGAGCACGGTAAAAACTGTGAGTAAAAACTTGAAGACTGCATCCCGCTGTGTCCTAGACTTAATTGCTGCATCAACTGTCTTGCACTACACCACCAAAATCAAAAATTCCTATTTAACTGCCCTGAGGCCTAGCTCTACCCATGGAGAGCTGAACTATCTCTGCTGCGTCACCAACGGCCCCAGTGGATCTGAACAGCAGCAGCGGGCACCTATAGCCGCATACCACGGCTATAGGTGCCCGCCATGTAACTTTATCCCCAAAACTTTATTCCTCTCTTTTCTTTATTTATTGACCGACCTGAGCCACGGACCGGGTCACACCACCGTGACTACCCCAATAGAACCGACCGGCCCGGCTTTTGAGTACCCCACAGCCCCAGGGGGCACGTCAATTTGGCGACACGAACAAGATGTACCGACCCGTTGCACCGGGTCTTATGCGCCCAGAGATAGTGTGGAGACTGAGTAGTGGCGCCCGCCCTGAAAGAGCAGGCACCATGTGTATGTCTAAGGAAGTCAAGCAGCCTCCCATCATGGGCCGGGTTACCGAATGGTGCGAAAAGCCATGCCCGCTCTTTGCAACGACTGCCATATCAATAGACTTGTCCATTAGCCAGGGGGATCCGCCTCCTGGTGTGGCTGACAGCGGAATGGAAAAGATCCGCCCACGAAAGGGAAGAGGAAGGAAGGAGCCCAATGGAGCCCAGGATTTGGTTGTTACCAGGAGGGATGTAGAGTCGCACCTCCAAAAAGGAAACCCAGATCGCGACCTATATCCCACTGACCAAGTCACCTACACCCGGCATCGAGGAGAGAGGGGGTGGTACGCGCTCAATGTGCTGAAGGTAAGTGCGGAGGACATGCCCCTGACATCCGGTGCCGCTGACCCCGGCCGACAATCAGCAGCAGCTTCAGCTTCTGCTGAAGCAAAGAACCCGATTCTGCCATCTAGTGGCGGACAAGCAAATGAACTCCCCGGACAGGGAGAAGGAGCTCACCCTCAGATTTTGCCGTGGAAAGGCCACAAGTTCCGCCCCGGAAGCGGCAGGAGCAATAGAACTGAAAACCACAGTGTGAATATATGTAAATAGTTGGAAAGTTATCCAGATAGGTGTTTATAAGGAATAACTAGTACCCACTAAGAAAAAGATGCTATGGTTGTGGACAGTGAACAGCCAAAACATTCCTTGTACAAAGTTGGCACTTCTTAATGTGCTTCTTGTTGGTTTTATAGGCCACTGAACAAAAACCTGTTTGGCGTGGCCGAACATGTGGTCCAACAAGTGGATCAGCTATGCCCTGCAAGCACGTCCAGGGCCTACGTTGGTGGTTTTAGGACGGGTCCCCCATATTGAACTTGAAACAGTGAGATGGACACCCTGATAGGGATCTCACTGGAGCCTTCTGAACTTGCTTGAAAAAGTCTTATTTAAAGTGATATAGTGTGTTATATTTGAAAGAATGTTATTTAAAGTAATATAATATTGTTTTATATAGCCGGTAGCTATATGTAATGTTTAAGAAAAAGTGCCTCCTATAAAGGGAAGAAAAGTTATTTATTTACTGTTTTTTATCTGTTAGAGCATTCTAAAAAAAAAATTGCATGTCTTAAATTCTTGTTTATTTTTACTCTGTTCCAGCCCACGGATGTGCTGTGTTTAACGGGGGGGGGGATGTGGCGCCCCTGTGGGTCCAGTTGCCACAGAGGTACTGCATCTCAGCCAGAGATGTGGTACCCCACTCTCGGGTAAGGAGGGGAGCACTACCCGGGACCCTCACACCCACATCCAGGTGGGTGGAGGAAGTAGTTTAGGGGAGCACTGAAGGAAGGACTGAAGGTAGAGGGGACCACGTAGAGTGACAGTTGGTGACGTGGGTCACATGACAGGTAGTATAAATATATGGGTAGAAAGATCTAGAAAGTCAGTTAGTCAGTCAGAGCAGTTGGTGACAGGAGTCTGTCACAGGGAGTGAAGAGAGAAGGGGTCCTAGGGAGCGCGTCAAAATCAGCTTTCCTGTGCCGGAAACGATGCGGGCTCATCGCCAGAGCTCGCATCAACCAGGGTGAGGCGACATCTGATGTACCTATACATCATAAGGGGGTTAACGTTGATTGCCTATCCTTATGGTTGGTCATCAATGTCTGATCGGTGAAGGTGCAACATACTTATAGAAAGATGTCACTCTAGTGAAAGAAGTCTCACGTTGCCTACCCTTCTTCCTCATGGATCCACAACAGTATATTGTAGATGTTGCACAGCATGCACTCATTATCTGACATACTCCCCACTTCCCTCTTGGATCTCAGATTAATCACATGTGTTTAAATGTAATTTTATTTACTTTTGCATATTAAATGTCCTTGAGAAAGACAATTGTACTGGTTGAAATATTGGAATAAATAAAATCACCTTTGCAAAAGCATAAAGATTTCATGTTTTGTGCGCTTATCATGTTTAAAAGCTTAAAAGGGCTGGTAAAGGGTTAAGATAATTAAAACAAAAAACAATTCTCACGTTGTCCTCACCTGTCCCACCACACAGTTTTGCTCCAGTCCACTCATCTTCTTGGATCTGCCCTTCACTGGGTTCATCTTTAGCATCTCCTGCACTGAGTAGGCCATAACATTATGACTTTGCATGTCACAAAGTATATTTATAAAAAGACTAACCAGCACCTCCAACCAGAACAAGACAAGTGTGAACAGGTGCAAGCTGAGACAACTAAGTAAATGAAGCTAAGAAAAAATAGCTGCACTCAGAAATTCTATAATATGCAAACATTGAAAATAGGAAATTTAAACTGTATTACTGCTATAGAAAATACGTAAAAAATGAAGGTACTTAGCACACAAATTGGCTTACTTGTGAGAGCCAAACAGCCAGCAACAATGGGGTATTCCTTGTCATTGTGACTATAAGGTGCCAAAGATGACACTGTGAAAACTGCACCAGACCTATGGGAGTTGATCGGACTGAATGAGAGGAATACACTGGACCAGGGTTGCATGGTAGGACAGCTTAAGGTTGGGTGAATATTATTATTATTATTTTTAACCATTTCCTAGGCCCCTTTTGAATAAAGCAAGTTTGTGAAATAAAGGGGAAATTTGATTTTACTGGAAATAATTTAGTCATCTCTATTTGTAAGTCTACCACAAAAAATTTAAATATTGTAAAAGCACATGAAAAAAAGACAAGAGAATGTATGAAAAGCCAATGGATCTCTGTACATATTTTTGGTTTTAACCCTCCTTCCTCCAACTACAAGATAAAATATAAATGTACTATTAGTGAAAAATAAAACCTTCACAATACTCCTAGATCCTAATTCCCTGTACATTACACAGCTAATTGTGCTATTGTCTGCTGTGTTACAGATACAGTGAGTCACAGCTCAGAATTAATCAGCATGAAATTTTAAAAAATGATTAATATAACAAAATGACATTCAATGGTAAACATTCATTTTAATCCTGGAGTTTATCTTTATATTAAAACAATTTACACAATTAAAAATTGTATTTGCTTCAATATTCATTGTTTCTACATAGAGGATGCAAATTATATTTGTAGAAAGTGACTATTTTATGTGCATAAAACATTTTATCTCCTTTCGATTGTAACTCTCTTCGTATCCGTAACAATATAAACAGTACATAATTAGTACTGTAGCTTCAGAGCCTACTGTATATTTCTCCAGTCAATGACATCCTCAAGGTCCCCTGTTGCCTACTGTTTGACCTTGGTTTTAAAAGCATAAAAAGATACGAGATACAACCTTGTAACTGGAAATCAGTCCATCAAGAATAATTCCGACAATCTAATGCGGAAAGAGAAAATACACATTTCGTTTTGTCAAATCAATTTGTCTCATAAATCTGTCCTTTAAACAGTTCTTAGAAGCAGGACAATAATGCGAATGTCATTCAAGACTTTGAAAGTATATCGCATTTAAAAGGTCATTTGCCACGGTTACTAATTGCGACAATAACTATTTCGTGGCAGAAATCCATTAAAGCTGTGATATGATTGTGACTAGTGTTGAGCATTCCGATACTGAAATATCGGGTATCGGCCGATATTCACTGTATCGGAATTCCGATACTTAATTCCGATACTTTTATAATATCGAATACCGGAATCGGAAGTTCCCATAATGCCTGCGCTCTGCAGTGTCTGTGAAGGATGACAAGCTGGATGGCAGCGCTCAGCTGCGATCCAGCTTGTCATCAGAATGCCATCCCAGCGTGGGAGAATTCTGCTGATTGTTTAAAAGCCGGCGGGCGGTAAAAAGCCGCCGGCTTTTAAACAATCACACAGCCCCATACTGCTTCCCCGCAGCCTCCCACCCCGATCCTCCGCTCCCCTCGCCACCTCCAATCCCAATCGTAAATTAGGACCGGGCGGGGAGCGCAGCACCAAGGAGCGAAGGACCCGGGCGGGGAAGCCGGCAGTGAAAAGACTTCACCGCCGGCTTTCCCGTTCTGTGCTGCGCTTTCCCGCCGGTTATTTCAAATGAACAGCTGAGGTATCAGGTGATGCCGATCAGCTGTTCATTTGAAGTAGCCGCGGTGCCCTCGGAGGGTTCATGTGAGTTCATGCTTGACTGCATGAACTCACATGAACTTTCCCACGGCCGCACAGGTCAGCCTCACCTCCCAGACCCGTCATGATTAGTGTGTGCGGGGTGTGTGTGTGCGGGGTGTGTGTGTGTGCGGGGTGTGTGTGCGGGGTGTGTGTGTGCGGGGTGTGTGTGCGGGGTGTCTGTGCGTGCAGGCAGACATAGGCCGATGTGACACTACTACTCCCATCGGCCTATGTCTGTCCCCCGTCCACTCGTGCCAGCAGGATCAGCTCGATGGGAGCAGTAGTTCCCATCAGCCTGATCCTGCTATATAAATTGCCCTACTGTGTCCCCAATAAATGTTAGATACATGTCATTGGTGGCCAGTGGTTACCTAAAAGAAATTAGTTTATACATTACCTGTCCCCGCCGATCGTCACCTAAAATAAAGTAAAAAATAAAAAACTACACCTATACTCACCTAGACACCTAATTCCCCGAAGCCATCGATCTCCTGTAATAAAATATAAAATAATAAACCACAACCTTATCCTTACCCCTCCGTAGCAGTCCACGAGTGTCCCACGAAGATCTCCAGTTCAGAGCGGCCACATAGAATGTGACCGCTCTGAACCGCTGCCGCCGCTAGAATGACGGGGCCGTAAGGGTTCTCCAGAGTTAAGGCAGCGCTGCTCCGGTTAGCTGCTTTACGGCACTGCTGTATCGTGAGAAATTCCCACGGTACAGCACTGCCGTAAAGGAGGTCTCCGGAGCTGCGCTGCCTGAATGCACTCCGGTAACCTCAGTCAGTGGCTCCCGCTGCCGGGAGCGGACGTGTTCCCGGCAGCGTGAGCTTACAGCAGCCATGCACAGCTGTCACCATCTCCAGATGTGACAGCTGTGCATGGGAGATCAGCGCAGGAACGTGGACAGGTAACTATTTTTTTTTAGTAAACTAAGAATTAAATAAAATGGTGTTTTATTTCAAATAAATTATTTTTTTCTGGGTGTAGTGTGTTTTTTCTTTTTAACACTTTGTAGGTTAGTAATGGGGGTGTCTTATAGACACCCATCATTACTAACCTGGGCTTCATGGCAGCTGGCGCTGACATGAACCCCACCACTATTACCCCCTGCCACCGCACCAGGGCAGCGTGGAAGAGCGAGGCTAAGTGCCAGAATTGGCGCATCCTATGGATGCGCCATTTCTGGGGCGGCTGACGGCTGGTGTTTCTAGCCTGGGAGGGGGCCAATATTCATGGCACCCTTCCTGAGCTATTAATATCAGCCCCCAGCTGTCTGCCTAGCCTTTGCTAGCTATTAAAATAGGGGGGACCCCACGTCATTTTTTTGGGGGGGGTCCCCCATTTTAATAGCTAGTAAAGGCTAGGTATTCAGCTGGGGGCTGATATTAGTAGCCTGGGAAGCTCCGTGGGTTTTACCCCCTTCCCAGGCTTCAAACATCTGCCCCAGCCGTCTGCTTAACCTCCGCTAGAGACTAAAATTATGGGGGATCCCACGCCATTTTTTTTTTAAATAAATCCTTTATTTTAACACTAAATGACATTTGAGGACTTAATAAAGATGCAGTCCCTAAATTATTATTTATTTTTTAATAAATTTTTCCCAAAACTTTTGACGTGGGCTTCGCCATATTTTTGTATGCCAGCCAGGTACAGCATCCAGCTTCTATGAACGCGCCATTTTCCGGGGCGGCTGCGGACTGCAATTTTCAGCGGGGGGGGGGGGGGGGGGGGCAGAAAGCTTGGGCCTCCCTGCGCTGCAGATTCCATCCCCCAGCTGCCTAGTTGTACCTGGCTGGACACAAAAATAGGGAGAAGCCCCACGTTTTTTTTTTTTTAATTATTTCATGAAATTCATGGAATAATTAAGAAAAAAAGGGCTTCCCTATATTGTTGTGTCTGGCCAGGTACAAATAGGCAGCTGGTGGTTGGGGGCAGCCCGTTCCTGCCTGCTGTACCTGGCTGGACACAAATATAGTGTGAAGCCCCACGTCAATTTTTTTTTAATTATTTCAGGAAATTCATGAAATAATTAAAAAAAAATTATGTGGGGCTTCGCCCTATATTTGTGTCCAGTCAGGTACAGCAGGCAGGAACGGGCTGCCCCCAACCACCAGCTGCCTATTTGTACCTGGCCGGACACAACAATATAGGGAAGCCCTTTTTTTCTTAATTATTCCATGAATTTCATGAAATAATAAAAAAAAAATTGACGTGGGGCTTCGCACTATATTTGTGTCCAGCCAGGTACAGCAGGCAGGAACGGGCTGCCCCCAACCACCAGCTGCCTATTTGTACCTAGCCGGACACAACAATATAGGGAAGCCCTTTTTTTCTTAATTATTCCATGAATTTCATGAAATAATTAAAAAAAAAAATGTGTGGCGCTTCGCCCTATTTTTGTGTCCAGCCAGGTACAACTAGGCAGCTGGGGGCTGGAATCCGCAGCGCAGGGAGACCCAAGCTTTCTGGGCCACCCCCGCTGCAAATTGCAGTCCGCAGCCGCCCCAGAAAATGGCGCGTTCATTGAAGCGCCATCTTCTGGCGCTGTACCCAACTCATCCAGGGCCCTGGTGCGGTGGCTCACTGGGTAATAAAGGGGTTAAGGCCAGCTTGGTATTATCAGCTGGCCCTAAGCCCAAAATTCATGGGGTCACGCCAATATTAGACATGACCACCATGAATTTCTAGTAAAGTATTTAAAAAAACACAACACCCAGAAAAAAGTCCTTTAATTGAAATAAACACACAATTCTTTATTGTTCTAAATTAAACCATACTTACCATCACGCCCATTCCAGCTGAAGCCAACGATCTCCTGCAATAAAAGTAAAATAATAAAGCAACCTCATCCTTACCTTTCCATGGCTCCCACGACAGCTTCAGCTCTGCTACATCGAGATGACAGGCTGGACCGCAGCAGAACGCTGCCATCCATCCTGTCATCCCGCAGACACTGAGAAGCACAGGCATGCTTGTGCTCCTCAATGTCTGGCTGTGACGGCATAAAGATGAGCCGAGGTCATGTCCAATGAACTCAGCTCACCTCATGTACGTCACTGACAGCGTGGGAAAATTCTCCTGCACTCAGCACTTCAGCGTGAGAATTTTCCCACACTGTCAGTGACGTGCATGAGGTGAGCTGAGTTCATTGGACATGACCTCACCTCATGTATGTCACTGACAGCGTGGGAGAATTCTCACGCTGAAGCGCTGAGTGCAGGAGAACTTTCCCACGCTGTCAGTGACGTGCATGAGGTGAGCTGAGTTCATTGGACATGAACTCGGCTCATCTGGATGACGTCACAGAGAGACACTGAGGAGCGCAAGCATGCCTGCCTTCTCAGTGTCTGCGGGATGACAGGCTGGATGGCAGCTTTCTGCTGCGGTCCATCCTGTCATCTCGATGTAGCAGAGCTGGAGCTGTCCTGGGAACCATCGAAAGGTAAGGATGAGGTTGCTTTATTATTTTTCTTTTATTGCAGGAGATCGTTGGCTTCAGCTGGAATGGGCGTGATGGTAAGTATGGTTTAATTTAGAACAATAAAGAATTGTGTCTTTATTTCAATTAAAGGACTTTACTCTGGGTGTTTGTGTTTTCTTTTAACTTTGACTATGGGGTTAGTAATGGGGGTGTCTTATAGACGCCTCTCCATTACTAACCTGGGCTTGATGTCAGCTGGCATTATAAGCTGACATCAACCCCAACCCTATTACCCCCTGCCACCGCACCAGGGCAGCGTGGAAGAGCGAGGCTAAGTGCCAGAATTGGCGCATCCTATGGATGCGCCATTTCTGGGGCGGCTGACGGCTGGTGTTTCTAGCCTGGGAGGGGGCCAATATTCATGGCACCCTTCCTGGGCTATTAATATCAGCCCCCAGCTGTCTGCCTAGCCTGTGCTAGCTATTAAATTAGGGGGGACCCCACGTTATTTTTTTGGGGGGGTTCCCCCATTTTAATAGCTAGTAAAGGCTAGGTATTCAGCTGGGGGCTGATATTAGTAGCCTGGGAAGCTCCGTGGGTATTACCCCCTTCCCAGGCTTCAAACATTTGCCCCAGCTGTCTGCTTAACCTCCGCTAGAGCCTAAAATTAAGGGGAACCCCACGCCAATTTTTTTTTTAAATAAATCCTTTATTTTAACACTAAATGACAAGTACAGTAATCAACACTGTCACTGTACTTCATATATATGTGACTGACATGTTTCTATCTATCTAATCTATGTGTGATTCTCTATTCTTTCTGTTCTAAATTGTCGGGTACAGATGCTGAATTGCCGGCCGGCTTTCTTAAAGAGACGGTGCATGAAAACACTATTATTTTTTTAAATAAATCCTTTACACTAAATGACAAGTACAGTAAGCAACACTGTCACTGTACTTCATATATATGTGACTGACATGTTTCTATCTATCTAATCTATGTGTGAAGCTCTATTCTTTCTGTTATAAATTGTCGGGTACCGCTGCTGAATTGCCGGCCGGCTTTTTTAAAGAGACGGTGCACGAAAACACTAATATTTTTTTTAATAAATCCTTTACACTAAATGACAAGTACAGTAAGCAACACTGTCACTGTACTTCATATATATGTGACTGACATGTTTCTATCTATCTAATCTATGTGTGAAGCTCTATTCTTTCTGTTATAAATTGTCGGGTACCGCTGCTGAATTGCCGGCCGGCTTTTTTAAAGAGACGGTGCACGAAAACACTAATATTTTTTTTAATAAATCCTTTACACTAAATGACAAGTACAGTAAGCAACACTGTCACTGTACTTCATATATATGTGACTGACATGTTTCTATCTATCTAATCTATGTGTGATGCTCTATTCTTTCTGTTGTAAATTGTCGGGTACCGGTGAATGCCGCTGATGAATTGCCGGCTTTTCATGTCATTCTACATTATTCTTAGTTGTTTTACTTCATGTAGAATTAACCTACAAGGAAAGAAAGGGTTTATTTTCATTCCGATATTTGTGTCCCATTGACTTGCATTGGTTTCCGGTATCGGAATCGGCGATATCCGATACTTTTTGGGTATCGGCCCGATCCAATCCGATACGATATTTCCTGATATCGGAAGGTATCGCTCAACACTAATTGTGACCCTTGCTACAGTACTGCATTTATGCCACATTGTCGGATATGGTACAAAAAAATGAAAAGGGCAGGGGTAATGAACAGTGCTGAAATAAATGTTAGGATCTTGCTTTTTTTTAACGCAATTAGTCGCAATTCATTTTGACACCCAGACGATGTTTTTGGTAGGAGATACACTTAACAAAAAGCATGCATTGATCACATAAAATATTAAAATCAGAGGTTATTCATACTCCCCCGATCCAGCGTTGCTTTTTCCTCGCTGTTTCTCAAGTCTGTATTTACTGTCTGCAGCAGTGACTATACAGCTACAGAGCAGATCTCCGATGGAGCTCATCGGCTCATAACTAGTGTTGAGCGATACCTTCCGATATCAGGAAATATCGTATCGGATTGGATCGGGCCGATACCCAAAAAGTATCGGATATCGCCGATTCCGATACCGGAAACCAATGCAAGTCAATGGGACACAAATATCGGAATGAAAATAAACCCTTTCTTTCCTTGTAGGTTAATTCTACATGAAGTAAAACAACTAAGAATAATGTAGAATGACATGAAAAGCCGGCAATTCATCAGCGGCATTCACCGGTACCCGACAATTTACAACAGAAAGAATAGAGCATCACACATAGATTAGATAGATAGAAACATGTCAGTCACATATATATGAAGTACAGTGACAGTGTTGCTTACTGTACTTGTCATTTAGTGTAAAGGATTTATTAAAAAAAATATTAGTGTTTTCGTGCACCGTCTCTTTAAAAAAGCCGGCCGGCAATTCAGCAGCGGTACCCGACAATTTATAACAGAAAGAATAGAGCTTCACACATAGATTAGATAGATAGAAACATGTCAGTCACATATATATGAAGTACAGTGACAGTGTTGCTTACTGTACTTGTCATTTAGTGTAAAGGATTTATTAAAAAAAATATTAGTGTTTTCGTGCACCGTCTCTTTAAAAAAGCCGGCCGGCAATTCAGCAGCGGTACCCGACAATTTATAACAGAAAGAATAGAGCTTCACACATAGATTAGATAGATAGAAACATGTCAGTCACATATATATGAAGTACAGTGACAGTGTTGCTTACTGTACTTGTCATTTAGTGTAAAGGATTTATTTAAAAAAATAATAGTGTTTTCATGCACCGTCTCTTTAAGAAAGCCGGCCGGCAATTCAGCATCTGTACCCGACAATTTAGAACAGAAAGAATAGAGAATCACACATAGATTAGATAGATAGAAACATGTCAGTCACATATATATGAAGTACAGTGACAGTGTTGATTACTGTACTTGTCATTTAGTGTTAAAATAAAGGATTTATTTAAAAAAAAAATTGGCGTGGGGTTCCCCTTAATTTTAGGCTCTAGCGGAGGTTAAGCAGACAGCTGGGGCAAATGTTTGAAGCCTGGGAAGGGGGTAATACCCACGGAGCTTCCCAGGCTACTAATATCAGCCCCCAGCTGAATACCTAGCCTTTACTAGCTATTAAAATGGGGGAACCCCCCCAAAAAAATAACGTGGGGTCCCCCCTAATTTAATAGCTAGCACAGGCTAGGCAGACAGCTGGGGGCTGATATTAATAGCCCAGGAAGGGTGCCATGAATATTGGCCCCCTCCCAGGCTAGAAACACCAGCCGTCAGCCGCCCCAGAAATGGCGCATCCATAGGATGCGCCAATTCTGGCACTTAGCCTCGCTCTTCCACGCTGCCCTGGTGCGGTGGCAGGGGGTAATAGGGTTGGGGTTGATGTCAGCTTATAATGCCAGCTGACATCAAGCCCAGGTTAGTAATGGAGAGGCGTCTATAAGACACCCCCATTACTAACCCCATAGTCAAAGTTAAAAGAAAACACAAACACCCAGAGTAAAGTCCTTTAATTGAAATAAAGACACAATTCTTTATTGTTCTAAATTAAACCATACTTACCATCACGCCCATTCCAGCTGAAGCCAACGATCTCCTGCAATAAAAGAAAAATAATAAAGCAACCTCATCCTTACCTTTCGATGGTTCCCAGGACAGCTCCAGCTCTGCTACATCGAGATGACAGGATGGACCGCAGCAGAAAGCTGCCATCCAGCCTGTCATCCCGCAGACACTGAGAAGGCAGGCATGCTTGCGCTCCTCAGTGTCTCTCTGTGACGTCATGCAGATGAGCCGAGTTCATGTCCAATGAACTCAGCTCACCTCATGCACGTCACTGACAGCGTGGGAAAGTTCTCCTGCACTCAGCGCTTCAGCGTGAGAATTCTCCCACGCTGTCAGTGACATACATGAGGTGAGGTCATGTCCAATGAACTCAGCTCACCTCATGCACGTCACTGACAGTGTGGGAAAATTCTCACGCTGAAGTGCTGAGTGCAGGAGAATTTTCCCACGCTGTCAGTGACGTACATGAGGTGAGCTGAGTTCATTGGACATGACCTCGGCTCATCTTTATGCCGTCACAGCCAGACATTGAGGAGCACAAGCATGCCTGTGCTTCTCAGTGTCTGCGGGATGACAGGATGGATGGCAGCGTTCTGCTGCGGTCCAGCCTGTCATCTCGATGTAGCAGAGCTGAAGCTGTCGTGGGAGCCATGGAAAGGTAAGGATGAGGTTGCTTTATTATTTTACTTTTATTGCAGGAGATCGTTGGCTTCAGCTGGAATGGGCGTGATGGTAAGTATGGTTTAATTTAGAACAATAAAGAATTGTGTGTTTATTTCAATTAAAGGACTTTTTTCTGGGTGTTGTGTTTTTTTAAATACTTTACTAGAAATTCATGGCGGTCATGTCTAATACTGGCGTGACCCCATGAATTTTGGGCTTAGGGCCAGCTGATAATACCAAGCTGGCCTTAACCCCTTTATTACCCAGTGAGCCACCGCACCAGGGCCCTGGATGAGTTGGGTACAGCGCCAGAAGATGGCGCTTCAATGAACGCGCCATTTTCTGGGGCGGCTGCGGACTGCAATTTGCAGCGGGGGTGGCCCAGAAAGCTTGGGTCTCCCTGCGCTGCGGATTCCAGCCCCCAGCTGCCTAGTTGTACCTGGCTGGACACAAAAATAGGGCGAAGCGCCACACATTTTTTTTTTTAATTATTTCATGAAATTCATGGAATAATTAAGAAAAAAAGGGCTTCCCTATATTGTTGTGTCCGGCTAGGTACAAATAGGCAGCTGGTGGTTGGGGGCAGCCCGTTCCTGCCTGCTGTACCTGGCTGGACACAAATATAGTGCGAAGCCCCACGTCAATTTTTTTTTTATTATTTCATGAAATTCATGGAATAATTAAGAAAAAAAGGGCTTCCCTATATTGTTGTGTCCGGCCAGGTACAAATAGGCAGCTGGTGGTTGGGGGCAGCCCGTTCCTGCCTGCTGTACCTGACTGGACACAAATATAGGGCGAAGCCCCACATAATTTTTTTTTAATTATTTCATGAATTTCCTGAAATAATTAAAAAAAAATTGACGTGGGGCTTCACACTATATTTGTGTCCAGCCAGGTACAGCAGGCAGGAACGGGCTGCCCCCAACCACCAGCTGCCTATTTGTACCTGGCCAGACACAACAATATAGGGAAGCCCTTTTTTTCTTAATTATTCCATGAATTTCATGAAATAATTAAAAAAAAAAAAACGTGGGGCTTCTCCCTATTTTTGTGTCCAGCCAGGTACAACTAGGCAGCTGGGGGATGGAATCTGCAGCGCAGGGAGGCCCAAGCTTTCTGCCCCCCCCCCCCCCCCCGCTGAAAATTGCAGTCCGCGGCCGCCCCGGAAAATGGCGCGTTCATAGAAGCTGGATGCTGTACCTGGCTGGCATACAAAAATATGGCGAAGCCCACGTCAAAAGTTTTGGGAAAAATTTATTAAAAAATAAATAATAATTTAGGGACTGCATCTTTATTAAGTCCTCAAATGTCATTTAGTGTTAAAATAAAGGATTTATTTTAAAAAAAAATGGCGTGGGATCCCCCATAATTTTAGTCTCTAGCGGAGGTTAAGCAGACGGCTGGGGCAGATGTTTGAAGCCTGGGAAGGGGGTAAAACCCACGGAGCTTCCCAGGCTACTAATATCAGCCCCCAGCTGAATACCTAGCCTTTACTAGCTATTAAAATGGGGGACCCCCCCCAAAAAAATGACGTGGGGTCCCCCCTATTTTAATAGCTAGCAAAGGCTAGGCAGACAGCTGGGGGCTGATATTAATAGCTCAGGAAGGGTGCCATGAATATTGGCCCCCTCCCAGGCTAGAAACACCAGCCGTCAGCCGCCCCAGAAATGGCGCATCCATAGGATGCGCCAATTCTGGCACTTAGCCTCGCTCTTCCACGCTGCCCTGGTGCGGTGGCAGGGGGTAATAGTGGTGGGGTTCATGTCAGCGCCAGCTGCCATGAAGCCCAGGTTAGTAATGATGGGTGTCTATAAGACACCCCCATTACTAACCTACAAAGTGTTAAAAAGAAAAAACACACTACACCCAGAAAAAAATAATTTATTTGAAATAAAACACCATTTTATTTAATTCTTAGTTTACTAAAAAAAAATAGTTACCTGTCCACGTTCCTGCGCTGATCTCCCATGCACAGCTGTCACATCTGGAGATGGTGACAGCTGTGCATGGCTGCTGTAAGCTCACGCTGCCGGGAACACGTCCGCTCCCGGCAGCGGGAGCCACTGACTGAGGTTACCGGAGTGCATTCAGGCAGCGCAGCTCCGGAGACCTCCTTTACGGCAGTGCTGTACCGTGGGAATTTCTCACGATACAGCAGTGCCGTAAAGCAGCTAACCGGAGCAGCGCTGCCTTAACTCTGGTGAACCCTTACGGCCCCGTCATTCTAGCGGCGGCAGCGGTTCAGAGCGGTCACATTCTATGTGGCTGCTCTGAACTGGAGATCTTCGTGGGACACTCGTGGACTGCTACGGAGGGGTAAGGATAAGGTTGTGGTTTATTATTTTATATTCTATTACAGGAGATCGATGGCTTCGGGGAATTAGGTGTCTAGGTGAGTATAGGTGTAGTTTTTTATTTTTTACTTTATTTTAGGTGACGATCGGCGGGGACAGGTAATGTATAAACTAATTTCTTTTAGGTAACCACTGGCCACCAATGACATGTATCTAACATTTATTGGGGACACAGTAGGGCAATTTATATAGCAGGATCAGGCTGATGGGAACTACTGCTCCCATCGAGCTGATCCTGCTGGCACGAGTGGACGGGGGACAGACATAGGCCGATGGGAGTAGTAGTGTCACATCGGCCTATGTCTGCCTGCACGCACAGACACCCCGCACACACACCCCGCACACACACACACCCCGCACACACACACCCCGCACACACACCCCGCACACACACACACCCCGCACACACACACCCCGCACACACTAATCATGACGGGTCTGGGAGGTGAGGCTGACCTGTGCGGCCGTGGGAAAGTTCATGTGAGTTCATGCAGTCAAGCATGAACTCACATGAACCCTCCGAGGGCACCGCGGCTACTTCAAATGAACAGCTGATCGGCATCACCTGATACCTCAGCTGTTCATTTGAAATAACCGGCGGGAAAGCGCAGCACAGAACGGGAAAGCCGGCGGTGAAGTCTTTTCACTGCCGGCTTCCCCGCCCGGGTCCTTCGCTCCTTGGTGCTGCGCTCCCCGCCCGGTCCTAATTTACGATTGGGATTGGAGGTGGCGAGGGGAGCGGAGGATCGGGGTGGGAGGCTGCGGGGAAGCAGTATGGGGCTGTGTGATTGTTTAAAAGCCGGCGGCTTTTTACCGCCCGCCGGCTTTTAAACAATCAGCAGAATTCTCCCACGCTGGGATGGCATTCTGATGACAAGCTGGATCGCAGCTGAGCGCTGCCATCCAGCTTGTCATCCTTCACAGACACTGCAGAGCGCAGGCATTATGGGAACTTCCGATTCCGGTATTCGATATTATAAAAGTATCGGAATTAAGTATCGGAATTCCGATACAGTGAATATCGGCCGATACCCGATATTTCAGTATCGGAATGCTCAACACTACTCATAACATCTATAACTGCACAAGTGTTGAGCTCAGTTATTGCTTGTAGGTGATATGTGCTGCAGTTGTGACGGACAAGATCAGCAGAGGAAAGACAGCACTGGACTGGGGGAGAATGATTAACATCTGATTTTATTATTTTAACCCAGCCCTGGTAGCAGAGGCCAGAAGACTATTATCAAAAAGCATCAATCAATAGTTTTTGGTCTAACGAAAATATAGCATCACTGAGACAAATAGGAATCAAAAATAGCCTTCCAAGTATCACAAAGCAGGAGGATGGAAAGAACAATGTGACAGTAGGAATAGATTATAAAATATAAATTTTATTAATGACAAAAATAAAAATAAAGCAAGAATACCCATTAAAAACAGGTGCCTCTCATGTGAGGGAATAGCCTGACCCAAAGTCCAATGATAGAAGCAAATACATGCAAATACAGAGTGTGTACTTTAAATACATATATCATATATACCACATGCAGGGTACTTGTGATATTGGAGGTCAACAGACATAGAACACTGAAGGTATCATAAAAGTTATCAGCAGAACCAACAAAGTGTATGCCTTATATTAAAGTGACAGTGCAGAAATCCAATTAATCAAAAAATGACAAAGGCAGATTAATAGGTATATCCCCCCAGATAACAGAACATTTTGAAAAAAATATTCCCACCACAAAGTAGTACCAGAGTCTTCAGATATGTGTTAATTAGAGATGAGCGAGTATGTTCTGTTAACCCTTTCGGCGAGCATGCTCGAGTGCTTGCCGAGTATCTTCAGCAGCATGCTCGGCCTTTATGTTTTAGTCACTTAGTGTGCATGATTTGTGACTGTTTGACAGCTTTAATACATGTGAGGAATGCCGAGAAAATAAGCATTCCTCACATGTATTAAAGCTGTCAAACAGTCTCAAATAATTCGCACTGAGTGACTCAAACATAACACCCTAGCACGCTGAAGATACTCGGAAAACACCTGAGCATGATCGCTCATCACTAGTGTTAATGTATGAGAATAGTTAGTGCAAAAGGTTAGATGACAATTCAAAGTCAGTATACACCCAGTGGTGTCACCGAATGTAAATAAGAGAGAATATAGTATAAGGAATAGCTACATATAAGAAAAAGGTCTGTCAAACCTACAAGATGTTAACGCCCAGTAGAAGTACTGGAGCTTAAAGCGCACCTATCACTACATTTTTTATTATTTAAATTAAATGCAGATGTAATAACATTTAGAATTTGACCAAAATATTATAAACAAGGCATATACCAAGTGGGAGGAATAATCTTTTTCTTGGCACCAGCCTTTCATTCAACTGAGCAGACTTCAGCTGAAGTGGACTCCAGGCTGGGGAATTCCCCGACTTCTCTGCTGTGCTGATGTCACTCTCCCATGATGCAGTGCAACAACGAAAGTAAACGCGGATCTGAGCCCAGGCACTGTGACTGAGCTGGATGTGCTCAGTCCACCATGCAGCTGTGGGTATATGCTCCATAACTCACCAGTCAGTGAGCTGGAGGCTGCTCTCCTGTTTCCTCCTTCACCTCCTGTTTTCCTTGCTCACACTATCCAGCACTGAAGCCTACTGGAGTAGTGATTGTGCCCCTCCCCCACTGTCACCACTAGCTGAGAGGAGAAATGATACCAGCAACAGAAACTAAAGGCTGAGGAAGATATGTGCCAGAAAAGAGGGGTGTTATTTATTTCATATAATCAATGTGTGTGTAATTGTGTGTATGAGTATATACATGTGGGATATGTCTGCATATATGTGAAAAGTGCATGCATGAGTGTATGGTGCTTAACAACTGTATGTAAATATATGCAGTGTGTATGTGTGTGTGTGTATATAAATATATGCAGCATGTGTATATATGTGTGCAGGGCAAGTGTCTACAGTATACAGTACAGAACAAAAGTTTGGACACACATTCTCATTTAATGATTTTTCTGTATTTTCATGACTATGAAAATTGTACATTCACACTGAAGGCATCAAAACTATGAATTAACACATGTGGAATTATATACTTAACAAAAAGGTGTGAAACAACTGATGGTGTGGGGGTGCTTTGCTGGTGACACTTTTGGGGATTTATTCAAAATTGAAGGCATACTGAACCAGCATGGCTACCACAGCATCTTGCAGCGGCATGCTATTCCATCCGGTTTGCGTTTAGTTGGACCATCATTTATTTTTCAACAGGACGATGACCCCAAACACACCTCCAGGCTGTGTAAGGGCTATTTCACCAAGAAGGAGAGTGATGGGGTGCTACGCCAGATGACCTGGCCTCCACAGTCACCAGACCTGAACCCAATCGAGATGGTTTGGGGTGAGCTGGACCACAGAGTGATGGCAAAAGGCCAACAAGTGCTAAGCATCTCTGGAAACTCCTTCAAGTTTGTTGGAAGACCATTTCTGGTGACTACCTCTTGAAGCTCATCAAGAGAATGCCAAGAGTGTGCAAAGCAGTCATCAAAGCAAAAGGTGGCTACTTTGAATAACCTAGAATATAAGACATATTTTCAGTTGTTTCACACTTTTTTGTTAAGTATATAATTCCACATGTGTTAATTCATAGTTTTGTTGCCTTCAGTGTGAATGTACAATTTTCATAGTCATGAAAATACAGAAAAATCTTTAAATGAGAAGGTGTGTCCAAACTTTTGGTCTGTACTGTATATGTGCAGTGTGTGTATTTATATATCTGTATACCTGTATGCAGTGTGTATATATATATATATATATATATATATATATATATATATATATACATACAGCACATACACAAATGTGTGTGTATATACAGGGTGGGCCATTTATATGGATACACCTAAATAAAATGGGAATGGTTGGTGATATTAACTTCCTGTTTGTGGCATATTAGTATATGGGAGGGAGAAAACTTTTCCAGATGGGTGGTGACCATGGTGGCCATTTTGAAGTCGGCCATTTTGGATCCAACTTTATGTTTTTCAATGGGAAGAGGGTCATGTGACACATCAAACTTATTGAGAATTTCATAAGAAAAACAATGGTGTGCTTGGTTTTAATGTAACTTTATTCTTTCATGAGTTATTTACAAGTTTAAGACTACTTATAAAATGTGTTCAAAGTGCTGCTTATTGTGTTGGATTGTCAATGCAACCCTCTTCTCCCACTCTTGACACACTGATAGCAACACCGCAGAAGAAATGCTAGCACTGGCTTCCAGTATCCATTGTTTCAGATGTTGCACATCTCGTATCTTCACAGCATAGACAATTGCCTTCAGATGACCCCAAAGATAAATGTCTAAGGGGGTCAGATCGGGAGACCTTGGTGACCATTGAACTGGCCTACGATGACCAATCCACTTTCCAGGAAACAGTTCATGTAGGAATGCTCGGACCTGACACCCATAATGTGGTGGTGCACCATCTTGTTGGAAAAACTCAGGGAACGTGGTGTAAGTCGAGCATCCCTTCAGCGGATATTAACTACTCACAAATGGCACCCTTACAAAATCCAGCTGCTGCAGCATCTCAATGAGGATGACCCAGATTGGCGCACTGAATTTGCGGAATGGGCAAAACAAAAATTGGAACAGGACCCACAGTTTACACAGAACATTATGTTCAGTGATGAGGCAAACTTTTTGTGAATTGTAATTGTGCCATCTTCAGTGCATAAAGAGGGCAGCACATTATCATGTAGCAATTTCTGATATCCAGTGGCATTGAGGTTTCCATTGTTGATCCAAAATGGCCAAAGTCAAAATGGCCGCCATGGTCACCACCCATCTGGAAAATTTTTCCCTCTCCCATATACTAATAATAGGTATATTTTTGAGTAAAATGTACATTGTTTTATTCTATAAACTACTGACAACATGTTTCCGAAATTCAAAGCTAAAGATTTTGTATTTATTTGCAGCAAATGGAAATTGTCAAAATAATAAAAAAGGAACAGTGCTTTCAGACCTCAAATAATGCAAATAAAACAAGTTATTATTCATTTAGAAACAGTACTCATGTTTTAACTCAGGAAGAATTCAGAAATCAATATTTGATGGAATAACCCTGATTTTTAATCACAGCTTTCATGCGTCTTGGCATGCTTTCCACCAGTCTTTCACACTGCTTTTGGGTGACCTTATGCAACTCCTGGCACAAAAATTTAAGCAGTTCTTCTTTGTTTGATGGCTTGTGACTATCCTTCTTCCTCTTGATTACATTCCAGAGGTTTTCAATGGGGTTCAGGTCTGGAGATTGGACTGGCCATGACAGGGTCTTGATGTGGTGCATGCTCCTTCATCCATACATTGATTGACCTAGCTGTGTGGCATGGGGCATTGTTCTGCTGGAAAAAACAGTCCTCAGAGTTGGCGAACATTGCCTGAGCAGAAGGGAGCAAGTGTTTTTCAAGGATAACCTTGTATGCGGCTTGATTCATACGTCCTTCGCAAAGATTAACCAACCCAATTCCAGCCTTGCTGAAGCATCCCCAGATCATCACCGATCCTCCACCAAATTTCACAGTGGGTGCAAGACACTGTGGCTTGTATGCCTCTCCAGGTCTCCGTCTAACCATTAGACAACCAGGTGTTGGGCAAAGCTTAAAATTAGACTCATCAGAGAAGGTTACCTTACTCCAGTCCTCTATGATCCAATCCTTATGGTCTTTGCCAAACTTCAGCCTGGCTCTCCTTTGCTTCTCATTGATGAAAGCCTTTTTGTCTAGCTTTATATGACTTGAGGCCTGCCTCTAGGAGCCTGTTATGAACTGTTCATGCCGTGCACTTCACCCCAGCTGCCATTTGCCATTCATTTGTAGGTCACTTGATGTCATTCTGCGGTTGCTGAGTGACATTCGAATAAGATGACGCTCATCTCGGTCAGTGGAGGGTCGCTTTCACCCTCTGCCGTTCGGTAGCTTCGTTGTCCCAAATGTCTGCTGCTTGACCCTGTTGTAATGGACTGCCGTCTTCGAAATTTTAAGGATGGAGGCAACATGATGCTCACTGTATCCCTCTTCTAGTAAAGCCAGAATTGAGCCCTTCTTTCCTCACTCAAGACTTTTTTTTTCAACTTCTTTGGCATGGTTAAAAGTTATTTTTTTATTGAAAAAACTTTTGGGCTATTCCTAGGACTTTTTTTGCCATCCAGTATGTCCTATTACAAGAGGATTGTGAAGACCACAGCAGTGTTTTTTATATTTTCCCTCGTTACATAACATTTGGTTCAGGTGATCACCTAATCAGAAGCACATTAAGTAGAATGAGGTGTACTTTGGTTGGAATTCAACTGACACTGGAATAGAATGGGTGTCAGACATGAAGAGATGGTGATTTTTAGAAAACTGCAGTGGTCTCTTAATTTTTGTCAGAACTGTATGTATATATACCGTACAGACCAAAAGTTTGGACACACCTTCTCATTTAAAGATTTTTCTGTATTTTCATCACTATGAAAATTGTACATTCACACTGAAGGCAACAAAACTATGAATTAACACATGTGGAATTATATACTTAACAAAAAATTGTGAAACAACTGAAAATATGTCTTATATTCTAGGTTCTTCAAAGTAGCCACCTTTTGCTTTGATGACTGTTTTACACACTCTAGGCATTCTCTTGATGAGCTTCAAGAGGTAGTCACCGGAAATGGTCTTCCAACAATCTTGAAGGAGTTCCCAGAGATGCTTAGCACTTGTTGGCCCTTTTGCTTCACTCTGCTGTCCAGCTCACCCCAAACCATCTCGATTGGGTTCAGGTCTGGTGACTGTGGAGGCCAGGTCATCTGGCGCAGCACCCCATCACTCTCCTTCTTGGTCAAATAGCCCTTACACAGCCTGGAGGTGTGTTTGGTGTCATTGTCCTGTTGAAAAATAAATGATGGTCCAACTAAACGCAAACCACATGGAATAGCATGCCGCTGCAAGAAGCTTTGGTAGCCATGCTGGTTCAGTATGCTTTCAATTTTGAATAAATCCCCAACACACCTCCTCCTCCATGCTTCACGGTTGGAACCAGGCATGTAGAGTCCATCCGTTCACCTTTTCTGCATCGCACAAAGTCACGGTGGTTGGAACCAAAGATCTCAAATTTGGACTCATCAGACCAAAGCACAGATTTACACTGGTCTAATGTCCATTCCTTGTGTTCTTTAGACCAAACAAGTCTCTTCTGCTTGTTGCCTGTCCTTAGCAGTGGTTTCCTAGCAACTATTTTACCATGAAGGCCTGCTGCACAAAGTCTTCTCTTAACAGTTGTTGAAGAGATGTGTCTGCTGCTTGAACTCTGTGTGGCATTGACCTAGTCTCTAATCTGAGCTGCTGTTAACCTGCAATTTCTGAGGCTGGTGACTCGGATAAACTTATCCTCAGAAGCAGAGGTGACTCTTGGTCTTCCTTTCCTGGGGCGGTCCTCATGTCAGCCAGTTTCTTTGTAGCACTTCATGGTTTTTGCAGCTGCACTTGGGGACACTTTCAAAGTTTTCCCAATTTTTCCCACTGACTGACCTTAATTTCTTAAAGTAATGATGGCCACTCATTTTTCTTTACTTAGCTGCTTTTTTCTTGCCATAATACAAATTCTAACAGTCTATTCAGTAGGACTATCAGCTGTGTATCCACCAGACTTCTGCACAACACAACTGATGGTCCCAACCCCATTTATAAGGCACGAAATCCCACTTATTAAACCTGACAGAGCACACCTGTGAAGTGAAAACCATTTCCAGTGACTACCTCTTGAAGATCATCGAGAGAATGCCAAGAGTGTGCAAAGCAGTCATCAAAGCAAAAGGTGGCTACTTTGAAGAACCTAGAATATAAGACATATTTTCAGTTGTTTCACACTTTTTTGTTAAGTATATAATTCCACATGTGTTAATTCATAGTTTTGATGCCTTCAGTGTGAATGTACAATTTTCATAGTCATGAAAATACAGAAAAATCTTTAAATGAGAAGGTGTGTCCAAACTTTTGGTCTGTACTGTGTGTATATATACACGGTGGTCCAAAAGTAGGTGGACAGAAAGTGTAATAAGGTTATGAAGGGGGAGATTTATCTAACAAAATCCAGTAATTTTAGATAACATTATGTGGAGTGATGAAGCTTCTTTCAAATTATCCGGCCATATTAACAGACATAATTGTATTTATTGGTATAATGAGAACATGCATTTAACATTAGAGCAACAACAAAATGAGCCTGGTGTCAATGTTTGGGTTGGTATTTCAAGTTTTGGTGTTTTAGGATGAATATTTTTTTATGGAACAGTCACCGGAGATAAGTATCTCTAAACTCTAACGAATCAAGTTGCTCCCCAGTTACAGCAACAGCCTAATTCAAATGACCTTTATTTCCAACAAGTTGGGGCCCCTCCACATTATTCAAGAGTAGTCCTCGAGTATCTTGATGAAACATTTCCTAATAAATGAATTGGCCGAAGAGGCCCACTTGATTGGCCGACACGTTCACCAGACTTGACCCCAATGGATTTTTTCTTTTGGGGAGTACTCAAGGACAAAGTTTATAGTCGAAAACCAAAAAGTTTCAGTAATATATATCTCGCCCTCACTGCAGAGGGCCTCAAATACCCAGAGGGCTACAGGACGGCCTCTCCGTCGACCACTCACTTTAGGTACAGTACCTTGACTGACCTGAGAGGCGAGGGGGCGCCAGAGAGTTGTGCCTGTATTGTGGCGTCACGGATTGGTGACGTGTAAGGGACAACACACCACCGTGTTTTCCCCCGCTGGTAGCAGCATCCTGGCACTACTTACTCTAGGTGCAGTACCTTGACTCACCTGAGAGGTAAGGGGCGCCAGAGAGCTGCACCCACCGGCCGGCTTTCATCACATTGGTGGCAGCGGTGGCATTCGAACCCACGCCCCCGAAGAGACTGAAAGTGATGAAAGCCGGTCGGTGGGTGCAGCTCTCTGGCGCCTCCTTACCTCTCAAGTGAGCCAAGGTACTGCACCTAGAGTAAGTGGTGCCAGGAAGCTGCTACCAGCGGGGGAAAACACGGTAGTGTGTTGTCCCTTACACGTCACAAATCCGTGACGCCACGATACAGGCACAACTCTCTGGCGCCCCCTTGCCTCTCAGGTCAGTCAAGGTACTGCACCTAGAGTGAGTGGTCGCCGGAGAGCCATTCTGTAGCCCTCTGGGTATTTGAGGCCCTCTGTAGTGTGGGCGGTATAAATATTCCCCTGGCTGCGCCAGTAATATATATCTACCCTCCGACCGTCACTGCCAGCCTTCCTCAAATCCCCCAGATGGTATGCTGCCACCAGTTCTCGTTTGATACAAGCCCGGTCCGTTACTAGACTTGTATCGGGTCAGGAACCAACCCAGTAGCGTTTCAGCCAAGCGTTTCCGGACCAATGGATTCGTATATGCAGAGTAAAGGATACAGCCCACGATTAATTTATGATTTAATCGATTATAAGAATACACTAGATTACAGGCTATACAATTAACTATACAACGGTATTTTGGTCAGAATAAGAAATATAACAATTAGACAGGGGCGGAACTACCGCCCGTGCAGCCCGTTCATTGAACGGGGGCCCCGAGGGAGAGGGGGCCCCTCCAGCCTCCAGCAGGGCCGCCATCAGGGCATGACTGCCCTGACTCCAGTATGGGGCCCAGCCAGTAGGGGCCCCCTCGGAGCCCCGTTGGGGGCCCCCCTCTTGTGCGTCTCTCTCCTCATGGGGCCCCCGGCCCCATGCTAAGCGCCGGGTCCGGGACATCTCAGCGCTGTGCTGCGCTGCTGCGGCAGCGCTTTCATGATTCCCCTGACTTCCGGTCATGTGACGGCGCCGTCACATGGCCGGAAGTCAGGAGAACCTGGTGTCAGCGATTTGGACGAGCGCCAGGATTCTGCAGGGATCGCATGGGGGTAAATATAACAAGTTTTATTTTTTTTTAAATACAATTAACTAGGAGTGGGGGGAGATGAGAGATGCACATGGGGGGGGTGAGAGATGCACATGGGGGGGGAGATGAGAGATGCACATGTGGGGGGGGGATGAGAGATGCACATGTGGGGGGGATGGGAGATGAGAGATGCACATGTGAGGGGGGGAGATGAGAGATGCACATGAGGGGGGAGATGAGAGATGCACATGTGTGTGGGGGGGGATGGGAGATGAGAGATGCACATGTGGGGGGGGAGATGAGAGATGCACATGTGGGGGGGAGATGAGAGATACACATGTGGGGGGGAGATGAGAGATGCACATGTGGGGGGGGAGATGAGAGATGCTCATGTGGGGGGGGAGATGAGAGATGCACATGGGGGGGAGATGAGAGATGCACATGTGGGGGGGGGTGCACATGTGGGGGGGGGAGATGCACATGGAGGGGGGGTGAGAAATGCACATGTGGGGGGGAGATGAGAGATGCACATGTGTGGGGGGGGAGATATGCACATGTGGGGGGATGAGAGATGCACATGTGGGGGGGATGAGAGATGCACATGTGGGGGGGGATGAGAGATGCACATGTGATGGGGGGGATGAGAGATGCACATGTGGTAGAGGGGGATGAGAGATGCACATGTGGTGGAGGGGGATGAGAGAGGTGCACATGTGGTGGAGGGGGATGAGAGAGGTGCACATGTGGTGGAGGGGGATGAGAGAGGTGCACATGTGGTGGAGGGGGATGAGAGAGGTGCACATGTGGTGGAGGGGGATGAGAGAGGTGCACATGTGGTGTAGGGGGATGAGAGAGGTGCACATGTGGTGGAGGGGGATGAGAGATGTGCACATGTGGTGGAGGGGGATGAGAGAGGCGCACATGTGGGGGAGGGGGATGAGAGAGGTGCACATGTGGGGGAGGGGGATGAGAGAGGTGCACATGTGGGGAATGGGGATGAGAGATGTGCACATGTGGGGGAGGGGGATGAGAGATGTGTACATGGGGGAGGGGGATGAGAGATGTGTACATGGGGGGGATGAGAGATGTGCACATGGGGGGGATGAGAGATGTGCACATGGGGGGGATGAGAGATGTGCACATGGGGGGGATGAGAGAGGTGCACATGTGGGGGAGGGGGATGAGAGATGTGCACATGGGGGGGATGAGAGATGTGCACATGGGGGGATGAGAGAGGTGCACATGTGGGGGAGGGGGATGAGAGATGTGCACATGGGGGGATGAGAGATGTGCACATGGGGGGAGATGAGAGCTGCACATGGAGGGGTGAGAGCTGCACATGGAGGGGTTTGAGAGCTGCACATGGAGGGGTTTGAGAGCTGCACATGGGGGGGTTTGAGAGCTGCACATGGGGGGGATGAGAGCTGCATATGGGGGAATTGGGAGTAGGGGGATAATGAGCTGCACATAATGAATGTGGGGTGGGGGAGAGTAAATGATGATGGGGTGGGGAGAGCACGGACATGATATAATAAATTGGGGCAGGGGGTGCATGTAAATAATGAATGCGGGGAGCAGGAAGTATAGAGTAGGGGGTATTGCGGATGCAGGAGTGTAACTGGTAACAAATTGGCGGAAAGAGTAGAGGTTCTAATTAAATTATATATTAAGTGCCTATTTACAGTTAATGGGGGCACCGTGGTGGATTACAATTTATATTTGGAATGGTAGGTTGTATAATAACTAACCATATATTGATGGTGGATGCACGTCTGTATTCAGCTGCGTAAGGTAGAAGTTGGGGAATGTGCTCTAGATAACTGTGTTATTTTATGCAGAGACGAGTCCTGGCTGGAAGACGTGATGGCGGTCTGTGCTGGATGAAGGAGAAAAGCGTAGCTGAAGGACTTCACCTAGAGACGTCACCAGTGAGTCAGTGTATTACATGTACACTTACACTATATACTATGTACCGGGCTCCTGTGTATAATGTCACTGGTGATCACTGTATTACCTGTACACTATATACAGAGCTCCTGTGTATAATGTCACTGGTGATCACTGTATTACCTGTACACTGACACTATATACAGAGCTCCTGTGTATAATGTCACTGGTGATCACTAGATTACCTGGACACTTACATTATACATACCATGTATAGAGCTCCCGTGTATAATGACACTTATGGTAATATTAGTAATGTGATGGTAATATTAGTAATGTGGTGGTAATATGTGGTCTGGTCATGGTGTGGCAGTTTTTCTCCCTTCTGTGTGGCATTATTCGGTCACTATGTTGTGGTAATATGTGGTCTGGTCATGGTGTGGCGGTATTCCCTGTATGTGGTATTATTGGTCATTTTAAAAAAAAATGTATATGACACATTCCCTTAAAGAAAACGAAATAAAAATATATCTAAAAAGAGTATTGGATATTTTAAGAAAATTTTAATAGGTTAGAGTAGGGCCCGGCCAGAAGAGTCTACCTTATCGTGGTGGCGGCTTTAAAAATCTTTTGGCCAAAACAAAAGCTGCTGGCTATGCATGTGGCGCCGTCACATGGCCGAACGTCAGGAGAACCTGGTGGCAGTGACGTGGACGAGCGCCAGGATTCTGCAGGGATCGCATGGGGGTAAGTATAACAAGTTTTATTTTTTTTAAATACAATTAATTAACTAGGAGCGGGGGGAATCATAGATGCACGGGGGGATGAGAGATGCACAGGGGGATGAGAGATGCACATGGGGGGGATGAGAGATGCACAGGGGGATGAGAGATGCACAGGGGGATGAGAGATGCACAGGGGGATGAGAGATGCACATGGGGGGATGAGAGATGCACGGGGGGATGAGAGATGCACAGGGGGATGAGAGATGCACAGGGAGGATGAGAGATGCACAGGTGGATGAGAGATGCATAGGGGGATGAGAGATACACATGGGGGGGTGAGAGATGCACATGGGGGGGATGAGAGATGCACATGGGGGGATGAGAGATGCACATGGGGGGATGAGAGATGCACATGGGGGGATGAGAGATGCACATGGGGGGGATGAGAGATGCACATGGGGGGGATGAGAGATGCACATGGGGGGGATGAGAGATGCACATGGGGGGGATGAGAGATGCACAGGTGGATGAGAGATGCACATGGGGGGATGAGAGATGCACAGGTGGATGAGAGATGCATAGGGGGATGAGAGATACACATGGGGGGGTGAGAGATGCACATGGGGGGGATGAGAGATGCACATGGGGGGATGAGAGATGCACATGGGGGGATGAGAGATGCACATGGGGGGATGAGAGATGCACATGGGGGGGATGAGAGATGCACATGGGGGGATGAGAGATGCACATGGGGGGGATGAGAGATGCACATGGGGGGATGAGAGATGCACATGGGGGGGATGAGAGATGCATGGGGGGGTGAGAGATGCATGGGGGGGTGAGAGATGCACAGGGGGGATGAGAGATGCACGGGGGGGATGAGAGATGCACGGGGGGTGAGCTGCACATGGGGGGATGAGAGATGCACAGGGGGGAGGAGAGATGCACGGGGGGGTGAGAGATGCACATGGGGGGGATGAGCTGCACATGGGGGGGTGAGAGATGCACATGGGGGGGTGAGAGATGCACATGGGGGGGATGAGAGATGCACATGGGGGGATGAGAGATGCACATGGGGGGATGAGAGATGCACATGGGGGGATGAGAGATGCACATGGGGGGGATGAGAGATGCACATGGGGGGGATGAGAGATGCACATGGGGGGGATGAGAGATGCACATGGGGGGGATGAGAGATGCACATGGGGGGATGAGAGATGCACATGGGGGGGATGAGAGATGCACATGGGGGGGATGAGAGATGCACATGGGGGGATGAGAGATGCACATGGGGGGGATGAGAGATGCATGGGGGGGTGAGAGATGCATGGGGGGGTGAGAGATGCACAGGGGGGATGAGAGATGCACGGGGGGGATGAGAGATGCACGGGGGGTGAGCTGCACATGGGGGGATGAGAGATGCACAGGGGGGGAGGAGAGATGCACGGGGGGGTGAGAGATGCACATGGGGGGGATGAGCTGCACATGGGGGGGTGAGAGATGCACATGGGGGGGTGAGAGATGCACATGGGGGGGATGAGAGATGCACATGGGGGGATGAGAGATGCACATGGGGGGATGAGAGATGCACATGGGGGGATGAGAGATGCACATGGGGGGGATGAGAGATGCACATGGGGGGGATGAGAGATGCACATGGGGGGGATGAGAGATGCACATGGGGGGATGAGAGATGCACATGGGGGGGATGAGAGATGCACATGGGGGGGATGAGAGATGCACATGGGGGGATGAGAGATGCACATGGGGGGGATGAGAGATGCATGGGGGGGTGAGAGATGCATGGGGGGGTGAGAGATGCACAGGGGGGATGAGAGATGCACGGGGGGGATGAGAGATGCACGGGGGGTGAGCTGCACATGGGGGGATGAGAGATGCACAGGGGGGGAGGAGAGATGCACGGGGGGGTGAGAGATGCACATGGGGGGGATGAGCTGCACATGGGGGGGTGAGAGATGCACATGGGGGGGTTATGTTTACATAACTTTGTTGCCTTACGAAGGGCAGGGGGGGGCCCCAAAAAATTTCTTGCACTGGGGCCCACTACAGTCTGTGTCCGCCCCTGCAATTAGACATACAAAACACAGGAATAACAACGATAAATCAGTTACCATTCATGTGGCACAAGGGAGTAATTGCTGTCCCACAGGTTTAAGCTTAGTTGCAGTCGTCCAGGCCTCAGTAGCACATGGCAAAGGTGCTCCTCCCACTCCAAGACCAGGACCCGACCTTAGGAGCTGTTCACATCATCTCCTGGGTCACAAACTGAGGGGGGTTTCTCATATTGTCCTGCACCAGCTTTGCCAAGGCCATCATCCTGTCCCGGTGGCGCGCGACATACTCGATGACCGACACCTCCGAGGTGGCTAAAACCTCTTCCCATGCTTCCTTCACCAGAGCCAGGGGTCCCCGTACACGTCGCCCGTACAGGAGCTCAAAGGGGGAGAACCCCGTTGACGCCTGTGGAGCCTCCCGGTAAGCAAATAGTAGGTGCGGGAGAAGGCGTTCCCAGTCGCTCCCGTAGGAGTCGGCGAACATCTTCAGCATCTGTTTCAAGGTGCCATTGAACCGCTCAAACAGGCCATTAGTCTGTGGGTGATATGGGCTGGCCACCAGGTGTTGCACCTGTATTTGCTTACATAGGGACTCCATCAGCTCCGACATGAACTGGGTCCCCTGATCGGTGAGCATTTCCTGGGGAAATCCCACTCTGGAGAAAATCTCCAATAAGGTGGTAGCCACTTTGTCGGCCTTAGTTGACGACAAAACTACCACTTCCGGGTACCGGGTGGCGTAGTCTACTACAGTCAGTATGAAGCGTTTCCCGCGGGGGCCAGTGGGCAGGGGTCCCACGAGATCCACAGCCACCCTCGAGAAAGGCTCTCCAATGATTGGCAGAGATATCAGTGGGGCTCTGGAGCACCACCCCGACTTCCCCACCCTCTGACAGGTGACACACGACTTGCAGTAGGCCGTCACCTCGGCTCCCATCCCAGGCCAGTAGAAATGCTGAGCTATTCTGGCCTTGGTTTTAGCGATCCTCAGGTGTCCGGCCATTGGAATCTCGTGTGCGAGCCGCAACAATTCTGCCCTGAACGGATAGGGTACCACTAACTGTCGGTCCCTGGGCCACGCCTCCGGTGAACCCTGCTGGACCGTCATCCGGTACAGCCGTCCCTGGTCCCAGACCACATGCTCACCGTCTGAGTCCTGGGGAGGCTGCGCCGCCTGCTCCTTGAGCGCGTTCAGGCTGTCATCGACTTCCAATGCAGCCCGAAACTCCTGTCTCGATGGGGCAAGAATCGAAGAAACGGCCACATCTTCCGTCAGCACCTCCGGACATGTCTCCTGGCCGCTGTCTGACCCAGCTGCCACTTGGTCAGAAATGGGGAAGCCTTCGGACCTTTGCGAGGCTCCTTGGGCTCCGGCGCTCCCACTCCTGGTGACAGCGGCTATGACCGCTGTGACCGTGGGTAGTGCCCGCTTCCCCTCGGTTTCTGACCAAGCCGCCAGATCAGGCAGGCTTCCTAGGCCTGTCGACATCCCGGACGTGGGGAACTCCTGTTCTGGGGTCTTACCTGGAAGTTCCTCTCCTGGGACACCCCCACCCCCCATGGCTCGCTCCCCACCCTGCAGAGGCCTTAGACTCAGCGGCCTGGATTCTCCTGGAAGCCCTACACTGCCGGTAGCAACCTTCCTCTCCATCCCTGAGCCTCCCTCTACAGGATCCTGCCCCCCTCCTCCTTCACCGGAGAACAAGAGGTCCCTGCGCGCTGGCTGAGCACCTCTGGGGACATCCTCACCTTCCTCACCTGCTCTCACTAACAACCCTGTTTGTGTTGTGTCTGTCTGTGGGTTACTCTCAGGTTCCCCTCCCTCCTCTTCCGTAGGAGACCCACTCCATACAACATTATTGGTGTTGGAAGCAGAGAAATCAAGACATTTTGGGGGGGCCGAACTTGGGGGTTCAGTGGGTACATACTGCGACACTAGCCGCCCCAAGTCGGTCCCTAATAAAACGTTTGCGGGAATATTTGGTGTTACTCCCACCTCCCGCATCCCCCTCCCGGCACCCCAATCCAAATACACCATGGCAACGGGAAGTGCTGGCTCCATGCCTCCAATCCCGGAGACGGAAAGGGTCTTTCCCGGTACAAAGTCTTGAGGGGACACCACCTCAGGCCGTACCAGGGTTCGTTCAGTGCCAGTGTCCCGCAGTCCCATGACCGCAGAACGGCCTATGGTGATGGGTTGGATGTTGTCCAGGGACCTAACACCACCCCCTCCCACACACAGAACATTGGGCACTCTCTGGGACTGGGATGGGGCCTTTTGGCGCTGGGGACACTCAGCCCTAAAGTGTCCTGGCTTGTTGCACTGATGACAACGTCTTACATCAGTTCCTTGCCTGGAGAGGGCAACAGGGGGATACACCCCTTGTGTTCTGGGGGCTGGGGAAACAGGGGCAGGATTGGGCTTACCCCCTCTCCAGGTGCTGCTGGCAGACTTCTTGGGCTCAGGCGCCCTGTTATTGGCATACTCATCTGCCAGGCGGCTGTAGCAGAAGCCCCCGTTGGTTTGCGGTCACGGAGGAACTGTCGGAGGTCCTCTGGGCAGTTCCACAAGAACTGCTCCGTAACGAACAGTTCCTGGACCTCCTGGCGGTTAGTAAGCGCTAGACCCGAGGTCCAGTGCTCTGCGGCTCTCAACAGCGCCCGCATATGATCGGTCCAGGTGTCCTTGGGGCCACACAGCAGGCTCCGGAACTTCTGGCGGTACGACTCCAGAGCGAGGTTGTACTGCAGGATCAGGGCCCGCTTGATGCTGTCGTAGTCCTGTACCTCCCCGGCAGGTAAGTCCCCCAAGGCATCCAGGGACTTACCCCTCAAACGGGGGGTCAGGTATCTTGCCCACTGATCCCGGGCCAGATGGTGCTTGTTATGCACACGCCCGGGCTAAGCGGCGTGTGCGTGTGATTGTAGTGATTCCACTGGACCGTGCCGGAGAGTGAATGCCTGGAGGGGCGTGACTAAGTATTCACCCGATCCGACCAGGGTCGCACGACGGCATACGACGCCAGTGCACCAAGGAGGAACCGAGCAGAGGGACCAGGTGCCACTCCAGGACAGACCCCGGACACGGCTGTTGACCCACACAGGGGAACACAGGAACAGGCTGGTAGGCTGGCACACAGACTGGTGGGTATAGGCAGGCACGACTGGTATGCAGGCAGGCGGGTATGCAGGCAGGGGGGTAAAGGCAAGCACAGCTAGAGTGCAGACAGGGAGGCACTAGCAGGTAGGAACACAGGCGGGATAGGACCCAGTACACACCGGGACTCAGGAACAATACAGGCAGAGGGTTACAGGCAAGCACAGCTAGAGTGCAGACAAGGCTGAGCAGGGAGGACAGGGCTCTGTTCACACGGAACAGACAGGAAGGGAAAGACAGAGCCAGATACTCACACAGTACTTGCAGAGACAACAAGCAGGAGTTAGGTACGAGTTCAGACTCTGCAGAAAAAGGAAGGGAACGGACATAGAGGCAAAACAGGTAAAGGACAGGAGAGAGTTCAGACTGGAACTGAGTGTACGGAGGAGACCGACACTGCAGAGGGATACAGGAGCGGGTCTGGGAATACGGCCCCCAGAGAGGCGGAACGAACAGGCAAGGAGCGTGTTCAGACAGGACAGACCAGACACAGGAGCGGGTCTAGGAAATCGGCCACTAAAAGGCGGAACGAACAGGCAAGGAGCGTGTTCAGACAGGACAGACAAGATACAGGAACGGGTCTAGGTAATCGGCCCCTAGAAGGCAGGAGGAACAGGCTAGGAGCGTGTTCAGACAGGACAGACAAGAGAACACAGAAAGGAGTCAGTTCAGACACGGGAGCTGAAACAGAAAAGCAGGAGACATACAGGACTCAGTTCAGACACGGGAACTGATACAAAAAGCAGGAGACAAGAGACGGGACCTGGCACCTTCAGAGTGCAAGCACACACTGAAGGAAAAACTATGCTCAGGCAGGGATAGAAGGGAGCTGCTGAGCTATATACCAAGTGACAGACAGCAATAGGCTGAGGACGCACAAGGGGTGTGACCCACAGCAGGTACAAAAGGCAGGAAGTGATCGGGCGCCGCCCTTAAGCAGCAGAAACAGACACAAACAGACAGCATGGAGGGAAGCCAGAGAGACATTCTGGACAGGAGATCAAGTGCGCCCTCTTGCACAGTGGGAGATGGACCACCATGCAAGGACGCCGCCAGGTATGTTACAGTACCTCCCCCCTTACGCCCCCTCTTCTTCAGGCCTGCCAGAATCTTCCGCAGGGAATTCGAGGGCCAGTCGTTCACTGGGTTGGAGGGGGACAGAGACTTAAGGGTAATCTCTGCTTCGAGGTACATCTTGTCAAGCTCACAGGAAGAAATAGACGGGTTATCAGGTACATAATGAGGAAAAGTCACTGTCTCTTTGTTATCTGGTGGTATCCCGGAGGATTCAGGAAACAACTGGAGGTCCTCCGCCGGGTCAGAAGAGTGCAGAGGCTCAGAGAAAACAACTGCTTCAGAGTACACTAGGTCGGACTCACTGGAGGAAGCAGGCGAGGTATCGGGTACCGAGTATAGGAAAGTCTCTGTCCATTCACCACCAGGTGGCACCCCGAAGGGTTCTGGAGACAGCTGGCGGTCCTCCGCCTGGTCAGAGGGGTGTAGAGACTCACGGGTAACCTCTGCTTCAGAGTACACTAGGTCGGACTCACTGGAGGAAGCAGGCGAGGTATCGGGTACCGAGTATAGGAAAGTCTCTGTCCATTCACCACCAGGTGGCACCCCGAAGGGTTCTGGAGACAGCTGGCGGTCCTCCGCCTGGTCAGAGGGGTGTAGAGACTCACGGGTAACCTCTGCTTCAGAGTACACTAGGTCGGACTCACTGGACGAAGCAAGCGAGGTATCAGGTACAGAGTATAGGAGAGTCTCTGTCCTTTCGCTACCAGGTAGCACCCCGAAGGGTTCAGGAGACAACTGGAGATCCTCCGCCTGGTCGGAGGGGTGTAGAGACCCGGAGGTAACTACCACTTTGGGGTACCCATTGTCAGGCTCACAGGACGAAGCGGACAAAGTATTGAGTACCGGGTGTAGAGAAGTCTCTCTCCATTTGTCATCGAGTGGTATCCCGGAGGGTTCAGGAGGCAACAGGGGATCCTCCGCCAGGTAGTAGAGATGCACAGACTCTGAGGTAACCACAGCTTTGGAGCATCCTTGGACATGCACACCGGTTAAAGAGAAAGAAGCATCTGATGCCGGGTGCAGGAAGTTCTCCTGTGTGGAGTCTGGATGGGCAGAAGTCTCTTCGGCCAGGAGAACTGGTGCACTACCCACGCACATTACCCATTGGGGTTTCTCCGGGATACAGGGAGATGAAGCTTCAGTAGGGACTTCAAGGTTGGGGTCAGGAGGTCTCAGGGAGGACAGACCCTGGCGTGACGGCTTGCCTCTAAGTCTAGCACGTCTGGACTGCCTCTTGAGGTTGAGAGAAGTATTCCGGAAAGCGTAGTCACCCTGTGAGGATTCTGGGTGGGCAGTAGTCTCATTGGGCTGGAGGACTATTGCGCTACCCACACACATTACCCGTCGGGGCTGCTCCGGGATATTGGGAAGTGAAGCTTCAGCAGGGGCTTCAGAGTTAGGGTCCTCGAAGACCATACGAAAGGCCACCAGGAAGGCCTGCAGGTCAAGGATGACAGGATCCCATGCTTCCCATAGGGGGGTGACCCATTTCAAGGCATCACCCGCTAGGTAGTCAATCATAAAGGCCACTTTAGCCCAATCGGAAGGAAAATAGAGAGGGTAGGCCTTAAAGTGTAGCATGCATTGCTCCACAAATGCACGACACTGTCTTGGATCCCCATAGTAACGTGGCGGATCCGCAGGAACGAGAGCTGATAGATCCATCTGGACGGGTGCGTAATTCGCCTGGAACTCAGCTAAAGGGGGAAAAAAATTTATTTATTTATTTTAATGCATGTATTCGCTGGAAAAACTTCTCAAAGAGCGAAGGCCGTGGGGCTCAACGGGAACCATGGCCTGAGCATGCTGTTATGCACACGCCCGGGCTAAGCGGCGTGTGCGTGTGATTGTAGTGATTCCACTGGACCGTGCCGGAGAGTGAATGCCTGGAGGGGCGTGACTAAGTATTCACCCGATCCGACCAGGGTCGCACGACGGCATACGACGCCAGTGCACCAAGGAGGAACCGAGCAGAGGGACCAGGTGCCACTCCAGGACAGACCCCGGACACGGCTGTTGACCCACACAGGGGAACACAGGAACAGGCTGGTAGGCTGGCACACAGACTGGTGGGTATAGGCAGGCACGACTGGTATGCAGGCAGGCGGGTATGCAGGCAGGGGGGTAAAGGCAAGCACAGCTAGAGTGCAGACAGGGAGGCACTAGCAGGTAGGAACACAGGCGGGATAGGACCCAGTACACACCGGGACTCAGGAACAATACAGGCAGAGGGTTACAGGCAAGCACAGCTAGAGTGCAGACAAGGCTGAGCAGGGAGGACAGGGCTCTGTTCACACGGAACAGACAGGAAGGGAAAGACAGAGCCAGATACTCACACAGTACTTGCAGAGACAACAAGCAGGAGTTAGGTACGAGTTCAGACTCTGCAGAAAAAGGAAGGGAACGGACATAGAGGCAAAACAGGTAAAGGACAGGAGAGAGTTCAGACTGGAACTGAGTGTACGGAGGAGACCGACACTGCAGAGGGATACAGGAGCGGGTCTGGGAATACGGCCCCCAGAGAGGCGGAACGAACAGGCAAGGAGCGTGTTCAGACAGGACAGACCAGACACAGGAGCGGGTCTAGGAAATCGGCCACTAAAAGGCGGAACGAACAGGCAAGGAGCGTGTTCAGACAGGACAGACAAGATACAGGAACGGGTCTAGGTAATCGGCCCCTAGAAGGCAGGAGGAACAGACTAGGAGCGTGTTCAGACAGGACAGACAAGAGAACACAGAAAGGAGTCAGTTCAGACACGGGAGCTGAAACAGAAAAGCAGGAGACATACAGGACTCAGTTCAGACACGGGAACTGATACAAAAAGCAGGAGACAAGAGACGGGACCTGGCACCTTCAGAGTGCAAGCACACACTGAAGGAAAAACTATGCTCAGGCAGGGATAGAAGGGAGCTGCTGAGCTATATACCAAGTGACAGACAGCAATAGGCTGAGGACGCACAAGGGGTGTGACCCACAGCAGGTACAAAAGGCAGGAAGTGATCGGGCGCCGCCCTTAAGCAGCAGAAACAGACACAAACAGACAGCATGGAGGGAAGCCAGAGAGACATTCTGGACAGGAGATCAAGTGCGCCCTCTTGCACAGTGGGAGATGGACCACCATGCAAGGACGCCGCCAGGTATGTTACAGTGCTGAAGGCAGGTCCTTTCGAATGCCACCAGAAAGGAGTCCAGGTCTCCATCTTTATCAAGCAGGGGGAAGTCCTCGGCTCGGACTTTACAGGTCTTCGCCTCCTGCTGTGCTGGAGGTGCTGGAAGGAATCCATGCTGAGCCAGGTCCAGTTGATGCTTGCGCTGTGCATCTCGTTCTGCACGCTCCGCAGCAGCTCGTTCTGCATGCTCCACAGCTCGTTCTGCATGCTCCGCCTCTTCTATTCGCCGGCGTTCATCCATGAGGAGCCGAAAAGTGGCAGTGTCCCCAGACCCCTGACTGGTCATGGCCGATTGCAGGAGGGCATCTATGCTGGACAGGCTGTGGTGGGCAGGTGGTGGGCAGTCCACTGTGGGACCGGATACTGGGGTCTGGCTCCTTGAGGTGCCCGAGATGAGCTCCTCCCCGCCATGAGTAACATTGTCCTCCCACATCTGCTCATCGACCAAAGCATTGGTCTTCTCCTTCACCTTATTCCTGGTGCCTTCCGCCATCTTGGTAACCTTGGGTCACTGACACCGCTGCAACCCTGAGTTTGCACACACCTTGTCATAATTTTACTCTGACCGTCTAGTGTTGGGCTGACCTTAAGACTCCAGCAGTGGAAATTACCACGGGCAGTCTTTAGTGTCTGGGAGTAGGGATCCCACGTACACTATACTCTGCAATCCCACCGCTCTGCCACCAATGTGATGAAAGCCGGTCGGTGGGTGCAGCTCTCTGGCGCCCCCTTACCTCTCAGGTGAGCCAAGGTACTGCACCTAGAGTAAGTGGTGCCAGGAAGCTGCTACCAGTGGGGGAAAACACGGTGGTGTGTTGTCCCTTACACGTCACAAATCTGTGACGCCATGATACAGGCACAACTCTCTGGCACCCCCTTGCCTCTCAGGTCAGTCAAGGTACTGCACCTAGAGTGAGTGGTCGCCGGAGAGCTGTCCTGTAGCCCTCTGGGTATTTGAGGCCCTCTGCAGTGGGGGCGGTATATATATTCCCCTGGCTGTGCCAGTAATATATATCTACCCTCCGACCGTCACTGCCAGCCTTCCTCAAATCCCCCAGATGGTATGCTGCCACCAGTTCTCATTTGATACAAGCCCGGTCCGTTAATAGACTTGTATCGGGTCAGGAACCAACCTAGTAGCGTTTCAGCCAAGCGTTTCCAGACCAATTGATTCGTATATGCAGAGTAAAGGATACAGCCCACGATTAATTTATGATTTAATCGATTATAAGAATACACTAGATTACAGGCTATACAATTAACTATACAACGGTATTTTGGTCAGAATAAGAAATATAACAATTAGACATACAAAACACAGGAATAACAACGATAAATCAGTTACCGTTTGTAACGGGTCTGGGAGGCGGAACCTCTGAGCTACTATACAAGGGGGCGGTCCTTGTAAGGGAGCGGGTGGCGACCAGGGTAGACGGGCAGGCAGTCACAGCAGGTGACTGGGACAGTCTCTGAATGAACGGACAGGAGGTCACGGCAAGTGACCGGGGCAGTCTCTGGATGAACGGGCAGGAGGTCACGGCAAGTGACCGGGGCAGTCTCTGGATGAACGGGCAGGAGGTCACAGCAAGTGACCGGGGCAGTCTCTGGATGAACGGGCAGGAGGTCACGGCAAGTGACCGGGGCAGTCTCTGGGTAAAGGATTGGTACGACCTGTGGCGGCAGATGATAGACGTGAGCTCCCAGGTGAGCAGGCGAGAGTCTCTGGATAATCGGGTGGTCACAGAATGTGACGACGGAGCCTCCAGGAAGACCATCAGACAGGTAGCAGATGAGCGCTCCCAGGTGAGCGGGCAGGAGTCTCTGGACAGGCGGGTGGTCACAGCACGTGACGGCAGAGCCTCCTGGTAGGCTAGCAGACAGGCAGCAGATGAGCGCTCCCAGGTGAGCGGGCAAGCTGGTCCTTAGACTGACAGGAGTTGGAAGGCAGACCGTCGGACCTCAGGCAAGCAGGCAGGTAGAAGATGTGCGCTCCCAGGTGAGCGGGCAGGCTGGTCCTTAGACAGACTGACAGAAGTTGGAAGGCAGACCGTCGGACCTCAGGCTAGCAGGCAGGTAGCAGGATAACAGGCAGGAATTAGACAGCAGACTGGCAGGAATCTGGCAGGTATCTGGCAGGTAACTGGCAACGGGACCTGAGGGCTGAAGCAGAGTAGTGAACAGTGCTACAACATTGCTCGGGCACCTCCATTTTGGAGGAGGTGCCTTTTATATGGGAGGTCCTCCGGCAATTGGCCGGGGACTCCTTAGGACGGCGCGCGCGGTCCCTTTAAGAGAGGGGGAGCGCGCGCGCCCTAAGCACACTGCCGGGGAAGGAGCGCGTGCCGGAAGCAGCGGGGAGAGAAGCGCTGGAGGACGCCGCGCCAGGAGCGGGGAGGTGAGAGGGACGGCGTCTCTGCCTAGAGCGGGGCAGAGACGCCGATGCTACACCGTTCATGTGGTGCAAGGGAGGAATTGCTGTCCCACAGGTCCAAGCTTAGTTGCAGTCGTCCAGGCCTCAGTAGCACATGGCAAAGGTACTCCTCCCACTCCAAGACCAGGACCCGACCTTAGGAGCTGTTCACATCATCTCCTGGGTCACAAACTGAGGGGGGTTTCTCACTGTCGGCTATACTAAAGTCCTGTCACGCCCACTCTTGGTGATGTCAGTTTACTAAGCCCCGCCCCCCTTACCAATGCCAGTTTTAACTCCATTTAAGAAAAGTACTCATAACTTTCCCTGGGGTGATCTCATTATATCACCAGAGGTCTCGTCGCGATCCTCCTCTTGTGCAGAAGCCATTGACTCTAAACATGCCTCCCCTGGGACCTTGTATATGGTTCTTCTAAATAGCCAGCTTTCCAGGCCACTCATGGATTTATAAGTCCCATGATTGTGTCCGCGGGCACCCTTCTCACATGATACATTTTATTTGGGTTCTTCAACTTTAATCGTGTGGTTAGGAATTGATGGTGTATCTTGTAGCTTTTGGTGGCCATTTTTCACAAAGGAAGCACATGGTTTTCAGACTTGCACAAGACAATGGAAAGCTTTGCAGGCTGGCTTCAAGTTACATCAGGTGTTAATTAATTCCCTGGGGCCTAGCTTGGACACAGCAAAAACTGGCCCATCTGTTTACCTTATCAAAGACGTTTCTGGACACTGCTCTCCAGAGGTGGGGGCGAATTGCTCTGTTTACCAAGGGCCGCAGGATGTGACATGCCAATGTCCTCAGGTATGACGTATCATGCCTAAGATGGCGGCTGACTTTCATGACAGTCTCATATACTGTTATTGCGCATGCAGTGAGTGCCAGGGCTGCCCAATATTTGGACGCACCCCAATACCACTTTGAAAATTTGAATGCACCCCAATACGCCTTTGAAGAGACTTAGAGGAGGTCCTCCTGAAAACAATGTTCCCATTATTAGGACGTAGGTCTTCCATTTTGTTTGCCTATGCAGTGAATGCAAGGGTTGCCAAAAATTTGGAGGTACTCCAACTCCCCTTGGAAGAGACGTGGAGGTCAGAGGTCCTCCAGAAAACAATGTTCCCATTGATAGGAAGTGGGTCTCCCATTGTGTTTGCCTATGCATTGAATGCAAGGGTTGCCAAAAATTGGGAGGCACTCCAATGCCCCTTGGAAGAGACACGGAGATCAGAGGGCCTCCTGAGAACAATGTTCCCATTGATAGAAAGTGGGTCTCCCATTGTGTTTGCCTATGCAGTGAATGCAAGGGTTGCCAAAAATTTGGAAGCACTCCAATGCCCCTTGGAAGAGACGTAGAGGGCCTCATAAAAAATATTCCCATTATTAGGAAGTGGGTCTCCTATATTGTTGGCCTAGGCAGTGAATGCAAGGGCTGCAAAAAATTGTGAGGCACTCCAATGCCCCTTGGAAGAGACGTAGAAGGCCTCAAGAAAAAATGTTCCCATTATTAGGAAGTGGGTCTCCCATAGTGTTTGCCTATGCAGTGAATGCAATGTTTGTCAAAAATTTGGAGGCACTCCAATGCCCCTTGGAAGAGACATGGAGGTCAGAGGGCCTCCTCAAAACAATATTCCCATTATTAGGAACTGGGTCTCTCATTGTGTTTGCCTATGCAGTGAATGCAAGGGTAGCCAAAATTGGGAGGCACTCCAATGCCCCTTGGAAGAGACGTGGAGGAGGGCCTCATAAAAAAATGTTCCCATTAGAAAGGAGCGGGCCTCCTATACTTGTAATGCCCATGCACTAAGTGTATGTGCTGACAAACATTTACCCCTGGGGGTATACATGAACATACTGTATAAAAAATTTTTTTTAGGGCCATCATAAACACCCTTTAAAAAAATTATGTGGGTGCTGCATCAAGGACCACTGTCACCCTGGTGATATGGTGGTGGAGGATGAGGAAAAAAAGGAGGACAAGAGCAAATAGCCAAAATCAGGAAATGTATACCCTTGTCTGGGTGTGAAAAGGTGCATGGGAATACACCTCCAAGAAAAGACACTGGATTTCAGTTTATGTTATGCAGCTATCATTCCGTTGGTCTTGAGAAGTCTGGCCCAATCCAGCCCTTGTTCATTTTTATAAGAGTCAGCCTATCAGCATTTTCAGTTGACAAGCGGATGTGCTTATTAGAGATGAGCGTTGTTCTACTCGAACTGTTCGCCAATCTCAAATTCGAGCTGTTTTGGGCGGTGTTCGAGCCGGTCGGCGAACACGAACAATTTGAGAAAAATTCGGCTGTTCGAGGTTATGTTCGATAACTGTTCGTGCACCAAAATCATAACTGGATTTTTTCTCAGTAATGATGAAAATTAATGTTAATACGCAGTTTGAGTGTACAGCGGGGCGGGGGGAGGGGCAGGGGATGGATCTCTGCAGGAACAATGAAGATCTCCATTTTTTTTTCTCTTTCCCGCATTTGCAGTGGGGAGGTGCAATCTGTCAGCCTATCAGCAGCGCACACACGGAGCGAAGTGCTTTTTTTCACACAAGCAAGGGCATGTGTGATTGGCAGTGTATGTCACATGTCCTTGCCCTATAAGACCAAGCCATTTTCCCCGTCGCCACCATTTTCTCACTGCTGCAGCTGCGTGTTAGACGGCACCGCTGTTGCTGTGTGCGCTATACCTTGTTAATTTCAAGCCAATTTTCGCACAAATATACAGATAGCTTGGGAGTAGGGAATAGTTGTGATTGCAGTCCTTTTAAGGACTAGGTTACAGCATTTCCTACGACTTTTATCAGGCAGGTCTGTGCTCTTAAATAGATAGATTGTGGGAGTAAAGACTAATTGTAATTGGAGTCCTTTTCAGGACTAGGTTACATCAGTTCCTATCAGTTTTTGCCAGGCAGGTCTGTGCCAGTGCTGTGCAAGTTTTTTTCACAGCATTTGGCTGAATCTAGCAAAGCTAATCCTTTTTGGCCTATTGCAGAGTGTGTTAGTCAGTGGAGTAGCCTATCTGTGTTGCAAGATATACCACCTGTGTATAGAATACCAATTTTTGTTACTGCACCTAGTGAAGTAAAATCTTTTGGGCATAGCATCATTCTATTAGTCCATCTATACTGACCTCCATCAGGTTGCAAACTGAATATAATTTTTTTCTGCATCTAGCTCTGAAAAAATATTTGGGCTTCTAGCAGTGTGTGGGACTTGGTCTATTAGTCCATCTATACTGACCTCCATCAGGTTGCAAATTAAAAATAATTTTTTTCTTCATTTAGCTCTGAAAAAATATTTGGGCTTCTAGCAGTGTGTGGGACTTGTTCTATTAGTCCTTCTATACTGACCTCCAGCAGGTTGCAAATTGAATATAATTTTTTTCTGCATCTAGCTCTGAAAAAATATTTGGGCTTCTAGCGGTGTGTGGGACTTGGTCTATTAGTCCATCTATACTGACCTCCATCAGGTTGCAAATTAAAAATAATTTTTTTCTGCATCTAGCTCTGAAAAAATATTTGGGCTTCTAGCAGTGTGTGGGACTTGGTCTATTAGTCCATCTATACTGACCTCCATCAGGTTGCAAATTAAAAATAATTTTTTTCTGCATCTAGCTCTGAAAAAATATTTGGGCTTCTAGCAGTGTGTGGGACTTGGTCTATTAGTCCATCTATACTGACCTCCATCAGGTTGCAAATTGAATAAAAAAATTTTCTGCATCTAGCTCTGAAAAAATATTTGGGCTTCTAGCGGTGTGTGGGACTTGGTCTATTAGTCCATCTATACTGACCTCCATCAGGTTGCAAATTAAAAATAATTTTTTTCTGCATCTAGTTCTGAAAAAATATTTGGGCTTCTAGCAGTGTGTGGGACTTGGTCTATTAGTCCATCTATACTGACCTCCATCAGGTTGCAAATTAAAAATAATTTTTTTCTTCATTTAGCTCTGAAAAAATATTTGGGCTTCTAGCAGTGTGTGGGACTTGTTCTATTAGTCCTTCTATACTGACGTCCAGCAGGTTGCAAATTGAATATAATTTTTTTCTGCATCTAGCTCTGAAAAAATATTTGGGCTTCTAGCGGTGTGTGGGACTTGGTCTATTAGTCCATCTATACTGACCTCCATCAGGTTGCAAATTAAAAATAATTTTTTTCTGCATCTAGCTCTGAAAAAATATTTGGGCTTCTAGCAGTGTGTGGGACTTGGTCTATTAGTCCATCTATACTGACCTCCATCAGGTTGCAAATTAAAAATAATTTTTTTCTGCATCTAGCTCTGAAAAAATATTTGGGCTTCTAGCAGTGTGTGGGACTTGGTCTATTAGTCCATCTATACTGACCTCCATCAGGTTGCAAATTGAATAAAAAAATTTTCTGCATCTAGCTCTGAAAAAATATTTGGGCTTCTAGCGGTGTGTGGGACTTGGTCTATTTGTCCATCTATACTGACCTCCATCAGGTTGCAAATTAAAAATAATTTTTTTCTGCATCTAACCCAGCCAATAGTTTTGGCCTAATACCACAGTTTGGCCACTCAGCTCTGCTCGGTTACCATCCATTGTTTTTTTGTGCAAACAACTCCAGAGTTGTGAATTAGTTAACCACCAAAATGAGTGGAAAAAGGCCTGCTGCTGGTGGAAAGGGGAATAGGCGTGTTGGGAAGGGGAAAAAAGGTTGTGTCCGTGGGGTAGGTGCAGAAGAAAGACCATCTTCCAGCCAAACTAAAATGTCTACTTCTTTTAGCGGACAATGTGATAAGATCCCTTTCTTACGGCCACGCCAATCGCTACAAATTCCAGATGAGGCACAAAAACAGCAGGTGCTTCAACGGATATCAAGTGCTCCTTTAAGTGGGCTCTCCTCCACATCAACTTCAACATCACAAATACTCCAGTCCTCAAAGGTGTCACCCAAATCGCACTTGCTTCCTCACAGCTCCCAAATCTCCAGCTGCCCGTCTGAGTATGAGGTAGAACAGATGGTTGAGTCTGCAGAGCTGTTTACTCATACTATAGCCTGGGAATCAGAGGTCGACTCCAGCGCTTCTGTGAATCCAGATGAGGAAATGATCTGCACTGATGCCCAGAATCTTTATGAGTCGGATCCAGGACCAGACGCAGAAGGTTCTGACCATAATGTAGACCCTCATTCCCAAACTGTAACTCCTGTTGGTGGAGACAATGAGGAAGACGATGATAAGACTCAAATACATGATTGGAGCGACAACTTTAGTTTTTTGTCAGGGCAGGAACAGGTTGGCTCTGAGGACGACGGGTGTGATAACGCACAGGGTGATGATGATGAGGTCGGAGATCCCACTTACTGTCAACCCACAGTCAGCCAAGAGATGAGGTCAGCAGAGGAGGTGGAGGAAGATGCTAGTGACGACGAGGTCAGGTTGCGCCTTCCTGGACAGAGACGTAGTACTGGAAGCACGTCAACAACTGCATCCTCAAACACAACTCTGCCTCTCACCACAAGTCGTGGTGGCTCTTCAGGTCGCATGGGTGCTAAGCCTTGCATAGCCTGGGCATTTTTTCAGATCGATAAAGATGACCCAACTCGTGTTATCTGTAACATTTGTCAGCAAAAGCTAAGTAGAGGCCAAAAAATACATAGTTTGAGTACTTCATGCATGAACCGGCACATGGACATGAAGCATAAGTTGCAGTGGGAAGCTCAGTGTGCTACAATGCGGTCTAGCCGGCCGGGCCAACCACCGTCTGCCATATCTTGTGCATCCGCGGCCTCTTCATCCTCTGTGACTGGGGGGACAGCAGTCACACCTGTTTTGGGGCGCAGACCTGCCACCTCTTTACCCGCAACAGCCAGCATGATTGGCAGGTCATCATTTTCTTTGGAGGTGGTAACACCAGCTGGTCTTGAGCGCTGTCCGACATCGATAGCACCACCTTTGGATCAAGGCAACCTAACATGTCCGCCTGCATCTTCCTCACAGACCGGCAGTTTGCCGGGGACACCCTTATCAACCCCGTCTAAGCACAATAGCCAGCCCTCGGTCCCTCAGATGTGGACAAGTAAAAGACCATTTCCTCCTAGCCATGAGAAAGCTAAGAGGTTGAATTTCACCATCTGCAAGCTCTTGGCTACAGAAATGCTGCCTTTCCGCCTGGTGGACACAGAGGATTTTCGAGACCTTATGTCCGTCGCAGTGCCCCAGTACCAGATGCCCAGTCGGCACTACTTCTCAAAGAAAGGTGTGCCTGCGCTCCACCAGCATGTCGCACACAACATCACCGCTTCTTTGAGAAACTCTGTGTGTGACAGGGTGCATTTCACCACAGACACTTGGACGAGTAGGCATGGACAGGGGCGTTACATGTCGCTGACTGGGCACTGGGTAACTATGGTGACAGCAGGACAAGGGGCTGCTGTCCAAGTCTTGCCGTCCCCACGAGTTGTGCGTCAATCCTCTTTATGTCATTTTTCCTCCACTGCTTCTGCCTCCTCAACCTCCTCTCGGTCTTCCACCTGCACCCAAAGCCTGTCTGGTCATGCCACAAGCTTTCTAACTGCGCAGAAGGGATCCTGCACACCTCCTTACTATGCTGGCAGTAGGGCTCAACGTCATCAGGCGGTTTTTACATTGAAATGTCTGGGAAATGTGAGTCACACAGCTGAGGAGTTGTGGTCAGCTCTGGAGAACCAATTTCATGAATGGTTGTCTCCACTGGACCTGAAACCAGGGAAGGCCGTGTGCGACAATGCTGCAAACCTGGGTGCGGCCCTTCGCCGGGGCAATGTCACACACGTGCCTTGTATGGCTCACGTGTTGAACCTGGTTGTCCAGCAATTTTTAGCCCACTATCCCAGACTAGATGGCCTTCTGCAGAGGGCACGGTCGCTGTGTGCTCACTTCCGCCGTTCGCATCCCGAAGCTCAGCGACTTACATCTCTACAGAAGTCGTTGGGCCTGCCACTTCACCGGCTAAAATGCGATGTGCCTACCCGGTGGAATTCAACTCTGCACATGTTGCAGCGACTGTGGCAGCACCGACAAGCCCTGGTGCAATACGTTCTGACGTATAGCCTGGGCCAACGAGATTCAGAGGTGGGGCAAATCACGCTGGAGGAGTGGTCTCAGATCAGGGACCTATGCACCCTTCTGCACAGTTTTGAAATGGCGACGAAGATGTTTAGTGCTGACGATGCCATTATCAGCATGACTATTCCGGTGATTTACATGCTGGAGCACATGTTAAACAGAATTCGGAGTCAGGTGGTGGCACAAGAGGAGGTGGAGGAAGTAGAGGAGGAGGAGTTGTATGCGGAAGGGCTAACATCTGCAAGGTCCAGACGGTCGGCAGCACCAAGGCGGCAGGCATGTGAGGGTGGGGGAGATGATTTTACCAGGGCGCATGGTAGCAGCCAAACTAGTGAGGAAGGTGCAGGAGCCCAGGAAGAAGTGGAGGACGAACTGATGGAAGACTCATCAGATGAGGGAGACCTTGATCACATTTCTGTTGTGCGAGGTTGGGGGGAGAGGACAGAGGAAGGAAGCATGATTGCTACCTCGCCACCAACACAACAGGGACTTGGTGCTCCTGGATGCGCAACACACATGAGTGCCTTCTTGCTGCACTACCTGCAACATGACCCTCGAATTGTGAGAATTAGAAATAATCCTGACTACTGGGTTGCCACACTGTTAGATCCCCGGTACAAAAGTAAATTTGCAGAAATTATTCCTGCCATAGAAAGGGATGCACGCATGCAGGAGTATCAGCAGAGACTGTTGCAGAATCTTATATGTGCTTTTCCACAAAATACCAGTGGTGCACGTAGTGAATCTCACAGTTCCAACTTGCCAACCGTGGGACCGTCAAGTGTTCAGCACTCAAACCGTAACAGAACCACAGTATCTGCTGGTAACATCAATTTTGCGGAATCATTTCACCACTTTTTTAGCCCATCCTTTGCAAGGCCACAGGAGACAAGAAGTCTGACACATAGTCAACGCCTAGAGACGATGGTACAGAAGTATCTCCAAGTAAACATTGAAGCCACGACTGTGTCACTGGACCCTTGCTCTTTTTGGGCTTCCAATCTGGATAAATGGCCGGAGCTAGCCACTTACGCCTTGGAGATCTTGTCATGCCCCGCAGCCAGCGTTCTGTCTGAACGTGTGTTCAGCGCTGCTGGTGGTGTGCTGACAGATAAGCGCACGCGGCTCTCCACTGATAATGTAGACAGACTCACGTTCATAAAGATGAACAAATCATGGATCCGAAACGACTTTTCTACCCCTGTGTCATCCTGGGGAGAGTAAAAGCTTGATGATTGGTTAAAATCACCCTACCAACCGTTTTAAGCTTTCAAATTACTAATCATGTTTATCTGTATCTTGACTGGAAAATAATTTGGGCTTTGTAGCAGTGTGCAGCACTGATCCTATTAGGCCATCTATAATAAGCTTCACCAGATTTAAAATTAAAAATAATTTTTAGCTGCATCTAGCCCGGAAAATAATTTTGGGGCTCCGAGATGCGCAAGACACATAAGTGCCTTCTTGCTGCACTACCTGCAGCATGACCCTCATATTGTCAGAATTCGAAGTAATCATGACTACTGGGTTGCCACACTCTTAGATCCCTCAAACTTTTCGATCAACCTTTTCATTTTAATAAAGACCAGAAAAATGGTCATTTTTGAAATTATAAGCATTAGCAGGTTGTTAGAAACTGAAATCAAACAGTTTTCAACTCAAAACTTTATTCTAGGTGATGTTACATTTTCACATAGGACCCCTTGTTCGAAAGGAGCTTCTGAACTCTCTCGTCCATTGAATTTGTCAGGTTTTGGATGGTTTCTGCTTCAATTGTTTTGCATGAGGACAGAATACCCTCCCAGAGCTGTTGCTTAGATGTGAACTGCCTCCCGCCATCATAGACACTCCCTTTAATGATGCTCCAAAGGTTCTGAATGGGGTAGAGGTCAGGGGAGCATGGGGGTCACACCATAAGTTTGTCCCCTTTTATGCCCATATCAGCCAGAGATGCAGATGTTTTATGTGCAGCATGAGATGGTGCATTATCATGCAGAAAAATGATCTTGCTGTGAAATACACGGTTCTTCTTCTTGAACCATGGCAGGAAGTGCTGTTTGAGAAAATCCACATACATTATGGAGTTCATCTTTAGCGCCTTCAGGGATCCTAAAGGGGCCGACAATCTCTCTCCCCATGATTCCAGCCCAAAACATTACTCCACCTCCTCCTTGTTGGCGCTGTAGCCGTGTTTGCGTGGGGTGTCCATCAACCAGCCATCCTCCACTCCATTCATCTGGACCATCGAGCGCTGCACGGCACTCAACCATGAACAAAACAGTTTTGAAATCAGTCTTCATGTAATGTTTGGCCCACTGGAGCCGTCTCTGCTTGTGTGAAGTGGATAGAGGAGGTCGACAGGATGGCATATGCACAGCTGCAAACCTCTGAAGGACCCTGCATCTTGTTGTTCGGGGGACGTTGGAGGCACAAGCAGCTTCAAAAACTTGTCTGCTGCTATGACAAGGCTTTTTTGCCGCTGCTGTTTCAACCTGACGTAATTGCCTGTAGGAAAGAGTCCTCAATTTGCCCTTATCAGCACGCACACGTGTGTACTGTGAATCAGCTACATACTTCTTGATTGCCAAGACACTTCATCCTGATCATCGCACAATGTTGATTGTAGTCATGCCTTGACCTAAACACTCCACAATTTGTTGCTTCTCAGCAGCCGACACATCCTTTTTCTTTCCCATTTTGGCAGAAAATGTAGGCTGCTTAATAATGTGAGAGAGCCTTCTTAAGTAGTCTTGCCTTTCATTGGACACACCTGCCAAACTAATTAGCACAGGTGTCTGCAATTGCTTACAGTGATATAAAGAGCCCTGACACACATCACCATCAACGAGTTTAACTGACAAACAAACAAATTCTTCCCTTATCACTCCTAAACACTTTTTGCATAATAATTTGGAACGCAGTGTACATGTGCTTTTCCACAAAACACCAGTGGTTCACGTAGTGAATCTTACAGTTCTAACTTGCCAACCGTGGTCTGTATGGAATTGTTCAATAAAGGGCCCAAAATTAAGATAACATAGATGGGAGAGGTCTCTATGAATAGGAATTCCTAAGTATTTGATACCCTGTGAGGGCCAGGCAAAGGGAAAGTTGGACTGGATGGAATCCTATATGGATTTAGGGAGGGAGACATCGAGGGCCTCAGACTTCGCTGCATTGATTTTAAAATTTTACCATGTAACAAAGTGATCTATTTCAGCCATAACAGCAGGGATGGATATATGTGATTGAGTGATATATACTAGGACATCATCAGCAAATAGAGAGCACTTGTACTCGGTGCCTCCCACCTCAATCCACCTAATATTGGGGTTATGGCGAATTGATGAGAGCAGGTGCTCCGTCACTAGGATGTATAAGAGAGGGGACAGAGGACATCCCTGCCTTGTCCCATTGGTGATTGTGAAAGGTGATGAAAATGTTCTGACGCACCCCCTGGGCCTTGGGACACCCGGAGCCGGACCCTTTTTGGTGGATACTGGTGGTTGTAGTCTTCGTGGCGTCGATCCGGTTCCGTGGCTCAGGGCGGTCAAACCAGTGGCGGAACTATTTATGTGGTTTTGATGTTTAAATGTCCGACTACGCCACCCGTGGATTGCGGTCAGAGTGAACCGCCGCTACAGGGCAGACCGCTAAGGCTGGTGTTGTGGGTGCAGAAGAGCGTAGCATAACTCCCCACGGGAGGAGTATAGCCTCAGGGCAGTGTATGCGGAGGATGGGGGTGATGGTGCAGGGCAGCAGCAGTAACGACACGGAGTCAGTGATGCAGTTCAGGGCCTTTACTCACAGTTCTTATTATCCAGACCACGTCTGCAGGTAACGGCTGCCCACGTCGTACTGTGCTCACCAGGTGAGGGGCTCAGACAACTCCCAGATAACTTTGGAGCGCTTCACAGGACCCCCTTTGTGTGTCCTTTGTCTGGCCTTTCTTACCAACACTTCTGTCCGGCTGCCTCGGGCCTCCTCTTGGTAAACTTGGCGCCAGTTTCCCTGACCCTATGTGGTGCCTTCCTAGCGGGTGGAGCAAGGGGCTGCGCCACATAAAATGTCAGAGCCTCCGGTTTCTAGCTGAGGGTCGTTTCCTGCCTCCACTAGTTCGGGGACCGGTCTCCCCCTTTGGCCTGACCCCTCCACGCAGGTGGATTCGGGCGTGCGGTGGCGACTCGCCCGTCCGCACCCCTGGGATCCCTTCATTCCTCGTTCCTGGAGCCTTCTCCGCTCCTCTTCCTTCCTTCTCCCTCTTGCAGGCCTGGGCCTCTGTTACTAGGCCCGCCTCCGGAGCAGAGCTCATGCAGAGCCCCTGCTCCCTGCCACTTCTGCTCAGACTTCTCTGCACTGAACTAAGATGGTGCCCACCTTTTATACTCCCTTCTCAATGCACCCAGGAACTGCTTCCTCCCTGCTCCTGCACTGCAGGGTTCCCCTTCCTCAGTGTTCCCTCCCCCCACTCCAGCCAGGGACAGGGACTGTCGTGCCCATCTCAGGGGCATATTGGTCGCCCTGCCCCACGGCAATGTGGTGTAATGCATGCAGGTGTCGGGTCCTGATCCACACTCCATCCATATCTGAGAGTGAGATATCACACCTCTGGGTGAGGTGCAATACGTCTGTAGCAACCGAGCCCTCGGTGCTACAGTTCCATTTATCTTCAGCCTAGGTGACGTATTGTGATACAGGGCCGTGCTTTGGGCTATAAAAGGGTCCCCTAGACCCCTACCCCAAGCTTTTTAAGAGAATCATATATGGCGTGCCAGGAGACTCTATGGAATGCTTTCTCAGCCTCCAACGAGAGTATCTACTTACAAATTTTTAACTGCATCTAGCCCAGGAAATACTTTGTGCCTAGTAGCAGTGTCTGCTAGTCAGCGGATTATCCCGGCTGTTAAGCAAGCTACACCACCTGTAGTTTGGACACTTAATTTTTTCAAAGGAAATGCTTCGGGACCACGGGATACTTAGTGAAGAGCATCAGGAGGCACCCCAAGGCATAGGGGCTGGGACTGGCACTAGGATGCCTTGCGGTGGACAGCCGAGCTCGATCCTTATAAAAGCTTTTTAACTGCAGCAGCTTTAGTGGACGCTACTGGAGCTGGAATTACGCGGCTGCTGGCATGAGACTTGCCCTCCAATAGATCCTTGTAAATGGATTTAAAGTGTATTCATTCAAATTAGAGGGACAATTTAAATTAAAAAGCTTAGAGCTGCCTCCACCACAGGGGGGCTCTCTCGACCCACCAGCGGACAGGCACCAGTATTGGGAGAGGGGGGCTGGCCGTCAGGGTTCACCGCGGCTCTGGCACAAACCCGGCGACACGGAGGTGGCACGGGCAGGAGCGGACTGGCCGTCTCGGCTTCTCACTTTTTGGATTTTAGAAGGGCATGACATGCCTATATCTGTGTCTCCCCCTCCTTTTACTCCTCCACCTCTTTTCTTTTCGCATGACTATATGTACTTGTCACTTTTCCATGTGTTAGTTGTGTCTTCTGAGCAGTTTGTCAGCTTTTGGACACCTTTGAAGGTGTTTTCTATGTGTTTCTATGTGTTTTTGTTTGCCTGCCATTGGTTTTAACGGTGTTCGAAGGTGTTCGACGAACAGTTCGACGAACAGTTCGGCGAACACACGGGTGTTCGACGAACCGAACCGAACTCGAACACTACGGGGGTGGCTCAACACTAGTGCTTATCAGTTATAATTCCACCAGCGGCACTAAAAACCCGCTGTCATAAAAAGCTTTCGGCAGGGCAGGCCAGGACCTCCAAGGCATAGAGAGCCAGTTCATTCCACATATCCAGCTTGGAAACCCAATAATTATAAGGCACAGAGGAATCACGAAGGACGTTGGTACGGTCGGCAAGGTTCTCCCTCAGCATCTTCCCAAACTTTGCACTCCTTGTGAGAGGACCCCGTGACTCAGGCCTTGTGCGATGAGAGGGGCTGAGAAAATTCTTCCAGAACTGTAACAGTGTTCCCCTGCCTCTGCTGGATTGAAGTTGTGTCTCTCTCGCCTGTACTCCTTGGTTGTCCCAAAGAAGTGCGACCTCTGCCGCCAGCGTTTTCAGATGGGAATTTTTTTAATAGTTCCGCAACAAGGGCCTTCTGTTACAGCCCCATTTTTGTAGACCTGTCCACCTCAGGAAAAAGAGATAAAAAGTTCTCCTTGTTGCGTGGGTCTACAAGTGTCACCAACCAGTAATGACTGGGTCATGGGAAAGGCAGCGTAACATAAACTCAGCCATGTGTGCCAGACTACTAACAGGCAAGACTCCCGTGTCCTCACCAAGAGGATGACTGACCATGCTCTCCTCCTCCTTCTCCTCTCTGTCCTCTGGCCATCCACACTGAACAGACGGTATGACAGCTGTGCAGGTAGTACCATCTATAGCACATAAAACTAGCTCCTGTTGTTCCTCCTCCTCCTCTTCTCATTGTCCCCCAATCCACGTTGGGATGAGATGAGGCTGGGCTGTGTGTAATCACCCTGTATGGTTCCTTGCTCCATCTCATCGTACTCCGCCTGCACTGCATCCTCTTTGATTGTGAGCAGAGAGCATTTCAGAAGACAGATAAGAAGGATGGTGATGCTAAGTATGGTGTCATCGCCACTCACCATCTTGGTGGAGTCCTCAAAGTTTTGGAGGATGGTAAATATGTCTGACATCCATGTCATGTTTTATGTGTGGAGTCTGAACTGAATACCGATGGCCATGTTGATGCTGGTACTCAACAACTGCCCTCTTCTGCTCAAAAATCCTTCCCAACATCTGCAGTGTAGAGTTTTAACGCATGGGGACTGTTATGCTCACGCATGGACTGACTGGCGTGAGCGTGATTAGTGATCCCACTGTACCATGAACCGAGGAGTGCCTGGAGGGGCGTAACTAAGTATCAACCCGATCCGACCAAAGTCGCACGGCAGCTTAGTCGACTCCGTGGACCAAGGAGGAACCAAGCAGAGGGACCAGGTGCGACTCCAGGTCAGACCCCAGTCACATTTGTTTACCCACACCGGGGAATGCAGGAACAGGTAGGTTAGATTGGCATACAGGCAGGTGGGTATTGGCAAGTATGGTTGGTATGCAGAGAGGTGGGTACTGGCAAGTACAGCTGGTATGCAGACAGGTGGGCACTGGCAAGCATGGCTGGTAAGCAGACAGGTGGGCACTGACAAGCACGGCTGGTATGCAGACAGGTGGGCACTGGCAAGCACGGCTGGTATGCAGACAGGGAGATACTGGCAAGCACGGCTGGAGTGCAGACCGGGAGGTACTAGCAGGTTGGCGCGCAGGCTGGATAGGGTCCAGTACAGACTGGGAGACAGGTACAGAGCCGCAGATGCGGTAGTAAAGCGAAACCGCTGGAGCGGAGGACAAGGCAGAGCAGAGAGGAACTGCTGGTGAGGTGAGCAAGCAGAGCGGAGCGAAAACCGCAGGTGCGATGGGCAAGGCAGAGCAGAGCGGAACCACCGGAGCGGTAGACAAGGCAGAGCAGAGAGAAACCGCAGGTGCGGTGGACTGGGCAGAGCAAAGTGGAACCGCCGGAGCGGTGGGCAAGGCAGAGCAGAGAGAAGCCGTCGGAGTGGTGGGTAAGTCAGAGCAGAGAGAAGCTGCCGGAGCGGTGGGTGAGGCAGAGTATAGGGAAGCCGCTGGAGCAGTGGGCAAGTCAGAGCAGAGAGAAACCTCCGGAGTGGTGGGTAAGGCAGAGCAGTGGGAAACCGCTGGAGCGGTGGGCAAGTCAGAGCAGAGAGAAACCGCCAGAGCGATGGGCATGGCAGAGAGAACAGGGCTCCGTTCACATGGAACAGACTGGAAAATACATGAACATACGAAGGAAGGGAAAAGGGAGAAGCAGAACCAGATACACACAAGGTACTTCCTATGAAGTAGCGAGTGGACACAAAACTCACAAACAGAAGTACAGAGACAACGAGCTGGAGTTAGGTGCAGGTTCAGATACTGCAGGAAAAGGGAAGGTACGGACATAGAGACAAACAGGTAACAGGCTAGGATACAGTTCAGACAGGAACTGCTACTGCAAGGAGATTCAAGAACGAGCCTGGGTATACAGCCCCCAGAGATGGCGGAAACAGACAAGAAGTAGAACTGGACCTGGCAACTTCAGAGTCTAGGAGCACACTGAATGTTAGTGTTGCTCAGGCACCTCCTACTGGGTGGAGGGGGTTTAAATATCCAGTGACTCACAGCAATAGGCTGGAGACGCATTAGGGGTGCGCCCACAGCAGCTATAAGAATCAGGAAGTAACCGGGCCGCCGCCCTAAGCAGTCAGTCAAGAGGCATGCACACAGCATGAACTGGAGCAAGATTTGCAGGCATGACTGACAGGTAAGATTGCGGTCTTGCATAGTGGGAGGTGGTGCACTATGCAAGCACGCCGCCAGGGATGTTACAGTACCCCCCCCTTTACTCTCCCTCTTCTTCAAGCCTGCAAGGGTCTTCTGCAGAGAATTTGGAGGCCAATCCTTCTCTTCAAGAGGATTATCTCTTCTGTCCATTAGAGGAAACGAAACTGATCTCATCATCTTGGTGACTAGGATGCTTTCTCCTATCAAGCCATCCTCAGCAACAGATGAAGTGGGTGAAGTACCAGGAACAGCACACAGGAAAGTCTCTCTCTGTTTGTTATCAGGTAGCACCCTCGTGGATTCAGTAGACAACTGGAGGTCCTCCGCCTGGTTGGAGGGGTGCAGAGACTCGGGGGTAACCACCGCCCTGACGTTCACTTTGCCAAGCTTAATGGATGAAGTGGGCAGCGTACCAGGTACCGGGTGTAGGAAAGTCTCTCTCCATTTATCAGGTAGCACCCCGGGAAATTCAGGAGACAACTGGAGGTCCTCCGCCTGGTTGGAGGGGTGCAGAGACTCGGGGGTAAACACTGCTTCGATGTACACTTTGCCAAGCTTACTGGATGAAGTGGGCAAAGTACCAGGTACAGGGTGTAGGAAAGTCTCTCTCCCTTTGTTATCAGGTAGCACCCCGGAGGATTCAGGAGACAACTGGAGGTCCTCCGCCTGGTTGGAGGGGTGCAGAGGCTCGGGGGTAAACACCGCCTTGATGGACGTAGGACCAGATTTATTAGAGACGGAGGGTCCTTGCTTTAGGACCATCTTCAGACTGGTTTCAGACATGACTTGTCTGTAAGGCGGGACGGTACCTGAAGCCAGATCATTGGTACAATCGTCGAGACTATGTGGGGTCAATGCCTTTGCTTCTCTTCCTTCGGAGACTTCAGTGCACAGCGAGTCAGCGGCTAGCAGATCTGGTGAAGAAGAAGAAGAAGCTGCTGACTGTCCTGAAGATGTGGGGACTGGACACCCCTTGTACCTTAGCAGTCCCTCAGGATACACCATGCAGGATCTCCAGACCTGAGCGGGCATTAGATCTCTCGGCTCTGGACGACATGTGGGTAAGCCAGTCAGCACCTGGAATGTGAACTTCATATGTAATGCTCCAATCTGGAGCCTAATTTGTACAGACATATTTTGACTGTTTCTGAGTAGGGCTCGTCCTTCTGCTGACAATGCCCAAACCAGCTTCTGGAGTTCTCATACGGGAATCAGACACCGACTCTTCAAGGCTTTAAGCCCGAAACTTCCAGTTAATCCGAGGCCTTCACCTGCCATGGAGACAGTCATGGTCATCTATGGAGAGGAAACACTAACGCCAAGGGCAGCCTCTCCTACAGGCCTAATGTCTTGGGATTCTCCAACCCTCGCTGGACAAAGACCGTCAGGAGGTCCCAAACCACCGCAGCGGGACCGCAATCCGATTTTGTGACTGAGTACTCGCTTCTGCTTTGCCTGACGAACATAGTCATCCTTCATGGATTCTGTGCGGAAAGCTGCCTCTACAGGCTGGGGAACAGGAGGTCTTTGGGAGGACAGAACCTGGCGTGACGGTTTACCTCTACGCCTAGCACGTCTGGACTGTCTCTTGAGGTTGGGAAGAGAAGCTTTCTGTGGAGCATAGTCATCCTGTGTGGATTCTGGGTGGGCAGCAGTCTCTTCGGGCTGGAGGACTGGTAGGCTACCTACACACATTACCCATCGGGGCTGCTCCGGGATATTGGGAAGGGAAGCTTTAGCAGAGGCTTCAGGATTAGGGTCATTGAAGACCATTAGAAAGGCTACCAGGAAGGCCTGCAGGTCAAAGATGATAGGATCCCGTGCTTCCCATAGGGGGGTGATCCATTTCAAGGCATCACCCTCTAGGTAGGACATCATGAATGCTACTTTAACCCGATCAGTAAGAAAATAGTGAGCATAGAACTTGAAATGCAGCATGCATTGCTCCACAAATGCATGGCTTCATTTTGGACCCTCATAGTACCGTGGTGGATCCGCAGGAACGAGTGCTGATAGATCCATTTGGGCTGGTGCATAAATCGCCTGGGCCATAGCTTAAGAAAATGTTTTTTTTTTTTTTTCTTGGTGCATGAATTCGCCAAACAAGGATTCAAAATGTCTCTGAGAGTGAAAGGCCGTGGGGCTCAACGGGAACCATGGCCCGAGCAAACTGTTATGCTCGCGCCCGGACTGACTGGCGTGAGCGTGATTAGTGATCCCACTGTACCATGAACCAAGGAGTGCCTGGAGGGGCGTAACTAAGTATCAAACCGATCCGACCAAAGTCGCACGGCGGCTTAGTCGACTCCGTGGACGAAGGAGGAACCGAGCAGAGGGACCAGGTGCGACTCCAGGTCAGACCCCGGTCACAGTTGGTGGGAGGAAGGAGGTTCAGGGTGAGAAATATGCGGTCCAGACTCACGGCTACTGAGACTTGACCCTGTGGAAGACAGGGTGATTATGGTGGTGGCTAAGTGACAGGAAGCATTATCCGTTATCCAACCAACAACCTTTTGACACTGCTCTGGGTTCAATAGTGGTGTGCTGCGGTCCCCTAGGAATTGGGATAGGAAGGTCAGGCAAGAAGATGTGGGTGTTTGTTGTGGCACAATTTCAGCTTGCCCACGGCCTTGGCCTCGGCCTCTGCATGCACCATCACCATCACTTCCAGTTCCCCATCCCTTGCCACGTGCCGTGCCCATTTTAAATGGAGCACAATATCTTCCACGCTCACAACAAATGACTGAATTTGGAGTGAACTTATATGTGATCCGTGTGATGGAGAAAACACAGTTTTAAATACCTGGCCTGTAGGTAACTATTTTGGACAGCAATCTGGTGTCAATTGCTTCAGTGACACACTGAAACAAATTTTTAATGGAGATCAGAAATGGCAGTATTTTCTGAAAACGTATATGTGATCCGTGTGAGGGGAGAAAACACCTTTTTAAATACCGGGCCTGTAGGTAACTATTTTGAACAGCAAACCGGTGTCAAAAACTTTGCTGACACAGTGAAAAAAAATTTGAATGGAGGCCAAAAATGGCAGTATTTTCTGAAAATGTATATGTGATCCGTGTGATGGAGAAAACACAGTTTTAAATACCTGGCCTGTGGGTAACTATTTTGAACAGCAATATGGTGTCAATTGCTTCACTGACACACAAACAAATTTTTAATGGAGGTCAGAAATGGCAGCATTTTCTGAAAATGTAAATGTGATCCGTGTGACGGAGAAAACACAGTTTTAAATACCTGGCCTGTAGGTAACTATTTTGAACCACAATCTGGTTTCAATTGCTTCACTGACACACTGAAACAATTTTTTAATGAAGGTCAGAAATGGCAGTATTTTCTGAAAATGTATATGTGATCCGTGTGACAGAGAAAACACAGTTTTAAATACCTGGCCTGTAGGTAACTATTTTGAACAGCAATCTGGTGTCAATTGCTTCACTGACACACTGAAACAAATTTTTAATGGAGGTCAGAAATGGCAGTATTTTCTGAAAACGTATATGTGATCCGTGTGACGGAGAAAACACAGTTTTAAATACCTGGCCAGTAGGTAACTATTTTGAACAGCAAACCGATGTCAAAAACTTTGCTGACACAGTGAAAAAAAATTTGATTGGAGGACAAAAATGGCATTGTTTTCTGAAAACGTATATGTGATCCGTGTGACGGAGAAAACACAGTTTTAAATAGCTGGATTTTTAGAGCTGTAATGTGGAAAGGACCTCGCTGTATTCTGCAGTGCCAACAAGCAAATGGCGCAGAAAAACGGCATTCTCTGGATTGCTTTTGAAGCAAATAATGAGGATTAAGATCCAAAAAAAATTATTCCTGGCCCCTGAGACCTGGGCCTTTTTCTAGAAATATTTAACAGCAGCAGAAGGCAGAACTGGAATGAAGCCGCTTGTGCTATATGCACTGCAGTCTGCTATATACACTGCCTGCCTGCCTATATACACTGCCTGCCTGATATCTCTGCAGATGGATTAGTCCTCAGAAGGACTGTTTATTGAGATGGATATGTGTAATGTACGTGTTTTCTCCCTACACTACCTAATATACAAGCAAATCTATCCCTAGCTCAGCAGCACCTCTCCCTACTCTGCCTGATTCCGGAGTGACTGTGACGAGCACAACGGCATCAGGTCTGATATAGACCTGATGACGCTGTGCGGCCAGCCAATCACTGTAATGCCACAACCTCCATGGCTGCGGCATTACAATGAGTGGCAAGCAGTCCCTTCATGTTGATTGGCACTCTAAAGAGCGCCAAACATGCAGGGAGGGGACCTGAGCATCCGCCCGAGCATCTCGCAAGTACTCGGCGAGCTCCGAGCATCTCGAGTACTGAGATGCTCTGGCGAGTACCGAGTACTTGCAAGTATGCTCGCTCATCACTAATTACCATAATTTTTAATATTTGCCAAATGCTAGAATGAGAGAGAATGTTTTAAGGCATTTTTATTACTTACTGCAAAGTCAAAAGTTTACATACAATTCATTAGTATTTGGTACCATTGCCCTTAAACTGAATGACTTGGGTCAAACGTTTGGGATATCCCTTCCGCAAGCTTTTCACAATAGCTGGTTGGAATTTGGACCCATTCCTCCTAACAAAACTGGTGTAACTGATCCAGGTTTGTTGGTTGCCTTGCTTGCACCTGCCATTTCATCTTTGCCAATACATTTTCAATAGGATTGAGATCAGGGCTTTGTGATGGCCCTTCCAAAACATTGACTTTGTTATCCTTAAGCTACTTTGTTACCATTTTGGCAGTATGCTTTGGGTCATTGTCCATTTGGAAGACCCATTTCCACCCAAGCTTTAACTTCCTGGTTGATGTCTTGAGATGTTGCTTCAGTATTGCCACATAACCTTCTTTTCTCATGATGCCATCTATTTTGTGAAGTGCGCCAGTCCCTCCTGCAGCAAAACAACCCCACAACATGATGCTGCCACCCCATGTTTCACAGTTGGGATTGTGTTCTTAGGCTTCCAAGCTTCTCCCTTTTCCATCCAAACGTAACAATGGTCACTTTGCTCAAAAAGTAAAATTCAGAATACAAGATATTTCTCCAAAAATTAAGGTTTTTGTTTCTGTTTGTATTTGCAAACATTAATCAGGTTTTTTTATGTTCCTTTTGGAGTAATGGCTTCTTCCTGGCAGAGTGGTCTTTCAGCCCATGTTGATACAGTACTCGTTTCACTGTAGATATTGACACAATCTTACCAGCTTCCCCCATCATCTTCACAAGGTCTTTTGCTTTTGTCTTTGGGTTGATATGCACATGTCGGACCAAAGCACTTTCATCTCTGGGACTCAGAACCCGTCTTCTTCCTGAGCTGGACATTCCCATCTTGTGTGTACTTGCATATAATTGATTGTACAGATGAATGAGGCACCTTCAGGTATCTTGAAATTGTACCCAAGGATGAGCCAGACTTGTGCAAGTCCACAATTCTCTCTTCTTGATATCTTGGCGATTTCTTTAGACTTTCCCATGATGCTACACAAAGAAGCAGTGTGTTTCAGGTGTGAATTAAAATACATCCACAAGTGTGCCTCTAATTAACTCAAATGTTAAAAAAAAAACTATCAGAAGCTTCCAAACACATGACATCATCATATGGGCAGTCCAGAATTGTTTAAAGGCATTGTAATCTTAGTGTATGTAAACTTTTGACTTTTGCAGTAAGTACTCTTTTTTGCTTGCTATCTGATGATTCAGCAGTGTGGGAAATGATGCTTGGCATGTCTTTTTTTGCAAACCTTGAATCAAAACTAGGGATGAGCGAGTATACTCGTTACTATTCAGTACTCGCCAAATAGTACGGTAATCGGGCTACTCGTTACTCCCCGAGTCTCCTTGTGATTACTCGCTAGGAGTAATGAGTACAATGTAAGTCAATGGGAAATGCGAGTAAACCGAGTGTCAGCTGGAGCCTATAAAGTGGTCTGGGGGCTGAGGAAAAAGCTGAAATGGGTGCATGATTGTTCAAAAGCCGGCGGTAAAAAGCAGCCGGCTTTTAAACAATCACTCAGCCCCATACTCGCTTCCCCGCAGCCTCCCATCCTGATCCTCTGCTCCCCCCACTGCCTCCCATCCCGATCCTAAGTTAGGACAAGGCAGGGAGCGAAGCACCAGGGAGCGGGGAGCGCAGCACCAGTGAGCGGGGAGCGAAGGACCCGGGCGGGGAAGCTGGCAGTGAAAAGACTTCACCGCCGGCTTTCCCGTTCGGTGCTGCGCTCCCCGCTCCCTGATGTACGCTCCCTGGTGCTTCGCTCCCCACCCTTTCCTAACTTAGGATCGGGATGGGAGGCGGCGAGGGAGCGGGGAGCGTACATCAAGGAGCGGGAAGCGCAGCACTGAACGGGAAAGCCGGCGGTGAAGTCTTTTCACTGCCGGCTTTCCCGCCGGTTATTTCAAATGAACAACTGAGGTATCAGCTGATGCTGATCAGCTGTTCATTTGAAGCAGCCGTGGTGCCCTCAGAGGGTTCATGTGAGTTTATGCTTGACTGCATGAACTCACATTAACTTTCCCACGGCCGCAAAGAGATGTAGCTGAGCTAAAGAAGTCCATTGGACTACGTCGGACAGAAGATAATTTTTTTAAAAAAGATGGAGTCTCTCATTTTTTTTTTTGTTTTATTTCTAATAAAAAATTTATTTCTCCGTGTTATGTTTTTTTTTAATATTTCACTTAGAAATTAGTGATGAGCTAGCATGCTCACCACTGCTCGGAACTCACCCAAGCATCTCAGTACCCGAGATGCTCGGAGCCCGCCGAATACTTGCGCGATGGTCGGGCGGGAGTTGTGGTCCCCGTCCTGCATGTCTGCCACTCTCTGTAATGCCACAGCCATGGTGGTTGTGGCATTACAGTGATTGCCCAAATCGATGGGAACAGTGCTCACAGTGAAACATGAAAAGCCGTCAATTCATCAGTGGCATACACCGGTACCCAACAATTTAGAGCAGAAAGAATAGAGCATCAGACATAGATTAGATAGATAGAAACATGTCAGTCACATATATAATAAGTACAGTGACAGTGTTGGTTACTGTACTTGTTATTTAGTGTTAAAATAAAGGATTTATAAAAAAAAAATTGGCGTGGGGTTCCCCGTAATTTTAGTCTTTAGCGGAGGTTAAGCAGACGGCTGGGGCAGATGTTTGAAGCCTGGGAAGAGGGTAACATAACATAGTAACATAGTTTGTAAAGCAGAATAAAGACTTGCGTCCATCAAGTTCGACCTGTTAGTTCTGTAATTGCTAAAGTTGATCCAGAGGAGGGCAAAAACCCCAAATGATTTAGCCAATCTTCACCTGAGGAAAAATTCCCTCCCGACTCTGAAACCAGCAGTCAGAATAAATCCCTGTATCAACATACTATTTTATTCTATTTTTAAGTATATGCTGAAATCTGCCTGGTATCTAGAAATGCATCCAGTCCCCGCTTGAACTGGTTTAGTGAATCCGACATTACCGTCTCCTCACACAGTGAATTCCATATTCTCACTGCTCTTACCTTAAAGAACCCCTTCCTATGCTGGTGTTGAAACCTTTTCTCTTCTAGTCTTAGTGCATGCCCTCTTGTTACCGTAATATCCCTCCTTTTGAACAAATCCGTGGCAAGGTCTCTCTACTATCCCCTAACATATTTGTACACATTTATTATGTCCCCCCTCAACCTTCTCTTTTCCAGGCTGAATAGTCCTAGTTTTGCCAACCTCTCTGGGTATTGCAGTCCCTCCATTCCCTTTATTAATTTTGTTGCCCTTCTTTGTACCTTTTCAAGCTCGTTTATATCCTTTCTATATATTGGGGCCCATAACTGAGCACAGTATTCCAAGTGTGGTCTGACCAGTGCTTTGTACAGTGGAAGAACAATGTTCTCATCCTTTGCAGCTATACCTCTTCTGATACATCCCATTACCCTGTTTGCCCTTACAGCAGCGGCCTGACTTTGGGCACTCCAATTTAGTTTGCTATCAATTAAGATGCCCAAGTCCTTCTCCATCTCAGAATTCCCCAATGATTTCCCATTCAGTGAGTACTGGTGACTTCCATTTTTCCTTCCCATATGTATGACCTTACATTTCTCCTCATTAAACCTCATTTGCCATTTAATGCTCCACCTACCCAGCTTATCCAAGTCCCTCTGTAGGTCTGCACTATCCTCTTTTGTATTAATTGTTTTGCATAACTTTGTGTCATCTGCAAATATTGATATTTTACTATTTAACCCACTGACTATGTCGTTAATAAAGATATTAAATAACATTGGGCCTAGTACAGACCCCTGTGGTACCCCACTAGTGACGCTTACCCAATCTGAGTATATTCCATTTATAACTACCCTCTGCCTTCTATCCTTTAGCCAGTTAGCTACCCACTTGCAGACATTTTCCCCCAGCCCCATCATTCTCATTTTGTATACCAACCTATTATGTGGCACGCTATCGAACGCTTTTGAGAAGTCGAGATACATGACATCCACTGGTTCCCCCTGATCTAATCGAGAGCTAACCTCCTCGTAGAAGTCAATCAGGTTTGTTTGGCAGGAGCAATTCCTCATGAATCCATGTTGGTTCGGGGTTAATAGAATATTAGTATCAAGATGCTCCGTGATTGCCTCTTTGATGAAACTCTCAAACATTTTGCCCACAACGGACGTCAGACTCACCGGCCGATAGTTTTCGGCGTCACTTTTTGCTCCCTTTTTGAATATTGGCACTACATTCGCCTGTCGCCAATCAAATGGTACAGACCCAGTCTCAACAGAGTCCTTAAATATAAGATATAACGGTCTGTCTATCACATTACTTAGTTCCCTTAGTACCCGTGGGTGTATGCCATCAGGTCCTGGTGATTTGTTTATTTTAATGTTACTGAGGCGTTTCTGTACCCCAACTTGGGTTAGATTTGTCATACTTAGTGGAGGATTAAGTTTGTCACTTCTCATTTCGCCTGTTAGTTCTATTTCCTTTGTGAAAGTTGTCGAAAAAAATTATTTAATAGATTTGCTTTATCCTCATCTTTCTCTATGATTTTGCCTTCATCACTTTTTATCGGTCCAATATTATCCCATTTAATCCTTTTGCTATTTATATACGTAAAGAACAGTTTGGGATTTGATCTACTTTCCCTAGCAATACGTCTCTCTGTTTCCTCCTTTGCTATTTTTATTTGTTTTTTGCAAGTTATCGTTTTTTCCTTGTAACACATTAGTGCCTCCTTACTGTTTTCCTGTTTTAATCTCTTGAATGCCCACGGGTAATACCCACGGAGCTTCCCAGGCTACTAATATCAGCCGCCAGCTGAATTCCTAGTGTTTACTGGCTATTAAAATGGGGGACCCAAAAAAAGTGACGTGGGGTCCCCCTATTTTAATAGCTAGCAAAGGCTAGGCAGACAGCTGGGGGCTGATCTTAATAGCCCAGGAAGGGTGCCATGAATATTGGCCCCCTCTCAGGCTAGAAACACCAGCCCTCAGCCGCCCCAGAAATGGCGCATCCATAGAATGTGCCAATTCTGGCCCTTAGCCTCGCTCTTCCCACTGCCCTGTAGCGGTGGCAGTGGGGTAATAGGGCTGGGGCTTGATGTCAGCTTATAATACCAGCTGACATCAAGCCCAGGTTAGTAATGGAGAGGCGTCTATAAGACACCCCCATTACTAACCCCATAGTGAAAGTTAAAAAAAACACCAACACCCAGAATAAAATCCTTTAATTGAAATAAACACACATTCCTTTAATGTTCTAAATTAAACTCTACTTACCGTATCGTCCATTCCAGCTGAAGCCAATGTCTTCGGCAATAAAAGTAAAATAATAAACCAACCTCATCCTTACCTTTCCATGGTTCCCATGACGGCATCAGCTCTGCTACATTGACATGACAGGCTGGATCGCAGCAGAACGCTGCCATCCAGCTTGCCATGCCGCAGACAATGAGAAGCTCCTCAGTGTCTTGCTGTGACGGCATCCAGATGAGCCGAGTTCATGTCCAATGAACTCAGCTCACCTCATGCACGTCACTGACAGCGTGGGAGAATTCTCCTGCGCATGCGGTGTCAGCAAATGACATCACTGCTAGAGCAGGAGAATTCTCCCACGCTGGGATGACATTTAGATGGCAGGCTGGATGGTAGCAGAACGCTGCCATCCAGCTTGTCATCCTTCAGGGACACTGAAGAGTGGTGTGGATGCGCCATTTCTGGGGCAGCTGAGGGCTGGTGTTTCTAGCCTGGGAGGGGGCCAATATTCATGGCACCCTTCCTGGGCTATTAATATCAGCTCCCAGCTGTCTGCCTAGCCTTTGCTAGCTATTAAAATAGGGGGACCCCACGTCATTTTTTTTTTGGGTCCCCCATTTTAATAGCAAGTAAAGGCTAGGTATTCAGCTGGGGGCTGATATTAGTAGACTGGAAAGCTCCGTGGGTATTACCCCCTTCCCAGGCTTCAAACATCTTCCCCAGCCGTCTGCATAACCTCTGCTAGAGACTAAAATCACGGGGGATCCCACGCCAATTTTTTTTTTAATAAATCCTTTATTTTAACACTAAATGACAAGTACAGTTAGCAACACTGTCACTGTACTTATTATATATGTGACTGACATGTTTCTGTCTATCTAATCTATGTGTGATGCTCTATTCTTTCTGTTCTAAATTGTCGGGTACCGGTGAATGCCGCTGATGAATTGCCGGCCGGCTTTTTTAAAGAGATGGGTGCATGAAAATCGGAGGGCACTAGTGTGTTCCAAGTGCCCTGCTATGTTTTTCATGCACCCTCCTATATACACTGCCTGCCTGTCTGCCTAAATATTCTGACTGCCTGACATTTAATTGAGTACTGTTCCCATCGATTTGGGCAATTTTTGCCCTTCTGCAGTCCACCAGGGGGGACTGCCAGAAAAATGCTCGAGTTCCCTATAGACTTACATTGGGCTCGTTGCTCGGGTCGAGCACCCGAGCATTTTAGTGCTCGCTCATCACTATTAGAAATTCTTAGTGGTCATGTCTAATATTTGCGTGACCCCATGAATTTCGGGCTTAGGGCCAGCTGATAATACAAAGCTGACCCTAACCCCTTTATTACCCAGTGAGCCACTGCACCAGGGCCCTGGATGAGTTGGGTACAGCGCCAGAAGATGGCGCTTCTATGAACGTGCCATTTTCTGGGGTGGCTGCGGACTGCAATTCGCAGCGGGGGGGGGGGGGAGAAAGATAGGGCCTCCCTGCGCTGTGGATTCCAGCCCCCAGTTGCTTAGTTGTACCTGGCTGGACACAAAAATAGGGCGAAACACCAGGTCAGTTTTTTTTAAATTATTTCATGAATTCATGAAATAATGAAAAAAAGGGCTTCCCTGTATTTTTGTTTCCAGCCAGGTACAAATAGGCATCTGGGGGTTGGGGGCAGCCCTTTCCTGCCTGCTGTACCTGGCTGGACACAAAAATATGGCGAAGGCCACGTCAAATTTTTGGTAAAAAAATCATTAAAAAATAAAAAAAAAACACATTTAGGGACTGCATCTTTATCAGCTTGAGGGGTTAATAAAGATGCAGTCCCTAAATTATTATTATTTTTTATTATTTTTAAATTAATTTTTCCCAAAAATTTTGACGTGGGCTTCGCCATATTATTGTATGCCAGCCAGGTACAGCATCCAGGAATTGGCTGCCCCCAATCCCCAGCTGCCTATTTATACCTGACCGGACACAACAATATAGGGAAGCCCTTTTTTTCTTAATTATTTCATGAATTTCATTAAATAATTAAAAAAAAATACGTGGGCTTCGCCCTATTTTTGCGTCCAGCCATGTGCAACTAGGCAGCTGGGGGCTGGAATCTGCAGCGCAGGTAGGCCCAAGCTTTCTGGGCCCCCCCCCCAATGCGAATTGCAGTCCGCAGCCACCCCGGAAAATGGCGAGTTCATAGAAGCGCCATCTTCTGGCACTGTACCCAACTCATCCAGGGCCCTGGTGCGGTGGCTCACTGTGTCTGTGTCTGACCTTGTATGGAACGTAGTCTGATCTTACCACATCTCCTGGCCAGGGGAGGAAGCAAAAGAGTATACAGACATTACAGTACGGGATTACAGCTAATTCTTTTTGTGAGGTAAAACATTTCACTGCCTGTTTTTGAACAATGTTTTACTTCAAAGAAAGAATCAGCTGTGATCCCCTGCTGCCCTGTCTGTATACTCTCTTTTGCTTCCCCCCTGCCCAGGAGATGTGGTATGATCAGACCATGTTCCTGTATGATCAGACAAGGCCATTACACAGTACACAGCAGGGGCACATTTATAAGATTATCTCAGCACAGGAGCATTTTATTTAAACACATCCAATTGTGAAAATTATTATTATTCCAAGATCTATTGATTAAAATGAACTTGTGTTCATGGGAAAACCCTTTTAAGTGTCAGGATTTGGGAGATTTTTTTTTTAAATAGTGGATCACAAAACACAGGAAACAAACTAACATTTCCAAACAGAAGCAACCATTAAATTCAGATTTAGTTGCAAATTCTACAACTAGTGGATTTAATACTACCCCTACTTTAATACTTTAATATTACTACTGGCTGCCACTGTGTGAAAAAAATACAGATATGAACGTGCTGTTTCTGCTGTTTATCACAGTTGTATTAGTTCACAGTCACATACTTATTAGTGATGATGAGACTGCTACAATAGTGCACTGTATATCACTTGAATCTTAGTTTTCTATTCACAGACTGATATTTTCAGTCCCATTTTCAATATGGTACATCAGCATTGAAGTAGTACATCACAATCGTATTAGGACTTTATCTATCCTTATCCTGTGTGCTGTGAATACTCTTATAACTACACAAAATAGGCATAAAATGGCATTATTTTTCCAGACCCCGTTTTTTAAACTAGTTCTAATAGCCCTCCTGATTGGCTAGGCTACACAATGTGATGGGATGGATGGAGAGCATTATGGGGAAGCTTGCAATTCCACACCAGTCACCATTTGCCCACTCAGTGAGTATGCATCACTGAGTGTGTGGATTTCAGTAAATTTGGCTCAAAAATGATCTGCTGCGTATTGATCCATTCATCTTTACTGATAGAGATTGCTATTTGTCAGTATTAGTGAGCAAAAATATTTCAGCTAAAAGACACTAGACACAGTGAGTAGTTATGGGCCTGTTCCTGATGACTTCTTTGAATATACATGATAAAATGAATGCTCTGACTAGGTAACAATAGAAAGTAACCCCTTAAACTGACCTGCAGTGACCACACCAATCTGCCTGCTCTGCAATCACCTAGGTTAAATTTAGAATCTTCTAAATCAGTTAAAGGGGCAGTAAGTGATGGTGTAGACTAAAACCATGAATGGTACTATGATGAACAGTACCAGTAAGTGGTGTTGTGGGCTTCTAAAAACAAGCTAAACTCAACCATATAAGACATTCAAGAACTAAAATTAGATACCTTTTATAGCAGCACTATGCAATACAAAATATTTTTATAAATTAGAATCATAAAAAAGAAAAAAATCTTTAAAGCTTTACCAATGTTATGTCTCAGACATAACTATTTAGGGCACACAATTTTGTGTGCTATATTTTTAAAAATCTAAATGAACATAAAAATTGGAAAAACCTCATTTTCCTCTTTAAAATATAGACATTAAATATATAAAAATATAGACATATTTGGTATCCCCATGTCCATAAATGTCCAGTCTGGAATTAAGTAATTCATCTGTTATTGTAATGGTAAATAGTAATTACACAAACTAAGTGTCAAGGTAATTTCAGTGTGTGCCTGTGTGTGTATGACTCGCCCCCTGGGCCGTGGGGCACTCGGATCCGGGCAATAGGGAAACGGTGGGAGTAGTAGTGGCAACCCGGTACCGTGGCTCAGGGTGGTCAGGCCAGTGGTAGTCCGTTATGTGCTGATGATTATGTCCGACTACGCCACCCGTGGATTTGCGGTCATTAGGAACCGCAGCTGCACTGCAAGGCAGACCGCTGGGGCTGATGATGTATGCAGCTGGGATGGTGTGACTCCCCACGGGAAGAGTGCGGCCGCAGGGCAGTGTAGTGGATGGTGGGAGTGATGGTAGTGAGAGTCCCAGTGCTGATAGTGCTGGAGGAGCAAGGAGCACACAGACAACAGGTTGCAGTCCAGGGTCTTTACTAGAACAGGTAAATTGACCCAAAAACAGTCCTGGCTAGGAGGGGACCTGGATGTCTGAGAGCAACGGGGAAATTGGCCCTGGTCAGGGTGAGGGTGTAGGCCTACCGTGCTTTCTGCGCTCCTTCTGGCTATCTCCTCCTTATAGGGTAACAGCCCACGTTTCCGAGCTCTCCGTGTATTCTCGCATGTATGGTCTGCGACGTGGGTTCCTTTCTGCTCCCGGCCTGGTACGGCTGTGCTGGTCCCTTCTGTTGTGGCAGAGCCTCCAGTCTTCTTAGGCCAAAAAACATACAGTCCCCTGCGGACTGGTTATCTGCTGTAGGATGTGGAATCCTCCCAGCCTCAGACACCAAAGTCTGGTAGATTAAGTCCTCTATCTGCCAAGACAGGCTCTCTTCGCCTCTTGTCTCTGGCTTGTGGCTCTCCTACTGCCACACTTCCTCTTAGGTGCAATACAACTGTCCCTCTCTGCTATGGGACCTGAATCCTGAGACAGGTCGTCCAGCTCTCTCTAACCCTGCCCCCAGTACCAGCTTTTATAGGGGCAGCCTGCTCCCCCTACTGGCCTGAGACAGGAGGTACTGCATGCTAATGTTCCCCTGACCAGAGAACCTCCCCCTTGCTCTCAGACACAGCTTTATTACATTTTGTGGCATCCAGGCCAGGGTGACACATTCCCCCCTAGTGAAATTTAGTACTCCGGGACTAAACAATAAACAAAGACAATGCATAACCATAAAACATTATCAGACAGACGACGCACAAATTGAGTTCTTAAGGTCACAGTGTGGCCTGTGACCGGGTGTCCATATCACCAGCACAACGGGGAGCCTTAACCAGGTGGGGGTCTGTCCTACCCCAAGTCCTTTACAGTCTTAGTTCATTCCTGGGTTAGGCTCCGAACGCAGTCCATGCAAGGTCCCGGTTATAAAAAGTCCATAACCTTTGAGTCCTTACGGTAGCTGCAAGAAACTGAAACACAGAATTACCAAACATGCATGTAACTTTGCAAACAATTCAACATTTGGCAACAGGGTCATTTACATTTTTAGTACGCCCTATATTTTCCAGCGAGCGGGTATCTGCCCCTTTGTGCTCCTGGTTGACCTCCTTAACCCACTGTCTGGTGGTGGACTGACTTGGCTTTCCCCACTAGCGTTAGGGGTGCAGCTACCAGCTGGGTGTACAGGTAGGGCAGGCAGCTGTCTGCGGGTCCTTTGGCTTACCGCAGGCATAGCAGGCTCACTGTCAGCAGAGGGTTGACTCTCCTTGGCTGCTGGTACAGGCTCTTCTGCCTCTGGAACCGCTTCCTCCTCTTCACCTTCCAGCTCTGGTGTTGGTTGTTGCTCTGCCGGTTGCAGGAAATGCAGGACGGGTACCACTATGGCATCATTTATGCGAGACCAGGACTGAGGGAACTCTCCGAGAACGGTGCTGATCATTTCTTCCTTGTCCTCTGCGGGTTCAAGGTCACTCTGATCCTCTTCTGCACTACGGAGTTGCTCAGTGCACCTTTTGAGATGATCTCTGGAGACGGTACTAGTGGTTTCTCCTCCGTCCTTGGTGATCACGCACACCTTCGGGTTGTCGTGATCAGACTGCAGTACTGTGTATGGTTCCCTTTCCCACTGGTTGTCCAACTTATGTAGCCTTCTCTTCCGCTTCAGGACCTGCTCACCAGGTTCCAGGGGACCAGCGGGGGCATGTTGGTTGAAGAGTTTTTCTTGCCTCTCTCTCACCTGGGCCAGGCTCTTCTCCACACTCTCCTGTACCTTCTTGTACTGCAGTTGCCTTTCCGTATCCCAGTCCGCATCCGGGGAGGTGTCCTCAGGCGTTAGGACTCCCATCTCCAGGTCTACGGGCAGCTTACCCGGTCTGGCTCGCATCAGGTAAGCCGGGGTGCAGTTGGTAGCATTCACCGGGATATGATTGTATAAGTCTATCAGGTCCGGCAGTTTTTCTGGCCACTGGCTGCGTTCCTCCAGGGGCAACGTCTTCAGGAGATCGATAACTATATTGTTCATCTTCTCACACATCCCGTTGGTTTGTGGATGGTAAGGCGTTGTCCGAATCTTCTTACAGCCATAGAGGTTGCAGAACTCCTGGAAGATTTCAGCCTCGAACGCTGGACCCTGGTCTGTCAGGACCTGTTCCGGATACCCGTGTGGACGGCAGAAGTATTGCTGGAAGGCTCTGGCCGCTGTTTGGGCTGTCAAGTCCCTTACCGGGACCACCACTAGAAAACGGGAATAGTGGTCCACGATTGTCAGGGCATAGATGTATCCAGACCGGCTTGGAGCCAAATTGACGTGGTCCAGAGCTACCAGCTCAAGAGGCTGCATGGTGACGATGGGCCTCAAGGGTGTCTTCTGGCTGGTGCGGTCCTTCCTCCTCTGGTGACAAGGGCCACAGTCTCTGCACCACTTTTCTACAGCTCCTCTCATGCCGACCCAAAAGAACCTTCCTCTTAGCAGGAACTCCTGTTTCTTCCAACCGAAGTGTCCCGCTCTGTCATGATAAGCCCCCAGGACCATAGCTGCATCCCGCCTTGGGACCACGACTTGCCAGGTCAGCTCGTGCGTCCGGTGGTTGACAATCCTTCTGCACAGCTTGCCTTTGTAGAGGAACAGCTTGCTCTTCTCTTTCCACAGCTGCTTGGCTTCCTCTGGGGCATCTGGATCTAAGCGGGCATCTTCCCGGGTCAGCAGATCTTTCACCAGGAGGATTGCAGGGTCACTATCTTGGGTCTCGGCCCAGCTGTGGTGAGGTAGGGGATTGATCATCACGGTTGTTAGATCCTCCTCCTTCACGCGGTGGGAGTTCTACCTCCTCCAGCTCTTCTGTGTCTTCGTCACCTTCAGGTAAGTGAGGCATTCTTGATAGGGCGTCCGCGTTGGCATTGGTTTTGCCTGCCCGGTACTTGATCACGAAGTCATAGTTGGAGAGACGGGCCATCCACCTCTGTTCCAGGGCACCCAGTCTTGCATTGTCCAGGTGTGTCAACGGGTTGTTGTCCGTGTACACGGTGAACTTTGCGGAGGCCAGGTAATGCTTGAAGCGTTCCGTCACGACCCACACCACCGCCAAGAATTCTAGCTTGAAGGAGCTGTAATTCTCTGGGTTCCTCTCGGTGGGCCTCAGCTTCCAGCTGGCGTACACGATCACCCGTTCTCTGCCCTGTTGGTTTTGGGACAGTACGGGTCCCAGTCCCACATTACTGGCGTCCGTGTGGAGAATAAAAGGCTGGCCATAATCAGGGTAGGCCAGGATCTCATCCCCCGTGATGGCCATCTTCAACTGGCGGAAGGACTCCTATTCCAGTTTATCCCACTTGAAGGGTGGCTTTTGACTCCTGGACTTAGACTGTCCGATTAGCAGGTCCTGCATAGGAGCTGCCATCTTAGTGAACCCGGGGATGAACCTTCGGTAGTAGCCTACCAACCCGAGAAACTGTCTCACCTCTTTGATGTTCGAGGGGCTTGGCCAGCTCTTGATTGTCGTGACCTTGTCAGGGTCGGGGGCTACTCCTTCCGCACTTACCACGTGCCCTAGGTACTGGTTTCAACAGGTGACACTTCGATGGTTTCACCTTCAGGCCATAGCCTGCCAGGGCTTCGAACACCTCTGCTAGGTGCTTTAGGTGGTCCTCGTAGGTCTTCGAATAGACGATCACGTCGTCCAGGTAAAGGAGGACCGTCTCGAAGTTTCTGTGCCCTAGACAGCATTCCATCAGCCGCTGGAAGGTCCCTCGTGCGTTGCAGAGCCCGAAAGGCATACAGTTGAATTCGCTCAGTCCCATCGGGGTGGTGAAGGCGGTCTTCTCCTTGTCAGCCTCTGCCACAGGAACCTGCCAGTACCCGCTAGTAAGGTCCAAGGTAGAAAAGAAGTTAGCAGATTTTAGTGCGGCTAAAGACTCCTCTATTCTAGGCAGCGGATATGCGTCTTTGTGGGTGATACGGTTGATTTGTCTATAGTCCACGCACATTCTCATGGTGCCGTCCTTCTTTTTCACCAGAACCAAGGGGGCTGCCCAGGGGCTACAGCTATCTCGAATGACCCCAGCTTCTTTCATTTCTCTTAGCATACCCTTGGCGTTCTGATAATGTGCAGGGGGTACAGGCCTGTGTCTCTCTTTTATTGGTGGGTGGCTCCCTGTGAGGATGTGGTGTTCTATCCCTTTTACTCTGCCGAAGTCCAGCAGGTGCTTACTAAAGACTCTCTCGTACTCCTGTACCAACCGGTAGACTCCTTGTTTTTGGTGCAGGGGAGTGGAGTCAGCACCCACATGGAGTTTCTGGCAGCAGTCCTCCTTTTGTTTCTGGGAGCCATTACCCTCTGCCTGAGGAGATGGAGGCAAGGGTTCCACGGCTCTGATAGCTTTGTGTTCAACAACAAACAGTTTGGCAAGTGTAGCATACCTGGGTAAGTGTACCTCTCTCTCCCCAATGTTGAGAATGTGAACGGGCACCCTCCCATGACGGACATCAACCACACCCCGGGCTATCAAAATGGTGGGCCTGCTGTCTGAGTACATGGGTTCTACCATGGCTTGGTAGTCTCTACCTCTCAACCCGATTGCAGTCCAACACCAGATCATCATTTCACTTTTGGGAGGCATGGAAATGGGGAATGGGTCACTCAGTCTTACGCTACCGATCTCACCACCAGACAGTTCTACCTGCTGCCGTCTCATCAGGGCTTTTATCTCCTTGTTGAGGACTCTCTGTTGGCTGGAACTAGCATTCACCGCCACCTGTTGTAGAATTACAATTACTTCTGAAAGACAATTTTCGATCACGTTAGTACCCACAGTTATTTTAGGGTGACTTTCATGACGGTCAATGTCCACAATAATCACTCCCTGTGCCGGTAGTTCAACTTTACCAATTTTAATGGTCATCTCCTTGAACCCCATCTGAGGCACGGGTAAGCCATTACTGGCGATGATGCTCAAGTTACTGTCTGAATACCGTGTGATATCAGCATCAATCCAATACTGCTTAAAAAGTACATAAGGGATAGTGGTTACTTGTGACCCAGTATCCAGCAAGACGCTCATTGGGATACCGTCCAGCACCACGGGTAAAACCGGGCGCCCCCCAACGTACTTATCACGCCAATTATAAGGGCCTTGTGATCTTATGCCAGGGGGTTGGCCCTCTGCCCCAGGTTGGACCCGTTTAAATTACAGTACCTGAAAATGTGTCCGGGCTGGTTGCATCGACGGCAAATGGGCTGTCCATCCTCTGCGTAGCGGTCTGTGGGCCTCCCTCGGAACGACGGGATCCTCCTCTGTCGACGCCACGGGACATCCTCCGGACTTGAAGCCAGCTCGATGGGTCTTGACGGGTCCACTTGCAACGCCTGGACGGTCCTGGTCAACGCCGCGACGCTCCTGGTCAGCTCCTGGACTTGGTGGTGCAGGTCTTTCGACGGGGCTTGGTTCAGGGCCTGTGCATCAGCCCCCACGGGATCCATAGAGGAGGGCGCCGCCTCCTGGTGGTAGGTGAGAGCAGGGCGCCGGGGGTTTATAGCGCCACTGGTTGCAGATTCACGGAGCACCCTTATGGCCCTGTCCTTAAATTGGGCAAAAGTCAGGTCGGGGTTCTGAAAGAACATGAGGCACAGTTGGGCTCTGTGGGCGCTAGACAGCAGACCTTCTATGAATTGTTCTGTTAGCAGCTTATCCGTTTCCTGCACACTGCCAGGGTCTGTTTGTTGAATAGCCCTCAAGGCTTCCTGCAGATTTAGGGCATAGTCTCTGATGCTGTCCTGTGCCAGCTGCTTACATCCATAGAAGCTCATTTTAATCTCAGCGGAGGTACGTGTGTCAAAGGTACCCCGCAGCCGGGCCAGAATACCATTCACAGTCCTTTTCTCCTCAGTGGGCCATGACTTTACCTCCCTTTGGGCTGCGCCAGTTAACTGCCCTGTTAGTATGCTGACCTTCTGTTCCTCTGTCAGGGGGTAAACCTGGAACAAACTTTACAGCCTTTCCTTAAAGTCAGTTAGGGCATGGGGCTCCCCTGAGAACTTGGGCAGCCAGGCCGCTCCAGGGATGTAAGGCAGGGAAAAGGGCATCACCGCTGCTGCAGCTGCATTGGTGGTAGTGGGCGCCTCTGTGTCCGACATCTTCCTCCCCCCTAGTTAAGCGTGGCCTACCTTCCGACGATCCTCTTCTGTAGGCCGCGGCTCTGCTGCTGCTGCTCTGGACGAGGACCTTGCGTCGCGTCCTGATGACGTCAGCGTCGCTCTCTCTCCCTTCCAGGACCTTGCGCAGCGTCGGTGCGTGGGGCGGAGCTTCGGATCTCGCTCGGTTTTGATGTCCACGCCCCTCTTCTTCCCGCGCGGCGTCCTGAAGATGGCGTCCGATGGCGGGAAAACGGCTGGAGATGGCGGGAACCGATGGAAGATAGCGGGAGACGGCTGGAAATGGCGGGAAACGGCTCCGAATGGCGGGAAACCTCTTTCCAGGTAACTGCAAAGTCTTTTCTAGGCACGCAATACACGTTTGTGGCGGGTTGATTTCAATCCTGCCGACTACGCCAAAGCTGACTCGCCCCCTGGGCCGTGGGGCACTCGGATCCGGGCAATAGGGAAACGGTGGGAGTAGTAGTGGCAACCCGGTTCCGTGGCTCAGTGTGGTCAGGCCAGTGGTAGTCCGTTATGTGCTGATGATTATGTCCGACTACGCCACCCATGGATTTGCGGTCATTAGGAACCGCAGCTGCACTGCAAGGCAGACCGCTGGGGCTGATGATGTATGCAGCTGGGATGGTGTGACTCCCCACGGGAAGAGTGCGGCCCCAGGGCAGTGTAGTGGATGGTGGGAGTGATGGTAGTGAGAGTCCCAGTGCTGATAGTGCTGGAGGAGCAAGGAGCACACAGACAACAGGTTGCAGTCCAGGGTCTTTACTAGAACAGGTAAATTGACCCACAAACAGTCCCAGCTAGGAGGGGACCTGGATGTCTGAGAGCAACGGGGAAATTGGCCCTGGTCAGGGTGAGGGTGTAGGCCTACCGTGCTTTCTGCGCTCCTTCTGCTATCTCCTCCTTATAGGGTAACAGCCCACGTTTCCGAGCTCTCCGTGTATTCTCGCATATATGGTCTGCGACGTGGGTTCCTTTCTGCTCCCGGCCTGGTACGGCTGTGCTGGTCCCTTCTGTTGTGGCAGAGCCTCCAGGCTTCTTAGGCCAAGAAACATACAGTCCCCTGGGGACTGGTTATCTGCTGTAGGATGTGGAATCCTCCAAGCCTCAGACACCAAAGTCTGGTAGATTAAGTCCTCTTTCTGCCAAGACAGGCTCTCTTCGCCTCTTGTCTCTGGCTTGTGGCTCTCCTACTGCCACACTTCCTCTTAGGTGCAATACAACTGTCCCTCTCTGCTCTGGGACCTGAATCCTGAGACAGGTCGTCCAGCTCTCTCTAACCCTGCCCCCAGTACCAGCTTTTATAGGGGCAGCCTGCTCCCCCTACTGGCCTGAGACAGGAGGTACTGCATGCTAATGTTCCCCTGACCAGAGAACCTCCCCCTTGCTCTCAGACACAGCTTTCTTACATTTTGTGGCATCCAGGCCAGGGTGACACATGTATATATAAACAAATCTATGTGGCATTAATTCCCAGCAGCTTATTAACAATCTACAGTCATCTTTAGCTACAATCTTCTCTCTCTCCTATCCAGATTAAGCATATTCAACTTATAATAGTGACTCGTCCCCTGGGCCGTGGGGTACTCGGAACCGGGCCTTCTGTACGATGCTGGGGGTAGTAGTGGCAACCCGATCCCGTGGCTCAGGGTGGTCAGACCAAATTGTGGCAGTCTATTTATCAGTGTTTTGAATGTCCGACTACGCCACCCGTGGATTGCGGTCAGAGATAACCGCCGCTGCGAGGCAGACTGCTGAGGCTGGTGTTGGTGTGCAGCACAGGGGTAGGATAACTCCCCATGGGAAGAGTGTAGCCTCAGGGCAGTGTAAGGGGATGCTGGGGGTTATGGTGCTGGCGCAGCAGAAATCACACAGAGTCCAATGATGCAGTCCAGGGTTTTTACTCACAGTTGTTATCCAAGTCACTTCTGTCAGCAATGACTGCCCAAGCCGTGCTGCGTCCACCAGGTGAGGGGCTCGGTCAACCCCCAGGCAATTCAGGAGTATTGCACAGGACCCCCTTCTGTCCTTTCTCTGGCCTCTCGTGCCCCACCAGTGACCAAACTTCTGTCCGGCTACCGCGGACCGTGTCGGGTAAGCGTTGGCCTCCGCTTCCTGCTATCCTATATGGCGCCTTCCTAGCAGGTTTGGCGGGGGGGCGCAGCAATAAATGATCACAACCTCCGGTTCTTGGCTGAGGGATGATTTACCTCCACCAACTTGGGAATCCGGTACCCTTCCACAGCCTGACCCTTCACCTGATATAACGCGGGTTTGCAACGGTTGCTGTCCATTCTGCTCTCTTAGGGTCCCTTCTGCCTTCTTGTTTCTGGAGCCCTTCCACTCCTCTGTCTCTTCTGCTTCCTTCCTTCTCCTTCTCCTCTTCTCCTCTCTGGCCCTGGCCTTCTCTCTAGGCCTGCCTCGTGGAGCTGAGCTCAGGCTGAGCCTCGGCTCCCTGTCAGCTCTCTCTCTCTCCCTCCTACTCTGACTGAACTCAACTCTAAAGATGGCTCCCACCTTTTACCTGTTTCTCTGTGTCTGAGCTCAGGTGACCTGCACCCAATGAGCTCCTTCCTGTGCTCCAGAAACCGTCCCCTTCTGCTCCTACACCACTGGGTTTTCTTCCCCCCTCCCCACTCCAGCCAGGGACATGGTCAGTTGTGCCTGCATCTGGGAGCACCGTCGAGCTGTCCCCCGGAAATGGTGTGTGTGTGTGTGTGCAGCTAACTGAGCCCTGGTCCACACTCCATCCTTACCTGGGAGTGGAATATCACACCTCTGGTTGAGGTGCAATACCCCTGTAGCAACCAAACCCTCGGGGCGCTACATTCCCCCCTGGTAAACCACAGCACGTCCTCGGGCTGGAAAAGAGTAAAAGTATTTGATTTAGAAGACATGCAGAATTAAAGTTTTTTTGTTTTTTTTTTACGTTAGAAAACGGCCGACATTATTCAATTCCCTTTATGGGAATACTTTCATCGTGCAGAACATTTTCAATATCATGTAACTCTCCTAGCAGCATACATAACAATTCTATATATAAAACTTTTTCAGGTAAAACATTTTTAAGTAAATTGTCTTCTTCACTGGCCACTGTGCAACTTGCGACCAGGTGTCCATTTTTCCATAAAGTGCAAACTTGGCAAAACTTTTAACAGGAGGGACCCGTTCGTAAACCCTCAACTTAGGCCCTGGGGTGGCTGCAGGGCATAGCTGATCCAGCTGCTGGACCTCATCTTCGGCCACCTCTAACGGGTTTTTGTTCTGAGGTCAGTTGTTGTAGTTTCCTATAAAACCAGTAGTGGGCACTTTAAGAAGTGCAAATATATACAAAGTTGACCGCTCCCAGTCCTCGGCCGGATAGTTCACTAAGTTGGCTGCTCCCAGTCCTCAGCCTGTTTTAACTGACCCGATGCCGGGTAACTCTAAGCAACAGTCTTTTACCCTGGCGGGTAACTATATACATTTGTACGCTGCCGCTCCTCAGTAGCGGTGTCCTCCTTGCGCACCTTCTTCCTCCTCATCATACTTTCCGGACCCGTCCGGGTCATCTGGGTAACAATACTCCTGGTACTGTTCCTCCTCCACCCTCTGGATGTTAAGGGCGTACCACCCCCGCAGACCTCTGTGTCTGGTGTAGGACACTCGATCTCCCGGGAACAGATTCCGCCCCTGGTGACCTTCTGGCAGGTGGATCTCTACGTCCCTCCGGGTAACAAACACATCCATGTCCGTCGTCGGGTCTCTGATGAAACCCCACCCCTCCTCTTGTTGGAATTTCACCACGGTCCCTATGATTCTGGGACTGCGTGCGGTTTGGGGGTCTCGCCTGGCACGCATTTCTGTTCCGCGCTCCGGGCCTGCAGCTGCTCATGCCTCTGGCGCCGCACCCGCCTCTCCTTCTCCAACTGCACCACCTGTCGGTGACAGAACTCCCGCCTGCGGGCTGCGGCCGCCCGCGTCTCCTGCGAGAACCCCATGAGGTCCTCCCCGGCCTGATCCCACTCGTACTGGACCTCTTCGATCGGTAGCTGGGGGACATCAACGGGCGGTGGAACAGACAGGAGCGGACGAAGCAGGGCTCGGTCCTCTGTGGACAGGCCCACCCGGAGACAAGGGTGGACCCACTCCTCTGGTACAGGGACCGGCTCTCCATCGGGTCCGGCGAGCTGGCTGTACAGGTCAGTCCCAAGGGGTGGTGGCTTCGGGAATGGGGGCGCACGCGGTTGGGAGGCGCCTGGGAAGGTCAGGCCTTGCGACCGGCCTGGAGCGGGCCGCTGCCGATCGCATCCGGGGTCAGGGGGCACGACATGGGACGTGGTTCAGCGGCGGTGTTCACGGCTTGAGGCCCAGGTATACGCGGCGGGAGCGTGGAAGCTGCAGCGGCTCCCGGGACTTCTGGCTCCGCGGCGGGATCCAGGGGTAAGCTTTCGGTGTCAAGACCCAGGACAGGGGTGTCTTCCTTACCTGCCTCCGTGGCAGAAATGTTCTCGGCCTCCGGTCTCCTCTCTCTGTCCTCAGGGGAAGGCGCACTGCCTGGTGCTGGCAGCGTCTCTTGCTGCCGGGTCGCGACCCGCCGGGCCATCTCCTCCCTCCATCCGGCGACGACTTCCCTCTGCGCCCGGACCATCCTCCGGTCCAACTACTCCAGCGCTGTCCGCAGGAACTCTGGGTCTTCTGCGGGGAGCTGAGCCATCAGTTCCGTGAGGCTGTACGGGGTCGCCTCGGCCTGCAGCAGGCCTCTTGCCAGGGTGCTGGAGTTGGTGCTCCTCTCCGTCTCCGGGTGTGATCTGGCGAGACTGATCCAAATCACACCCTGCCCCCCCGGTTTTCTTCTCTTTCCGCCCCTGTTGGGGGTGGTCCTGGGGCAATCTGCTGACAATCACTCTCAGGGGCAGCCCCTCCACCTTGATGGACATCTCTACAGCCGCACTCATGGCTGTTGGGGGTGGGCTCCTTCTTTGGCGCCATTCTGGGACCTGGCCCACGATGGGAGGTGGCTTTCTGTTATCTTTTGTGGCGCCAACATTTTGTCGTCCGTTCTGCCGGGGCGGGCGCCATTTTCAATACAGTGAAACAGTCTCTTTTCAGGCACGCAATACACCTTTGTGGCGGGTTGGTCACAATCCTGCCGACTACACCAAAGCTGACTCGCCCCCTGGGCCGTGGGGTACTCGGAACCGGGCCTTCTGTACGATGCTGGGGGTAGGAGTGACAACCCGATCCCGTGGCTCAGGGTGGTCAGACCAAATTGTGGCAGTCTATTTATCAGTGTTTTGAATGTCCGACTATGCCACCCGTGGATTGAGGTCAGAGATAACCGTATATGGCGCCTCCCTAGCAGGTTTGGCGGGGGGTCGCACCAATAAATGATCACGACCTCCGGTTCTTGGCTGAGGGATGATTTACCTCCACCAACTTGGGAATCGGGTACCCTTCCACAGCCTGACCCTTCACCCGATATAACGCGGGTTTGCAACGTTGCTGTCCATTCGGCTCTCTTAGGGTCCCTTCTGCCTTCTTGTTTCTGGAGCCCTTCCACTCCTCTGTCTCTTCTCCTTCCTTCTCCTTCTCCTCTTCTCCTCTCTGGCCCTCGCCTTCTCTCTAGGCCTGCCTCGTGGATCTGAGCTCAGGCTGAGCCTCGGCTCCCTGTCAGCTCTCTCTCTCTCCCTCCTACTCTGACAGAACTCAACTCTAAAGATGGCTCCCACCTTTTATCTGTTTCTCTGTGTCTGAGCTCAGGTGACCTGCACCCAATGAGCTCCTTCCTGTGCTCCAGAAACCGTCCCCTCCTGCTCCTACACCACTGGGTTTTCTTCCCCCCTCCCCACTCCAGCCAGGGACATGGTCAGTTGTGCCTGCATCTGGGAGCACCGTCGAGCTGTCCCCCGGAAATGGGGTGTGTGTGTGTGTGTGTGCAGCTAACTGAGCCCTGCTCCACACTCCATCCTTACCTGGGAGTGGAATATCACACCTCTGGTTGAGGTGCAATACCCCTGTAGCAACCAAACCCTCGGGGCGCTACAATAGGACTTTGGAAAGCACTCTGGATGAAGCCACACCGGCTACATGCAGAGAGACCTGACAAAGACTACAACAACCCTGGCACATGCTGCAAACACGTTTTCTCCACTGGTGCTCCAGGTGTGTCAAGCGTCAGTAGAGAAAATCACTTTCAGCAGAAGACTTCAACCACTCTCCATATGGCCAAATAAGCCTACTTCACCACCCTCATGACATCACTGTCTGACAATTCAAAATTTTTCACCCCACACCCTCCCCCCGAGACCTAAAGTACAGGCCCCTGTCAGGAACCTCAGTGATGACAATCTAGCCACTTATTTTCCCTAGAAATAAACCATATCCATCAAGACTAGAGATGAGTGAACCTGTTTGGTTTGTTCCAGATCGGCGAACTTCCCAATTTTCGCCAAATAATTTTCCAAATAATTCGCTGAACGTACCGAACCCCATTGAATTCAATGAGAGGCAACACCAAACGCATACACAGCACTTTCAAAAGCTGCCAAAACAGATTAAATAAGTGGCAGACACCAGGAAAGTGGTGTCAATTGACACACAGTACAAATTTTATAATGGCACAGCAGCAATCAGCCATGGGCCATGCAAGAGGTATCAGGGTCTGGGCCAGCATTTACAGCTCTGAACTTAAAATTAAGACGAGGTGGGTGAGGAATTGGTGTAGGTCTGCTGTGCTGGGAGCCCTGATACCACATGCAACAGCTCAACCTACTTTTATGCTCAGCCACAATCAGATGGCACAAATATTAGCTTCATATATTAGCATTGGTACAAAAATTTAAGGATAGTGACATGGGTAGTTGACCAAAAGTAAGTGGAGGCCAGCCAGTCTGGGAGGCCTACTGCTATAGGCAACACACATGAAGGAGACCCAACCAGGAGTCTCCCCATTTCTGAAAATTTGGGCTTAAAACCACCAAAGTGGAATAAATTTCACCAGAGTAGAAATAGTACAATGGGGACTGACACCTCTTCCACTACAGCCAACCCAGCAGATGGAGACCCAACCAGGAGTCTCCCCATTTACAACACTTACGGGCTGACACCACTGAAGTTGCATCAATTTCAGTAGAGCAGAAATCATATAATTAGAACCGACACATCTTCCACTACAACCAACCCAGCAGATGGAGACTCAAGGAGTGTTCACATTTCCAAAAATGAGGGGCTGACACAACCAAAGTGGCATCAATTTTTAGTAGAGTAGAAATAGTATAATTAGGACCGACACCGCCTCCACTACAGCAAACCCAGCAGATGGAGACCCAACTAGGAGTGTTAACATTTCCAAAAATTAGGAACTAACACCACAAAAGTGGCATCAATTTCAGTATATTACTAACAGTATAATGAGGACCGACATCTTTTCAACCTCAGCCAACCGAGCAGATGGAGACCCAACCAGGAGTGTTCACATTTTCAAAAATTAGGAGCTCACGTCACCAAAGTGGCATCAATTTCAGTAGAGTAAAACTAGTACGATGGGGACCGACACCTCTTCCACTACAATGCCAAAACAGATTAAATAAGTGGCAGACACCAGGAAAGTGGTGTCAATTGACACACAGTACAAATTTTATAATGGCACAGCAGCAATCAGCCATGGGCCATGCAAGAGGTATCAGGGTCTGGGCCAGCATTTACAGCTCTGAACTTAAAATTAAGACGAGGTGGGTGAGGAATTGGTGTAGGTCTGCTGTGCTGGGAGCCCTGATACCACATGCAACAGCTCAACCTACTTTTATGCTCAGCCACAATCAGATGGCACAAATATTAGCTTCATATATTAGCATTGGTACAAAAATTTAAGGATAGTAACATGGGTAGTTGACCAAAAGTAAGTGGAGGCCAGCCAGTCTGGGAGGCCTACTGCTATAGGCAACACACATGAAGGAGACCCAACCAGGAGTCTCCCCATTTCTGAAAATTTGGGCTTAAAACCACCAAAGTGGAATAAATTTCACCAGAGTAGAAATAGTACAATGGGGACTGACACCTCTTCCACTACAGCCAACCCAGCAGATGGAGACCCAACCAGGAGTCTCCCCATTTACAACACTTACGGGCTGACACCACTGAAGTTGCATCAATTTCAGTAGAGCAGAAATCATATAATTAGAACCGACACATCTTCCACTACAACCAACCCAGCAGATGGAGACTCAAGGAGTGTTCACATTTCCAAAAATGAGGGGCTGACACAACCAAAGTGGCATCAATTTTTAGTAGAGTAGAAATAGTATAATTAGGACCGACACCGCCTCCATTACAGCAAACCCAGCAGATGGAGACCCAACTAGGAGTGTTAACATTTCCAAAAATTAGGAACTAACACCACAAAAGTGGCATCAATTTCAGTATATTACTAAGAGTATAATGAGGACCGACATCTTTTCAACCTCAGCCAACCGAGCAGATGGAGACCCAACCAGGAGTGTTCACATTTTCAAAAATTAGGAGCTCACATCACCAAAGTGGCATCAATTTCAGTAGAGTAAAACTAGTACGATGGGGACCGACACCTCTTCCACTACAGCCAACCCAGCAGATGGAGACCCAACCAGGAGACTTCACATTTCCCAAAATTATGGCTCGACACCACCAAAGTGGCATCAATTTCATTAGAGTAGAAATCGCATAATTAGGACAGACACCTCTTCCACTACAGCCAGTAAAGAAGACAGATACCCAACCAGAAGATTTCACATTTCCCAAAACTATGGGCAGACAACACTAGTGATGAGCGAATGTGCTCGCCACGGCTCGGTACTCGCCCGAGCATCACTGTGCTTGACAAGCTCGGCGAGTATTTCCAGGTTGCTCAGGCGGGAACTCGGGTCCCCTCCCTGCATGTTTGGCACTCTTTGGAAAGCCAATGAACATGCAGGGATTGCCTGCCATGCACAGTAATGCCATAGCCATATTGGTGGTGGGCATTACAGTGGTTGGCTAGCCACACATCGTCATCAGGTCTATATAAGACCTGGAGCTGCTTTGTTTGTCACAGTCTACCCCAGAATCAGGCAGAGTAGGGAGAGGTGCTGCTGCGTTAGGGAGAGATTTGCTTCTTTATAGTTAGTATAGGTATTCCACGACATATATATATATACATATATATATATATATATATATATATATATATATACAACTGAACTAACAGTCCTTCTGAGGACTTATCCAGCTGCATATATTCAGTAGTGATAGCAGGAGTTAGGCAGGCAGGCAGGGAACGTGGCAAACTGCAGTGCATGATACAGCACAAGAGGGTCCATTGAACGTCCTGTTTGTATAGGTATTCCACAACATTTGGGAGCATTTCTACCCCACCACCGTCCTTCCATCCCTGGCAAGCAATTCGGCAAATAGCTTTACATGCATCAGGAGGTCTCTATGTTCATACAGCTCAGGGTCTTTTCTCTGATTCTCACCTGCTCAGTTTGTGACTCTATCACTTTTTGCATTGTGCTTTCCTGTTAAAACTTGGGCCACTGTGCTCTTATGTATTGACTGCTAATGTTTTCCTATAAGTTACTCACGCACTTGTGAGATACTTTGGGCCATCCGGGCACATTGCAATAATGGGAGAGTGCAAATATATTTTTCTGATATGGTGTTCTTATTTTTGTATCGCTGAGAGTCTGTATATGTATATAATTCTCCCCTGTTAACTGCCCAGATACAGGGCTTTACACATTCCATCTTGCTTCCACCTTGTATACTGTCTTTACAAACGTTTCTTATTAATATAAATTAATAAAATGAATTTGTACATTTATACCTGTTCATCTGTCTTTTTCTCCTACTTATCCCCATGATCTGTTAACAGTTAATGGTTAAAAAAAGGGGGGACTCACTGCCCAGGTCTGGTCAGTGATCCACCCCTTTATGTGTGATATTCTTTTTGGCTATGCATAGTTGTCTAATATATACAGTACAGACCAAAAGTTTGGACACACCTTCTCATTTAAATATTTTTCTGTATTTTCATGACTATGAAAATTGTACATTCACACTGAAGGCATCAAAACTGTGAATTAACACATGTGGAATTATATACTTAACAAAATAGTGTGAAACAGCTGACAATATGTCTTATATTCTAGGTTCTTCAAAGTAGCCACCTTTTGCTTTGTTGACTGCTTTGCACACTCTTGGCATTCTCTTGATGAGCTTCAAGAGGTAGTTGCTGGAAATGGTCTTCCAACAATCTTGAAGGAGTTCCCAGAGATGCTTAGCACTTGTTGTCCCTTTTGCCTTCACTCTGCAGTCCAGCTCACCCAGAACCATCTCGATTGGGTTCAGGTCTGGTGACTGTGGAGGCCAGGTCATTTGGTGTAGCACCCCATCACTCTCCTTCTTGGTCAAATAGCCCTTACACAGCCTGGAGTTGTGTTTGGGGTCGTTGTCTTGTTGAAAAATAAATGATGGTCCAACTAAACGCAAACCGGATGGAATAGCATGCCGCTGCAAGATGCTGTGGTAGCCATGCTGGTTCAGTATGCCTTCAATTTTGAATAAATCCCCAACAGTGTCACCAGCAAAGCACCTCCACAATATCACACCTCCTCCTCCATGCTTTACGGTGGGAACCAGGCATGTAGAGTCCATCCGTTCACCTTTTCTGCGTCGCACAAAGACACGGTGGTTAGAGCCAAAGATCTCAAATTTGGACTCATCAGACCAAAGTACAGATTTCCACTAGTCTCATGTCCATTCCTTGTGTTCTTTAGCCCAAAGAAGTCTCTTCTGCTTGTTGCCTGTCCTTAGCAGTTGTTTCCTAGCAGCTATTTTACCATGAAGGCCTGCTGCACAAAGTCTCCTCTTAACAGTTGAGGAAGAGATGTGTCTGCTGCTAGAACTCTGTGTGTCATTGACCTGGTCTCTAATCTGAGCTGCTGTTAACCTGCGATTTCTGAGGCTGGTGACTTTGATAAACTTATCCTCAGAAGCACAGGTGACTCTTGGTCTTCATTTCCTGGGGTGGTCCTCATGTGAGCCAGTTTCTTTGTAGCGCTTGATGGTTTTTGCAACTGCACTTGGGGACACTTTCAAAGTTTTCCCAATTTTTTTGGACTGACGGACCTTCATTTCTTAAAGTAATGATGGCCACTTGTTTTTCTTTATTTAGCTGCTTTTTTCTTGCCATAATACAAATTCTAACAGTCTATTCAGTAGGACTATCAGTTGTGTATCCACCAGACTTCTGCACAACACAACTGATGGTCCCAACCCCATTTATAAGGCAAGAAATCCCACTTATTAAACCTGACAGGGCACACCTGTGAAGTAAAAACCATTTCCGGTGACTACCTCTTGAAGCTCATCAAGAGAATGCCAGGAGTGTGCAAAGCAGTCATCAAAGCAAAAGGTGGCTACTTTGAATAACCTAGAATATAAGACATATTTTCAGTTGTTTTACACTTTTTTGTTAAGTATATAATTCCACATGTGTTAATTCATAGTTTTGAAGCCTTCAGTGTGAATGTACAATTTTCATAGTCATGAAAATGCAAAAAAATCTTTAAATGAGAAGGTGTGTCCAAACTTTTTGTCTGTACTGTATATCCATCTGAACTAACAGTCCTTCTGAGGACTAATCCAGCTGTATATAATCAGTGCAAGGCAGGCACGCAGTGAATGTGGCAGACTGCAGTGTATGATACAGCACAAGAGGGTCCATTGAACGTCCTGTCTGCTGCTGCTGTAATAATTACAGATATTTGTAGACATAGCCCCAGATATCTTGGGCAATTTTTTTTTTATCTTAATCCTGGTTATTTGCTTAAAAAGCAATCCAGTGTACACCATTTTTCTGCTCCATTTGATTGTTCTCACTGCAGAATAAAGCCAGATCTGTTCCATATTTCAGAGAAAACGATCCAGAAATTTAAACTGAACGTGGAAAATATTGGACTCCTTTTCCAAAATCAGACATTTCTTCTATTTTAAAAAAGTGGTTCTCTGTCAGACATATCACCTATAAGACTGTTCCAAAATCAGACATTTCTTCCATTTCCATTCTGTTGCAATGTGTCAGTCAAGTTATTCACACTAGGTATCTGTGAAGAATAGTATTAGTAAATTACAGGCCTGCTATTTAAAACCGTGGTTCTCTGTCAGAAATATCACCTGTAAGACTGTTCCAAAATCAGACATTTCTTCCATTTCCATTCTGTTGCAGTGTGTCAGTCGTGTTATTCACACTAGGTGTCTGGGAAGAATAGTATTAGTAAATTACAGGCCTGCTATTTAAAACCATGGTTCGCTGTCAGACATATCACCTATAAGACTGATCCAAAATCAGACATTTCTTCCATTGTCATTCTGTTGCAGTGTGTCAGTCAAGCTATTCACACTAGGTCTCTGTGTAGAATAATAGTAGTAAATTACAAGCCTGCTACTTAAAATAGTGGTTCTCTGTCAGACGTATCACTTATAACTGCATTTCAAAATCAGCCATTTCTCGTGAACGTGAAAAATATTGTCCTCCATTAAAAATGGGCAAGGTGCGTGGCAAGGGACACGGGGAAGTGGACGTGATGGTGATGGTACATGCAGAGGCCGAGGACGTGGCCGTGGGCAAGCTGTCCCAATAAATAGGGGACCGCAGAACACCACTATTGAACACAGAGCAGTGTCAAAAGATTGTTGATTGGATAGCAGATAATGCTTCCAGTCACTTTGCCACCCCACTACCACCGCATATTCCTTACCCTGCTCCTCCTTCCTCCCATCACGCCGAGTGCCCGGAGACAACTGATCCCACACTTGGACACTCAGAACAGTTGTTCACTTTTCCATTTGTAGATTCAGACCTCTCGCCAGGCCAGCTTAAAGTGAGTCAAGAGGAGAATGCGTGTAGCAATGCCCAAATATTGGAGCAGCCAAGGTCACACGAAGGCGACGGTGGGAAAGTGCAATTACTGTCGCAAGAGGTGGATGATGATGAGACCCAATTGCCAGAAAGTCAAGAGGAGAACCAGGGTGCGGAAGTGTAAGACGAGGTGGTGGATGATCTAGTAACTGAACCAACCTGGCAGGGAGACATACAGAGTGAGGACAGCAGCACACAGGGGGAGGGAGGCATAGCACCACAAGAGTCAGGAAGAAGCAGTGTGATGGCCGCAGACACAAGGCGGGAAAGCGTTCCTCGTAACGCCATCATGACGGAAGTTGCCAGTGCAACTGTTAGGTCTTCCTGAGTCGGGCTATTTTTTAAAGACTCTGCAGATAACCCCAAAAGGCCATTTGCACCACCTGCCAGGCCAATATCAGCAGGGGTAGCAAAACTAGCAGTCTAACCACCATCAGCATGATCAGGCACACGGCAGCAAAGCACACGACTAAGTGGGCTGAACCCCATGGTCCAGGAACAGAGTCTGCGGGTGACACCACTGCTTCTTCCGCTGTTGTGCGTGTGTGCCCATCCTCTGTCCATGGTTCATGCCAAGATAACTCCCGCCCTGCACCTGTCGTTGAACACTCTCAACTAGCACCATTAGCAAACACGTCCACGTCCTTGTCCCAGCACAGAGTTCAGTTGTCCCTACCCCAGTCCTTGGAACGCAAGAGCAAATGGGCAGCCAATGCCCCACAGGCCACACTACTAAATTTACACATTTTGCGAATGCTTGCGCTCGAAATGTTGCCTTTTAGGCTTGTGGAGACAGAAGCTTTCTGCAGCCTGATGGCGGCAATCGTCCCTCAGTAATCAGTCTCCAGCCGCCACTATTTCTCCCGGTGTGCTGTCCCTGCATTACATGAGCACGTGTCCCACAACAATAGACGTACCCTCAACAATGCAGTTACTGGGAAAGTCCACCTAACCAGGGAAACGTGGACAAGTGCTTATGGGAAGGGATGGTACATCTCGCTGACAGCACACTGGGTTAATATAGTGGAAGCCGGGACCCAGTCTGACCTTGGGACGGAACACGTCCTCCCGACGTCGAGAATTGCGGGCCCTGGGTCGATCAGGGTTGATCCCACATTCTTCAGCTCCTGCACCTCCGCCTCCTCTTCAGCCTCCATCTCCGTAATGACCACAACAGTCGCAAGCTGGAAGTACTGCAGCAGTGCCTCAGCCAAGCACCAGCAGGCTGTGCTGAAGCTAATATACTTAGGTGACAAACCGCACAACACTGAAGAGTTGTGAACAGCTATGAAAGAGCAGGCAGATCTGTGGCTTACGCCTCTGACCTTACAGACAGGCATGGTCGTGTGTGACAATGGCCAGAACCTCGTGGCAGCTCTGAGGTGAGGCAAGCTCACACACGTACTCACACATGTGCAATTCCTGGCCCATGTGCTTAACCTCGTGGTACAGCGGTTTCTCAAAACCTACCAGGATCTGCTTGTCAAAGTATGTCGCCTGTGTGCCCATTTTAGAAAGTCACCTACAGCTTCCGCCGCCCTTGCCGTGCTTTACCAGAGTTTGCAGCTTCCAGCTCACTGACTGATCTGCGATGTCCCCATGCATTGGAACTCTGCATTGCAGATGTTGGGAAGGATTTGTGAGCAGAAGAGGGTAGTTGTTGACTACCAGCATCAACAAGACCGTCAGTATTAAATTCAGACTCCACACATAAGACCTCAGAAGTGGACTTGGATGTCAGACATCTTTAGCATTCTCCAAAACTTTGAGGACTCCACCAAGATGGTGAGCTTCAATGATGCCATAATTACTGTCACCATCCCGCTTCTCTGTCTTCTGAAACGCTCTCTGCTCACAATTAAAGAGCATGCATTGCAGGTGAAGCACGATGAGATGGAGCAAGGAACTATACAGAGTGATTCCACGGAGTCCAGCCTTATCTGATCCCAACATGGATTGGGTGACAATGAGGAAGAGGAGGAGGAAGAACAGGAGCTAGTTTCCTGCTCTATAGACTGTACTAGAGTCTGTTCAGCGTGGATGGCCTGAGGACAGGGAGGAGGAGGATGAGGAGGAGAGCATGGTAAATCTTCCTCTTGGTGAGAACACGGAAGTCTTGCTTCTTTGCAGTCTGGCACACAAGGCTGAGTTTATGTTATGCTGCCCTTCCCGTGACCTTCGCGTTGTCCAAATTTTGGGTGACAGTCATTACTGGTTGGTGACACTTCTAGACCCATGCTAGAAGGAGAACTTTCTGTCTCTTATTCCTGTGCAGGACAAGCCTAATAAAATGGGGCTGTATGAGAAGGTCCTTGTTGAGGAATTATTAAAAAGAATTCCCATGCCGTCCAATACTGCACACCCTATAACTGAATAGCAGACCATCTACTTTCTAATGGGAACATGTCATACTCGTTACTGTTGCCCAGCTCTATGTGCCTTTAAATTGTTACTGGGTATTTTCCCAAATGTTGGCAGCCCTTGCATTTACAGCATGGGCATTACCACTATAGGAGACCCTCTTCTTTATAATGGGATCATTTTTTCTACTAAGATTCTCCTCTATGTCTCTTCAAAGGGGTATTGGGTTGCATCCTAATTTTGGCGGCCAATGCAGTCACTGCATACGCAATAACAGCATAGGAGACCCATTCGTTAATAATGTGAACAACAAAACATATCTGGCTGATAGCTCTCTAACAAAAGTGAGGGCTGACTGCTGGCCCTTTATGAATAGTAAGGGCCGCCTGATGGCCTTATAAAAATAGGCTTTGTGACTTTCAGAGTCCATCTATCATAAATGAAGCAGGATGTGTCTGATGATGTGTCACACACCACATGGTCAGAAAAGATTGTAAAATGTTAAAATAACATTTCCTGGTGAATGCATTTGTCTTGGTTGAAAGCAATACAAAAGTTCAAAAACGCATCAAGAACGCTACGTGTGAACATAGCCCAAGGTGTGGAGGAGCATTTTTGCTTTTGTAGATTTATTTTGCCCTCTATACAAGTCATTACCCTGGAAAGTATGTTACTTAGCATATTTCCCAGGAAAATCCATTATGGTTTTGTTTTTGTATGTTTTATCATGAGTCCATAAAAGGGCGTAATATCTCTGACAACATTGTTGACAGCATTGACCTGGGAGTCAGAAATGCTTCCAGCTGTCTTCTCCATGCTGTCCCCATGTCATTTGAGTACTGTTCCCATCGATTTGGGCAATTTTTAGGCCCTCTGACCGCCGGGGGGAGCCGCCAGAAAAATGCTCGAGTTTCCCATAAACTAACATTGGGCTCATTATTCGGACCGAGCACTCGAGTATTCCAATTTGCTTGACTCGAACAATGAGTACCCGAGCATTTTAGTGCTCGCTCATCACTAGACACCACCAAAGTGGCATCAATTTCAGTAGAGTAGAAATCGTATAATTAGGACCGACACCTTTTCCACTACAGCCAACCAAGCATATGGAGACCCAACCACGAGTCTTCACATTTTCAAAAATTATTGTTAACATTTGCAGCAGCAGCAACAGCAGGCACAGAAGCCATGCTAAAGATAACAGACTGCAATTATGCGAGATTAATGCAGCACACTAAAAATTACAACATCGCTTAGTCTGTAATGTCTTGGGGTGCAAAACTCCTTGGAGATCCATGACTTGTTCATCTTGATGAAAGTTAGGCAGTCTACACTTTCAGGGGACAGCAGGCTGCACCTATATGCCAGGACACCACCAGCAGCGCTGAAGACATGTTCTTGTAAAATGCTGGCTGCTGGGTATGAAAAAAAATCCAAGCCTGAAAGGCGAGCTCAGGTCACTCATCCATTTTTGAAGACCAAAGTGTAAAAGGGTCCAAACCCTCCCTGATGCTATTGATAGTGAGCTCTAGATACTCCTGCACCATCCTCTCCAGTCGTTTACCATGAGTCAGACCTGTACTATACTGTGCTGGTGCACGAGCTGGTCTAAAAAATGTGTAAAAGGACATGCTGTATCACGTATTTGTGCACAGTTGCATGGATTTATATAGTGTGACCAAGTTGTCAAGCACTTTTCCAAGTAATGCTAAAATCGCTTGGAAAAGTGCTTGACATCCCGCATGTGAAAAACACTTCACTTAAGCTTGTCCCTAGCAGGAAAAATGCATGTAATATCCGCATGCGTTTTTTCTACTAGGGAGATGCAGAAACGCTCAAGAAAAATCCGGAGCATTTCTACATCGTGGGCACATAGCCTGACAATGCCATCACTCCTCCTGTAACTGCTGAACTATGTGTTACTTGGTAATGTCTTTATTGTCTCTACATGTCCTACTTAGTTGTACAGTGCTGCGGAATATGTTGGCGCTATACAAATAAAATTAAGTACGAGAAATATATGTAACCCAGCACCACCTTATAATTAGACATACACCTGTGCCAAAGTCCCTGAGAAATAGATCAGAGAGGAAAAGCAAAGGGTAGAGTAGGCACCAAGCATAATAAATAATCAAATATAAAGGCAGTGTATTGAAAAAAATTGTAGAAATTTTATTATAGAAAGGACATACAACACCACTTGGTTAAAAAATGCAGTTAAAAAACATATAAGACAAAAAAAGACACATGGACAAAAAATAACCCCCTAGAGAATTCTAGCATGAGAATCCAGTTAATGCGATATGCATATAAATACCTATATCAGAGAATATATGGCACAAATATAATGCAAAATCCAGTAATCCTGATAATATAAGCGAACAGCTATAATAAGCCCTCTAAATAATTTATAAAAATGTTATTATAATAGAAATATTAAGCATCAGGAAAAGGAATATATCTGCAACCTCCCAGAAATAAATGCATGTCTAGCAATTCAATATATTGCAGAGAAGCTGCATACATCAGTTGTGAACAAATAAAGAAATACTAACCATAAGGATTCACACTAATGTACAGGGGATGTCACCAATACGTAACCCTACGCGTTAAGCCATTAGATCATGGCTTCCTCAGGGGTATAGAGTAAAAGTCCCAGATACCTCATATATATACAACAAACACCACCACACCAATTTGATCAAACTAAAGAACAATTAAATACACAGACCGGACCAAGTTAAAGCGGCTGCCCCTTAATGATAGATCCACTATGGGAACTATAGAGATGTCCACAATGTTCCACACACCAGGTTTTCTAAGTCATCCTTTCAAGCCTCATTGAGACAGACAGTCATTATGAGATGCATAGCGCGTGTGTAGTCTGCGTGCGTACCACGCTGGAACGCATCGCTCTCAGCTGGGTAATCAGGAAGTGATGCAGACATATGTTATGGTGGTATGCGTGTCACGCTGGAACGCACCGCCGGATACGTGCAAACCGGAAGTATACGCTGGAGGAGGAGGCATATTCCCTCCAGCCTGCTTGCGTGTCGGCGTGGAGCACACAACGGAGGGGAATTAAGTAGCCCCAGACCGTAACGACCAATTGTAAGTAATTAATAGTGTTGAGCCACCCCCGTAGTGTTCGAGTTCGGTTCGGTTCGTCGAACACTCGTGTGTTCGCCGAACTGTTCGTCGAACTGTTCGTCGCACACCTTCGAACACCGTTAAAACCAATGGCAGGCAAACAAAAACACATAGAAACACATAGAAAACACCTTCAAAGGTGTCCAAAAGCTGACAAACTGCTCAGAAGACACAACTAACACATGGAAAAGTGACAAGTACATATAGTCATGCGAAAAGAAAAGAGGTGGAGGAGTAAAAGGAGGGGGAGACACAGATATAGGCATGTCATGCCCTTCTAAAATCCAAAAAGTGAGAAGCCGACACGGCCAGTCCGTTCCTGCCTGTGCCACCTCTGTGTCGCCGGGTTTGTGCCAGAGCCGCGGTGGACCCTGACGGCCAGCCCCCCTATCCCAATACTGGTGCCTGTCCGCCGGTGGGTCGAGGCCCCCCACGGTGGGGGGGGAGTAACATCTGCAGAAGAAAGACCATCTTCCAGCCAAACTAAGATGTCGACTTCTTTTCGTGGACAATGTGATACGATCCCATTCTTACGGACACGCCCATCGCTACAAATTCTAGATGAGGCACAAAAACAGCAGGTGCTTCAACGGATATCAAGTGCTCCTTCAAGTGGGCTCTCCATCACCTCAATTTCAACATCACAAATACTCCAGTCCTCAGAGGTGTCACCCCAATCGCACTTGCTTCCTCACAGCTCCCAAGTCTCCAGCTGCCCGTCTGAGTATGGGGTAACACAGATGGCTGAGTCTGCCCAGCTGTTTACTCATACTATAGCCTGGGAAACGGAGGTCTGCTCCAGAGCTTCTGTTAATCTAGATGAGGAAATGATCTGTTCCGATGCCCAGAATCTTTATAAGTTGGATCCAGGACCAGATGAAGAAGGTTCTGAGCATAATGTAGACCCTTGTTCCCAAACTGTAACTCCTGTTGGTGGAGACAATGATGAAGACGATGATGAGACTCAAATACCTGATTGGAGCGACAACTTGACTTTTCGGTCAGGGCAGGAAGAGGTTGGCTCTGAGGGCGACGGGTGTGATAACACACAGGGTGATGATGACGAGGTTGGAGATCCCACTTACTGTCAACCCACAGTCAGACAGTCGATGAGGTCAGCAGAGGAGGTGGAGGAGGATGTGACTAGCCCTGGGGATGGGGATGACTCGGTACCCGGGCATTTGCCTGGCCTTGGGTATGTCGCGGTGGTCGGCTCCCTGGCCCGTACCCTGGGGTCTCTCTTTAAAAGGGTGGATAATTGTTAATTTTATAAGAGTTCATGACGCCACCTGTGGTATCTGGTGACAAGCACCAGCGCTGCAGCAGTCCACTGAGGCCGGTGATAAGGCAGCTCGATAGTATAGCTCCCCACAGGTGGAGCTAGGTCTCAGGGCAGCGTATGCAGGGGGAATGCAGGACAGGCGAGACCCAGCTGGGTCAGAGCAAGAACGGGAACGGACACGGTAGTCACTTCAGTACCTTTTACTGGTGGAAATTCAGGCACATCCCGGAGCACTGTAGGGTGAAGGGTGCATATCAAGATCCTCCCCAATGAGCGGGTGTAGGGCCTCCTGTTTCTTGCCTCTGCGTAGTAAGTTTCTGACCTGCCTGGAGCTAGGCCTAACTTTGTCTCTGTCCTGCGCTGGCTGACCTTGTGGTAGGGCCTTCTCTTGGAGTTCACGCTCCCAGTATGGGGGGCCTAAGCGTCTCCTGGCTCTGTTACATATCAGCACCTTAGCGATCCTGGGACTTGTAGTTCTCCAGGGATTCCGGTTATGCCTTACTGGGTCATAGAGATACCGGTAAGCTCGGATCCTGTGTCCGGTAAATGCTTCGGGGTGAGCTGGTTAAGCTCCCCTGCCCCTTATGTACTAACTCGCCACTCGCCTTCGGCCTACTCGGGCCCTCACTAGGCTATACACACTAACGGCAGCTTGCCGCGCTTCACTGATCTTACGGCACCGGCACACCTTAAGCTCTATCTGGGCTCCCTGAATCTAGCAAGCAGGAGCCTCGTGCTCCACTGCTGAACTATTAACTGCGTTCTCTAGACTAGACTGAGCTCCACTGCAGACTGACCTCTCTTAGGCTTCTCTACTTCAGGAACTCTTCAGAGGAACTGAACTGCCTAGCTCCACCTTCCCTATTTATATCCCTAACGGGCTCCCTCTGCTGGTCTGAGGTGGAAGGTGGAGATGTGTGAATGTTTATGGGGGCCTCTTGTGGAGGATTCCATCAATGCACTCTTGTAGGATCTGTGATACCAAGCGCAGCGGGGCATCACAGATGCTATTGATGACGAGGTTAGGTTGCGCCTTCCTGAACAGAGACGGAGTACTGGAAGCACGTCAACAACTGCATCCTCAACCACAACTCTGCCTCTGACCACAAGTCGTAGTGGCTCTTCAGGTCACATGGGCTCTAAGCCTTGCATAGCCTGGGCATTTATTCAGATCGATAAGGATGACCCAACTCGTGTTATCTGTAATATTTGTCAGCAAAAGCTAAGTAGAGGCCAAAAAATACATAGTTTGAGTACTTCATGCATGTACCGTCACATAGATATGAAGCATAAGTTGCAGTGGGAAGCTCACTGTGCTACAATGCGGCCTAGCCGGCTGGGCCAACCACCGTCTGCCCCATCTTGTGCATCCGCAGCCTCTTCATCCTCTGTGACTGGGGGGACAGCAGTCACACATGTTTTTGGACGCAGACCTGCCACCTCTTTACCCGCAACAGCCAGTGTGATTGGCAGGTCGTCAGTTCATTGGGAAGTGGAAACACCTGCTAGTGTTGAGCGCTCTCCGACATCGAGAGCACCACCTTTGGATCAAGGCAACCTAACATGTCCGCCTGCATCTTCCTCACAGACTGGCAGTTGCCGGGGACACCCTACTCAACACCGTCTAAGCACAACAGCCAGCCCTCGGTCCCTCAGATGTGGAAAAGTAAAAGACCATTTCCTCCTAGCCATGAGAAAGCTAAGAGGTTGAATTTTACCATCTGCAAGCTGTTGGCTACAGAAATGCTGCCTTTCCACCTGGAGGACACAGAGGATTTTCAAGACCTTATGTCCGTCACAGTGCCCCAGTACCAGATGCCCAGTCGGCACTACTTCTCAAAGAAAAGTGTGCCTGCGCTCCACTAGCATGTCGCACACAACATCACCGCTTCTTTGAGAAACTCTGTGTGTGACAGGGTGCACTTCACCACAGACACTTGGACGAGAAGGCATGGACAGGGGCGTTACATGTCGCTGACTGGGCACTGGGTAACTATGGTGACAGCAGGACAAGGGGCTGCTGTCCAAGTCTTACCATCCCCACGAGTTGTGTGTTAATCCTCTTTATCTCGAACTTCCTCCACTGCTTCTGCCTCCTCAACCTCCTCTCGGTCCTCCACCTGCACCCAAAGCCTGTCTGGTAATGCCACCTGCTTTCTAACTGCGCAGAAGGAATCCTACACACCTCCTTACTATGCTGGCAGCAGGGCTCAACGCATCAGTGTTTACTTTGAAATGTCTGGGAAATGTGAGTCACACAGCTGAGGAGTTTTGGTCAGCTCTGGAGACCCAGTTTCATGAAAGGTTGTCTCCACTGGACCTGCAACCAGGGAAGGCCATGTGCGACAATGCTGCAAACCTGGGTGCGGCACTTCGCCGGGGCAATGTCACACACGTGCCTTGTATGGCTCACGTGTTGAACCTGGTTGTCCAGCAATTTTTAGCCCACTATCCCGGACTAGATGGCCTTCTGCAGAGTGCACGGTCGCTGTGTGCTCACTTCCGCCGTTCGCATCCCGCAGTTCAACGACTTACATCTCTACAGAAGTCGTTGGGCCTGCCAGTTCACCAGCTGAAATGCGATGTGCCGACACGGTGGAATTCAACTCTGCACTTGTTGCAGCGACTGTGGCAGCACCGACAAGCCCTGATGCAATACGTTCTGACGTATAGCCTGGGCCAACGAGATCCAGAGGTGGGGCAAATCACGCTGGAGGAGTGGTCTCAGATCAGGTACCTATGCACCCTTCTGCACAGTCTTGAAATGGCGACGAAGATGTTTAGTGCTGACGATGCCATTATCAGCATGACTATTACGGTGATTTACATGCTGGAGCACATGTTAAACAGAATTCGGAGTCAGGTGGTGGGACAAGAGGAGGTGGAGGAAGTAGAGGAGGAGTCGTATGCGGAAGGGATAACATCTCCAAGGTCCAGACGGTTGGCAGCACCAAGGCGGCAGGCATGGGAGGGTGGGGGAGAGGGATTAACCAGGGCACATGGTAGCAGCCAAACTGTTGAGGAAGGTGCAGGAGCCGAGGAAGAAGTGGAGGACGAACTGGCAATGGGCATGGAAGACTCATCAGATGAGGGAGACCTTGATCACATTTCTGTTGTGTGAGGTTGCAGGGAGAGGGCAGAGGAAGGAAGCATGATTCTTACCTCGCTACCAACACAACAAGGACTTGGTCCTTCTGGATGCGCAAGACACATGAGTGCCTTCTTGCTGCACTACCTGCAACATGACCCCCGGATTGTCAGAATTCGAAGTAATCCCGACTACTGGGTTGCCACACTCTTAGATTCCCGGTACAAAAGTATATTTGCCGAAATAATTCCTGCCATAAAAAGGTATTGACGAATGCAGGAGTATCTGTTGCAGAATCTTACATGTGCTTTTCCACAAAACACCCGTGGTGCACGTAGTGAATCTCACAGTTCTAACTTGCCAACGGTGGGACTGTCGAGTCTTCATCACTCAAACAGTAACAGTAACACAGTATCTTCTGGTAACAGCAATTTTGTGGAATCGTTTCACCACTTTTTTAGACCATCCTTTGCAAGGCCACAAGTCTGACACATAGTCAATGCCTAGAGAGGATGGTACAGGAGAATCTCCAAGTGAACATCGAAGCCATGACTGTGTCACTGGACCCTTGCTCATTTTGGTATTCCAATCTTGAAAAATCGCCGGAGCTCGCCACTCACGCCTTGGAGATCTTGTCATGCCATGCAGCCAGCGTTCTCTCTGAACGTGTGTTCAGCGCTGCTGGTGGTGTGCTGACAGATAAGCGCACGCAGCTGTCCACTGATAATGTAGACAGACTCACGTTCATAAAGATGATCAAATCATGGATTCGCAAGGACATTTCTACCCCTGTGTCATCCTTGGGAGACTAAAAGCTTGGGGATTTGGTAAAATCACCTCACCAACCGTTTTAAGCAACAGTGGGGCAATTGATGCCACTTAACCCTAGAACGCATGACCATAAAAATCTACACTTTCACATACCTGGGGCCCTTTAGGCCCGTGTGCAAATAACATGGAATAACTCAAACTCAAATGACAAACAACTATATACATGAAGAATACCTAGAGTTTCAAAATTCTAACTAAAGCAATCTTGCAGAAAATAGAAAACAATTAACTGGGCGGGCCTGCAAGGCCACAGGTATGCGTTCTAGGGTTAAGTGGTGTCTGTGCCACAATTTTGGGAGTCCCCTTGCTGTGTCTTACGTGACGTTGGCATCGTCAATTCCAGGTGGGTTGGGTCGCACCCCCCCTTTTTAACTGTAAGAAACTACATACACTATGGCTTGGGGTAACACAGATGGTTGAGTCTGAAGAGCTGTTTACTCAGAGGTCTGCTCCAAATCTTCAGTGTCTGCTAGTCAGTGTAGAATTTTTAACTGCATCTAGCCTAGGCAATACTTTGGGCGTAGTAGCCCAGCTGCGAAGCAAGCTGCACCGCCTGTGTATCTAATAAGAATTTTTAAATTAATCTAGCCTAGGCAGACTGTGGGGACCCCCAACCAAACCCAGATGCTCAGCCCCCCTACCGCCCCCCTTTCATGGACAACCCAATAATGTAACTCTTACAACTGGATGGGTGAGGATCGGTCACAGCTTTATTAACTCTTTATACTCATTCCATTAGAAAGGCATTTTATTTCTAAAATAATTCAGCTTGTTGCAGCATGCCCTGGGTCCCCACTCCGGCAAGTTGGCCAACAAGTGTAACTCTCCAACATGTCCTTTCTATTTCCAGGCCACGGAGGATCCAGCGTACTCATATGCAGGACTCTGACCCCCATCCATCACTCTTAACGCTTGTTCCACTCCGTCCTGGAGTCCTGACAGGAATATGTCCAGTCCAATATCTATTAAGTGAACACCGTCGGGCCGTATGAGGCCTGCTTTATCTCCTTCCAGTTGTCGGTGTCGTATCACTACACCGCCTCTGTCTCTTCTAAATTTTGCCATCCGAATATTTATTACCCGCCTTGTCCATTCGATGGCCGTGATGTCTCGCGCACCTTGCCATACCGCTATCGGCACAATCTCTGACCATACTATAGCTAATTTTGTGAAAAATTCTCTGAAGAGCTCAGTGTCTAGTTTCATTATTGCCATTAGTTATGCGCTCTTGTGATGACCTAGGTTGTTTCCCCCAGCCTGTATAACTAAGATGACCGGACCTCTTGCCTCTCTCCCTACCTTGATTACCTCCATTAGTACCTGTGGCCATAGCAGGCCTCTAATAACTCTCCAGTTGAAATATGTGTTATGAAACTCTAATTTCCTCCCGCCTGGGCGGACTTTCGCCCTTTTTTGTGCCCAATATATATACGAGTGGCCTATCACTCACACTGTTGGCTTAGCGTCACCTGTAAAAGAAACAAACCACGTTAGGATAACAAGTCCGGTCTTATGTATCTCGCCAAACACGTGGATCGCCATCTCCCTATCCTCTGAACTTCCGTTTCTGACAGTCCTGCTCTTGCTGCTTCTGTGGCCGCACCTATGCGGAATGAGTGTGTCCCGTAATCTTTGGGGTGGTTCCCTGCCGATGTTATGCATTTATTAAATATAGCTTGGAACAGGTATCTTGATAATGGCGTTCCATCAATGTGTGATACGAAGAAATTACTTTGTGATCTGATGGTTAGATATGTTTTTACTATTGTTACCCGACTCAGTGTACCGTTTGTGGGTTGTAGAAGTACCCAAGTACCCCTGCCCGCTGGAACCGTTTTCGATTGGTGTATGCGTACACGTATTGCATTATTGGCTATGACTACTTCCTGGTGTAATAAGCGTCCACTGGTGGTAATTTTGGATTGAGGGACTAATTCGCTTATACATAGCGCCCCGAAGAAGGCGATCACAAATGCAGTAGACATTAGTGTTGCTTCAAATTGTGAGTGTCATGTTAATGGTGTTAGGGATAAGATGTGAGAAATCAGTTTTAGTGACACGGGACGGGACGTCTACATTCCTGACTTGGCTGACCCCTTTTCCACCCTTTTATGGATTGTCTGATGATGAATCTTTGTCACATCTCCCCAATTCAGTAGTTGGAAGTGAAATGCTACTCCGGTCAGACACCGCTGCGCTGACGCCCCTGATATGCCCCTCATCATTAGCTGGTGGAGAAATTCTATGGTGACTTGTGATCTGGCTTGTTCACATTGGTCAACCCGTCTGCCTGCTACTAGTCGTGTCCACTCTTCCCATGCCTTACCGTATGCTTGCCACATTGACGGGGCAACTGACGCTCTGATTAATGTCATCAACTATTCGCCACTAGATCCCATAGGGAGGGTGGGCAACTGTTGCCCGATGGGTGGGCGTTGTGGAAGAGCTCTGTGAAAATCTGCCAATTGAATTGTTATAAAGCGTTAGCAGCAGCTTTATACCCCTCAGCATAGTGGCTAGCGCGGACCCATACATTGTGTTTTAGGCACAGGAATACTAGCCTGCGTAGTAGGCCTAGCACTGGGAGAGACGATGATGCCATCTTATTAATGCAGTGCGCTAGGCTGGTGTTTTGTGTTATGAAGCGTATATTTTTGTTAGCCAGGCGCGCGCCCCATATTTCTATTGCTACCACTATTGGGAAAAATTATTTCCAGGGCTAGATGCAGCTAAAAATTATTATTAATTTCAAAGCTGGTGGAGCTTGGTATAGATGGCCTAATACAATGAGTACCACACACTGCTAGAAGCCCAAATATTTTTTCAGAGGTAGATGCAGATAAAAATTATTTTTAATTTGCAACCTGATGGAGGTCAGTATAGATGGACTAATAGAGAAAGTCCCACACACTGCTAGAAGGCCAAATATTTTTTCAGAGCTAGATGCAGATAAAAATTATATTCAATTTGCAACCTGATGGAGGTCAGTGTAGATGGACTAATAGAGAAAGTCCCACACACTGCTAGAAGGCCAAATATTTTTTCAGAGCTAGATGCAGATAAAAATTATATTCAATTTGCAACCTGATGGAGGTCAGTATAGATGGTCTAATAGAACAAGTCCCACACACAGCTAGAAGCCCAAATATTTTTTCAGAGGTACTGTAGATGCAGATAAAAATTATTTTTAATTTGCAACCTGATGGAGGTCAGTATAGATGGACTAATACAACAAGTCCCACACACAGCTAGAAGCCCAATATTTTTTCAGAGCTAGATGCAGACAAAAAATTATTTTGAATTTGCAACCTGATGGAGGTCAGTATAGATGGACTAATAGAGAAAGTCCCACACACTGCTAGAAGGCCCAATATTTTTTCAGAGGTAGATGCAGAAAAAAATATATTCAGTTTGCAACCTGATGGAGGTCAGTATAGATGGACTAATACAACAAATCCCACACACAGCTAGAAGCCCAATATTTTTTCAGAGGTAGATGCAGAAAAAAATATATTCAGTTTGCAACCTGATGGAGGTCTGTATAGATGGATTAATAGAACAAGTCCCACACACAGCTAGAAGCCCAATATTTTTTCAGAGGTAGATGCAGAAAAAAATATATTCAGTTTGCAACCTGATGGAGGTCTGTATAGATGGATTAATAGAACAAGTCCCACACACAGCTAGAAGCCCAATATTTTTTCAGAGGTAGATGCAGAAAAAAATATGTTCAGTTTGTAACCTGATGGAGGTCTGTATAGATGGATTAATAGAACAAGTCCCACACACAGCTAGAAGCCCAATATTTTTTCAGAGGTAGATGCAGAAAAAAATATATTCAGTTTGCAACCTGATGGAGGTCTGTATAGATGGATTAATAGAACAAGTCCCACACACAGCTAGAAGCCCAATATTTTTTCAGAGGTAGATGCAGAAAAAAATATATTCAGTTTGCAACCTGATGGAGGTCTGTATAGATGGATTAATAGAACAAGTCCCACACACAGCTAGAAGCCCAAATATTTTTTCAGAGGTAGATGCAGATAAAAATTATTTTTAATTTGCAACCTGATGGAGGTCAGTATAGATGGACTAATAGAGAAAGTCCCACACACTGCTAGAAGGCCAAATATTTTTTCAGAGCTAGATGCAGATAAAAATTATATTCAATTTGCAACCTGATGGAGGTCAGTATAGATGGACTAATAGAACAAGTCCCACACACAGCTAGAAGCCCAAATATTTTTTCAGAGGTACTGTAGATGCAGATAAAAATTATTTTTAATTTGCAACCTGATGGAGGTCAGTATAGATGGACTAATACAACAAGTCCCACACACAGCTAGAAGCCCAATATTTTTTCAGAGCTAGATGCAGACAAAAAATTATTTTGAATTTGCAACCTGATGGAGGTCAGTATAGATGGACTAATAGAACAAGTCCCACACACAGCTAGAAGGCCAAATATTTTTTCAGAGGTACTGTAGATGCAGATAAAAATTATTTTTAATTTGCAACCTGATGGAGGTCAGTATAGATGGACTAATACAACAAGTCCCACACACAGCTAGAAGCCCAATATTTTTTCAGAGGTAGATGCTGAAAAAAATATATTCAGTTTGCAACCTGATGGAGGTCTGTATAGATGGATTAATAGAACAAGTCCCACACACAGCTAGAAGCCCAATATTTTTTCAGAGGTAGATGCAGAAAAAAATATATTCAGTTTGCAACCTGATGGAGGTCAGTATAGATGGACTAATACAACAAGTCCCACACACAGCTAGAAGCCCAATATTTTTTCAGAGGTAGATGCAGAAAAAAATATATTCAGTTTGCAACCTGATGGAGGTCTGTATAGATGGATTAATAGAACAAGTCCCACACACAGCTAGAAGCCCAAATATTTTTTCAGAGGTAGATGCAGATAAAAATTATTTTTAATTTGCAACCTGATGGAGGTCAGTATAGATGGACTAATAGAGAAAGTCCCACACACTGCTAGAAGGCCAAATATTTTTTCAGAGCTAGATGCAGATAAAAATTATATTCAATTTGCAACCTGATGGAGGTCAGTATAGATGGACTAATAGAACAAGTCCCACACACAGCTAGAAGCCCAAATATTTTTTCAGAGGTACTGTAGATGCAGATAAAAATTATTTTTAATTTGCAACCTGATGGAGGTCAGTATAGATGGACTAATACAACAAGTCCTACACACAGCTAGAAGCCCAATATTTTTTCAGAGGTAGATGCAGAAAAAAATATATTCAGTTTGCAACCTGATGGAGCTCTGTATAGATGGATTAATAGAACAAGTCCCACACATAGCTAGAAGCCCAATATTTTTTCAGAGGTAGATGCAGAAAAAAATATATTCAGTTTGCAACCTGATAGACGTCAGTATAGATGGACTAATACAACAAGTCCCACACACAGCTAGAAGCCCAATATTTTTTCAGAGCTAGATGCAGAAAAAAATTATATTCAATTTGCAACCTGATGGAGGTCAGTATAGATGGACTAATAGAATGATGCTATGCCCAAAAGATTTTACTTCACTAGGTGCAGTAAAAAAATTGGTATTCTATACACAGGTGGTATATCTTGCAACACAGATAGGCTACTCCACTGACTAACACACTCTGCAATAGGCCAAAAAGGATTAGCTTTGCTAGATTCAGCCAAATGCTGTGAAAAAAACTTGCACAGCACTGGCACAGACCTGCCTGGCAAAAACTGATAGGAACTGATGTAACCTAGTCCTGAAAAGGACTCCAATTACAATTAGTCTTTACTCCCACAACCTATCTATTTAAGAGCACAGACCTGCCTGATAAAAGTCATAGGAAATGCTGTAACCTATTCCTTAAAAGGACTGCAATCACAACTATTCCCTACTCCCAAGCTATCTGTAGATTTGTGCAAAAATTGGCTTGAAATTAACAAGGTATAGCGCACACAGCAACAGCGGTGCCGTCTAACACGCAGCTGCAGCAGTGAGAAAATGGTGGTGACGGGGAAAATGGCTTGGTCTTATAGGGCAAGGACATGTGACATACACTGCCAATGACACATGCTCTTGCTTGTGTGAAAAAAAGCACTTCGTTCCGTGTGTGCGCTGCTGATAGGCTGACAGATTGCACCTCCCCACTGTAAATGCGGGAAAGAGAAAAAAAAAATGGAGATCTTCATTGTTCCTGCAGAGATCCATCCCCTGCCCCTCCCCCCACCCCGCTGTACACTCAAACTGCGTATTAACATTAATTTTCATCATTACTGAGAAAAAATCCAGTTATGATTTTGGTGCACGAACAGTTATCGAACATAACCTCGAACAGCCGAATTTTTCTCAAATTGTTCGTGTTCGCCGAACGGCTCGAACACCGCCCAAAACAGCTCGAATTTGAGATTGGCGAACAGTTCGAGTAGAACAACGCTCATCTCTAGTAATTAAGTGTGCCACAACAATATGTTGTGGCCATACTAAGCCACATAATCCCAACCCTGAAGGCGGTAAATAGCCCTCTAATCCCAAGCTGCGGATGCCAGCATGGAGCACCAAATAGGATGTGAAAGGAATAGGAAACGGGGGGCTCCAAAGGCAAAGTTACAGAAGGGTCCTGAAGACCAAAATTGTTCATATTTAACAGTACAATTACCAAACACAGATACTAATTAAATACTAAAGGAGTATATGTACATATATATCAGACCATATTAAAATTACTGAAATATGAAATAATGTCTCATTTGGATCGGACTTCAAAAAGGATGTCCTGACCAAAAATGCAATCAGTACTGATTCGTCTCTAAGATGTTAATGTTTATAAAAAACAGTAAACAATAAGTCTTCATTTATGCCTTTTGGAGACACACAGTTCATCATATATATCCATCTGGACTCTAAATGTAGCAATGCTGGTACAACATCGCCCCCGCGAATATTAGGCAAGAGTCGGTCCAGGCCATAAATGTTCGTTCCAATAATCTTACATCAATGAAATTGTAGATAATGCATGTTTGACAAATGTTGTTGTATGGCATATGTGGACACACATTGCAACCTCCACAGGCATGAGACCCCTTGGGGACCGTGCCTCTATTCAATTTCACTGTTGGTCGAACAAAATGACTCTTGACCAACTTGTCCTTGAGGCTTCTAGCTCTCCTTTCAGTGAGTGATGGTTTGGGAGATACAAGATATTGGAGTTTTGGTTCAGACAGTAGAATAGACCAATTCTTGTTTAATATGCTTTGAAGATCCCTCCACTGGTTGTTGTAATCTGTTATTAGACGAGTTTTTAGTCCTATTCCATGCGGTATTAAGAGTTTTTTTTTTTGGGTAACCTCTTGCTTTAAGATGGTAAGTTAAATCACTGGCCTGTAACATAAAATCATCTGTGTTACTGCAATTACGTTTGGTCCTAATATACTGACTGTATGGAATACCATGTTTGAGATGTGGCGGGTGGAAACTACTGTGGTGCAGAATACTATTAGTTGATGTATCCTTACGGAACAGATTCGTCCGAAAATGTCCATCTTCCAATGTAAGTTTTACATCAAGAAAATCAATACTCTCTGCTGAGATTTTATAAGTGAGATGTATGTTAAGCCCATTTGTGTTGAGCTGAGTAATGAACGCAACACATTGTTCTTTAGTACCTGTCCAAAGCATAAGGACATCATCGATGTACCTGAACCACTGGAAGTCATGCGTCCGGAAAGCCGACAAGGGGTACACGTGCTCCGCCTCCCACCAACCCAGAAAAAGGTTAGCATAAGAGGGGGGCGCAATGAGCACCCATGGCAGTCCTGTACACCTGCCTGTGGTAGGTACAATCAAAGATGAAATAATTATGTCTTAAAACAAAGGATAACAGTTCAAGCAAAAATAGATTGTGTGAAGGGTCATTAACTTCAGGGCTGTGTAAAAAAGATGCAACCGCATCCAGTCCTAAAGTGTGTGGGATACTAGTATAGAGGGACTCCACATCCAGGGAAACCAGAAGGATATCCTGTGGGACATGGAGTCCCTCCAAATGATTCAACAGATGCATTGTATCCCGCACATACGATTGTAATTTCAGAGCATGGGGTTGAAGATAGAAATCCAAATATTCACAAGGTCTTTCATTGAGTCCCCCAATACCAGCCACATTTGGTCTACCCGGAGGTGCAGTGAGGGATTTATGCACCTTCGGAAGAAGGTAGAATGTAGGTGTGACTGGTTTGGGGGTAGTCAAAAAGTCCCTTTCACCCTTATCTACGAGGGTCAGTCAATAAGTAATGCCTCCTATTTTTTTCTCCTTTTAATTGGCAAGAAATTCAAATGCAATTACATAGGTTGAAAACCACAACATTAACGAATAATTTGTCAACTTCCAATATAATCTCCATCCATTTCCACAGTCTTCATCCACCGTTTAACAAGGGCATGTATTCCAGCATGGTAAAAAGCATTCTTGGGACCCACCGTGCACAAACTTTTCTGTATCCCAGTTGTCCAATAATTTTCATCACACTGCCTTTACTGAGGCAGATAATGCCACACAATTCATCTGCAGTCACCCGGCGGTCACCACGGATGATGTCATCGACTCGCTGAATGTTGCTTGGAGTCACTGCGGTTACTGGCCTGCCACTCCGCATTTTGTCAGCCAACGGCGATAGCCCTTCAGCTGTGTTACAGTGACGAACCCATTGTCTAACAGTACTGACATTCACTGTTGCATCACCGTACACATTTTTCAGTCTCTCGTGAATTCGAATGGGCGTTTCACCTTCTGCATGCAAGAATTCAATCACAGAACGTTGTCTAATACGAACATCGATGTCAGCCATTTTGCAAACGGATACAGTCAATTGCTGTGGATTGGAGAAGAAGGTTTGAGGAATTGTGCCAAATTCGAATATTTAACATAACTACCTTATTTAAGGAGAAAAAAAATAGGAGGTATAACTTATTGACTGACCCTCGTATAACTCCTCCACCAGACTCTCTCTCAAGAATAGCATCCAATTTTTTCTTTAATAGTGGTGTGGGATCTGAAGGGAGTATCGCATATATGTCTCTATTGCCTAGTTGTCTCTTAGCTTCAGAGAGATAAGATTCAACGGGCCTGAGCACAATATTACCACCCTTATCTGCCTCTTTTATAATAAAAAGGGGATTGTTTTTCAGGGAGTGTATAGCTTGTTTTTGTGCTACTGTAAGATTGTTGCCAATATGTTTACTCATACTAAGATTCTCCACATCATGGACGACAGCTCTAAAAAAGGTTTGTATAGATGGTAGGGTTCCCAACGAGGGAGTCATTTTAGAGGGAGGACGTACATTAAATTTTCTCCTACCTAAAGCCTCTTCATTCTCTTTAAGTAGATCCATAAGGTCACGGAAAGCCTGACGCTCATCGCATGGCAGGTCATCCACCAGGGAGGGTTGCCAATAAAGAAACTTAAATGTAAGGTTTCTGCAAAAGAAATAAGTATCTTTAATAAATACAAATTTATCGAGAGTCTGCATGGGAGAAAATGTCAATCCCTTCTCCAAGACTGACCTCTCATCCTTTGTCAGTGTATGATCAGACAGATTTATAATCTGCAACTCCCTTGGATGATCTGCTATTGATGAGCCGGCTATCGTCTGTTTTTGCTCCTCAAGTGGTTGTGGAAGGGTGAATAGTTCTTGTATTTCTGTTTTCTTATACTTTTTTGCCCTCCATTTCCGCCCTCCGCGTCTGGTGCGCCCTCTAGGTCGCTGGTGTCCGTGGATAAAAAATCACTGGATGTAGCGTCCCCATCCCTATTCTTAGGAGGTATATCAATCATATTAAACCGGGATCTCTTATTGCCGGAATGTGACCATTTATATGCCACTTTATTGTCATAATCCAGTTTGTCTCTGATAAATTTACATTTCTTACCCGCCATAATTTCCTTCTCATAGCGATCTAGAATGTCTTTCAATTTGTTGAAGAAAGGCTGAACTAAGGCTGTTTTATCAAATGTCTCCATCTTCCCTTCATGAGTGATAATTTTCTTTTTAAGTTCCAACAGAAAGCCTTTATCATGATCTATCAACATTTTTAGTATAATTTGAGAACTTTGTAACAAACCCGCCTCCCAGATAACCTTAAATTGTGAATCACGCTCCCATGCCGGGAAGATCTGAATCCGTAGGCCTCAGGGAACAATGCCTAACTTAAGATATTCCTCCAAACTATTGGCATTCCACCATACTCATATATAATTTTTATGCAATTTGAGTAATTCGTTCGATACCAGCTTGAAGTCATCATTAGCCTCAAATGTAACTGCGGTATGGAACAAAGTTGATGCTTGATTTTTCCAAGCCACCTCTTTAGCGTCAAAGTCAAATGCCATTTCAAAAATAATGCTCTCTAGAAAGACCAAATAGTACAATTAGACAAGTACAATGAACTGATAAAAGAAAAAAAAATGATCAAAACAATAATTTTTACCTTATAGTTTGGCTATAGTTTCAGGTGTGCTTGGGTTGAAAGGTGGAGAAAAAGAAACCCACCCAAGTAAATCAAGTACGAGAAATATATGTAACCCAGCACCACCTTATAATTAGATATACACCTGTGCCAAAGTCCCTGAGAAATAGATCAGAGAGGAAAAGCAAAGGGTAGAGTAGGCACCAAGCATAGTAAATAATCAAATATAAAGGCAGTGTATTGAAAAGATTGTAGAAATTTTATTATAGAAAGGACATACAACAAAATCCAGTAATCCTGATAATATAAGTGAAAAGTTATAATAAGCCTTCTAAATAATTTATAAAAATGTTATTATAATAGAAATATTAAGCATCAGGAAAAGGAATATATCTGCAACCTCCCAGAAATAAATGCATGTCTAGCAATTCAATATATTGCAGAGAAGCTGCATACATCAGTTGTGAACAAATAAAGAAATACTAACCATAAGGATTCACACTAGCGTGCAGGGGATGTCACCAATACGTAACCCTACGCATTACGCCATTAGATCATGGCTTCCTCAGGGGTATAGAGTAAAAGTCCCAGATACCTCATATATATACAACAAACACCACTACACCAATTTGATCAAAAAAAAGAGCAATTAAATACACAGACCGGACCAAGTTAAAGCGGCTGCCCCTTAATGATAGATCCACTATGGGAACTATAGAGATGTCCACAATGTTCCACACACCAGGTTTTCTAAGTCATCCTTTCAAGCCTCATTGAGACAGACAGTCATTATGAGATGCATAGCGCGTGTGTAGTCTGCGTGCGTACCACGCTGGAACGCATCGCTCTCAGCTAGGTAATCAGGAAGTGATGCAGACATATGTTTTGGTGGTATGCGTGTCACGCTGGAACGCACAGTCGGATACGTGCAAACCGGAAGTATACGCCGGAGGAGGAGGCATATTCCCTCCAGCCTGCTTGCGTGTCAGCGTGGAGCGCACAAAGGAGGGGACTTAATTAGCCCCAGACCGTAACGACCAATTGTAAGTAATTAAGTGTGCCACAACAATATGTTGTGGCCATACTAAGCCACATAATCCCAACCCTGAAAGCGGTAAATAGCCCTCTAATCCCAAGCTGCGGATCCCAGCATGGATCACCAAATAGGACGTGAAAGGAATAGGAAACAGGGGGGGCTCCAAAGGCAAAGTTACAGAAGGGTCCTGAAGACCAAAATTGTTCATATTTAACAGTACAATTACCAAACACAGATACTAATTAAATACTAAAGGAGTATATGTACATATATATCAGACCATATTAAAATTACTGATATATGAAAAAATGTCTCATTTGGATCGGACTTCAAAAAGATGTCCTCACCAAAAATGCAATCAGTACTGATTCATCTCTAAGATGTTAATGTTTATAAAAACCAGTAAACAATAAGTCTTCATTTATGCCTTTTGGAGACACACAGTCCATCATATATATCCATCTGGACTCTAAACGTAGCAATGCTGGTACAATATCGCCCCTCCGAATATTAGGCAAGAGTCGGTCCAGGCCATAAATCTTCGTTCTAATAATCTTACATCAATGAAATTGTAGATAATGCATAGCTACGGTAGAGATTTGTTTATGAGCTTTAAGATGGATTTCTGCCAGGGCAATGTTCGACAAATGTTGTTGTATCTGTTTACATAATTCCTGTGAAGTCTGACCTATGTACGTACACAAGAGAACACGGGCAGACAAGGGCATAAGTAACATTTTTAGTCAGACAGTTGATGAAGTTTTTCAATTGAAATTTGCGTTTGTCCATCGGGTTGACAAATATCTAAGTAGATGGCATATGTGGACACACATTGCAACCTCCACAGGCATGAGACCCCTTGGGGACCGTGCCTCTATTCAATTTCACTGTTGGTCGAACAAAATGACTCTTGACCAACTTGTCCTTGAGGCTTCTAGCTCTTCTTGCAGTGAGTGATGGTTTGGTAGATACAAGATGTTGGAGTTTTGGTTCAGACAGTAGAATAGACCAATTCTTGTTTAATATGCTTTGAAGATCCCTCCACTGGTTGTTATAATCTGTTATTAGACGAGTAATAGAATCCTCTTTTTTTTGTCTAGGTTGCAGCAAGTTAGATCTTTCCAAATTTTTAGTCCTATTCCATGCGGTATTAAGAGTTTTTTTTATCCACGGACACCAGCGACCTAGAGGGCGCACCAGACGCGGAGGGTGGAAATGGAGGGCAAAAAAGTATAAGAAAACAGAAATACAAGAACTATTCACCCTTCCACAACCGCTTGAGGAGCAAAAACAGACAATAGCCAGCTCATCAATGGCAGATCATCCAAGAGAGTTGCAGATCATAAATCTGTCTGATCATACACTGACAAAGGATGAGAGGTCAGTCTTGGAGAAGGGATTGACATTTTCTCCCATGCAGACTCTTGATAAATTTGTATTTATTAAAGATACTTATTTCTTTTGTAGAAACCTTACATTTAAGTTTCTTTATCGGCAACCCTCCCTGGTGGATGACCTGCCATGCGATGAGCGTCAGGCTTTCCGTGACCTTATGGATCTACTTAAAGAGAATGAAGAGGTTTTAGGTAGGAGAAAATTTAATGAACGTCCTCCCTCTAAAATGACTAAGGACAAGTTGGTCAAGAGTCATTTTGTTCGACCAACAGTGAAATTGAATAGAGGCACGGTCCCCAAGGTTTCTCATGCCTGTGGAGGTTGCAATGTGTGTCCACATATGCCATACAACAACATTTGTCAAACATTGCCTTGGCAGAAATCCATCTTAAAGCTCATAAACAAATCTCTACCGTAGCTATGCATTATCTACAATTTCATTGATGTAAGATTATTGGAGCGAAGATTTATGGCCTGGACCGACTCTTACCTAATATTCGCGGGGGCGATGTTGTACCAGCATTGCTACATTTAGAGTCCAGATGGATATATATGATGAACTGTGTGTCTCCAAAAGGCATAAATGAAGACTTATTGTTTACTGTTTTTTATAAACATTAACATCTTAGAGATGAATCAGTACTGATTGCATTTTTGGTCAGGACATCCTTTTTGAAGTCCGATCCAAATGAGACATTTTTTCATATTTCAGTAATTTTAATATGGTCTGATATATATGTACATATACTCCTTTAGTATTTAATTAGTATCTGTGTTTGGTAATTGTACTGTTAAATATGAACAATTTTGGTCTTCAGGACCCTTCTGTAACTTTGCCTTTCTAGCCCCCCCTGTTTCCTATTCCTTTCACGTCCTATTTGGTGTTCCATGCTGGGATCCGCAGCTTGGGATTAGAGGGCTATTTACCGCCTTCAGGGTTGGGATTATGTGGCTTAGTATGGCCACAACATATTGTTGTGGCACACTTAATTACTTACAATTGGTCGTTATGGTCTGGGGCTACTTAAGTCCCCTCCTTTGTGCGCTCCACGCTGACACGCAAGCAGGCTGGAGGGAATATGCCTCCTCCTCCGGCATATACTTCCGGTTTGCGCATATCCGGCGGTGCGTTCCAGTGTGACACGCATACCGCCATAACATATGGCTGCATCACTTCCTGATTACCCAGCTGAGAGCGATGCATTCCAGCGTGGTACGCACGCAGACTACACACGCGCTATGCATCTCATAATGACTGTCTGTCTCAATGAGGCTTGAAAGGATGCCTTAGAAAACCTGGTGTGTGGAACATTGTGGACATCTCTATAGTTCCCATAGTGGATCTATCATTAAGGGACAGCCGCTTTCACTTGGTCCAGTCTGTGTATTTAATTGCTCTTTAGTTTGATCAAATTGGTGTGGTGGTGTTTGTTGTATATATATGAGGTATCTGGGACTTTTACTCTATACCCCTGAGGAAGCCATGATCTAATGGCGTAACGCGTAGGGTTACGTATTGGTGACATCCCCTGCACATTAGTGTGAATCCTTATGGTTAGTATTTCTTTATTTGTTCACAACTGATGTATGCAGCTTCTCTGCAATATATTGAATTGCTAGACATGCATTTATTTCTGGGAGGTTGCAGATATATTCCTTTTCCTGATGCTTAATATTTCTATTATAATAACATTTTTATAAATTATTTAGAGGGCTTATTATAGCTGTTCGCTTATATTAGCAGGATTACTGGATTTTGCATTATATTTGTGCCATATATTCTCTGATATAGGTATTTATATTCATATCTCATTAACTGGATTCACATGCTAGAATTCTCTACGGGGTTATTTTTTGTCCATGTGTCTTTTTTTGTCTTATATGTTTTTTAACTGCATTTTTTAACCAAGTGGTGTTTTATGTCCTTTCTATAATAAAATTTCTACAATTTTTTCAATACACTGCCTTTATATTTGATTATTTATTATGCTTGGTGCCTACTCAGCCCTTTGCTTTTCCTCTCTGATACAAATAAAATTATTATTATTTAATCATGATTAATATTATTATGTGTGTATTGCAATAAGTGTATGCATAACATTTTGAGATGGGAATTGTTTAGTAATATTTGCGTTAGTAATATTAGTGGTCATTGTGCCAGGTATTATATAAAACCTAAATAAAATCTGCTGAATTATTAGTAAAATATTGGTGTAATCTTAACTTGATTTACCAGGGAACAAAATATATAATTTCTAGATAAATGAAAAAACTTGTAGAAAAGTAATATCTTTTATTTTATGGCACCAGGAGGTTACAATATACTAAGTTTTATAAGGGTTAAAGCATAATCAGAAAATGTTATCCAATCACTTATTGTTCTTTAAAGAGAGGCCAAGTAGGTTAATGTGACATTTTATATTAAATTTTATAAAGCTTCTCGGCCTTGCAAAGGACGTAAACATGCTGGTTGTTTCATGTTACCATAGTAACTAATAGCACATGTCCTTGTAAGCTTTACTGACTAGAAAAGTTGTAGACCTTTCAGATATTGAAAGTAGAGCCAACTTTTTTTTCTTTTAATTTATTAAAGTACACGGTAGTTGCACCTTATCTTATCTATAAAATACTAATTGAAAGAAGATAAATTTGCATTGAGTAACAAATTTGCATGCATAATGGAAGAAAAAGGGTTGAAATAAAAATGAATAAAGTATTTTCTGTTTATACGTGCTAAAAATAATGAATTAAATAATGTCCCCCAATGTCATGTACTGCCAAAAAATAATAATAATGAAAAAGCGCCAGAAAACATAATGCACAGCAATGTAAAACTGAAATTGCTGTGCTCATGTTCAATATTTGGTAACTTATTTTAACCGCTTCAAAGTTCGGTGACCGTGAAGGGTTTGAAAGAAGTAGCATGTTCAATCTTTGGGTGGCTGCTCACTAGTCATAGCTTAAATTCTAAAAAGAAGACGTGGCAAAAATGACGGCAAAACCACTAGCAAAGCAGCTGCAAGAAAATGATCACCAGCTTTCTCCTGAAGTGGTTTTGCCAAGGAAAACCTTAAGAGGACCACTGGCATGTTAAAGATGTCATGTGCAGATATACTTAGTATTTGACAAGCTGCACTGCTTGCCGAAAGATTGACCTGAGGTGGAAAATAATCTTTAATACCGATGAACCATAGCTCAAAATTAACGTAATTAAAGGCAGAAATAAGTATACAAAGGGAAAAATGTAGAGCTCACCCTTGTATGTAAATCACCAAGGTTTAGCTATACAACCACTGAAACCTGAATATTAGATTCTCACTTTTCAAGGTTGTATGTGGAAACATCAATTGTAATATATAGATTATGGCCCAATATGCTGCTCTTTACTTGGTGAAACACCATTTTCAGACCAAATGTGCTTGTAGATAACAGTGAAAAATAAATAGAATGTCCTTTTGTGTGGTATACGTACACCTGTTCATCTGTTTCTATGGATCTGTCTTATCTTAGGATGTTTTTGGAGGGAGATGGAGAAAGATTGAGAGAATGGCAGAATCCCTCTTTGGGAGGTTGCAAAATGCAACTAGCAGAGGAACGCCGTCGGGCCACCTGATGCAGCATTCTGACATATCTCCAAGGCAGCTGTATTTTGTCACCCCCTAAAGTGGGATTTGGCTGTTCTCTGAGCTGGTTGTCAAGCTGATTGCCAGTTCAGAGGAGGTGTAACAGGCTGCCAAGATTCAATTGTACTCTCGTCTTTTAAGAAAAAGAAGCTGAAGTGTAATAGGGAATTTTGTAACGGAACAGTTTAGGGGGGAAGATGAGTAGAATTTTGAGGCGACAGCATGAGGAGAGGGCAATATGTGAGGAGACAGTGTGGGCAGCATGGATAGGGTGGTGGTATGTGTGAGAAAACAGTATGGGGAGTGGGGAAACGTGTGAGAAGATAGTATTGAGGGGAATAGTGAGAGGAGGTAGTATGGGGAGAGAAAAGTGTGAAGGGGAACATTATAGAGACTTGGTAGTGTGTGGCAGGCAGTACAGCAAGTTGGCAGCATAGCAATGTGGCAGTATTGGGAAATTTGTGAGAGCATACCAAGGAGTGGACAATGTGTAGAGGAGGCCCAGTATGGAAAGGAGAGGGCAGTGTAGAGGGCATTTACCATAAGAGCGATAGTGTGGGAGTCATATTTTGTGCAAGAAGCATCGTGATGGGCAATTATTTATCGGCTCTGCATCAGGCAGATACATTTTGTCAGTAGCAGCATAATCACGTTGCTATTTTTAAGGGCACCATGTCAGGATGTGCTGCAGAAAACCAGAGAAGATGGAAGTCTGCAGAGATGAGCTGTGGATATGAAAAGTCATCATGGCATCTGTTCAAGATGGAGAAGAAAAGAAAGAGAATGACTCTAATCAGAGAAGATGTCTCCCAAAAGGTACTTGGATGTAAATGCTTATTTGTGCTGCAGCCTGTGTTTCATCAGTATTGTGGTTCCTGTGTGGTCTGAAATCTGATGATGACTGATACCGATAGCACCAAATATTTCCTTAAAATTGTTAAGGACCTACTGGGAGTTGTTGGTTGGTTGGTGGTTTTGGTGATGTACTCATGAATTGATGATAGTTCTGTTGATGTATTCATGTACTGATGGTGGGTCTAATGATATATTTATATATTGATTGTGGTTCTGGTGAGGTATTCCTGTATTGATGGGGGTTATGGTGATGTTCCCGTGTACTTATGGTTGTTATGGTGTTGTATTTCTGTACTAATAGGTATTCTAATGCTGTATTTCAGTACTGATTGTAGTTCTGGTGATAAATTCCTGTACTGATGGTGGTTATGGTGATGTATGGCTGTACTGACAGTGGTTCTGGTGATTAGTGTTGAGCCACCCCCGTAGTGTTCGAGTTAGGTTCGGTTCGTCGAACACCCGTGTGTTCGCCGAACTGTTCGTCGAACTGTTCGTCGAACACCTTCGAACACCGTTAAAACCAATGGCAGGCAAACAAAAACACATAGAAACACATAGAAAACACCTTCAAAGGTGTCCAAAAGCTGACAAACTGCTCAGAAGACACAACTAACACATGGAAAAGTGACAAGTACATGTAGTCATGAGAAAAGAAAAGAGGTGGAGGAGTAAAAGGAGGGGGAGACACAGATATAGGCATGTTATGCCCTTCTAAAATCCAAAAAGTGAGAAGCCGACACGTTCAGTCCGCTCCTGCCCGTGCCACCTCCGTGTCGCCGGGTTTGTGCCAGAGCCGCGGTGAACCCTGACGGCCAGCCCCCCTCTCCCAATACTGGTGCCTGTCCGCTGGTGGAGGCAGCTCTAAGTTTTTTAATTTAAATTGTCTCTCTAATTTGAATGAATACACTTTAAATCCATTTACAAGGATCTATTGGAGGGCAAGTCACATGCCAGCAGCCGCGTAATTCCAGCTCCAGTAGCGTCCACTAAAGCTGCTGCAGTTAAAAAGCTTTTATAAGGATCGAGCTCGGCTGTCCACCGCAAGGCATCCTACTGCCAGTCCCAGCCCCTATGCCTTGGGGTGCCTCCTGATGCTCTTCGCTGAGTATCCCGTGGTCCCGAAGCATTTCCTTTGAAAAAATTAAGTGTCCAAACTACAGGTGGTGTAGCTTGCTTAACAGCCGTGATAATCCGCTGACTAGCAGACACTGCTACTAGGCACAAAGTATTTCCTGGGCTAGATGCAGTTAAAAATTTGTAAGTAGATACTCTCGTTGGATGCTGAGAAAGCATTCCATAGAGTCTCCTGGCACGCCATATATGATTCTCTTAAAAAGCTTGGGGTAGGGGTCTAGGGGACCCTTTTATAGCCAAAATCACGGCCCTGTATCACAATACGTCACCTAGGCTGAAGATAAATGGAACTGTAGCACCCTGAGGGCTCGGTTGCTACAGACGTATTGCACCTCACCCAGAGGTGTGATATCTCACTCTCAGGTAAGGATGGAGTGTGGATCAGGACCCGACACCTGCATGCATTACACCACATTGCAGTGGGGCAGGGCGACCAATATGCCCCTGAGATGGGCACGACAGTCCCTGTCCCTGGCTGGAGTGGGGGGAGGGAACACTGAGGAAGGGGAACCCTGTAGTGCAGGAGCAGGGAGGAAGCAGTTCCTGGGTGCATTGAGAAGGGAGTATAAAAGGTGGGCACCATATTAGTTCAGTGCAGAGAAGTCTGAGCAGAAGTGGCAGGGAGCAGGGGCTCTGCATGAGCTCTGCTCCGGAGGCGGGCCTAGTAACAGAGGCCCAGGCCTGCAAGAGGGAGAAGGAAGGAAGAGGAGCGGAGAAGGCTCCAGGAACAAGGAATGAAGGGATCCCAGGGGTGCGGACGGGCGAGTCGCCACCACACGCCCGAATCCACCTGCGTGGAGGGGTCAGGCCAAAGGGGGAGACCGGTCCCCGAACTAGTGGAGGCAGGAAACGACCCTCAGCTAGAAACCGGAGGCTCTGACATTTTATGTGGCGCAGCCCCTCGCTACACCCGCTAGGAAGGCACCACATGGGGTCAGGGAAACTGGCGCCAAGTTTACCAAGAGGAGGCCCGAGGCAGCCGGACAGAAGTGTTGGTAAGAAAGGCCAGACAAAGGACACACAAAGGGGGTCCTGTGAAGCGCTCCAAAGTTATCTGGGAGTTGTCTGAGCCCCTCACCTGGTGAGCACAGTACGTCGTGGGCAGCCGTTACCTGCAGACGTGGTCTGGATAATAAGAACTGTGAGTAAAGGCCCTGAACTGCATCACTGACTCCGTGTCGTTACTGCTGCTGCCCTGCACCATCACCCCCATCCTCCGCATACACTGCCCTGAGGCTATACTCCTCCCGTGGGGAGTTATGCTACGCTCTGCTGCACCCACAACACCAGCCTCAGCGGTCTGCCCTGTAGCGGCGGTTCACTCTGACCGCAATCCACGGGTGGCGTAGTCGGACATTTAAACATCAAAACCACATAAATAGTTCCGCCACTGGTTTGACCACCCTGAGCCACGGAACCGGGTCGCCGCCACGAAGACTACAACCACCAGCATCCACCAAAAAGGGTCCGGCTCCAGGTGTCCCAAGGCCCAGGGGGTGCGTCAGAACATTTTCATCACCTTTCACAATCACCAATGGGACAAGGCAGGGATGTCCTCTGTCCCCTCTCTTATACATCCTAGTGACGGAGCACCTGCTCTCATCAATTCGCCATAACCCCAATATTAGGTGGATTGAGGTGGGAGGCACCGAGTACAAGTGCTCTCTATTTGCTGATGATGTCCTAGTATATATCACTCAATCACATATATCCATCCATGCTGTTATGGCTGAAATAGATCACTTTGTTACATGGTCAAATTTTAAAATCAATGCAGCGAAGTCTGAGGCCCTCGATGTCTCCCTCCCCAAATCCATATAGGATTCCATCCAGTCCAACTTTCCCTTTGCCTGGCCCTCACAGGGTATCAAATACTTAGGAATTCCTATTCATAGAGACCTCTCCCATCTATGTTATCTTAATTTTGGGCCCTTTATTGAACAACTCCATACAGACCACGGTTGGCAAGTTAGAACTGTAAGATTCACTACGTGAACCACTGGTGTTTTGTGGAAAAGCACATGTACACTGCGTTCCAAATTATTATGCAAAAAGTGTTTAGGAGTGATAAGGGAAGAATTTGTTTGTTTGTCAGTTAAACTCATTGATGGTGATGTGTGTCAGGGCTCTTTATATCACTGTAAGCAATTGCAGACACCTGTGCTAATTAGTTTGGCAGCTGTGTCCAATGAAAGGCAAGACTACTTAAGAAGGCTGTCTCACATTATTAAGCAGCCTACATTTTCTGCCAAAATGGGAAAGAAAAAGGATGTGTCGGCTGCTGAGAAGCAACAAATTGTGGAGTGTTTAGGTCAAGGCATGACTACAATCAACATTGTGCGATGATCAGGATGAAGTGTCTTGGCAATCAAGAAGTATGTAGCTGATTCACAGTACACACGTGTGCGTGCTGATAAGGGAAAATTGAGGACTCTTTCCTACAGGCAATTACGTCAGGTTGAAAGAGCAGCGGCAAAAAAGCATTGTCATAGCAGCAGACAAGTTTTTGAAGCTGCTTGTGCCTCCAACGTCCCCCGAACAACAAGATGCAGGGTCCTTCAGAGGTTTGCAGCTGTGCATACGCCATCCTGTCGACCTCCTCTATCCACTTCACACAAGCAGAAACGGCTCCAGTGGGCCAAACATTACATGAAGACTGATTTCAAAACTGTTTTGTTCACGGATGAGTGCCGTGCAGCGCTCGATGGTCCAGATGGATGGAGTGGAGGATGGCTGGTTGATGGACACCCCACGCAAACACGGCTACAGCGCCAACAAGGAGGAGGTGGAGTAATGTTTTGGGCTGGAATCATGGGGAGAGAGATTGTCGGCCCCTTTAGGATCCCTGAATGCGCTAAAGATGAACTTCATAATGTATGTGGATTTTCTCAAACAGCACTTCCTGCCATGGTTCAAGAAGAAGAACCGTGTATTTCACAGCAAGATCATTTTTCTGCATGATAATGCACCATCTCATGCTGCACATAAAACATCTGCATCTCTGGCTGATATGGGCATAAAAGGGGACAAACTTATGGTGTGACCCCCATGCTCCCCTGACCTCTACCCCATTCAGAACCTTTGGAGCATCATTAAAAGGAGTGTCTATGATGGCGGGAAGCAGTTCACATCTAAGCAACAGCTCTGGGAGGGTATTCTGTCCTCATGCAAAACAATTGAAGCAGAAACCATCCAAAACCTGACAAATTCAATGGACGAGAGAGTTCAGAAGCTCCTTTCGAACAAGGGGTCCTATGTGAAAATGTAACATCACCTAGAATAAAGTTTTGAGTTGAAAACTGTTTGATTTCAGTTTCTAACAACCTGCTAATGCTTATAATTTCAAAAATGACCATTTTTTTGGTCTTTATTAAAATGAAAAGGTTGATCGAAAAGTTTGGGGGATCTAAGAGTGTGGCAACCCAGTAGTCATGATTACTTCGAATTCTGACAATATGAGGGTCATGCTGCAGGTAGTGCAGCAAGAAGGCACTTATGTGTCTTGCGCATCTCGGAGCCCCAAAATTATTTTCCGGGCTAGATGCAGCTAAAAATTATTATTAATTTTAAATCTGGTGAAGCTTTAGTATAGATGGCCTAATAGGATCAGTGCTGCACACTGCTACAAAGCCCAAATTATTTTCCAGTCAAGATACAGATAAACATGATTAGTAATTTTAAATCTGGTGGAGCTTATTATAGATGGCCTAATAGAATCAGTGCTGCACACTGCTACAAAGCCCAAATTATTTTCCAGCCAAGATACAGATAAACATGATTAGTAATTTGAAAGCTTAAAACGGTTGGTAGGGTGATTTTAACCAATCATCAAGCTTTTACTCTCCCCAGGATGACACAGGGGTAGAAAAGTCGTTTCGGTTCCATGATTTGTTCATCTTTATGAACGTGAGTCTGTCTACATTATCAGTGGAGAGCCGCGTGCGCTTATCTGTCAGCACACCACCAGCAGCGCTGAACACACGTTCTGACAGAGCGCTGGCTGCGGGGCATGACAAGATCTCCAAGGCGTAAGTGGCTAGCTCCGGCCATTTATCCAGATTGGAAGCCCAAAAAGAGCAAGGGTCCAGTGACACAGTCGTGGCTTCAATGTTTACTTGGAGATACTCCTGTACCATCATCTCTAGGCGTTGACTATGTGTCAGACTTCTTGTCTCCTGTGGCCTTGCAGAGGATGGGCTAAAAAAGTGGTGAAATGATTCCGCAAAATTGATGTTACCAGCAGATACTGTGGTTCTGTTACGGTTTGAGTGCTGAACACTTTAAGGACCCACGGTTGGCAAGTTGGAACTGTGAGATTCACTACGTGCACCACTGGTATTTTGTGGAAAAGCACATGTAAGATTCTGCAACAGTCTCTGCTGATACTCCTGAATGCGTGCATCCCTTTCTATGGCAGGAATAATTTCTGCAAATTTACTTTTGTACCGGGGATCTAACAGTGTGGCAACCCAGTAGTCAGGATTATTTCTAATTCTCACAATTCGAGGGTCATGTTGCAGGTAGTGCAGCAAGAGGGCACTCATGTGTGTTGCGCATCCAGGAGCACCAAGTCCCTGTTGTGTTGGTGGCGAGGTAACAATCATGCTTCCTTCCTCTGTCCTCTCCCCCCAACCTCGCACAACAGAAATGTGATCAAGGTCTCCCTCATCTGATGAGTCTTCCATCAGTTCGTCCTCCACATCTTCCTGGGCTCCTGCACCTTCCTCACTAGTTTGGCTGCTACCATGCACCCTGGTAAAACCATCTCCCCCACCCTCACATGCCTGCCACCTTGGTGCTGCCGACCGTCTGGACCTTGCAGATGTTAGCCCTTCCGCATACAACTCCTCCTCCTCTACTTCCTCCACCTCCTCTTGTGCCACCACCTGATTCCGAATTCTGTTTAACATGTGCTCCAGCATGTAAATCACCGGAATAGTCATGCTGATAATGGCATCGTCAGCACTAAACATCTTCGTCGCCATTTCAAAACTGTGCAGAAGGGTGCATAGGTCCCTGATCTGAGACCACTCCTCCAGCGTGATTTGCCCCACCTCTGAATCTCGTTGGCCCAGGCTATACGTCAGAACGTATTGCACCAGGGCTTGTCGGTGCTGCCACAGTCGCTGCAACATGTGCAGAGTTGAATTCCACCGGGTAGGCACATCGCACATTTAGCCGGTGAAGTGGCAGGCCCAACGACTTCTGTAGAGATGTAAGTCGCTGAGCTGCGGGATGCGAACGGCGGAAGTGAGCACACAGCGACCGTGCCCTCTGCAGAAGGCCATCTAGTCTGGGATAGTGGGCTAAAAATTTCTGGACAACCAGGTTCAACACGTGAGCCATACAAGGCACGTGTGTGACATTGCCCCGGCGAAGTGCCGCACCCAGGTTTGCAGCATTGTCGCACACTGCCTTCCCTGGTTTCAGGTCCAGTGGAGACAGCCATTCATGAAATTGGTTCTCCAGAGCTGACCACAACTCCTCAGCTGTGTGACTCACATTTCCCAGACATTTCAATGTAAAAACCGCCTGATGACGTTGAGCCCTACTGCCAGCATAGTAAGGAGGTGTGCAGGATCCCTTCTGCGCAGTTAGAAAGCTTGTGGCATGACCAGACAGGCTTTGGGTGCAGGTGGAAGACCGAGAGGGGGTTGAGGAGGCAGAAGCAGTGGAGGAACTTTGACATAAAGAGGATTGACGCACAACTCGTGGGGACGGCAAGACTTGGACAGCAGCCCCTTGTCCTGCTGTCACCATAGTTACCCAGTGCCCAGTCAGCGACATGTAACGCCCCTGTCCATGCCTACTCGTCCAAGTGTCTGTGGTGAAATGCACCCTGTCACACACAGAGTTTCTCAAAGAAGCGGTGATGTTGTGTGCGACATGCTGGTGGAGCGCAGGCACACCTTTCTTTGAGAAGTAGTGCCGACTGGGCATCTGGTACTGGGGCACTGCGACGGACATAAGGTCTCGAAAATCCTCTGTGTCCACCAGGCGGAAAGGCAGCATTTCTGTAGCCAAGAGCTTGCAGATGGTGAAATTCAACCTCTTAGCTTTCTCATGGCTAGGAGGAAATGGTCTTTTACTTGTCCACATCTGAGGGACCGAGGGCTGGCTATTGTGCTTAGACGGGGTTGATAAGGGTGTCCCCGGCAAACTGCCGGTCTGTGAGGAAGATGCAGGCGGACATGTTAGGTTGCCTTGATCCAAAGGTGGTGCTATCGATGTCGGACAGCGCTCAACACCAGCTGGTGTTACCACCTCCAAAGAAAATGATGACCTGCCAATCACGCTGGCTGTTGCGGGTAAAGAGGTGGCAGGTCTGCGCCCCAAAACAGGTGTGACTGCTGTCCCCCCAGTCACAGAGGATGAAGAGGCCGCGGATGCACAAGATATGGCAGACGGCGGTTGGCCCGGCCGGCTAGGCCGCATTGTAGCACACTGAGCTTCCCACTGCAACTTATGCTTCATGTCCATGTGCCGGTTCATGCTTGAAGTACTCAAACTATGTATTTTTTGGCCTCTACTTAGCTTTTGCTGACAAATGTTACAGATAACACGAGTTGGGTCATCTTTATCGATCTGAAAAAATGCCCAGGCTATGCAAGGCTTAGCACCCATGCGACCTGAAGAGCCACCACGACTTGTGGTGAGAGGCAGAGTTGTGTTTGAGGATGCAGTTGTTGACGTGCTTCCAGTACTATGTCTCTGTCCAGGAAGGCGCAACCTGACCTCGTCGTCACTAGCATCTTCCTCCACCTCCTCTGCTGACCTCATCTCTTGGCTGACTGTGGGTTGACAGTAAGTGGGATCTCCAACCTCATCATCATCACCCTATGCGTTATCACACCCGTCGTCCTCAGAGCCAACCTGTTCCTGCCCTGACAAAAAACTAAAGTTGTCGCTCCAATCAGGTATTTGAGTCTTATCATCGTCTTCCTCATTGTCTCCACCAACAGGAGTTACAGTTTGGGAATGAGGGTCTACATTATGGTCAGAACCTTCTGCGTCTGGTCCTGGATCCGACTCATAAAGATTCTGGGCATCAGTGCAGATCATTTCCTCGTCTGGATTCACAGAAGCGCTGGAGTCGACCTCTGATTCCCAGGCTATAGTATGAGTAAACAGCTCTGCAGACTCAACCATCTGTTCTACCTCATACTCAGACGGGCAGCTGGAGATTTGGGAGCTGTGAGGAAGCAAGTGCGATTGGGGTGACACCTTTGAGGACTGGAGTATTTGTGATGTTGAAGTTGATGTGGAGGAGAGCCCACTTAAAGGAGCACTTGATATCCGTTGAAGCACCTGCTGTTTTTGTGCCTCATCTGGAATTTGTAGCGATTGGCGTGGCCGTAAGAAAGGGATCTTTTCACATTGTCCGCTAAAAGAAGTAGACATTTTAGTTTGGCTGGAAGATGGTCTTTCTTCTGCAGATGTTACTGTTGCTTTAACACCTACCCCACGGACACAACCTTTTTTCCCCTTCCCAACACGCCTATTCCCCTTTCCACCAGCAGAAGGCCTTTTTCCACTCATTTTGGTGGTTAACTAATTCACAACTCTGGAGTTGTTTGCACAAAAAAACAATGGATGGGAACCGAGCAGAGCTGAGTGGCCAAACTGTGGTATTAGGCCAAAACTATTTGCTGGGTTAGATGCAGAAAAAAATTATATTCAATTTGCAAAATGATGGAGGTCTGTATAGATGGACTAATACAACAAGTCCCACACACAGCTAGAAGCCCAATATTTTTTCAGAGGTAGATGCAGAAAAAAATATATTCAGTTTGCAACCTGATGGAGGTCTGTATAGATGGATTAATAGAACAAGTCCCACACACAGCTAGAAGCCCAATATTTTTTCAGAGGTAAATGCAGAAAAAAATTATATTCAGTTTGCAACCATATGGAGGTCAGTATAGATGGACTAATAGAACAAGTCCAACACACAGCTAGAAGGCCAAATATTTTGTTAGAGGTAGATGCAGAAAAAATTTTTATTCAGTTTGCAACCTTATGGAGGTCAGTATAGATGGACTAATAGAACAAGTCCCACACACAGCTAGAAGGCCAAATATTTTGTCAGAGGTAGATGCAGAAAAAAATTATATTCAGTTTGCAACCTTATGGAGGTCAGTATAGATGGACTAATACAACAAGTCCCACACACAGCTAGAAGCCCAATATTTTTTCAGAGGTAGATGCAGAAAAAAATATATTCAGTTTGCAACCTGATGGAGGTCTGTATAGATGGATTAATAGAACAAGTCCCACACACAGCTAGAAGCCCAATATTTTTTCAGAGGTAGATGCAGAAAAAAATATATTCAGTTTGCAACTTGATGGAGGTCTGTATAGATGGATTAATAGAACAAGTCCCACATACAGCTAGAAGCCCAATATTTTTTCAGAGGTAGATGAAGAAAAAAATATATGCAGTTTGCAACCTGATGGAGGTCAGTATAGATGGATTAGTACAACAAGTCCCCCACACAGCTAGAAGCCCAATATTTTTTCAGAGCTAGATGCAGAAAAAAATTATATTCAATTTGCAACCTTATGGAGGTCAGTATAGATGGACTAATAGAACAAGTCCCACACACAGCTAGAAGGCCAAATATTTTTTCAGAGGTAGATGCAGAAAAAAATTATATTCAGTTTGCAACCTTATGGAGGTCAGTATAGATGGACTAATAGAACAAGTCCCACACACAGCTAGAAGGCCAAATATTTTTTCAGAGGTAGATGCAGAAAAAAATTATATTCAGTTTGCAACCTTATGGAGGTCAGTATAGATGGACTAATAGAACAAGTCCCACACACAGCTAGAAGGCTAAATATTTTGTCAGAGGTAGATGCAGAAAAAAATTATATTCAGTTTGCAACCTTATGGAGGTCAGTATAGATGGACTAATACAACAAGTCCCACACACAGCTAGAAGCCCAATATTTTTTCAGAGGTAGATGCAGAAAAAAATATATTCAGTTTGCAACCTGATGGAGGTCTGTATAGATGGATTAATAGAACAAGTCCCACACACAGCTAGAAGCCCAATATTTTTTCAGAGGTAGATGCAGGAAAAAATATATTCAGTTTGCAACCTGATGGAGGTCTGTATAGATGGATTAATAGAACAAGTCCCACACACAGCTAGAAGCCCAATATTTTTTCAGAGGTAGATGAAGAAAAAAATATATGCAGTTTGCAACCTGATGGAGGTCAGTATAGATGGACTAGTACAACAAGTCCCACACACAGCTAGAAGCCCAATATTTTTTCAGAGCCAGATGCAGAAAAAAATTATATTCAATTTGCAACCTGATGGAGGTCAGTATAGATGGACTAATAGAACAAGTCCCACACACAGCTAGAAGGCCAAATATTTTTTCAGAGGTAGATGCAGAAAAAAATTATATTCAGTTTGCAACCTTATGGAGGTCAGTATAGATGGACTAATAGAACAAGTCCCACACACAGCTAGAAGGCCAAATATTTTTTCAGAGGTAGATGCAGAAAAAAATTATATTCAGTTTGCAACCTTATGGAGGTCAGTATAGATGGACTAATAGAACAAGTCCCACACACAGCTAGAAGGCCAAATATTTTGTCAGAGGTAGATGCAGAAAAAAATTATATTCAGTTTGCAACCTTATGGAGGTCAGTATAGATGGACTAATACAACAAGTCCCACACACAGCTAGAAGCCCAATATTTTTTCAGAGGTAGATGCAGAAAAAAATATATTCAGTTTGCAACCTGATGGAGGTCTGTATAGATGGATTAATAGAACAAGTCCCACACACAGCTAGCAGCCCAATATTTTTTCAGAGGTAGATGCAGGAAAAAATATATTCAGTTTGCAACCTGATGGAGGTCTGTATAGATGGATTAATAGAACAAGTCCCAGACACAGCTAGAAGCCCAATATTTTTTCAGAGGTAGATGAAGAAAAAAATATATGCAGTTTGCAACCTGATGGAGGTCAGTATAGATGGACTAGTACAACAAGTCCCACACACAGCTAGAAGCCCAATATTTTTTCAGAGCTAGATGCAGAAAAAAATTATATTCAATTTGCAACCTGATGGAGGTCTGTATAGATGGACTAATAGAACAAGTCCCACACACAGCTAGAAGGCCAAATATTTTGTCAGAGGTAGATGCAGAAAAAAATTATATTCAGTTTGCAACCTTATGAAGGTCAGTATAGATGGACTAATACAACAAGTCCCACACACAGCTAGAAGCCCAATATTTTTTCAGAGGTAGATGCAGAAAAAAATATATTCAGTTTGCAACCTGATGGAGGTCTGTATAGATGGATTAATAGAACAAGTCCCACACACAGCTAGAAGCCCAATATTTTTTCAGAGGTAGATGCAGAAAAAAATATATTCAGTTTGCGATCTGAGGGAGGTCTGTATAGATGGATTAATAGAACAAGTCCCACACACAGCTAGAAGCCCAATATTTTTTCAGAGGTAGATGAAGAAAAAAATATATGCAGTTTGCAACCTGATGGAGGTCAGTATAGATGGACTAGTACAGCAAGTCCCACACACAGCTAGAAGCCCAATATTTTTTCAGAGCTAGATGCAGAAAAAAATTATATTCAATTTGCAACCTGATGGAGGTCAGTATAGATGGACTAATAGAACAAGTCCCACACACAGCTAGAAGGCCAAATATTTTTTCAGAGGTAGATGCAGAAAAAAATTATATTCAGTTTGCAACCTTATGGAGGTCAGTATAGATGGACTAATACAACAAGTCCCACACACAGCTAGAAGCCCAATATTTTTTCAGAGGTAGATGCAGAAAAAAATATATTCAGTTTGCAACCTGATGGAGGTCTGTATAGATGGATTAATAGAACAAGTCCCACACACAGCTAGAAGCCCAATATTTTTTCAGAGGTAGATGAAGAAAAAAATATATGCAGTTTGCAACCTGATGGAGGTCAGTATAGATAGACTAGTACAACAAGTCCCACACACAGCTAGAAGCCCAATATTTTTTCAGAGCTAGATGCAGAAAAAAATTATATTTAATTTGCAACCTGATGGAGGTCAGTATAGATGGACTAATAGAACAAGTCCCACACACAGCTAGAAGGCCAAATATTTTTTCAGAGGTAGATGCAGAAAAAAATTATATTCAGTTTGCAACCTTATGGAGGTCAGTATAGATGGACTAATAGAACAAGTCCCACACACAGCTAGAAGGCCAAATATTTTTTCAGAGGTAGATGCAGAAAAAAATTATATTCAGTTTGCAACCTTATGGAGGTCAGTATAGATGGACTAATAGAACAAGTCCCACACACAGCTAGAAGGCCAAATATTTTTTCAGAGGTAGATGCAGAAAAAAATTATATTCAGTTTGCAACCTTATGGAGGTCAGTATAGATGGACTAATAGAACAAGTCCCACACACAGCTAGAAGGCCAAATATTTTTTCAGAGGTAGATGCAGAAAAAAATATATATTCAGTTTGCAACCTGATGGAGGTCTGTATAGATGGATTAATAGAACAAGTCCCACACATAGCTAGAAGCCCAATATTTTTTCAGAGGTAGATGAAGAAAAAAATATATGCAGTTTGCAACCTGATGGAGGTCAGTATAGATGGACTAGTACAACAAGTCCCACACACAGCTAGAAGCCCAATATTTTTTCAGAGCTAGATGCAGAAAAAAATTATATTCAATTTGCAACCTGATGGAGGTCAGTATAGATGGACTAATAGAATGATGCTATGCCCAAAAGATTTTACTTCACTAGGTGCAGTAAAAAAATTGTTATTCTATACACAGGTGGTATATCTTGCAACACAGATAGGCTACTCCACTGACTAACACACTCTGCAATAGGCCAAAAAGGATTAGCTTTGCTAGATTCAGCCAAATGCTGTGAAAAAAACTTGCACAGCACTGGCACAGACCTGCCTGGCACAAACTGATAGGAACTGATGTAACCTAGTCCTGAAAAGGACTCCAATTACAATTAGTCTTTACTCCCACAATCTATCTATTTAAGAGCACAGACCTGCCTGATAAAAGTCGTAGGAAATGCTGTAACCTAGTCCTTAAAAGGACTGCAATCACAACTATTCCCTACTCCCAAGCTATCTGTAGATTTGTGCGAAAATTGGCTTGAAATTAACAAGGTATAGCGCACACAGCAACAGCGGTGCCGTCTAACACGCAGCTGCAGCAGTGAGAAAATGGTGGCGACGGGGAAAATGGCTTGGTCTTATAGGGCAAGGACATGTGACATACACTGCCAATGACACATGCCCTTGCTTGTGTGAAAAAAAGCACTTCGCTCCGTGTGTGCGCTGCTGATAGGCTGACAGATTGCACCTCCCCACTGCAAATGCGGGAAAGAGAAAAAAAAATGGAGATCTTCATTGTTCCTGCAGAGATCCATCCCCTGCCCCTCCCCCCACCCCGCTGTACACTCAAACTGCATATTAACATTAATTTTCATCATTACTGAGAAAAAATCCAGTTATGATTTTGGTGCACGAACAGTTATCGAACATAACCTCGAACAGCCGAATTTTTCTCAAATTGTTCGTGTTCGCCGAACGGCTCGAACACCGCCCAAAACAGCTCGAATTTGAGATTGGCGAACAGTTCGAGTAGAACAACGCTCATCTCTACTGGTGATGTATTACTGTACTGATGGTGGTTCTGTTTACGTATTTATGTACTGCTGTGGTTGTGGTGATGTATTTCTGTATTGATGATGATATTTTCTGGTAAGGTAATTTTGTACTTCTGAGGGTTCTGATGAAAGTTGTGATGCTATATTTTTGTACTAGTGGGGTTCTAGTTTTTTTTTATGTAATGGTGGGTGTTCTAGTGCTGTATTTCCTTACTGTTATTGGTTCTGTTCCTGTACACATGAGACAATCCAACATTTTTAAGATTACATGATACATTGCCATGTTATTAAAGTGCTGTGCCATCAGACAAGTTAAGGGTTATTATATTTATATTTATGTTAGGAGCATTAAAGGGATTGTCCAGATTTATGATGAAAGTCTGCAGCCACTATTTGACTGCCGACTTCTTAATTCTCACAGCTCATGCTCTGCATGCTGTTGGGATTCTCTGGGGCCGGTGATGAGAGTGTGAAGTCATATAACTACATAACCACAAGTATCCAATTTGCTTACATGTAGTCATGTTCCAATTAGACATGTGCTGCCTCTCTCAATTCCCTTGTATCAAAATGTTGCTGAAAGTATTCAAACAACTTTTGCCATTGGCAAGGCAAAATCTTAACAGCATGCAGTGTGCACGCTGTGAGGATAGCGTCACATAGCATGACTGCAGACTTTCATCATAAACCTGGACACCCCCTTTAATTATAACATTAAGTACTGTACCATGTCCATTCCAAACAGAATGTAATATACAGTGGTGTGAAAAAGTGTTTGCTCCCTTGCTGATTTTTTATTCTTTTGCATGTTTGTCACACTTAAATATTTCAGATCACAAAACAAATTGAAGTATTAGACAAAGATAACACAAGTAAACACAAAATTCAGTTTTTAAATGAAGGTCTTTATTATTAAGGGAAAAATAAATCTAAATCTACAGGGCCCAGTGTGAAAAGTGATTGCCCTCTAAACCTAATAACTGGTTAGGCCACCCTTAGCAGCATCAACTGCAATCAAGCATTTGCGATAACTTTTACAACGCTCTGGAGGAATTTTGGCCCATTCATCTTTTGCAAAATTGTTGTAATTCAGCCACATTGGAGGGTTTCTAAGAATGAACTGCCTTCTTAAGGTCATGCCACGGCATCTCAATCGGATTAAGGTCAGGACTTTGACTATGCCACTCCAAAGTCTTCAGTTTGTTTTTCTTAAGCCATTCAGAGGTGGACTTGCTTGTGTGTTTTGAATAATTGTCTTGCTGCATAACCCAAGTGTGCTTTGGCTTGAAGTCACAAAAAGAAGGTCAGACCTTCTCCTTCGGGATTTTTTGGTGGACAGCAGAATTCATGGTTCAATTTACCACAGCAAGTCTTCTAGGTCCTGAAGCAGCAAAACAGCTACAGACCATCACACTACCATCACCATATTTTACTGTTGGTATGATGTACCTTTTCTGAAATGCTGTGTTATTTCTATGCCATATGTTATGGGCCATACACCTTCCAAAAAGTTCAACTTTTGTCTCGTCAGTCCACAAAGTATTCTCCCAAAAGTTCTGGAGGTCATCAAGATGTTTTCTGCAAAACTGAGATGAGTTTCCATGTTCGTTTTGCTTAGCAATGGTTTTTGTCTTGGAACTCGGCCATGCATGCCATTTTTGCCTAGTCTCTTTCTTATGGTGGAGTCATGAAAACCTTAACTGAGAAAAATAAGGCCTGCAGTACTTTGGATGTTATTGCGGGGTCTTTTGTAACCTCTTGGATGAGTCGTCACTGTGCTCTTGGGTAATTTTGGTCAGCCGGCCACTCCTGGGAAGGTTCACCACTGTTTCATGTTTTTGCCATTTGTGGATAATGGTTCATTATCCAAAGCTTTATAAATGGTTTTATAACGTTTTCCAAATTGATAGATCTCAATTACTTTGTTTCTCATTTGTTCCTGAATTTCTTTGAATCAGAGCATGATGTTTAGCTTTTGAGGATCTTTTGGTCTACTTTACTTTGTCAGGCAGGTCCTATTTAAGTGATTTCCTGATTGAGAACAGGTGTGGCAGTAATCAGGCCTGTGTGGCTAGAGAAATTGAACTCCGCTTCCCAAACATATGATAAACCACAGTTAATTTATGTGGGTTTTTTTTGGGGGGGGGGGTGGCAATCACTTTTTCACATTGTGCCAGGTAGGTTTGGATTTTTTTCCCTCAGTAATAAAGACTTTCATTAAAAACTGCATACTTGTATTATCTTTGTCAAATATTTAAATTTATTTTGTGATCTGAAACATTTAAGTGTGACAAACTTGCAAAAAGAATAAGAAATCAGGAAGGCAAACACTTTTTCACACCACTGTACTTACTGTTAGAATTCGGCTCTGCTTGCCGATACCAGCAGTCATTTTTTCATACTTACAGTTATATAACAACTAGGTTTTCTTCCTACCTCTCTCAATGAAGCAGGGGCTGTAGTTTTTCACTGAATATTGAATTATAAAGAGCAGCTAATTGGCACGCGACTGTAAGTATGCAACTCGCATACTTGAGATCCTATCTTGGGACTTCATTGGTTTAATTTAACCCTTCAGGTGCCAGTCTGGATAACATGAAAATTCAGTAGGACTCTCGATTTTTTAGTTTCTAATATCTACATATCAGTTTGTAATGTGATCAAGTATGTGTTGTAATATATATTTGTATATACATTGTGGTAGATCGGCTCACTTGGCTGCACATACAGGTAAACACAGGAACATTGTCTCTTGAAATCTTCCACTGTATTAAAAATACTGCATAAAACCAGGGCAACATTAGCAAAACAAACATGGCCTTCCCGGCCTAACAGGAAAATAAAAACATTACGCATGGCACAGTCCTTGACTCTACGGGAGTCCCCCCACTTCAGGAACAATCAATACAAGGTCCAGCTTTCATTAACATGAAAACACAGCTCCAGAGCTTGCACCTCCAAGCCCACCCACACACACTGCTCTAGAAAGCTGAGTATTTATCCTCTGGACTCCTCTCACTCTACAGATGTTCAGTCATCCTAGCGCTAAACATGGCTGATTAACCCATTTCAGCACTTGGTGTGCTGGATCATTTTTCCTAGGTTTATATTACTGAAGCTTACAAAGTCAGTGCTACATATCTTTCCTCGAGTACTTTGCCAGTGATTTTGTCACAACATATATATAGATATATTATTATTTTTATAGAATTTAAAGACATCATACATATACTCAATGTAATTCACATTTATACACCACAAATGGTTCTTTGCTGCAAATTTTGCATGTATAAATAGCTGGTTTGAATTAATTATTTATTATTTTAAGCTGTGTAGAAGTTCCTTCCCTCCCCTACATAAGGGAAGTGGCTTTATATAACATACTATATATCATGGCTATTGATTCAGCACAGCACTAGCAATTTTTAGTGAATTATTTGATCATTTTGATGATTTATCATTATTAATTTTTCTTTTATTTACTATAGTACTGTCTACTTACCTGATGAATGTATAACTCTCCCTCTTTATTGGTGAGATCACTATTTGAGTACCTACTGTATTTTAACATGTAGCCTTACATTTATTGTATGGAATGATCCCGGTTTTATGTATTTAATTATCCCACACAATGTGTTTTATAATTTTTTTGAGTGATCCCTTTCCCTTGAACTATTCTTTTGGCAATGTTTGTAAATTAATAAATGTAATAAAATGTATATTTTACATTAGTAGTTGTATGTTATATATTTGCAGGTATATAATATTCTTTGGACATACAACCAATATGATTCTTGAATATTAATGATAATCGATCACTCCTCTGTAGGTAAAATCACTTACACCCCCTATTGCCTAATTAAGTATTTGGTAAGTGAGTAATCAAATGTGACATTTTTGAAATGTTGGAAATGTATTTTGTACATTTTGAGTTGTTTGCTAAATATTTTCTTTTTAACAGATGAACATAAACAACTGAGATGGGAAAATTTATGTTTTTAATTTAGTCTTAAAATAATTCAACACACTAATAGTTGACCAACAATTATGCAAACATACATATTTTCCTAAGAAACACAAAACCTCACTTTTACTTTATTAAATATTAACAGCTACACACAAGCCAAAGATTATTAGGTTCAAAACCGTGTGTCACTCAGAGTATGTTATTAAAGGGAATCTTTCAGTAAGCTCAACTCTCCTAAGCCATGTACTGTATATGAGCATGAAAGTCATGGGAAGCTGAATAATATGATACGTTGATATCTGTAATTTCTTATTCCAGAGAAATCCATGTTTTTCTTATATGTAAACGAACCATTAAGATCTATGGGCCAAACACTGATCTGCATGACAATCTGCCTCCAGAGCTTATGTTAAATAGAAGAGGGCGTTACCAGTGTGATGTGTAATGACCCCTCAATGCTCTTTTGATCTCACTGCAGAGCTGTGTGTGATTATAATACAGTGACCCAGCTTAAGGTAGTGGCAGAGCCCTGACATATACACTAGCGTTCAAAAGTTTGGGGTCACCCAGACAATTTTGTGTTTTCCATGAAAACTCATACTTTTATTTATCAAATGAGTTGCAAAATGATTAGAAAATATAGTCCAGACATTGACAAGGTTAGAGACAATGATTTTTATTAAAAATAATAATTTTCCCCTTCAAACTTTGCTTTCGTCAAAGAATGCTCCTTTTGCAGCAATTACAGCATTGCAGACCTTTGGCATTCTAGCTGTTAATTTGCTAAGGTAATCTTGAGAAATTTCACCCCATGCTTCCTGCAGTCCCTCCCACAAGTTGGATTGGCTTGATGGGCACTTTTTGCGTACCATACGGTCAAGCTGCTCCCACAACAGCTCAAAGGGGTTGAGATCTGGTGACTGCGCTGGCCACTCCATTACAGATAGAATACCAGCTACCTGCTTCTTGACTAAATAATTCATGCATAATTTGTATGTGTGCTTTGGGTCATTGTCCTGTTGTAGGATGAAATTGGCTCCAATCAAGCGCTGTCCACAGGGTATGGCATGGCGTTGCAAAATGGAGTGCTAACCTTCCTTATTCAAAATCCCATTTACCTTGTACAAATCTCCCACTTTACCAGCACCAAAGCAACCCCAGACCATCAAATTACCTCCACCATGCTTGGCAGATGGCGTCAGGCACTCTTCCAGCATCTTTTCAGTTGTTCTGCGTCTCACAAATGTTCTTCTGTGTGATCCAAACACCTCAAACTTCGATTTGTCTGTCCATAAAACTTTTTTCCAATCTTCCTCTGTCCAATGTCTGTGTTCTTTTGCCCATATTAATCTTTTCCTTTTATTAGCCAGTCTCAGATATGGCTTTTTCTTTGCCACTTTGCCCTGAAGGCCAGCATCCCGGAGTCGCCTCTTCACTGTAGACGTTAACATTGGCGTTTTGCGTGTACTATTTAATGAAACTGCCAGCTGAGGAGCTGTGAGGCGTCGATTTCTCCAACTAGAGACTCTAATGTACTTGTCTTGTTGCTCAGTTGTGCAGCGGGGCGTCCCACTTCTCTTTCTACTCTGGTTAGAGCCTGTTTGTGCTCTCCTCTGAAGGGAGTAGTACACACCGTTGTAGGAAATCTTCAGTTTCTTGGCAAATTCTCGCATGTAATAGCCTTCATTTCTAAGACCAAGAATAGACTGTCGCGTTTCACATTAAAGTTCTTTTTTAGGCCATTTTGAGAGTTTCATAGAACAAACAAATGTAATGCCCCAGATTCTCAACTAGCTCAAAAGAAGGTCAATTTTAAAGCTTCTCAAATCTGCCAAACCGTTTTCAGCTGGGCTAACATACTTGTGCAAGGGTTTTCTAGGGTTTTCTAAACATCCATTAGCCTTCTTACACAGTTAGCAAACACAATGTACCATTAAAACACTGGAGTGGTGATTGTTGGAAATGGGCCTCTATACACCTATGTAGATATTGCAATAAAAACAAGACGTTTGCAGCTAGAATAGTCATTTATCACATTAACAATGTATAGAGTGTATTTCTGATTCATTTAATGTTAGCTTCATTGACAAAAAATTTGCTTTTCTTTCAAAAATAATGAAATTTCTAAATGACCCCAAACTTTTGAACGGTAGTGTATAAATGGGTGACAGTGACCTGTGTCACCCGCACCAACGCTCAAGGCCAGTACGATCTCTCGGGGTTGGTAGTCCCTTATCGAGCCACCTCAAGGAGTCTCTCCCAGGCCCATTAATTTCTCAAGATGGGTTCATCTTTCTCCCTTCCTTCTGGCATCACACACACCGCATACCAGTGATGTTGACCCTCCATTTTGAGGAACGTGACCCTAGTTCCAGCGGTAAGCTCTTGCACCATTCGAGGCAGGTGGTTTGTCTCTACTGCCTGCTGGTTGAACAAGACGGGATGATGGGTCAGAAGCTCATCAAAAGAGTTTCCCCTTCTCTGATGCCAAACATATGTAACGACCTTCCCCCAACATGCCAACTGTTGGTACCTTGCAGCTTGCGGGCCTGCTAGCATTTCTCCAGCCTTGGTTCTGGCTCGCCACCTCCTTTCTTCCGACCAGCCTAGACCCCACAGTCCACTCATTAGTTGCTTGTTCCTGGCTCTCCTGTCCGCAGTCCGCAAAAAACCCAGTGGTGAAGGCTGGAGCCTGGGTTCGAGCCTTGGTAGTTCTGGTAAAGTGTCTGGTTCCGGACTACAGGACCTCCGCAGTCGCGCCAGCTTGGCCTTGCTACGATATTCCTCCAATTGCTCCCTCGGTAGTCTCACGGGATTCGGCCATCTTTGTAGCCTTGTTGCCCACTACGCAGGTTACATGGTATGGTTTACTAATCCAATCCAGAAAAATTTTGGATCGCTTTTTGGAGTATTATATACCAACGAAATGTACCCAAGAACATGTAATACTCTATGGGTGAGAAATACTGTATAATACTGATACATTTTGGATTTTTTTTGAGGGTTTTATACCACTGAAATGTACCCAAGAACATAGTATACTGTATGGATGAGCACTATAATACTGATAAATTTTGGATCATTTTTTTTGAGTCATATACCAAAGAAATGTACCCAAGAGCACGTAATACTCTATGGGTGAGCAATATAATACCGATAAATTTTGGATCAATTTTTTTGAGGGTTATGTACCACCAAAATGTACTCAAAAACACATTATACAGTATGGATGAGCAATATGATACCAATAAATTTTGGATCAATTTTTTTGACGGTTATATAAACCAACGAAATATATCCAAGAACATGTTATATTCTATGGATGACTAATTTAATCCAGATACATTTTTTAATCTTTTTTTGACTGTTATATATTACAGAAATATACCACAGACGACGTAATACTGTATGGGTGAGACATTTAACCCAGCAAAATTTTTAAATGCTGTTTTGGAGTTTTATATATCACAAAAATGTACCCCAGTTCATGGAATAGTGTATGTGTAAAAAAATGTAACCCTGGACATTTTTTTATGCTTTTTTAGAATGCTAAATATCACAAAAATGTACCAAAAAGCACATAATACTGTATGTCTGAGAAATTAAACCCAGGAAAAACTTTTAACACTTTTTGGGAGTATTATATAGCACAGAAATGTACCCTAGACCACGGAATACTCTATGGGTAAGTAATATAATCCAGTCAAAAATTTTCAACACTTTTTTGGAGTGTTATATAGCACCAAAATATACCACAAAACATGTAATACTTGATGGATCAAAATATATTACACTTTGTCACCCCCACAAAAAAACTGCAGCTATATATTTTGCAATGGAAAGCACAGCTGTAATCCCTGCCTACAGACTGTATTCCGTCACTCTCCCTGCTCCTGCAACTCTTTCTTCTTTCCTAGACTAAATGCAGAATGTATGTGATACAAATAGCGAAATAAACAATTAGCCCTGAAAAGGGCTCTTAATATGATGGTTAAACTTCAGCACCAGTATCAACACTATAGAACTCTGATTTGTTATACTGTGCATACACACGCCTGGACAAGCACTCTCTCCCTCCAACATGAACTGTCGCAGAGCTGTGCAATGGCGTCAATGTGCCGAGCTGGGCCGCGCCTGTTCTTTTATATTCCCTGATGATGTCAGACGACCAGCTAATCACAGAAAAGCCACTACCAAGATGGTTATAGCATTACAATGACTGGCAGGCAATCCCTGCATGCTTATTGGCTGTGTAACAGGTGCCGAACATGTGGGACGGGGGTTTGAGTTTGAAATTGAGCACCGCCCAATACTCGCTGAGAAACAAGCACATTCGAGCATACAGGCACTTGAGTAATATCCGAGTATCATCGAGCACGTTCACTCATCCCTAGCCTCTAGTTAAGACAGATATGTTACAAAAATAACAAAAAGGGACACCAAAAGTGTCAATTTTTACACTTTTTTTTTTTTTGAAAGACAGATTAATTAAAAAAACATTTAATTTTACATCTATCTTTGCTCTGTCTGTATTGGATTCATTTTTTTTATACTGGTCCTGTGATAAAATGAATGACAACTGGACATTTGATGAGATCCTAACTCCTCATCACTCCTTGAAATAAGGCTCTGTTCACATGTCCAACAGTTATTTCCAATTTTCAACTTGTTTGGGAGTTATAAAATAAATAAATAAAATGTATGTCTCTATTCATTTATATTGGACTTATGGAAGCAGATAATCAGGGGTTATTCACAGATGAATTCCCATGGAGAAACCTCTGATGTTATAGTTAATTCATCTACAGCAGAGGTCCCCAACCGCCGGTCCGCGGACCAGGACCGGGCCGTTGGGGTTTTTCAGCCGGTCCGCGGCACCGCCACAGACAATCACAAAGCAAAGCGCCGGGTCCAGGACATCTCATAATTCCTCTGACTTCTGGTCATGTGACGGCGCCGTCACATGACCGGAAGGCAGGAGAACCTGGTGTCAGCGATTTGGACGAGCGCCAGGATTCTGCAGGGATCGCATGGGGGTAAGTATAACAAGTTTTATTTTTTTTTAAATACAATTAACTAGGAGTGGGGGGAATGGGAGATGCACATGGGGGGAATGGGGGGAGGGGAGAGATGAGAGATCCACATGGGGGGGAGGGGAGAGATGCACATGGGGGGGGGGAGAGATGAGAGATCCACATGGGGGGAGGGGAGAGATGAGAGATGCACATGGGGGGGAGGGGAGAGATGAGAGATGCACATGGGGGGGAGGGGAGAGATGAGAGATGCACATGGGGGGGAGGGGAGAGATGAGAGATGCACATGGGGGGAGGGGAGAGATGAGAGATGCACATGGGGGGCAGGGGAGAGATGTGACGCGCCCCCTGGGCCATATTCTTTAGGGGGAATATCCGGAGCCGGATCAGATGGGAGTTGTAGTCTTCCGAGTGGCTGTGACCCGGTCCGTGCCCAGGGTGTCAAACTCAGTTGTATGTGGCAGTCCTACAGATGTTATTAAGTTCTTAATGTCGACTACGCCACCCGTTGTATTGCGGTCACTATGGCCGCCGCTGCAGCAGGGTCCGCTGAGGCTGATGGTGTAGGTGCAGCTTTTGGTGGTATAACCCCCAACGGGTGGGGTATAGCCTCAGGGGGTCAGGTGCAGAGGATGGGGGTTGTGGTGGTGCAGCGTAGATGTTAAAGGAAGACAGAGTCGGGTTGTGCAGTTTAGGGTATTTACTCACTGCTGATGTTCCGGTCACTCCAGCTTCAAGTGACCTCCCGAGCCGTGCTGCGTCCACCAGGTCCTGGATCCAGCCAACCCCCAAGCGAGTCCGGAGCGTGACCCTGAGCTCTCCTTCTGTCCTTTCTCTGGCCGTCCCCACTATTGATCCATCCAGGTCCAGCTCCCTCGGGCCTTCTGTTGGGTGACCCTTGGCCTTGGGTTCCCTGACCCTCCACGTGGTATGCCTTCGTGGTGGATGTGGTGGGTGGCCGTGGCAGACGCTGCCCACGGCCTCCGGTCTCTGGCTGGGGTGTGTTTTTGCCCCCACCAGCTTGGGTTCCGGTACCCTAATGCCGACTCTTCACCCGTAGCTTGAATTTGGGTTCTCAGAGTCCTCTCTTTATCCCCTCTCTGGGTCTTTCCTTCTTTCTCCTCTCTCTCTCTCTCTAGGGCTTCTCTGCTCCTCTTCCTCCTCTGACTTCTCTCTGCAAAAGGCTGACAGACTGACTGACCCTGTTCTTGGATGGTGCCCACCTTATATACACCCTCTATGTGTGAGCTCAGGTGACCAGCACCCAATGAGCTCCTATCTTTACCCAGGCTGCTCCCCCTATCTGCCCCTACACTACTTGGGATGTACCACCCCCCTCCCACTCCAGCCAGGAACAGACTCGGTCGTACCTGCACATTTCTAAGTGGGAGTACCGTCGGCCTGCTCCTCGGAAATGGGATGTGTGTAGTGCATGCAGCCTACCGAGCTCAGTTCCACACTCCATCCTTACCCGGGAGTGGAATATCACACCTCTGGATTGAGGTGCAATACCCCTGTAGCAGCCGAATCCTCAGGGTGCTACATTCCCCCCTGGTAAATCACAGCACGTCCTCGGGCTGTAAGACATAACATCCACAAACATACATTTTTTTTTCATAAACATAAACATAATAAAACATCATATAAAACTTTTCATATAATCATTCTCGTCGCCTCAGGCTCCTCCTCCGGTCACTGTGCAATGTGTGACCGGGTAAAGTGCGACAGTCTCTCTGGAAAACTGGTTTTCCTATAAAACCGGTAGGGGGCGCTTTAGGACGCGCAACTATTTACAGGGATATGGCCGCTCTCAGTCCTCGGCCAGGTATTGGGGAGGAATGACCGCTCTCAATCCTCGGTCAGTGGGATTTAGGGGATAAACGGGTAACAGTTCACACTTGCTGGTCCCAACGGGGACTATTTTTAGCAACAGCAACAGTTTCAGTTTCAGTTTATGGTGCCCCGACGGGCAACTATATACAGCTCCTGCTTCGCTGTACTTAACGACGGCGTCCTCCTGCTCTTTCTTTATTGTTACCTTTGGCTCTAGTTTCAGACCCGTTCGGGCACGTATGCTGGGCAAACAGATCTTCTCCCAGATGCGGCACTTTAGGTTTTATGGGCGCGGTGGTGTTAGCGCCCGGGTTGCCCGGGCCTTGCGGCCAGGCCTGGGGTATCTGGAAGGTGAAGGGCACCGTAAGGACGGCGGCGCCCTGGGCTACTTGGCCCTGCGACCAGGCCGGGGGCTCCGCGGAGGTAGGGGGCGCTGTTGGTATTGCGGCGCCCGGGGGTACTAGGCCTTGCGACCAGGCTGGTGGTACTTCCTGCTTGGTCACGCCCGGGGTCGAGGCGTGTGACGTCACAGGGGTCGCGGCTCCCGTTTGAGGCCTAGTCTGGGGCGGTGACGTTGCAGCGACGGGCACGGCAGGATAGACTTCGGGCTCTGCGACGGGGAGCTGGGGCAGGTTCGCGGTTTCCCGGTTTGGGGTATAGACGTCCCCTTTACCTGCCTCCACTCGTTCGGCTCCCTTCTCGGCGCCGTCTCCGGCCTTCAGTCCTCCCGCGCCATCCTCAGAGGCGGTCGGTCTCCTCGTCTTGGGTGGCGTGCTCCGCTGACAGGTCTCGGTCTGCTGGGCCATCTCTCGGCTCCACTCCGCCAACGTCTCTCGCTGCACCCGGGCCATCCTCCTTGCGAGGCCCTCCAGAGCGGTCTGCGCACACTCCCGGTCTCGGGGGAGCTGTGCTAGGACCTCCACTAGGCCTAGTGGGGTCGTTGTTTCCAGCAGGCTCCTGACCAACGGGTCGGTGCTGCTCTGCTCTCCTACAGTTGTCTCCAGCAGGCTCCTGGCCAGCGGGCCGGTGCTGCTCTGCTCTCTCTCTTCTGTTTCTAGCAGGCTCCTGGCCAACGGGCCGGTGCTGCTCTGCTTTCTCGCCATCTCCGGGTAAGCTCCTCCGATATTCTTCTCCCGGCTTCTTGCCTCCGGGTGCGCTCGCTCTAGACTGCTCCAGGCGGCACCCATCTTTGTTCTCTCCTTTCGTCTCCTCCCACTTCGAGGGCGGTCCCGGGGCCACTTGGTGACTGTCAGCTACAGGGGCTGTTCTTTCACGCTGACAGACACCTCTAGCATCACAGTCTCTGTTGGTGGGGGCGGTTTCCACTTTTGGCGCCATTTTCGGTCCTGGCCCACGATGGGAGGCAGCCTCTCACCACCCTCTGGCACGCCCATAATGGCGTCCGCTCTTCCAAGGCGGGAAACCCTTGGAAATGGCGGGAATCGTCTCCCAGTGGCGGGAAACTCTGCAGATGGCGGAAAAAAGCTGTTAATGGCGGACAACCGTCGGGAATCGACCTGTGATGGAGTCCGATGGCATGGACCCTCCGGAACCGACAGGAGACTTCTTTTTGAGGTAAATTCGTTCTTTTCTTCAGGCACGCAGTACCCGGGTGTTGCGGGCACGTAATCCTGCCGACTACGCCAAAGTTGACGCGCCCCCTGGGCCATATTCTTTAGGGGGAATATCCGGAGCCGGATCAGATGGGAGTTGTAGTCTTCCGAGTGGCTGTGACCCGGTCCGTGCCCAGGGTGTCAAACTCAGTTGTATTTGGCAGTCCTACAGATGTTATTAAGTTCTTAATGTCGACTACGCCACCCGTTGTATTGCGGTCACTATGGCCGCCGCTGCAGCAGGGTCCGCTGAGGCTGATGGTGTAGGTGCAGCTTTTGGTGGTATAACCCCCAACGGGTGGGGTATAGCCTCAGGGGGTCAGGTGCAGAGGATGGGGGTTGTGGTGGTGCAGCGTAGATGTTAAAGGAAGACAGAGTCGGGTTGTGCAGTTTAGGGTATTTACTCACTGCTGATGTTCCGGTCACTCCAGCTTCAAGTGACCTCCCGAGCCGTGCTGCGTCCACCAGGTCCTGGATCCAGCCAACCCCCAAGCGAGTCCGGAGCGTGACCCTGAGCTCTCCTTCTGTCCTTTCTCTGGCCGTCCCCACTATTGATCCACCCAGGTCCAGCTCCCTCGGGCCTTCTGTTGGGTGACCCTTGGCCTTGGGTTCCCTGACCCTCCACGTGGTATGCCTTCGTGGTGGATGTGGTGGGTGGCCGTGGCAGACGCTGCCCACGGCCTCCGGTCTCTGGCTGGGGTGTGTTTTTGCCCCCACCAGCTTGGGTTCCGGTACCCTAATGCCGACTCTTCACCCGTAGCTTGAATTTGGGTTCTCAGAGTCCTCTCTTTATCCCCTCTCTGGGTCTTTCCTTCTTTCTCCTCTCTCTCTCTCTCTAGGGCTTCTCTGCTCCTCTTCCTCCTCTGACTTCTCTCTGCAAAAGGCTGACAGACTGACTGACCCTGTTCTTTGATGGTGCCCACCTTATATACACCCTCTATGTGTGTGCTCAGGTGACCAGCACCCAATGAGCTCCTATCTTTACCCAGGCTGCTCCCCCTATCTGCCCCTACACTACTTGGGATGTACCACCCCCCTCCCACTCCAGCCAGGAACAGACTCGGTCGTACCTGCACATTTCTAAGTGGGAGTACCGTCGGCCTGCTCCTCGGAAATGGGATGTGTGTAGTGCATGCAGCCTACCGAGCTCAGTTCCACACTCCATCCTTACCCGGGAGTGGAATATCACACCTCTGGATTGAGGTGCAATACCCCTGTAGCAGCCGAATCCTCAGGGTGCTACAGATGCACATGGGGGGGAGGGGAGAGATGAGAGATGCACGGGGGGGATGAGAGATGCACGGGGGGGATGAGAGATGCACGGGGGGATGAGAGATGCACGGAGGGGGATGAGAGATGCACGGGGGGATGAGAGATGCACGGAGGGGGATGAGAGATGCACGGGGTGGATGAGAGATGCACGGAGGGGGATGAGAGATGCACGGGGGGGATGAGAGATGCACGGGGGGGATGAGAGATGCACGGGGGGATGAGAGATGCACGGGGGGGATGAGAGATGCACGGGGGGGATGAGAGATGCACGGGGGGATGAGAGATGCACGGGGGGGGTGAGAGATGCACGGGGGATGAGAGATGCACGGGGGGGATGAGAGATGCACGGGTGGGATGAGAGATGCACGAGGGGATGAGAGATGCACGGAGGGGGATGAGAGATACACGGGGGGATGAGAGATGCACGGAGGGGAATGAGAGATGCACGGGGGGGATGAGAGATGCACGGAGGGGGATGAGAGATGCACGGAGGGGGATGAGAGATGCACGGGGGGATGAGAGATGCATGGGGGGTGGATGAGAGATGCACAGAGGGGGATGAGAGATGCACGGAGGGGGATGAGAGATGCACGGAGGGGGATGAGAGATGCACGGGGGGTGAGCTGCACATGGGGGGGTGAGAGATGCACATGGGCGGGGGTTATGTTTACATAACTTTGTTGCCTTATGAAGGGCGGGGGGGGGCCCCCAAAAATTTCTTGCACAGGGGCCCACTACAGTCTGTGTCCGCCCCTGGGATGAAGTAAATGCAGCTGAACAGCAGCTGTCAGGACAGCTGCCCTGTCTTGCTGCAGGGCGTGATGGGGCCTCAGTGATGCGGCTCCTGGCACAGCACATTATGTGGGGCTCCTGGCATAGCTCCTGGCGGGGACCTGGTCTACACTATATGATAAGTATGCACTAAACTCCAAATCCCTCCATTACCCCGCCCCCATATGACCAAAGCCCCGCCCACCCCACCCCCTCCTTGCTGGGCCATGGAAAAATGATCTTGCTTCAAGCCGGTCCCTGGTGCAAAAAAGGTTGGGGACCACTGATCTACAGCATCTCAAGGGCTTCCACTGTCAGGCCAGCTATGTCTCATGACATAATCATTGAAAGCCAGGACTGCCATGAACATCTGCTAAGGGTATAGTCTAATAGATCATGTTATTAGAGTTAGAATTAACAAGCAATAATGGTTTAGTTCAATAATATGTATTTCAAAGCTACCAACTGATCCCAGCTTTAATTTCCCTAATGAGACAGTAGATATATATATATATGGCACAGCTGAATTCAAAAATTACAAAGCGACAAAATGAAAATATTATATCATGGTAGAGTTGGATGTTTCTTCCACTAAATTACCCACAAAACTTTTAGGCTGTGTGCACACGTTGCAGATTTGGTGCATTTTTGCCATGTAGATTTGCTAGCAAAACCAGATGGCAGCCGATTTAGTGCAGAAAATAATCTACAGCATGTCAATTCTCTGTACGTTTTTTCCTGCGTTTTTCATCCATTGAATGCACTGAAAAAACACAAGTAAAAACGCAGGTAAAAAATGCACCAAAACCGAGCCTACGTTTTCCTGCCAAGAGATGCACACAAAATACTCAATATGTGTACATACGCTTATTAGAATTATTCAGTACATTTTATATATCCAAAAATGGGAACTATGAAAAATATGACTCATCCCACAAGATAAATATAAGTCATGTATGGCTCTGTCAGGGGAAAGATTTTGAAAATTTGGACTTAAGGCCACGGCCCCACTATCAATATTGGGTCAGTATTCAGTCCGTATTTTCCTCAGGAGTAGGTGCCAAAACCAGGAGTGGGTGATAAATGCAGAATTGGTGACTTGTTTCTATTATACGTTTACGCTGATTGTTTCTCACCTGGTTTTGGCTCCCACTCCTGAGAAAAAATACTGACCGAATACTGACCAAATACTGATAGTGGGGCTGTGGCCTTAGGCTTCTGTACATTCCTGTGATGAGCTTTTGGTGTGTTTTTGATGCTGCAGATTTTTTGCTGCATCAAAAATGCAGCTTTTTACAATTCCAGTGAAGTAGATGGGATTTATAGAAATATCATGCCCACTGTTTTTTTACTCAGCGTATACTGATCTGTGGAACGTGTCAATTTCTCTTGTGGGTATGTTGAGTTTTCTGTGCAGATTTTCCTCATAGACTTGTATTAGATGGGAAAATCTACAGGTAAAAAACACACATGCGTTTTAAGTGCGTTTCCAAGGTGGAAACGTATAAAAAACGCATGTAATCTGCACCTAAGTATATCAACAACGTTTTGTCAAAGCCAAATACCAGAAAGTATAAAAAACAAAGCAGCATTATTTAAAGAATGATACACCAACAAGAGACAAAAAATGCAGCATCAAAAACGCAATAAAAATGTATGTTAAAAAAAGCACACAAAAATGCAATGGAAAATCGCAAGTAAAATAATTTAAATTAAAGGTGCAGAAATGGTGCAGAAATTCTGCAGCGTCAAAAACTCATCAATAGCTCACCGTGGGAACGTAGCCTAAATGCAATGACAAAAACTACAACATAAAAACCATACATTTTATAGTAATGCTGATATGGTCTGACCCATGGAATGAAGGTAACAACATGTAATGTGTACTGCTTGTAATGCATGATAAACAGTGTAAGCACAAAGAAAAGCTCAATTACTAGTGTTTTCCACCTCCCCTTTAACACTAATTTCAAGTTCCTGCTTATTTGGCTCCCCTTGGTGAAAACTTGCTTCAAAACATAGAGCCTTGGCTTATTCCTGCAGACAACACAAGGTGGAGCTCAGAGTGCAGAGATTTTTACAGCTTACATTACATTCTGCGGTATAAATTCGCATGCACTGATCTCCTCCTAGTGGTGGCTGCAGGTAGTGGTCCCTTAGTGGTGGCAGGCAGACAGTTATCACATAATGTCTTAAGGGAAAAGGATTTAGAGGTGTCTTTGATGATTTATTAATAATTTTAATTGTGTTTTGATACAATATGATTTGAGCCTTTTTTTCTGACCTTGAACACCCCCCTCCATCAACTTAGTATCTCCAAGCTGCAGGCTCAGAGTAGAACCCTGACCCACACACCACAGGATGGACCAGAACTGCCAAGATCAAGTGATCCAAAGCCCAAGCCTCCCAAATAAGCTAGGATTACAGTTGTGCACAGCACACTGGATTTATCAGTGTGTTTATGAGGAGAGACTGGAAACCAAAAAAAGCGCAAAATAGGGCCTTAATTGGTTAAAACCAGATGAAGAATAGTGAATGCTCCCTCACCTGGAAAAGTTGTAATTGCAACAGTCTTTAGGCATTTACCAGCTGTTGCAAGCCAAGGGTCATCAGACCGGAGAAATTGCTGTATGGATTTAAAGTGGTTTTCCTTGTACAGCGGGCAATCCACATGGATGGATGGATTCATGAGATGAAGCAGTTCAGGAAACTATTTTATTGAATGGTTGTACAGTTGACGCATTTCTAAGTTATCCAACTTCTTCCAACTCTTCGGTATGTCCTGAAGAAGAAGTTGGGTAACTTCAAAATGTGTCAACTGCACAACGATTCAATAAACTCATTTCCTGAACTCCCGTGAATCCATCCATCCATGTGTGTTGCCAGCAGCCAGGGACTGGCTGGCAAATTTTGGCCTGGGGAGCAAGCACACAGCAGTAGCCAGTGAGCAGCGGCCCATCCTTATTGTATTTATCAGACTCTATACAGAAACATCTTCACCAAAGATATACACAGAAATGGTACTAGAACTAAGCTAACTACATAGAAGCAGTAAAAGAACTAAGTCTACTACACAGATATAGTACCAAAACCAAGCGTAGGCTAAGTTCACATGCAGCAGATTTTTTTCTGCAATCAAAACCTGCTCTCTTGACAGTAAAAATGCCAGTTTTTCAGCCTTTATGGGTGCGGTTTACATGTGTGCTTTGTCTACAGTACATGTTTAATTAAGTTAGTTTTATTCACTAAAATGCTTAAAAAATCCTGTGAAAAATGCTGTTTCACTTTTGGAGTATTTTCTTACTTTCTCATTGCTTTCTATGGGAGAAAAAAATGCTGCAAAAATGCTGTAAGAATTGACTTGCTGCAAATTTTAAAAATTCAGTCAGAAAAAAAACAAGAGTGTCAATTAGATTTTAGAAATCTCTTTTGCTTCTACTGAAAAAAAAACTGCTGCAAAAACGCTGCATGTGACCATAGCCTTAGGGTGTTTTTTTTGCACATGACGTCTTTTTCAAATGGAATCCGCCTGATAAAGTGCAGCAAAAAAAAATGAACATAATGCACAGCAATGTAAAAACGGCATATACCTGGAATAAAGGTGGTCACACAAAAGAATATGGTACTGCATACTTACTGTACCTCTGAATACCTTTTTGCTTTTTTGTTTTTTAATTTCAAACATAATCGCTCAACCCAATCACCAATGTACACTTGTACTCCACAACAAGGGAAAAATATCATCGTATAGGATATATACAGTATCAGTCACATATTACCCTGTATATACCACAATATGTATGTGCACATAGTATAGTATATACAGCAAATGGAACAATATGTAACTGGTACATGATATAATATAACTACAGACATCAGATACTACACCAGTCACATATTATCCTGTAATAACATTTGATGTCTGTGCACATAGTACACATAGTTTAGCACATACAATATACAGGAGAATACATGACTGGTAAATAGAGAAATGTGAATTAATTCGCAGGACCCTGGTAAGGGAGCACTGCAAACCTCCTACTACCTGATGGCAAACATGGCTGTTCCTTTAAATTGTAGCCTGGTCCAATGTCATGTATGTGTCAGATTGCAAAAATGTCACTGTGCCAGGGCTGCAAATCAAAAGAGGAGGAGATGCTGGCAGGTAGAATGAGGTCCATAGGGTCCCCATCTGTTGGACTTGGACTACTGATGTGGCTGCTGGACCAGGGTCCTGCAAATAGATTTGCTCATCTGTATTGGTATACGATATTCTGTGACTAAAGAACATCAGATATTATACTGGCTGTATATTATCCTGTATATAATATCTGAAGGGGCATAAACGATCGTGGCAGCAGAATATTCAACCACGACCAGGTCTGTAGGGTTAGGGGGCCCTCTGACGCCTGCATAGTCTCCAGCTGAATGTGCTCTAATGACCGCTGGCCTATTAGAGGCTGCAGCTGATGTTGGCATGACTGTTGTGTACGTCGCATGATGTCGCTGCCATGTGCCGCTAGACCCCCCCTGTGCCGGTTATGGAGAAGAAAGAAGATGCTGATCGCCATGGGAGCAAGGAAATGTGAGAGGAATTGTTTATTTTTATGTATAAACATGTTTGAAGGCTCAGGACAGGGATATTACATACAGGGCCCAGGACAGTGACATTACAGGATGTGGACATTATTACATACAGGGCCCAGGACGGGGACATTATTACATACAGAGTCCAAGACTTTGACATTATTTCATACAGGGTCCAGGAGGACAGGGACATTATTACATACAGGGCCCAGGACGGGGGACATTATTACATACAGAGTCCAGGACTTTGACATTATTTCATGCAGGGCCCAGGATGGGGACATTATTACATACATGGCCCAGGACGGGGACATTACATGTGTGTGATATACCTTGCTTCTTCAGCTCTCACTAACAACTCGGTACGGTTGTAAGTTGACCACTCCATGACCCTTGTTCAACTCTTTTCTTTTCTTTATGACCAGCCTGTTTCACTTTGTGTTATATCCTCCATCTGGGCCAATTTGTAATTATCTGATTAGATGGGTTGGAGGCCTCTCCCCTCTTCTTAACACCTGAATGCATTTGCTAGCATATACTGTATATTGTGAAGACTAAGTTTGATGACGTAGTCTGCCCAGTGTGAATTCACCAAGTGTGATTCATACCAGTGTGGCATATTGAAGAATTAGACCTGAATTGAACCAAAGGAAACTGGATACCTGGGCAAAGTAAACAATGTTACTGTTTGTTTTCATTCTCTCCCATATAGTCCTCCACTTTCTACTAACCCCCTAATCCCTACACCTAGTAAGGAACTGGTTATCTCTCCCTCCACCCTCCCCATTCATCTCACCTGCTCCTCGGAACTATTCCTCAATATTCACTGCTGTGTCTCCAAACACAGACAGCCACCTCATGCCCTCTTCTGCTCCCACCTGCTAAAACTTTCCCTGCCCCTTCTGACTGCTGGCGATATCTCTCCGAATCCTGGCCCTCCTTACCACATCCTCACAGTCACTTCTGCCTCCTATCCACGATCTGTCACAAACTCTCGCAACCTTTCAAACCTTATACACATCCGCCCAGCCCCCGCTTCCCAAGCCCCACTAACAGGAGCTCTGGAATGCTCGCTCCGTCTGTAACAAGACCTTTTCATTACTAACAAACTTTCCTTCCTCGGCATCACTGAAACTTGGCTCACCCCCTCTGACACAGCCTCTCCAGCTGCACTTTCGTACGGTGGATTCCATCTTTCTCATACACCCCGCTACAACAGCAAAAATGTCTCCTGTCAGACAACTGCTCCTTCACCCACATCTCACTGCCACCCTACGTTGCTCTCCCCTCTTTTGAGTTAAGATAAGATAAGATAAGATAAGATATACTTTATTTATCCCGGAGGAAATTGCGGTATCACAACAGCAGAACACAGATCTCGAACATGACACATATGATAACATAACATTTGGAATGCTTTAGACATTGCTTTTCAGACATTTGTTAAACACCCCCATAGCTGTTGGAACAAACGATCTCCTGTATTTTTCCTTTTTACACCTTAGTTGTATTAGGCGATTGCTGAATGTGCTCTTCTGTTTCGCAAACAGTTCATAAAGCGGGTGTGTGTTGTTGCCCATTATAGCTCTGCACTTCTTCTTAATCCTATCCTCTACCACCTCTTCAAAAGTCCCAAGCTGTAGGCCCACCGTCGCGCTAGCCTTCTTTATAAGTTTGTTGAGCTTGTTGGCGTCAGCAACACGCACACTGTTACCCCAGCAAATTATTGCCGCAAAGGTGGCACTAGCCACAATGGATTGGTAGAACACCTCAAGCATTTTGCCACACACATTAAAAGACCTTAACTTCCTTAGGAAGTACAATCTACTCATCCCCTTCTTGTAGACCTTCTCCATGTGGCACTTCCAGTCTAGCTTGCTATCCAGGTAAACCCCCAAATATTTGAAACTGTCCACCATCTCCACATCCTGACCGTCAATGGTAACAGGTAGGCATACCTTCTTGCACCTTCCATAGCTCATCACCAACTCCCTGGTTTTCTTAACATTTAGTTCTAGATGGTTAGCCTGGCACCATACTACAAAGTCCGCAACTACCCTTCTATATTCCTCTTCATCCTGGTCCTTCCCAATACCGCCAACTATCACAGAGTCATCCGAGTACTTCTGGAGGTGACAACGGTCTGATTTATACTGAAAGTCAGCTGTGTACAATGTAAAGAGGAATGGCGACAGCACTGTTCCCTGCGGGGCTCCGACACTGCTCAGTACACTATCTGATGTAGCCGTCCCCCACCTAACAAACTGTGGCCTATCCGACAGGTAGTCAATTATCCAATTCACAAGTCCCTCATCCACCGCCATTTTAATCAACTTTCCACGCAGTAAGAGTGGCTGTAATGTGTTGAACGCACTAGAGAAATCAAAGAACAAAGCACGCACTGTGGTTCCATCATTGTCCAAAAAGGAATGTACTGTTTGTAGCAGAGACGCTACAGCATCGTCCACCCCCAGTCCCTGCCGGTACGCAAACTGAAGAGCATCAGTATGCGCCATCACCCTCGGACACAAGTGAGCAAGTACTATTCTCTCCAAGGACTTCATCGCATGCGATGTTAAGGCCACCGGTCTATAGTCCCCCGGGGAAGCCGGGAAGGTAGTCTTGGGAACCGGCACCAGGCAGGAAGTCTTCCATAGCACTGGTACTCTCTTTGATTGTAAGCTCTGGTTAAAGAGATGCTGGAAGACAGTACACAACTCATTTGCACACACTCTGAGGACACGTGGACTGAGACCGTCAGGCCCTGCTGCTTTGCCAATGGCCAGCTTACTAAACTGGTCCCTCACGTCATTTTTGGAGACCGAGAAATGATCTATTTCACCCCCTGTTAATTTAGCTAGTTGTTCCCCGGCCTCCTCCCCCTTCCCTGCTGCTACCGCACCTTTATTGCTGAATCTATTGAAGAACTCATTCATTTCATTAGCCATTCTAAGTCCATCACCCCCCTGCTCCGACCTTGCCTTAAACCCAGTCACTAGCTTCATTCCAGCCCACACCTCTCTGGAGCTTTTTTGTGCAAATTGATTTTCTAATTTAACTCTGAATGCCTCACGGGCAATCTTAATTTTCCCCTTTAGGTCTCGCTGTATAATTTTCAATGCCTCCTTGTCCTTCCTTTTAAAAGCCAGTTTTTTCATGTTTAGTAAATGTTTCAACTCTTTTGTAATCCATGGCTTATTGTTTGCATAACACCGAATCTCTTGAACAGGTACTACTATGTCCATACAGAAGTTGATGTAATCAGTAACTCTGCCAGTAATCTCATTAACATCACAATTCTCTTTCATGGTACACAACACCTCCCAGTCTGTACAATCAAAGCAGTCTTGTAACGCCTCCTCTGCTGCTGGACACCACTTCCTTATCTTTTTAATTGTCACTGGTTGTTTGCGGACGTCTGGTTGGTAAGCAGGAGACAATAGTATGAGGTTGTGGTCAGATTTCCCCAGGGGGGGTAATGCAGCCGATGAATAAGCATTCTTAACATTAGCAAAGAGGAGATCCAGTGTGTTGTTGTCCCGTGTAGGACATTTGACATATTGATAGAACTTTGGTATTGCAGATGAGATCTTTACTCGATTGAAATCCCCAGAAATTACAGTTAGAGAGTTTGGGTGTTTAGTCTGAAGCCGGGCCATCACCCCTGACAACACATCCCCAGCAGCCTCTGGGTTCGCAGATGGTGGTATATACATCACAACTACAATAACAAGAGTGAATTCTCTAGGCAGATAGTAAGGCCTGAGGCCCACTGCTAACAGTTCAATATTTGGACAGCAATGTTTCTCCTTAACAGTTACATGCCCCTGATTGCACCATCTGTTGTTAATGTAGAGTATCACTCCTCCACCTTTTTTCTTGCCGCATCTAACTCTCTCTCTATCAGCCCGAACCATTTGAAACCCTGGTACCGAGACACATGAATCTGGGACCTCCTCATGCAGCCAGGTTTCTGTAAAGCACATGAGACTGCATTCCCTAAACTCCTTCTGGGTCTTACTCAGAGCCAGCAGTTCATCCGACTTATTTCCCAGCGATCGTACGTTACCCATGATAATGGATGGGACCACTGGTTTAAACCTTCTCCTCCAGGACTTGATCTTCTTGCCTGCTCTGCAGCCTCTGAAAGGTCTCCTTATTTCCCGTGGAACATTCAGTATTGCCACTGCTGGAGAAGACTTTATCCTGCGCAGTTCCAGAAGACGATCCCTAGAATACACTGCTCGTTTAGCAACAGACCTAGGGTCCACCATCCCGTCATTGTTTCCACCCGTCACACCAGTCCTCTCCATGGCAGATCGTATGCAGTGACCTCCACCGCTCACATATGGCTGTATCCCTGTCACAGGCTGTGGGTAGCAGCATGCATCCTTCAGTAGCATTAGCTGAGATGGTCCGTATTGCGTGCCCCAGAGTGTCTGTACCTGCAGGAGACTTGTAAGTGGTGGAAGAAGATCCAGGTGCAGATCTCGTGCTGTGTGCCCAGCAGCAGTTGATAGTGTGGGAAGTGTTGTATCTTCCATCCCCAATAGACGAGTATACAGGAACGTTGCAATCCAGAGAAGGTAATAAAATAATAAAATAAAATAACTGTAACAAAACTGTAACTGAAATAAAGTAGAAGCTTCTGCTGCTGCAATGGGCTGCCAGTAGTCCGGCGCCGTATTGTCTCCACAATCTAGCAGAGAGGCAGACAGGCATGTCCACACCCTCCGGAGTCAGAAAGTGAACTAGGAGTTGCATTCCGTGTGCATCAATTTCCCCTACAACCTCCAACTGGCTGTCATCTACCGGCTCCCCAGGACCAGCCACCACTTTCTTCGGCTACTTCACCACCTGACTGCTTCACTTCTTTTCTGCTGACATCCCCACTATCATCATGGGTGACTTCAACATCCCCATTGACACTACCCACTCATCTGTCTCTAAGCTTCTATCCCTCACTTCCTCCTTCAGCCTTGCTCAATGGTCTTCTGCCCCCACTCACAAAGATGGCCACACACTGGACCTCATCTTCAACCGCCTCTGTTCCCTATCTAACTTCTCTAACTCTCCTCTCCCCCTGTCTGACCTCAACCTACTTACATTCTCTACCCTCTCCTCTCCCGGTGCACAATCCCAAACTTGCTCACCCTCGCAGAAATCTCAAACAACTTGACCTACCACTTACTCTCTGAATCCCTCTTACATACTTAAGTTCCTTACACAATGCAGATGCTGCTGCCACTTTATATAACACCAAAACAGCTGCAGCTCTCAATTCGGTTGCCCCCCCTCACAAATACCAAAGCTTGCACAATCAACAGGCAATCCTGGCACACTAACCTGACTAAAGAACTGCGAAGAGTCTCCAGGGTTGCTGAGCAGAGATGGAAAAGGTCCCTCTCCAACAAGCATTTCATTGCATTCAAACAGTCCCTCACTTCTTTCAAGTCCACACTTACTGCAGCAAAACAAACCTACTTCTCATCTCTCATATCCTCCCTGTCTCACAACCCTAAACAGCTATTCAACGCTTTCAATTCTCTCCTCCATCCACCAGCGCCTCTTTCCTCTCCTCTCATCTCAACTGAAGACTTTGGCTCATTCTTCAAGCAGAAGATTGACACCATCAGACAAAGCTTTTGCCTAAAGTCCCCACAGCCCCTCCTCATATCTACTCAATCTTCCTTCTCCAAAACCAGCTTCTCCACCATTACGGATGATCAAGTATCCTCTTTACTCTCCAAATCACACCTCACCACCTGCGAATTTGACTCAATCCCGTCCCACCTCATCCCTAACCTCACCATAGTCTTCATCCCAACCCGAACCCACCTTTTCAACCTGTCAATAGCAACTGGTGTCTTCCCCTCATGCTTCAAACATGCCTCGATCACACCCATCCTCAAAAAGCCCTCCCTTGACCCATCCTCTCTGACTAGCTATCACCGCACATCACTTCTCCCCTATGCCTCAAAACTACTGGAACAACACCTACATTCTGAACTGTCCTCCCACCTCTCCTCCTGCTCCCTCGTTGACCACTTACAATCTGGCTTCCGACCGCATCACTCCATTGAAACTGCCCTGACAAAAGTCACCAATGACCTACTAACTGCCAAATCAAAGCGACACTACTCTGTATTCCTCCTCCTGGACCTGTCATCTGCGTTTGACACGGTGGACCATTCCCTCTTTCTACAGACTCTCACAGACTTGGCCCTATCTTGGATCACTTCATACTTAACAGACCGGACCTTCAGCGTCTCCCACTCCCACACCACTTCCTCATCTCTCCCCCTATCTGTCGGTGTCCCCCAAGGTTCAGTCCAAGGACTCCTCCTCTTCTCCATCTACACCTTCGGCCTCGGACAGCTCATAGAGTCCCATGGCTTTTAGTATCACCTCTATGCTGATGACACACAGATCTACCTCTCTGGACCTGATATAACCTCCTTACTAACCAGAATCCCACAATGTCTGTCCACTATTTCATCTTTCTTCTCTGCTAGATTTCTAAAACTTAACATGTATAAAACTGAATTCATCATCTTTCCACTGTCTCACTCAACCCCCCCATCTGACCTATCCATCATAGTCAATGGCTGCTCACTCTCCCCAGTTCCACAAGCTCGCTGCCTCGGGGTAACCCTGGACTCTAATCTCGCCTTCATAACACATATACAAGCACTTTCCACTTCCTGCCAACTCCAACTCAAAAATATCTCCTGGATCCACACATTCCTCAACCATGAATCAGCAAAAACACTAGTGCACGCCCTCATCATCTCCCACCTCGACTTCTGCAACCTCCTGCTCTGTGGTCTCCCTTCCAACACTCTTGCACCCCTCCAATCTATCCTAAACTCTGCTTCCCGACTAATCCACCTGTTCCCCCGCTTTTCCCCAGCCTCCGTCAATCCCTTCGTTGGCTCTCCATTACCAAGAGACTCCAGTTCAAAACCCTAACCATGGCATACAAAGCCATCCACAACTTATCTCCTCCATGCATCTGCGACCTAGTCTTCTGGTACTTACCTGCACGCAACCTCCGACCCTCACAAGATCTCCTTCTCTACTCCCCTCGTATCTCCTTTTCCCACAATCGCATACAAGATTTCTCCCATGCATCCCCCCTACTCTGGAATGCTCTACCCCAACACATCAGACTGTCGCCTATCATGAATACCTTGAAAAGTAACCTGAAGACTCGCCTCTTTTGACAAGCGTGCAAGTTGCAGTAAGCCTCGCTCCACCACACCACTGCATGACCAGCTCTTCTCTAACCTACTGTATCCTCACCCATCCCCTGAAGACTGTGAGCCCTCATGGGCAAGGTCCTCTCTCCTCTTGTACCAGTCGCTGACTTGCATTGTTCAAAATTATTGTAATTGTTTGTGCTTTGTATACCCCTTTCATATGTAAAGTACCATGGAACAAATGGTGCTATAATAATAAATCATAATAATAATAATTATTATTACATACAGGGCACAGGACGGGGACATTATTACATACAGGGCCCAGGACAGGGATATTAATACATAGAGGGCCTAGGAGGGGGACATTACTTCAGGACAAGGATATTATTTCATACAGGGCCCAGGACAGGAACATTATTTCATAGAGGGCCCAGGACGGGGACATTACTACAGGACAAGGATATTATTACATATAGGTCCCAGGACGGGGACATTATTACAGGATGGGAACATTTATACATACAGGGCCCAGAATGGGGACATTATTACATACAGGGACCAGAACGGTGACATTATTATATACAGGGCCCAGGACAGGGACATTATAACATGCAGGGCCCAGGACAGGAACATTATTACAGTACGAGGGACATTATTACATACAAGGCCCAGGATGGGGACATTATTAAAGGATAGAGCCAGGACAGAGAATATTATTACAGGGACCCATAGCTCTGACCAACATGCTGGTGGGCACCCCAGTCCAAATTTTGCATTGAGGCCCATAAAACTCTGGCTACACCATGAACCATCTGATATCTGTGCACACAGTACATCACAAAGAGTATACAGATTAGCATATGATGTACTGTGGCTACAGACTTCAGAAGATATTTAACAATATGTACACTGGATGTGTTATACTGTGCACAGATATACAGTGTTATTTGTCTGTCTGATCCTCAGCCTACAGGACCTCATATGCTATAATATGCTATTGTCTTATATATATATATATATATTTTTATATATATATATATATATATATATATATATATATGTGTGTGTTACATATATATATATATACAGTGCCTACAAGTAGTATTCAACCTCCTGCAGATTTAGCTGGTTGACACATACGGAATTAACTTGGCATTGTGACATTTGTACTGTAGATCAGCCTGGAAGTGGGAAATGCACTGCAGCAAATTTTTTTTTTTTTTTTTTTTAAAAACGTTAAAAGTTAATTCAGAGTGTCATTTATTATTCAACCCCTCAAACCACAAGAATTCTGTTTGGTCCCCCAAAAGTTTTAAGAAGTAGTTCAGGCACCAAGAATAATGAGCTTCACATGTGTGGATTAAAGATCTCTTTTGCCAGCCTTTTCTGACTATTTAAGACGCTCCCCAAACTTGTGAACAGCACTCAGACATGGGCAACATGGGAAAGACAAAGGAGCATTCCAAGGCCATCAGAGACAAGATCGTGGAGGGTCACAAGGCTGGCAAGGGGTACAAAACCCTTTCCAAGGAGTTGGGCTTACCTGTCTCCACTGTTGGGAGCATCATCCGTAAGTGGAAGGCTTATGGAACTACTGTTAGCCTTCCACGGCCAGGACAGCCTTTGAAAGTGTCCTTGTTAGAACCTTGCTCTTAGGTTTTTTCCTTTGCTGGTCACATGACCTTGTTGGCCTATTTAATCCTGCTCCGCCCTTCTGGCTTTGCTGGACTTCATTGTATAACTACTTTCTAGCTAGCATGTGCTCTGTATCTAACTCTGTTAGTTTGCTTGGTCTACGGACCTCAGTGTTCTATATATTTTGTTTGTTTGTCTGTCTGCTACTATTTCTGTTAGGAGGTGTCCCATTTTCCTCCCAGTCCTTAGTACTTGTAGGGATTCCTTCCCCACATCTATAGGTCTCCATACAGACTAGCTTAGGACTTTAGCAGGTCTGATCGCAGGATCAGGTCCCCTGTTACATCATAGGGATAAAGCTGAGTTCTATCGTAGGGACAGATCTCCTCTCTTTCCTTAGCTCTGGTAGCAGAACATAACAGTAAGTCCAGCCTGCAAATTCTCTAAGGAAAGATTTTTCTGTTCCATCATGGTGTCGGTTCAGGATTTGGCTCATCGCCTGCAGGGACTCTCTCTGGAGGTGGCCGAGCTCCGTCAGCACGTGAGTAACTGTCCTAGAGCACATTTCTTGGAGCCTAAGGTATCTTTGCCGGATTTATTTTTTGGTGAACACCGAGAATTTTTTTCATTTAAAAATGCTTGCTTATTGTATTTTCGTTTGAGACCCAAGTCCTCTGGGGATGAATCCCAGCGCATAGGGTTCATAATGTCACTTTTGCGCAAAGAGCCTCAGGAGTGGGCCTTTTCTTTGCAACCTAGTGATACATGCTTCAGATCAGTGGATAGTTTTTTTTCTGCTTTGGGGCTATTATATGATGATCCTGACCGTGTCGCATCAGCTGAGACTGAGTTAAGACGTTTGAGACAGGGATCAGGTAATGTGGAAAAATATTGTACTCATTTCCGTCGATGGTCTACTCAAACAGGGTGGAACGATTCTGCTCTGAAAAGTCTATTTCTTGCTGGGCTCAATGAAAGGGTTAAAGACCTGCTAATTGCTTATCCTACACCTGAAGATTTGCAACAGGCTATGCAATTAGCTATACGGGTGGATAGGAGACTGCGTGCAAGGGTTAATGAGAGCAAATCCTCTGCTATGTCAGTTTCTGGTTATGAGAATGTGTGTACTAACAGTGGTGAACCGATGGAGATTGGATCGGTGGCACCTCGCTCTCAAGAAAAAGACCGTAGATTTTTTGAAGGCTTGTGTTTCTATTGCGGAAAATCTGGTCATTTGATTAAAGGCTGTGAGCTTCGTATGAAGAAAGAAAAAAAAATGGTCAGTCATGCCCGTATTGCCTGTTTAAATTCCAAGGGTGTATTTTTAGCTGCTTCCACGATTGCTCAGGAAAAATTAATGGAATTTCGGGTGTTTGTCGATTGTGGGTCTACTCTGAATGTAATTGATGGGGGATTCTTGGAAAGACTCAATTTAAAACCCGAACCTTTATCATCCCCCATTGCTGTGGTTTCTGTGGATGGTTCCCCTTTGAAGAATATTACTCTCAAGGTCTGTGAATTTCCTCTCACTTTTAATGGTGTTCACCATGAGAAATTGGATTTGGTAGTTTTGAATAACTTGCCTTCTCCAGTAATATTGGGATTGCCCTGGTTAAAATTTCACAATCCTGTACTGGATTGGTCTACCAGTGAAATTAAATCCTAGAGCCATAAATGTTATGACAAGTGTTGTAACGGGCATATTGCAGCTTTGGATAGGGGAGAATTGCCTGTTCCTATTCAGGATTTTTGGAGAGTTTTTTCTGAGAAGGAATCGCAGGTTTTGCCTCCCCATAGAGACTGATTGTTCTATTGAATTTGTCCCTGGAGCGACTCTTCCTAAAAGTCGTTTATTTAACCTTACTATTCCTGAGAGGAAGGCTTTGGAGGAATACATACAGACAAGTTTGGCCGCCGGTCACATTAGGCCTTCTAAGTCTCCTGTGGCAGTTGGATTTTTTTTTGTAAAAAAAAAGGACGGCGGTTTACGTCCTTGTCTGGATTTTCGTGAGATTAACAAAATTACTGTACGCAATCCTTACCCACTGCCATTGATTCCTGATTTATTTAACCAGTTAATGGGGGCCAAGTGGTTCTCTAAAATTGACCTTAAGGGGGCATACCATCTGTTGCGAATGAAGGAGGGTGACGAATGGAAGACTGCTTTTAACACTCCTGTGGGTCATTTTGAGAATCTGGTTATGCCTTTTGGTCTTACTAATGCTCCTGCATTTTTTCAGAATCTTATTAATGACATCCTTAGACCTTTGATCGGCAAAAATGTGGTTGTGTATTTGGATGACATTTTGATTTATTCGCCGGATCTGGAGTCTCATTGGCGGAGCGTACGTGAGGTATTACAGTTGTTAATGGACAATTCGCTTTTTGCTAAGCTGGAGAAATGTGAGTTCGCTGTACAGAGAATTAGTTTTTTGGGTTACATTATCTCCAGCGAAGGTTTTGAGATGGACCCGGTTAAAGTTCAAGCTGTACAGGAATGGCCTAGGCCTATTGGTTTGAAATCGATACAGAGGTTTTTAGGTTTCGCCAATTATTACAGAAAATTCATAAAAAAAATTTTCTAGTATTGTCAAACCTCTGACCGATCTCACCAGGAAAGGTGCTGATGCGGTTCAGTGGTCTTCTGAGGCTATTGAAGCTTTTGTGTATCTCAAGGAGAGGTTCACCTCTGCTCCCATCCTTATGCAGCCTGATGTGACTAAGCCGTTTTTGGTTGAGGTTGATGCTTCCTCTGTGGGGGTTGGCGCAGTATTGTCTCAGGATAACGGGGATGGATAACATCCCTGTGCCTTTTTTTCAAAAAAAATTTTCGGAGACTGAACTGAATTACGATATTGGTAATCGGGAATTATTGGCTATTAAACTCGCATTTGAACACTGGCGCCACTTCTTGGAAGGTGCGGAATTTCCCATTCAGGTTCTTACGGATCATAAAAATCTGATATACAGTACAGACCAAAAGTTTGGACACACCTTCTCATTTAAAGATTTTTCTGTACTTTCATGAGTATGAAAATTGTACATTCACACTAAAGGCATCAAAACTATGAATTACCACATGTGGAATTATAGACTTAACAAAAAAGTGTGAAACAAGTGAAAATATGTCTTATATTCTAGGCTCTTCAAAGTAACCACCTTTTGCTTTGATGACTGCTTTGCACACTCTTGGCATTTTCTTGATGAGCTTCAAGAGGTAGTCACCAGAAAGGGTTTTCACTTCACAGGTGTGCCCTGTCAGGTTTAATAAGTGGGATTTCTTGCCTTATAAATAGGGTTGGGACCATCAATTGTGTTGTGCAGAAGTCAGGTGGATACACAGCTGATAGTCCTACTGAATAGACTGATAGAATTTGTATTATGGCAAGAAAAAAGCAGCTAAGTAAAGAAAAATGAGTGGCCATCATTACTTTAAGAAATGAAGGTCAGTTAGTCCGAAAAATTGGGAAAACTTTGAAAGTGTCCCCAAGTGCAGTTGCAAAAACCATCAAGCGCTACAAAGAAACTGCCTCACATGAGGACCAAGAGTCACCTCTGCTTCTGAGGATAAGTTTATCTGAGTCACCAGCCTCAGAAATCGCAGGTTAACAGCAGCTCAGATAAGAGACCAGGTCAATGCCACACAGAGTTCTAGCAGCAGACACATCTCTACAACAACTGTTAAGAGGAGACTTTGTGCAGCAGGCCTTCATGGTAAAATAGCTGCTAGGAAACCACTGCTAAGCACAGGCAACAAGCAGAAGAGACTTGTTTGGGCTAAAGAACACAAGGAATGGACATTAGACCAGTGGAAATCTGTGCTTTGGTCTAATGAGTCCAAATTTGAGATCTTTGGTTCAAACCATCGTGTCTTTGTGCGACGCAGAAAAGGTGAACGGATGGACTCTACATGCCTGGTTCCCACCGTGAAGCAAGGAGGAGGAGGTGTGATAGTGTGGGGGTGCTTTGCTGGTGACACTGTTGGAGATTTATTCAAAATTGAAGGCATACTGAACCAGCATGGCTACCACAGCATCTTGCAGTGGCATGCTATTCCATCCGGTTAGCGTTTAGTTACACTATCATTTATTTTTAACAGGACAATGACCCCAAACACACCTCCAGGCTGTGTAAAGGCTATTTGACCAAGAAGGAGAGTGATGGGGTGCTATGCCAGATGACCTGGCCTCAACAGTCACCAGACCTGAACCCAATCGAGATGGTTTGGGGTGAGCTGGACCGCAGAGTGAAGGCAAAAGGGCCAACATGTGCTAAGCATCTCTGGGAACTCCTTCAAGATTGTTGGAAGACCATTTCCGGTGACTACCTCTTGAAGCTCATCAAGAGAATGCCAAGAGTGTGCAAAGCAGTCATCAAAGCAAAAGGTGGCTACTTTGAAGAACCTAGAATATAAGACATATTTTCAGTTGTTTCACACTTTTTTGTTAAGTCTATAATTCCACATGTGTTAATTCATAGTTTTGATGCCTTCAGTGTGAATGTACAATTTTCAAAGTCATGAAAATACAGAAAAATCTTTCAATGAGAAGGTGTGTCCAAACCTTTGGTCTGTACTGTATCTTGATGCTGCCAAGCGCCTGAATGCCCGTCAGGCTAGGTGGGCACTGTTTTTCTCGCGGCTTAATTTCTCCGTTACTTACATCCCTGGTACTAAGAATGTTAAGGCGGATGCCTTGTCTCGCAGTTTTTCTCCCATAGTCGGTGCTGAGAAAGAGGAGAACATTTTACAAGAAGGTGTTGTGATAGCTGCTTTGGACTCCGTTTTGGAAGATGAGATTCTTAAAGCACAGTAGAATGCCCCATCTAACACTCCTCATGGGAGGTTGTTTGTGCCTGGGACCTTTAGGAGAGATTTGTTTGTTGAGTGTCACGAATCTCGGTTGGCAGGTCATCCCGGAATCTCTGAGACCAAGAGACTGGTGGGTCGCAGTTTTTGGTGGCCTGGATGGCAGAAGGAAGTCATTAAGTGGGTGCGTCAATGTACTATATGTGCTAGATCTAAGTCCTCACATACTCCTGCTGCGGGGTTGCTTTGTCCTTTGGAGGTTCCCAGTGCTCCTTGGACACATTTGGCTATGGACTTTATAACTGACCTTCCCCCCTCTGAGGGTTTTACTGTCATCTGGGTGGTCGTGGACCGTTTTAGCAAGATGTGTCACTTGGTTCCCTTCGTCAAACTGCCCTGCGCTAAAACTCTCGCTAAGGCCTTTGTCAAGGAAATTGTCAGACTTCATGGCGTTCCTACTGACATTGTTTCTGATAGGGGTCCTCAGTTCGTGGCTCGTTTTTGGCGTGCCTTTTGTGACAGGTTGGGAGTTCATTTATCGTTCTCGTCCGGATATCATCCTGAATCTAATGGCCAGACAGAAAGGAAAAACCAGGATGTTGAGCAGTTCTTGCGTTGTTTTGTGGCAGACAATCAAGAGGGGTGGTCTGAGTTTCTGCCACTTGCTGAATTTGCTCTGAACAATCAAACATCTTCTTCTGCTGGTTGTTCGCCTTTTTTTTGTTGTTCTGGGAGACATCCGTCGTTTGGGTCGTTCTCCAAGTTGGGATCTGCCGTGCCTGAGGAGGAGAATTTTTCCGGTGATTTGGAGAGAGTTTGGACGGATGTGCGTGGTAATCTTCAGGAGGCCAACAGAAAATCTAAAGACTACTTTGATAGGAATCGACAGGAGGTTTTGTTCGCTGTTGGTGACATGGTTTGGTTGTCCTCTAGGAATCTGCGGTTGAGGATTCCTTCTAAGAAATTGGGTCCCAAGTTTGTAGGGCCCTTTAAGGTGCTTCAGGTTGTCAACCAATCTGCTGTTAGGTTGGAGGTTCCTACCTCCTGGAGAATTAATCCGGTATTTCATGTCTCTCTGTTAAAAAAAGCTGTTGTGTCGGATGGTGACGCCTCTGCCTCTGTTCCTCCGGTGGTGGAGGACGGGGAATATGAAATTTCTCGCATCCTTAACTCTAGACGGTATAGAGGTAGTTTGCAGTATCTTGTGGCCTGGAAAGGTTTCTGACCCGAGGATAACTCTTGGGTGAGGTCAGATGATGTTTCCGCGTCCAGACTTATCAGAGCGTTTCACAGGAGATTTCCTGATAAGCCTGGTCCTAGGGGATCCGGAGGATCCTCTTAGAAGGGGGGGTACTGTTAGAACCTTGCTCTTAGGTTTTTTCCTTTGCTGGTCACATGACCTTGTTGGCCTATTTAATCCTGCTCCGCCCTTCTGGCTTTGCTGGACTTCATTGTATAACTACTTTCTAGCTAGCCTGTGCTCTGTATCTAACTCTGTTAGTTTGCTTGGTCTACGGACCTCAGTGTTCTATATATTTTGTTTGCTTGTCTGTCTGCTACTATTTCTGTTAGGAGGTGTCCCATTTTCCTCCCAGTCCTTAGTACTTGTAGGGATTCCTTCCCCACATCTATAGGTCTCCGTACAGACTAGCTTAGGACTTTAGCAGGTCTGATCGCAGGATCAGGTCCCCTGTTACATCGTAGGGATAAAGCTGAGTTCTATCGTAGGGACAGATCTCCTCTCTTTCCTTAGCTCTGGTAGCAGAACATAACAGTCCTCCCGTGCCGAGGCCAGGCTTGTCCGAAGAGTCAAGGCTAACCCAAGGACAACAAGGAAGGAGCTCCGGGAAGATCTCATGGCAGTGGGGACATTGGTTTCAGTCAATACCATAAGTAACGTACTCCACCGCAATGGTCTCCGTTCCAGACGAGCCCGTAAGGTACCTTTACTTTCAAAGCGTCATGTCAAGGCTCGTCTACAGTTTGCTCATGATCACTTGGAGGACTCTGAGACAGACTGGTTCAAGGTTCTATGGTCTGATGAGACCAAGATCGAGATCTTTGGTGCCAACCACACACGTGACGTTTGGAGACTGGATGGCACTGCATACGACCCCAAGAATACCATCCCTACAGTCAAGCATGGTGGTGGCAGCATCATGCTGTGGGGCTGTTTCTCTGCCAAAGGGCCTGGCCATCTGGTCCGCATCCATGGGAAGATGGATAGCACGGCCTACCTGGAGATTTTGGCCAAGAACCTCCGCTCCTCCATCAAGGATCTTAAGATGGGTCGTAATTTCATCTTCCAACAAGACAACGACCCAAAGCACACAGCCAAGAAAACCAAGGCCTGGTTCAAGAGGGAAAAAGTCAAGGTGTTGGAGTGGCCTAGTCAGTCTCCTGACCTTAACCCAATTGAAAACTTGTGGAAGGAGCTCAAGAATAAAGTCCACATGAGACACCCAAAGAACCTAGATAACTTGGAGAAGATCTGCATGGAGGAGTGGGCCAAGATAACTCCACAGACCTGTGCCGGCCTGATCAGGTCTTATAAAAGACGATTATTAGCTGTAATTGCAAACAAGGGTTATTCCACAAAATATTAAACATAGGGGTTGTATAATAATTGACCCACACTTTTATGTTTAAAATTTAATAAAATTCAACTGAGCAACAAAACTTTTTGGTTTGTAAGATTTATGCTTCTGTTCATAAAACCTACTCTCGTTTGCAGTTTGAAGTCTCTAACTTATTTGCATCTTATCAAACCAGCTAAATCTGCAGGGGGTTGAATACTACCTGTAGGCACTGTATATATATATATATATATATATATATATATATATGTATATATATATTCAATTTTCTATCTGACCCTCACTGTGATTTATTGCTGAAGACTGAACTTCCATACAGATCGGGTGAAGCTGGAGCTGATGCCTCCCACTGACAGCGTGACCTGATCTGTGTGAAGGTCCAAGCTGTTGCATTAAATCAGATAATGCCACAGACACAGCAACTACAGACAGACCAGAAGCTGTGAACATACCAAGAGATGAGCCTGGTGCTGTCACTGTGGAAATATCAGAGACCTCCTGCTTCGCCTCGACCCTGTGCTGATTCCAAGCTGGTTTCAAACTCCTCTCCTACTGGCGCCGAGGCTCGCTGGGCGACATCAGTTCTGCAGACATGCCCACACAGTGTGCAGTGCGGTCTTGTCTGCAATACAAGTATCTGGCCTGCACTTGTACAATGGACAGGACCAGCACCCAGCTTCTAAACAAAAGACCTCCGGGTGGCCCAAAACAGCTGCTGGGGGACTGGGACGGGGGACATTTGCCCCTCTGCCCCCCAGGCTCAGCCCCTCCCTTCCAGCAGCAGAAGGAAAAGCAATCAATGTATTTATGGCAGTTGTCTGGTGTAAGTACATTAACACCTTCCTGACATATCATGTGATAGTATGTCACATGTCAAATGACAATGTGACCCCTGCTGTCTATTTAAATGCCACTGTCAGCCACTGACAGGGACATTTAATTGATACATTCGCCAAAGTGCACATGCACTGACTCTCATCTGACTACCCACCATACAACACTAAGGGGACTGCAAAATAAAGAGAAAAATTGTTCCCTGTAATAATAACAAAATAATTAAAAGAAGCATATTTGGCATTGCTGCATCCATAAAAATCTGATCTATAAAATTAATTAACTTGTATCGTAAATATACATAACAGAAGAAAAATCTATAGGCCAGGATTGTGCTTTTAAATCTAGGCATTTCCCTAAAAAAATGCAATCAAAACTGTTCATGTACCACAAAATTATATCAATAAAGACACCTGCTAACAGTGCTAAGCAAAAAACAAGTCTCACACGAGTCCATTGATGGAAAAAATTAAAAGTAAATGGGAAAAAAAATGATAACACAAACAGTGTTTTAGAAATTTCTGTTTTTTTTTTTACCACTTATTAATAAAACGGTACTTAGTTAACACTATTTTGATAAAAATAAAGTGTAAATGCCATCCAACCACGACAAGGTGTAACCAGCCGGGACTGTCTAATATTAAAACCTCACCTTGTGTCATCCGACCTCAATGCAGATGGGGTCAGAATAGGACACAGGTCCAACTGTGCAGACACCTGGCCATGGGAAGCTATATAGATGAAATGACAATGTACAAAGTGCAAGAAATTACAGCAAAACCAAAGAAATGAGCTAGAGCATAATTTGGTATACATGCAATGCGTACTTAGTTAACACTATTTGAACAAAATAGTGTTAACTAAATACCCTATTTTATTTACATATATTGTTACTATTTACTTATCTAATTACTATAAGTAATTCTCTTTTGTTTTTTGTCTTAGTTTTTCCTGTTTTCCTGATAGCATGTGTGGCGCCCTGCTTCGCATGGTGCCACAGAACCTAGAAGGATGCATGGACGGATTTCTCCACAAGAGGCCCTCACTACATGCAAACACCTCCACCTTCCACCTCGAACCAGCAGAGGGAGCCCTGATAGGGATATATAAAGGGAAGGTGGAGCCAGGCAGCTCAGAAGAGAATAGTTTTCAGTGAGTTAGTGTTCAGAGAGGAGCACCCAGGCTGCTGTGTGAGGCAAGCTAGGCCTCCAGCAGTACTGAAGCCTAGTGAGGGCCCCGAGCATGGCCGAAGGCGAGAGGAAGGAAAGAGTGATAAAAGGGGGCAGAGGAGCATACCAGGCTCACCCCAATATATATACCGGACACCGGGTCCGAGCCTACAGGGACCCTTTACACCCAGTAGGCATAACCGGAATCCCAGGAGGACTACAAGTCCCTGGCAAACCTGAAGCTAGACACATACAGGACCAGGAACCATGAAGGCCCCAACGTCCAGGGAAAGTGGTTACCAATCAGAGGTCCTACTTCAGAGCAACAGGTGGAGTAGAAAAAAAAACAAGACACATAAGCTAGGCACAGTTGCAGGCTGGCCAGGAGCTTACACAGAGGCAGACACGGATCAGGAGGCCTTATAACCGCTCCCTGGGGAGAAGTCCAAAAGTGCACCCTTCACCTAGAGTACCCTGGATTGTATCTACCAGCTGTACCAGTAAAGGTAACGAAGCAAAACCCCCTGTCTCTGTCCGTTACTCCTGCTGCGTTCTCTACCTGCACAACAACGCCCAGCGCACCCATCATCTATCTATCTACACTGCCCTGAGGCCCGCTCCACCTGTGGGGAGCTGTACCATCTTTAGCTGCCTTGTCACCTGCCTCAGAGTACTGCTGCAACGCTGGTGACCTTCACCAGACACCACAGGTGGCGTCTCAAATTTCTCTGAACTTTATTAGTAATCGCTACACCTTTTGTGCACTGTCTGCCCTGGGCCAGCCACCGTGATTTATATATATATATACTGTCCCCAAACAGTAAGGCCCCCGGGGGCGCGACACATGTACACCAACTTATGTGCTTGCTTATTTCTTTTGTTTTGCGGTAGTTTCTTGTACTTTGAACAAACAGGGGCGTGCTTCCGCTTTCTGAGAAAGCCATTTCATGTATATAGCTTCCCATGGCCAGGTGTCTGCACAGTCAGATCTGGGCCCTATTTTTCCCCATCTATATTGCATAAGATCAGGTTTTAATATGAGATAGGACCATCCTAACTGGGCACAAGTGGTCATGGTGGGAAAGCTTTTACACTTTTTTTATCTAAACAATGTTAACTAAGTACCCTATGTTATTTACATTAAATCACAGATTTACAGATACATCTCCTTCAATTTAAAGGGTTATACCTCCAAAAATTCAGTTTTACTATTTCCACAGGATATGGGATAACTTGCTGATAACTGGTGGTCCGATCACATGGAGTCCAAGCAATCCTGAAATGATGGCTCTGGAAACACAGACAGAATGGAGAGGAGGTGTGCATACTCAATCTCTAATCTATGTATTGTTTATGGGACTGCTGAGTACAGTGCTTGGCTATTTCCAGCAGTCCCATAAACAATAAAGGGAGCAGAGCCCAAATATGGACTTTGCTTCATTCAGGACAGAACTGCAGAGCCCTGATCTTGGGATTGCTGGGATTTTAATCGGTTGACCCCCAGCAATCAGCAAGTTATCAGCAACTTGATTTTTGGAATAACATTTTAAGTGTGCTTTATAGCATTACTAGTCTGTGCAACAATTTAAGGCCTTCTTCACACATTCGTGTTGCATTTACGTGTTCTATTTCACAAATAGAACACATACCCATTATAATCTATGTTTCTATTCACATGTCTGTGTTTTTTCGCGGACAGTGTTTCGGTGCAAAACTCATGGAGAAATGTCAGTTTTGCCCATGACACAATGACAGCAAACAGAATATCCAGCTCCCGGGGGCGGCACTTGTCTCTGCACGCTGGGTATTCTCACAATGCGCGCTGACAGTGCACTCTGTTGCGGTCTCGTCACTGTTGATCTGAGCCAGCAAGAGAGCGCACTGTCATTGTGCACACCGCACAGTGCACATCACACAGGCCTTTGAAATGAAGTTCACTGATGACGATTCTTTTCAGGGAGAGGGCAGAGGCTTTGTTTGCGTATCCCAGCATACACTGGGATTCTCTAACAAAGCATCATCCAAAAGGAAGAAGGAAAAAAAAAGAAAAGCAGTTTGATAGTGTAGTGAGGGAAGGATAGGAAATTTTTAATTCAAGTATATTACAAAACAGTATAGATTGCAGCATCAAATAGATAGAGATTTAGGATGAAAATAAATTTGTATTTCGGACCATCCCTTTAACATTGCAGAGGATAGGAGAGGCTCTGTAATTTATTTATTTATCCATTTGTGGAAAAAACTTATGGTGAAAACAGGCACACGGACTATACACTGATGACACACTAATCCAAAACACTGATTACATCGGTACCATTTTTTTCACGTACATGTTTAAACATAGGTGAGTGAATGAGGTCTGAAACTACAATTTTAGAACTCCAAAATGAAGTTATTTGCTTTTTCACCCTCACAATATACACTGCTCAAAAAAATAAAGGGAACACTTAAACAACAGAATATAACTCCAAATAGACCAAACTTCTGTGAAATAAAATTGTTCATTTAGGAAGCAACACTGATTGACATTCAATTTCACATACTGTTGTGCAAATGGAATAGACAATAGATGGAAATTATTGGCAATTATCAAGACACCCTTAATAAAGGAGTGGTTCTGCAGGTGGGGACCACAGACCACATCTCAGTACCAATGCTTTGTGGCTGATGTTTTGGTCTCTTTTGATTGTTGGTTGTTCTTTCACACTCATGGTAGCATGAGACGGACTCTACAGCCCACAGAAGTTTCTCAGGTAGTGCAGCTCATCCAGGATGGCACATCAATGCAAGCTGTGGCAAGAAGGTTTGCTGTGTCTATCAGCGTAGTGTCCAGAGGCTGGAGGCGCTACCAGGAGACGTGGAGGAGGCTGTAGGAGGGCAACAACCCAGCAGCAGGACTGCTACCTCTGCCTTTGTGCAAGGAGGACAAGGAGGAGCACTGCCAGAGCCCTACAAAATGACCTCCAGCAGGCCACAGATGTGCATGTGTCTGCACAAACGGTTAGAAACCGACTCCATGAGGGTGGTATGAAGGCCCGACTTCCACAGATAGGGGTTGTGCTCACAGCCCAACAGCATGCAGGACGCTTGGCATTTGCCACAGAACACCAGGATTGGCAAAGTCGCCACTGGTGCCCTGTGCTCTTCACAGATGAAAGCAGGTTCACACTGAGCACATGTGACACACGTGACAGAGTCTGGAGACGCCTTGGAGAGTGATCTGCTACCTGCAACATCCTTCAACATGACCGGTTTGGCAATGGGTCAGTAATGGTGTGGGGTGGAATTTCTTTGGAGGGCCGCACAGCCCTCCATGTGCTCACCAGAGGTAGCCTGACTGCCATTAGGTACCGAGATGAGATCCTCAGACCCCTTGTGAGACCATATGCTGGTGCGGTTGGCCCTGGGTTCCTCGTAATGCAGGATGATGCCAGACCTCATGTGGCTGTAGTGTGTCAGCAGTTCGTGCAAGATGAAGGCATTGAAGCTATGGACCCACAGGAGACCATCCGCAACCTCATCAGGAGCATGCCCAGGCATTGTAGGGAGGTCAAACAGGCACGTGGATGCCACACACAATACTGAGCATCATTTTGACTTGTTTTAAGGACATTACATCAAAGTTGGATCAGCCTGTAGTGTGTTTTTCCACTTTAATTTTGGGGGTGACTCCAAATTCAGGCCTCCATTGGTTAATAAATTTGATTTAAAGCAAAAAATGTATCTCCTGTCGATTACACGATTCATTTTTTCAATCATACCCCTGCCACTCAAACGTTATTATTGGTACAATCCTGTCTAAGGTCACTAATTTATGTGATGTGACAATACCTATAATGCGATGTCAATATACTTATCACTTCCATGGATTATACCAGTGGTGGGCATTAATTTTCCCAAAGGGCCACACGAGATACTGTGACTATTGTGGAGGGCTGAACCAACTGATCAAACTTAATTCTGCTTATCATTGTTGTTTTATATTGATTATTATCACTTAAAGAGTAACCATCGTTTTAATTTTTATTAAATAAATCAATGAAACATATGAAAATAAGGCAAATAAGAAACTTTGTAATATATCTTATCAGAGAAATCTGCTTCATTCTCCACCAGGACTGATCAGTCATTCTAAATTTACCCGTAAAATCTGTATTTATTGAAGAGAGCTTTTTACACTACTGATATAGGAGATGACGTGTTTTCCTGTAGCGTCTTCTGCTTGAAATACAAGACATAGTGTGTATGTACCCTAAGGTAATTACAACTAGAGATAAGTAGCTTTGCGGTCGATCGAGTTCAAGTTGAATTTCCTGAAATTCGCAGTTCCACGTAAATTTGAACATTTTGAAATTCTATTTAAGGTTCTCAAAAAAGAAAAAAGTCCCACACTGCTTAGGTTTCAGAGAGCAAGATAATGTCATTTTTTGTTGCCACATGCGCATCCTCGTAACGTACTGCATCTATGACATCTTTCAGATTATCATACCTTGTACAGTGGTGGTCAGTACCTGGGAAATCACAAATTAGCAGATGATCTCTCTCTACTGTAGAGTACAAGTTCTTATCATCAATGGGGTTTTCTCTTTTCTCCAAGAATTTATTTGGCACAAATCAATTTTTTGAGGAAAATTTGTCGGTCGGCAAATTCAAACTTCAAAAGATCTGCTAATCTCTGTATACAGGTATTGGATTTACCATTGGATTCTTCAGCAGCTGTTTTTCAAATTTACAAATGGTTTTGTGCACATTTAATTTAAGGTAATTTTATTTTTAAAAGTTTTGTCGTTTTATGCAAATATACCACAGTAAAAATGCAAAATAAATAGTTGCTACTACTAATAGCTCTCCAATATCAAGTTTTTTGTGTGCTTTCTTTGAAAACAAATCTTCCAGGCTGTATCTAGAGGCAGAAAACTATAAATATCTAGTTTTGCTCTAAGGAAACTTTCACATTGCGTTCTGTGTCCCCATTGAGATATATGTCCGAAATCTCCCACAACATGGGGTTGGGATGTATGCGCTGACAGGGGCCATAGATTGCAATGGTGATGGCAGAGCGAAAGTGCGCGCTGCCATGCACTTTTTTCAGGAGTACTACTGCGGAGACACAAAACGCAATGTGAAAGCACCCTTAGCTGAGAATTAAAGAAGCACTCCCATCAAAGTTTTTAATCTCTTTATATATTACAATCCACATATTATATGTGACGGTGTACTTAAAATTGCTAATTTTGTCTTTCTACCGAGTTACTTATGTTTTCTATTAGGTAAATGACATCACGTGATTAAAAACTGACTAACTGAATCCTTCTAAGCTCTATGTAGAAACAGGAACTCAATTTTCCCTGTATGACTCATGAGTCACTGCAAAAGTCCCTGGCGGAGGGAAGAGCTGTGTCAGGAGTTGAAGAGGGGAATGATAATAAAAAAGACTTCCTGCTTCAACATAGGTCAAAGAGAAGAATTAACTGGATGGAAAGGCATAATGAGCAATTGCAAGTACACAGTGCTATATAATATGATGATTACAATATATTAAGAGTAGTGATGAGCGAGCATGCTTGCTACTGCTCGGAGCTCGCCTGAGCACCTCACTGCTTGAGATGCTCGGCGCTCGCCGAGTATTTCTGGGGTTGCTCAGCTGGAGCTCGGGTCCCCTCCCTGCATGTTTGGAGCTTTTTAGAGCACCAATCAACATGCAGGGATTGCCTGCCACTCACTGTAATGCCATAGCCATGTTGGTTGTGGCATTACAGTGATTGGCTGGCCGCACAGCTTCATCAGGTCTTTATCAGACCTGGCGCCGCCATGTTCGTCACAGTCACTCCGGAATCAGAGTGTGTAGGGAGAGGTGCTGTGCGTCAGGGAGAGATTTGCTTGTGTATTAGGTAGTGTAGGGAGAAAAAAACGTACATTACACATATCCATCTTAACAAACAGTTCTTTTGAAGTAATCCATCTGCAGAGATATCAGGCAGGCAGTGTATATAGGCAGGCAGGCAAGGTATATAGCAGACTGCAGTGAATATAGCACAAGAGGCTCCATTCCATTTCTGCCTTCTGCTGCTGTTAGATATTTCTATACAAAGGCCCAGGTCTCAGGGGCCAGGAATACTTTTCTTTGGATCTTAATCCTCATTATTTGCTTAAAAAGCAATCCAGAGAACACCGTTTTTCTGCGCCATTTGTTTGTTGGCACTGCAGAATACAGCCAGGTCCTTTCCATATTACAGCGCTAGAAATCCAGCTATTTAAAACTGTGTTTTCTCCATCAAACGGATCACTTATACGTTGTCAGAAAATACTGCCATTTCTGGCCTTCATTAAAAATTTCCTTTAGTGTGTCATTGAAGCAATCACAGCAGTTTGCTGTTCAAACTACTTACCTACAGGGCAGGTATTTAAAACTCTGTTTTCTCCATCACACGGATCACATATACATTGTCTGAAAATACTACCATTTCTGGCCTTCATTAAAAATTTCCTTTAGTGTGTCATTGAAGCAATTCACCGAAGTTTGCTGTTCAAACTACTTACCTACAGGCCAGGTATGTAAAACTCTGTTTTCTCCGTCACACGGATCACATATAAGTTCGCTCCAAACTCAGTCATTTGTAGTGAGCGTGGAAGATACTGTCCTCCATTTAAAATGGGCAAGGGACGGGGAACTGGACGTGATGGTAATGGTGCATGCAGAGGCCGAGGACAAGGCCGTGGGCAAGCTGAAATTGTGCCACAACAAACACCCACATCTTCTCGCCAGACCTTCCTGTCCCAATTTCTAGGGGACCGCAGCACACCACTATTGAACCCAGAACAGTTTCAAAAGGTTGTTGGTTGAATAGCGGATAATGTTTCCAGTCACTTAGCCACCATCACCACCACCCTGTCTTCCACATGGTCAAGTCTCAGTAGCCATGAGTCTGGGCCGCATATTTCTCACCCTAATCCTCCTTCCTCCCACTATGCCGAGTGCCCAGAGACAACTGATCTCACACTTGGACACTCTGAAAAGCTGTTCACATTTCCATTTATAGATTCGGGCCTCTCACCCGGTCCACTTGAAGCGGGGCAAGAGGAGATCGCGTGTAGCGATGCTCAAATATTTGAGCAGCCACGGTCACACGAAGGCGACAGTGGGAAAGTGTCACAAGAGTTGGATGATGATGAGACACAATTGCCAGAAAGTCAGGAGGAGGACCAGGGTGCGGAAGTGGAAGACGAGGTGGTGGATGATATAGTAACTGACCCAACCTGGCAGGAGGACATGCAGAACGAGGACAACAGCACACAGGGAGAGGGAGGCAGAGCACCCCAACAGGCAGGACGAAGCAGTGTGGTGGCCGCAGACAGAAGACAGGCAACCCTTCCCCGTAACACCAACACGAAGGAAGTTGCCAGTACAACTGTTAGGTCTTCCTGTGTCTGGTTGTTTTTTAAAGACTCTGCCGATAACCCCAAAAAGGCCATTTGCACCACCTGCCAGGCCAGCATCAGCAGGGGTGGCAAAACGACCAGCCTGACCACCACCAGCATGATCAGGCACATGGCAGCAAAGCACCCGACTTTGTGGGCCGAACCCTAGAGTCCAGGAACAGTGTCTGCAGGTGGCACCATTGCTTCTTCCACTGTTGTGCATGCAAGCCAATCCCCTGTCCATTGTGCATGCGAAGATGCCTCTGACCTGCACCTGTCGTTGCGCCTTCTCAAGTAGCAGCATCAGGAAGCTTGTCCATGTCCTCGTCCCAGCGCAGCATTCAGTTGTCCATACCCCTGTCCTTGGAACGCAAGCGCAAATATGCAGACAATGCCCCACAGGCCACACTACTAAATTCTCACATTTCATGACTGCTTGCGCTCGAAATGTTACCTTGCAGGCTCGTGGAGAAGGAAACATTCCGCAACCTGATGGCAGCGGCCGTCCCTCGGTACTCAGTCCCTAGCTGCCACTATTTCTCCCGGTGTGCCGTCCCCGCATTACAGAAGCACGTGTCCCAAAACATTAGCCGTGCCCTCAACAACACAGTTATCAGGAAAGTCCACCTAACCACAGACACATGGACAAGTGCTTGTGGGCAGGGACGGTACATCTCGCTGATGGCTCACTGGGTTAACATAGTGGAAGCCAGGACCCAGTCGGACCTTGGGACGGAACACGTCCTCCCGACGCGAAGGATTGCGGGCCCTAGGTCAATCAGGGTTGCCCCCACGGTATACAGCTCCTGCACTTCATCCTCCTCAGCCTCCTCCTCCTCTTCAGCCTCCATCTTCTAAATGACCACATCAGTCACAAGCTGGAAGCACTGCAGCACTGCCTCGGCCAAGCGGCAACAGGCTGTGCTGAAGCTAATATGCTTAGGTGACAAACAACACAATGCTGAAGAGTTGTGGACAGCTCTGGAAGAGCAGGCAAATCTGTGGCTCACACCGCTGAACCTACAGCCAGGCATAGTCCTGTGTGACAATGGCCGGTTCCTGGCGGCGGCTCTGAGGCATGGTGAGCTCACACACGTACCATGCCTGGCCCATGTGCTTAACCTCATGATTCAGCAGTTTCTTAAATCCTACCTGGAGCTGCCAGATCTGCTTGTTAAAGTACGACACCTGTGTGCCCATATTAAAAAGTCAGTTACAGCTTCCGCCGCCCTTGCCATGTTTCAGCAGCGTTTGCAGCTTCCGGCTCACAGACTGGTGTGTGATGTCCCCACGCATTGGAACTCTACACTGCAGATGTTGGGAAGGATTGTGAGCAGAAGAGGGCAGTTTTTTGAGTACCAGCATCAACAAGGCTGTCGGTATTCAGTTCAGACTCCACACATAAAACCTCAGGAGTGCACATGGATGTCAGATATATGTACCATGCTCCAAAACTTTGAGGACTCCACCAAGATGGTGAGCGGCGATAAAACCATAATTATCGTCACCATCCCGCTTCTCTGTCTTCTGAAACACTCTCTGCTCACAATCAAAGAGGATGCATTGCAGGCGGAGCACGATGAGATCGAGCAAGGAACCATACAGGGTGATTACACACAGCCAAGCCTCATCTCATCCCAACGTAGATTGGGTGACAATGAGGAAGAGGAGGAGGATGGACAGGAGCTAGTTTCTTGCACTATAGACGGTACTACCTGCACAGCTGTCATACCGTCTGTTCAGCGTGGATGGCCAGATGACAGAGAGAAGGAGGAGAGCATGGTCAGTCATCCTCTTGGTGAGGACACAGAAGTCTTGCCTGTTAGTAGTCTGGCACGCATGGCTGAGTTTATGTTACGCTGCCTTTCCCATGACCCTCGCGTTCTCCAAATTTTGGGTGACAGCCATTACTGGTTGGTGACACTTCTAGACCCACACTACAAGGAGAACTTTATATCTCTTATTCCTACAAAAATGGGACTGTACCTTGTTGTGGAGCTATTAAAAAAATTCCCATCTGAAAACGCTGGCAGCAGAGGGCACACTTTGTTGGACAGCCAAGGAGTACAGGCGAGGGAGACACAACTTCAATCCAGCAGAAGCAGGGGAACACTGTCAAACTTCTGGGAGAGTTTTCTCAGACCCTCCCATCGCACAGGCCCTGAGGCGTGGCATACTCTCACAAGGAGTGCAAAGTTTTGGAAGATGCTGAGGGAGTACCTTGCCAACCGTACCAACATACTCCATGATTCCTCTGTGTCTTATAATTATTGGGTATCCAAGCTGGATGCATGGAATGAACTAGCCCTCTATGCCTTGGAGGTCCTGGCCTGCCCTGCTGCCAGCGTTTTATCAGAGCGGGTTTTTAGTGCCGCTGTTGGAATTATAACTGATAAGCGCATCCACCTGTCAACTGAAAATGCTGGCAGGCTGACTCTTATAAAAGTGAACAAGGGCTGTATTGGGCCATACTTCTCAACGTCACCGAATGATAGCAGCGTAACATAAACTCAAATCCAGTGTCTTTTCTTGGGAGGTGTATTCCCATGCACCTTTTCACACCCAGACATGGGTATATGCTTACTGATTTTGGCTATTTGCTCTTGTCCTCCTCCTTCTCCTCATCCTCCACCACCATATCACCAGGGTGACCGTGGTCCGTGATGCAACACCCACATAATTTTTTTAAAGGGTGTTTATGATGCCCGTAAAAAATTTTTTTTATACATTATGTTCATGTATACCCCCAGGGGTAAATGTTTGTCAGCCCATACACTTAGGGCATGGTTATTACAAGTATAGGAGGACGGCTCCTTTCTAATTGGAACATTTTTTTATGAGACCCTCCTCCACGTCTCTTCCAAGGGGCATTGAAGTGCCTCCAATTTTTTGGCAGCCCTTGCGATCACTGCATAGGCCAACACTATGGGAGACTCTCTCCTTTCTAATGGAAATTTGTCATTACTGTGGCCCTGCTCTATGTGTCTTTAAATTCTTAGTAGGGTTTTTCCTAAAATTGGTCAGCCGTTGGACTCACTGCATGCCCTATAACTGTTTAGCAGACTCTCTCCTTTCTAATGGGAACATGTCGTACCTTGTTAATGTTGCCCTGCTCTATGTGTCTTTAAATACTTAGTGGGGTTTTTCCTAAAATTGGTCAGCCGTTGGACTCACTGCATACCCTATAACTGTATAGCAGACTCTCTTTTCTAAATGGAATTTGTCGTTACTGTGGCCTTGCTCTATGTGTCTTTAAATTCTTAGTGGGGTTTTTCCTAAAATTGGTCAGCCGTTGGACTCACTGCATACCATATAACTGTATAGCAGACCCTCTCCTTTCTAATGGGAACATGCCGTACCTTGTTACTGTGGCCCTGCTCTGTGTGTCTTTAAATTCTTAGTGGGGTTTTTCCTAAAATTGGTCAGCCGTTGGACTCACTGCATACCATATAACTGTATAGAAGACACTCTCCTTTCTAATGGAACATGTCGTACCTTGTTACTGTGGCCCTGCTCTATGTGTCTTTAAATTCTTAGTGGGGTTTTTCCCTAAAATTTGTCAGCCTTTTGACTCACTGCATACCCTATAACTGTATAGCAGACTCTCTCCTTTCTAAATGGAATTTGTCGTTACTGTGGCCCTGCTCTATGTGTCTTTAAATTCTTAGTGGGGTTTTTCCTAAAATTGGTCAGCCGTTGGACTCACTGCATACCATATAACTGTATAGCAGACCCTCTCCTTTCTAATGGGAACATATCGTATATGTTACTGTGGCCCTGCTCTGTGTGTCTTTAAATTCTTAGTGGGGTTTTTCCTAAAATTGGACAGCCGCTGCTTCCGCCTCCATGAGCCTAAAAGGTCACCTTTCAAGTGCAAGCAGCTGTCAAAAATTTGGCAGTATAATATTGCAGCCTGTATGGCTGACTGCATACTTGCGCTTGCGTTCCAAGGAATGGGGTAGGGAAAAATGAACGCTGCACTGGGACAAAAAGGTGGACAGTGATTGTTGCAAGTCTGCAACGACAGGTGCATGGCGGGAGGCATCTTCGCATGCGCCAAGTATCACTTATGATGGGCACACTTTTAGGCAGTGACCTGGGAGTCTGAAATGCTTCCAGAGGTCTTCCCCATGCTGTTCCCATGTCTTTTTAGCACTGTATGCATGTTTCTGATGATGTCTCACACACCACATGGCCACATAAGGTTGTAAAATGTTAAAATAACATTTCCACATTTCCCAGTGAATGCATTTGTCTTTGTTGAAAGCAATGAAAAAGTGCAAAACACATCAAAAACGCTATGTGTGAACATAGCCCAAGGTGTGGAGGACTATTTTTGGTTTTGGTTATTTATTTTGCCTTATATACAAGTCATTACCCTGGAAAAGATGTTCCTTAATATGTTTCCCAGGAAAATCCATTTTGGTTTGTTTTTGTATGATTTATTGTGAATCCGTAAAAGTGGCGTAATACTCTGACAATGTTGTTGACAGCAGTGACCTGGGAGACAGAAATGCTTCCAGGGGTCTTCCCCATGCTGTTCCCATGTCATTTGAGCACTGTTCCCATCAATTTGGGCAATTTTTAGGTCCTCTGCAGACCACCTGGGGGGAGCCACCTGAAAAATGCTCGAGTTAGACTTACATTGGGCTCGTTGCTCTGGTCGAGCATCCGAGTATTCCAATTTGCTCGACCCGAGCAATGAGTACTCGAGCATTTTAGTGCTCGCTCATCACTAATTAAGAGGATACAAACTTCGATGGGAGTTGTTCATTAAATATAATTACATCCAGTCTAGGCAGTCCTCTGTCAGCTGAATATATCAGCAACAGCTGAACTCATCTCTCTGATAGTTTGCTACAATGTGTCTGACTAAGGCAATTTAGTTAAAATTAACCCCTTTCTGACATTGTGAGTAATAATACGTCCCTGTGCCCTGGGCCTTATTGACCAGGGACGTATTATTACGCACCGGTGATTGTGCCCACACTGAGGCTGTGCATGCGCGATCGCCGCCGGGTGTCTGCTGATTCGGTCTTCCTCTTACCAAACTTTCTCCTCTCCAATCCATCCTCAATGCAGCAGCCAGGGTCGTATTTCTGTCCAGCTGCCTCACCGATGCCTCCATCTTGTGCCAGTCATTACACTGGTTACCAATTCGCTGTAGGGTCCAATATAAACTCATCGCTCTCACCCACAAAGCTCTCCACAATTCTGCGCTGCCTTATATATCCTTTCTCATCTCTGTCTATCGCCCAACATGTGTCTTCCATTCTACAAATGACCTAAGACTAAGATCTCTTATAATCCGAACCTCGTACTCCCGTCTCCAAGACTTCTCTCGTGCTGCACCAGTTCTCTGGAATGCACTACCCCAGACTATCCAACTGATGCCTAGTCCCCATGTCTTCAAGCATGCTTTAAAAACCCATCTCTTTAAACAAGCCTACAACCTTAAATCAGTAAACTAACCTTCCCCTGTTCCCTCCTTCTAAATATTATTCAGAATCTGCTCCCTACTATTCATCTGTCTCCACACCCTCCATGTACACGATAACTGCACTTGATACTTGATTATTGCACTTAAACATACGGGCTGGTGACTGGATCACGCAGCTCTATATGAAAATCCCTATTTATTATAATTGCTAGACCAGAAATAACAAGCACTTTTCACCTATTGTGTCTCCCCATTTCCTTGTAGATTGTAAGCTTGTGAGCAGGGATTTCATTCCTAATGTAACTGTTTAAACTGTCTTACCTTCTATTGAATTTATTGACTGTATATGACAATTGTAAAGTGCTGCGGAATAGGTTGGTGCTATATAAATAAAATGTATTATTATTATTATTATTATTATTATACGGTTGTGTTAGGGTTTGGATTTTTTCAAAAGTAAAGAAAAAAAATGATGACGATATGGCGACTAGTGTTGAGCACAAGTGCTTGCCTCTTTGATTTTGCATAAGGTGCACGGGTATGCACTGAATGTCGCGGGTGCTTGAGTGACATGCTTGAGTCCCAGCCCTGCATGTTTCACAGCTGTCATACAGCCAAAAAAAATGCAGGATTGCCTGCCATAAACGAGCAATCTGGATTGAATTTTTTTGGGGGTGTCTAACAACCGTGAAACATGCGGGGCAGGGACTAAAGCATGTCACTCGAGCACCTACGATACTTGGTGAATACCCAAGTACCGATGCAAACTCAAGTAGCGAGCACTTTTGGGTTCAAAATGTTCACTATATACCTTGATAAAACCCGTGAGGGGTGTAGTTTCCAAAATGGAGTCACTTGTGAGGGGTTTCCACTGTTTAGGCACATCAGGGGCTCTCCAAACGTGACATGGTGCCCACTCTCGATTCCAGCCAATTTTGCATTCAAAAAGTCACACAGTGCTCCTTCCCTTCCGAACACTGCCGTGCGCCCAAACAGTGTTTTTTTCCTCATATGGGGTATCGGCGTACTCAGGAGAAATTGCACAACAATTTTTGGGGTCCATTTTCTCCTCTTACCCCTGTGAAAATAAAAATTTTTCGGCTGAAAGATTATTTTTGTGGAAAAAGTTAGATTTTTTTTATTTTCATGGCTCTACATTATAAACTTCTGTGAAGCATCTGGGGGTTCAAGGTACTCACCACACATCTAGATATGTTCTTTGAGGGGTCTAGGTTCCAAAATAAGGTCATTTTGGGGGGTTTCCACTGTTTAGACACATCAATGACTCCCCAAACGCGACATGGCTACCACTAAATATTTAAGCAAATTTTACATTCAAAAAGTCAAATGGCGCTCCTTCCTTTCCAAACCCTGCCATGCGCCCAAACAGTAGTTTTACCCCCACATATGGGGTATCAGCTTACTCAGGAGAAATTGAACAACAAATGGTATGGAGCAATGTCTACTGTTACCCTTATGAAAATGTAAAATTGGAGACTGAAAACATTTTTGTGGGAAAAATGTGAAGATTTTATTTTTACGGCTCAATGTTATAAACTTCTGTGAAGCACCTGGGGATTCAATGTGCTCACCACATATCTAAATAATTTCCCTAAAGGGAATAGTTTCCAAAATGGTGTCACTTGTGGGGGGTTTTGACTGCTAAGGCACATCAGGGGCACGCCAAACATGACATGGCGCTCACTTTTAAGAAAATTTTGCATTCAAAAAGTCAAATGGCGCTCATTCCTTTCCGACTCCTGCCATGCACCCAAACATTAGTTTTCCCCCACAAATTTTGTGGTCCATTTTTTCCTGTTACCCTTGCAAAAATAAAATTTGGCTCTAAAGTAAAAGTTTTGTGAAAAAAAAGTTAAATGTTTATTGTTTTCCTCCACATTCCAAAAATTCCTGTGAAGCACCTGAAGGGTTATTAAACTTCTTGAATGTGGTTTTGAGCACCTTGAGGGGTGATGTTTTTAGAATGGTGTCACTTTTGGGTATTTTCTATCAGAAAGGCCTTGCAAAGTCACTTCAAATGTAATGTGGTCCAAAAAAATTATTTTGTAAATTTTGTTGGAAAAATGAGAAATCGCTGGTCAACTTTTAATCCTTAAAACTTCCTAACAAAAAAAGTAGATATGTGGGAAATGTTATTTATTATCTATTTGTGTGACATATCTCTCTGATTGAAGGCCATGAAAATTCAAAGTTTGAAAACTGCAAAATTTTCAACATTTTAGCCAAATTTTAGATTTTTTCACAAATAACCACAAGTCGTATCAAATAAATTTTACCACTAGCATAAAGTACAAATTGTCACAATGAAACATTCTCAGAATCAGTGGGATCCATTGAAGCAATCCAGAGTTATTACCTCATAAAATGCCGCTGGTCAGAACTGCAAAAATTGGCCTGGTCATTAACATGCAAACAACCTTCAGAGGTTAAGGGGTTAAATTCCCTCAATGAGTTTTTAGTAAGTTTTTGAGACTTCACACTTCTGTTATGAAAAAACTGCAGCATCAAAAACAATAAAATGCATGCAAAAAAACTCACTGAAAAAATATAAGGAGTAAAATGTAAGTAGCCTAATTTACCTTATAGAAATTTGCCTATTAGAGAAATTAGGTTACTTGTGTTTTTTCATTGTGATTTTTGATTGTATAGTTTTTGAGTATGTTCACATGTGAGGTTTTTGCAAAGTTTTTTTCTACATCAAAAACCAGAGTGATGACAAGTAAAATTCTGCAATGCAATACAATATGAATTTTTACATGCAATTTTGCAGCATTTTTACTTCTATTTTTCTTATGTACCAGCGGGAACCTTAAGGTGAATAAGGCTATTATTAATCTCTCAGGTACAAACTGTATATTCGCAAAAAACTGTATTTGCTTAAAAAAAGATAATGTAATAGTAAAGGTATTAAAACCTAACTTTTATTAGTACCATTAAAAAAAAGCCTAGACTAGGAGGACAATATACAGTACTGAGTAACCTACATAACAATATAAAGTGTAAGTGCTCGCAATTGCCAGTGCTCATAAATAATGTGTTCAATCTCACCCATGTATCCTGATGAGACGTATCCCTCCAAGGTCTATACAGGAGCGAGGATAAATTGGAACCCAGCACTAAATTACATTGTGCCCCATGTAAGACTCCTGCCCTAACAAGGGCAGGTGCCAAGTCATGACCACATGTTCTATACAGGTGATGCAACACCATGTGAGCCTGGATTAGGGTTTCCTGAAATTGCAGGACCCTTTTGCTCTCTCCCGCCCTCACTAATTACATACTCCCCTGAAGAATCCTTGGTACTGAAGAGGAAACATTCAGGGGAGTTACTTTGTGGCTTCATACTATGCAGTACCACATTTTTGTACTGCCCTTGTAAGGGCAGGAGTCTTACATGGGGCATGACAGGGTATATCAGTGCCAGGTCCCGATTTACCCTCGCTCCTGCTTGTATAGACTCTTGGAGGGATATGTCTCATCAAGATACATGGGTGAGATTGAATAATTTATTCAAAAACATTGGTTTCTGTAAGCACTTGCACTTTATATTATATATGTTGGTCAGTACTATATTTTTGTCCTCTTACTCTAGATTTATTTTTCATGGTACTAATAAAAATTAGGTTTTAATACCTTCATTAAACCTTTACATATTACTTGCGTTTTTTCACCTAATTTCTTTAATACCTAGTGAGCGAGTGAGATTTCAGAAGTAAAATACGCAGTAACAATACTAAAAACAATGCCACGTGTGAACATACCTCAAGTCTCATTTTGGTATGTCATGTTTAAAGTAAAGTTGCTTTGTTTTTCGTACTTCCTGGTATTTGGCTTTGACAAAACTTTATTGATAATGTCATGTGTGGTTTTCATGTGTTTTTAGTGCATTTCCGCAGAATTTGAGACCCATATGTTCTCAAAAATGCAAATCACAATGGATATATTGATTTAATAAAGTTATTTTTTTGCTTAAAAATTCCAGGTACCAAATAGAAACTATGGAGATGTTAGTATGCTCATGCTTACAATGATGATTTTTGGACATAAACTAGAATTAATTCTTAGGCTATCCTTGTCAAGGACCATTAAGCCCAGTGCTATGAGAAACATAGTGAACAAGTCATATTTTATCTTCTCTTGAGAACAGAAAACTTTCCTTTTTTTTCATTGCATAAATCTGACCTTCAGTAAAAATTTATATGAAAATTATTAAGAAAGGAAGGTCATCTCATTGGCAAGTAGTGATGATGTGACACATTTTAATTACCATTATTTTTAAATTAATGAATAAGGTCCTTTTCATTGAGTTATTTCATGACATGATTTAAGCAGAGGATTTTGTGATGCAGTGATTTTTTTTATAGCAGTTTGAGAGAAGTAATCATTTTTCTCTTACACAATGTCCTTGTGAACATAATGACAATTAGGAAGCAAGACCTTCACTTCAGAAATATGCAGTCCTATGTGACATTCCTTGCCAAGCTGTATCATTGTTTATAATGCCTTCTCAAATGTCACATACTGTTGAAAGCCACCAATGTTATCATTAAAAATGTGTCACCTACTACATCAAGAGTTTTTGTTCTAAAATGTACAATTCCATTTACATTGAAGTAAAAAAAAAAGTGCAGTAAGATAGCAATCTTTGGCTGGACCCTGCAGTAAAAGAGTCTTATAGGCACCTTTATAGCCATATTTAATTTAATTGCTCCCCTCATTTTGTCCTACCTATAACAGAGAATATGAAATACTTACAAAAAAGTTAGTGGTTATTTTTAACACCGTAATCCTGTAAATAAATATTGCTGTTATTCCATGGATACATAAATAAAACTGCTATATGTGTAAATTGAAAAAGTGCTGCCACATGTAAACATGCCAAAATAAATGAACATAATCAATCCTATTTGAATCCTGATAAATAGCACTGCTAGACTCTCTAGTAAGCTTCTGTTCTGTGGTGTCTATTTCAAATCTCAAGATGGTTCTTCATAAATGTGAACAACCTGGACAAGATCATTGTGGGTTATTTGAGTCTAATGTGTAAATGCTGGATATTAAACATAAATGATGAGAAGTAAGAATTAAGGATAATATTTTCCAGTGATATATCTACCACCATAGCAGCCATAGTAGCTGCTGGGTGGACTTCGGCCTGAAGACCACCTGACCCAGCACACAATATCCACTTCTTGGATGGAAGTCAAGTACTGGCTCTTTAAGCCACTCAGGATTTATGCGTGTGCTTAATTTTTTTAGGGACCACATCTTATTTGAAGTGACTTTGAGGGGCCTTTATGACACAAAATACCCCAAAGTGACACCATTCTAAAAACTGCACCCCTCAAGGTGCTCAAAACCACATTCAAGAAGTTTATTAACCATTTAGGTGCTTCACAGGAATTTTTGGAATGTGGAAGAAAACAATGAACATTTAACTTTTTTTCACAAAAATGTTACTTTAGACCCCAATTTTTCTATTTTCACAAGGGTTATAGGAAAAATTGACTACAAAATTTGTTGTGCAATTTCTCCTGAATACGCCGATACCCCCCCATATGTTGGATAAAATCACTGTTGGGGCGCACGGCAGGGCTCAGAAGGGAAGGAGCGCCATTTTACTTTTTTAATGTAAAATTTGCTTGAATAATTAGCGGAAGCCATGTCGTGTTTGGGGAGCCCCTGATATGTATAAACAGTGGAAACACCCCACAAGTAACACCATTTTGGAAACTAGACCCCTCAGGGAACTTATCTAGATGTGTGGTGAGCACCTTGAACCCCCAGGTGCTTCACAGAGGTTTATAACAACAACTTTTTCCACAAAAATGATATTTTAGCCGCAAATTTTATATTTTCACAAGGGTAAGATGAAAAAATGGACCCCAAAAACTGTTGTAAAATCTCCTGAGTATGCCAATACCCCATATGTGGTGGAAAACTACTTTTCAGGGACAATGCAAAGCTCATAAGGGAAGGAGCGCCATATTACAGTGCAGATTTTACTGTTGTGGTTTGCAGGAGACATGATCCACTGGGAGAGCCCCTGCACTCCCAGAACAGCAGAAACCCCTCCATAAGTGACCCGTTTTACAAACTACACTTCTCATTGAATTCATCTAGGGGTGCAGTGATCATATTGACACTACATGTGACTCAGTAATTTATACAATTGGGCAGTGAAGAAAAAATAATTATATTTTTACCACAAAAAAATAGTTTTAGCCACAGATGTTACATTTTCACACAGGACAATGGGTAAAAATGGTGTCGAAATGTGTCACACAATTTTTTCTAAAAGTGGTAATACCCCATATGTGGCTGTACAGTAATACATAGCCATACGGCGAGACCCAGGAGGGACGGAGCGCTATTTGACTCTTCGAGAACAAATTATTGTAGAATAGTTTGCGGACTTCATATACAGACCCCATAAGTGCTAGAAGTGCAGAATCTCCCCTCAAGTGACCCTATTTTGGAAATTATACCCCTTTGGGAATTTACCTACAGGTGTAGTGACAAATTTGACATTGTTGGTGTTTTCCAGAAACAAGCAGCAGTGGATGTTGCTGATGGAAAATTTCAAACTATCGTTGAAGTGACCAGTATGCTGTAGTGGCCTGTACATTGTGCCCAGCTCATGCTCCTGGAGACATGCACCTGTAAATTAGGTGAGCTCTCATTGCTACCGGAATGGCAAACATGTGGACCCTAAATGTAGTTTAGGCACATTGTGGGGCTCAAAAGGAAGGGGGGAATTTAGATTTGGGAGCACAGAATTTTCTGATTTTATTTATTTTCGGGGGCAAGGGCAATGATAGCAGCATAACATAAACTCAAATACAGTGTCTTTTTTTGGAGAGGTCTAACTCTATTCCCATGCACCTCTGTCTTCACAACCAGACATGGGTATTCGCATCCTGATTTTGTCTATTTGCTCTTGTCCTTCTCCTTCTCCGCATCCTCATCCTCCACCACCATATCACCACCATATGTACCATATCAAGACATATACGTCTCTTGCAAGGGGCATTGGAGTTCCTCCAAATTTTTGGCAGCCGTTGCTTCTGTGCATAGGCAAACAGTATGGAAGACCCACTTCCTAATATTGGGAAAATTGTTTTCAGGAGGCCCTCCAACCTTTACGTCTCTTGCAAGGGGCATAGGTGTTCCTACACATTTTTGGCAGCCGTTGCTTCACTGCATAGGCAAATAGTATGGGAGACACACTTCCTAATAATGGGAACATTGTTATCAGGAGACCCTCCAACCTTTACGCCTCTTGCAAGGGGCAATGGAATTCCTCTAAATTTTTGGCAGCCGTTGCTTCACTGCATAGGCAAACAGTATGGACGACCCGCTCCTTTCTAATGGGAATATGTCGTTACTGAGGCCCACATCTATGTGTCTTTAAATTGTTAGTGGGGATTTTCCTAAAATTTTGGCAGCCGTTGGACTCACTGCATACACTTTAACTGAATAACTGACCCTCTCCTTTCTAATTTGAAAATATCGTTATTGTGGCCCTGCTCTATGTGTCTTTAAATTGTTAGTTGAGTTTTTCCTAATTTTTGTCAGCCGTTGGACTCACTGCATACCCTATAACAGTATAGCAGACCCTCTCCTTTCTAATTTGAAAATATTGTTATTGTGGCCCTGCTCTGTGTGTCTTTAAATTGTTATTGGGGTTTTTTCAAAATTTTGGCAGCCGTTGGAATCACTGCATACCCTATAACTGTCTAGAAGACCCTCTCCTTTCTAATTTGAAAATATCGTTATTGTGGCCCTGCTCTATGTGTCTTTAAATTGTTAGTTGGGTTTTTCCTAATTTTTGTCAGCCGTTGGACTCACTGCATACCCTATAACTGTATAGCAGAACCTCTCATTTCTAATTTGAAAATATCGTTATTGTGGCCCTGCTCTATGTGTCTTTAAATTGTTATTGTTTTTTTTTCTAAATTTTGGCAGCCGTTGAAATCACTGCATACCCTATAGCTGTATAGAAGACCCTCTCCTTTCTAATTTGAACATGCCGTTACTGTGGCCCTGCTCTATGTGTCTTTAACCACTTCGCGCCAGAGCCTGTTTTTGTCTTCGTGACCAGGCCAATTTTTTCAATTCTGACCACTGTCATTTTATGAAGTTATTACTCTGGAACGCTTCAACGGATCCCCCTGATTCTGAGAATGTTTTTCATGACATATTGTACTTCATGATAGTGGGAAAATTTCTTCGATATCACTTGTGTTTATTTGTGAAAAAATTGGAAATTTGGTGAAAATTTTGAAAATTTAGCATTTTTCAAACTTTGAATTTTCATGCCCTTAAATCAGCACAATTTTGGAACCAACATTTTTTTTTTGTTAGGAAGCTATAAGGGTTAAAAGTTGACCAGCGATTTCTCATTTTTCTAACAAAATTTACAAAAACATTTTTTTAGGGACCACATCTTATTTGAAGTGACTTTGAGGGGCCTTTATGACAGAAAATATCCAATAGTGACACCATTCTAAAAACTGCACCCCTCAAGGTGCTCAAAACCACATTCAAGAAGTTTATTAACCCTTCAGGTGTTTCACGGGAAATTTTGGAATGTGGAAGAAAACAATGAACCTTTAACTTTTTTTCACAAAAATGTTACTTTAGACCCAATTTTTTTATTTTCACAAGGGTAACAGGAAAAAATGGACTACTCAATTTGTCGTGCAATTTCTCATGAGTGCGCAGTTACCCCATATGTGAGGGAAAACCACTGTTTGGGTGCACTGTAGGGTTCGGAAGGGAAGGAGCGCCATTAGACTTTTTGAATGTAAAATTTGTTTGAATAATTAGCCATGTTGCGTTTGGAGAGATCCTGATGTGCCTAAACAGTGGAAACCCCCCAAAAGTGACACCATTTTGGAAATTAGACCCCTTAGGGAACTTATCTAGATGTGTGGTGAGCACCTTGAACCCCAAGGTGCTTCACAGAAGTTTATAATATTGAGCTGTAAAAATAAAATTTTCCCATTTTTCCCACAAAAACGTATTTCATCCCTTACTTTTGCATTATCATAAGGGTAATAGGATAAATTGCACCATGAAATTTGTTGTGCAATTTCTCCTGAACACGCTGATACCCCATATGTGGAGGCAAACTACTGTTTGGGCGCACGGCAGGATTTGAAAGGGAAGGAGCGCCATTTGACTTTTTGAATGTAAAATTTGTTTGAATAATTAGCGGACGCCATGTTGCATTTGGGGAGCCCCTGATGTGCCTAAACAGTGGAAACCCCCCACAAGTGACACCATTTTGGAAACTAGACCCCTTAGGGAACTTATCTAGATGTGTGGTGAGCACCTTGAACCCCAAGGTGATTCACAGAAGTTTATAATAATGAGCTGTAAAAATAAAATTTTCACATTTTTCCCACAAAAACGTTTTTCATCCCTTAACTTTGCATTATCATAAGGGTAACAGGAGAAATTGCAACATGAAATTTTCTGTGCAATTTCTCCTGAGTATGACGATACCCCATATGTGGGGGAAAACCACTATTTGGGTACACTGCAGGGTTCGGAAGGGAAGAAGCGCCATTTGACTTTTTGAATGTAAAATTTGTTTGAATAATTAGCGGACGCCATGTCACATTTGAGGAGCCCCTGATGTGCCTAAACAGTGGAAACCCCCCACAAGTGACACCATTTTGGAAATTAGACCCCTTAGGAAACTTATCTAGATGTGTGGTGAGCACCTTGCACCCCCAGGTGCTACACAGAAGTTTATAATATTGAGCCGTAATAATAAAATTTTCACATTTTTTCCCACAAAAAATGTTTTTCATCCCCTAATTTTGCATTATCATAAGGTTAACAGGAGAAATTGCACCATGAAATTTGTTGTGCAATTTCTCCTGAGTATGCTGATACCCCATATGTGGGGGAAAACCACTGCTTTGGTGTACGGCAGGGCTCGGAAGAGAAAGGAGCGCTATGTTGGCTGGGATAGGTTGCAGACACCATGTCACATTTGAAGAGTTGCTGACATGCCGAAACAGCAGAAACTCCCACAAGTGACCCCATTTTGTAAACTACACCTCTCAAGGAATTCATCTAGGGATGTAGTGAGTATTTTTTAATTTTTAAATTTATACCATTGGACAGTGAAGAAAACATAATTATATTTTTACCACAAAAAAATGTTTTACCCTCAGATATTACATTTTCACACAGGGCAATGGGTAAAAATGGTGCCGAAATGTGTCACACAATTTTTTCTAAAAGTGGCAATACCCCATATGTGGCTGTATCATACCGCTTAGCCATACGGCGAGATCTGGGAGGGATGGAGTGCTATTTGACAATTGGAGAACAAATTATTGTAGAATAGGCATTTGGATTTGGGAGCACAAAATTTTCTGAATTTCTTTTGGGGGGCAAGGGCCATTTCACTTTTTCAGAGCCTTTCTGCTACCAGTAACTTGGGAAGTCCCTTATATTTTTAACAGATAACGGACCTGAGTGAGGACTAGCTTTTTTTGAGGACTGAGTTGTAGCTTTTATTGGGAACATTTTACCTAACATTTATCCGGCGCTCTAGGCTGAGCACTTACATCGAGGTTTCGATCTAAATTTCCAAGTGATGCAATTCAGATGAAACCCCTGCGGCATCCATTCACTATAATGAGGCAGCAGAGTTACTCTGGACTCTGTCTGGCCTCTGTTTAGCGGTGTCCTTTTTTTTCAGAAGTGCACAAAACTGTGGCCAACCGCACTTTTATGCACGCCAAAAAAACCTGACACCTTGGGATCACAGGCCAGACGGCATCCACGGTGGCCTATATCTGCCTCATTACAGGGAATCTTCCATCATGGGTACTGTCTGAATCACGTATTTCAGAGATTTACACGGAAACTCTGATGCAAGTGCTCAGCGCAGAGCGCAGGATAAATGTGAGCCGAGCCTTACTGCGATCTTTGGGAGACATAATAAACAAATCAGTAGCAGGTGAAGAATAGGTTTTATTTATTTTTTACGCCGTTCCTCGTGCGGTATAAGTGATGAGATTACTTTATTCTTCGGATCGGTGCGATTACAGAGATACCAGATTTATATCGGGTTTTTATGACTGACAGCTGTCACACATTAAAAGACGCTTTCTTTGCAAAATCAAGTTTTTGCATCGCCATATTTTGAGAGCTATAATTTTTCCATATTTCAGCCAACAGAGTCATGTGATGGCTTGTTTTCTGCAGGACGAGTTGACATTTTTACTGGTACCATTTTTGGGTACGTGACATTTTTTGATCGCATTCTATTCCGTTTTTTGGGAGGTAAAATAAACAAAAACCAACAATTCAGGAATTGTTTTTTGAGGTTTTTTTTATGCCGTTCTGCGTATGGTAAAAGTGATAAGACAGTATTATTCTTCGGGTCAGTACATTTACAGCGATACTACACTTACTGTATATTGTTTTTATGTTTTGGCGCTTTTACACAATAAAACAATTTTATAGAAAAAATATTTTTTTGCATCGCTTTATTCTGAGAGCTGTAAATTTTTTATTTTTTGGCTCAAGGAGCTGTCTGGCAGCTTTTTTTTTGCGTAACAAGATGACGTTTTCAGAGTTACCATTTTTATTTCCATTTTGCTTTTTGATCGCATTTTTTTCCACTTTTTGTTTGGCGATATGATGAAAAAGCATGTTTTTTGCTCCGTTTTTTATTTATTTTTTTACGGTGTGCACAGAAGGAGTTAATTAGTGTGACAGTTTTATAGATCGGGTTGTTTTGGACACAGCGATACCAAATATGTGTACTTTTTTTGTTTTTGCATAAATATACGGATTTACTGGTTAATATTTTATTTATTTATTTTTATTTATTTTGTGATTTTTTTTTAACAGTTTGAAAACATTTTTTAGACTTTTTTTTTACATTTTTACTTAGTCCTGTATGGGACATTAATTTTTATTTTTCTAATCACTGTTCTCATGCAATGCCATAGACATGTATTGCATTGCATGAGAACTTTGCTGACAGTTTCACAGTCAGTGTCTCCTGATAGACTTTAGCTGCAGGCTGAATCTTGCAGGACACCATACATGGCAGTTCCAGAGGCGGTCATGTGACCTCCGGCTGCCATGACAATGGCAGGTCCTGTCACACATCAGGGGGCCGTCGGAGAGGTAAGTGGACGACCCCCTCTCCTCTCACTATCTTCAAAATGCCGCAATCACTATAGATCGCGGCATATAGAAGATAGCAAAGGGTTAACATCATTGGGACCTGATCCAATCAGGTCCCGATGATGTCCCCTGTCAGAGCTGTCGCTCTGCACTGCACCAGCAGAGCTTGCAGGACCCTGGGGGTCCTGAGGGCTGCGGGACCACAGACCGTTTATAAACGTCGGCGCTGCACAGAGCCCAGGCAGCACAGACGTTTATGTACAGTAGGCGATCGGAAAGCAGTTAAATTATTAGTGGGGTTTTTCCTAAATTTTGTCAGCCGTTGGATTTACTTCATACCCTTATAACTGTATAGCAGACCCGCTCCTTTCTAATGGAAACATTCCGTTACTGTGGCCCTGCTCTATGTGTCTTTAAATTGTTAGTGGAGTTTTTCCTAAATTTTGGCAGCCGTTGGACTCGCTACATACCCTATAACTGTATAGCAGACCAGCTCCTTTCTAATGGAAATATGTCGTTACCGTGGCCCTGCTCTATGTGTCTTTAAATTGTTAGTGGGGTTTTTCCTAAATTTTGGCAGCCGTTGGACTCACTGCATACCCTATAACTGTATAGCAGACCCTCTCCTTTATAATGGAAATATGTCATTAGTGAGGCCCACCTCTATGTATCTTTAAATTGTCATTGGGGTTTTTCCTTAATTGTGGCTGCCGTTTGACTCACTGCATACCCTATAACTGTATAGCAGACCCTCTCTTTTCCAGTAGGAACATGTCGTTGCTGTGGCCCACCTCTATGTTTCTTTAAATTGTCATTGGGGTTTTTCCTAAATTTTGGCTGCGTTAGACTCACTGCATACCCTATAACTGTATAGCAGACCCTCTCTTTTCCAATGGGAAGACGTCGTTACTGTGGCCCAGCTCTATGTGTCTTTAAACTGTTAGTGGGGTTTTTCCCAATTTTTGGCAGCCTTTGCAGTCACAGCATGGGCATTTCCACTATAGGAGACCCACTCCTTTATAATGGGAACATTTTTTTTGCTGAGACCCTCCTCTATGTCTTTTTAAAGGGGTATTGGGTTGCATCAAAGTTTTTGGCAGCCCTTGCAGTCACTGCATATGCAATAATAGTATAGTAGACCCACTCGTTAATAATGGGAACAACATAGCATAGCCGGCTGATAGCTCTCTAACAATAGCAAGGGCCGACTGATGGCCGTTTAAGAATATTAAGGGCCGCCTGTTGGCCCTATAAAAATAAGCTTTGTGACTTTCAGAGTCCCTCCAGCATAAATGAAACAAGATGTGTCTGATGATGTGTCACACACCACATGGTCAGATAAGGTTGTAAAATGTTAAAATAACATTTCCTGGTGAATGCATTTGTCTCAAAAAATAACGTAAAAAAAAAAAATAAAATAAAAAAAATAAAAACACACGAGGATATTTGTTTAGTATAAAAACCAGACTCGCCAATGTAACCTTAATGTAATCACTTTGTTCAGCTCCTGCACCTCCTCCTCCAGTTCAGCCTCCATCTCCAAAATGACCACATCAGTCATAAGCTGAAAGCACTGTAGCACTGCCTTGGCCAAGCGGCAACAGGCTGTGCTGAAGATAACATGCTTAATGCTTAGGTGACAAACCGCCCACCGTTACAGAGTCACTGAAAGATTTTAAACAGCAGCTTGATCTGTGGCTCTCACTGCTGAACATACAGCCAGGCATGGTCATGTGACAATGGGCAGAACCTGGCGACGGAGAAATGACAGCAGAAGTAGATATGGTTTCCCTCTATGCCTGTCCTTTCACCGAGCTAAAGAATATGGCTGTGGTGAAATAAAACTGAAAAACATTGGGCCCACCAGAGGATTTGATTCTGAGGGCTCACCTTTCTCCCCCCCTCAAGAGCCCCATAGCTGCTGCAAAGTTTGCGCTATCATGAACTCTCCTATTGGAGAAGCCAGGGCCCACCTGAGGATTCTCTGGTTGGACCATCCAACCCTGCTGAGAAGCAGTCCTGGCTAAGAAAAATGTGTGGGAAGGTTCTTGGGCACACTATTGCTCCTTTTTTACTGAGATGGAAACCCACGCAAACACAGGGAGAACATACAAAATCCTTGCAGATGTCCGTGCTGGGATTTGAACCCAGGATCACAGTGCTGCAAGGCTTCAGTGCTAACCACTGAGCCAATCTGCTGCCGTTTACTCTCTGATATCTAATAGGCTGGAGAAACTTGCACCTACTGCAACTTTATCTTCAGCTCCTTTGTGAGAAACTAATGTATTTGGGCAGCCACTCAGTCTACCAAATAGAATTCCTGAGAAGTAAATTGGGGATGGCTTCGCTACTGGTACTGGGGGCAGTGCTAATACCATGACGTCGTACCATAGCTCACTGGAAATATTACAGGCTGGTAGGAGGCAAGAAAATTCCCACAGAAAAGCACCAGCAGTAATGTTCAGGGACACTTGCTTGTGGAAGGCGGAGACGATACCGGGAGAAATAGTGGCGGCTTGGGACTGAGTATGGACTCCCGGTTGCCGCCGGCATGAGGTGGTGAAAAGCTTCCTCCTCCACAAGCCTAAAAGGCCACATTTCAAATGCAAGCAGCTGTAAAAAATTTGGTAGTATAGTATTGCAGCTTTGGGTGTGTAGGTGGCTTGATGCATACTTTTGCTTGCATTCCAAGTAACAGAAAACTAAGCAGATGGTGGCCTCTATCATCATCATGGCCTCACCTCGGCACTATGAACTCTCCCAAAGGAGAAGCCAGGGCCCACCGAAGGAGTCTACGGTTTTCTGGTGGGCCCGTCCAACCCTGCCGAGAAACAGTCCTGTCTAAGAAAAGTGTGTGGGAAGGTTCCCGGACACTCTATGGCTGTTTTTTGTTTTTTTAATGTGGAGTGAACGTGCTTAATTGCATGTTATTTCTGAAACCGCATTGCAAATCAGGCTATTGCCCAACTCTGTAGTCATGAAATTAAAGGGTAAAGAAAGATGTTTGTGTGTCGAAGCAACACCAACAAGTGCGAGCTGATGTTCTATGGGCTGCTGCCATTGCTGCATTAGAGGACTTCCTGGGAGAAATGACATCTGGAGTAGATACGGTTTCCCAAGTCCTTTCACTGAGCTAAAAAATATGGCTGTGGTGAAATACAACTCACCGACAAGCTGTGGACTGGCTCCGTACCGTCCCTGGCCACATTCACTTGTCCACGTGTTTGTGGTTAGGCGGTCCTTCCCAGTAAGTGCACTGGGGAGTTCACGGGTAATGTTGCAGGACCCGTGCTTGTAGAAGGCGGAGACCACGCCGGGACAAATAGTGACGGCTGGGGTCCGAGTATGGACACCTGGCTGCCACCGCCATATGGTTGTTGACAGCTTCAATCTCCATGAGCCTAAAAGGCCACATTTCGGGTTTTTATGATTCATATCGGGTTTTTATGATTGACAGATGTCACACACTAAAAGACTTTTTTTTTTTTTGCTAAATCTAGTTTTTGCATCGCCATATTTTGAGCTATAATTTTTCCATATTTCAGCCGACAGAGTCATGCAGCAGCTGTCAAAAATTTGGCAGCATAGTATTGCAGCCTGTGGGTGGGTGTCTGGCTACATACTTGTGCTTGTATTCCAAGTAACAGAAAACTAAGCAAATGGTGGCCTCTATCATCCTCATGGCCTCACCTTGGCACTGTGAACTCTCCCGATGGAGAAGCCAAGGCCCTCCAGAGGAGTCTTCGGTTCTCTGGTGGGCCCTTCCAACTCTGCCGAGAAGCAGCCCTGTCTAAGAAAAGGTTCCTGGACATTCTATGGCTGCATTTTTAATGTGGACTGGCTCCGTACCATCCCTGGCCACATTCACCTGTCCATGTATTTGTGTTGTACCCAGTAAGTGCGTTGGGGAGGGCACGGGTAATATTCTGGGACTTGTGCTTATGGAAGGCGTAGACGACACTGGTAGAAATAGTTGCTGCTGAGGACCGAGTATGGACACCCGGCCTCCGCTGCCATAAGGTTGTGGACAACTTCTGCCTCTACAAGCCTAAAAGGCCACATTTTAAGTGCAAGCAGCTGTCAAAAATTTGGCAGTATAGTATTGTAGACTGTGGGTGGGTGGATGGCTGGCTACATACTTGCGCTTGCATTCCAAGGAATGGGGTAGGAACAACTGAGCGCTGCGCTAATACAAGGACGTGGACAGTGATTGTTGCAAGTCTGCAATGACAGGTGCATGGTGGGAGGCATCTTTACGCATGCGCCAAGGATCACTTATGATGGGCACACTTTTAGGCAGTGACCTGGGAGTCAGAAATGCTTCCAGAGGTCTTCCCCATGCTGTTCCCATGTCTGTATGGTGTATGCATGTGTCTGATGATGTGTCACACACCGCATGGCCAGATATGGTTATAAAATGTTAAAAAAACATTTAATAGTGAATGCATTTGTCTTGGTTGAAAGCAATGCAAAAAAGCATCAAAAACACTATATGTGAACATAGCCCAAGGTGTGGAGGAGCATTTTTGTTTTTGTTTATTTATTTTGCTTTATGTACAAGTCATTACCCTGGAAAGGATGTTCCTTAACATTTTTCCCAAGAAAATCCATTTTGGTTTCGTTTTTGCATGTTTTATTGTGAGTCCGTAAAAGTGGTGTAATACCTCTGACAAGATTGTTGACAGCAGTGATCTGGGCATCCAAAACGCTTCCAGGGGTCTTCCGCATGCTGATCCAATGTCATTTGAGCACTGTTCCCATCTATTTTGTCAATTTTTAGGCCCTCTGCAGACCGCCGGGGTGGAGGGGGGGGCCACTTAAAAAAGTGACTGCAGTTTTTTACATGTGTTTTTTTAGGCTCCACAAAGAAGCCTCCAGAGAAAAAAAGCACCAAAATTGCAGTTAAGCAATGTCTCTAGACGCACAGTGGGCACAGTTTTCATGAAATCACATCCACTTTTCATGGACAGTTCAACACATCAGAATTTCTGTACAAAAAAAGGAACAGAAAGTATACAGCATTTACACTACATGTGAACATGGTCTAAATGTCCAATCAAAGTGGATGTGATTTCATGAATCTACTGCCCTCGATACATCTAAAGACATTACTGAACTCTGCGGTTTTGGTGCTTTTTTTCCTCTATAGGCTTCTATGTGGAGCCTGATAAAAGGCATGTAAAAAAAAAAGCTGTTGCATTTTCAAGAGCAAAATCAAAGCTTTCCTGTAGTAATAAAAAAGCATTAACAATGTGGATTCTCATCTGCAACAAAAATGCATAAAATATGGGCATGTGGTGTGGACACCTGAAGAAAAAAAAGCAGTAGAAAAAAGATAGTATTTACGCTATGTGTGAAAATAGTATTCCATTTTTATGGGTGAAGACACCAATGGTATTCCTGTTAGAGTGCTATCATAGACATGCTACGTGATGGGGTGTAGTTCTATGTTGCCATTGGGCAAGACTTCCACCCAGATATGGACATTGTATTTAGAGAATGCATGAGGCATCTTATCAGCAAGACCATTGCTCCCTGTATCCCGAAACTGCAAGGGGCATTTGAACAGTAATGCCATTGGCATCGTCACAAGTTAAGTTATCAATTCATTTTCATATGTGTTGCTCTTTGAACTTACATAGTATGTGCTCCTAATGAGCCTATCCTAAGGAGAAACACGTTGAGCTTTACATACTTTTGTACACTTTTTTTGTGAGCTTAATAATAATAATAATATAATAATAATTTTTATTTATATAGCGCCAACATATTCCGCAGCACTTTACAATTAAGCGGGGACATGTACAGACAATAAATTCAATACAAGGTAAGACAGTTTAAACAGTTACATTAGGAGTGAGGTCCCTGCTCACAAGCTTACAATCTAGAAGGAAATGGGGGGACACAATAGGTGAAAAGTGCTTGTTATTTCAGGTCTGCAATTATAATAAATAGGAATTTTCCTATAAGGCTGCATGATCATCAGCCCGTACGTAAGTGCAATAACCAAGTATCAAGTGCAGTTATCATGTGCATGGAGGGTGTGGAGGAAGATGAATAGTAGGGAGCAGATTCTGAATAATATTTATAAGGAGGGAACAGGGGAAAGTTAATTTACTGAATAGTTGAGGTGGTAGGCTTGTTTAAAGAGATGGGTTTTTAAAGCATGATTGAAGACATGGGGGCTAGGCATCAGTCAGATCGTCTGGGGTAGTGCATTCCAGAAAACTGATGCAGCACGCGAGAAGTCTTGGAGATGGAGGTGCGAGGTTCGGATTGTGGGGGATGTCAGCCTTAAGTAATTTTTAGAATGGAGGGCATGTGTAGGGTGATAGATAGAGATGTAAGGCAGTGCAGAGATGTGGAGAGCTTTGAGGGTGAGAGCGATGAGTTTATATTGGACCCTGTAGGAAATGGGTAACCAGTGTAATAACTGGCACAAGATGGAGGCATCGGTGAAGCGGCTGGACAGAAATACGACCCTGGCTACCGCATTCAGGTTGTATTGGAGAGGAGAAAGTTTGGTAAGAGGGAGACCTATCAGAAGAGAGTTGCAGTAGTCCAGACGAGAATGAATAAGAGCGACAGTAAGAGTTTTAGCAGTTTCCAAGGTGAGAAAAGGTTGGATTCTGGAGATGTTTTTAAGATGCAGGTGACAAGAGCGACTGAGTGATCGGATATAGGGAATAAAGGAAAGTTTAGTGTCGAATATGACCCTTAGGCAGCGAGCATGCTGCTTGGGAGTTATAGTTGAACCCTCCAAGGTAATTTCGATGTTAGGCAAACCGGGCATATTTAAAAAGGGAATCTTTATTGAAACATTAAAACATGATATGTGGTGGCACAGAAAGAGCATCCACTACATAGCATAAGTGGAAAGGTATATAATAAATAGAGCCAAAGTGTAATACAAAAACAAAGTCAATTTTAGTACAAAAAATAGAGCCAAAGCATTATACAAAAACCCAGAATCAGTTCTAGTATATAAAGGTATAGAGGTATCAATATATATAAGGTGACTAAATAGCTCATCCAATAGGTAAAAGACACCAAGGGGCGTTGTTGACAACTGTATTAGGAATATATATGTAGAAGGTACAAGGGTAAAGTGTACCAGGATAAATCAATGGTATATAGCCAAGTTGCAACAAAGTATGTGGAGATATTACCTTATATCAAAGGAAGAACGAAAACAAAACGCGCGTCGGGGTGAGCTGTCCGCATACATAGCAGGAGCACAAGCTGAGCCAGCGTCTTAAGCCCTTACTTTGATATAAGGTAATATCTCCACATACTTTGTTGCAACTTGGCTATATACCATTGATTTATCCTGGTACACTTTACCCTTGTACCTTCTACATATATATTCCTAATACAGTTGTCAACAACGCCCCTTGGTGTCTTTTACCTATTGGATGAGCTACTTAGTCACCTTATATATATTGATACCTCTATACCTTTATATACTAGAACTGATTCTGGGTTTTTGTATAATGCTTTGGCTCTATTTTTTGTACTAAAATTGACTTTGTTTTTGTATTACACTTTGGCTCTATTTATTATATACCTTTCCACTTATGCTATGTAGTGGATGCTCTTTCTGTGCCACCACATATCATGTTTTAATGTTTCAATAAAGATTCCCTTTTTAAATATGGCCGGTTTGTCGGATAATTATTATTGTTTTTTGTCTTATGCTTCTCCAATGGTCTATATATTGTAGTCCACAGTGATATAGTCTGTATTATGTGGATTTTTAAGGCTAATGTCCTACAGAAGTATAAATTTAAATCAATATCATCTCTCTTTTCATTGCTATTTTCTAATTTTGATGTTAGGTAGAGTTCGGTTAGTAGAGGGGAGAAACACAAGAAGTTCAGTTTTGGATTCAGTTTAAGATACAGGGAGGACATGATGTTAGAGACAGCAGACAAACAATCCTTGGTATTTTGTATTAGAGTAGGGGTGATGTCAGGGAAAGAAGTGTATAATTGGGTGACGTCAACATAGAGATGATACTAGAACCCAAATCTGCTGATTGTTTGTCCAATAGGGGCAGTGTATAGAGAGAAGAGGAGAGGGCCTAGGACTGAGCCCTGCGGAACCCCGATAGTAAGGGGACGAGGAGAGGAAGAGGAACTGGGAAAAGATACAGTGTAGGAGCGGTCAGATAGGTAGAAGGAGAACCAGGAGAGAACGGTTTCCTTGAGGCCTTTAGAGCGGAGCATAGTGAGGAGGAGCTGGTGATCCACAGTGTCAAATGCGGCAGAGAGATCCAGGAGAATCAGCAGGGAGCAGTGACCTTTGGATTTAGCTGTTAGTAGATCATTAGAGACTTTAGTGAGGGCAGTTTCAGTGGAGTGTAAACAGCGGAAACCAGATTGTAGAGGGTCGAGAAGAGAGTTATCTAAGAGATATTGGATTAGACAGGAGTGGACCAAGCGTTCCAGAAGTTTAGAGATGAAAGGAAGATTAGAGACAGGACCATAGTTAGCAGTGCAGTTCTGTTCCAGGGATGGCTTTTTAAGTAAAGGGGTTATGATGGCATGTTTAAATGAGAAGGGAAAGATACCTGAAGAAAGAGAGAGAGGTCAAATATTTTAGTCAGGTGAGTGGTGACTACCGGTGAGAGAGACTGCAGGAGATGTGAAGGAATGGGGTCACTGTTGCAGGTTGTAGGCCGAGAAGAAGCGAGGACCTTGGTAACTTCTTCTTCTGTAACAGTATCAAAGATGGCTAGTGAGCTTGAAGTACAGCAGAGAAGGGGATCCAGGCACTGGGGAGATTGGGCTGAGATGTCCTGATGGATGTGGTTGATTTTTTCTAGGAAATAAGTGCCAGATACTCATCGCTGAGGTTGGTCATGGGGGTCTGTGCTTTAGGACTCAGGAGGGAGTTCAAGGTTTCAAATAGTCATTTTGGGTTGTTGGATAGTGAAGTGATGAGGGTGGTGGAGTAAGATTATTTGGCCAGATGAAGGGCAGAGTTATAGGTTTTGAGCATGAATTTATAGTGGATAAAGTCTTCTGCTAAAAGTGATTTTCTCCACTGACGCTCAGCACACCCTCAGAAAAGCTGAAGAAAACGTGTTTGCATTGTGTGCCAGGGCTGCGGTTGTCTGTTTAGAGTCTTTCTGCGTGTAAAAGGTGATGCTTTATCTAGGGCACTCTTCAGTGTATTATTGTAGTGTGACAATGCTAAGTCTGGACAGGAGATAGAGGAAATGGGGGCTAAAGATGTGTGTGTTAGAACCTTGCTGTTAGGTTTTGTTTCCTTTGCTGGTCACATGACCTTGTTGGCCTATTTAATCCTGCTCCGCCCTTCTGGCTTTGCTGGACTTCATTGTATATCTACTTTCTAGCTAACCTGTGCTCTGTATCTAGCTCTGTTAGTTTGCTTGGTCTACGGACCTCTATGTTCTATCTATTTTGTTTGTTCGTCTGTCTGCTACTATTTCTGTTAGGAGGTGTCCCATATTCCTCCCAGTCCTTAGTACTTGTAGGGATTCCCTCCCCACATCTATAGGTCTCCGTACAGACTAGATTAGGACTTTAGCAGGTCTGATCGCAGGATCAGGTTCCCTGTTACATCGTAGGGATTGAGCTGAGTCCTATAGTAGGGACAGATCTCCTCTCTTTCCTTAGCTTTGGTAGCAGAACATAACAGTAAGTCCAGCCTGCAAATTCTCTAAGGAAAGATTTTTTTTTTTTTTGTTCCATCATGGTGTCGGTTCAGGATTTGACTAAACACCTGCAGGGACTCTCTCTGGAAGTGGCCGAGCTCCGTCAGCACGTGAGTAACTGTCCTGGAGCATATTTCTTGGAGCCTAAGGTATGTTTGCCGGATTTATTTTTTGGTGAACATCGAGAATTTTTTTCATTTAAAAATGCTTGCTTATTGTATTTTCGTTTGAGACCCAAGTCCTCTGGGGATGAATCCCAGCGCGTAGGGTTCATAATGTCACTTTTGCGCAAAGAGCCTCAGGAGTGGGCCTTTTCTTTGCAACCTAGTGATACATGCTTCAGATCAGTGGATAGTTTTTTTTCTGCTTTAGGATTATTATATGATGATCCTGACCGTGTGGCATCAGCTGAGACTGAGTTGAGACGTTTAAAACAAGGATCAGGTAATGTGGAAAAATATTGTACTCATTTTCGTCGTTGGTCCACTCAAACAGGGTGGAACGATTCTGCTCTGAAAAGTCTATTTCTTGCTGGGCTCAGTGAAAGGGTTAAAGACCTGCTAATTGCTTATCCTACACCTGAGGATTTGCAACAGGCTATGCAATTAGCTATACGGGTGGATAGAAGACTGCGTGCTAGGGTTAATGAGAGCAAATCCTCTGCTATGTCAGTTTCTGGTTATGATAATGTGTGTACTAACAGTGGTGAACCGATAGAGATTGGATCGGTGGCACCTCGCTCTCAAGAAAAAGACCGTCGTTTTTCGGAAGGCTTGTGTTTCTATTGCGGAAAATCTGGTCATTTGATTAAAGGCTGTGAGCTTCGTATGAAGAAAGAAAAAAAAATGGTCAGTCACGCCCGTATTGCCTGTTTAAATTCCAAGGGTATATTTTTAGCTGCTTCCACGATTGCTCAGGAAAAATTAATGGAATTTCGGGTGTTTGTTGATTGCGGGTCTACACTGAATGTAATTGATGGGGGATTCGTGGAAAAACTCAATTTAAAACCTGAACCTTTATCATCCCCCATTGCTGTGGTTTCTGTGGATGGCTCCCCTTTGAAGAATATTACGCTCAAGGTCAGTGAATTTCCTCTCACTATTAATGGTGTTCACCATGAGAAATTGGATTTGGTAGTGTTGAATAACTTGCCTTCTCCAGTAATATTGGGTTTGCCCTGGTTAAAATTTCACAATCCTGTACTGGATTGGTCTACCAGTGAAATTAAATCCTGGAGCCATAAATGTTATGACAAGTGTTGTAACGGGCGTATTGCAGCTTTGGATAGGGGAGAATTGCCTGTTCCTATTCAGGATTTTTGGAGAGTTTTTTCTGAGAAGGAATCGCAGGTTTTGCCTCCCCATAGAGACTATGATTGTTCTATTGAATTTGTCCCTGGAGCGATTCTTCCTAAAAGTCGTTTATTTAACCTTACTATTCCTGAGAGGAAGGCTTTGGAGGAATACATACAGACAAGTTTGGCCGCCGGTCACATTAGGCCCTCTAAGTCTCCTGTGGTGGTTGGATTTTTTTTTGTAAAAAAAAAGGACGGCGGTTTACGTCCTTGTCTGGATTTTCGTGAGATTAACAAAATTACGGTACGCAATCCTTACCCACTGCCATTGATTCCTGATCTGTTTAACCAGTTATTGGGGGCCAAGTGGTTCTCTAAAATTGACCTTAAGGGGGCATACAATCTGTTGCGCATGAAGGAGGGTGATGAATGGAAGACTGCTTTTAACACTCCTGTGGGTCATTTTGAGAATCTGGTTATGCCTTTTGGTCTTACTAATGCTCCTGCATTTTTTCAGAATCTGATTAATGACATCCTTAGACCTTTGATCGGTAAAAATGTGGTTGTGTATTTGGATGACATTTTGATTTATTCGCCAGATCTGGAGTCTCATTGGCGGAGCGTGCGTGAGGTATTACAGTTATTAATGGACAATTCGCTTTTTGCTAAGCTGGAGAAATGTGAGTTCGCTGTACAGAGAATTAGTTTTTTTGGGCTACATTATCTCCAGCCAAGGTTTTGAGATGGATCCGGTTAAGGTTCAGGCTGTGCAGGAATGGCCTAGGCCTATTGGTTTGAAATCGATACAGAGGTTTTTGGGTTTCACCAATTACTATAGAAAATTCATAAAAAATTTTTCTAGTATTGTCAAACCTCTGACTGATCTCACCAGGAAAGGTGCTGATGCGGTTCAGTGGTCTTCTGAGGCCATTGAAGCTTTTGTGTATCTCAAGGAGAGGTTCACCTCTGCTCCCATCCTTATGCAGCCTGATGTTACTAGGCCGTTTTTGGTTGAGGTTGATGCTTCCTCTGTGGGGGTTGGCGCAGTATTGTCTCAGGATAACGGGGATGGATTACATCCCTGTGCCTTTTTTTCAAAAAAATTTTCGGAGACTGAATTGAATTACGATATTGGTAATCGGGAATTATTGGCTATTAAACTCGCATTTGAACACTGGCGCCACTTCTTGGAAGGTGTGGAATTTCCCGTTCAGGTTCTTACGGATCATAAAAATCTGATATATCTTGATGCTGCCAAGCGCCTGAATGCCCGTCAGGCTAGGTGGGCACTGTTTTTCTCGCGGTTTAATTTCTCCGTTACTTACATCCCTGGTACTAAGAATGTTAAGGCGGATGCCTTGTCTCGCAGTTTTTCTCCCATAGTCGGTGCTGAGAAAGAGGAAAACATTTTACAAGAAGGTGTTGTGATAGCTGCTTTAGACTCCGTTTTGGAAGATGAGATTCTTAAAGCTCAGGAGAATGCCCCATCTAACACTCCTCATGGGAGGTTGTTTGTGCCTGGGACCTTTAGGAGAGATTTGTTTGTTGAGTGTCACGAATCTCAGTTGGCAGGTCATCCCGGAATCTCTGAGACCAAGAGACTGGTGGGTCGCAGTTTTTGGTGGCCTGGATGGCAGAAGGAAGTCATTAAGTGGGTGCGCCAATGTACTATATGTGCTAGATCTAAGTCCTCACATACTCTTGCTGCGGGGTTACTTTGTCCTTTGGAGGTCCCCAGTGCTCCTTGGACACATTTGGCTATGGACTTTATAACTGACCTTCCCCCCTCTGAGGGTTTTACTGTCATCTGGGTGGTCGTGGACCGTTTTAGCAAGATGTGTCACTTGGTTCCCTTCGTCAAACTGCCCTGCGCTAAAACTCTCGCTAAGGCCTTTGTCAAGGAAATTGTCAGACTTCATGGCGTTCCTACTGACATTGTTTCTGATAGGGGTCCTCAGTTCGTGGCTCGTTTTTGGCGTGCCTTTTGTGACAGGTTGGGAATTCATTTGTCGTTTTCGTCCGGATATCATCCTGAATCTAATGGCCAGACAGAAAGGAAAAACCAGGATGTTGAGCAGTTCTTGCGTTGTTTTGTGGCAGACAATCAAGAGGGGTGGTCTGAGTTTCTGCCACTTGCTGAATTTGCTCTGAACAATCATACATCTTCTTCTGCTGGTTGTTCGCCTTTTTTTTGTTGTTCTGGGAGACATCCGTCGTTTGGGTCGTTCTCCAAGTTGGGATCTGCCGTGCCTGAGGAGGAGAATTTTTCCGGTGATTTGGAAAGAGTTTGGACGGATGTGCGTGGTAATCTTCAGGAGGCCAACAGAAAATCTAAAGACTACTTTGATAGGAAACGACAGGAGGTTTTGTTCGCTGTTGGTGACATGGTTTGGTTGTCCTCTAGGAATCTGCGGTTGAGGATTCCTTCTAAGAAATTGGGTCCCAAGTTTGTAGGGCCCTTTAAGGTGCTTCAGGTTGTCAACCAATCTGCTGTTAGGTTGGAGGTTCCTACCTCCTGGAGAATTAATCCGGTCTTTCATGTCTCTCTGTTAAAAAAAGCTGTTGTGTCGGATGGTGACGCCTCTGCCTCTGTTCCTCCGGTGGTGGAGGACGGGGAATATGAAATTTCTCGCATCCTTGACTCTAGACGGTATAGAGGTAGTTTGCAGTATCTTGTGGCCTGGAAAGGTTTCGGACCCGAGGATAACTCTTGGGTGAGGTCAGATGATGTTTCCGCGTCCAGACTTATCAGAGCGTTTCACAGGAGATTTCCTGATAAGCCTGGTCCTAGGGGATCCGGAGGATCCTCTTAGAAGGGGGGGTACTGTTAGAACCTTGCTGTTAGGTTTTTTTTCCTTTGCTGGTCACATGACCTTGTTGGCCTATTTAATCCTGCTCCGCCCTTCTGGCTTTGCTGGACTTCATTGTATATCTACTTTCTAGCTAGCCTGTGCTCTGTATCTAGCTCTGTTAGTTTGCTTGGTCTACGGACCTCTATGTTCTATCTATTTTGTTTGTTCGTCTGTCTGCTACTATTTCTGTTAGGAGGTGTCCCATATTCCTCCCAGTCCTTAGTACTTGTAGGGATTCCCTCCCCACATCTATAGGTCTCCGTACAGACTAGATTAGGACTTTAGCAGGTCTGATCGCAGGATCAGGTTCCCTGTTACATCGTAGGGATTCAGCTGAGTCCTATAGTAGGGACAGATCTCCTCTCTTTCCTTAGCTTTGGTAGCAGAACATAACAGTGTGGAGATTGTCCATAAGCTGCTGGGTGTTAATGATACGTGTATTCCTATAAATGTGGTAAGTGGGGCTGTCCCGGGTGAGGAGACAATTCTAGACAGAGAAGGAAAGAAGGTTGTGGTCCGAGAGCGGGAGAGGGGAGTTAGTAAAGTCATGTAGCGAGCAGAGACAGGAGAAAACCAGGTCCAGAGTATTCCCATCTTCATGCGTAGGAGAATTAGTAAACTGTGAGAGACCGAATGAAAAGGTTAGAGAAAGTAGATGAGAGGCAGATTGGGAGAGGGGATCACTGATGGGGATGTTAAAGTCTCCCATGATGAGGGTGGGGATGTCACAGGATACTGAAGAAAGTGAGGAAGCCAGGTGGCAAAATGATCCAGGAACTTAGGATTAGTGATCCAGGCTTAGCATCAATTATATTTTATGTGGGCCTATTGAACTTTATATATCTGTGTACACTCTATTTTTGAGCATAGCATCTATTATATTCCTATTATACCATATAGCTTTGCAATGCGCTATTGAGTTTTACACATTCTTGTATACTTTTTCGTGAGCTAAACATCATTTGTATGTTATGTGGACCTAATGAATATTATATTCTTGTGTACACTTAGCATTTATTGTATCTCATGTAGGCCTGTCATATCATATAGATTTGAAATCTGTTATTTATCCAGCACTTTTTTGCTGGTATGCAAAAGTTTTGCATAACAGACATATGAGAAAAATATATTTTGAGGTACTTTTACAGTATAATAAGAACATGTATCCTTGAGGTGTATCATTTGTTCTCTTTTCTTATATATGTTATCATTTCTGGAAATGGATCTTGCCACTAGCTATGTTCACATGGGCTCTATATTGCTACTTTAGTACAATCTGTCAGATTAAGAGTATTGAATAGATTTCTGAATAAGAATGTATCATCGAGATATAAAATTCATACCTTCTGACTACTTAGTAGTGTTGAGCAACCCCCATAGTGTTCGAGTTCGGTTCGCCGAACTGTTCGTCGAACTGTTCGTCGAACACCTTCGAACACCGTTAAAACCAATGGCAGGCAAACAAAAACACATAGGAACACATAGAAAACACATAGATAACACTTCAAAGGTGTCCAAAAGCTGACAAACTGCTCAGAAGACACAACTACCACATGGAAAAGTGACAAGTACATATAGTCATGCGAAAAGAAAAGAGGTGGAGGAGTAAAAGGAGGGGGAGACACAGATATAGGCATGTCATGCCCTTCTAAAATCAAAAAAGTGCGAAGCAGACACGGCCAGTCCGTTCCTGCCCGTGCGACCTCCGTGTCGCCGGGTTTGTGACAGAGCTGCGGTGGACCCCATCTCCCAATACTGGCCAGCCCCCCTTTCCCAATACTGGTGCCTGTCCGCTGGTGGGTCGAGCGAGCCCCCCTGCGGTGGAGGCAGTTCTAAGCTTTTTAATTTAAATTGTCTCTCTAATTTGAATGAGTACACTTTAAATCCTTTTACAAGGATCTATTGGAGGGCAAGTCGGATGCCAGCAGCCGCTGGAATTCCAGCTCCAGTAGCGTCCACTAAAGCTGCTGCAGTAAAAAAGCTTTTATAAGGATGGAGCTTGGCAGTCCACCGCAAGGCGTCCTACCACCAGTCCCAGCCCCTGTGCCTTGGAGTGCCTCCCGATGCTCTTCACTGAGTGTCCCGGGGGCCCGAAGCATTTCCTTTGAAAAAATTAAGTGTCCAAACTACAGGTGGTATAGCTTGCTTAACAGCTGGGATAATCCGCTGACTAGCAGACACTGCTACTAGGCACAAAGTATTTCCTGGGCAAGATGCAGTTACAAATTTGTAATTAGATACTCTCGTTGGATGCTGAGAAAGCATTCCATAGAGTCTCCTGGCACGCCATATATTATTCTCTTAAAAAGCTTGGGGTAGGGGTCTAGGGGACCCTTTTATAGGCAAAATCATGGCCCTGTATTGCAATACGTCACCTAGGCTGAAGATAAATGGAACATTTTCATCACCTTTCTTAATCACCAATGGGACAAGGCAGGGATGTCCTCTGTCCCCTCTCTTAAACATCCTAGTGACGGAGCACCTGCTCTCATCAATTCGCCATAACCCCAATATTAGGTGGATTGAGGTGGGAGGCACCGAGTACAAGTGCTCTGCATTTGCTGATGATGTCCTAGTATATATCACTCAATCATATATATCCATCCCTGCTGTTATGGCTGAAATAGATCACTTTGTTACATGGTCAAATTTTAAAATCAATGCAGCGAAGTCTGAGGCCCTTGATGTCTCCCTCCCCAAATCCATACAGGATTCCATCCAGTCCAACTTTCCCTTTGCCTGGCCCTCACAGGGTATCAAATACTTAGGAATTCGTATTCATAGAGACCTCTCCCGTCTATGTTATCTTAATTTTGGTCCCTTTAATGAACAACTCCATACAGACCAAGGTTGGCAAGTTAGAACTGTAAGATTCACTACGTGAACCACTGGTGTTTTGTGGAAAAGCACATGTACACTGTGTTCCAAATTATTATGCAAAAAGTGTTTAGGAGTGATAAGGTAAGAATTTTTTTGTTTGTCGGTTAAACTCATTGATGGTGATGTGTGTCAGGGCTCTTTATATCACTGTAAGCAATTGCAGACACCTGTGCTAATTAGTTTTGCAGGTGTGTCCAATAAAAGGCAAGACTACTTAAGAAGGCTGTCCCACATTATTAAGCAGCCTACATTTTCTGCCAAAACGGGAAAGAAAAAGGATGTGTCGGCTGCTGAGAAGCAACAAATTGTGGAGTGTTTAGGTCAAGGCATGACTACAGTCAACATTGCCAAGACACTTCATCCTGAACATCGCACAATCAAGAAGTATGCAGCTGATTCACAGTACACACGTGTGCGTGCTGATAAGGGAAAATTGAGGACTCTTTCCTACAGGCAATTACATCAGGTTAAAAGAGCAGCGGCAAAAAAGCCTTGTCATAGCAGCAGACAAGTTTTTGAAGCTGCTGGTGCCTCCAACGTCCCCCGAACAACAAGATGCAGGGTCCTTCAGAGGTTTGCAGCTGTGCGTAAGCCATCCTGTTGACCTCCTCTATCCACTGTACACAAGCAGAAACGTCTCCAGTGGGCCAAACAATACATGAAGACTGACTTCAAAACTGTTTTGTTCACCGATGAGAGCCATACAACGCTCAATGGTCCAGATGGATGGAGTGGAGGATGGCTAGTTGATGGACACCACATGCAAACATGGCTGCGGTGCCAAAAAGGAGGAGGTGGAGAAAAGTTTTGGGCTGGAATCATGGGGAGAGAGATTGTCAGCCCCTTTAGGACCCCTGAAGGGGTAAAGATGAACTCCATAATGTATGTGGAGTTTCTCAAACAGCACTTCCTGCCATGGTTCAAGAAGAAGAACCGTGTATTCTGCAGCAAGATCATTTTCATGCATGTCTCATGCTGCACATAACACATCTGCATCTCTGGCTGATATGGGCATAAAAGGGGAAAAACTTATGGTGTGACCCCCATGCTCCTCTGACCTCAACCCCATTGAGAACCTCTGGAGCATCATCAAAAGGAGTGTCTATGATGGCGGGAGCCAGTTAATATCTAAGCAACAGCTCTGGGAGGGTATTCTGTCCTCATGCAAAACAATTGAAGCAGAAAGCATCCAAAACCTGACAAATTCAATGGACGAGAGAGTTCTGAAGCTCCTTTCGAACAAGGGGTCCTATGTGCAAATGTAACATCACCTAGAATAAAGTTTTGAGTTGAAAACTGTTTGATTTCAGTTTCTAATCACCTGCTAATGCTTATAATTTCAAAAATGACCATTTCTTTGTTCTTTATTAAAATGAAAAGGTTGATCGAAGAGTGTGGGGGATCTAAGAGTGTGGCAACCCAGTAGTCAGGATTATTTCGAATTCTGACAATCTGAGGGTCATGCTGCAGGTAGTGCAGCAAGAAGGCACTCATGTGTCTTGCGCATCTAGGAGCCCCAAAATTATTTTCCGGCTAGATGCAGCTAAAAATTATTATTAATTTGAAAGCTGGTGGAGCTTAGTATAGATGGCCTAATAGAATCAGTACTGCAAACTGCTACAAGGCCCAAATTATTTTCCAGCCAAGATACAGATAAACATGATTAGTAATTTTAAATCTGATGGAGTTTAGTATAGATGACCTAATAGAATCAGTACTGAAAACTGCTACAAGGCCCAAATTATTTTCCAGCCAATATACAGATAAACATGATTAGTAATTTTAAATCTGGTGGAGTTTAGTATAGATGGCCTAATAGAATCAGTACTGCACACTGCTACAAGGCCCAAATTATTTTCCAGCCAAGATACAGATAAACATGATTAGTAATTTGAAAGCTTAAAACGGTTGATGAGGTGATTTTAACAAATCATCAAGCTTTTACTCTCCCCAGGATGACACAGGGGTAAAAAAGTCCTTTCGGATCCATGATTTGTTCATCTTTATGAACGTGAGTCTGTCTGCATTATCAGTGGAGAGCTGCGTGTGCTTATCTGTCAGCACACCACCAGCAGCGCTGAACACACGTTCAGACAGAACGCTGGCTGTGGGGCATGACAAGATCTCCAAGGCGTAAGTGGCGAGCTCCGGCCATTTATCCAGATTGGAAGCCCAAAAAGAGCAAGGGTCCAGTGACACAGTCATGGCTTCAATGTTTACTTGGAGATACTCCTGTACCATCATCTCTATGCGTTGACTATGTGTCAGACTTCTTGTCTCCTGTGGCCTTGCAAAGGATGGGCTAAAAAAGTGGTGAAATGATTCCGCAAAATTGCTGTTACCAGCAGATACTGTGTTTCTGTTACGTTTTGAGTGCTGAATACTCGACGGTCCCACAGTTGGCAAGTTGGAACTGTGAGATTCACTACGTGCACCACTGGTGTTTTGTGGAAAAGCACATGTAAGATTCTGCAACAGTCTCTGCTGATACTCCTGCATGCGTGCATCCCTTCCTATGGCAGGAATAATTTCTGCAAATTTACTTTTGTACCAGGGATCTAACAATGTGGCAACCCAGTAGCCAGGATTATTTCTAATTCTCACAATTCGAGGGTCATGTTGCAGGTAGTGCAGCAAGAAGGCACTCATATGTCTTGCGCATCCAGGAGCACCAAGTCCCTGTTGTGTTGGTGGCGAGGTAACAATCATGCTTCCTTCCTCTGCCCTCTCCCCCCAACCTTGCAAAACAGAAATGTGATCAAGGTCTCCCTCATCTGATGAGTCTTCCATCAGTTCGTCCTCCACTTCTTCCTGGGCTCCTGTACCTTCCTCACTAGTTTGGCTGCTACCATGCGCCCTGGTAAAACCATCCGCATACAACTCCTCCTCCTCTACTTCCTCCACATCCTCTTGTGCCACCACTTGACTCCGAATTCTGTTTAACATGTGCTCCAGCATGTAAATCACCGGAATAGTCATGCTGATAATGGCATCGTCAGCACTAAACATCTTCGTCGCCATTTCAAAACTGTGCAGAAGGGTGCATAGGTCCCTGATCTGAGACCACTCCTCCAGCGTGATTTGCACCACCTCTGGATCTCGTTGGCCCAGGCTATACGTCAGAACATATTGCACCAGGGCTTGTCGGTGCTGCCACAGTCGCTGCAACATGTGCAGAGTTGAATTCCACCGGGTAGGCACATCGCATTTTAGCCAGTGAAGTGGCAGGCCCAATGACTTCTGTAGAGATGTAAGTCGCTGAGCTGCGGGATGCGAATGGCGGAAGTGAGCACACAGCGACCATGCCCTCTGCAGAAGGCCATCTAATCCGGGATAGTGGGCTAAAAATTGCTGGACGACCAGGTTCAACATGTGAGCCATACAAGGCACATGTGTGACATTGCCCCGGCGAAGGGCCTGCTCCGAGGTTTGCAGCATTGTCGCACACGGCCTTCCCTGGTTTCAGGTCCAGTGGAGACAACCATTCATGAAACTGGTTCTCCAGAGCTGACCACAACTCCTCAGCTGTGTGACTCACATTTCACAGACATTTCAAAGTAAAAACCACCTGATGACTTTAAGCCCTGCTGCCAGCATAGTAAGGAGGTGTGCACAATCCCTTCTGCGCAGTTAGAAAGCTTGTGGCATGACCAGACAGGCTTTGGGTGCAGGTGGAGGACCGAAAGGAGGTTGAGGAGGCAGAAGCAGTGGAGGAACTCCGAGATAAAGAGGATTGACGCACAACTCATGGGGACGGCAAGACTTGGACAGCAGCCCCTTGTCCTGCTGTCACCATAGTTACCCAGTGCCCAGTCATCGACATGTAACGCCCCTGTCCATGCCTACTCGTCCAAGTGTCTGTGGTGAAATGCACCCTGTCACACACAGAGTTTCTCAAAGAAGCGGTGATGTTGTGTGCGACATGCTGGTGGAGCGCAGGCACACCTTTCTTTGAGAAGTAGTGCCGACTGGGCATCTGGTACTGGGGCACTGTGACGGACATAAGGTCTCGAAAATCCTCTGTGTCCACCAGATGGAAAGGCAGCATTTCTGTAGCCAAGAGCTTGCAGATGGTGAAATTCAACCTCTTAGCTTTCTCATGGCTAGGAGGAAATGGTCTTTTACTTGCCCACATCTGAGGGACCGAGGGCTGGCTGTTGTGCTTAGACGGGGTTGAGAAGGGTGTCCCCGGCAAACTGCCGGTCTGTGAGGAAGATGCAGGCGGACATGTTAGATTGCCTTGATCCAAAGGTGGTGCTATCGATGTCGGACAGCGCTCAACACCAGCTGGTGTTTCCACCTCCAAAGAAAATGATGACCTGCCAATCACGCTGGCTGTTGCGGGTAAAGAGGTGGCAGGTCTGCGTCCCAAAACAGGTGTGACTGCTGTCCCCCCAGTCACAGAGGATGAAGAGGCCGCGGATGCACAAAATGTGGCAGACGGTGGTTGGCCCAGCCGGCTAGGCCGCATTGTAGCACAGTGAACTTCCCACTGCAACTTATGCTTCATATCCATGTGCCGGTTCATGCATGCAGTACTCAAACTATGTATTTTTTGGCCTCTACTTAGCTTTTGCTGACAAATGTTACAGATAACACGAGTTGGGTCATCCTTATCGATCTGAAAAAATGCCCAGGCTATGCAAGGCTTAGCACCCATGCGACCTGAAGAGCCACCACGACTTGTGGTCAGAGGCAGAATTGTGTTTGAGGATGCAGTTGTTGACATGTTTCCAGTACTACGTCTCTGTCCAGGAAGGCGCAACCTGACCTCATCGTCACTAGCATCCTCCTCCACCTCCTCTGCTGACCTCTTCGACTGGCTGACTGTGGGTTGACAGTAAGTGGGATCTCCAACCTCGTCATCATCACCCTGTGTGTTATCACACCCCTCGTCCTCAGAGCCAACCTCTTCCTGCCCTGACAAAAAACTCAAGTTGTCGCTCCAATCAGGTATTTGAGTCTCATCATCGTCTTCCTCATTGTCTCCACCAACTGGAGTTACAGTTTGGGAACGAGGGTCTACATTATGGTCAGAACCTTCTGCGTCTGTTCCTGGATCCAACTCATAAAGATTCTGTGCATCAGTGCAGATCATTTCCTCGTCTGGATTCACAGAAGCTCTGGAGCCCACCTCTGATTCCCAGGCTATAGTATGAGTAAACAGCTCTGCAGACTCAACCATCTGTTCTAACCCATACTCAGACGGGCAGCTGGAGATTTGGGAGCTGTGAGGAAGCAAGTACGATTGGGGTGACACCTCTGAGGACTGGAGAATTTTTGATGTTGAAGTTGAGGTGGAGGAGAGCCCACTTAAAGGGGCACTTGATATCTGTTGAAGCACCTGCTGTTTTTGTGCCTCATCTGGATTTTTTAGCGATTGGCGTGGCCATAAGAAAGGGATCGTATCACATTGTCCGCTAAAAGAAGTAGACATCTAAGTTTGGCTGGAAGATGGTCTTTCTTCTGCAAATGTTACTGTTGCTTTAACACCTACCCCATGGACACCTTTTTTTCCCTTCCCAACATGCCTATTCCCCTTTCCACCAGCAGCAGGCCTTTTTCCACTCATTTTGGTGGTTAACTAATTGACAACTCTGGAGTTGATTGCACAAAAAACAATGGATGGGAACCGAGCAGAGCTGAGTGGCCAAACTGTGGTATTAGCCCAAAAGTATTGGCTGGGTTAGATGCAGTAAAATAATTTTATTACATACACAGGTGGTGGACTCATAGAACAAGTCCCACACACTGCTACAAGCCCAAATTTTTTTTCAGAGCTAGATGCAGATAAAAATTATTTTTAATTTGCAACCTGGTGGAGGTTAGTATAGACGGACTAATAGAACAAGTTCCACACACTGCTTCAAGCCCAAATTTTTTTTCAGAGCTAGATGCAGATAAAAATTATTTTTAATTTGCAACCTGGTGGAGGCTAGTGTAGATGGACTAATAGAACAAGTCCCACACACTGCTACAAGCCCAAATTTTTTTTCAGAGCTAGATGCAGGTAAAAATTATTTTTAATTTGCAACCTGGTGGAGGTTAGTATAGATGGACTAATAGAATGATGCTAGGCCCAAAAGGTTTTACTTGGGTAGGTGCAGTAAAAAAAAATTGTATTCTATACACAGGTGGTGTAGCCTGCAACACAGATAGGCTACTCCACTGACTAACACACACTGCAAGAGGCCAAAAAGGATTTGCTTAGCTAGATTTAGCCAAATGCTGTGAAAAAAACTTGCAAAGCACTGGCACAGACATGCCTGGCAAAAAGTGATAGGAACTGATGTAACCTAGCCCTCAAAAGGACTGCAATTACAATTAGTCCCTACTCCCAACCTATCTATTTAAGAGCACAGACCTGCCTGATAAAATTCATAGGAAATGATGTAACCTAGTCCTCAAAAGTACTGCAATCACAACTATTCCCTACTCCCAAGCTATCTGTATATTTCAGAGAAAATTGGCTTGAAATGAACACTTAACACTAGAACTACTGATGGAGTCATTTTGACTGCTTTCGTTTTTTATTTCTCTTCTGTGACTACATTTTTCAGAATTCCGGCTTGAAACTCGGTGACTTTTCCTCAAATATGATGTGAAAAAAGATTTTGTGAGAATAAATAATTTTGGTGAAAAATTTGCGCGTTTTTTTCAAAATTTACCAAGAACTACTGAAGGGAGTCTACTATATTTTGAGGTCCTTTTGTCACTAAATGTTGCTATAAAGTTTTGTGCATAATTTTTTCACTCTGTCTTATTTACCCTGATGTTCATATAGATGTAGTTCAATTTACATGTCAACTTTTCACATTTTCCTTGTGTTTTACCTGCTTGTATTACCGTGTAATGCTGAACAAAATAGCTTGTTTACTCTAGGCTCTTATCTTATGCTAATGAAGGGTGGTGTTTTTCTAAGGTCCTAGCAGGAGACAGTATTCTGGATAGTAACTTTACTTTCAGTTCAGCTGAAGAGACAAAGAGAACAGACGCAGACATACGAGCTCTGAAGACTCATACAGGTATGAATTGTTATGAAATAGTTTAGCTGTCTGTCAACTGATTCAGCCCACCTACTTTTGAAGGTGGCAGAACAGTTATTATTTCTTTTAGTTTTCATTTCATTTCTATTTTTCAGCAGGGAACTATATAGAATTATGGAATTTGTGAGGAATATGGAGAGAAGACGTTTGATAAAGCCTCAGGATATTCTGGCTACTTTGCAATCCATACCGGAGGATGAATCGGAATCCGAATTGCAGAAACATGTATTTGATTCTGACAGTGATGAAGATTTCATTCCTCAGAACATATCAAGTGAATCTGAAGACTCAGAAGGAACAAATCCAGAAGGTAAGTAGTTATGTGTATTTATTTGTTCTTCCACACACTGAGTTAGGGCCTGTGCACACTAGCAGAATTCTGGCTGAATAGCCATCTGGATATTCTTGCCGCAATACAGGCCGTACCTGCCCGCTCATGCCTGAAGCTCCGCTCCAAACCCCGGGCTGGAGCCGCTGTCAGGGACAGAGCAGCGCTTGCTTACGCGCGAGCACGGCTCCGTCCCAGACAGCGGCTCCAGCCCGGGGTTCGGAGCGGAGCTTCAGGTATGAAACTCCGCTCTGTACCTGAGCGGGCAGGTACGGGCCGGATTGTGGTGAGAATATCCGGTCGGATATTCCGCCGCTAATCCAGCCAGTGTGCACGGACCCTTACAAAACAAAAATTCTAAATATTCATCAACTTTTTTACAGATATTCCAAGCACATCAACTGGGGATCGGGCTCATGCAGTTATGTTGCCTCGTGACCATCCTCCTGGTCGTGGACAGAAAAAATCAGCAAAACGTCCCAGAAATGAAAGAACAACAGATAACGATGGCGGCGAAGGTAATACAACAACAAACACCAGAGAAGGCGAATCTGAAGGTATACTAGTTTCAGCGGATGGTATTCAATGGAAACCTGTTGAAATTGGAGAACACTTGCCTGGTAGGCGTGACAGCCAAAATATTCTTCGAGAAGCACCTAGCCCTACAGGATACGCCAGAAGAAATATCATTATCGATAGTCCTTTGAGCGCATGGCGTTTATTTTTTGATTCATATATATTGACACATATAAAGAACTGTACGCTTGCAGAAGCATGCAGGAACAATAATTTACAGTTTACTCTATCTGATGAGGAGCTAGATGCATTCATTGCGATATTCTATGCTCGTGGAATATCTGGCACGAACCGTCACTCGATTAGCAGTATTTGGTGTAATGACTGGGGAATACCGTTTTGCAAAGCGACAATGTCTAGGGACCGCTTTGTTGAAATTATGAGGTTTCTCAGATTTGATGAGAAATCTACTCGATCGGAGAGACTGCAAACGGACAAGTTTGCTCTATTTTCTACTGTGTGGGACAGGTTTATTGAAAATTGTATTGCGTGTTACAAACCGGCCCATACATAACGGTGGATGAGCAACTTTTCCCAAGCAAAACTAGGTGTCCATTCACGCAGTACATGCCTTCCAAACCAGATAAATATGGCCACAAATATTGGCTAGCTGTTGATAAGAGGAGCAAATATCTGGCAAATGGCTTCCCTTATCTAGGCAAAGATGAAACACGCCGTGCTGAGGACCGTTTAGCTGACCATGTGGTAATGAAGTTATTGGACCCGTTTTTGAAAAAAGGTCGCAATGTTACAACCGATAATTATTTTACTTCAGTAAAATTAGCTAAACAGCTAAAAAGCAAAGGAAAAACCATCGTGGGAACACTGAACAAGATAAGGCGAGAAGTGCCTAAAGAAATAAAATCCATGAAAGAGGAATTGTACAACACTAAAGTGTTTAGAAATGAAGACAATTTTACACTTACAGTATATCAAGGAAAGCCCAATAAAAATGTTGTCATTTTGAGTTCCGTCCATCCAGATGCTGTTGTTGCGTCTGATTCCGCTAAAAAAACTCCAGAAACGGTAAAGTTTTACAATGAAACAAAATATGGAGTAGATGTAGTGGATCAGATGGCACGAAAATATACCACACGAACATGCACAAGGAGATGGCCTGTTCATGCATTTGAAAATGCCTTAGACTTTGCGGGTATAAATGCATGGATAATATTCAAGGAGATTACCCACCAAAAAATGTCACGCAAGGCATTTTTGCAAACGCTTGTGAGAGAGTTGAGTGGTCCTTATGTCACAGATAGGGAAAAGGGTTCCACGTCCAAAGTTTCTACATGCTCAGAAGTGATGGTTCAAACAAAATTTTGCCAGATCAAAGAAAAGTGCAAGAAAAATAGATCTGTCGGAAATTGTAAGACTTGTGGTAAGTCTTTGTGTGGGCAATGTACTGCCATAAATCAAAGGCAATGCCTAAAATGCGAAACACCAAATGTTTAGAAGGTGAATTCTGCGCCATATTTTCATTTTTATGCTCCTCCACCTACATTTTCTCTGCTTTTTGTTCTTCAGTTGTTGTTTATATGTGTGCACTTGAATAAAAAAAAATGTTTGAAAAACGTCTATTATAATTATTGTTATTTTCTGTAGAAAAATAAGAAAAGCAGAAAAAAAACAATCAAAAGCATTACTGTTGGATCTCACAATAATAATACATTACAAAAAATATAATTATTAATAAATAACCACAAATGAAACTCTAAAACTAAACGAAAACAAGCAAGGAGTCAAAATGACTCCTTTCAGTAGTTCTAGGCGGGGTCACGAGTCCAGTAGTCCTAGTGTTAAAGTATAGCGCACACAGCAACAGTGGTGCCGTCTAACACGCAGCTGCAGCAGTGAGAAAATGGTGGCTACGTGGAAAATGGCTGGGTCTTATAGGGCAAGGACATGTGACATACACTGCCAATGACACATGCCCTTGCTTGTGTGGAAAAAAAGCAGTTCGCTCCGTCTGCTGATAGGCTGACAGATTGCACCTCCCCACCGTAAATGCGGGAAAGAGAAAAAAAGAATGGAGATCTTCATTATTTATGCAGAGATCCATCCCCTGCCCCTCCCCCTGCCCCGCTCTACACTCAAACTGTGAATTAACATTAATTTTCAGCATTACTGAGAAAAAATCCAGTTATGATTTTGGTGCACGAACAGTTATCGAACATAACCTCGAACAGCCGGATTTTTTTCAAATCGTTCGTGTTCGCCGAACGGCTCAAACACCGCCCAAAACAGCTCGAATTTGAGATTGGCGAACAGTTCGAGTCGAACACCGCTCATCTCTACTACTCAGTTTATTTTGAATGTATTATTGGACTACACACTTGGTGATATACAGTACAGTGATGTGATCCTATGTGCTTGTTTTTAGTTTGTTGTGTACCAATGTCCAGAACAAGATGTTGACTACTACTTATCTCTGTTTTTGAGATTTCCCACTTTCCATGATTTCTCATTGGTCTAGGGTCTTATAGGGACTATTAAGAAGAGCCGCCGTGGAGAAGGGCACCAATTGGGTCCAAGAGGGTGCCAACCTCTGCTGTCAGGTAGGTAACTGACGGTAAGGTCAGTGGTCATCTTAGGGTGACTGCCCCCTACTCTCTCACTACCTGACTTTTTATTTTTATCTTTATTTTGGATATAGTCATTTTTTTTTGTGGGAATTGTGTTTTGTTTTTATTTTGCAATTTTTTTATGGATATTAATAAACAGTGATTTTATGTGTATGATCTGTGAATATAGTGGTAATTACATACACTTTTTCTATTGACCAATCGGTGATTATGTCCTCCTTAAAGGACAAAAAATGTTTTTAAGTCAGTTCTGTTAGTGTGAGGTGTTGTGATGTCACACTTGGTGGTGTAGTATTTATTTTTTCAAGCAAAGAAAAGAATGAAATGCCATCACTACTATATGTATATGGTAAATGTCCATTCTTATGAGGTGCCCATTTAAAAATGTCCAGAATTTGTTGGTACGCCCTGATATCTTGCATCTTTTCATGTTTAAATTCCTACAGCAATTCAGGGAGCATAAAATCCCCAAAATATATAAATCAATCAATTTTTATTCGAAATATAAAAACACAGGCTAAATCACATAAACATACATGTTTAAAAAGTCCACAAGCAAGAGTACAGGTATTTTGACTACTGGCCAACACACAAAAAATAGGTCACAGAGGAGCTGGTTGACACCGGTCAAACATGGGTAAGATTGTCTCTTTTGCATGTTCTTACTTATGATACTTGATCTCACTCCTCATTGTCAATCTATTTGTATATCTGGTTGAATAAGTGTGCTTAGCAGTCTAAACAGGATAGACATCATCAATGATTACTATTTATTTTGGGGATATTTGAATAAGACTACTGGTCATATTGGCAAATTAATGTATTATATGTGCACTAGCACTTTATATAGTCCCTGGTTTTGGGAAATTAAAAAGGACTGTTTCAATGAGGAATGGTGAAACCAGAATATATACCGATTGACTAAACTGAGTTGCTCTGTGACCCTGACCTATTTATTGTATGTTGGCAAGTAGCCAAAATACCTGTACTTTTGCTTGTGGACATTTTTTTAACATGTATGTTTATGTGATTTAGCCTGTCTATTTGTATTTTGAATAAAAATTGATGGATTTATATATTGGTTTGGATTTTATGCTCCCTGAATTGCTGTAGGGATTAAATTATTTTTATTGTCCAAGTGTCCAAGTTTAGTGTGTTGTTAGACACCCCAAAAAATGTGTGGATTGCTTAAGTATTGCAGGCAATCCCCGCGTGTTTTTTTGGCTGTATAACAGTGGCGAAAATCATGTCACTCGAGCACCCACGATACTCGGTGCAGCACTAGTGCTCAACACTAGTCGCCATATCACCATTATTTTTTTATCTTTACTTTACAACTCTAACCCTAATCTTAACCCAACCCTAACACAACCCTATCCCTAAACCTTACCCTAACACAACCCTAACCCTAATCCTAACACTAATCCTAACCCTAACACAACCCTACGCTTAACCGTAATCCTAACCCTAACACAACCCTAATCCTAACACAACCCTAACTCTATTCCGAGGGATCCATTTACTGTAATGAGGCAGCAGAGGTACTCTGGCCTCTATTTAGCGCTGTCCTTTTTTTCAGAGGTTCATAAATCTGTGACCGACGGCACTTTTATGCAAGCCTAATAAATAGACAGACACCGTGGGATCACAGACCAGATGGTGTCCATAGTGCCTCCATCTGCCTCATTAGAGGGAATCTTCCGCCGGGGTTCCGTCTGAATCACGTATTTTAGAGATTTACACGAAAACCCCTGTGTAAGCTCTCAGTGCAGAATGCGGGATAAATGTGAGCCAAGTCTTGCGGCGATCTTTGGGTGGCAGAATGAACAAATCAGAAGCAGGTGAAGAATTGGTCTTATTAATATTTATGCCATTCCTCATGCAGTATAAGTGATTAGATGACATTATTCTTCGGGTTGGTGCGATTACAGCAATACCAGATTTATATCGGGTTTTAATGTTTGGCAGCTATCACACACTGAAAAACCCTTTTTTGGCAAAGACTAGTTTTTGCATCGCGATTAGTAATGAGCAAGCCTGCTCGCCACTGCTTGTTACTTACCCGAGCATTACTGTGTTCGACATGCTTGGAACTCGGTGAATATTTCTGGGTTGCTCATGCTTCAGCTCGAGTCCCCGTCCTGCATGTTTGGCATAGCCATTTTGCTTGTGGCATTGCAGTGATTGGCTGGCCGCGTAACGTCATTTAGTCTATACAAGACCTGGTGCCCCTATGCTCGTCACAGTCTAACCCGGAAACAGGCAGAGTAGGGAGAGCTGCTGCTGAGTGAGGGAGAGATTTGCTTGTTTATTAGTTAGTATAGGTATTCCACAACCTATCTATATATCCATCTGAACTAACAGTCCTTCTGAGGACTAATCCATCTGCAGCACAGACCAAAAGTTTGGACACACCTTCTCATTTAAAGGTTTTTCTGTATTTTCATGACTATGAAAATTGTACATTCACACTGAAGGCATCAAAACTATGAATTAACACACGTGGAATTATATACGTAACAAAAAAGTGTGAAACAACTGAAAATATGTCTTATATTCTAGGTTCTTCAAAGTAGCCACCTTTTGCTTTGATGACTGCTTTGCACACTCTTGGCATTCTCTTGATGAGCTTCAAGAGGTAGTCACCGGAAATGGTTTTCACTTCACAGGTGTGCCCTGTCAGGTTTAATAAGTGGGATTTCTTGCCTTATAAATGGAGTTGGGACCATCAGTTGTGTTGTGCAGAAGTCTGGTGGATACACAGCTGATAGTCTTACTGAACAGACTGCTAGAATTGGTATTATGGCAAGAAAAAAGCAACTAAGTAAAGAAAAACGAGTGGCCATCATTACTTTAAGAAATGAAGGTCAGTCAGAGCGAAAAATTAGGAAAACTTTGAAAGTATCCCCAAGTGCAATTGCAAAAACCATCAAGCGCTACAAAGAAACTGGCTGACATGAGGACCGCCCCAGGAAAGTAAGACCAAGCGTCACCTCTGCTTCTGAGGATAAGTTTATCCGAGTCACCAGCCTCAAAAATCGCAGGTTAACAGCAGCTCAGATTAGAGACCAGGTCAATGCCACACAGAGTTCTAGCAGCAGACACATCACTTCAACAACTGTTAAGAGGAGACTTTGTGCAGCAGGTCTTCATGGTAAAATAGCTGCTACCAAACCACTGCTAAGTACAGGCAACAAGCAGAAGAGATTTGTTTGGGCAAAAGAACACAAGGAATGGACATTAGATCAGTGGAAATCTGTGCTTTGGTCTGATGAGTCCAAATTTGAGATCTTTGGTTCCAACCACCGTGTCTTTGTGCGATGCAGAAAAGGTGAACGGATGGACTCTACATGCCTGGTTCCCACTGTGAAGCATGGAGGAGAAGGTGTGATGGTGTGGGGGTGCTTTGATGGTGACACTGTTTGGGATTCATTCAAAATTGAAGGCATACTGAACCAGCATGGCTACCACAGCATCTTGCAGCGGCATGTTATTCCATCCGGTTTGCATTTAGTTGGACCATCATTTATTTTTCAACAGGACAATGACCCCAAACACACCTCCAGGCTGTTTAAGGGCTATTTGACGAAGGAGAGTGATGAAGTGCTACGCCAGATGACCTGGCCTCCACAGTCACCAGACCTGAACCCAATCGAGATAGTTTGGGGTGAGCTGGACCGCAGAGTGAAGGCAAAAGGGCCAACAAGTGCTAATCATCTCTGGGAACTCCTTCAAGATTGTTGGAAGACCATTTCTGGTGTCTACCTCTTGAAGCTCATCAAGAAAATGCCAAGAGTGTGCAAAGCATTCATCGAAGCAAAAGGTGGCTACTTTGAAGAACCTAGAATATAAGACATATTTTCAGTTGTTTCACACTTTTTTGTTAAGTATATAATTCCACAGGTGTTAATTCATAGTTTTGATGCCTTCAGTGTGAATGTACAATTTTCATAGTCATGAAAATACAGAAAAATCTTTAAATGAGAAGGTGTGTCCAAACTTTTGGTCTGTACTGTACATATATTCAGTGGTGATAGCAAGAGTTAGGCAGGCAGGCAGGGTTTGTGGCAGTGTATACAGCACAAGAGGGTCCATTGCATATTCTGTCTGCTGCTGCTGTTACAGATACCCGTAGACATAGCCCCAGAAATCAGGGGCCAGGGCTAATTTTTTTTTTATGTTAGTCCTGATTACTTGTTTAAAAAGCAATCCAGTGCACACTATTTTAGTGCTCCATTTGCTTGTTAGCACTGCAGAATACAGCCAGATCTTTTCCATCATCAGACGTGATTCCATATTACAGAGCTAAAAATCCACAAATTTGCAGTGAATGTGGAAAATATTGTCCTCCACTTAGAGTTTGCAGCAGTGTGTCAGCGAAGCTTTTCACACATGGTTGCTGTGAAGAATTATAAACTACACGGTGGCTATTTAAAACCATAGGTGTCCATCAGACGTATCACATATAACTGCGGTACAAATCCAGCCATTTGTAGTGAACGTGGAAAATATTGTCCTCCGTTTAGACTTTTGCTTTAGTGTGTCAGTGAAGCTATTCACACAAGGTCGCTGCCAAGTATAGTAAACTACAGAGCTGCTATTTAAAACCGTCGTTGTCCGTCAGACGTTTCACATATACTGTATCTGCAGTTCAAATCCAGGCATTTGTAGTGAACGTGGAAAATACTGTCCTCCATTTGTTACATGGTCAAATTTTAAAATCAATGCAGCGAAGTCTGAGGCCCTTGATGTCTCCCTCCCCAAATCCATACAGCATTCCATCCAGTCCAACTTTCTCTTTGCCTGGCCCTCACAGGGTATGAAATACTTAGGAATTCGTATTCATAGAGACCTCTCCCATCTATGTTATCTTAATTTTGGGCCCTTTATTGAACAACTCCATACAGACCACGGTTGGCAAGTTAGAATTGTAAGATTCACTACGTGAACCACTGGTGTTTTGTGGAAAAGCACATGTACACTGTGTTCCAAATTATTATGCAAAAAGTGTTTAGGAGTGATAAGGTAAGAATTTTTTTGTTTGTCGGTTAAACTCATTGATGGTGATGTGTGTCAGGGCTCTTTATATCACTGTAAGCAATTGCAGGCACCTGTGCTAATTAGTTTAGCAGGTGTGTCCAATGAAGACTACTTAAGAAGGCTGTCCCACATTAGTAAGCAGCCTACATTTTATGCCAAAATGGGAAAGAAAAAGAATGTGTCGGCTGCTGAGAAGCAACAAATTGTGGAATGTTTAGGTCAAGGCATGACTACAATCAACATTGCCAAGACACTTCATCCTGAACATCGCACAATCAAGAAGTATGTAGCTGATTCACAGTACACACGTGTGCGTGCTGATAAGGGCAAATTGAGGACTCTTTCCTACAGGCAATTACATCAGGTTAAAAGAGCAGCGGCAAAAAAGGCTTGTCATAGCAGCAGACAAGTTTTTGAAGCTGCTGGTGCCTCCAACGTCCCCCGAACAACAAGATGCAGGGTCCTTCAGAGGTTTGCAGCTGTGCGTAAGCCATCCTGTCGACCTCCTCTATCCACTGTACACAAGCAGAAACGGCTCCAGTGGGCCAAACAATACATGAATACTGACTTCAAAACAGCTTTGTTCTCCGATGAGTGCCATGCAACGCTCAATGGTCCAGATGGATGGAGTGTAGGATGGCTGGTTGATGGACACCCCATGCAAACATGGCTACGGCGCCAACAAGGAGGAGGTGGAGAAAAGTTTTGGGCTGGAATCATGGGGAGAGAGATTGTCAGCCCCTTTAGGATCCCTGAAGGGGTAAAGATGAACTACATAATGTATGCGGAGTTTCTCAAACAGCACTTCCTGCCATGGTTCAAGAAGAAGAACCGTGTATTCCGCAGCAAGATCATTTTCATGCATGATAATGCACCGTCTCATGCTGCACATAACACATCTGCATCTCTGGCTGATATGGGCATAAAAGGGGACAAACTTATGGTGTGACCCCCATGCTCCCCTGACCTCAACCCCATTGAGAACCTCTGGAGCATCATCAAAAGGAGTGTCTATGATGGCGGGAGGCAGTCACATCTAAGCAACAGCTCTGGGAGGGTATTCTGTCCTCATGCAAAACAATTGAAGCAGAAACCATCCAAAACCTGACAAATTCAATGGACGAGAGAGTTCAGAAGCTCCTTTCGAACAAGGGGTCCTATGTGCAAATGTAACATCACCTAGAATAAAGTTTTGAGTTGAAAACTGTTTGATTTCAGTTTCTAATAACCTGCTAATGCTTATAATTTTAAAAATGACCATTTCTTTGTTCTTTATAAAAATGAAAAGGTTGATCGAAGAGTGTGGGGGATCTAAGAGTGTGGCAACCCAGTAGTCAGGATTATTTTGAATTCTGACAATCTGAAGGTCATGCTGCAGGTAGTGCAGCAAGAAGGCACTCATGTGTCTTGCGCATCTAGGAGCCCCAAAATTATTTTCCGGGCTAGATGCAGCTAAAAATTATTATTAATTTGAAAGTTGGTGGAGAATAGTATAGATGGCCTAATAGAATCAGTACTGCAAACTGCTACAAAGCCAAAATTATTTTACAGGCAAGATACAGATAAACATGATTTTTATTAATAACACTGGTGTCCAAAAAAAATTTCTGCCAAGGACTTTAAGAACAGTTTTAGACTCATTTGAGGGTGCTGAATTCAAATCTGATCTTATAATTTCTCTATCACATCACGTTTTTGCGCTATAGGTATATAGCCCATTTTCAATAATTCCAAGAAAAATATAAGTAGTGTATGAAAAGTGGCGGTTTATACGGTTCACTAAGGTAAATTTAGTTTTCATTTAGTCTCCCAATAAATGTGAGAATATCTTTGTTTTCTTTGAACATGCATAATTCCCATTTGTTATGATAAGAAAGTAAAAAAACAGTTTTCAAACACCCTTGTTTTCTGTGCTACTGGGACAGTAGAGCTACAGCAGAGCATTGGGTGAAAACTGAATGGCCTCAGCGACAGAGTTTGGCATCTGGCGATAAGAATGTCATCCATGATCCTCTAGTGGCTAGGAAGAACATTGTCTTTCCTCCCTTGCACATAAAACTTGGATTGATGCAGCAGTTCGTCAAAGCTCTCAATCACAGTGGAGAATGCTTTAACTATATATGTTCAACTTTTCCTGGTCTTAGTGAAGAGAAGAAAAAGGCTGGAATATTTGATGTACCTCAAATAAGAACACTTATGAGAGACCCAAACTTTATCACATCAATGAATGAGAATGAAGAAAGAGCTTGGAATGCATTTTGTAATGGGGTGCAGAATTTTCTAGGGAATAAGAAAGCAGACAACTATGAAGAGATTGTGGAAGAGCTACTAATGAGTCTGCAAAATCTTGGATGTAGAATGAGTATCAATATTCACTATTTACACATCTATTTGGACTTTTTTCCAGAGAACCTTGGGGATGTGAGTGAGGAACAAGGGGAGCGTTGTCATCAGGACATTAAAACAATGGAAAACGGTATCAAGGCCGGTGGGACTCACATATGATGGCTGACTATTGCTGGAGCTTGATGAGAGACAACCCAGAAGCTGTACATCACAGATCAGGAAAGAAAAGAAAGTTCAAATAACTGCCATTTGCCATTCATCTGTGTGCCATATATATGTGTTTTTATATTTTGTAGTTTCATTTTGTAAGTATATTTGATTTGCTGTACACAGACTTTGTAATTTTTGTTATTCCTTGATTAAAAATATGCAAAATGTAGTAACAAAAATCATGAGGTTTTTATCAAAAAACATTCGATAGGAGTAATTTCCATCAAAAATATCTCGAAATCCTGATGTGATAGCCAAAAATGGAGTTCGTATTAGTAATCAGCAGGCAAAATTGACTTAAAATATGTTTTAAAACCTTTTGACAGAAAAATTGCGTTGACCAGTGTAATTTTAAATCTGGTGGAGCTTAGTATAGATGGCCTAATAGAATCAGTACTGCAAACTGCGATAAGGCCCAAATTATTTTCCAGCCAAGATACAGATAAACATGATTAGTAATTTAAAATCTGGTGGAGTTTAGTATAGATGACCTAATAGAATCAGTACTGAAAACTGCTACGAGGCCCAAATTATTTTCCAGCCAAGATACAGATAAACATGATTAGTAATTTTAAATCTGGTGGAGTTTAGTATAGATGGCCTAACAGAATCAGTACTGCACACTGCTACAAGGCCCAAATTATTTTCCAGCCAAGATACAGATAAACATGATTAGTAATTTGAAAGCTTAAAACGGTTGATGAGGTGATTTTAACAAATCATCAAGCTTTTACTCTCCCCAGGATGACACAGGGGTAGAAAAGTCCTTTCGGATCCATGATTTGTTCATCTTTATGAACGTGAGTCTGTCTACATTATCAGTGGAGAGCCGCGTGTGCTTATCTGTCAGCACACCACCAGCAGCGCTGAACACACGTTCAGACAGAACGCTGGATGCGGGGCATGACAAGATCTCCAAGGCGTAAGTGGCGAGCTCCGGCCATTTATCCAGATTGGAAGCCCTAAAAGAGCATGGGTCCAGTGACACAGTCATGGCTCTAATGTTTACTTGGAGATAGTCCTGTACCATCGTCTCTATGCTTTGACTATGTGTCAGACTTCTTGTCTCCTGTGGCCTTGCAAAGGATGGGCTGAAAAAGTGGTGAAATTATTCCGCAAAATTGCTGTTACCAGCAGATACTGTGTTTCTGTTACGTTTTGAGTGCTGATCACTCGACGGTCCCACAGTTGGCAAGTTGGAACTGTGAGATTCACTACGTGCACCACTGGTGTTTTGTGGAAAAGCACATGTAAGATTCTGCAACAGTCTCTGCTGATACTCCTGCATGCGTGCATCCCTTTCTATGGCAGGAATAATTTCTGCAAATTTACTTTTGTACCGGGGATCTAACAGTGTGGCATCCCAGTAGCCAGGATTATTTCTAATTCTCACAATTCGAGGGTCATGTTGCAGGTAGTGCAGCAAGAAGGCACTCATATGTCTTGCGCATCCAGGAGCACCAAGTCCCTGTTGTGTTGGTGGCGAGGTAACAATCATGCTTCCTTCCTCTGCCCTCTCCCCCCAACCTTGCACAACAGAAATGTGATCAAGGTCTACCTCATCTGATGAGTCTTCCATCAGTTCGTCCTCCACTTCTTCCTGGGCTCCTGCACCTTCCTCACTAGTTTGGCTGTTACCATGCGCCCTGGTAAAACCATCTCCCCCACCCTCACATGCCTGCCGCCTTGGTGCTGCCAACCATCTGGACCTTGCAGATGTTAGCCCTTCCGCATACAACTCCTCCTCCTCTACTTCCTCCACATCCTCTTGTGCCACCACTTGACTCCGAATTCTGTTTAGCATGTGCTCCAGCATGTAAATCACCGGAATAGTCATGCTGATAATGGCATCGTCAGAACTAAACATCTTTGTCGCTATTTCAAAACTGTGCAGAAGGGTGCATAGGTCCCTGATCTGAAACCACTCCTCCAGCGTGATTTGCACCACCTCTGGATCTCGTTGGCCCAGGCTATACGTCAGAACATATTGCACCAGGGCTTGTCGTTGCTGCCACAGTCGCTGCAACATGTGCAGAGTTGAATTCCACTGGGTAGGCACATCGCATTTTAGCCGGTGAAGTGACAGGCCCAACGACTTCTGTAGAGATGTAAGTCGCTGAGCTGCGGGATGCGAATGGCGGAAGTGAGCACACAGCGACCGTGCCCTCTGCAGAAGGCCATCTAATCCGGGATAGTGGGCTAAAAATTGCTGGACAACCAGGTTCAACACGTGAGCCATACAAGGCACGTGTGTGACACTGACCCGGCGAAGGGCCGCACCGAAATTTGCAGCATTGTCGCACATGGCCTTCCCTGGTTTCAGGTCCAGTGGAGACAACCATTCAAGAAACTGGTTCTCCAGAGCTGACCACACCTCCTCAGCTGTGTGACTCACATTTCACAGACATTTCAAAGTAAAAACCGCCTGATGACTTTGAGCCCTGCTGCCAGCATAGTATGGAGGTGTGCAGGATCCCTTCTGCGCAGTTAGAAAGCTTGTAGCATGACCAGACAGGCTTTGGGTGCAGGTGGAGGACCGAAAGGAGGTTGAGGAGGCAGAAGCAGTGGAGGAACTTCGAGATAAAGAGGATTGATCCACAACTCATGGGGACGGCAAGACTTGGACAGCAGCCCCTTGTCCTGCTGTCACCATAGTTACCCAGTGCCCAGTCAGCGACATGTAACACCCCTGTCCATGCCTACTCGTCCTAGTGTCTGTGGTGAAATGCACCCTGTCACACACAGAGTTTCTCAAAGAAGCGGTGATGTTGTGTGCGACATGCTGGTGGAGCGCAGGCACACCTTTCTTTGAGAAGTAGTGCCGACTGGGCATCTGGTACTGGGGCACTGTGACGGACATAAGGTCTCGAATATCATCTGTGTCCAACAGGCGGAAAGGCAGCATTTCTGTAGCCAAGAGCTTGCAGATGGTGAAATTCAACCTCTTAGCTTTCTCATGGCTAGGAGGAAATGGTCTTTTACTTGTTCACATCTGAGGGACCGAGGGCTGGCTGTTGTGCTTAGACGGGGTTGAGAAGGGTGTCCCCAGAAAACTGCCGGTCTTTGAGGAAGATTCAGGCGGACATGTTAGGTTGCCTTGATCCAAAGGTGGTGCTATCGATGTCGGACAGCGCTCAACACCAGCTGGTGTTTCCACCTCCAAAGAAAATGATGACCTGCCAATCACGCTGGCTGTTGCGGGTAAAGAGGTGGCAGGTCTGCGTCCCAAAACAGGTGTGACTGCTGTCCCCCCAGTCACAGAGGATGAAGAGGCCAGGGATGCACAATATGTGGCAGACGGTGGTTGGCCCGGCCGGCTAGGCCGCATTGTAGCACAGTGAGCTTCCCACTGCAACTTATGCTTCATATCCATGTGCCGGTTCATGCATGAAGTACTCAAACTATGTATTTTTTGGCCTCTACTTAGCTTTTGGTGACAATTGTTACAGATAACACGAGTAGGGTCATCCTTATCGATCTGAAAAAATGCCCAGGCTATGCAAGGCTTAGCACCCATGCGACCTGAAGAGCCACCACGACTTGTGGTCAGAGGCAGAGTTGTGTTTGAGGATGCAGTTGTTGACGTGCTTCCAGTACTACGTCTCTATCCAGGAAGGCGCAACCTGACCTCATCATCACTAGCATCCTCCTCCACCTCCTCTGCTGACCTCTTCGACTGGCTGACTGTGGGTTGACAGTAAGTGGGATCTCCAACCTCGTCATCATCACCCTGTGTGTTATCACACCCGTCGTCCTCAGAGCCAACCTCGTCCTGCCCTGACAAAAAACTCAAGTTGTCGCTCCAATCAGGTATTTGAGTCTCATAATCGTCTTCCTCATTGTCTCCACCAATAGGAGTTACAGTTTGGGAATGAGGGTCTACATTATGGTCAGAACCTTCTGCGTCTGTTCCTGGATCCGACTCATAAAGATTCTGGGCATCAGTGCAGATCATTTCCTCGTCTGGATTCACAGAAGCTCTGGAGCACACCTCTGATTCCCAGGCTATAGCATGAGTAAACAGCTCTGCAGACTCAACCATCTGTTCTAACCCATACTCAGACGGGCAGCTGGAGACTTGGGAGCTGTGAGGAAGCAAGTGCGATTGGGGTGACACCTCTGAGGATTGGAGTATTTGTGATGTTGAAGATGAGGTGGAGGAGAGCCCACTTAAAGGAGCACTTGATATCCGTTGAAGCACCTGCTGTTTTTGTGCCTCATCTGGAATTTGTAGTGATTGGCGTGACCGTAAGAAAGGGATCTTATCACATTGTCCGCTAAAAGAAGTACACATCTTAGTTTGGCTGGAAGATGGTCTTTCTTCTGCAAATGTTACTGTTGCTTTAACACCTACACCACGGACACAACCTTTTTTTCCCTTCCCAACACGCCTATTCCCCTTTCCACCAGCAGCAGGCCTTTTTCCACTCATTTTGGTGGTTAACTAATTGACAACTCTGGAGTTGTTTGCACAAAAAACAATGGATGGGAACCGAGCAGAGCTGAGTGGCCAAACTGTGGTATTAGCCCAAAAGTATTGGCTGGGTTAGATGCAGTAAAACAATTTTATTACATACACAGGTGGTGGAGGTTAGTACAGATGGACTAATAGAACAAGTCCCACACACTGCTACAGGCCCAAATTTTTTTCAGAGCTAGATGCAGATAAAAAATATTTTTAATTTGCAACCTGGTGAAGGTTAGTATAGATGGACTAATAGAACAAGTCCCACACACTGCTACAAGCCAAAATATTTTTTCAGAGCTAGATGCAGATAAAAAATATTTTTAATTTGAAACCTGGTGGAGGTTAGTATAGATGGACTAATAGAACAAGTCCCACACACTGCTACAAGCCCAAATATTTTTTCAGAGCTAGATGCAGATAAAAATTATTTTAATTTGCAACCTGGTGGAGGTTAGTACCGATGGACTAATAGAACAAGTCCCACACTGCTACAAGCCCAATTTTTTTTTCAGAGCTAGTTGCTGATAAAAATTATTTTTAATTTGAAACCTGGTGGAGGTTAGTATAGATGGACTAATAGAACAAGTCCCACACACTGCTACAAGCCCAATTTTATTTTCAGAGCTAGATGCAGATAAAAATGATTTTTAATTTGCAACCTGGTGGAGGTTAGTATAGATGGACTAATAGAACAAGTCCCACACACTGCTACAAGCCCAAATTTTTTTTCAGAGCTAGATGCAGATAAAAATTATTTTTAATTTGCAACCTGGTGGAGGTTAGTATAGATGGACTAATAGAACAAGTCCCACACACTGCTACAAGCCCAAATTTTTTTTCAGAGCTAGATGCAGATAAAAATTATTTTTAATTTGCAACCTGGTGGAGGTTAGTATAGATGGACTAGTAGAACAAGTCCCACACACTGCTACAAGCCCAAATATTTTTTCTGAGCTAGATGCAGATAAAAATTATTTTTAATTTGCAACCTGGTGGAGGTTAGTATAGATGGACTAGTAGAACAAGTCCCACACACTGCTACCAGCCCAAATATTTTTTCAGAGCTAGATGCAGATAAAAATTATTTTTAATTTGCAACCTGGTGGAGGTTAGTATAGATGGACTAATAGAACAAGTCCCACACACTGCTACAAGCCCAAATATTTTTTCAGAGCTAGATGCAGATAAAAATTATTTTTAGTTTGCAAACTGGTGGATGTTAGTATAGATGGACTAATAGAACAAGACCCACACACTGCTACAAGCCCAAATATTTTTTCCGAGCTAGATGCAGATAAAAATTATTTTTAATTTGCAACCTGGTGAAGGTTTGCATAGATGGACTAATAGAACAAGTCCCACAAACTGCTACAAGCCCAAATTTTTTTTCAGAGCTAGATGCAGATAAAAATTATTTTTAATTTGCAACCTGGTGGAGGTTAGTATAGATGGACTAATAGAACAAGTCCCACACACTGCTACAAGCCCAAATATTTTTTCAGAGCTAGATGCAGATAAAAAATATTTTGAATTTGCAACCTTTTGGAGGTTAGTATAGATGGACTAATAGCACAAGTCCCACACACTGCTATAAGCCCAAATATTTTTTCAGAGCTAGATGCAGATAAAAAATATTTTTAATTTGCAACCTGGTGGAGGTTAGTATAGATGGACTAATAGAACAAGTCCCACACACTGCTATAAGCCCAAATTTTTTTGAGAGCTAGATGCAGATAAAAATTATTTTTAATTTGCAACCTGGTGGAGGTTAGTGTAGATGGACTAATAGAACAAGTCCCACACACTGCTACAAGGCCAAATTTTTTTTCTGAGCTAGATGCAGATAAAAAATATTTTTACTTTGCAACCTGGTGGAGGTTAGTATAGATGGACTAATAGAATGATGCTATGCCCAAAAGGTTTTACTTGGGTAGGTGCAGTAAAAAAAATTTGTATTCTATACACAGGTGGTGTAGCTTGCAACACAGATAGGCTACTCCACTGACTAGCACACACTGCAAGCGGCAAAAAAGGATTTGCTTAGCTAGATTTAGCCAAATGCTGTGAAAAAAACTTGCAAAGCACTGGCACAGACCTGCCTGGCAAAAAGTGATAGGAACTGATGTAACCTAGCCCTCAAAAGGACTGCAATTACAATTAGTCCCTACTCCCAACCTATCTATATAAGAGCACAGACCTGCCTGATAAAGTCATAGGAAATGATGTAACCTAGTCCTTAAAAGTACTGCAATCACAACTATTCCCTACTCCCAAGCTATCTGTATATTTCAGAGAAAATTGGCTTGAAATGAACACTCAAAGTATAGCGCACACAGCAACAGTGGTGCCATCTAACACGCAGCTGCAGCAGTGAGAAAATGGTGGCTACGTGGAAAATGGCTGGGTCTTATAGGGCAAGGACATGTGACATACACTACCAATGACACATGCCCTTGCTTGTGTGAAAAAAAGCAGTTCGCTCCATCTGCTGATAGGCTGACAGATTGCACCTCCCCACTGTAAATGCGGGAAAGAGAAAAAAAAATGGAGATCTTCATTATTTATGCAGAGATCCATCCCCTGCCCCTCCCCCCGCCCCGCTGTACACTCAAACTGTGTATTAACATTAATTTTCAGCATTACTGAGAAAAAATCCAGTTATGATTTTGGTGCACGAACAGCTATCGAACATAAAATGGGAAACCTTCAAAAGAATTCTGAATACTCAGTGCGAGAGATATATACCGTATGGGAATAAAAGGGCCAGAAATAAGACGAAACCAAAATGGTTGAACAAGAACGTAAAAGTGCGTTAAATAGCAAAAAAGAGGCATTCAAGAGATTAAAACTGGAAAACAGTAAGGAGGCACTAATGTGTTACAAGGAGAAAACGAGAACCTGTAAAAAACAAATAAAAATAGCGAAGGAGGAAACAGAGAAACGTATTGCTAGGGAAAGTAGATCAAATCCCAAACTGTTCTTTACGTATATAAATAGTAAAGGGATTAAATCGGATAATATTGGACCGATAAAAAGTGAGGAAGGCAAAATCATAGAGAAAGATGAGGATAAAGCTAATCTATTAAATAATTTTTTTTGACAACTTTCACAAAGGAAATAGAACTAACAGGAGAAATGAGAAGTGACAAGCTTAATCCTCCACTAAGTATGACTAATCTAACCCAAGTTGAGGTACAGAAACGCCTCATTAACATTAAAATAAACAAATCACCAGGACCTGATGGCATACACCCACGGGTACTAAGGGAACTAAGTAATGTGATAGACAGACCGTTATATCTTATATTTAAGGACTCTGTTGAGACTGGGTCTGTACCACTTGATTGGCGACAGATGAATGTAGTGCCAATATTCAAAAATGGAGCGAAAAGTGACGCCGGAAACTATCGGCCGGTGAGTCTGACGTCCGTTGTGGGCAAAATTTTTGAAAGCTTCATTAAAGAGGCAATTACGGAGCATCTTGATGCTAATAATCTTTTAATCCCGAACCAACATGGATTCATGAGGAATCGCTCCTGCCAAACAAACCTGATTGACTTCTACGAGGAGGTTAGCTCTTGATTAGATCAGGGGGAACCAGTGGATGTCATATATCTCGACTTCTCAAAAGCGTTCGATAGTGTGCCACATAATAGGTTGGTATACAAAATGAGAATGATGGGGCTGGGGGAGAATGTCTGCAAGTGGGTAGCTAACTGGCTAAAGGATAGAAGGCAGAGGGTGGTTATAAATGGAATATTCTCAGATTGGGTAAGCGTCACTAGTGGGGTACCACAGGGGTCTGTACTAGGCCCAATGTTATTTAATATCTTTATTAACGACATAGTCAACGGGATAAATAGTAACATATCAATATTTGCAGATGACACAAAGTTATGTAAAACAATTAATACAAAAGAGGACAGTGCAGACCTACAGAGGGATTTGGATAAGCTGGGTAGGTGGAGCATTAAATGGCAAATGAGGTTTAACGAGGAGAAATGTAAGGTCATACAAATGGGAAGGAAAAATGGAAGTCACCAGTACTCACGGAATGGGAAATCATTGGGGAATTCAGAGATGGAGAAGGACTTGGGCATCTTGATTGATAGCAAACTAAATTGGAGTGCCCAAAGTCAGGCCGCTGCTGTAAGGGCAAACAGGGTAATGGGATGTATCAGAAGAGGTATAGCTGCAAAGGATGAGAACATTGTTCTTCCACTGTACAAAGCACTGGTCAGACCACACTTGGAATACTGTGCTCAGTTATGGGCCCCAATATATAGAAAGGATATAAATTAGCTTGAAAAGGTACAAAGGAGGGCAACAAAATTAATAAAGGGAATGGAGGGACTGCAATACCCAGAGAGGTTGGCAAAACTAGGACTATTCAGCCTGGAAAAGAGAAGGTTGAGGGGGGACATAATAAATGTGTACAAATATGTTAGGGGACAGTATAGAGATCTTGCCCGGGATTTGTTCAAAAGGAGGGATATTACGGTAACAAGAGGGCATTCACTAAGACTGGAAGAGAAAAGGTTTCAGCACCAGCATAGGAAGGGGTTCTTTACGGTAAGAGCAGTGAGAATATGGAATTCACTGAGTGAGGAGACGGTGATGTCAGATTCACTACTAGTGTTGAGCCACCCCCGTAGTGTTCGAGTTCGGTTCGGTTCGTCGAACACCCGTGTGTTCGCCCAACTGTTCGTCGAACTGTTCGTCGAACACCTTCGAACACCGTTAAAACCAATGGCAGGCAAACAAAAACACATAGAAACACATAGAAAACACCTTCAAAGGTGTCCAAAAGCTGACAAACTGCTCAGAAGACACAACTAACACATGGAAAAGTGACAAGTACATATAGTCATGCGAAAAGAAAAGAGGTGGAGGAGTAAAAGGAGGGGGAGACACAGATATAGGCATGTCATGCCCTTCTAAAATCCAAAAAGTGAGAAGCCGAGACGGCCAGTCCGCTCCTGCCCCTGCCACCTCCGTGTCGCCGGGTTTGTGCCAGAGCTGCGGTGAACCCTGACGGCCAGCCCCCCTCTCCCAATACTGGTGCCTGTCCGCTGGTGGGTCGAGAGAGCCCCCCTGTGGTGGAGGCAGCTCTAAGCTTTTTAATTTAAATTGTCCCTCTAATTTAAATGAATACACTTTAAATCCATTTACAAGGATCTATTGGAGGGCAAGTCTCATGCCAGCAGCCGCGTAATTCCAGCTCCAGTAGCGTCCACTAAAGCTGCTGCAGTTAAAAAGCTTTTATAAGGATCGAGCTCGGCTGTCCACCGCAAGGCATCCTAGTGCCAGTCCCAGCCCCTATGCCTTGGGGTGCCTCCTGATGCTCTTCACTAAGTATCCCGTGGTCCCGAAGCATTTCCTTTGAAAAAATTAAGTGTCCAAACTACAGGTGGTGTAGCTTGCTTAACAGCCAGGATAATCCGCTGACTAGCAGACACTGCTACTAGGCACAAAGTATTTCCTGGGCTAGATGCAGTTAAAAATTTGTAAGTAGATACTCTCGTTGGATGCTGAGAAAGCATTCCATAGAGTCTCCTGGCACGCCATATATGATTCTCTTAAAAAGCTTGGGGTAGGGGTCTAGGGGACCCTTTTATAGCCAAAATCACGGCCCTGTATCACAATACGTCACCTAGGCTGAAGATAAATGGAACTGTAGCACCGAGGGCTCGGTTGCTACAGACGTATTGCACCTCACCCAGAGGTGTGATATCTCACTCTCAGATAAGGATGGAGTGTGGATCAGGACCCGACACCTGCATGCATTACACCACATTGCCGTGGGGCAGGGCGACCAATATGCCCCTGAGATGGGCACGACAGTCCCTGTCCCTGGCTGGAGTGGGGGGAGGGAACACTGAGGAAGTGGAACCCTGCAGTGCAGGAGCAGGGAGGAAGCAGTTCCTGGGTGCATTGAGAAGGGAGTATAAAAGGTGGGCACCATCTTAGTTCAGTGCAGAGAAGTCTGAGCAGAAGTGGCAGGGAGCAGGGGCTCTGCATGAGCTCTGCTCCGGAGGCGGGCCTAGTAACAGAGGCCCAGGCCTGCAAGAGGGAGAAGGAAGGAAGAGGAGCGGAGAAGGCTCCAGGAACGAGGAATGAAGGGATCCCAGGGGTGCGGACTGGCGAGTCGCCACCGCACGCCCGAATCCACCTGCGTGGAGGGGTCAGGCCAAAGGGGGAGACCGGTCCCCGAACTAGTGGAGGCAGGAAACGACCCTCAGCTAGAAACCGGAGGCTCTGACATTTTATGTGGCGCAGCCCCTTGCTCCACCCGCTAGGAAGGCACCACATAGGGTCAGGGAAACTGGCGCCAAGTTTACCAAGAGGAGGCCCGAGGCAGCCGGACAGAAGTGTTGGTAAGAAAGGCCAGACAAAGGACACACAAAGGGGGTCCTGTGAAGCGCTCCAAAGTTATCTGGGAGTTGTCTGAGCCCCTCACCTGGTGAGCACAGTACGACGTGGGCAGCCGTTACCTGCAGACGTGGTCTGGATAATAAGAACTGTGAGTAAAGGCCCTGAACTGCATCACTGACTCCGTGTCGTTACTGCTGCTGCCCTGCACCATCACCCCCATCCTCCGCATACACTGCCCTGAGGCTATACTCCTCCCGTGGGGAGTTATGCAACGCTCTGCTGCACCCACAACACCAGCCTTAGCGGTCTGCCCTGTAGCGGCGGTTCACTCTGACCGCAATCCACGGGTGGCGTAGTCAGACATTTAAACATCAAAACCACATAAATAGTTCCGCCACTGGTTTGACCGCCCTGAGCCATGGAACCGGATCGCCGCCACGAAGACTACAACCACCAGCATCCACCAAAAAGGGTCCGGCTCTGGGTGTCCCAAGGCCCAGGGGGTGCGTCAGAACATTTTCATCACCTTTCAGAATCACCAATGGGACAAGGCAGGGATGTCCTCTGTCCCCTCTCTTATACATCCTAGTGACGGAGCACCTGCTCTCATCAATTCGCCATAACCCCAATATTAGGTGGATTGAGGTGGGAGGCACCGAGTACAAGTGCTCTCTATTTGCTGATGATGTCCTAGTATATATCACTCAATCACATATATCCATCCCTGCTGTTATGGCTGAAATAGATCACTTTGTTACATGGTAAAATTTTAAAATCAATGCAGCGAAGTCTGAGGCCCTCGATGTCTCCCTCCCTAAATCCATATAGGATTCCATCCAGTCCAACTTTCCCTTTGCCTGGCCCTCACAGGGTATCAAATACTTAGGAATTCCTATTCATAGAGACCTCTCCCATCTATGTTATCTTAATTTTGGGCCCTTTATTGAACAATTCCATACAGACCACGGTTGGCAAGTTAGAACTGTAAGATTCACTACGTGAACCACTGGTGTTTTGTGGAAAAGCACATGTACACCGCGTTCCAAATTATTATGCAAAAAGTGTTTAGGAGTGATAAGGGAAGAATTTGTTTGTTTGTCAGTTAAACTCATTGATGGTGATGTGTGTCAGGGCTCTTTATATCACTGTAAGCAATTGCAGACACCTGTGCTAATTAGTTTGGCAGGTGTGTCCAATGAAAGGCAAGACTACTTAAGAAGGCTCTCTCACATTATTAAGCAGCCTACATTTTCTGCCAAAATGGGAAAGAAAAAGGATGTGTCGGCTGCTGAGAAGCAACAAATTGTGGAGTGTTTAGGTCAAGGCATGACTACAATCAACATTGTGCGATGATCAGGATGAAGTGTCTTGGCAATCAAGAAGTATGTAGCTGATTCACAGTACACACGTGTGCGTGCTGATAAGGGCAAATTGAGGACTCTTTCCTACAGGCAATTACGTCAGGTTGAAACAGCAGTGGCAAAAAAGCCTTGTCATAGCAGCAGACAAGTTTTTGAAGCTGCTTGTGCCTCCAACGTCCCCCGAACAACAAGATGCAGGGTCCTTCAGAGGTTTGCAGCTGTGCATATGCCATCCTGTCGACCTCCTCTATCCACTTCACACAAGCAGAAACGGCTCCAGTGGGCCAAACATTACATGAAGACTGATTTCAAAACTGTTTTGTTCACGGATGAGTGCCGTGCAGCGCTCGATGGTCCAGATGAATGGAGTGGAGGATGGCTGGTTGATGGACACCCCACGCAAACACGGCTACAGCGCCAACAAGGAGGAGGTGGAGTAATGTTTTGGGCTGGAATCATGGGGAGAGAGATTGTCGGCCCCTTTAGGATCCCTGAAGGCGCTAAAGATGAACTCCATAATGTATGTGGATTTTCTCAAACAGCACTTCCTGCCATGGTTCAAGAAGAAGAACCGTGTATTTCACAGCAAGATCATTTTTCTGCATGATAATGCACCATCTCATGCTGCACATAAAACATCTGCATCTCTGGCTGATATGGGCATAAAAGGGGACAAACTTATGGTGTGACCCCCATGCTCCCCTGACCTCTACCCCATTCAGAACCTTTGGAGCATCATTAAAAGGAGTGTCTATGATGGCGGGAGGCAGTTCACATCTAAGCAACAGCTCTGGGAGGGTATTCTGTCCTCATGCAAAACAATTGAAGCAGAAACCATCCAAAACCTGACAAATTCAATGGACGAGAGAGTTCAGAAGCTCCTTTCGAACAAGGGGTCCTATGTGAAAATGTAACATCACCTAGAATAAAGTTTTGAGTTGAAAACTGTTTGATTTCAGTTTCTAACAACCTGCTAATGCTTATAATTTCAAAAATGACCATTTTTTTGGTCTTTATTAAAATGAAAAGGTTGATCGAAAAGTTTGGGGGATCTAAGAGTGTGGCAACCCAGTAGTCATGATTACTTCAAATTCTGACAATATGAGGGTCATGCTGCAGGTAGTGCAGCAAGAAGGCACTTATGTGTCTTGCGCATCTCGGAGCCCCAAAATTATTTTCCGGGCTAGATGCAGCTAAAAATTATTTTTAATTTTAAATCTGGTGAAGCTTATTATAGATGGCCTAATAGGATCAGTGCTGCACACTGCTACAAAGCCCAAATTATTTTCCAGTCAAGATACAGATAAACATGATTAGTAATTTGAAAGCTTAAAACGGTTGGTAGGGTGATTTTAACCAATCATCAAGCTTTTACTCTCCCCAGGATGACACAGGGGTAGAAAAGTCGTTTCGGATCCATGATTTGTTCATCTTTATGAACGTGAGTCTGTCTACATTATCAGTGGAGAGCCGCGTGCGCTTATCTGTCAGCACACCACCAGCAGCGCTGAACACACGTTCAGACAGAACGCTGGCTGCGGGGCATGACAAGATCTCCAAGGCGTAAGTGTCTAGCTCCGGCCATTTATCCAGATTGGAAGCCCAAAAAGAGCAAGGGTCCAGTGACACAGTCGTGGCTTCAATGTTTACTTGGAGATACTCCTGTACCATCGTCTCTAGGCGTTGACTATGTGTCAGACTTCTTGTCTCCTGTGGCCTTGCAAAGGATGGGCTAAAAAAGTGGTGAAATGATTCCGCAAAATTGATGTTACCAGCAGATACTGTGGTTCTGTTACGGTTTGAGTGCTGAACACTTGACGGTCCCACGGTTGGCAAGTTGGAACTGTGAGATTCACTACGTGCACCACTGGTATTTTGTGGAAAAGCACATGTAAGATTCTGCAACAGTCTCTGCTGATACTCCTGCATGCGTGCATCCCTTTCTATGGCAGGAATAATTTCTGCAAATTTACTTTTGTACCGGGGATCTAACAGTGTGGCAACCCAGTAGTCAGGATTATTTCTAATTCTCACAATTCGAGGGTCATGTTGCAGGTAGTGCAGCAAGAAGGCACTCATGTGTGTTGCGCATCCAGGAGCACCAATCCCTGTTGTGTTGGTGGCGAGGTAGCAATCATGCTTCCTTCCTCTGTCCTCTCCCCCCAACCTCGCACAACAGAAATGTGATCAAGGTCTCCCTCATCTGATGAGTCTTCCATCAGTTCGTCCTCCACTTCTTCCTGGGCTCCTGCACCTTCCTCACTAGTTTGGCTGCTACCATGCGCCCTGGTAAAATCATCTCCCCCACCCTCACATGCCTGCCGCCTTGGTGCTGCCGACCGTCTGGACCTTGCAGATGTTAGCCCTTCCGCATACAACTCCTCCTCCTCTACTTCCTCCACCTCCTCTTGTGCCACCACCTGACTCCGAATTCTGTTTAACATGTGCTCCAGCATGTAAATCACCGGAATAGTCATGCTGATAATGGCATCGTCAGCACTAAACATCTTCGTCGCCATTTCAAAACTGTGCAGAAGGGTGCATAGGTCCCTGATCTGAGACCACTCCTCCAGCGTGATTTGCCCCACCTCTGAATCTCGTTGGCCCAGGCTATACGTCAGAACGTATTGCACCAGGGCTTGTCGGTGCTGCCACAGTCGCTGCAACATGTGCAGAGTTGAATTCCACCGGGTAGGCACATCGCATTTTAGCCGGTGAAGTGGCAGGCCCAACGACTTCTGTAGAGATGTAAGTCGCTGAGCTGCGGGATGCGAACGGCGGAAGTGAGCACACAGCGACCGTGCCCTCTGCAGAAGGCCATCTAGTCTGGGATAGTGGGCTAAAAATTGCTGGACAACCAGGTTCAACACGTGAGCCATACAAGGCACGTGTGTGACATTGCCCCGGCGAAGGGCCGCACCCAGGTTTGCAGCATTGTCGCACACGGCCTTCCCTGGTTTCAGGTCCAGTGGAGACAACCATTCATGAAATTGGTTCTCCAGAGCTGACCACAACTCCTCAGCTGTGTGACTCACATTTCCCAGACATTTCAATGTAAAAACCGCCTGATGACGTTGAGCCCTACTGCCAGCATAGTAAGGAGGTGTGCAGGATCCCTTCTGCGCAGTTAGAAAGCTTGTGGCATGACCAGACAGGCTTTGGGTGCAGGTGGAAGACCGAGAGGAGGTTGAGGAGGCAGAAGCAGTGGAGGAAAAATGACATAAAGAGGATTGACGCACAACTCGTGGGGACGGCAAGGCTTGGACAGCAGCCCCTTGTCCTGCTGTCACCATAGTTACCCAGTGCCCAGTCAGCGACATGTAACGCCCCTGTCCATGCCTACTCGTCCAAGTGTCTGTGGTGAAATGCACCCTGTCACACACAGAGTTTCTCAAAGAAGCGGTGATGTTGTGTGCGACATGCTGGTGGAGCGCAGGCACACCTTTCTTTGAGAAGTAGTGCCGACTGGGCATCTGGTACTGGGGCACTGCGACGGACATAAGGTCTCGAAAATCCTCTGTGTCCACCAGGCGGAAAGGCAGCATTTCTGTAGCCAAGAGCTTGCAGATGGTGAAATTCAACCTCTTAGCTTTCTCATGGCTAGGAGGAAATGGTCTTTTACTTGTCCACATCGGAGGGACCGAGGGCTGGCTATTGTGCTTAGACGGGGTTGATAAGGGTGTCCCCGGCAAACTGCCGGTCTGTGAGGAAGATGCAGGCGGACATGTTAGGTTGCCTTGATCCAAAGGTGGTGCTATCGATGTCGGACAGCGCTCAAGACCAGCTGGTGTTACCACCTCCAAAGAAAATGATGACCTGCCAATCACGCTGGCTGTTGCGGGTAAAGAGGTGGCAGGTCTGCGCCCCAAAACAGGTGTGACTGCTGTCCCCCCAGTCACAGAGGATGAAGAGGCCGCGGATGCACAAGATATGGCAGACGGTGGTTGGCCCGGCCGGCTAGACCGCATTGTAGCACACTGAGCTTCCCACTGCAACTTATGCTTCATGTCCATGTGCCGGTTCATGCATGAAGTACTCAAACTATGTATTTTTTGGCCTCTACTTAGCTTTTGCTGACAAATGTTACAGATAACACGAGTTGGGTCATCTTTATCGATCTGAAAAAATGCCCAGGCTATGCAAGGCTTAGCACCCATGCGACCTGAAGAGCCACCACGACTTGTGGTGAGAGGCAGAGTTGTGTTTGAGGATGCAGTTGTTGACGTGCTTCCAGTACTACGTCTCTGTCCAGGAAGGCGCAACCTGACCTCGTCGTCACTAGCATCTTCCTCCACCTCCTCTGCTGACCTCATCTCTTGGCTGACTGTGGGTTGACAGTAAGTGGGATCTCCGACCTCATCATCATCACCCTGTGCGTTATCACACCCGTCGTCCTCAGAGCCAACCTGTTCCTGCCCTGACAAAAAACTAAAGTTGTCGCTCCAATCAGGTATTTGAGTCTTATCATCGTCTTCCTCATTGTCTCCACCAACAGGAGTTACAGTTTGGGAATGAGGGTCTACATTATGGTCAGAACCTTCTGCGTCTGGTCCTGGATCCGACTCATAAAGATTCTGGGCATCAGTGCAGATCATTTCCTCGTCTGGATTCACAGAAGCGCTGGAGTCGACCTCTGATTCCCAGGCTATAGTATGAGTAAACAGCTCTGCAGACTCAACCATCTGTTCTACCTCATACTCAGACGGGCAGCTGGAGATTTGGGAGCTGTGAGGAAGCAAGTGCGATTTGGGGGACACCTTTGAGGACTGGAGTATTTGTGATGTTGAAGTTGATGTGGAGGAGAGCCCACTTAAAGGAGCACTTGATATCCGTTGAAGCACCTGCTGTTTTTGTGCCTCATCTGGAATTTGTAGCGATTGGCGTGGCCGTAAGAAAGGGATCTTATCACATTGTCCGCTAAAAGAAGTAGACATTTTAGTTTGGCTGGAAGATGGTCTTTCTTCTGCACCTACCCCACGGACTCAACCTTTTTTCCCCTTCCCAACACGCCTATTCCCCTTTCCACCAGCAGCAGGCCTTTTTCCACTCATTTTGGTGGTTAACTAATTCACAACTCTGGAGTTGTTTGCACAAAAAAACAATGGATGGTAACCGAGCAGAGCTGAGTGGCCAAACTGTGGTATTAGGCCAAAACTATTGGCTGGGTTAGATGCAGAAAAAAATTATTTTTAATTTGCAACCTGATGGAGGTCAGTATAGATGGACTAATAGACCAAGTCCCACACACCGCTAGAAGCCCAAATATTTTTTCAGAGCTAGATGCAGAAAATTTTTTTATTCAATTTGCAACCTGATGGAGGTCAGTATAGATGGACTAATAGACCAAGTCCCACACACTGCTAGAAGCCCAAATATTTTTTCAGAGCTAGATACAGAAAAAAATTATTTTTAATTTGCAACCTGATGGAGGTCAGTATAGATGGACTAATAGACCAAGTCCCACACACTGCTAGAAGCCCAAATATTTTTTCAGAGCTAGATGCAGAAAAAAATTATTTTTAATTTGCAACCTGATGGAGGTCAGTATAGATGGACTAATAGAACAAGTCACACACGCTGCTAGAAGCCCAAATATTTTTTCAGAGATAAATGAAGAAAAAAATTATTTTTAATTTGCAACCTGATGGAGGTCAGTATAGATGGACTAATAGACCAAGTCCCACACACTGCTAGAAGCCCAAATATTTTTTCAGAGCTAGATGCAGAAAAAAATTATTTTTAATTTGCAACCTGATGGAGGTCAGTATAGATGGACTAATAGACCAAGTCCCACACACCGCTAGAAGCCCAAATATTTTTTCAGAGCTAGATGCAGAAAAAAATTATATTCAATTTGCAACCTGCTGGAGGTCAGTATAGAAGGACTAATAGAACAAGTCCCACACACTGCTAGAAGCCCAAATATTTTTTCAGAGCTAAATGAAGAAAAAAATTATTTTTAATTTGCAACCTGATGGAGGTCAGTATAGATGGACTAATAGACCAAGTCCCACACACTGCTAGAAGCCCAAATATTTTTTCAGAGCTAGATGCAGAAAAAAATTATATTCAGTTTGCAACCTGATGGAGGTCAGTATAGATGGACTAATAGAATGATGCTATGCCCAAAAGATTTTACTTCACTAGGTGCAGTAAAAAAATTGGTATTCTATACACAGGTGGTATATCTTGCAACACAGATAGGCTACTCCACTAACTAACACACTCTGCAATAGGCCAAAAAGGATTAGCTTTGCTAGATTCAGCCAAATGCTGTGAAAAAAACTTGCACAGCACTGGCACAGACCTGCCTGGCAAAAACTGATAGGAACTGATGTAACCTAGTCCTGAAAAGGACTCCAATTACAATTAGTCTTTACTCCCACAATCTATCTATTTAAGAGCACAGACCTGCCTGATAAAAGTCGTAGGAAATGCTGTAACCTAGTCCTTAAAAGGACTGCAATCACAACTATTCCCTACTCCCAAGCTATCTGTATATTTGTGCGAAAATTGGCTTGAAATTAACAAGGTATAGCGCACACAGCAACAGCGGTGCCGTCTAACACGCAGCTGCAGCAGTGAGAAAATGGTGGCGACGGGGAAAATGTCTTGGTCTTATAGGGCAAGGACATGTGACATACACTGCCAATGACACATGCCCTTGCTTGTGTGAAAAAAAGCACTTCGCTCCGTGTGTGCGCTGCTGATAGGCTGACAGATTGCACCTCCCCACTGCAAATGCGGGAAAGAGAAAAAAAAATGGAGATCTTCATTGTTCCTGCAGAGATCCATCCCCTGCCCCTCCCCCCGCCCCGCTGTACACTCAAACTGCGTATTAACATTAATTTTCATCATTACTGAGAAAAAATCCAGTTATGATTTTGGTGCACGAACAGTTATCGAACATAACCTCGAACAGCCGAATTTTTCTCAAATTGTTCGTGTTCGCCGATCGGCTCGAACACCGCCCAAAACAGCTCGAATTTGAGATTGGCGAACAGTTCGAGTAGAACAACGCTCATCTCTATTCACTACACCAGTTCAAGCGGGGACTGGATGCATTTCTAGATACCAGGCAGATTTCAGCATATACTTAAAAATAAAATAAAATAGTAGGTTGATACAGGGATTTATTCTGACTGCTGGTTTCAGAGTCGGGAGGGAATTTTTCCTCAGGAGAAGATTGGCTAAATCATTTGGGGTTTTTGCCCTCCTCTGGATCAACTTTAGCAATTACAGAACTAACAGGTCGAACTTGATGGACGCAAGTCTTTATTCGGCTTTACAAACTATGCTATGCTATAACCTCGAACAGTCGGATTTTTTTCAAATCGTTCGTGTTCGCCGAACGGCTCGAGCACCGCCCAAAACAGCTCGAATTTGAGATTGGCGAACAGTTCGAGTCGAACACCGCTCATCTCTGCTACTCAGTTTATTTTGAATGTATTATTGGACTAAACACTTGGTGATATACAGTACAGTGATGTGATCCTATGTGCTTGTTTTTAGTTTGTTGTGTACCAATGTCCAGAACAAGATGTTGGCTGCTACTTATCTCCGTTTTTGAGATTTCCCACTTTCCATGATTTCTCATTGGTGTAGGGTCTTATAGGGACTATTAAGAAGAGCCGCCGTGGAGAAGGACACAATTTCGGTCCAAGAGGGTGCCAACCTCTGCTGTCAGGTAGGTGACTGACGGTAAGGTCAGTGGTCATCTTAGGATGACTGCCCCCTACTCTCTCACTACCTGACTTTTTATTTTTATCTTTATTTTGGATATAGTCACTTTCTTTTGTGGGAATTGTGTTTTGTTTTTATTTTGCAATTTTTTTATGGATATTAATAAACAGTGATTTTATGTGTATGGTCTGTGAATATAGTGGTAATTACATACAATTTTTCTATTGACCAATCGGTGATTTATGTCCTCCTTAAAGGACAAAAAAATTATTTTAAGTCAGTTCTGTTAGTGTGAGGTGTTGTGATGTCACACTTGGTGGTGTAGTATTTATTTTTTCAAGCAAAGAAAAGAATGAAATGCCATCACTACTATATGTATCTGGTAAATGTCCATTCTTATGAGGTGCCCATTTAAAAATGTCCAGAATTTGCTGGTACGCCCTGATATCTTGCATCTTTTCATGTTTAAATTCCTACAGCAATTCAGGGAGCATAAAATCCCCAAAATATATAAATCAATCAATTTTTATTCGAAATATAAAAAGACAGGCTAAATCACATAAACATACATGTTTAAAAAGTCCACAAGCAAGAGTACAGGTATTTTGACTACTGGCCAACACACAAAAAATAGGTCACAGAGGGGCTGGTTGACACCGGTCAAATATGGGTAAGATGGTCTCTTTTGCATGTTCTTACTTATGATACTTGATCTCACTCCTCATTGTCAATCTATTTGTATATCTGGTTGAATAAGTGTGCTTAGCAGTCTATACAGGATAGACATCATCAATGATTACTATTTATTTTGGGGATATTTGAATAAGACTACTGGTCATATTGGCAAATTAATGTATTATATGTGCACTAGCACTTTATATAGTCCCTGGTTTTGGGAAATTATAAAGGACTGTTTCAATGAGGATTGGTGAAACCAGAATATATACCGATTGACTAAACTGAGTTGCTCTGTGACCCTGACCTATTTATTGTATGTTGGCAAGTAGCCAAAATACCTGTACTTTTGCTTGTGGACATTTTTTTAACATGTATGTTTATGTGATTTAGCCTGTCTATTTGTATTTTGAATAAAAATTGATGGATTTATATATTGGTTTGGATTTTATGCTCCCTGAATTTCTGTAGGGATTAAATTATTTTTAGTGTCTAAGTGTCCAAGTTTAGTGTGTTGTTAGACACCCCAAAAAATGTGTGGATTGCTTAAGTATTGCAGGCAATCCCCGCGTGTTTTTTTGGCTGTATAACAGTGGCGAAAAGCTTGTCACTCGAGCACCCACGATACTCGGTGCAGCACTAGTGCTCAACACTAGTCGCCATATCACCATTATTTTTTTATCTTTACTTTACAACGCTAACCCTAATCTTAACCCAACCCTAACAAAACCCTACCCCTAAACCTTACCCTAACACAACCCTAACCCTAATCCTAACACTAATCCTAACCTTAACACAACCCTACGCTTAACTGTAATCCTAACCCTAACACCACCCTAATCCTAACACAACCCTAACTCTATTCCGAGGGATCCATTTACTGTAATGAGGCAGCAGAGGTACTCTGGCCTCTATTTAGCGCTGTCCTTTTTTTCAGAGGTTCATAAATCTGTGACAAACGGCACTTTTATGCACACCTAATAAATAGACAAACACCGTGGGATCACAGACCAGATGGTGTCCATAGTGCCTCCATCTGCCTCATTAGAGGGAATCTTCCACCGGGGTTCCGTCTGAATCACGTATTTTAGAGATTTACACGAAAACCCCTGTGTAATCTCTCAGTGCAGAGTGCGGGATAAATGTGAGCCAAGTCTTTCGCCGATCTTTGGGTGGCAGAATGAACAAATCAGAAGCAGGTGAAGAATTGGTCTTATTAATATTTATGCCATTCCTCATGCAGTATAAGTGATTAGATGACATTATTCTTCGGGTTGGTGCGATTACAGAAATATCAGATTTATATCGGGTTTTTATGTTTGGCAGCTATCAAACACTGAAAAACCCTATTTTGGCAAAGACTAGTTTTTGCATCGCGATTAGTAATGAGCAAGCCTGCTCGCCACTGCTTGTTACTTACCCGATCATCACTGTGTTCGACATGCTTGGAACTTGGTGAATATTTCTGGGTTGCTCATGCGGCAGCTCGAGTCCCCGTCCTGCATGTTTGGCATAGCCATGTTGTTTGTGACATTACAGTGATTGGCTGGCCGCGTAACGTCGTTTAGTCTATACAAGACCAGGTGCGCATATGCTCGTCACAGTCTAACCCGGAAACAGGAAGAGTAGGGAGAGCTGCTGCTGAGTGAGGGAGAAATTTGCTTTTTTATAAGTTAGTATAGGTATTCCACAACCTATCTATATATCCATCTGAACTAACAGTCCTTCTGAGGACTAATCCATCTGCAGTACAGACCAAAAGTTTGTACACACCTTCTCATTTAAAGGTTTTTCTGTATTTTCATGACTATGAAAATTGTACATTCACACTGAAGGCATCAAAACTATGAATTAACACACGTGGAATTATATACGTAACAAAAAATTGTGAAACAACTGAAAATATGTCTTATATTCTAGTTTCTTCAAAGTAGCCACCTTTTGCTTTGATGACTGCTTTGCACACTCTTGGCATTCTCTTGATGAGCTTCAAGAGGTAGTCACCGGAAATGGTTTTCTCTTCACAGGTGTGCCCTGTCAGGTTTAATAAGTGGGATTTCTTGCCTTATAAATGGGGTTGGGACCATCAGTTGTGTTGTGCAGAAGTCGGGTGGATACACAGCTGATAGTCTTACTGAATAGACTGTTAGAATTTGTATTATGGCAAGAAAAAAGCAACTAAGTAAAGAAAAACGAGTGGCCATCATTACTTTAAGAAATGAAGGTCAGTCAGAGCGAAAAATTGGGAAAACTTTGAAAGTATCCCCAAGTGCAATTGCAAAAACCATCAAGCGCTACAAAGAAACTGGCTGACATGAGGACCGCCCCAGGAAAGTAAGACCAAGCGTCACCTCTGCTTCTGAGGATAAGTTTATCCGAGTCACCAGCCTCAGAAATCGCAGGTTAACAGCAGCTCAGATTAGAGACCAGGTCAATGCCACACAGAGTTCTAGCAGCAGACACATCACTTCAACAACTGTTAAGAGGAGACTTTGTGCAGCATGTCTTCATGGTAAAATAGCTGCTACCAAACCACTGCTAAGGACAGGCAACAAGCAGAAGAGACTTGTTTGGGCTAAAGAACACAAGGAATGGACATTAGACCAGTGGAAATCTGTGCTTTGGTCTAATGAGTCCAAATTTGAGATCTTTGGTTCCAACCACCGTGTCTTTGTGCGATGCAGAAAAGGTGAACGGATGGACTCTACATGCCTGTTTCCCACTGTGAAGCATGGAGGAGGAGGTGTGATGGTGTGGGGGTGCTTTGATGGTGACACTGTTTGGGATTCATTCAAAATTGAAGGCATACTGAACCAGCATGGCTACCACAGCATCTTGCAGCGGCATGCTATTCCATCCGGTTTGCATTTAGTTGGACCATCATTTATTTTTCAACAGGACAATGACCCCAAACACACCTCCAGGCTGTTTAAGGGCTATTTGACCAAGGAGAGTGATGACGTGCTACGCCAGATGATCTGGCCTCCACAGTCACCAGACCTGAACCCAATCGAGATGGTTTGGGGTGAGCTGGACCGCAGAGTGAAGGCAAAAGGGCCAACAAGTGCTAAGCATCTCTGGGAACTCCTTCAAGATTGTTGGAAGACCATTTCCGGTGTCTACCTCTTGAAGCTCATCAAGAAAATGCCAAGAGTGTGCAAAGCATTCATCGAAGCAAAAGGTGGCTACTTTGAAGAACCTAGAATATAAGACATATTTTCAGTTGTTTCACACTTTTTTGTTAAGTATGTAATTCCACAGGTGTTAATTCATAGTTTTGATGCCTTCAGTGTGAATGTACAATTTTCATAGTCATGAAAATACAGAAAAATCTTTAAATGAGAAGGTGTGTCCAATCTTTTGGTTGTCTACTGTACATATATTCAGTGGTGATAGCAAGAGTTAGGCAGGCAGGCAGGGTTTGTGGCAGTGTATACTGCACAAGAGGGTCCATTGCATGTTCTGTCTGCTGCTGCTGTTACAGATATCTGTAGACATAGCCCCAGAAATCAGGGGCCAGGGCTAATTTTTTTTTTATCTTAATCCTGATTATTTGCTTAAAAAGCAATGCAGTGCACACTATTTTAGTGCTCCATTTGCTTGTTAGCACTGCAGAATACAGCCAGATCTTTTCTATCATCAGACGTGAATCCATATTACAGCGCTAAAAATCCACAAATTTGTAGTGAATGTGGAAAATATTGTCCTCCATTTAGAGTTTGCAGCAGTGTGTCAGCGAAGCTATTCACACGTGGTTGCTGTGAAGAATAATAAACTACAAGGTGGCTATTTAAAACCACAGGTGTCCATCAGACGTATCACATATAACTGCGGTTCAAATCCAGCCATTTGTAGTGAACGTGGAAAATATTGTCCTCCGTTTAGACTTTTGCTTTAGTGTGTCAGTGAAGATATTCACACAAGGTCGCTGCCAAGAATAGTAAACTACAGAGCCGCTATTTAAAACCGTCGTTGTCTGACGTCTCACATATACTGTATCTGCAGTTCAAATCCAGCCATTTGTAGTGAACATGGAAAATACTGTCCTCCATTTAGAGTTTGAAGCAGTGTGTCTGTTAGAACCCTCCTGTTAGTTTTTGCTATCTTGTGTTTTGCGGTCACGTGACCAGCTGCCTATATATTCCAGCTCCGCCCTTATGGCTTTGCTGGACTTCAGTGTTTTTTGCCTGTCTCTCTAGCCAGGTGCTTCGCTGCCTATCTCTGTCTAGTTTGTTTGGTCCTCTGGGACCTCTAGTACTTTTTGTCAGTTTGTCTTTTTTCTCTGTAACAACTTCTGTTAGGAGGTGTCCTATTTTTGTCCCTGTCCTTAGTTCTTTTAGGGACCCCTCCCTTTATTCAATAGGTCTCCGTTCAGACTAGCCGAGGACGAAATTTTGTCTGTTCACAAGGAACAGGCTGCCTGCTACATAGTAGGGATTCAGCTTAGTCTTACTGTAGGGACAGCTTTTACCATTCTTTCCTTAGTTCATGTTGCAGATCATAACAGTAAGTCCAGCCCAAAAAAAAACTAAAAGGAAAGAAATTTGGGGATCAATATGGTTTCCGTCCAGGAGTTGGCTCAACGCCTGCAGGGATTGTCTCTGGACGTGGCCGAGCTTCAGCAACACGTGAGTAGCTGTCCTGGAGCTCATTTTGTGGAACCGAAGGTAGGACTGCCTGATATTTTTTATGGTAAACAGCAAGATTTTTTTTCCTTTAAAAATGCTTGTTTGTTATATTTTCGTTTGAGACCGAGGTCCTCAGGGAATGAATCACAGCGCATTGGTTTTGTTATGTCACTTTTGCACAAAGAACCACAGGGGTGGGCCTTTTCTCTCCAACGTAATGATCCATGTTTAAGTTCTGTTGAGGAATTTTTTTCTGCTATGAGGCTATTATATGACGATCCTGATCAAATCTCATCTGCTGAATCAGAACTTAGACGTTTGAATCAGGGGTCAGATGATGTTGAAATTTATTACACACATTTCAGGAGATGGGCTTCAGAAGTTAAGTGGAATGATTCGGCGTTGAAAAGTTTATTTCTTGCTGGTCTGAGTGAAAGGGTTAAGGATTTGCTAATTGCATTCCCTGCACCTGAGACTCTGCAGGAAGCTATGCAGTTAGCTGTTCACGTGGACAGGAGAATAAGGTCCAGGGTCAATGATGTAAAAACTCCTGTAACTTCAGGTCCTAGTTTCCATAAAATCTGCTCTGACAGCGGAGAACCAATGGAGGTTGGGGCGATGTCACTCCGCTCTCAAGAAAAAGATCGGAGATTTGCCGAAGGTTTGTGTCTTTATTGTGGTAAAGATGATCATTTGATTAAGTATTGTGAGCGTCGTTTAAGTAAAGAAAAAAAAAAGGTCAGTTACGCCCGTATAGCTTGTTTACGCTCTGCAGGAGTGTTCCTTTATGGGTGTACTACTCTGCAGGGAGATTTGATTGAATTTCAGGTATTTGTGGATTGTGGTTCAACACTTAATGTGATTGATAATGGGTTTTTGGAAAAACTTAAATTGAAATCCAAACCTTTGTCATCTCCTATTTCTGTGGTTGCAATTGATAACACTCCTTTGAAATGTGTTACTCACAAGACTGCTGCATTTCCTCTCACTATCAAAGGTGTTCACCAAGAAATTTTGGACTTGGTTGTTTTGGATAATTTGCCCTCTCCAGTTGTTCTAGGATTGCCTTGGTTAAAACTGCACAATCCTTTGTTGGACTGGTCTACTAATGTGATTAAGTCTTGGAGTCCGAAGTGCTATGATAAATGTTTTAATGGTTGCATTGCGGCTGTGGAAAAAGGGGAATTACCAGTACCTATTCAAGATTTTTGGAGGGTTTTTTCGGAGGAGGAGTCGCAAGTTTTACCTCTTCATAGGGATTATGATTGTGCCATTGAGTTTGTTCCAGGTGCTACTCTTCCCAAAAGTCGCTTGTTTAATCTTACTATCCCTGAAAGAAAGGCCTTGGAGGAGTACATAGAGACTAGCCTGGCTGCTGGTCACATTAGACCTTCTAAGTCGCCTGTGGCAGTCGGATTCTTCTTTGTTAAAAAAAAGGGCAGCGGTTTACGTCCATGTCTTGATTTTCGTGAAATTAATAAGATTACCGTACGCAATTCCTACCCATTGCCGTTAATTCCTGACTTGTTTAACCAGTTAGTGGGAGCCAAGTGGTTCTCAAAAATTGATCTCCGAGGGGCATACAATTTGTTACGTGTGAAGGAGGGTGATGAATGGAAAACTGTTTTTAACACTCCGGTAGGTCATTTTGAGAATCTGGTGATGCCCTTCGGTCTTACCAATGCAACTGCATTTTTTCAGAACCTTATTAATGACATCCTGAGTAGTGTTGAGCCACCCCCGTAGTGCTCGGGTTCGGTTCAGTTCGTCGAACACCAGGATGTTCGAGAAACTGTTCGTCGAACACCTTAGAACACCGTCGAACACCGTTGAAACCAATGGCAGGCAAACAAAAACACATAGAAACACATAGAAAACACCTTCAAAGGTGTTTAAAAGCTGACAAACTGCTCAGAAGACACTCTCTTTAAAAAAGCCGGCGGCAAATCAGCAGCGGCATACACCGGTACCTGACAATTTAGACACGCTGTCAGTGACGTGCATGAGGTGAGCTGAGTTCATTGGACATGAGCTCACCTCATGCACGTCACTGACAGCGTGGCAAATTCTCCTGCACTCACCGCATGCGCAGGAGAATTTTCCCACGCTGTCAGTGACGTGCATGAGGTGAGCTGAGTTCATTGGACATGACCTCGGCTCATCTTTATGCCGTCACAGCCAGACACTGCAGAGCGCAAGCATGCCTGCTCTTCTCAGTGTCTGCCGCATGGCAAGCTGGATGGCAGCTTTCTGCTGCGGTCCAGCCTGTCATGTGAATGTAGCAGAGCTGAAGCTGTCGTGGGAACCATGGAAAGGTAAGGATGATGTTGCTTTATTATTTTACTTTTATTGCAGGAGGTCGTTGGCTTCAGCTGGAATGGGCATGATGGTAAGTATGGTTTAATTTAGAACAATAGAGAATTGTGTGTTTATTTCAATTAAAGGACTTTATTCTGGGTGCTTGTGTTTTTTTGTAACTTTGACTATGGGGTTAGTAATGGGGGTGTCTTATAGACCCCTTATAACCTGGGCTTGATGTCAGCTGGCATTATAAGCTGACATCAACCCCAACCCTATTACCCCACTGCCACCGCTACAGGGCAGTGGGAAGAGCGAGCCTAAGTGCCAGAATTGGCGCATCCTGTGGATGCGCCATTTCTGGGGCGGCTGACGGCTGGTGTTTCTAGCCTGGGAGGGGGCCAATATTCATGGCACCCTTCCTGGGCTATTAATATCAGCCCCCAGATGTCTGCCTAGCCTTTGCTAGCTATTAAAAAAGGGGGGACCCCCCATCATTTTTTTTGGGCCCCCCATTTTAATAGCTAGTAAAGGCTAGGTATTTAGCTGGGGCTGATATTAGCAGCCTGGGAAGCTCCGTGGGTATTACCCCCTTCCCAGGCTTCAAACATCTGCCCCAGCCGTCTGCTTAACCTCCGCTAAAGACAAAAATTACAGGGTACTCAACGCCAATTTTTTTTTTAATAAATCCTTTATTTTAACACTAAATGACAAGTACAGTAATCAACACTTTCACTGTACTTCTTATATATGTGACTGACATGTTTCTATCTATCTAATCTATGTGTGATGCTCTATTCTTTCTGTTATAAATTGTCGGGTACCGATGCTGAACTGACGGCCGGCTTTTTCAAAGAGACTGTGCATGAAAACACTAATATTTTTTTTAATAAATCCTTTAACACTAAATGACAAGTACAGTAACCAATACTGTCACTGAACTTCTTATATATGTGACTGACATGCTTCTATCTATCTAATCTATGTGTGATACTCTATTCTTTCGGTTCTAAATTGTCGGGTACCGGTGTATGCCGCTGCTGAATTGCCGGCTTTTCATTTTTCACTGTGAGCACTGTTCCCATCGATTTGGGCAACCACTGTAATGCCACAACCACCATGGCTGTGGCATTACAGTGAGTGGCAGACAATCCCTGCATGATTGGTGCTCTAAATAGCGCCAGACATGCAGGACACGCTTTTGGTGCACAAACAGTTATTGAACATAACCTCGAAAAGCCGAATTTTTAGCAAATCGTTCGCGTTCGTCGAACGACTCGAACACGGCCCAAAACAGGTCGAATTTGAGATTGGTGAACAGTTCTAGTCGAACACCGCTCATCTCTAATCCTGAGACCTTTGATTGGTAAGAATGTGGTTGTGTATTTGGATGACATTTTGATTTATTCACTAGATTTAGAGTCCCATTGGCAGAGTGTACGTGAAGTTTTCCAGTTATTGAGTCAAAATTCACTCTTTGCTAAGCTGGAGAAATGTGACTTCGCTGTGCAGAAAATTAGTTTTTTGGGCTAAATTGTCTCCAGCGGGGGCTTTGAGATGGACCCTGTGAAGGTTCAGGCTGTGCAGGAATGGCCTAGGCCTATTGGTTTGAAATCTATACAGAGGTTTTTGGGTTTTGCCAATTATTACAGGAAATTCATTTTTCTGTAATTGTTAAACCTCTAACTGATCTCACCAGGAAAGGTGCGAATACGACCCAGTGGACTACTGAAGCCATTGAAGCGTTTGAGTATCTCAAAGAGAGGTTCAGTTCTGCCCCTATCCTTATACAGCCTGATGAGACCAAACCTTTTTTGGTCGAGGTCGATGCTTCATCGGTGGGGGTTGGAGCAGTTTTGTCTCAGGAGAACAAGGGTGGAATATATCCTTGTGCCTTCTTTTCGAAAAATTTTTCGGAAACCGAACTGAATTATGATGTTGGAAATCAGGAGTTGCTGGCTATTAAACTTGCGCTTGAACACTGGCTTCAATTTTTGGAAAGCGCTAGATTTCCTATTCAGGTTTTCACAGATCATAAGAATTTGATCTAGCTGGATGCTGCCAAGCGCTTGAATGCCCGTCAAGCTAGGTGGGCACTTTTTTTTTCTCGGGTTCATTTTTCTGTTACCTATATCCCTGGTACTAAGAATGTTAAAGCTGATGCTTTATCTTGCAGCTTCTCTCCTATGGACAGTACCGAGGAGGAGGAGGCATTGGACTCCGATTTGGAGAATGGGATTCTGAATGCTCAAAATGATGCTCCATCTAACACTCCCCATGGGAGGTTGTTCGTGCCTAGAGCCTTTAGGAGAGATTTGTTTGTGGAGTGTCATGAGTCTCGGGTGGCAGGTCATCCAGGAGTTTCGGAGACTAAGAGACTTATCAGTCGCAGTTTTTGGTGGCCTGGATGGCAGAAGGAAGTCATCAAGTGGGTGCGTCAGTGTACTGTGTGTGCTATGTCAAAGGCTTCACATACTCCTGCTGTGGGGTTGCTTTGCCCTCTGGAGGTTCCTAGTGCGCCTTGGACGCATCTTTCTATGGATTTTATTACTGATCTTCCTGTGTCTGAGGGTTTTACTGCCATCTGGGTGGTCGTAGACTATTTTAGTAAGATGTGTCATTTGGTTCCATTCATTAAGTTGCCCTGCACCAATACAGGGCGCTAAGGCATTTGTTAAGGAGATTGTCAAGCTCCATGGCGTTCCCACGGATATTGTTTCTGATAGAGGACCTCAGTTTGTGTCTCGCTTTTGGCGTGCTTTTTGTGACAGGTTGGGAGTTCATTTGTCATTTTTGTCTGGTTATCATCTTGAGTCTAATGGACAGACTGAAAGAAAGAACCAGGATGTAGAACAGATTTTGCGATGTTTTGTGGCGGACAATCAAGAGGTGTGGCCTTAGTTTCTGCCTCTCGCAGAATTTGCTCTTAACAATCATACATCCTCCTCTGCTGGGTGTTCTCCTTTTTTTTGTTGCACTGGGAGACATCCGTCTTTTGGTTCGTTCTCCAAATTGGGGTCGGCGGTGCCGGAGGAGGAGAATTTTTCCGGTGATTTGGAGATAGTTTGGACTAATGTACATTGTAACCTGCAAGAGGCTAACAAGAAGTCCAAGACAGGAAACGTAAAGAGGTTTTGTTTACTGTGGGTGACATGGTTTGGTTGTCCTCGAAGAACTTGCGGTTGAGGATTCCCTCTAAAAAACTGGGTCCTAAGTTTGTGGGTCCATTTAAAGTGCTTCAGGTTTTTAACCCATCGGCTGTCAGGTTGGATGTCCCTACTTCCTGGAAGATTAATTCTGTGTTTCATGTTTCCTTGTTGAAAAAGGCTGACGTTTCTAATAGGGACACCACTGTCACAGTTCCTCCTGTGGTGGAAGACGGTGAATATGAAATTTCTCGTATTTTGAATTCAAGATGGCATAGAGGGATATTACAGTATCTTGTCTCCTGGAAGGGTTTTCGGTCTCGAAGACAACTCCAGGGTAAGGACGGATGATGTCTCTGCTCCTAGGCTTGTTAAAGCTTTCCACAGGATGTTTCCTGATATCCCTGGGCCTGGAGGATCCGGAGGATCCTCATAGAAGGGGGGGTACTGTTAGAACCCTCCTGTTAGTTTTTGTTATCTTGTGTTTTGCGGTCACATGACCAGCTGCCTATATATTCCAGCTCCGCCCTTCTGGCTTTGCTGGACTTCAGTGTTTTTTGCCTGTCTCTCTAGCCAGGTGCTTTGGTGCCTATCTCTGTCTAGTTTGTTTGGTCCTCTGGGACCTCTAGTACTTTTTGTCAGTTTGTCTTTTTGCTCTGCAACAACTTCTGTTAGGAGGTGTCCCATTTTTGTCCCAGTCCTTAGTTCTTTTAAGGACCCCTCCCTTTATTCTATAGGTCTCCTTTCAGACTAGCCGAGTACGAAGGCTGGTCTGTTCACAAGGAACAGGCTGCCCGCTACATCGTAGGGATTCAGCTTAGTCTTACTGTAGGGACAGCTTTTCCCATTCTTTCCTTAGTGTATGTTACAGATCATAACAGTGTCAGTGTGTCAGTGAAGATATTCACACGTGGTCACTGTGAAGAATAGTAAACTACGGGGCCGCTATTTAAAACTGTGGTTGTCCATCAGACGTATCACATATTACTGCGGTTCAAATCTAGAAATTTCTAGTGAACGCAGAAAATATTATCCTCCATTTAAAATGGGCAGGGCGCGTGGCAAGGGACGGGGAAGTGGACAAGATGGTGATGGTGCATGAAGAGGCCGAGGCCGCGGGCAAGTTGAAATTGTGCTACAACAAACACCCACTTCCTGTCCAAATTGCTAGGGGATAACAGCACACCACTATTGAACCCAGAGCAGTGTCAAAAGGTTGTTAGTTGGATAGCAGATAATGCTTCCAGTCACTTTGCCACCAACACCACCACCCAGTCTAACACACGGTAAAGTCTCAGTAGCTGTGAGTCTGGACCACATATTCCTCACCCTGATCCTTCTTCCTCCCACCATGCCGAGTGCCCGGAGACAGCTGATCCCACGCTTGGATACTCTGAAGAGCTGTTCACTTTTCCATTTATAGATACGGGCATCTCGCCCGGCCAGTTTTAAGTGAGGCAAGAGGAGAACGTGTGTAGCGATGCCCAAATTTTTGAGTAGCCACGGTCATACGAAGGCAACGGTGGGAAAGTGAATTTACTGTCCCAAGAGGTGGGTGATGATGAGACACAATTGCCAGAAAGTCAGGAGGAGGACCAGGGTGCGGAAGGGGAAGTCGAGGTGGTGGACGATGAAGTCATTGACTAAACCTGGCATGGTAACATTCAGAGCAAGGACAGCAGCTCACAGGGGGGAGGGAGGCGTAGCACCACAACAGGCAGAAAGAAGCAGTATGGTGGCCGCAGGCACAAGGCGGGCAACCATTTCCCAGAACACCAACACGACGGAAAGTTGCCAGTACAACACTTAGGTCTTTCCGAGTCTGGTTGTTTTCAAAAGACACTGCAGAAAACCCCAAAAAGGCCATTTGCACCATCTGCCAGGCCAGCATCAGCAGGGGTAGCAAAACTAGCATCCTGACCACCACCAGCATGATCATGCACATGACAGAAAAGCACCCGACTAGGTGGGCCGAATGCCAGGGTCCAGAAACAGTGTCTGCGGGTGACACCACTGCTTGTTCCGCTGTTATGCGTGCATGCCAATCCCCAGTCCATGACACATGCCAAGATGCCTCCCCCCCTGCACCGGTCTTTGCACACTCTCAACTAGCACCATCAGCAAGCACGTCCGCATCCTTGTCCCAGTGCAATGTTCAGTTTTCCCTACCCCAGTCCTCGTAATGCAAGCGCAAATAAGCAGCCAACACCCCACAGGCCACACTACTAAATTCACACATTTCGCGAATGCTTGCACTCAAAATGTTGCCTTTTAGGCCTGTGGAGATTGGAGCTTTCTGCAACCTGATGGCGGCAGACATCCCTTGGTACTCAGTCCCCAGCTGCCAATATTTCTCCCAGTGTGTCGTCCCCACATAACACAAGCACGTGTTCCAGAACATTAGCCGTGCCCTCAACAATGCAGTTACTGGGAAGGTCCACCTAACCATGGACTCGTGGACAAGTGCTTGTGGGCAGGGATGGTACATTTCGGTGATGGACCTTGGGACGGAACACACCCTCCCGTCGCCGTGAATTGCGGACCCTGGGTCAAGCTTGAAGCACTGCAGCACTGCCTTGGCCAAGCGGCAAAAGGCTGTGCTGAAGCTAATATGCTTAGCTGACAAATCGCACACTGCTGAAGTTGTGGACAGCTCTGAAAGAGCAGGCAGATTTGTATCTGACACCGCTGACCCTACATCCAGGCATGGTCGTGTGTGACAATGGCCGGAACCTGGTGGCGGCTCTGAGGCAAGGTTACACACGTTCAGCAGTTTCTCAAAACCTACCCAGATCTGCTGGATCTGCTGGATCTGCTTTTCAAAGTACGCCGCCTGTGTGCCCATTTTAGAAAGTCAGATACAGTTTCCACCGTCCTTGTCATGTTTCAGCAGTATTCGCAGCTTCCAGCTTACTGACTGGTGTGCGATGTCTCGACACATTGGAACTCAACATTGCAGATGTTGAGAAGGATTTGTGAGCAGCAGAGGGCAGTTATTGACTACCAGCATCAACACGGCCGTCAGTATTCAGATCAGCCTCCACACAAAAGACCTCAGGAATGGGCATGGATGTCAGACATCTGTGACATCCTACAAATCTTTGAGGACTTCACCAAGATAGTGAGCTGTGATGATGCCATAATTAGCGTCACCATCCTGCTCCTCTGGCTTCTGAAACACTCGCTGCTCACAATTAAAGAGGATGCATTGCAGGCGGAGCACGATGACAAGGAGCAAGGATCCATACAGGGTGATTCCATACAGCCCAGCCTCATCTCATTCCAATGTGGATTGGGTGACAATGAGGAAGAGGAGGAGGAAGAACAGGAGCTAGTTTCCTGCGCTATAGATTGTACTACCTTCACAACTGTCATAACGTCTGTTTAGCGTGGATGGCCTGAGGAGAGTGAGGAGGAGGAGGATGAGGAGGAGAGCATGGTCAGTCGTCCTCTTGGTCTTGCCTGTTAGTGCAGCGCCCATAAGGGCCTAGGGTACTCGGTAGCAAGGCTGGCAGTCTTCCACGGTGTCAGTAGCCCAGCTCCATGGCCCTGTAAGTATTTACAGGGGATTCGTAGTCTTTATGTGACGCCACCTATGGTGCCTGGTCAAGGATGACCAGCGCTGCTGTGTGGACCCTAGGGGATAGATGGTATAGCCGCTGGGATGAAACACTTCCCACGGATGAAGGGGGCCCCCAGGGATTGAGAAAGCTTATATGAAGGATGGCAGTAGGGGGAAACAGGGTGCAGAGAGTAGGGCGGCAGCAGTGATGATAGTCACGGTGGTAGAGAAAGCTGTGGAGTCCGGGGCACTGGTCACTAGGTCCAGGAGGGTCCATTCAGCCTGAAAGCAATTGTAATCCACCACGGTAGGTGGGTTTGGAGGCCTGCCTGTTGCACTTCTCCGTTGCGGGCCCCGCTGCCTGTGAGCTATTATGCGGTCCTTTTCTTCACTCCTGCCCTAAGCTTTGTACTAGCAGGCGATACGAACCTATAACTGTACTGCCGTCTTGCGTGCAGCTCCGGACTCTAGTTATACCGCTGTGCTGCCGGGCCTCTGCTTGTGGCCTGGAAACTTGCAGTCTCCTGTCCTCCAGATTCAGTTGCCAGGATGTGCAATGCCCGTTCAACCCAGGACTCTGGTGTCCTCTGCTCCACTGCCTGGGGTGAGCTCTTCACTTGCTCTGCTCCTCAGAACTTTCTCCTTCTCCCTCTGCTGCTTTCTCCCCCTCTCCCCTCCCTCTCACACTCACTGACTAATTCCTTCCACCAGCCGGAAAAGGCAGCGCCCCAAAAATAGGGTGTAGAGCTCCTCCTTCAGGTCAGGGATCAGAACCTGTGTGTGCATGTGGGGTTTACCTGACGTGGGGAGCTCCTCCTGCTTCCAAGCATAATATCACCTCCGGTGAAGGAAGCAGTACTACTGTGGCAACCGGCCCATAGTGCGCCACATTCCCCCAAGTGAAGCACAGTAAGTCCCGGACTGTAAAGACATAAGGGGCTCAAGTTAACAATGAACAATTTCTTCCCTTTTGGGGAGGCGCATTTCATAAATGACACATTATTATCAAAAATGCAAAAAGTACCAAAAAAAATCAGAAAAATGCAAAATATAAACCATTCAACAAGGTGCCCGTGATAACGCCTATCCGAGGCATCATCTCACAGGTTTGTAGTGCAGCTGTATTGAAACCGCCCCAAACCACCTCAAACTTCATCCCTGTGCGTGGCTACAGGGCATAAAGACCATGGACTGACCTGGCTCTTCGGCAACGCCGACATTTTTTTGAGGTCAGGGTTGGATGCAAACCACCCTTTTGTTTTTTCATTGTTCTAGCGACACCTATTCCTATGGTCCTATTGTCCATTAACATGTTAGTATGTACACTTATTCAATTTAGCTTAGAAGTTTATACAGTAGTCTCTGTAGCTAGTTTACACGTAGTGATTACAGGTAGTGTTGAGCGAGCACTAAAATGCTCGGGTGCTCGAAGTTCGGGCTTAGCTCTCCGTGATACTCGGGTGCTCGACCCGAGCAACGAGCCCAATGTTAGTCTATGGGAGACCCGAGCATTTTTGCGGCGGCACCCCCGGCAGTCTGTAGAAAGCCTAAAAAGTACCCAAAACGATAGTGACAGTGCTCAAATGACATGGGGACAGCATGGGGATCGCCCCCGGAAGCATTTGTGACCCCCAGGTCACTGCAGTCAACAACGTGGTCAGAGGTATTAAGCCACTTTTACGGGGCTCACAATAAAACATTCAAAAATGAAACTGAAAGTGCTTTCCTGTGAAATATGTTAAGGAACATCCTTTCCAGGGTAAAGACTTGTGTATAAGGTAAAATAAATTACCAAAAACAAAAATACTCCTCCACACCTTGGGCTATGTTCACAAGTAGCATTTTTTAGGTGTTTTTGCCCTTTTGTATTGCTTTCAACCGTGACAAATGCATTCACCGGGAAATGTCATTTTAACATTTTACAACCTTATCTGCCCATGTGCTGTGTGACACATGCATACACTGCTGAAAAGACATGGAAACAGCATGGGGAAGACCCCTGGAAGCATCTCTGACACCCAGGTCACTGCCTAAAAGTGTGCCCATCAGAAGTGATTCTTGCCGCATCAGACTTGCAAGTCCTTGTCCCAGGGCAGTGTTCAATTGTACCTCCCTCATTCCTTGCAATGCAAGCGCAAGTATGCAGCCTGCCACCCATCCACCCCAGGCTGCAATACCATACTGCTTGCTTGCAGTTGAAATTGGGCCTTTTAGGCATGTGGAGGCGGAATCTGGCCACCACGTCATGGCTGCGTCGGCGACCTGGTATCCATACTCAGTCCCCATCCGCCCGGCGGCCGGGTGTCCATGCTTGGTCCCTAGCCGCCATGGAGCGGCCAGGTGTCCATACTCGGTCCCCAGCTGCCCCACGGCCGGGTTCCCACACACGGTCCCCAGCCACCTGGGGGCGGCCGGGTGTCCATAAACAGTCTCCAGCCGCCCCTATTTGTAGGACAGCCTAATCACAAGCACGTGGACAAATGATCCACGTGGTCAGGGATGGTCCATCTGACTGACGCCGTCACAAAGGGTTAATATTGTGGAAGCCGGGACACATTTGGACACTGGGATGCAGACATAGAGGATTGCGGGTCAATCAGGCTTCAACACAAAGTTCAGAAGGTAGACAGCAGCAGTGGTTGGCCTCCTACACAACAAGTAAATTATTCATGATCATGAAGCCATCCATCTCCTTAGCTTTCTGTTCCTTGGAATGCAAGCGCATGTATATAGTAGCGGCTAGGCCTGAGGTGGTCAGCGTTTTGGCGCATATCCTACCTTCTCCGAGGATTGCTGGATGTTTTCCTGCTACTATCCCAGTTCTATGACTCGCATTAAAACAAAGCTTCAGGTGATGAATGATGGATGAGGTGGTGGCAAAGGAGAAAAAGCAGGAGGAACAGGGACCATTCACATCAATATCAGGACAGTCAACCACACATGTCTTGTAGGTAGAGATGAGCGTTGTTCTACTCGAACTGTTCGCCAATCTCAAATTCGAGCTGTTTTGGGCGGTGTTTGAGCCGTTCGGCGAACACGAACAATTTGAGGAAAATTCGGCTGTTCGAGGTTATGTTCGATAACTGTTCGTGCACCAAAATCATAACTGGATTTTTTCTCAGTAATGATGAAAATTAATGTTAATACGCAGTTTGAGTGTACAGCGGGGTGGGGGGAGGGGCAGGGGATGGATCTCTGCAGGAACAATGAAGATCTCCATTTTTTTTTTTTCTTTCCCGCATTTACAGTGGGGAGGTGCAATCTGTCAGCCTATCAGCAGCGCACACACGGAGCGAAGTGCTTTTTTTCACACAAGCAAGGGCATGTGTCATTGGCAGTGTATGTCACATGTCCTTGCCCTATAAGACCAAGCCATTTTCCCCGTCGCCACCATTGTCTCACTGCTGCAGCTGCGTGTTAGACGGCACCGCTGTTGCTGTGTGCGCTATACCTTGTTAATTTCAAGCCAATTTTCGCACAAATCTACAGATAGCTTGGAAGTAGGGAATAGTTGTGATTGCAGTCCTTTTAAGGACTAGGTTACAGCATTTCCTACGACTTTTATCAGGCAGGTCTGTGCTCTTAAATAGATAGATTGTGGGAGTAAAGACTAATTGTAATTGGAGTCCTTTTCAGGACTAGGTTACATCAGTTCCTATCAGTTTTTGCCAGGCAGGTCTGTGCCAGTGCTGTGCAAGTTTTTTTCACAGCATTTGGCTGAATCTAGCAAAGCTAATCCTTTTTGGCCTATTGCAGAGTGTGTTAGTCAGTGGAGCAGCCTATCTGTGTTGCAAGATATACCACCTGTGTATAGAATACCAATTTTTTTACTGCACCTAGTGAAGTAAAATCTTTTGGGCATAGCATCATTCTATTAGTCCATCTATACTGACCTCCATCAGGTTGCAAATTGAATATAATTTTTTTCTGCATCTAGCTCTGAAAAAATATTGGGCTTCTAGCTGTGTGTGGGACTTGTTGTATTAGTCCATCTATACTGACCTCCATCAGGTTGCAAACTGAATATATTTTTTTCTGCATCTAGCTCTGAAAAAATATTGGGCTTCTAGCTGTGTGTGGGACTTGTTGTATTAGTCCATCTATACTGACCTCCATCAGGTTGCAAACTGAATATATTTTTTTCTGCATCTACCTCTGAAAAAATATTGGGCTTCTAGCTGTGTGTGGGACTTGTTCTATTAATCCATCTATACAGACCTCCATCAGGTTGCAAACTGAATATATTTTTTTCTGGATCTACCTCTGAAAAAATATTGGGCTTCTAGCTGTGTGTGGGACTTGTTGTATTAGTCCATCTATACTGACCTCCATCAGGTTGCAAACTGAATATATTTTTTTCTGCATCTACCTCTGAAAAAATATTTGGGCTTCTAGCTGTGTGTGGGACTTGTTCTATTAATCCATCTATACAGACCTCCATCAGGTTGCAAACTGAATATATATTTTTCTGCATCTACCTCTGAAAAAATATTGGGCATCCAGCTGTGTGTGGGACTTGTTGTATTAGTCCATCTATACTGACCTCCATCAGGTTGCAAACTGAATATATTTTTTTCTGCATCTACCTCTGAAAAAATATTGGGCTTCTAGCTGTGTGTGGGTCTTGTTCTATTAATCCATCTATACAGACCTCCATCAGGTTGCAAACTGAATATATTTTTTTCTGCATCTACCTCGGAAAAAATATGTGGCCTTCTAGCAGTGTGTGGGACTTTCTCTATTAGTCCATCTATACTGACCTCCATCAGGTTGCAAACTGAATATAATTTTTTTCTGCATCTAGCTCTGAAAAAATATTTGGCCTTCTAGCAGTGTGTGGGACTTTCTCTATTAGTCCATCTATACTGACCTACATCAGGTTGCAAATTAAAAATAATTTTTATCTGCATCTACAGTACCTCTGAAAAAATATTTGGGCTTCTAGCTGTGTGTGGGACTTGTTCTATTAGTCCATCTATACTGACCTCCATCAGGTTGCAAATTGAATATAATTTTTATCTGCATCTAGCTCTGAAAAAATATTTGGCCTTCTAGCAGTGTGTGGGACTTTCTCTATTAGTCCATCTATACTGACCTCCATCATGTTGCAAATTGAATATAATTTTTATCTGCATCTAGCTCTGAAAAAATATTTGGCCTTCTAGCAGTGTGTGGGACTTTCTCTATTAGTCCATCTATACTGACCTCCATCAGGTTGCAAATTAAAAATAATTTTTATCTGCATCTACCTCTGAAAAAATATTTGGGCTTCTAGCTGTGTGTGGGACTTGTTCTATTAGTCCATCTATACTGACCTCCATCAGGTTGCAAACTGAATATATTTTTTTCTGCATCTACCTCTGAAAAAATATTGGGCTTCTAGCTGTGTGTGGGACTTGTTATATTAGTCCATCTATACTGACCTCCATCAGGTTGCAAATTAAAAATAATTTTTATCTGCATCTAGCTCTGAAAAAATATTTGGCCTTCTAGCAGTGTGTGGGACTTTCTCTATTAGTCCATCTATACTGACCTCCATCAGGTTGCAAATTAAAAATAATTTTTATCTGCATCTACAGTACCTCTGAAAAAATATTTGGGCTTCTAGCTGTGTGTGGGACTTGTTCTATTAGTCCATCTATACTGACCTCCATCAGGTTGCAAATTGAATATAATTTTTATCTGCATCTAGCTCTGAAAAAATATTTGGCCTTCTAGCAGTGTGTGGGACTTTCTCTATTAGTCCATCTATACTGACCTCCATCAGGTTGCAAATTAAAAATAATTTTTATCTGCATCTACAGTACCTCTGAAAAAATATTTGGGCTTCTAGCTGTGTGTGGGACTTGTTCTATTAGTCCATCTATACTGACCTCCATCAGGTTGCAAATTGAATATAATTTTTATCTGCATCTAGCTCTGAAAAAATATTTGGCCTTCTAGCAGTGTGTGGGACTTTCTCTATTAGTCCATCTATACTGACCTCCATCAGGTTGCAAATTAAAAATAATTTTTATCTGCATCTACAGTACCTCTGAAAAAATATTTGGGCTTCTAGCTGTGTGTGGGACTTGTTCTATTAGTCCATCTATACTGACCTCCATCAGGTTGCAAATTGAATATAATTTTTATCTGCATCTAGCTCTGAAAAAATATTTGGCCTTCTAGCAGTGTGTGGGACTTTCTCTATTAGTCCATCTATACTGACCTCCATCAGGTTGCAAATTGAATATAATTTTTATCTGCATCTAGCTCTGAAAAAATATTTGGCCTTCTAGCAGTGTGTGGGACTTTCTCTATTAGTCCATCTATACTGACCTCCATCAGGTTGCAAATTAAATATAATTTTTATCTGCATCTACAGTACCTCTGAAAAAATATTTGGGCTTCTAGCTGTGTGTGGGACTTGTTCTATTAGTCCATCTATACTGACCTCCATCAGGTTGCAAATTGAATATAATTTTTATCTGCATCTAGCTCTGAAAAAATATTTGGCCTTCTAGCAGTGTGTGGGACTTTCTCTATTAGTCCATCTATACTGACCTCCATCAGGTTGCAAATTAAAAATAATTTTTATCTGCATCTAGCTCTGAAAAAATATTTGGCCTTCTAGCAGTGTGTGGGACTTTCTCTATTAGTCCATCTATACTGACCTCCATCAGGTTGCAAATTAAAAATAATTTTTATCTGCATCTACAGTACCTCTGAAAAAATATTTGGGCTTCTAGCTGTGTGTGGGACTTGTTCTATTAGTCCATCTATACTGACCTCCATCAGGTTGCAAATTGAATATAATTTTTATCTGCATCTAGCTCTGAAAAAATATTTGGCCTTCTAGCAGTGTGTGGGTCTTTCTCTATTAGTCCATCTATACTGACCTCCATCAGGTTGCAAATTAAAAATAATTTTTATCTGCATCTAGCTCTGAAAAAATATTTGGCCTTCTAGCAGTGTGTGGGACTTTCTCTATTAGTCCATCTATACTGACCTCCATCAGGTTGCAAATTAAAAATAATTTTTATCTGCATCTACAGTACCTCTGAAAAAATATTTGGGCTTCTAGCTGTGTGTGGGACTCGTTCTATTAGTCCATCTATACTGACCTCCATCAGGTTGCAAATTGAATATAATTTTTATTTGCATCTAGCTCTGAAAAAATATTTGGCCTTCTAGCAGTGTGTGGGACTTTCTCTATTAGTCCATCTATACTGACCTCCATCAGGTTGCAAATTGAATATAATTTTTATCTGCATCTAGCTCTGAAAAAATATTTGGCCTTCTAGCAGTGTGTGGGACTTTCTCTATTAGTCCATCTATACTGACCTCCATCAGGTTGCAAATTAAAAATAATTTTTATCTGCATCTACAGTACCTCTGAAAAAGTATTTGGGCTTCTAGCTGTGTGTGGGACTTGTTCTATTAGTCCATCTATACTGACCTCCATCAGGTTGCAAATTAAAAATAATTTTTATCTGCATCTAGCTCTGAAAAAATATTTGGCCTTCTAGCAGTGTGTGGGACTTTCTCTATTAGTCCATTTATACTGACCTCCATCAGGTTGCAAATTAAAAATAATTTTTATCTGCATCTACCTCTGAAAAAATATTTGGGCTTCTAGCTGTGTGTGGGACTTGTACTATTAATCCATCTATACAGACCTCCATCAGGTTGCAAACTGAATATAATTTTTTTCTGCATCTAGCTCTGAAAAAATATTTGGGCTTCTACCAGTGTGTGGGACTTGTTCTATTAGTCCACCTATACTGACCTCCATCAGGTTGCAAATTCAAAATAATTTTTTGTCTGCATCTAGCTCTGAAAAAATATTTGGCCTTCTAGCAGTGTGTGGGACTTTCTCTATTAGTCCATCTATACTGACCTCCATCAGGTTGCAAACTGAATATATTTTTTTTCTGCATCTACCTCTGAAAAAATATTGGGCTTGTAGCTGTGTGTGGGACTTGTTCTATTAATCCATCTATACAGACCTCCATCAGGTTGCAAACTGAATAAAAAATTTTTCTGCATCTACCTCTGAAAAAATATTTGGGCTTCTCGCTGTGTGTGGGACTTGTTCTATTAGTCCATCTATACTGACCTCCATCAGGTTGCAAATTGAATATAATTTTTTTCTGCATCTAACCCAGCCAATAATTTTGGCCTAATACCACAGTTTGGCCACTCAGCTCTGCTCGGTTCCCATCCATTGTTTTTTTGTGCAAACAACTCCAGAGTTGTGAATTAGTTAACCACCAAAATGAGTGGAAAAAGGCCTGCTGCTGGTGGAAAGGGGAATAGGTGTGTTGGGAAGGGGAAAAAAGGTTGTGTCCGTGGGGTAGGTGTTAAAGCAACAGTAACATCTGCAGAAGAAAGACCATCTTCCAGCCAAACTAAAATGTCTACTTCTTTTAGCGGACAATGTGATAAGATCCCTTTCTTACGGCCACGCCAATCGCTACAAATTCCAGATGAGGCATAAAAACAGCAGGTGCTTCAACGGATATCAAGTGCTCCTTTAAGTGGGCTCTCCTTCACATCAACTTCAACATCACAAATACTCCAGTCGTCAAAGGTGTCACCCCAATCGCACTTGTTTCCTCTCAGCTCCAAATCTCCAGCTGCCCATCTGAGTATGAGTTAGAACAGATGGTTGAGTCTGCAGAGCTGTTTACTCATACTATAGCCTGGGAATCAGAGGTCGACTCCAGCGCTTCTGTGAATCCAGACGAGGAAATGATCTGCACTGATGCCCAGAATCTTTATGAGTCGGATCCAGGACCAGACGCAGAAGGTTCTGACCATAATGTATACCCTCATTCCCAAACTGTAACTCCTGTTGGTGGAGACAATGAGGAAGATGATGATAAGACTCAAATACCTGATTGGAGTGACAACTTTAGTTTTTTGTCAGGGCAGGAACAGGTTGGCTCTGAGGACGACGGGTGTGATAACGCACAGGGTGATGATGATGAGGTTGGAGATCCCACTTACTGTCAACCCACAGTCAACCAAGAGATGAGGTCAGCAGAGGAGGTGGAGGAAGATGCTAGTGACGACGAGGTCAGGTTGCGCCTTCCTGGACAGTGACGTAGTACTGGAAGCACGTCAACAACTGCACCCTCAAACACAACTCTGCCTCTCACCACAAGTCGTGGTGGCTCTTCAGGTCGCATGGGTGCTAAGCCTTGCATAGCCTGGGCATTTTTTCAGATCGATAAAGATGACCCAACTCGTGTTATCTGTAACATTTGTCAGCAAAAGCTAAGTAGAGGCCAAAAAATACAGTTTGAGTACTTCATGCATGAACCGGCACATGGACATGAAGCATAAGTTGCAGTGGGAAGCTCAGTGTGCTACAATGCGGCCTAGCCGGCCGGGCCAACCACCGTCTGAAATATCTTGTGCATCCGCGGCCTCTTCATCCTCTGTGACTGGGGGGACAGCAGTCACACCTGTTTTGGGGCGCAGACCTGCCACCTCTTTACCCGCAACAGCCAGCGTGATTGGCAGGTCATCATTTTCTTTGGAGGTGGTAACACCAGCTGGTGTTGAGCGCTGTCCGACATCGATAGCACCACCTTTGGATCAAGGCAACCTAACATGTCCGCCTGCATCTTCCTCACAGACCGGCAGTTTGCCGGGGACACCCTTATCAACCCCGTCTAAGCACAATAGCCAGCCCTCGGTCCCTCAGATGTGGACAAGTAAAAGACCATTTCCTCCTAGCCATGAGAAAGCTAAGAGGTTGAATTTCACCATCTGCAAGCTCTTGGCTACAGAAATGCTGCCTTTCCGCCTGGTGGACACAGAGGATTTTCGAGACCTTATGTCCGTCGCAGTGCCCCAGTACCAGATGCCCAGTCGGCACTACTTCTCAAAGAAAGGTGTGCCTGCGCTCCCCCAGCATGTCTCACACAACATCACCACTTCTTTGAGAAACTCTGTGTGTGACAGGGTGCATTTCACCACAGACACTTGGACGAGTAGGCATGGACAGGGGTGTTACATGTCGCTGACTGGGCACTGGGTAACTATGGTGACAGCAAGACAAGGGGCTGCTGTCCAAGTCTTGTCGTCTCCACGAGTTGTGCGTCAATCCTCTTTATGTCAAAGTTCCTCCACTGCTTCTGCCTCCTCAACCTCCTCTCGGTCTTCCACCTGCACCCAAAGCCTGTCTGGTCATGCCACAAGCTTTCTAACTGCGCAGAAGGGATCCTGCACACCTCCTTACTATGCTGGCAGTAGGGCTCAACGTCATCAGGCGGTTTTTACATTGAAATGTCTGGGAAATGTGAGTCACACAGCTGAGGAGTTGTGGTCAGCTCTGGAGAACCAATTTCATGAATGGTTGTCTCCACTGGACCTGAAACCAGGGAAGGCCGTGTGCGACAATACTGCAAACCTGGGTCCGGCCCTTCGCCGGGGCAATGTCACACACGTGCCTTGTATGGCTCACGTGTTGAACCTGGTTGTCCAGCAATTTTTAGCCCACTATCCCAGACTAGATGGCCTTCTGCAGAGGGCATGGTCGCTGTGTGCTCACTTCCGCCATTCGCATCCCGCAGCTCAGCGACTTACATCTCTACAGAAGTCGTTGGGCCTGCCACTTCACCGGCTAAAATGCGATGTGCCTACCCGGTGGAATTCAACTCTGCACATGTTGCAGCGACTGTGGCAGCACCGACAAGCCCTGGTGCAATACGTTCTGACGTATAGCCTGGGCCAACGAGATCCAGAGGTGGGGCAAATCACGCTGGAGGAGTGGTCTCAGATCAGGGACCTATGCACCCTTCTGCACAGTTTTGAAATGGCGACGAAGATGTTTAGTGCTGACGATACCATTATCAGCATGACTATTCCGGTGATTTACATGCTGGAGCACATGTTAAACAGAATTCGGAGTCAGGTGGTGGCACAAGAGGAGGTGGAGGAAGTAGAGGAGGAGGAGTTGTATGCGGAAGGGCTAACATCTGCAAGGTCCAGACGGTCGGCAGCACCAAGGCGGCAGGCATGTGAGGGTGGGGGAGATGGTTTTACCAGGGCGCATGGTAGCAGCCAAACTAGTGAGGAAGGTGCAGGAGCCCAGGAAGAAGTGGAGGACGAACTGATGGAAGACTCATCAGATGAGGGAGACCTTGATGACATTTCTGTTGTGCGAGGTTGGGGGGAGAGGACAGAGGAAGGAAGCATGATTGTTACCTCGCCACCAACACAACAGGGACTTGGTGCTCCTGGATGCGCAACACACATGAGTGCCTTCTTGCTGCACTACCTGCAACATGACCCTCGAATTGTGAGAATTAGAAATAATCCTGACTACTGGGTTGCCACACTGTTAGATCCCCAGTACAAAAGTAAATTTGCAGAAATTATTCCTGCCATAGAAAGGGATGCACGCATGCAGTAGTATCAGCAGAGACTGTTGCAGAATCTTACATGTGCTTTTCCACAAAATACCAGTGGTGCACATAGTGAATCTCACAGTTCCAACTTGCCAACCATGGGACCGTCAAGTGTTCAACACTCAAACCGTAACAGAACCACAGTATCTGCTGGTAACATCAATTTTGCGGAATCATTTCACCACTTTTTTAGCCCATCCTTTGCAAGGCCACAGGAGACAAGAAGTCTGACACATAGTCAACGCATAGAGACGATGGTACAGGAGTATCTCCAAGTAAACATTGAAGCCATGACTGTGTCACTGGACCCTTGCTCTTTTTGGGCTTCCAATCTGGATAAATGGCCGGAGCTAGCCACTTACGCCTTGGAGATCTTGTCAGCGTTCTGTCTGAACGTGTGTTCAGCGCTGCTGGTGGTGTGCTGACAGATAAGCGCACGCGGCTCTCCACTGATAATGTAGACAGACTCACGTTCATAAAGATGAACAAATCAAGGATCCGAAATGACTTTTCTACCCCTGTGTCATCCTGGGGAGAGTAAAAGCTTGATGATTGGTTAAAATCACCCTACCAACCGTTTTAAGCTTTCAAATTACTAATCATGTTTATCTGTATCTTGGCTGGAAAATAATTTGGGCTTTGTAGCAGTGTGCAGCACTGATCTTATTAGGCCATCTATACTAAAGCTTCACCAGATTTAAAATTAATAATAATTTTTAGCTGCATCTAGCCCGGAAAATAATTTTGGGGCTCCGAGATGCGCAAGACACATAAGTGCCTTCTTGCTGCACTACCTGTAGCATGACCCTCATATTGTCAGAATTCGAAGTAATCATGACTACTGGGTTGCCACACTCTTAGATCCCCCAAATTTTTCGATCAACCTTTTCATTTTAATAAAGACCAAAAAAATGGTCATTTTTGAAATTATAAGCATTAGCAGGTTGTTAGAAACTGAAATCAAACAGTTTTCAACTCAAAACTTTATTCTAGGTGATGTTACATTTTCACATAGGACCCCTTGTTCGAAAGGAGCTTCTGAACTCTCTCGTCCATTGAATTTGTCAGGTTTTGGATGGTTTCTGCTTCAATTGTTTTGCATGAGGACAGAATACCCTCCCAGAGCTGTTGCTTAGATGTGAACTGCCTCCCGCCATCATAGACACTCCTTTTAATGATGCTCCAAAGGTTCTGAATCGGATAGAGGTCAGGGGAGCATGGGGGTCACACCATAAGTTTGTCCCCTTTTATGCCCATATCAGCCAGAGATGCAGATGTTTTATGTGCAGCATGAGATGGTGCATTATCATGCAAAAAAATGATCTTGCTGTGAAATACACGGTTCTTCTTCTTGAACCATGGCAGGAAGTGCTGTTTGAGAAAATCCACATACATTATGGAGTTCATCTTTAGCGCCTTCAGGGATCCTAAAGGGGCCGACAATCTCTCTCCCCATGATTCCAGCCCAAAACATTACTCCACCTCCTCCTTGTTGGCGCTGTAGCCGTGTTTGCGTGGGGTGTCCATCAACCAGCCATCCTCCACTCCATCCATCTGGACCATCGAGCGCTGCACGGCACTCATCTGTGAACAAAACAGTCTTGAAATCAGTCTTCATGTAATGTTTGGCCCACTGGAGCCGTTTCTGCTTGTGTGAAGTGGATAGAGTAGGTCGACAGGATGGCGTATGCACAGCTGCAAACCTCTGAAGGACCCTGCATCTTGTTGTTCGGGGGATGTTGGAGGCACCAGCAGCTTCAAAAACTTGTCTGCTGCTATGACAAGGCTTTTTTGCCGCTGCTCTTTCAACCTAACGTAATTGCCTGTAGGAAAGAGTCCTCAATTTGCCCTTATCAGCACGCACACGTGTGTACTGTGAATCAGCTACATACTTCTTGATTGCCAAGACACTTCATCCTGATCATCGCACAATGTTGATTGTAGTCATGCCTTGACCTAAACACTCCACAATTTGTTGCTTCTCAGCAGCCGACACATCCTTTTTCTTTCCCATTTTGGCAGAAAATGTAGGCTGCTTAATAATGTGAGACAGCCTTCTTAAGTAGTCTTGCCTTTCATTGGACACACCTGCCAAACTAATTAGCACAGGTGTCTGCAATTGCTTACAGTGATATAAAGAGCCCTGACACACATCACCATCAATGAGTTTAACTGACAAAAAAACAAATTTTTCCCTTATCACTCCTAAACACTTTTTGCATAATAATTTGGAACACAGTGTACATGTGCTTTTCCACAAAACACCAGTGGTTCACGTAGTGAATCTTACATTTCTAACTTGCCAACCGTGGTCTGTATGGAGTTGTACAATAATGGTCCCAAAACTAAGATAACATAGATGGGAGAGGTCTCTATGAATAGGAATTCCTAAGTATTTGATACCCTGTGAGGGCCAGGCAAAGGGAAAGTTGGACTGGATGGAATCCTATATGGATTTGGGGAGGGAGACATCGAGGGCCTCAGACTTCGCTGCATTGATTTTAAAATTTGACCATGTAACAAAGTGATCTATTTCAGCCATAACAGCATGGATGGATATATGTGATTGAGTGATATATACTAGGACATCATCAGCAAATAGAGAGCACTTGTACTCGGTGCCTCCCACCTCAATCCACCTAATATTGGGGTTATGGCGAATTGATGAGAGCAGGTGCTCCGTCACTAGGATGTATAAGAGAGGGGACAGAGAACATCCCTGCCTTGTCCCATTGGTGATTGTGAAAGGTGATGAAAATGTTCTGACGCGCCCCCTGGGCCTTGGGACACCCGGAGCCGGACCCTTTTTGGTGGATGCTGGTGGTTGTAGTCTCCGTGGCGGCGACCCGGTTCCGTGGCTCAGGGCGGTCAAACCAGTGGCGGAACTATTTATGTGGTTTTGATGTTTAAATGTCCGACTACGCCACCCGTGGATTGCGGTCAGAGTGAACCGCCGCTCCAGGGCAGACCGCTGAGGCTGGTGTTGTGGGTGCAGCAGAGCGTAGCATAACTCCCCACGGGAGGAGTATAGCCTCAGGGCAGTGTATGCGGAGGATGGGGGTGATGGTGCAGGGCAGCAGCAGTAACGACACGGAGTCAGTGATGCAGTCCAGGGCCTTTACTAACAGTTCTTATTATCCAGACCACGTCTGCAGGTAACGGCTGCCCACGTCGTACTGTGCTCACCAGGTGAGGGGCTCAGACAACTCCCAGATAACTTTGGAGTGCTTCACAGGACCCCCTTTGTGTGTCCTTTGTCTGGCCTTTCTTACCAACCCTTCTGTCCGGCTGACTCGGGCCTCCTCTTGGTAAACTTGGCGCCAGTTTCCCTGACCCTATGTGGTGCCTTCCTAGCTGGTGTAGCGAGGGGCTGCGCCACATAAAATGTCACAGCCTCCTGTTTCTAGCTGAGGGTCGTTTCCTGCCTCCACTAGTTTCGGGGACCGGTCTCCCCCTTTGGCCTGACCCCTCCACGCAGGTGGATTAGGGCGTGCGGTGGCAACTCGCCCGTCCGCACCCCTGGGATCCCTTCGTTCCTCGTTCCTGGAGCCTTCTCCGCTCCTCTTCCTTCCTTCTCCCTCTTCCAGGCCTGGGCCTCTGTTACTAGGCCCGCCTCCGGAGCAGAGCACATGCAGAGCCCCTGCTCCCTGCCACTTCTGCTCAGACTTCTCTGCACTGAACTAAGATGGTGCCCACCTTTTATACTCCCTTCTCAATGCACCCAGGAACTGCTTCCTCCCTGATCCTGCACTACAGGGATCCCCTTCCTCAGTGTTCCCTCCCCCCACTCCAGCCAGGGACAGGGACTGTCGTGCCCATCTCAGGGGCATATTGGTCGCCCTGCCCCATGGCAATGTGGTGTAATGCATGCAGGTGTCGGGTCCTGATCCACACTACATCCTTACCTGAGAGTGAGATATCACACCTCTGGGTGAGGTGCAATACCTCTGTAGCAACAGAGCCCTCAGGGTGCTACAGTTCCATTTATCTTCAGCCTAGGTGACGTATTGCGATACAGGGCCATGATTTTGGCTATAAAAGGGTCCCCTAGACCCCTACCCCAAGCTTTTTAAGAGAATCATATATGGCGTGCCAGGAGACTCTATGGAATGCTTTCTCAGCATCCAACGAGAGTATCTAATTACAAATTTTTAACTGCATCTAGCCCAGGAAATACTTTGTGCCTAGTAGCAGTGTCTGCTAGTCAGCGGATTATCCCGGCTGTTAAGCAAGCTACACCACCTGTAGTTTGGACACTTAATTTTTTCAAAGGAAATGCTTCGGGACCACGGGATACTCAGTGAAGAGCATCAGGAGGCACCCCAAGGCATAGGGGCTGGGACTGGCAGTAGGATGCCTTGCGGTGGACAGCCGAGCTCGATCCATATAAAAGCTTTTTAACTGCAGCAGCTTTAGTGGACGCTACTGGAGCTGGAATTACGCGGCTGCTGGCATGAGACTTGCCCTCCAATAGATCCTTGTAAATGGATTTAAAGTGTATTCATTCAAATTAGAGAGACAATTTAAATTAAAAAGCTTAGAGCTGCCTCCACCACAGGGGGGCTCGCTCGACCCACCAGCGGACAGGCACCAGTATTGGGAGAGGGGGGCTGGCCGTCAGGGTTCACCGCGGCTCTGGCACAAACCCGGCGACGCGGAGGTGGCACGGGCAGGAGCGGACTGAACGTGTCGGCTTCTCACTTTTTGGATTTTAGAAGGGCATGACATGCCTATATCTGTGTCTCCCCCTCCTTTTACTCCTCCACCTCTTTTCTTTTCGCATGACTATATGTACTTGTCACTTTTCCATGTGTTAGTTGTGTCTTCTGAGCAGTTTGTCAGCTTTTGGACACCTTTGAAGGTGTTTTCTATGTGTTTCTATGTGTTTTTGTTTGCCTGCCATTGGTTTTAACGGTGTTCGAAGGTGTTCGACGAACAGTTCGACGAACAGTTCGGCGAACACACGGGTGTTCGACGAACCGAACCGAACTCGAACACTACGGGGGTGGCTCAACACTACTTGTAGGATATGTTTCTGTACCAAAAGAAGCGGTTCAGTTACACAGTTAGAGGGCATACAGTGAGTGCAATGCCTTCCAAAAATTTCGAGACACTCCAATGCCCCTTGGAAGTGACATGGAGGTCAGATGGCCTTAACTAAACCGTTTTTACCATTTATAGCAACTGGGTCTCCTGTACACTGTTGGCCTAAGCAGTGAATGGAAGGCTTTCCAAAAATTATGAGGAACTGCAATGCCCCTTGAAACAGACGTGGATTACAGCGTACTAAAAACCTTCTACCCATTAATGGGTAGTGGGTTTCCCTTAGCGTTCGCGTATGCATTGAAAAGCAAAAGCTGACTAAAATTAGGAGGAAATGGAATGCCCGTTGGAAGAGTCGTGGAGGTTAGAGTTAATTAAAAACAACATTTCAATGCCCCTTGGAAGAGCTGTGGAGTTCAGAGAGGTTTAACAAGACGGTTTTAATGCCCCTTGGAAGAGACATGGAGGCCACAGTAGCTTAACAAGATGGTTTTAATGCCCCTTGGAAGAGACTTGGAGTTCTGAGTGGTTTAATAAGATGGTTTTAATGCCCCTTGGAAGAGACATGGAGTTCAGAGTGCTTTAACAAGACGGTTTTAATGCACCTTGGAAGAGACGTGGAGTTCAGAGTGGTTTAACAAGACAGTTTTAATGCCCCTTGGAAGAGACGTGGAGGTCACAGTGGAATAAAAAGACAATATCAATGCCCCTCGGAAGAGTGGTGGAGGTCGCAGTAGCTTAACAAGATGGTTTTAATGTCCCTTGGAAGAGTGGTGGAGGTCGCAGTAGCTTAAGACGGTTTTAATGCCCCATGGAAGAGTGGTGGAGGTCGCAGTAGCTTAACAAGACGGTTTTAATGCCCCTTGGAAGAGTGACGGAGGTCGCAGTAGCTTAACAAGACAGTTTTAATGCCCCTTGAAACAGATGTGGATTACAGCATACTAAAAACCTTCTACCCATTATTGGGCAGTGGGTTTCCCTTAGCGTTCGCCTATGCATTGAAAAGCAAAAGCTGACTAAAATTAGGAGGAAATGCAATGCCCGTTGGAAGAGTCGTGGAGGTTAGAGTTAATTAAAAACAACATTTCAATGCCCCTTGGAAGAGCTGTGGAGTTCAGAGTGGTTTAACAAGACGGTTTTAATGCCCCTTGGAAGAGACATGGAGGTCACAGTAGCTTAACAAGACAGTTTTAATGCCCCTTGGAAGAGACTTGGAGTTCAGATTGGTTTAATAAGATGGTTTTAATGCCCCTTGGAAGAGACGTGGAGTTCAGAGTGCTTTAACAAGACGGTTTTAATGCACCTTGGAGGAGACGTGGAGTTCAGAGTGGTTTAACAAGACGGTTTTAATGCCCCTTGGAAGAGACATGGAGGTCACAGTGGAATAAAAAGACAATATAAATGCCCCTTGGAAGAGTGGTGGAGGTCGCAGTAGCTTAACAAGACGGTTTTAATGCCCCTTGGAAGAGTGGCGGAGGTCGCAGTAGCTTAACAAGACAGTTTTAATGCCCCTTGGAAGAGACGTGGAGGTCGCAGTAGCTTAACAAGATCGTTTTAAAGCCCCTTGGAATAGTGGTGGAGGTCGCAGTAGCTTAACAAGATGGTTTTAATGCCCCTTTAAAGTTACGTGGAGTTCAGAGTGCTTTAACAAGACGGTTTAAATGCCCCTTGGAAGAGACGTGGAGGTCACAGTGGAATAAAAAACAATATCAATGCTCCTTGGATGAGTGGTTGAGGTCGCAGTAGCTTAACAAGACTATTTTAATGCCCCTTACAAGAGCCATGCAGTACAGCATATTCAAAATATTATTCCCATTATTGGGGAGTGGGTCTCCCCTAGTCTTTGCTAATGCCTTCACAGCAAAAGCTGCCAAAAATTGGGATGGAGGAACTTGCAATGCTGGCAAACAAGAGCCATGCAGTACAGCATATTCAAAACATTATTCCAATTATTGGGGAGAGGGTCTCCCATAGTCTTTGCTTATGCCTTCCAAGCAAAAACAGTGGAAACCCCCACAAGTGACACCATTTTGGAAACTAGACCCCTTAGGGAACTTATCTAGTTGTGTGGTGAGCACCTTGAACCCCAAGGTGCTTCACAGAAGTTTATAATATTGAGCTGTAAAAATAAAATTTTCAAATTTTTCCCACAAAAACATTTTCATCCCTTAATTTTGCATTATCATAAGGGTAATAGGATAAATTGCACCATGAAATTTGTTGTGCAATTTCTCCTGAACATGCCGATACCCCATATGTGGAGGCAAACCACTGTTTGGGCGCACGGCAGGGTTTGAAAGGGAAGGAGTGCCATTTGACTTTTTGAATGCAAAATTTGTTTGAATAATTAGCAGATGCCATGTCGCATTTGGGGAGCCCCTAATGTGCCTAAACAGTGGAAACCCCCCAACAAGTGCCACCATTTTGGAAAGTAGACCCCTTAGGGAACTTATCTAGATGTGTGGTAAGCAACTTGAACCCCCAGCTGCTTCACAGAAATTTATAATATTGAGCCACAAAAATAAAATTTTCACATTTTTCCCACAAAAAATGTTTTTCATTCCATAATTTTGCATGGATAAATTGCCCCATGAAATTTGTTGTGCAATTTCTCCTGAGCACGCCGATAAAACATATGTGGGGGAAAACTACTGCTTTGGTGTACGGCAGGGTTCGGAAGAGAAAGGAGCGCTATGTTGGCTGGGATAGGTTGCAGACACCATGTCACATTTGAAGAGTCGCTGACATGCTGAAACAGCAGAAACCCCCACAAGTGACCCCATTTTGTAAACTACACCTCTCAAGGAATTCATCTAGTGAAGTAGTGAGTATTTTTTAATTTATACCATTGGGCAGTGAAAAAAGCATAATTATATTTTTACCACAAAAAAATGCTTTACCCTCAGATTTTACATTTTCACACAGGGCAATGGGTAAAAATGGTGCCGAAATGTGTCACACAATTTCTTCTAAAAGTGGCAATACCCCATATGTGGCTGTATCATATCGCTCAGCCATACGACGTGATCTGGGGGGGACGGAGCGCTATTTGACAATTGGAGAACAAATTATTGTAGAATAGGCATTTGGATTTGGGAGCACAAAATTTTCTGAATTTCTTTTGGGGGGTAAGGGCCATTTCGCTTTTCCAGAGCATTTCTGCTACCAGTAACTTGGAAGTCCCTAATATTTTTAACAGATGACGGACCTGAGTGGGGACTAGCTTTTTTTGAGGACTGAGTTGAAGCTTTTATTGGGAACATTTTACGTAACATTTATCCGGCGCTCTAGGCTGAGCACTTACATCGGGGTTTCCATCTAAATTTCCAAGTGATGTAATTCAGATGAAACCCCTGTGGGATCCATTCACTGTAATGAGGCAACAGAGTTACTCTGGGCTCCGTCTGGCCTCTGTTTAGCGGTGTCCTTTTTTTCTGAAGTGCACAAAACCGTGGCCAACCGCACTTTTATGCATGCCTAAAACAAATGACACCGTGGGATCACAGGCCAGACGGCATCCACAGTGGCCTATATCTGCCTCATTACAGGGAATCTTCCGTCATGGGTTCCATCTGAATCACGTATTTCAGAGATTTACACGGAAACTCTGGTGTAAGTGCTCAGCGCAGAGAGCAGGAAAAATGTGGGCAGAGCCTTACTGCGATCTTTGGGAGACATAATAAACAAATCAGTAGCCGGTGAAGAATTGGTTTTATTTATTTTTTATGCCGTTCCTCGTGTGATATAACTGATTAGATTACTTTATTCTTCGGGTCGGTGCGATTACTGAGATACCAGATTTATATCGGGTTTTTATGATTGACTGCTGTCACACACTAAGAGACGCTTTTTTTTTTTCAAAATCTAGTTTTTGCATCGCCATATTTTGAGAGCTATAATTTTTCCATATTTCGGCCGACAGAGTTATGTGACAGCTTTTTTTTTGCGGGACAAGTTGACATTTTTATTGGTACCATTTTTGGGTACGTGACATTTTTTGATCGCTTTCTATTCCGTTTTTGGGAGGTAAAATTAACAAAAACCAACAATTCAGGAATTGTTTTTTGAGGGTTTTTTTATGCCGTTCTGCGTGTGGTAAAATTGATCAGGCAGCGTTATTCTTCGGGTCAGTATATTTACAGCGATACTACACTTACTGTATATTTTTTTTATGTTTTGGCGCTTTTACACAGTAAAACAATTTTATAGAAAAAATTTTTTTTTGCATTGCTTTATTCTGAGCGCTATAACTTTTTTATTTTTTGGCTTATGGAGCTGTATGGCGGCTTTTTTTTTGCGGAACAAGATGACATTTTCAGCGGTACCATTTTTATTTCCATTTTGCTTTTTGATCGCATTTTTTTCCACTTTTTGTTTGGCGATATGATGAAAAAGCATATTTTTGCTCCGTTTTTTATTTATTTTTATTACGGTGTGCACAGAAAGAGTTAATTAGTGTGACAGATTTATAGATCGGGTTGTTTCAGATGCGGCGATACCAAATATGTGTACTTTTTTTGTTTTGCATAAATATACAAATTTTTTGGTTTAATATTTTATTTATTTATTTTTATTTATTTTGTGATTTTTTTTTTTAACAGTTTAAAAACATTTTTTTTTACTTTTTTTTACATTTTTACTTAGTCCCTGTATGGGATATTCATTTTTATTTTTCTGATCACTGATCTCATGTAATGTAATAGACATGTATTACATTACATGAGATCTTTGCTGACTCTTTCACAGTCAGTGTGTCCTGCCAGGCTTCAGCTGCAGGCTGAGCCTGGCAGGACACCATATATGGCAGATCTGGAGGCGGTCAAGTGACCTCCAGCTGCCATAGCAACGCCAGGTCCTGGAAGGTATCAGGGGTCGTCGGAGAGGTAAGTAAGACGACCCCCTCTCCTCTGTCTATCTTATATATGCCGCGATCGCTATAGATCGCGGCATATAGAACATAGCTAAGGGTTAACATCATTGGGACCTGATCCAATCAGGTCCCGATGATGTCCCTTGTAAGAGCTAACGCTCTGCACCGGAATTGCAGTGCTTTCAGGACCCTGGGGGTCCTGAGCGCTGCGGGACCACCCACCGTTTTTAAACGTCGGCGCTGCATAGAGCCCAGGCAGCACCAACGTTTATGTACAGTGGGCGGTCGGGAACCGGTTAAACAGATATATTTGAGTCTCAACAGTCAGGGAGACACTATTACTGTTTTTTTTCACGGAAAAAATGCTAAAAGCAGGATAATACAGAGATTTGAACCGTGGAACTGCAAAACCACAGTTTTAGTTATCTGGCCTACACCAGAAACTTTTAAACAGAACAGTCAGGGAGACACTATTACTGTTTTTTTTTACAGAAAAAAAGCCAAAAGCTGGATAATACAGAGATTTGAACCGTGGAACTGCAAAACCACAGTTCTAGTTATGTGGCCTACACCAGAATCTTTTAACAAATATATTTGTGTCTGAACAGTCAGGGAGACACTATTACTGTTTTTTTTTATGGAAAAAAGACCAAAAGCAGGATAATACAGACATTTGAATCGTGGAACTGCAAAACCACAGTTACAGTTATGTGGCCTACACCAGAATCTTTTAAACAGATATATTTGTGTCTGAAGAGTCAGGGAGACACTATTACTGTTTTTTTTTATGGAAAAAATGCCAAAAGCTGGATAACACAGAGATTTAAACCGTGGAACTGCAAAACCACAGTTCTAGTTATCTGGCCTACACCAGAATCTTTTAAACAGATATATTTGTGTCTGAACAGTCAGGGAGACACTATTACTGTTTTTTTTTTACGGAAAAACTGCCAAAAGCTGGATAATACAAAGATTTGAACCGTGGAACTGCAAAACCCAAGTTCTAGTTACCTGGCCTACACCAGACTCTTTTAAACAGGTATATTGGTGTCTGAACAGTCACAGAAACACAATTTTTTTTTTGGGGGGGGAATACCAAAAGGTTAATTTGTCCAGTCTGACGGAGGAAAGAAAAATACAGGATTTAGATGAAAAAAAAAAGGATTTTTCCTGGCTCCTGAGACCAGGGGATAAGTCTAGCAATTTGACCAGCAGGAGCACACAGACTGTAATGCACTGTTTGTTGGTATAACCACTGCGTCTCCTATACAGCCTGCCTGCCTGCCTGATAATTGGGATGGATATTAGTCCTGAGAAGGACTGTTTGTTTGATTTGGCAGGCTTTAGAGACCCTACACTACCTATTTTTCACTATATATCTCTCCCTAACTCAGCAGCACTGACCCTACACTGTCTGATCCCGGGCGACTGTGTCTAAGATGGCGGTGCCTGGTTTAAATACTCGAGGTGACGCTGTGGGGCCAGCCAATCACTGTAATGCCCACAAACAACATGGCTGCGGCATTACAGTGACTGGCTGGCCATCCCTGCATGTTCATTGGCTCTGTAAAGACCGCCAAATGTGCAGGGCGGAGACCTGAGCTCCCGCCTGAGTAACCCGGAAATGCTCGGTGCTCGCTGAACATCCCGAGTAGTGAGATGCTCGGGCGAGTACCGAGCAGTGTCGAGCATGCTCGCTCAACACTAATTACTGGGTCTCACATAACTTAGTCCGGGTGGGCCCAACTTTTTCAACATTTTAACCTGGTCATATGTACATTTGCTAACTCTTATAATACTCTATAAACCATACTTGTAACAAACTGGGGTCTGACCTAGTGTACTACGCTGCGATCTACGTAACACTGTTGGTTCTGTTGACCTTTCTTGATCTGAGGTGTCTACTGCACATGTGGTAGGCTCACTTTGGACTACACTACGGTTAGTCTGACGTAGCACAAGTAGGCTTGGTAGTCTTTTACGACCTCTTTGACTCACCATGGGCACGACAGATTCACCGCTAGCAGGGGCTAGATTCTCCTGATCCGCTGCTGATGAGGCATCTGTTTCTGGAGCCGACTGATCATCACGAGGACCCAAGGTCTCTGCTGTTTCTCGTGTAGTTATCGGTGGCAATGTCAAGACTGCTACCATCACAGCCTGGTGTAGCTGAGTCTAAGACTGAGGAAATTCTCCTAATACTGTGCGGACCTTCCCTTCAACCTCTTCTTTCTGTTGAGGAGTGTCTTGACCTCTACCTCTTTCACGCAGTTGATCTGGGCACACATCATGTGGTCTCTAGATACAGTCACAGAAGTTCTCCCTCCAGCTTTAGTAATGAGGAAAACCTTACTGTTGTCAAATTGAGAGGGCAAGATGGTATACGGCTCAGCCTCCCACTGGTCATCCAGCTTATGAGTTCTCCGCTTTCTTTTCAGCACCTGTTCTCCTGGTGACAAGGGAGCAGCAGGGGCTTGCTGATTGCAATCTTTCTCTTGTTTCTGTCAGGCTCGCAATAGACTCTCTTCCACGCGCTGTTGGACTTTACGGTACTGTAGCTGTGTTTCAGTGTCCCAGTCTGTGTCTGGCTGTACTGCTGCTGTTGTTAGGACACCCATGTCCAGATTGATGGGAAGTTTACCCGATCTTGCCCGCATCAGGTAGGCTGGGGTACAGTTCACCGGAATGTGATTGTACAGGTCCATCAAGTCTGGTAACTTCTCGGGCCACCGGTTGTGCTCTTCCAGTAGTACGGTTTTCAACAAGTCAATCACCACCTGGTTCATCTTTTCGCACAGACCATTGGCTTCCGGGTGATAAGGTGTTGTCCAAATTTTCTTACAGCCTTAAAGGTTGCAGAATTCTCGAAATATCTCCGCTTCAAAAGCTGGGCCTTGGTCTGTTAGGACTTGCTCAGGATAGCCATGAGGTCGACAGAAGTGCTCTTTAAAGGCTTTAGCAGCTGTCCTCGCCATCTGGTCCTTGACTGGTACAACCACTAGGAAACAGGAGTAGTGGTCCACAATCGTTAAGACGTAGGTGTATCTCGACCGACTCGGAGACAGCTTCACATGGTCCAGGGCAACTATTTCAAGTGGTTGTATTGTGATGATGGGTTGTAAGGGGGCTCTCTGGATACCACAATCTCTTCGTCTTAGATTGCATGGGCCACACTCTCGACACCACCTCTCGATGTACCTTCTCATGCCCATCCAGAAGAAACGCTCACGGATCAAGACCTCCAACCTCTTCCACCAAAAGTGTCCTGCCCCGTTGTGGTAAGCTTCCAGGACCATTGGCGTATCCTTCTTTGGAACCACTATCTCCAATACCAGCTTGCGCGTGCGGGAGTTGATGGTTCTTCTGCACAATTTACCTTTATAAAATAACAACTTGACTCTCTTCTTCCACAGCTGAAAGGCTTCTTGTGGTGCATCCGGTCCTGGGGATGAATTGGCTTGGCTCAGCAGTTCTTTCACCATGCGGACGGCCGGGTCACTGTCCTGCGCTTCTGCCCATCCATGGTGGGGCAATGGGTTGAAAGAGACTTCTTGAACGGCCGACTGCTTGTTTTTCACACAATGGGAGCATTGTGAAGCACCCTGGTGGTGGAAGGCCAGCATCTCAATTTCTTCAAGGTTTTCCAAATCTTCTCCCGAGTCTGGTAAGTTCGGCATGCGGGACAAAGCATCGGCATTGGGGTTCTTGTTTCCCGCCTGATATTTGATCACAAACTCGTAGTTAGACAGCCGAGCCATCCTTTGTTGTTCTAGGGCACCAAGCTTCACAGTCTCCAAGTGCATCAGAGGGTTGTTATCTGTGAAGACTGTAAATCTGGAGGAGGAGAGGTAGTGTTTGAACCTCTCAGTCACTGCCCAGACTATGGCCAGGAACTCCAGCTTGAAGGAACTTTAGTTGGTGGGGTTACTTTCGGTAGGGCGAAGCTTCCAACTGGCATAGGCTATGACCCTCTCTTTGCCTTTCTGCATTTGAGACAACACGGCTCCCAACCCAAGATTGCTGGCATCTGTGTACAGGATAAATGGCTGACCATAGTTGGGATAAGCCAGGTTTTCATCTCCCGTTAGAGCTAGCTTCAAGCGGTTGAAGGATTCTTCCACACTGTCGTTCCACTCAATCGGAGGGCTCTTGGTCTTCGCCTTTTTGGAGTGGCCCACCAATAGGTCCTGAAGGGGGAGCGGTTATCTTGGTAAATCCCTTGATGAATCGTTTGTAATAGCCAACCAACCCTAGAAATTGTCGTACCTCACGCATGGTAGTTGGCTTCTGCCAGTCCTTGATGACGGTGACCTTATCCGGGACTGGTGACACGCCTTCTGCGCTCACAACATGGCCTAGGTATTGTACCTTAGGTTTCAGGAGATGCCATTTGGACGGCTTCACCTTGAGACCAAAGTTGGATAAGGCTTTGAATACCTCGGCCAGGTGTTTCAAATGGTCTTCATAGGTTCTGGAATAGACAATGACATCATAAAGGTATAACAGTACTGTTTCGAAGTTCTTATGCCCAAGGCCATTAACCTCTGGAACATTCCAGGGGTGTTGCACAGTCCGAAAGGCATACAGTTGAACTCGCATAAGCCCATTGGTGTAGTGAATGCGGTCTTCTCCTTGTCTTCCTCTGCAACGGGAAGCTGTCAGTACCCACTGATGAGATCTAGGGTTAAGAATCATTTACCTGATTTCAGAGCATCTAGTGACTCCTCAATACGCGGCAAGGGATAGATGTCTTTATGGGTGATGCAAATGATCTGCCTATAGTCGACGCACATACGCATGGTACCATCCTTCTTTTTGACTAGTACCAAGAGGGCTGTCCAGGAGCTACAACTATCACTTATTACTCCTGCCTCTTTAATTTCTCGCAACATGCTCTTGTCACACTGGTAGTGAGCCAGAGGGACAGGATGGTATCTCTCTTTAATAAGGGGGTGGTCTCCCGTAGGGATATGGGGTTGGATCCCTTTTACTTGCCCAAAATCCAGGGGGTTCTTGCTGAATTCCCTTTCATATTCCTGGACTACCCGGTAGACCCCATCTTTCTGATGTGAAGGGGTGGAATCAGTACCAATGTGCAGTTTCTGACACCAGTCCTCAAACCATCCCGAGGAGCCGTTGTCCTCCATCATTTCAGACGGGTCGAAGGGTTCTACTGCCTGGATTGCGTTATTACTAACAGTAAAGAGCTTGGCTACTGTAGCGTACCTGGGTAAGTTGGCCTCTTTTTCCCCACAATTTAATACTCATATGGGTACCCTCCCCTTTCTGACATTCACCACCTCTCGGGCTGTCAGGATAGTGGGTCTGCTGTTAGAGTAAACGGGCTCTACCAGGCCTGGTAGTCTTGGCCTCTGATGCCCATGGCTGCACTACACCATATCATCATTTCACTCTTGGGGGGTAGCACAATGGGGTACGGGTCACTGAACCTTACACTGCCAATCTCTCCACTGGACAACTCTACCTATTGTCTTTGCATGAGTGCTCTAATCTCTTTGTGCTGGACTCGTTGTTGTCCGGGGTTGGCGGTTTCAGCTACCTGCTGTAACAACACAACTATCTCACCAAGACAGTTTTCAATAATGTTTGTACCTAGGGTGATCATGGGATGGCATTCGCGTTTATCAATATCCACAATTATCAAACACTGCGATTCAAGTTCCACTCTCCCCACCTTAATAGTCACCTCTTTATACCCCACCTGAGGCAAGGGCTGACCGTTACTTGCTACTATAGTCAAGTCATCATCAGGGCGATGGGTAAGGTCAGTGTCAGCCCAATAGCGTTTGTAAAGGGTATGAGGCATCGTGGTAACTTGGGAACCAGTGTCCAAGAGAGCCTTCAATGGAATGCCATCGATCACGACGGGCAGGATCTGCCGTCCCCCTACATACTTGTCCCTCCAGTTGTGTGGACCAGGTTGCTTTACTCCTGGGGGTTGGTCCTCTGCCCCAGGGGTCGTCCATTTAACAGACACCACCTTGCAATGTGACCCACCTGCGGCAGATGGGCAGCCCGGGCGGGTCGTAGCAGCTGGTGCCTCTTCCTTTGGTGCTGGTGGATGGGATCCTCTTCTGTCGTCGCCATGGCAGGTCATCCAGACTCGAGGCCAGCTGGATCTTCTTTGTAGGGGAAGACACTTGCAGAGACTGCACTGTTTTTGCCAGCGCAGCCACACTTCTGGTTAGTTCTTGTACCTGTAGGCGTAAGTCTGCAGAGGGTTCATTACTCAGTGTCAGGGCATCAGCCTCAACAGGTTCCTGGGGCAAAGACACTGCCTCCTGGTGGTAGAGGATTGCTGGACGTTTAGTGGGCGCGGTTTCGCTAGGGGTCGTCTCTCATAGCACATGGATTGCCCTGTCCTTAAATTGAGCAAATTTCTTGTCAGGGTTTTGTAAGGACATCATACGTAATTGAGTCTTATGCATGGTAGACAGCAGTCCTTCTATAAATTGCTCTGTTAATAGCCTGTCCTCCTCCTGCACTCTGTCAGGATCAATCTGCTTAATGGCTTTCAGCGCCTCCTGGAGGTTGAGGGCATAGTCTCTCACACTGTCCTGCACCCTTTGTTTGCAGCCGAAGAACCGCATTTTTATTTCTGCTGCGGTGCGGGTATTAAAGGTGTCTTGTAGCTTTGTTAAGATGACCTTGAATGTCCGTTTTTCAGTGTCCGGCCAGGACTTGACTTCCCTCTGCGCGGCACCAGTTAGCTGACAGATTAGAGTGCTGACCTTCTGTCCTTCGGCCAAGGGATAAACGTCAAACAGGCTACGCAGTCTCTCTTTGAAATTGCAAAGGGTATGCGACTACCCTGAGTATTGTGGTAACCAGGCCGCTTCTGGGATGTATGGCGTAGACAGTGGCATTATAGGGGCTGCGGCAGCACCCACTGTTTGAGCTTCGCCTAAGTTGGGCATCTCCCCCCCCCCCTATTTCACCCTTGCCGGGGTAGGACTCACCGCTCCATATTCTTATGTCGTCGCTCCTTGCAAAAGCCGGTCACCGAGACTGCTCTGCTGGTCACTGTACAGCCGCACTCTTGCTGCACAGCTTCTCACACTTGTATTGTATTCACAGAGCTGCAGCAGCTGGGATCGTCGGATGGGTGGATGGATCACACAGCACAGGGCTGCAGCAGCTGGATGGATGGGATCACACAGGACAGAGCTGCAGCAGCTGGATGGATGGGATCACACAGCACAGGGCTGCAGCAGCTGGATGGATGGGATCACACAGCCCTCTGCAGGGGGAGGCGACAATCTCCCCCCTCAGTCTGATGCAAAGGGGAAGGCAGGCACCTTTCAGCCTGAGTGACAAACAACTCTAGTACAGTCTATGCAAGTGGGAGGGGCCTATTTTGGCACCATTTCTGAGGCTCCACCCACAATTGGACACCCATATATCATTAACTCCGCATGTGCTACAGTAATGGCTGTACCAGGCAATGTGAACTGAGGTCTAAGATGGTAGACATGCAAGAAATAGGAGCATGTTCACACTAGCAAAAAAGAAACAAAACCTACAAAAGACAAAAGACAAAAATATATCTCATACCCTACCATCATTATATATAAATGTAAAGCAAAGTTGCATAATAAATATAGGGTACTTAGTGAACTATTTTTGATCAAAAAAAGTATACAAGCCGTCCCACCAGCGGCTGTAGTTTATACAGTTATACATAGTCTTTGTGGCACACAGGACCCGGTTAACGGGTCCATAAATCCTGTTCGTGAAGCCAGTTGCAGCAGCTGTAAGGGCCTAGAGTACTCAGTAGCTGGCAGTTTTCCATGGAAGTCACGGTGGCAGTGGCCCAGCTTCGTGGCCCTGGCCGAGCAGATGAAGGGAGTATTTACAGGGGTTTCGTAGTCTTTATGTGATGCCACCTGTGGTGCCTGGTCAAGGATGACCAACACTGCTGTGTGGACCCTGGGGGATAGATGGTATAGCAGCTGGGATGAAACACTTCCCACAGGATAAGTGGGCTCCCAGGGATTGAGAAAGCTTATATGATGGATGGCAGCAGGGGAAACAGGGTGCAGAGAGCAGGACGTCAGCAGTGATGATAGTCACGGTGGTAGCACAGCTGCGGGGAGGCGCAGAAGAAGACAGACACGAGGATTGCAGTCCGGTTACCTTTACTGCAGAGAAAGCTGTGGAGTCCGGGGCACTGGTCACTAGGTCCAGGAGGGTCCGGTCAGCCTGGAAGCAATCGTAATCCACCCCGCCAGGTGGGTTTGGAGGCCTGCCTGCTGCGCTTCACCGTTGCGGGCCCCGCTGCCTGTGAGCTATTATGCGGTCCCTTTTCTTCACTCCTGCCTTAAGCTCCGTACTAGTAGGCGGTGCAAACCTATAACGGGTACTGCTGTCTTGGGTGCAGCTCCGGGCTCTAGTTATACCGCTGTGCTGCCGGGCCTTTGCTTGTGGCCAGGAAACTTGCAGTCTCCTGTCCCCCAGGTTCGGTTCCCAGGACATGCAATGCCCGTACAACCCATGACTCTGGTGTCCTCTGCTCCGCTGCCTGGGGTGAGCTCTTCACTTGCTCTGCTCCCCAGAACTTTCTCCTTCTCCTTCTGCTGCTTTCTCCCACTCTCTCTTCCCTCTCACACTCACTGACTAACTCCTCCCCCCAGCCGGAAAAGGCAGCTCCCCAAAATTAGGGTGTAGAGCTCCCCCTTCAGGTCAGGGATCAGAATCTATGTGTGCATGTGGGGTTTACCTGACATGGGGAGCTCCACCTGCTTCCAAGTGTAATATCACCCCTCCGGTGAAGGCGGCAACACTACCGTGGCAACCGGCCCATGGGGCGACACGTTTGCAGTCTGGCAAACATGGCTGAGTTTATGTTACACTGCCTTTCTTGTGACCCTCGCATTCTCCAAATTTTGGGTGACAGCCATTACTGGTTGGTGACACTTCTAGACCTATGCTACAAGGAGAACTTTCTTTCTTTTATTCCTGTGGCGAACAGGTCTGCTAAAATGGGGCAGTACCAGAAGGCCCTTGTTGCGGAATTATTAAAAAAATTCCCATCTGAAAATTCTAGCGTCAGAAGTTACAGTTCATTGGACAACCAAGGAGTACAAGCAAGAGAGACACAAATCCAAACCATCAGAGGCAGGGGAACATTGTCAAAGTTCTGGGATAGTTTTCTCAGACCCTACTATCACGCAAGCCCTGATGCATGGGGTAGTCTCACAAGGAAGGGAAAGTTTGGGAAGATGCTGAAGGAGTACCTTGCCGACCGTACCAACGTGATTCCCCTATGCCTTTTAATTATTGGGTATCCAAGCTGGACATGTGGCATGAACTGACTCTCTACACCTTGGAGATCCAGGCCTGCCCTGCCACTAGCGTTTTGTCACAGCGGGTTTTTAGTGCTGCAGGGGGAATCATAACTGATAGGCGCATCCGCCTGTCAACTGAAAATGCTGACAGGCTGGCTTATATAAAAATGAACAAGGGCTGGATTCGGCCAGACTTTTCAACACCACCAAATGATAGCAGTGGAACATAAATTAAAATCCAGTGCCTTTTTTGGGAGATCAATTCCCATGCACCTCTTCACACCCAGACATGCGTATACTCTTCCTGATTTTGTCTATTTGCTCCTGTCTTCTTCCTTCTTCTCATACTTCATCCACCACCATATCACCACCATATCTACCATATCCCCATTTCCACGTCTCTTCCAAGGGGCATTTGAGTGCCTCTACATTTTTGGCAGCCCTTGCATTCACTGCATAGGCAATAACAGCATGGGAGACCCACTTCCAAATAATGAGAACAATTTTTTCATAAGGGACTCCACTGTGTCTCTTCCAAGGGTCATTGGAGAGAGCCCACCCCCATGTGTCTTTAAATTGGTATTGGGTTTTCCCAAATTTAGGCAGCCGTTGTACTCACTGCATACCCTATAACTGTATTGCAGAACCACTCCTTTCTAATGGAAACATGTTGTTACTGAGGCCCACCTCTAAGTGTGTTTAAATTGGTATTGGGGTATTCCCCAAATTTAGGCAACCCTTGCAGTCACTGCATGGGCATTACCACTATAGGAGACCCACTTCTTTATAATGGGAACATTTTTTTTACTGAGTCCCTTCTCTATGTCTCTTCAAAGGAGTATTGGGGCGCGTTCAAATATTTGGCAGCCCTGCAGTCACTGCATACGCAATAACAGTATAGGAGACCCACTCTTTAATAATGTGAACAACAAAGCTGTAGCGCTGGCGTCCCTGCCCTCTGCTAGGCAGGGACGCTGCTCCCCTCACCGCTCTGCTCCGTGCCCGGCGTCCTCTCCCCGCTCTGCTGTCAGCGCGCGCTCCTTCCCGGCGTCCTCCTCCCGCTCTGCTCTCAGCGCGCGCTCCTTCCCGGCCCCTGTGCTTAGGGCGCGCGCGCTCCCCTCCTCTTAAAGGGGCCGCGCGCACCGTCCTAAGGAGTCCCCGGCCAATGGCCGGAGGACTTCATCATATATAAGGCACCTCCTCCAAAATGGAGGTGCCCGAGCAATGTTGTTTGCACCTGTGTCTCACCTGTGCTTCAGCCCTCAGGTCCCGTTGCCAGTTACCTGCCAGTTACCTGCCAGTTTCCTGCCAGTTTCCTGCTAGTTACCTGCCTGATTCCTGCCTGAATACTTGTTACCTGCCTGCCTGCCTGAGGTCCGACGGTCTGCCTTACAACTCCGGTCAGTCTGTCTAAGGACCAACTTGTCCGCTCACCTGGGAGCGCACATCAGCTACCTGCCTGCTTGCCTGAGGTCCGACGGTCTGCCTTACAACTCCGGTCAGTCTGTCTATGGACCAGCTTGCCCGCTCACCTGGGAGCGCTTCTCCGCTACCTGCCTGCTTGCCAGCCCGGAGGCTCCGTTGTCACGTGCAGTGACCACCAGCTATCTCAGAGACTCTTGCCCGCTCACCTGGGAGCGCATCTCCGTTACCTGCCTGCTTGCCAGCCCGGAGGTCCCGTTGTCACGTGCGGTGACCACCAGCTATTCCAGAGACTCTTGCCCGCTCACCTGGGAGCGCTTCTCCGTTACCTACCTGCCTGCCAGCCCGGAGGTTCCGCCGTCACGTGCCGTGACCACCTGCTATTCCAGAGACTCTCGCTTGCTCACCTGGGAGCACACATCTACCATCTGCTTGCTAGCCTACCCGGAGGCTCCGCCATCACAGGTCGTACCTACCCCTTACCCAGAGACTGCCCTGATCACTTGCCGTAACTCCCTGTCCGTTCACCCAGAGACTGCCACCCGCTCCCTTACAAGGGCCGCCCCCTTGTATAGTAGCTCAGAGGTTCCGCCTCCCGGACCCGTTACAGTTTGCTCGGGCCATGGAACCCGGTGGCACCCAAGCTCCCTCGCTCTCGGACCTCTGTCTTGAACTGTCCCGTCAGAGGTCCCAACAGGAGGCCATCCTGGGTCACCTGCGGAATGTTAATACTCGCCTGAACACTCTGTTTGATCCACCAACAACCTCCGCCAGTGCCATATCTTGCAATCCGGCAGCTCCGCTGCCCACTAATACTATGGTATCCTACCCCGGACCCCGGCTCTCTGCACCTCCTCGCTTCGGAGGCGACCCCGTCCAGGCTCGGGGCTTCATAAATCAGTGCACCCTGCACTTTGAACTTTTGTCCCATCAGTTTAATTCCGACCGGGCAAAAATTGCCTTTATCATGTCCCATCTCACCGGGGAAGCCCTGGCCTGGCTAAATCCTCTATGGGAGAGAGGAGACCCCCTGGTGTCCAACTTGCCTGCTTTTCTCTCAGCTTTCCGGAAAGTCTTCGACGAACCCGGACGGAAGACCTCATCCGCATCCTCTCTGCTACGCCTCCGTCAGGAGGGTCTCACCGTGGGCCAATATGCCATACGGTTCCGCACCCTTGCCTCGGAGCTGGCCTGGGATAACGACGCTCTGGTATCCGTCTTCTGGGAGGGTCTGTCCGGTCGTATTAAAGATGAACTTGCTGGTCGGGACATTCCTACCTCTCTCGATGATCTAATAACCCTTGCCACCTGGATTGACCTACGGTTCCAGGAGCGTGCCAAAGAGGTCACCCGTGAGAGAAGGATTCCACGTTTAGCTCCTACTTTCCAGAAACCCGTCATTCCCTCCATCTCTCCCCAGGTACACTCTCCTGAGCCTATGCAGGTCGACCAGACCAAGATGGTCAAAACCCGTCAGGACTCACGCCGTGCCGAGGGGAGCTGCTTCTACTGTGGCAGTAAGGAGCACCGGATCCGTGCCTGCCCGGAGAGGTCGGGAAACGCCTGTGTCTAGGTTCGCTCAGAGAGGTCCACCTAGACAAGAATAAATCCTCTCCATCCCTGCTGTTGTCAGTTTCGATCATCTACGGGGAGAACCGTTATTTCGAACTAGCCCAACTTGACTCTGGAGCAGCCGGGAACCTTATTTCACAGTCCCTGGTTGAGAAATACCGCATCCCCACCAAACCTCTGGCTGTACCCTTGTCTGTCGCTGCCGTGGATGGGGGCCTCTTACCTCGCCCCATTCAACTCATCACCGAATCCATTACCCTGCAGGTGGGAATGCTGCATTCTGAAAGTATCTCCTTTCATGTTCTGCCTGGACTCTCTCACGCCCTCTTGCTAGGTCTGCCCTGGCTCCAGAGACATGCACCCGTGCTAGACTGGCAAACCGGAGAGGTCCTTCGCTGGGGACAAGACTGTCATAAAACCTGCCTGGTTCCCGTCCATCCCGTCCGTCCCTCTCCTACCCCAGCTAATCTACCTGGACTTCCGATTCCTTATTGGTCTTATGCAGATGTCTTTAATAAAAAGGAGGCAGAGACATTACCACCACATAGACCATACGACTGTCCCATCGATCTGCTACCCGGTACTACTCCTCCCCGTGGGCGTATCTATCCTTTATCCGCTGCTGAGACCCGGTCAATGTCCGAATATATTGAGGAGAATCTGGCCAGAGGATTCATCCGGAAATCTACCTCCCCGGCGGGAGCAGGCTTCTTTTTCGTCAAAAAGAAGGACGGCTCTCTCCGTCCCTGTATAGACTATAGAGGCCTAAACCTGATCACGGTGAAGAATAAGTACCCCCTTCCGCTCATTCCAGAATTATTTGATCGCCTGAGGGGGGCTAGGATCTTCACCAAACTGGACCTTCGTGGGGCGTACAACCTGGTTCGTATTCGTCAGGGGGATGAATGGAAGACGGCATTCAACACCCGGGACGGCCACTATAAATACCTGGTAATGCCCTTTGGTCTCTGTAACGCTCCTGCCGTCTTTCAAGAGTTGGTCAATGACATCTTCCGGGACCTTCTCTACTCCTGCGTAGTGGTGTACCTGGACGACATCTTGGTCTTCTCTCCGGATCTCCAGACTCACCGGAGGGACGTTCGTCAGGTCCTGCTCAGGCTAAGGCAGAACCATCTCTACGCTAAATTTGAGAAGTGCCTCTTTGAGCAGACCTCGCTTCCGTTTCTGGGCTACATTATCTCTCAGACCGGCCTACAAATGGATCCTGAGAAACTGTCTGCCATCGAGAAATGGCCCCGACCGGAGGGGTTGAAGGCCATTCAGCGATTCCTGGGCTTCGCCAACTACTACCGCCTCTTCATACCACACTTCTCTTCCCGGACGGCCCCAATTTCTGCGCTCACCCGTAAAGGTACTAATCCCAAAGAGTGGCCACCCGAAGCAGAGGAGGCCTTTCTTTCCCTTAAACAGGCCTTCTCTTCCGCCCCGGTGCTGCATCGCCCAGATGGCAACAAACAGTTCTTCCTGGAAGTTGACGCCTCCTCCTCTGGAGCCGGAGCGGTACTTACTCAAAAATCATCTTCCGGGAGGATGGTAACTTGTGGCTTCTTCTCTAAACTCTTCTCCTCCTCTGAGCGCAACTATTCCATAGGAGACCGAGAGTTATTGGCCATCAAACTGGCATTGGAGGAGTGGCGTTACCTGCTCGAGGGGGCTCTTCACCCAGTAATAATTTACACTGACCACAAGAACTTGGCTTACCTCCAGCATGCCCAGAGACTTAACCCGCGCCAAGCCCGGTGGTCCTTGTTTTTTGCTCGTTTTGATTTTGTCCTTCATTTTCGCCCGGCTGACAAAAACGTCAAGGCGGACGCCTTGTCTCGGTCCTTTCTGGTGTCTGATCTCGAGGAGGATCCGAAACATATCATCGATCCCGCCAGAGTAATGCAGGTGGCTCCCGTGAGTCTAAATCGTCTTCCTCCTGGTAAGACGTTCGTACCAGTACCTGATCGGGAGAAGATCCTACACTGGGGTCATTCGTCTAAACTAGCTGGCCACGCCGGTCAGAAAAAGACCCTCCAGCTTATTACCCGGCACTACTGGTGGCCTAACCTGCACAAGGATGTAATAGACTTTGTTTCTGCCTGTGTGTCCTGCGCCCGCAACAAAGTTCCGAGACACCTGCCAGCCGGCCGCCTCCTACCTCTGCCAGTACCTGCTGCCCCCTGGCAGCATATAGCGATGGACTTCATTACTGATCTACCCGTCTCTGCCGGTTGTACGGTCATTTGGGTGGTCGCTGACCGCTTCTCCAAGATGGCTCACTTCATTCCACTGCCAGGTCTTCCGTCTGCACCCGAGCTGGCTAAAGACTTTATCCGCCACATCTTCCGTCTTCATGGCCTGCCCCGTCACATCGTGTCGGATCGTGGGGTACAGTTCACTTCCCGTTTCTGGAGAGCCACTTGTAAATTGCTGGACGTCACCCTGGACTTCTCCTCCGCTTACCACCCACAGTCTAATGGTCAAGTGGAGCGGATCAATCAGAACCTGACCAGTTACCTTCGGCACTTCGTTAATGCCCACCATTCTGACTGGGTGGATCTCCTGCCATGGGCCGAATTCTCGTACAACAATCACGAGAGCGAGTCTTCCTCCAAATCCCCGTTTTTTGTAGTCTACGGTCAGCATCCTCGGATCCCGTTTCCCGTCTCCACCTCGGCGGACAATCCGGCTGCGGAATCTCTTGTTAACAAATTTTCCTCCATATGGGAGAGTACCCGGTCCGCACTCCTTCTGTCATCCGAGCGTATGAAAAGACACGCTGACAAAAAACGTCTGGACCCTCCTCAATTCCGCCCTGGGGATAAAGTCTGGCTCTCGTCCAAATATGTCCGGCTCAAGATCCCTTCCTATAAGTTAGGGCCTCGGTTCATCGGCCCACTGGAGGTCATCAGTCAGATCAACCCGGTGGCCTATAAATTGAAACTCCCGGCCAACTTACGGATCCCTAACTCCTTCCATGTGTCTCTCCTCAAACCTGTGGTGCTTAACTCTTTTTCCAAGTCTACAGGTACGCCTCCTGCTCCGGTTTCTGCTGAGGACGAGTTTGAGGTAGAGAACATTCTTGCCACCAAAAGGGTAAGAGGAAAGACCTTTTTTCTGGTAGATTGGAAGGGGTTTGGTCCTGAGGAGAGAACGTGGGAGCCCCGGGAGAACATCCATGCCCCTCTCATCCTAGCTAAATTTCTGTCTGGCCTAAAAAAGGGGGGGCCTAAAGGGGGGGGTACTGTAGCGCTGGCGTCCCTGCCCTCTGCTAGGCAGGGACGCTGCTCCCCTCACCGCTCTGCTCCGTGCCCGGCGTCCTCTCCCCGCTCTGCTGTCAGCGCGCGCTCCTTCCCGGCGTCCTCCTCCCGCTCTGCTCTCAGCGCGCGCTCCTTCCCGGCCCCTGTGCTTAGGGCGCGCGCGCGCGCGCTCCCCTCCTCTTAAAGGGGCCGCGCGCGCCGTCCTAAGGAGTCCCCGGCCAATGGCCGGAGGACTTCATCATATATAAGGCACCTCCTCCAAAATGGAGGTGCCCGAGCAATGTTGTTTGCACCTGTGTCTCACCTGTGCTTCAGCCCTCAGGTCCCGTTGCCAGTTACCTGCCAGTTACCTGCCAGTTTCCTGCCAGTTTCCTGCTAGTTACCTGCCTGATTCCTGCCTGAATACTTGTTACCTGCCTGCCTGCCTGAGGTCCGACGGTCTGCCTTACAACTCCGGTCAGTCTGTCTAAGGACCAACTTGTCCGCTCACCTGGGAGCGCACATCAGCTACCTGCCTGCTTGCCTGAGGTCCGACGGTCTGCCTTACAACTCCGGTCAGTCTGTCTATGGACCAGCTTGCCCGCTCACCTGGGAGCGCTTCTCCGCTACCTGCCTGCTTGCCAGCCCGGAGGCTCCGTTGTCACGTGCAGTGACCACCAGCTATCTCAGAGACTCTTGCCCGCTCACCTGGGAGCGCATCTCCGTTACCTGCCTGCTTGCCAGCCCGGAGGTCCCGTTGTCACGTGCGGTGACCACCAGCTATTCCAGAGACTCTTGCCCGCTCACCTGGGAGCGCTTCTCCGTTACCTACCTGCCTGCCAGCCCGGAGGTTCCGCCGTCACGTGCCGTGACCACCTGCTATTCCAGAGACTCTCGCTTGCTCACCTGGGAGCACACATCTACCATCTGCTTGCTAGCCTACCCGGAGGCTCCGCCATCACAGGTCGTACCTACCCCTTACCCAGAGACTGCCCTGATCACTTGCCGTAACTCCCTGTCCGTTCACCCAGAGACTGCCACCCGCTCCCTTACAAGGGCCGCCCCCTTGTATAGTAGCTCAGAGGTTCCGCCTCCCGGACCCGTTACAAAAGCATAGCTGGCTGATGGCCCTCTAACAATAGTGAGGGCTGACTGCTGGCCCTTTAAGAATAGTAAGGGCCGCCTGATGGCCCTATAAAAATTGGCTTTGACTTTCAGAGTCCCTCCTTCATAAATGAAACAGGATGTGTCTGATCATGTCTCACACACAACATGGCCAGATAAGGTTGTAAAATGTTAAAATGACATTTACTGGTGAATGTATTTTTCACCGTTGAAAGCAATGCAAAAGTGCAAAACTGCATCAAAAACGCTACGTATGTACACAAGCCCAAGGTGTGGAGGAGCATTTTTGGTTTTGGTTATTTATTTTGCTTATATACAAGTCATTACCCTGGAAAAGATGCTACTTAACATTTTTCCCAGGAAAATCTGTTTTGGTTTTGTTTTTGTATGTTTTATTGTGAGTCCATAAAAGTGGCATAATGCTATGACAATATTGTTCACAGCAGTAACTTCGGAGTCAGAGATGCTTCCAGGGGTCTTCCACATGCTGTTCCCATGTAATTTGAGCACTGTTCCCATCAATTTTGGCAATTTTTAGTTTCCCATAGACTTACATTGGGATTGTTGCTCAGATCAAGTACTCGAGCATTCCAATTTGCTCGATTCGAACGAGTACCCGAGCATTGTAGTGCATGCTCATCACTAATCGCCATATTTTGGAAGCTATAATTTTACCATATTTCGGCTGACAGAGTCATGTGAGGGCTTGATTTTTGCAGTACAAGTTGATGCTTTTATTGGTACCATTTTTGGGCACGTGACATTTTTTGATCGCTTTCTATTCCAATTCATGGGAGGCAGAGTAAACGAAAACCAACAATTCAGGAATTTTTTTTTTATGACTTTCCGCGTGTGGTAAAAAAAAATGATAAGGCAGCTTTATTGTTCGGGTCGGTTACTACATTTACATAGTTTTTTTTATGTTTTGGCACTTTTACACAATAAAAATACTATTTTATAGCAAAAAAAAAATTTTTTGCATCGCTTTATTCTGAGACCTACAACTTCTTTTTTTTCGGCTGATGGCGACTGTTTTTTGTGGGGCAAGATGACGTTTTCAGTGGTACCATTCTTATTTACATTCGTCTTTTGAATCGCGTTTTACTCCACTTTTTGTTCGGCGGTATGATGATAAAGCACCGTTTTTTGCTTAGTTTTTTATTTATTTTTTTTACTCTGTTCACTAAAAAGGTTAACTAGTGGGACAGTTTTATAGGGTAGGTTGTTCCGGACTTGGCAATACCAAATATGTGTACTTTTATTTAGTTATTTTTTCATAACAATATTTGTTTATGGGTACAATATACAGTGGGTACGGAAAGTATTCAGACCCCTTTAAATTTTTCACTCTTTGTTTCATTGCAGCCATTTCGTAATTTCTAAAAAGTTCATTTTTTTTCTCATTAAAGTACACTCTGCTCCCCATCTTGCCTGAAAAAAACAGAAATGTAGAAATTTTTGCAAATTTAATAAAAATTGAAAAACTGAAATATCACATGGTCATAAGTATTCAGACCCTTTGCTCAGACACTCATATTTAAGTCACATGCTGTCCATTTCCTTGTGATCCTCCTTGAGATGAATCTACTCCTTCATTGGAGTCCAGCTGTGTTTAATTAAACTGTTAGGACTTGATTTAGAAAGGCACACATCTGTCTATATAAGACCTCACAGCTCACAGTGCATGTCAGACCAAATGAGAATAATGAGCTCAACGGAACTGCCCAAGGAGCTCAGAGACAGAATTGTGGCAAGGCACAAATCTGGCCAAGGTTACAAAAGAATTTCTGCAGCACTCAAAGTTCCTAAGAGCACAGTGGCCTCCATAATCCTTAAGTGGAAGAAGTTTGGGACCACCAGAAGTCTTCCTAGACCTGGCCGTCCAGCCAAACTGAGCAATCGTGGGAGAAGAGCCTTGGTGAGAGAGGTAAAGAAGAACCCCAAGATCACTGTGGCTGAGCTCCAGAGATGCAGTAGGGAGATGGGAGAAACTTCCACAAAGTCAACTATCACTGCAGCCCTCCACCAGCCAGGCCTTTATGGCAGAGTGGCCCGATGGAAGCCTCTACTCAGTGCAAGACATATGAAAACCTGAATAGAGTTTGCTCAAAAACACTTGAAGGACTCCCAGACTGAGAAATAAGATTCTCTGGTCTTATGAGACAAAAATAGAACTTTTTGGTGATAATTCTAAGCAGTATGTGTGGAGAAAGCCAGGCACTGCTCATCACCTGCCCAATACAATCCCAACAGTGAAACATGGTGGTGTCAGTATCATGCTATGGGGGTGATTTTCAGCTGCAGGGACAGGATGACTGGTTGCAATTGAAGAAAACATGAATGCGGCCAAGTACAGAGATATCCTAGATGAAAACCTCTTCCAGAGTGCTCTGGACCTCAGACTTGGCCGAAGGTTCACCTTCCAACAAGACATTGACCCTAACCACATCGCTAAAATAAGAAAGGAGTGGCTTCTGAACAACTCTGTGACCATTCTTGACTGGCTCAGCCAGAGCCCCGATCTAAACCCAATTGAGCATCTCTGGAGAGACCTGAAAAAGACTGTCCACCAACTTTCACCATCCAACCTGATGGAAGTGGAGAGGATCTCCAAGGAAGAATGGCAGAGGATCTCCAAATGCAGGTGTGAAAAACTTGTTGCATAATTCCCAAGAAGACTCATGGCTGTACTAGCTCAAAAGGGTGCTTCTACTCAATGCTGAGCAAAGGGTCTGAATTTCAGTTTTTCTTTTTTAATAAATTTGCAAAAATTTCTACATTTCTGTTTTTTTCCATCAAGATGGGGTGCAGAGTGTACTTAATGAGAAAAAAATGAACTTTTTAGAATTTACCAAATGGCTGCAATGAAACAAAGAGTGAAAAATTTAAAGGGGTCTGAATACTTTCCATACCCACTGTATAGATATATTTTTTATAATTTTTTTATTTTTAAAAATATAGTTTTACAATTTTTTCACTTTCTGCAGTCTGCTCACAGTTATAATGTTAGTTTTCACTCTCTTCCCCATAGTCCTTCACTTCCTACTAACTCCCCTTATCCCTACACTTCGCATGGAACTGTCCATCTCTCTCTCCATCCTTCCCAACCACATCACCTCCTCCTCTGAACTGTTCCTCAACATTCAATCCTGTCTCCAAACACAGACAGCCACCTCATGCCCTCTCCTGCTCCCACCTACTAACACTTTCTCTGCTCCTACTCACTGTTGGCGATATCTCTACAAATCCCAGCCTTCCTTACCACATCCCCACAGTCACTTCTACCTTGTATCCTCGATCTATCACAAATTTTTTGCAACTTTTCTAACCTTGTACCCATTTGCCCAGCCCCCACTTCCCCAGACCCACTAACAGGAGCTCTATGGAATGCTCGCTCTGTCTGCAACAAACTTTCCTACATGCATAATTTTTTCATTACTAACAAACTTTCCTTCCTCGCCATCACCAAAACCTGGCTCACCCCCTCTGACACAGCCTCTCCAGCTGCACTTTCACAAGGCGGATTCCACCTTTCCCACACCCCCTTCCCCAGTGGCAAGCATGGCAGAGGAGTTGGTTTTCTCCTGTCAGATAACTGCTCCTTCTCCCCAATTCCGCTACCATCCTCCATTACTCTCCCCTGTCTTGAGGTGCACTGTGTGCGCATCTTCTCCCCCTCCCACCTCCAACAGGCTGTCATTGACCACTCCCAAGGGCCAGCCACCACATTCTTAGACCATTTTACCACCTGGCTACTTAATTTACTTTATGCTGACATCCTCGCTATCATCATGGGAGATTTCAACATCTCCATTGACACGTCCCACTCATCTGTCTCTAAGCTTCTATCTCTCACTTCCTCCTTCGGCCTTGCGTAATGGTCTTCCGCAGCCACTCACAAAGATGGCCACACACTGGATCTCATCTTCACCCGCCTCTCTTCCCTATGCAACCTCTCTCACTCACCTCTTCCTCTTTCTGACCACAACTTACTCACATTCTCTTCCCTCTCTTCTCCAGGTCCACAATCCCCCATCTACAAACTTTCATACCCTCGCAGAAATCTCAAACACCTCAAACTACACTCACTCCCTGAATCCCTTCTCCTTCATACTCACATAAATTCCTTACATGATGCAGATGCTGCTGCAGCTTTATAAAACACCACAACAGCTGCAGCTCTCTTGGTCGCCCCCTCACACATTCCAAAGCTTGCACAATCAACAGGCAACCCTGGCACACCAACCTGACTAAAGAAGTGAGATGGGCTTCCAGTGTTGCTGAATGGAAATTTAAAAGATCCCACTCCAACGAGCACTTCATCACATTCAAACAATGGCTCACTACTTTCAAGTCCACACTCACTGCAGCAAAATAAACTAACTTCTCATTCCTCATATCCTCCCTGTCTCACAACCCTAAACAGCTATTCAGTACTTTCAATTCTCTCCTTCATCCCCTAGCTCCCCCTCCCTTTCCTCTCATCTCAGCTGAAGACTTTGCCTCATTCTTCAAGCAGAAAATTTACAAAATAAGGCAAAACTTTTGCCTAAAGTCCCCACAGCTCCTTCTCATAACCTACTGAACTCTCCTCCTCCAAAACCAGGTTCTCCACCATCACGGAAGATCAACTTTCCTCTTTACTCTCCAAGTCACATCTCAGTACCTGTAAGCTTGACCCAATCCCGTTCCATTTCATCCCAAACCTTACCGCAGTCTTCATCCCAACTCTAGCCGACCACTTCAAACTGTCACTAACAACTTGTGTCTTCCCCTCATCCTTCAAACATGCCTCGATCACACCCATCCTCAAAAAGCCATCCATTTATCCATCCTGTCTGTCTAGCTATCGCCCCATATCACTTCTCTCCTGTGCCTCAAAACTACTGGAACAACATCTCCATCTTGAACTGTCCTCCCACCTCTCCTCCTGCTCCCTCTCTTACCGCTTACAATCTGGCTTCTGACTGCACCATTCCACTGAAACTGCCCTGACTAAAGTCACCAACGACCTACAAACTGCCAAATCCAAGCGACACTACTCTGTCCTCCTCCTTCTGGACCTGTCATCTGCCTTCGACACAATGGACCATTGCCTCTTACTGCAGACTCTCTCATCTCTTGGCATCACAGACTCGGCCCTATCATGGATCTCCCCATACCTTACAGACTGGACATTCAGCGTCTCCCACTCACACACCACCTCCTCATCTCGCCTTTTATCTGTTGGTGTCCCAAAGGCTCAGTTATTGGCCTCCTGCCCTTCTCCAAATGGCAACAAGGAGTAAAATATCAGACATGTCTGAGTTTTCCAGGTTTATGGTGAGCAGGGAGCTAATCAATACCAATCTCACGAAATGTGACGACCGAGCTGAGAACTACAGAGCCTTATTCAAGAGACTGGAAAACATCCCAAAGATCAATCTTAAGGAAGTCCACAAGCTTCTGGACTTAAGTGATCTGCTCATGGAACTGGAACTTGCAAAACTTGTCTGGACTGTGTTACCTGGACACTGCCCATGGAGTGAACCCAATCATCACAAAGCTGCCACACAGTTTGCAAGAGAAGTGGGCAGCATGGGTCTCAAGATATAAAAGACCATACAATGTCAGTTTTCCTTCATTTATCCGTTTCTGCAGGTTCATCGATGAACAGGCCCATTTGAGGAAAAACCCCAGCCTCGATTTCCTGGAGTTTAATACTGCAGCTTCTGCTTCATCATCATCAAGGTATGAAAGCGTCACACCTAAACACAGAGACTTTAACAACAGTGTGAGCATTAGAAAGACTAACCTGCCACCACATGCAGAACCTACCAGTATACATTACACTACCTCGTCAGGAGACAAGTCTTTCAATCGTGAATGGCGCAAGAACATCCTCAGTTTACTTGGATTATGTTTGAGATGCTGAGCCTCTTTGGAACATATGGCCATGGACTGTTAATCTGCCATTAAGTGTGAGGAGTGTAGCGACAGACATGCCTCAGCTATTCATCCAGCCCCACCTACCAGCGATGCATGAGCCACAGTCACCACTGGTCCCACTCCAAGCCATGGCGGGGAGCCACAGATTCGCACAGACTCTTCTACAGCTGTGTCCTGCTCATGCCTGTGGGTATGTGAGGAGTGCCAGAGCACTAAATGCTGCACCAAGATATGGCTAATTAGGGTTTACCCAGAAGGACAACCAGAAAAGGCAGTGAAAATATATGCTCTCATTGATGATCAGAGCAACCGGTCACTAGCTCGACCTACGTTCTTTGAAGCTTTAGGAATCAAGGGACCAGCAAAACCCTACACACTCTTAACACTTACTCGGGCCGCATAGAGACCAGTGGCAGAAGGGCAGAAGGATCCATCGCTTCTATCAATGGAGACAAGGAAATACCTTTACCAATGCTGATCGAATGTGATCAAATACCTGATCATAGGGATGATATCCCTACCCCGGAAGCTGCATTTCACCAACCACACTTAAGGAACCTAGTCAGCGTTATCCCACCTATGAATATGGACACAGAGATTCTTCTCCTGCTTGGCAGAGACAATTTAAGGGTAAGCAAGGTGCGTCAACAGTGTAAAGGTCCTGACTACGCCCCATACGCTCAGAGACTGGACTTTGAGTGGGTACTCATAGGAAATGTATGCTTGGATCGACCAGGAATTGACTCTTTAAAGACTTACATGCTCGGGGACGGACGTTGTAAAGCTGTGTCAGCGCCCTCACAGAGTCACAAACCAGAGACCATCCGGACCACCAATAGAGGCCTGATCAGGACCTAATCCTGCCCTCCGAGAACCCCTCCAGCCTGTCCCTGATCATGTCCAAACAGTACTCCTTTCGCATTAAGGACCGGGCGCAAGCCCTGACCAAGGTGAAGCGGGAAAAGGCAATGCGGGCTATAAAAAAAGAAAAAGAGACTGCCATTGATGTCGTTAATGATCGCAAGAACTTCATGAAAGAGAAGGAGATGCTCCGCAAGAAAAACGAGAAGCAGCATACGAGGCGGAACAGGAAAAGATGGAAAATAAGACAATATGTTTAAGTGTTTATTGTTACACACGAGCTCAAAATTGTTGGTACCCCTCGTTTAATTAAAGAAAAACCCACAATGGTCACAGAAATAACTTGAATCTGACAAAAGAAATAATAAATTAAAAATCTTTGAAAATTAAATGAAAGTCAGACATTGCTTTTCAACCCTGCTTCCTCAGTATTTATAAAAAAAATAAATAAACTCATGAAATAGGCTTGGACCGAAATGATGGTACTCTTAACTTAATATTTTGTTGAACAACCTTTTGAGGCAATCACTGCAATCAAACGATTCCTGTAACTGTGAGACTTCTGCACCTCTCGACAGGTATTTTGGCCCACTCCTCACGAGCGAACTGCTCCAGTTGTCTCGTGTTTGAAGGTTGCCTTTTCCAGATGGCATGTTTCAGCTCTTTCCAAAGATGCTCAATAGGATTTAGGCCAGGACTCATAGTAGGCCACTTCAGAATAGTCCAATGTTTTCCTCTTAGCCTTTCTTGGGTGTTTTTAGCTGTGTGTTTTGGGTCATTATCCGGTTGCAAGACCCATAACCTGTGACTGAGACCCAGATTTCTGACACTGGGCAGCACATTTCTCTCTAGAATCCCTAGATAGTCTTGAGATTTAATTGTACCCTGCACAGATTCAAGACACCCTGTGCCAGATGCAGAAAAGCAGCCCCAGAACATATCAGAGCCTCCTCCATGTTTCACAGTAGGGACAGTGTTCTTTTCTTGATATGTTTCATTTTTCCATCTGTGAACATAGAGCTGACGTGCCTTGCCAAAAACTTCCATTTTTGTCTCATCTGTCCATAGGACATTCTCCCAGAAGCTTTATGGCTTGTCAACATGTAGTATGGCAAATTCCAGTCTGGCTTTTTTATGATTTTTTTTCAACAATGGTGTTCTCCTTGGTCGTCTACCATGAAGTCCACTTTGGATCAAACAACGACGGATGGTGCGATCTGACACTGATGTTCCTTGAGCTTGAAGTTCACCTTTAATCTCTTTAGAAGTTATCCTGGGCTCTTTTGTTACCATTCGTATTATCTATCTCTTTGATTTGTCATCAATTTTCCTCCTGCGGCCACGTCCAGGGAGCTTGGCTACATCCCATGGATCTTAAATTTCAGAATAATATGTGCAACTGTAGTCACAGGAACATCAAGTTACTTGGAGATGGTCTTGTAATCTTTACCTTTAACATGCTTGTCGATAATTTTCTTTCTAATCTCCTGGGACAACTCTCTCCTTTGCTTCCTCTGGTCCATGTTGAGTGTGGTACACACCATGTCACCAAACAGCACAGTGAGTATCTGTAGCCCTATATACAGGCCCACTAACTGATTACAAGATTGTAGACACCTATGATGCTAATTAGTGGACACAACTTGATTTAACATGTCCCTTTTGTCACATTATTTTCAGGGGTAACATCATTTCTGCCAAGGCCTATTTCATGAATTAAATTTTTTTTTAAATTCTGAGGAAGCAGGGTTGAAAAGCAATGACTGACTTTCATTTGTTCATTTTCATAGATTATTATTTTATTATTACTTTTGTCAGATTCAAGTTATTTCTGTGACCATTGTGAGTTTTTCTTTCATTAAATGAGAGTTACCAATAATTTTGACCACATGTGTACATGCATATTCAAAGGACATTAGTTCAATATGCCTAATGGAATTTCAGATTGGAAATGTACTGTTCCCCCAGAGATAATTGCTGTTCAGATGTTTGTTTTGCATATATTTGGAAATGAGTTCTGAATATGTTATCTGCTAAATGTACCACGCTACGTCGTCATCTGCTGGTCAGTATTTATTCACCGCTCACTCTGGTTAAGTTCCAATTAAGTTGGTTCAAACTGCACGTGGCTCCACATGGCAGTTGGTGGGACACTTGCTCTTAGCAGCCATTTTATCACCAGAGCTGCTGTGAGACTGGGAACATTTACTGGGCTAAAGAAGTCATCAACTTCTGAGCAGCAGCAACCGACGTCAGCGGCTTCAGAGAAAGCGACAGTATTGTACCATCAAATATTATTTCTGTATCCGGTTTTTCAATAAACCAAGTCTTGAATTGCACCCATGCTGTGGTTCTACATTCAAGTCTACGGACGCTGACCCTGCACTGGTTCTGTCTGCTCCACATTTTGGATACGGAGATAAGGAAAACTAAATCTCATAGCATCTTACATATCAGCTACACATATCAATTGCCTTATGTGGAGACAGAACAATGCGTTCTCTCTGTGGTGTCTCATCACAGAGAATGCGCATTACACCTGATCCCCCTGGTGCCCTGCTGTATGCGATGTTTGGCAAAGACCCAGGATTGGGTTCAATCGTTACAACGTATCACTTTACCCATCATCGCTTATTTTGTTATCCAATGGTGTGGTGAATAGTTTTTCCATGATAAAATAAAATCAATCACTATTGCAATCATCTGAGAGTGTGGCTGATTATCTTCTACTTGCTTCTGATGACTGGCGGCTCTAAACAACTTGCGGATTGGCGGTTGTTTGATAGACTGTTTAAATACGCAGACAGTGCTTCAGATGTGGACCAAATGATCTGTAATAATTATTGTCCATTCCTCCTGTAAGGGTTAAGGGTGAGAAACAAGGATATTCTTAGACTCCACAGCTTAGACTGCATCTAAACATTTGTTACTCAAAGGATACACTTTACTGGTAAAAGACATAAACATTTCTGCATTTATGAGGGATTCATTTTAATGTAATTTAACTATTAGCTTTCTCAGCCTAACTTTGCCAACTTGAAGAAAACTTCTGAAATGAGTTTTCTACTTCTTCTGTCCATGTGTCTTTTTTTGTCTTTAAATTGCCAAGACCTCATATTCAGCGATATTGATTTTAATTCACTTCTATTTGAAATTGTAATTTATGAGTAAACTGCATTCACAGTGATATTGAAAACATCCTTGTCATTTTGCGCAGTCGATTGTATTCTGAGCAATTTCAAACCAATTACACATCCTTGTAATGAAACAATTACTAGATATATCAAAGTTTAATGTGTTGTGCATTACATCAAGGAGAACAATTATGCACAAACACTTCACAGAAATACTTCGATGACTTCTATATTCAAACTAAGTCATTTATAATTAGCTACATTTTGAAGAAAAGCAAGAAGTAATGGTTAGATGGAAGGAAGCTTGGTAGATTTCTGGTAATAATTTTTATTTCTATAGCACCAACATATTCCGCAGCACTTTACAATTCAGCAGGGACTTGTACAAAAAAGGTAAGACATTACAGACTAACATATAGTTCAATGCATACCAAGGGAAGGGAGGGCACTGAGGGCAAGCTTACAATCTTGCTTATCTTATTTCTTATCTTACAAGATAAAAATAAAGTGCTCATCTTGTAAAGTCCATTCATCCGTATAATAAATAGGGGTATTAAAATAATGTGCATGAACCAGTTACCAGCCAGGATCTGTACACATACAGGTAGAAAGTGCTACTGAGTCTGTGGAAGAGAGAACAAGAGATAGATTAGTAAAGTGAGGTGATAGGCTATTCTAAAGAAATGTGTTTTTAGGGCACGCTTGATATTGTGGATAGTTGTGTTTAACTGGGTTGTCTGGAGTAGTGCATTCCAGAAAACTGGTGCAGCACGAGAGAAGTCCTGGTGTCACGCAAGGTTGGAGAAAGACTAAATGCAACACAAAGGGGGGGAGGAAGCCCAAACACTAGGGTAAGGGGGGTGGAGACCCCTAGGCAGATCTAATAACACCCTGCCTACCCTACTGTCCCTATATTGGTTCCACGCCAATCACCGAGCCGGATCCTAAACCCTATATATCCCTAGAGCTTGGCCCTAGATAGGGAGGGGGAAGTGTGAGCACTGGTCAGGCCCCAATACAAACTTAAGACAGCAAAGTAGACAAACAAAGGGGATTAACTTAGCTCAAGCAGACACCAGAGGAGTAACGCCAACTGTCCCCCAAGGGCACCAGAGAAGAAGCCAGCCAACAGTTAGTGCTCCAAGCAAGCAAAAAGGAAAAAAAGCAGTATCACGGGAAATTGCCTGGAGCAAACTGAGAGTTTTTAATTCTCATGCAAGGATGTGTCAATCTGCAGCAGGAGGGAGGTCGCTGCTGGGTCTTAAAGGAAGAAGGATTAAGAAGGTGTCTGCAATGCCAAGCGCAGTGACCTTCTACAACCACATTCAGAGTGACTGTCTATTACACCTGACAACCCTGTGACACCTGGAGACGGAAGTAAAAGGTTCAGACTACAGAGGATGTTAGTCTTAGGTCATTAGCAGAATGAAAAGGGTAGGTAGGGTAGTAGACAGAGATGATAGAATAGATGTAGGGCAGGGCAGAACTGTGGAGAGCTTTGTGTGTAAGAGTGATAAGGTGATATTGGATTCTGCAGTGGATCAGCAACCATTGCAAAGGCTGGCACAAGGTGGTGGCATCATTGTAGCTGTTGGAGAGAAATATGATCCTGGCTGCTGCAGACATGATTAGTGATGAGCAGTGATGGGCAAGGACTAAAATGCTCGGGTGCTCATTGCTCGGATCGAGCACATTAGAATACTCGGGCGCTCGACCCGAGCAATGAGCTCAATGTAAGTCTATGGGAAACTCAAGCATTTTTCAGGCGGCTCCTCCGGTGGTCTGCAGAGGGCCTAAAAATTGCCTAAATCGATGGGAACAGTGCTCAAATGACATGGGAACAACATGGGGAAGACCCTTGGAAGCATTTATGACTCCGAGGTCACTGCTGTCAACAATGTTGTCAAAGGTATTATGCCACTTTTACAGACTCACAATAAAACATACAAAAACGAAACCAAAATGGATTTTCCTGGGAGATATGTTAAGGAACATCCTTTCCAGGGTAATGACTTGTATATAAGGTAAAATAGATAAACAAAAACAAAAATACTCCACACCTTGGGCTATGTTCACATGTAGCGTTTTTTATGCGTTTTTGCACTTTTGCATTGTTTTCAACCGTGACAAATGCATTCACCAGGAAATGTCATTTTAACATTTTACAGCCTTATCTAGCCATGTCGTGTGTGACACATCATCAGACACATCATGTTTCATTTATGAAGGAGGGACTCTGAGGCTTTGTGCCCACGATGCAGAAATACTCAGGATTTTTTCCTGAGCATTTCTGCATCTCCCTGGCAGAAAAAAACGCATGTGGATTGTACATGCGTTTTCCAGCCAGGGATATGCGGAAGTGAAGCGTTCTTCATATGCATTTCCACATGCGGATTTTAGCATCACTTGGAAAGTGCTTGTCAACTTGGTCACACTATATACAGTACAGACCAAAAGTTTGGACACACCTTCTCATTTAAAGATTTTTCTGTATTTTCATGACTATGAAAATTGTACATTCACACTGAAGGCATCAAAACTATGAATTAACACATGTGGAATTATATACTTAACAAAAGAGTGTGAAGCAACTGAAAATATGTCTTATATTCTAGGTTCTTCAAAGTAGCCACCTTTTCCTTTGATGACTGATTTGCACACTTTTGGCATTCTCTTGATGAGCTTCAAGAGGTAGTCACCGGAAATGGTCTTCCAACAATCTTGAAGGAGTTCCCAGAGATGCTTAGCACTTGTTGGCCCTTTTGCCTTCACTCTGCGGTCCAGCTCACCCCAAACCATCTCGATTGGGTTCAGGTCTTGTGACTGTGGAGGCCAGGTCATCTGGCGTAGCACCCCATCACTCTCCTGCTTGGTCAAATAGCCCTTACACAGCCTGGAGGTGTGTTTGGGGTCATTGTCCTGTTGAAAAATAAATGATGGTCCAACTAAACGCAAACTGGATGGAATAGCATGCCGCTGCAAGATGCTGTGGTAGCCATGCTGGTTCAGTATGCGTTCAATTTTGAATAAAACCCCAACAGTGTCACCAGCAAAGCACCCCCACACCATCACACCTCCTCCTCCATGCTTCACGGTGGGAACCAGGCATGTAGAGTCCATCCGTTCCCCTTTTCTGCGTCGCACAAAGACATGGTGGTTGGAACCAAAGATCACAAATTTGGGCTCATCAGACTGAAGCACAGATTTCAACTGGTTTAATGTCCATTCCTTGTGTTCTTTAGCCCAAACAAGTCTCTTCTGCTTGTTTCCTGTCCTTAGCAGTGGTTTCCTAGCAGCTATTTTACCATGAAGGCCTGCTGCACAAAGTCTCCTCTTAACAGTTGTTGTAGAGATGTGTCTGCTGCTAGAACTCTGAGTGGCATTGACCTGGTCTATAATCTGAGCTGCTGTTAACCTGCGATTTCTGAGGCTGTTGACTCGGATAAACTTATCCTCAGAAGCAGAGGTGACTCTTGGTCTTCATTTCCTGGGTGGTCCTCATGTGAGCCAGTTTCTTTGTAGCCCTTGATGGTTTTTGCAACTGCACTTGGGGACACTGCATGCATGAGTAATGCACCGTCTCATGCTGCACATAACACATCTGCATCTCTGGCTGCTATGGGCATAAAAGGGGACAAACTTATGGTGTGGCCCCCATGCTCCCCTGACCTCAACCCCATTGAGAACCTCTGGAGCATCATCAAATGGAGTGTCTATGATGGCGGGAGACAGTTCACATCTATGCAACAGCTCTGGGAGGGTATTCTGTCCTCATGCAAAACAATTGAAGCAGAAACCACCCAAAACCTGACAAATTCAATGGACGAGAGAGTTCAGAAGCTCCTTTCGAACAAGGGGTCCTATGTGCAAATGTAACATCACCTAGAATAAAGTTTTGAGTTGAAAACTGTTTGATTTCAGTTTGTAATAACATGCTAATGCTTATAATTTCAAAAATGACCATTTTTTTTGTTCTTTATTAAAATGAAAAGGTTGAAAACTCTGCTGTGCATAATAATTTGGAACATGCATTTTGAGTGCTGTTTGAGTTTTTTATTTTTTTAAAAATATACTGTTATCATAGGCAGTTTGTACAAAAACATTTCAATTGTACTCTAATCGTTATTTGACTGGAAAATTACAATAACTGCAATTCATATAGGTAATTTGGGAAAATCTGAGGAAATATTATTTGCATAATAATTTGGAACACAGTGTAGTGTGACCCAAGAGAATGTAAAAAAATAAAAAAATAAATATATACTTACCCTCCGATGGTCCGCGCTGTCTTGCTATGCTCTGTCCCAACTGCCGGCAGCGGTAGAGTGAAGGACCTGTTGACGTCAGCGTCGCGTGACCCGTCACATGACTCTGACGTCAGCGCAGGTCCTTCATTCCATCGCGAAGTGACGGGAAGCAAGGAGGAGTGCACCGCGGGCCGCCAGAAGGTAAGTATACATTTATTTTTTATTTTATTCTTTATTTAAAGCTTTTTTAATGGTACCTGGGTGTGGATGAGACTCTCCTCTCCTCTACACCCGGGCATCATCCGCACATTAGAACGCGCCAATGACGCAAGTACAGATACAGTCTTGTGGAATTGGCGCATTCTAATGCAAGTCAATGGCGGCGAAAACGCAGCACTTCCTCAAAATAATTGGTATTGCTGTGTTTTTTTCCGCTATGATAATCCGCAGCAGAAATTTCCGCAGCATGTGCACAGCATATGCGGATTATCATTGGGGGACATGGCAGACCTTCTACCATGTGTTTTTTAAGTGTTTCTGCAGCATTTTTGCCGCTGCGGAAACGCTTAAAAAACGCATCATGGGCACACAGCCTGAAAGTCACAATGCCTATTTTTATAGGGCCATCAGGCGGCTTTTACTATTCTTATAGGGCCAGCAGTCGGCCCTCACTATTCTTAGAGAGACATCAGTCGGCTATGCTTTGTTGTTCCCATTACTAAAGTGTGGGTCTCCTATATTGTTATTGCGTATGCAGTGAGTGTCAGGTCTGCCCAAATTTTGGACACACCCCAATACCTCTTTGAAAACTTGGATGCACCCCAATAACCCTTTGAAGAGACTTAGAGGAGGGCCTCCTGAAAAAGAAGTTCCCATTATTAGGAAGTGGGTCTCCCATAGTGTTGGCCTATACAGTGAATGCTAGGGCTGGCAAAAATTTGGACCTACTCCAATGCTCCTTGGAAGAGACATAGAGGTGGGGCCTCCTGAAAAAAAAGTTCCCATTATTAGGAAGTGGGTCTCCCATTGTGTTTGCCTATGCAGTGAATGCAAGGGCTGCCAAAAATTTGGAGGCACTCCAATGGCCCTTAGAAAAGATTTGGAGGAGAGCCTCATAAAAAAATGTTCCCATTAGAAAGGAGCGGGTCTCCTATACTTGTAATTCCCATGCACTAAGTGTATGGGCTGACAAACATTTACCACGGGTGGGTATACATGAACATACTGTGTAGAAAAAAGTTTTACGGGCATTCATAAACACCCTTTAAAAAAATTATGTGGGTGTTGCATCACGGACCACAGTCACCCTGGTGATATGCCTCTGCCCTGCTGGATAGGAGTTGTGTCTCTTGCCTGTACTCCTTGGTTGTCCAATGAACTGTGACCTCTGCCACCAGTGTTTTCAGAAGGGAATTTTTTTAACAGTTCCGCAATAAGGGCCTTCTGGTACTGACCCATTTTTGTAAACCTGTCCGCCTAAGGAATTTGACATTGGAAGTTCTCCTTGTAGCGTGGGTCTACAAATGTCACCAACCTGTAATAACTGTCACCCAAAATTTTGAAAACGCGAGGGTCACGGGAAAGGCAGAGTAACATAAACTCAGCCATGCGTGCCAGACTGCTAACAGGCAAGACTTCAGTGTCCGCACCAAGAGGATGAATGACCATGCTCTCTTCCTCCTCCTTCTCCCTGTCCTCAGGCCATCCACGCTGAACAGACGGTATGACAGTTGTGCAGGTAGTACCATCTATAGTGCATGAAACAAGCTCCTGTTCTTCCTCCTACTCCTCTTCCTCCTCTTCCTCATTGTCTCCCAATCCACGTTGGGATGAGATGAGGCTGGGCTGTGTGTAATCATCCTGTATGGTTCCTTGCTCCATCTCATCGTGCTCCGCCTGCAATGCATCTTCTTTGATTATGAGCAGAGAGTGTTTTAGAAGACAGAGAAGTGGGATGGTGATGCTAATTATGGCGTCATCGCCGCTCATCATCTTGATGGAGTCCTCAAAGTTTTGGAGGATGGTACATATGTCTGACATCCATGTCCACTCTTGAGGTCTTTTGTGTGGAGACTGAACTGAATACCGACGGCCTTGTTGATAGTGGTATTCAACAACTGCTTTCTTCTGCTCACAAATCCTTCCTAACATCTGCAGTGTAAAGTTCCAATGCATGGGGACATCACACACCAGTCGGTGAGCCGAAAGCTGCAAATCCTGCTGAAGCACGGCAAGGGTGGCAGTAGCTGTAGCTGACTTTCTAAAATGGGCACACAGGCGGTGGACTTTGACAAGCATATCCGGCAGCTCAGGGTAGGTTTTGAGAAAATACTAAACCACGAGGTTAAGCACATGGGCCAGGCATGGTGCATGTGTGAGCTCGCCTCACCTCAGAGCCGCTACCAGGTTCTAGCCATTGTCACACACGACCATGCCTGGCTGTAGGTTCAGCGATGTGAGCCACAGATCTACCTGCTCTTTCAGAGCTGTCCACAACTCTTCAGCATTGTGCGGTTTGTCACCAAAGCATATTAGACTCAGCACAGCCTATTGACGCTTGGCTGAGGCAGTGCGGCAGTGCTTCCAGCTTGTGACTGATGTGGTCATTTTGGAGATGGAGGTTGAAGAGGAGGAGGAGGCTGAGGAGGATGAGGTGCAGGAGCTGTAGACTGTGGGGGCAACCCTGATTGACCTAGGGCCCACAATCCTCTGCTCCGAGGATGTGTTCCATCCCAAGGTCCGACTGGGTCCCAGCTTCCACTATGTTAACCCAGTGTGCCATCAGCGAGATGTACCATCCCTGCCCACAAGCACTTGTCCACCTGTCCGTGGTTAGGTGGACTTTCAAAGTAACTGCATTGTTAAGGGCATGGCTAATGTTGTGCTTGTGTAATGCAGGGATGGCACACCGGGAGAAATAGTTTCAGCTGGGGACCGGATACAGAGGGACGGCCACCACCATCAGATTGCGGATAGCTTTCGTCTCCACGAGCCTAATAGGCAACATTTCGAATGCAAGCAGTTGCGAAATGTGGGAATTTAGTAGTGTGGCCTGTGGGGCATTGGCTGCGTATTTGCGCTTGCGTTCCAAGGACTGGGGTATGGACAACTGAACACTGCACTGGGACAAAGACATGCTTGCTGATGGTGCTAGTTGAGAGTAGGCAATGACAGGAGCAGGGCAGGATGCATCTTCGCTTGCACTATGGACAGGGGATTGGCTTGCACGCACCACAGCGTAAGAAGCAGTGGAATTACCCTGGACCCGGGGCTTGGCCCACAAAGTCGGGTGCTTTGTTGCCATGTGCTTAATCATGCTGGTGATGGTCAGGCTGGTAGTTTTGCCACCCCTGCTGATGCTGGCCTTGCAGGTGGTGCAAATAGCCTTTTTGGGGTTATCAGCAGAGTCTTTAAAAAACAACAAGACGCGTAAAGACCTAACAGTTGTACTGGCAACTTTCTATGTGTTGGTGTTACGGGGAACCCTTGCCCGCCTTCTGTCTGTGTCCACCACACAGCTTCTTCCTGCCTGTTGGGGTGCTCTGCCTCACTCCCGCTGTGCTTCTGTCCTCACTCTGCATGTCCTCCTGCCAGGTTGGGTGAGTTACTATATCATCCACCACCTCGTCTTCCACTTCCGCACCCTGGTCCTCCTCCTGACTTTCTGGCAATTGTGTCTCATTATCGTCCACCTCTTGTGACACTTTCCCACCGTCGCCTTCGTATGACCGTGGCTGCTTAAATATCTTGGCAACGCTTCACCGATTCAAGTAGACAATGCGAGAGGCCTTAATCAACAGCTCTTCAGAGTGTTCAAGTGTAGGATCAGTTGTCTCTGGGTACTCTGCATGGTGGGAGGAAGGAGGATCAGGGTGAGCAATATGCAGTCCAGACTCACAGCTACTGAGACTTGACTGTGTGGAAGACAGGGTGGTGGTGGTGGTGGTGGCAAAGTGACTGGAAGCATTTTTCACTATCCAACCAACAACCTTTTGACACTGCTCTGGGTTCAGTAGTGGTGTGCTGCTGTCCCCTAGTAATTGGGACAGGAAGCTCGGACGAGTATATGTGGGTGCTTGTTGTGGCAAAATTTCAGCTTGCCCACGACCTCGGCCTCTGCATGCACCATCATCATCACGTCCAGTTCCCTGTCCCTTGCCATGCGCCGTCCCCATTTTAAATGTAGGACAATAATTTTCACGCTCACTACAAATGGATGAATTTACAGCGAACTTATATGTTATCCGTGTGACAGACAAACCACTGTTTTAAATTGCTGGCCTCTAGGTAACTATTTTTAATAGCAAACTGGTGTCAATAACTTCGCTGACACACTGAAACTAAATTTTAATGGAGTCCAGAAATGGCAGAATTTTCAGCAAACTTACATTTCATCCATGTGATGAACAAACCACAGTTTTAAATAGCTGGCCTGTAGGTTACTATTTATAACAGCAAACTGGTGTCAATAAGTTTGCTGACAAACTGCAGCAAAATTTCAATGGAGGCCAGAAATGGCAGAATTTTCAGCGCAATTATATGTGATCCGTGTGACAGACAATTCTCAGTTTTAAATAGCTGGCCTGTAGGTAACTATTTTTAACAGCTACCTTGTGTCAATAACTTCGCTGACACACTACAACAAAATTTTAATGGAGGCCAAAAATGGCAGAATTTTCAGCGAACTTATATGATATGTATGTGACGTAAAAACCACAGTTTTAAATAGCTGGACTGTAGGTAACTATTTTTAATAGCAAACTTGTGTAACTAAACTTCGCTGACACACTGCAACAAAATTTCAATGAAAGCCAGAAATGGCAGAATTTTCAGTGAACTTCTATGTGATCCGTGTGATGGACAAACTACAGTTTTAAATAGCTGGCCTGTAGGTAACTATTTTTAACAGCGACCTTGTGTCAATAACTTCGCTGACACACTGCAACAAAATTTCAATGGAAGCCAGAAATAGCAGAATTTTCTGCGAACTTCTATGTAATCCGTGTGATGGACAAACCACAGTTTTAAATAGCTGGCCTGTAGGTAACTATATTTAACAGCGACCTCGTGTCAATAACTTCGCTGACACACTGCAACAAAATTTCAATGGAGGCCAGAAATGGCAAAAATTTCAGCGCAATTATATGTGATCCATATGACGGACAATTCACAGTTTTAAATAGCTGGCCTGAAGGTAACTATTTTTAACAGCGACCTTGTGTCAATAACTTCGCTGTCACACTGCAACAAAATTTCAATGGAGGCCAGAAATGGCAGAATTTTCAGAGAACTTATATGAGATCTGTGTGACGTACAAACCACAGTTTTAAATAGCTGGCCTGTAGGTAACTATTTTTAACAGCGACCTTGTGTCAATAACTTCGCTGACACACTGCAACAAAATTTCAATGGAGACCAGAAATGGCAAAAATTTCAGCGCAATTATATGTGATCCATATGACGGACAATTCACAGTTTTAAATAGCTGGCCGGTAGGTAACTATTTTTAACAGCGACCTTGTGTCAATAACTTCGCTGACACACTGCAACAAAATTTCAATGGAAGCCAGAAATAGCAGAATTTTCAGCGAACTTCTATGTGATCCATGTGATGGACAAACCACGGTTTTAAGTAGCTGGCCTGTAGGTAACTATTTTTAACAGCGACCTCGTGTCAATAACTTCGCTGACACAATGCAACAAAATTTCAATAGAGGCCAGAAATGGCAAAAATTTCAGCGCAATTATATGTGATCCATATGACGGACAATTCACAGTTTTAAATAGCTGGCCTGTAGGTAACTATTTTTAACAGCGACCTTGTGTCAATAACTTCGCTGTCACACTGCAACAAAATTTCAATGGAGGCCAGAAATGGCAGAATTTTCAGCGAACTTATATGAGATCTGTGTGACGTACAAACCACAGTTTTAAACAGCTGGCCTGTAGGTAAATATTTTTAACAGCGACCTTGTGTCAATAACTTCGCTGACACACTGCAATGGAGGCCAGAAATGGCAGAATTTTCAGCGAACTTCTATGTGATCCGTGTGATGGACAAACCACAATTTTAAATAGCTGGACTGTAGGTAACTATTTTTAACTGCAAACTAGTGTCAATAACTTTACTGACACACTGCAACAACATTTCAATGGAAGCCAGAAATAGCAGAATTTTCAGCAAACTTCTATGTGATCCGTGTGCTTGACAAACCACAGTTTTAAATAGCTGGCCTGTAGGAAATGAGCTCCATTATTGACAACGCTATCCAGTGTACATCTTGCAACATGTATGTATTCCTTGAACAGTCGGTCGTGGTTTCTTACTGCTGAGCGAGATGTGTGCACATTGTGCGTTTGGAAGCCCAGATACTGGATCTAAATGAGCAGCTGGCAACACTGAGATCCATTGACAACATGGAAAGGAGTCTGCTGCTCACTGAGCAGCAGCTCACTGGGGTAGATGTGGGGAGGGTGGTAGTCGGGAGCTGCAGGACAGTGAGGTCGCTAGTGCCAGGGAGGCTTGTCCTGATCTGGCACACCCCAATTAGTTTGCAAAGTTGGCAGATGAGGGGAGTGACGGTACAGGGGTAGAACTACTGCAGCAAGGCATGTGCCCTGAATGCCGGAGGAGTGTCAGCTCCAGTAAAGAAGGAAATAGGAGAGTAGGGCTGGCCAGGCAGGTGCTGGTAGTGGGGGACTCAATTATTAGGGGAACAGATAGGGCAATCTGCCACAAAGACAGGGATCGTCGAACAGTGTGCTGCCTACCTGGCGCTCGAGTCCGGCACATCGCTGATCGGGTTGACAGATTACTGGGAGGGGCTGGTGAGGACCCAGCGGTCATGGTGGACATTGGCACAAATGACAAAGCTACAGGTAGGTGGAAGGTCCTTAAAGATGATTTCAGGGAATTAGGCTGCAAGCTGAAAGCAATGTCCTCCAAGGTGGTATTCTCTAAAATACTAACGGTACCACGTGCCATGCCAGAGAGGCAACGGGAGATTAGGGAGATAAATAAGTGGCTCAAGAACTGGGGTAGGAAGGAAGGATTTGGGTTCCTGGAGAACTGGGCCAACTTCTCAGTTGGCTACAGACTCTACACTAGGGACTGGCTGCACCTTAATGGGGAGGGTGCAGCTGTGCTGGGGGAGAAAATGGCTAGAAGGTTGGCGGAGTGTTTAAACTAGGGATTGGGGGGGAGGGTATTCATTTTATAGGTGGGGAAGATAGTGCAGATAGTGACCTGGGCACAAATAAAGAAATTGGGGGTGGGGTTAGAAGAGTCAATAAAGTAAGAAGGAATAGAGGTACAGAGAGATACATAAAATGCATGTACACTAATGCCAGAAGCCTCACCAACAAAATGGAGGAATTAGAATTAATTTTGTTGGAAAATAATTATGACATGGTAGGGATATCTGAGATGTGGCGGGACGAGAGCCATGACTGGGCAGTTCATTTACAGGGCTATAGTCTGTTCAGAAATGTCCGTACAAACAAGCGAGGGGGGGGTGTGTGTTTATATGTAAAATCATCCTTAAAACCCATTTTGTGTGAGAATATATGTGAATCTAATGAAAATGTAGAGTCCCTGTGGGTGGAGATAAGGGGAGGGGGAAAAAATAATAAATTACTGATAGGGGTTTGTTATAAGTCTCCAAAAATAATGGAAGTAGCGGAGAATATCCTCATAAAGCAAATAGATGAAGCAGCGACTCAAGAAGAAGTCATTATTATGGGAGACTTCAACTACCCTGAAATACATTGGGGGACAGAAACATGTAGTTCAAGCAAAGGTAATAGGTTTTTGACAACTATGAGAGACAATTACCTTTCACAACTGGTTCAAGACCCAACAAGAAGGGGGGCACTGCTAGACCTAATATTAACTAATAGGCCAGACCGCATATCAAATATATGAGTTGGGGGTCACTTGGGTAATAGCGATCACAAAATAATACGTTTTCATGTAACCTTTAATAAGATGTGTAGTAGAGGGGTTACAAGGACACTAAACTTCAGGAAGGCAAATTTCCAACGGTTAAGAGATGATCTTAGTGCAATAAACTGGGACGATATCCTGAGACATTTAGCTACACAAAGCAAATGGGAGACATTTATTAACATACTGAATAGGACCTGTGCACAATATATACCCTTTGGGAATTAACATGCTAGAAATAGGAGGAAACCACTATGGCTAAATAGAGCTGTAAGGGGAGCAATAAGTGACAAAAAGAAAGCATTTAGAGAAATAAAGCAAGTAGGTAGTGATGAGGCATTAAATAAATATAGAAAATTAAATAAATTATGTAAAAATCAAATCAAGGCAGCAAAGATTGAGGCAGATAGAATCATTGCCAGAGAAAGTAAAAATAAACCCAAAATATTCTTTAACTACATAAATAGTAAAAAACTAAAAAATGATAGTATTGCCCCCCTTAAAAATAGTCTGGGTGAAATGGTGGATGAGGATGAGGAAAAAGCCAATATGCTAAATGATTTTTTTTTCAACCGTATTTACACAAGAAAATCGCATGACAGAAAACATGATTAGTGATAACAAAAATTCTCCATTAAATGTCACTTGCTTAACCCAGCAGGAAGTACGGCGGCGTCTAAAAATCACTAAAGTTGACAAATCCCCGGGCCCGGATGGGATACACCCGCGAGTACTGCAAGAATTAAGTAATGTCATAGATAGACCATTATTTTTAATCTTTAAAGATTCCATAATAACAGGGTCTGTACCACAGGACTGGCGTATAGCAAATGTGGTACCAATATTCAAAAAGGGGACAAAAACTGAACTTGGAAATGATAGGCCGGTAACCTTAACCTCTACTGTGGGTAAAATCCTGGAGGGTTTCCTAAGAGATGCTATAATTGAGTATCTGAAGAAGAATAACCTCATGACCCAATATCAACATGGGTTTACGAGGGACCGTTCCTGTCAAACTAATCTGATCATTTTTTATGAGGAGGCAAGTTATGGACTGGACAAAGGAAATGCAGTGGATGTTGTGTATATGGACTTTTCAAAAGCTTTTGAAACGGTTCCACACAAAAGGTTGATACATAAAATGAGAACAATGGGGATAAGGGAAAATATATGTATGTATGTGGGTTAAGAATTGGCTCAGTGATAGGAAACAAAGGGTGGTTATTAATGGAAAACACTTAGACTGGGTCTCAGTTAACAGTGGGGTACCACAGGGGTCAGTATTGGGCCCCCTTCTTTTTAACATATTTATTAATGACCTTGTAGGGGGAATACAGAGTAGAATTTCAATATTTGCAGATGACACTAAACTCTGCAGGGTAATCAATACAGAGGAGGTGTTAGAACTCTCCTGTTAGGTTTTCTCTATCTTGCTGGTCACATGACCTTGTCTAATCCTGCTCCGCCCTCCTGGCCTTGCTGGACTTCATTGTAATTTCTACTCTTAAGTTAGCCTGGTGCTTAGTTACCTTTCTCAGTCAGTTTAGCTTGGTCTTCGGACCTTTATGTTCTATGTTGTGTGTTTGTCTTTTACTGCTACAATTTCTGCTAGGAGGTGCCCAACTTTATCCCAGTCCCTAGTTCTTGTAGGGATCCCTTCCTTGCCTCTATAGGTCTTCGTACAGACTAGCCGAGGACTTTAGCGGGTCTGATCGCAGGATCAGGTTCCCCGTTACATCGTAGGGATCTAGCTTAGTTCTATTGTAGGGACAGATCTCCTTTCTTTCCTTAGTGCTTGTAGCAGATCATAACAGGAGGACAATTTTATATTACAGGAGGATCTATGTAAACTAGAAGCTTGGGCTGATAAATGGCAAATCGTCTTTAATGGGGATAAATGTAAGGTAATGCACTTGGGCAGAGGAAATAAAATGTATAATTATATGCTTAATTGTAAAACACTGGGCAAAACTGTAACTGAAAAAGACCTGGGTGTATTGGTAGAAGAGAAGCTCACGTTTAGTGGCCAGTGTCAGGCTGCTGCTGCAATGGCAAATAAAATAATGGGATACATTAAAAGAGGCATAGATGCTCATGAGGAGAACATAATTTTACCTCTAGACAAGTCATTAGTGCGACCACACTTAGAATACTGTGTACAGTTCTGGTCTCCGGTGTATAAGAAAGACATAGCTGAACTAGAGCGGGTGCAGAGAAGAGAGACCAAGGTTATTAGAGGACTGGGGGGTCTGCAATACCAAGACAAGTTATTACACTTGGGGTTATTTACTGTGGAAAAAATAAGGCTTAGGGGTGATCTTATTACTATGTACAAGTATATGAGGGGACAGTACAAAGACCTTTGTACTGATCTTTTTACTCTGAGGCCTGAGACGGGGACAAGGGGGCATCTTCTACGCCTGGAGAAAAGAAGGTTTAATCAAAATCACAGACGGGATTCTTTACTGTAAGAGCAGTGAGACTATGGAACTCTCTGCCGCATGATGTTGTAATGAGTGATTCACTGTTAAAATTTAAGAAGGGCATGGATGCCTTTCTTGAAAAGTATAATATTACAGGTTATAAATACTAGATTCCTTGATAGGGCGTTGATCCAGGGAACTAGTCTGATTGTCGTCTGGAGTCGGGAAGGAATTTTTTTCCCCAATGTGGAGCTTAGTGTTTGCCACATGGTTTTTTTTTGCCTTCCTCTGGATCAACATGTTAGGCTATGGGTTGAACTAGATGGACTTAGTCTTCCTTCAACCATAAAAACTATGTTGCTATGTAGGTAACTATTTTTACAGGTGACCTCGTGTCAATAACTTCGCTGACACACTGAAGCAAAATTTCATTGGAGGCAAGAAATGGCAGAATTTTCAGCGCAATTTTATGTGCTCCATGTGACGGACAAGCCACATTTTAAATAGCTGGTCTGTAGGTAACTTTTTTAACAGTGACCTCATGCCAATAGCTTTATTGACACACTGCAACAAAATTTCAATGGAGCTCAGAAATGGCAGAATTTTCAGCGCAATTATATGTGATCCGTGTGACAGACAAACCACAGTTTTAAATAGCTGGCCTGTAGGTAACTCTTTTTGACAGCGACCTCATGTCAATAACTTTGCTGATACACTGCAACAAAATTTCAATGGAGGCCAGAAATGGCAGAATTTTCAGCGCAATTATATGTGATTCGAGTGATGGAAAAACCACAGTTTTAAATAGCTGGATTTTTAGCCCTGTAATCTGGAACGGACCTGGCTGTATTCTGCAGTGCCAACAATCAAATGTCGCAGAAAAACAGTGTTCTCTGGATTTCTTTTTAAGCAAATAATCAGGATTAAGATAAAAAAAAATTATTCCTGGTACCTGATACTTCTATTTCTAGAAATATCTGAAAAAGCATCAGCAGACAGAAATGGAAAGGACCCTATTGTTATATGCACTGCAGTCTGCTATATACCCTACCTGCCTAGCACTGATATCTCTGCAGCTGGATTAGTCCTCAGAAGGACTGTTAGTTCAGATGGATATATAGAGTATCTTGTGGAATACCTCCACTAACTAATAAACAACAAAATCTCTCCCTAGAGCAGCAGCACCTCTCCCTACACAGCCTGATTGTGGAGTAGACTGTGACGAGCAGGGTGACATCAGGTCTGATATAGACCTCATGACGCTGTGCGGCCAGCCAATCACTGTAATGCCACAACCAACATGACTGCGGCATTACAGTGTGTGGCAAACAATCTCTGCATGTTGATTGGCTCTAAAGAGTGCCAAACATACAGGTAGGGGACCCGAGCATCTCGGAAGTACTCGGCAAGCTCCGAGCATCTCGAGTACTGAGATGCTCGGGCGAGTACCGAGTACTTGTGAGTATGCTCGCTCATCACTAGTGATGAGCGAATATGTTCGAGAACCAATCTCCAACCTTAAGTTCGACACGAATGAAGATCGGTAGCGTTCGGGTAATTTCTGTGGTTTCGTGATTGCTGGCTAACTACAGTGTTTTTTCCAGTTTTGCTAGCATAGTGCTAGTTTATGATGAGCGGGGAGACGTGGCAGATGAGTGGGGAGGGCTGGTGATAGCTTAGAACAGGTCAAATCAGCACTGCACTTTTTTTTTTCCTGTAGGCGGTAACTTTAAGTCAGGAAATCGCAGCTAGCCAATCAGAGTGCAGAAAGCATCCACAGTGTCCTAGGCACAAGGGCTTCTGCAATTGGCTGCTGAAATCAGATTTCCTCTCCATATAAAAACCGGCCATGATCCCTCAGTGCCATTGTATGCATCTGTCCTGTGTAATGAGAGATATTAGCTAGATAGATGGGCACGTCTGTGGAAGTCAAATAGTGTAGATAAGTCCTATGCTGTGTACCTGTTCAATCGACCTTGCAGCCCTTTTTTTTGTTTTTGTGCAATTACTGAGATTCTGACAGAAAAAGCAGGGCCTATGGCATAGAACAGTGTTGTGCACCAGTTGTGCTGTCTGTGATCCATGCAGACCTTCAATGTATTTTTGCACTTGCTAATGTGATAAAGTAATCAAGCCCTTGTAGGCCACTTTTTGTTTTAGTGGGGTTGAAATTCAGCTTTCCTCAGAGCTTGTCAGTGCAGAGCTTCTGAGTGCAGAGCACGGGAATTGGATGTTTCGCCCCCAGCCGTTCGCCCCCAGTAATTCGCCCCCAGCAGTTCGCCCCCAGCAATTCGCCCCCGGGTACATTTCGCCCCCACACATTTCATCCCCAGCATTTGGCTGATAGGGGTGAAATGTGTGGGGGCGAAATGTACCTGGGGGCGAACTGATGGGAGCGAAACTTCCTATAACCGCAGAGCACAAAAATTTTTTTTTTTTCATTTGCTAATGTGATAGTGCATGCTGTGTTAGCCCAGATTGTCATTTTTTGGTGGATGAACTTCAGCTTTATGCACAGTAAAACAAATATTTTTTTTTCTGTTGCTAGTCAGAGTCCACCAAAAGATCTTTTGGTGTCACAAACATGATACACTTTGCTAAAAGCCACATTCTATTTTAGCGGCGGTGAAATTCTGCTGTATGCAGAGCTTATGCAGAGTAAATAAATCAATTTTTTACTGTGACTAACGTGATACAGCAGGCTAGATCTGAGTTTGAAATATCTTGGAGCATATATTCTATGTTATGCAGGCCTCACCCAGTGTCAAAAAATACTTCTTTGATTCCTAACGTTATACAGCAGGGATATCTCAGTTTGAATTAGTTTGGAGAATATCTCGTATGTTATACTGGCCTCATCCACAATAAAAAATACTTTCTTCTTTTACTAACGTCATACACTATGGGACATCTCATGGTGCCAAAGGAGGGTGGTTCACTGCGATCGAGTCAGTGAGTCGTCAGAAAATGAAAAGGATAATCATCCTCTCTCTGTTCATGTTTGGCGGGTGGGAACGGAGGAAACAAGTATCAGAATTAAACAGCAACCAACAAAGCATGGGCTAGAACCTCAGGAAAGAGGCCGACATATGAGAATGTGGCACCACTGAGGGTTCAGTCGCCACAGGGGTACTGCACCTCAGCCCGAGGTGTGGTATCTCCTCTTCCATGTGAGGATGGAGAACTTCTTAGGACCCTACTTCACCATTCAACACTACACCACTCCTGTCCTGTAGGGGGCCTAAATGCACCAGGGTGCTGCCCCGGGCCAGGATATAGGAAATGGGGGGAACCAAAGATAGGAGGAACCATGTAGTGGGTGAGGGTGGAGGACACACTTTTAGGTTACACTTACCCATTCATATTTAATCTACAGCCATCTTACGTAGTGTTGAGCGATACCTTCCAATATTGGGAAATATCGGATCGGACTGGATCGGACCAATACCCAAAAAATATCGGATATCGCTGATTCCGATACCGGAAACCAATGCAAGTCAATGGGACACAAATATCGGAGTGAAAATAAACCCTTTCTTTCCTTGTAGGTTAATTCTACATGAAGGAAAACAACTAAGAATAATGTGGAATGTATTGGGGGAGGAGGGGGAGACAATAAAGGCATAGAGGTTTAGGCCAATCAAATGGAATAGCTGGAATTAATATTGTTTTAAGACGTTCTGAGCTACAAAAATATTGACTATGCTAAGCTTTTTTATATTTTGTCAGATATTTATGTTTCACTACTTCCATGCTCTTCACCTTCTTTTTTACTTCTCCCATACTTTCTCCTTCATCATCCTCAGCATCAGCATCTTTTTCATCAACTTCTTCTTCACCTTCTTCATCTTCTTCTTCTTCACCTTCTTCGTATTATTCTTTTTTTTTACATTCTTCATATTCTTATTCAACTATTATTCTTCTTCATATTCTACTTCTTCATCTTCTTCATATTCTTCATCTTCATCATATTCTTATTTGTGACATGCATTCCTGTAGTTGTTATCTATAAAAGTTTGAAGATTACACCTTTCGTTCTGCCTGTCACAAAAGATTTACAACAGGATTTGTCCGCGTTCAGTTTGGCCTGCAGCTATGGGCATAAAAGGGGACAAACTTATGGTGTGGCCCTCATGCTCCCCTGACCTCAACCCCATTGAGAACCTCTGGAGCATCATCAAATGGAGTGTCTATGATGGCGGGAGACAGTTCACATCTATGCAACAGCTCTGGGAGGGTATTCTGTCCTCATGCAAAACAATTGAAGCAGAAACCACCCAAAACCTGACAAATTCAATGGGCGAGAGAGTTCAGAAGCTCCTTTCGAACAAGGGGTCCTATGTGCAAATGTAACATCACCTAGAATAAAGTTTTGAGTTGAAAACTGTTTGATTTCAGTTTGTAATAACGTGCTAATGCTTATAATTTCAAAAATGACCATTTTTTTTGTTCTTTATTAAAATGAAAAGGTTGAAAACTCTGCTGTGCATAATAATTTGGAACATGCATTTTGAGTGCTGTTTGAGTTTTTTATTTTTTTAAAAATATACTGTTATCATAGGCAGTTTGTACAAAAACATTTCAATTGTACTCTAATCGTTATTTGACTGGAAAATTACAATAACTGCAATTCATATAGGTAATTTGGGAAAATCTGAGAAAATATTATTTGCATAATAATTTGGAACACAGTGTAGTGTGACCCAAGAGAATGTAAAAAAATAAAAAAATAAATATATACTTACCCTCCGATGGTCCGCGCTGTCTTGCTATGCTCTGTCCCAACTGCCGGCAGCGGTAGAGTGAAGGACCTGTTGACGTCAGCGTCGCGTGACCCGTCACATGACTCTGACGTCAGCGCAGGTCCTTCATTCCATCGCGAAGTGACGGGAAGCAAGGAGGAGTGCACCGCGGGCCGCCAGAAGGTAAGTATACATTTATTTTTTATTTTATTCTTTATTTAAAGCTTTTTTAATGGTACCTGGGTGTGGATGAGACTCTCCTCTCCTCTACACCCGGGCATCATCCGCACATTAGAACGCGCCAATGACGCAAGTACAGATACAGTCTTGTGGAATTGGCGCATTCTAATGCAAGTCAATGGCGGCGAAAACGCAGCACTTCCTCAAAATAATTGGTATTGCTGTGTTTTTTTCCGCTATGATAATCCGCAGCAGAAATTTCCGCAGCATGTGCACAGCATATGCGGATTATCATTGGGGGACATGGCAGACCTTCTACCATGTGTTTTTTAAGTGTTTCTGCAGCATTTTTGCCGCTGCGGTAACGCTTAAAAAACGCATCATGGGCACACAGCCTGAAAGTCACAATGCCTATTTTTATAGGGCCATCAGGCGGCTTTTACTATTCTTATAGGGCCAGCAGTCGGCCCTCACTATTCTTAGAGAGACATCAGTCGGCTATGCTTTGTTGTTCCCATTACTAAAGTGTGGGTCTCCTATATTGTTATTGCGTATGCAGTGAGTGTCAGGTCTGCCCAAATTTTGGACACACCCCAATACCTCTTTGAAAACTTGGATGCACCCCAATACCCCTTTGAAGAGACTTAGAGGAGGGCCTCCTGAAAAAGAAGTTCCCATTATTAGGAAGTGGGTCTCCCATAGTGTTGGCCTATACAGTGAATGCTAGGGCTGGCAAAAATTTGGACCTACTCCAATGCTCCTTGGAAGAGACATAGAGGTGGGGCCTCCTGAAAAAAAAGTTCCCATTATTAGGAAGTGGGTCTCCCATTGTGTTTGCCTATGCAGTGAATGCAAGGGCTGCCAAAAATTTGGAGGCACTCCAATGGCCCTTGGAAAAGACTTGGAGGAGAGCCTCATAAAAAAATGTTCCCATTAGAAAGGAGCGGGTCTCCTATACTTGTAATTCCCATGCACTAAGTGTATGGGCTGACAAACATTTACCACGGGTGGGTATACATGAACATACTGTGTAGAAAAAAGTTTTACGGGCATTCATAAACACCCTTTAAAAAAATTATGTGGGTGTTGCATCACGGACCACAGTCACCCTGGTGATATGCCTCTGCCCTGCTGGATAGGAGTTGTGTCTCTTGCCTGTACTCCTTGGTTGTCCAATGAACTGTGACCTCTGCCACCAGTGTTTTCAGAAGGGAATTTTTTTAACAGTTCCGCAATAAGGGCCTTCTGGTACTGACCCATTTTTGTAAACCTGTCCGCCTAAGGAATTTGACATTGGAAGTTCTCCTTGTAGCGTGGGTCTACAAATGTCACCAACCTGTAATAACTGTCACCCAAAATTTTGAAAACGCGAGGGTCACGGGAAAGGCAGAGTAACATAAACTCAGCCATGCGTGCCAGACTGCTAACAGGCAAGACTTCAGTGTCCGCACCAAGAGGATGAATGACCATGCTCTCTTCCTCCTCCTTCTCCCTGTCCTCAGGCCATCCACGCTGAACAGACGGTATGACAGTTGTGCAGGTAGTACCATCTATAGTGCATGAAACAAGCTCCTGTTCTTCCTCCTACTCCTCTTCCTCCTCTTCCTCATTGTCTCCCAATCCACGTTGGGATGAGATGAGGCTGGGCTGTGTGTAATCATCCTGTATGGTTCCTTGCTCCATCTCATCGTGCTCCGCCTGCAATGCATCTTCTTTGATTATGAGCAGAGAGTGTTTTAGAAGACAGAGAAGTGGGATGGTGATGCTAATTATGGCGTCATCGCCGCTCATCATCTTGATGGAGTCCTCAAAGTTTTGGAGGATGGTACATATGTCTGACATCCATGTCCACTCTTGAGGTCTTTTGTGTGGAGACTGAACTGAATACCGACGGCCTTGTTGATAGTGGTATTCAACAACTGCTTTCTTCTGCTCACAAATCCTTCCTAACATCTGCAGTGTAAAGTTCCAATGCATGGGGACATCACACACCAGTCGGTGAGCCGAAAGCTGCAAATCCTGCTGAAGCACGGCAAGGGTGGCAGCAGCTGTAGCTGACTTTCTAAAATGGGCACACAGGCGGCGGACTTTGACAAGCATATCCGGCAGCTCAGGGTAGGTTTTGAGAAAATACTAAACCACGAGGTTAAGCACATGGGCCAGGCATGGTGCATGTGTGAGCTCGCCTCACCTCAGAGCCGCTACCAGGTTCTAGCCATTGTCACACACGACTAGAGATGAGCGTTGTTCTACTCGAACTGTTCGCCAATCTCAAATTCGAGCTGTTTTGTGCGGTGTTCGAGCCGGTCGGCGAACACGAACAATTTGAGAAAAATTCGGCTGTTCGAGGTTATGTTCGATAACTGTTCGTGCACCAAAATCATAACTGGATTTTTTCTCAGTAATGATGAAAATTAATGTTAATACGCAGTTTGAGTGTACAGCGGGGCGGGGGGAGGGGCAGGGGATGGATCTCTGCAGGAACAATGAAGATCTCCATTTTTTTTTCTCTTTCCCGCATTTGCAGTGGGGAGGTGCAATCTGTCAGCCTATCAGCAGCGCACACACGGAGCGAAGTGCTTTTTTTCACACAAGCAAGGGCATGTGTGATTGGCAGTGTATGTCACATGTCCTTGCCCTATAAGACCAAGCCATTTTCCCCGTCGCCACCATTTTCTCACTGCTGCAGCTGCGTGTTAGACGGCACCGCTGTTGCTGTGTGCGCTATACCTTGTTAATTTCAAGCCAATTTTCGCACAAATATACAGATAGCTTGGGAGTAGGGAATAGTTGTGATTGCAGTCCTTTTAAGGACTAGGTTACAGCATTTCCTACGACTTTTATCAGGCAGGTCTGTGCTCTTAAATAGATAGATTGTGGGAGTAAAGACTAATTGTAATTGGAGTCCTTTTCAGGACTAGGTTACATCAGTTCCTATCAGTTTTTGCCAGGCAGGTCTGTGCCAGTGCTGTGCAAGTTTTTTTCACAGCATTTGGCTGAATCTAGCAAAGCTAATCCTTTTTGGCCTATTGCAGAGTGTGTTAGTCAGTGGAGTAGCCTATCTGTGTTGCAAGATATACCACCTGTGTATAGAATACCAATTTTTTTACTGCACCTAGTGAAGTAAAATCTTTTGGGCATAGCATCATTCTATTAGTCCATCTATACTGACCTCCATCAGGTTGCAAACTGAATATAATTTTTTTCTGCATCTAGCTCTGAAAAAATATTTGGGCTTCTAGCAGTGTGTGGGACTTGGTCTATTAGTCCATCTATACTGACCTCCATCAGGTTGCAAATTAAAAATAATTTTTTTCTTCATTTAGCTCTGAAAAAATATTTGGGCTTCTAGCAGTGTGTGGGACTTGTTCTATTAGTCCTTCTATACTGACCTCCAGCAGGTTGCAAATTGAATATAATTTTTTTCTGCATCTAGCTCTGAAAAAATATTTGGGCTTCTAGCGGTGTGTGGGACTTGGTCTATTAGTCCATCTATACTGACCTCCATCAGGTTGCAAATTAAAAATAATTTTTTTCTTCATTTATCTCTGAAAAAATATTTGGGCTTCTAGCAGCGTGTGGGACTTGTTCTATTAGTCCATCTTTACTGACCTCCATCAGGTTGCAAATTAAAAATAATTTTTTTCTGCATCTAGCTCTGAAAAAATATTTGGGCTTCTAGCAGTGTGTGGGACTTGGTCTATTAGTCCATCTATACTGACCTCCATCAGGTTGCAAATTAAAAATAATTTTTTTCTGCATCTAGCTCTGAAAAAATATTTGGGCTTCTAGCAGTGTGTGGGACTTGGTCTATTAGTCCATCTATACTGACCTCCATCAGGTTGCAAATTGAATAAAAAAATTTTCTGCATCTAGCTCTGAAAAAATATTTGGGCTTCTAGCGGTGTGTGGGACTTGGTCTATTAGTCCATCTATACTGACCTCCATCAGGTTGCAAATTAAAAATAATTTTTTTCTGCATCTAGCTCTGAAAAAATATTTGGGCTTCTAGCAGTGTGTGGGACTTGGTCTATTAGTCCATCTATACTGACCTCCATCAGGTTGCAAATTAAAAATAATTTTTTTCTTCATTTAGCTCTGAAAAAATATTTGGGCTTCTAGCAGTGTGTGGGACTTGTTCTATTAGTCCTTCTATACTGACGTCCAGCAGGTTGCAAATTGAATATAATTTTTTTCTGCATCTAGCTCTGAAAAAATATTTGGGCTTCTAGCGGTGTGTGGGACTTGGTCTATTAGTCCATCTATACTGACCTCCATCAGGTTACAAATTAAAAATAATTTTTTTCTGCATCTAGCTCTGAAAAAATATTTGGGCTTCTAGCAGTGTGTGGGACTTGGTCTATTAGTCCATCTATACTGACCTCCATCAGGTTGCAAATTAAAAATAATTTTTTTCTGCATCTAGCTCTGAAAAAATATTTGGGCTTCTAGCAGTGTGTGGGACTTGGTCTATTAGTCCATCTATACTGACCTCCATCAGGTTGCAAATTGAATAAAAAAAATTTCTGCATCTAGCTCTGAAAAAATATTTGGGCTTCTAGCGGTGTGTGGGACTTGGTCTATTAGTCCATCTATACTGACCTCCATCAGGTTGCAAATTAAAAATAATTTTTTTCTGCATCTAACCCAGCCAATAGTTTTGGCCTAATACCACAGTTTGGCCACTCAGCTCTGCTCGGTTACCATCCATTGTTTTTTTGTGCAAACAACTCCAGAGTTGTGAATTAGTTAACCACCAAAATGAGTGGAAAAAGGCCTGCTGCTGGTGGAAAGGGGAATAGGCGTGTTGGGAAGGGGAAAAAAGGTTGTGTCCGTGGGGTAGGTGCAGAAGAAAGACCATCTTCCAGCCAAACTAAAATGTCTACTTCTTTTAGCGGACAATGTGATAAGATCCCTTTCTTACGGCCACGCCAATCGCTACAAATTCCAGATGAGGCACAAAAACAGCAGGTGCTTCAACGGATATCAAGTGCTCCTTTAAGTGGGCTCTCCTCCACATCAACTTCAACATCACAAATACTCCAGTCCTCAAAGGTGTCACCCAAATCGCACTTGCTTCCTCACAGCTCCCAAATCTCCAGCTGCCCGTCTGAGTATGAGGTAGAACAGATGGTTGAGTCTGCAGAGCTGTTTACTCATACTATAGCCTGGGAATCAGAGGTCGACTCCAGCGCTTCTGTGAATCCAGACGAGGAAATGATCTGCACTGATGCCCAGAATCTTTATGAGTCGGATCCAGGACCAGACGCAGAAGGTTCTGACCATAATGTAGACCCTCATTCCCAAACTGTAACTCCTGTTGGTGGAGACAATGAGGAAGACGATGATAAGACTCAAATACCTGATTGGAGCGACAACTTTAGTTTTTTGTCAGGGCAGGAACAGGTTGGCTCTGAGGATGACGGGTGTGATAACGCACAGGGTGATGATGATGAGGTCGGAGATCCCACTTACTGTCAACCCACAGTCAGCCAAGAGATGAGGTCAGCAGAGGAGGTGGAGGAAGATGCTAGTGACGACGAGGTCAGGTTGCGCCTTCCTGGACAGAGACGTAGTACTGGAAGCACGTCAACAACTGCATCCTCAAACACAACTCTGCCTCTCACCACAAGTCGTGGTGGCTCTTCAGGTCGCATGGGTGCTAAGCCTTGCATAGCCTGGGCATTTTTTCAGATCGATAAAGATGACCCAACTCGTGTTATCTGTAACATTTGTCAGCAAAAGCTAAGTAGAGGCCAAAAAATACATAGTTTGAGTACTTCATGCATGAACCGGCACATGGACATGAAGCATAAGTTGCAGTGGGAAGCTCAGTGTGCTACAATGCGGTCTAGCCGGCCGGGCCAACCACCGTCTGCCATATCTTGTGCATCCGCGGCCTCTTCATCCTCTGTGACTGGGGGGACAGCAGTCACACCTGTTTTGGGGCGCAGACCTGCCACCTCTTTACCCGCAACAGCCAGCGTGATTGGCAGGTCATCATTTTCTTTGGAGGTGGTAACACCAGCTGGTCTTGAGCGCTGTCCGACATCGATAGCACCACCTTTGGATCAAGGCAACCTAACATGTCCGCCTGCATCTTCCTCACAGACCGGCAGTTTGCCGGGGACACCCTTATCAACCCCGTCTAAGCACAATAGCCAGCCCTCGGTCCCTCAGATGTGGACAAGTAAAAGACCATTTCCTCCTAGCCATGAGAAAGCTAAGAGGTTGAATTTCACCATCTGCAAGCTCTTGGCTACAGAAATGCTGCCTTTCCGCCTGGTGGACACAGAGGATTTTCGAGACCTTATGTCCGTCGCAGTGCCCCAGTACCAGATGCCCAGTCGGCACTACTTCTCAAAGAAAGGTGTGCCTGCGCTCCACCAGCATGTCGCACACAACATCACCGCTTCTTTGAGAAACTCTGTGTGTGACAGGGTGCATTTCACCACAGACACTTGGACGAGTAGGCATGGACAGGGGCGTTACATGTCGCTGACTGGGCACTGGGTAACTATGGTGACAGCAGGACAAGGGGCTGCTGTCCAAGTCTTGCCGTCCCCACGAGTTGTGCGTCAATCCTCTTTATGTCATTTTTCCTCCACTGCTTCTGCCTCCTCAACCTCCTCTCGGTCTTCCACCTGCACCCAAAGCCTGCCTGGTCATGCCACAAGCTTTCTAACTGCGCAGAAGGGATCCTGCACACCTCCTTACTATGCTGGCAGTAGGGCTCAACGTCATCAGGCGGTTTTTACATTGAAATGTCTGGGAAATGTGAGTCACACAGCTGAGGAGTTGTGGTCAGCTCTGGAGAACCAATTTCATGAATGGTTGTCTCCACTGGACCTGAAACCAGGGAAGGCCGTGTGCGACAATGCTGCAAACCTGGGTGCGGCCCTTCGCCGGGGCAATGTCACACACGTGCCTTGTATGGCTCACGTGTTGAACCTGGTTGTCCAGCAATTTTTAGCCCACTATCCCAGACTAGATGGCTTTCTGCAGAGGGCACGGTCGCTGTGTGCTCACTTCCGCCGTTCGCATCCCGCAGCTCAGCGACTTACATCTCTACAGAAGTCGTTGGGCCTGCCACTTCACCGGCTAAAATGCGATGTGCCTACCCGGTGGAATTCAACTCTGCACATGTTGCAGCGACTGTGGCAGCACCGACAAGCCCTGGTGCAATACGTTCTGACGTATAGCCTGGGCCAACGAGATTCAGAGGTGGGGCAAATCACGCTGGAGGAGTGGTCTCAGATCAGGGACCTATGCACCCTTCTGCACAGTTTTGAAATGGCGACGAAGATGTTTAGTGCTGACGATGCCATTATCAGCATGACTATTCCGGTGATTTACATGCTGGAGCACATGTTAAACAGAATTCGGAGTCAGGTGGTGGCACAAGAGGAGGTGGAGGAAGTAGAGGAGGAGGAGTTGTATGCGGAAGGGCTAACATCTGCAAGGTCCAGACGGTCGGCAGCACCAAGGCGGCAGGCATGTGAGGGTGGGGGAGATGATTTTACCAGGGCGCATGGTAGCAGCCAAACTAGTGAGGAAGGTGCAGGAGCCCAGGAAGAAGTGGAGGACGAACTGATGGAAGACTCATCAGATGAGGGAGACCTTGATCACATTTCTGTTGTGCGAGGTTGGGGGGAGAGGACAGAGGAAGGAAGCATGATTGCTACCTCGCCACCAACACAACAGGGACTTGGTGCTCCTGGATGCGCAACACACATGAGTGCCTTCTTGCTGCACTACCTGCAACATGACCCTCGAATTGTGAGAATTAGAAATAATCCTGACTACTGGGTTGCCACACTGTTAGATCCCCGGTACAAAAGTAAATTTGCAGAAATTATTCCTGCCATAGAAAGGGATGCACGCATGCAGGAGTATCAGCAGAGACTGTTGCAGAATCTTACATGTGCTTTTCCACAAAATACCAGTGGTGCATGTAGTGAATCTCACAGTTCCAACTTGCCAACCGTGGGACCGTCAAGTGTTCAGCACTCAAACCGTAACAGAACCACAGTATCTGCTGGTAACATCAATTTTGCGGAATCATTTCACCACTTTTTTAGCCCATCCTTTGCAAGGCCACAGGAGACAAGAAGTCTGACACATTGTCAACGCCTAGAGACGATGGTACAGGAGTATCTCCAAGTAAACATTGAAGCCACGACTGTGTCACTGGACCCTTGCTCTTTTTGGGCTTCCAATCTGGATAAATGGCCGGAGCTAGCCACTTACGCCTTGGAGATCTTGTCATGCCCCGCAGCCAGCGTTCTGTCTGAACGTGTGTTCAGCGCTGCTGGTGGTGTGCTGACAGATAAGCGCACGCGGCTCTCCACTGATAATGTAGACAGACTCACGTTCATAAAGATGAACAAATCATGGATCCGAAACGACTTTTCTACCCCTGTGTCATCCTGGGGAGAGTAAAAGCTTGATGATTGGTTAAAATCACCCTACCAACCGTTTTAAGCTTTCAAATTACTAATCATGTTTATCTGTATCTTGACTGGAAAATAATTTGGGCTTTGTAGCAGTGTGCAGCACTGATCCTATTAGGCCATCTATAATAAGCTTCACCAGATTTAAAATTAAAAATAATTTTTAGCTGCATCTAGCCCGGAAAATAATTTTGGGGCTCCGAGATGCGCAAGACACATAAGTGCCTTCTTGCTGCACTACCTGCAGCATGACCCTCATATTGTCAGAATTCGAAGTAATCATGACTACTGGGTTGCCACACTCTTAGATCCCCCAAACTTTTCGATCAACCTTTTCATTTTAATAAAGACCAAAAAAATGGTCATTTTTGAAATTATAAGCATTAGCAGGTTGTTAGAAACTGAAATCAAACAGTTTTCAACTCAAAACTTTATTCTAGGTGATGTTACATTTTCACATAGGACCCCTTGTTCGAAAGGAGCTTCTGAACACTCTCGTCCATTGAATTTGTCAGGTTTTGGATGGTTTCTGCTTCAATTGTTTTGCATGAGGACAGAATACCCTCCCAGAGCTGTTGCTTAGATGTGAACTGCCTCCCGCCATCATAGACACTCCTTTTAATGATGCTCCAAAGGTTCTGAATGGGGTAGAGGTCAGGGGAGCATGGGGGTCACACCATAAGTTTGTCCCCTTTTATGCCCATATCAGCCAGAGATGCACATGTTTTATGTGCAGCATGAGATGGTGCATTATCATGCAGAAAAATGATCTTGCTGTGAAATACACGGTTCTTCTTCTTGAACCATGGCAGGAAGTGCTGTTTGAGAAAATCTACATACATTATGGAGTTCATCTTTAGTGCCTTCAGGGATCCTAAAGGGGCCGACAATCTCTCTCCCCATGATTCCAGCCCAAAACATTACTCCACCTCCTCCTTGTTGGCGCTGTAGCCGTGTTTGCGTGGGGTGTCCATCAACCAGCCATCCTCCACTCCATTCATCTGGACCATCGAGCGCTGCACGGCACTCATCCGTGAACAAAACAGTTTTGAAATCAGTCTTCATGTAATGTTTGGCCCATTGGAGCCGTTTCTGCTTGTGTGAAGTGGATAGAGGAGGTCGACAGGATGGCATATGCACAGCTGCAAACCTCTGAAGGACCCTGCATCTTGTTGTTCGGGGGACGTTGGAGGCACAAGCAGCTTCAAAAACTTGTCTGCTGCTATGACAAGGCTTTTTTGCCGCTGCTGTTTCAACCTGACGTAATTGCCTGTAGGAAAGAGTCCTCAATTTGCCCTTATCAGCACGCACACGTGTGTACTGTGAATCAGCTACATACTTCTTGATTGCCAAGACACTTCATCCTGATCATCGCACAATGTTGATTGTAGTCATGCCTTGACCTAAACACTCCACAATTTGTTGCTTCTCAGCAGCCGACACATCCTTTTTCTTTCCCATTTTGGCAGAAAATGTAGGCTGCTTAATAATGTGAGAGAGCCTTCTTAAGTAGTCTTGCCTTTCATTGGACACACCTGCCAAACTAATTAGCACAGGTGTCTGCAATTGCTTACAGTGATATAAAGAGCCCTGACACACATCACCATCAATGAGTTTAACTGACAAACAAACAAATTCTTCCCTTATCACTCCTAAACACTTTTTGCATAATAATTTGGAACGCGGTGTACATGTGCTTTTCCACAAAACACCAGTGGTTCACGTAGTGAATCTTACAGTTCTAACTTGCCAACCGTGGTCTGTATGGAATTGTTCAATAAAGGGCCCAAAATTAAGATAACATAGATGGGAGAGGTCTCTATGAATAGGAATTCCTAAGTATTTGATACCCTGTGAGGGCCAGGCAAAGGGAAAGTTGGACTGGATGGAATCCTATATGGATTTAGGGAGGGAGACATCGAGGGCCTCAGACTTCGCTGCATTGATTTTAAAATTTTACCATGTAACAAAGTGATCTATTTCAGCCATAACAGCAGGGATGGATATATGTGATTGAGTGATATATACTAGGACATCATCAGCAAATAGAGAGCACTTGTACTCGATGCCTCCCACCTCAATCCACCTAATATTGGGGTTATGGCGAATTGATGAGAGCAGGTGCTCCGTCACTAGGATGTATAAGAGAGGGGACAGAGGACATCCCTGCCTTGTCCCATTGGTGATTGTGAAAGGTGATGAAAATGTTCTGACGCACCCCCTGGGCCTTGGGACACCCGGAGCCGGACCCTTTTTGGTGGATGCTGGTGGTTGTAGTCTTCGTGGCGGCGATCCGGTTCCGTGGCTCAGGGCGGTCAAACCAGTGGCGGAACTATTTATGTGGTTTTGATGTTTAAATGTCCGACTACGCCACCCGTGGATTGCGGTCAGAGTGAACCGCCGCTACAGGGCAGACCGCTAAGGCTGGTGTTGTGGGTGCAGCAGAGCGTAGCATAACTCCCCACGGGAGGAGTATAGCCTCAGGGCAGTGTATGCGGAGGATGGGGGTGATGGTGCAGGGCAGCAGCAGTAACGACACGGAGTCAGTGATGCAGTTCAGGGCCTTTACTCACAGTTCTTATTATCCAGACCACGTCTGCAGGTAACGGCTGCCCACGTCGTACTGTGCTCACCAGGTGAGGGGCTCAGACAACTCCCAGATAACTTTGGAGCGCTTCACAGGACCCCCTTTGTGTGTCCTTTGTCTGGCCCTTCTTACCAACACTTCTGTCCGGCTGCCTCGGGCCTCCTCTTGGTAAACTTGGCGCCAGTTTCCCTGACCCTATGTGGTGCCTTCCTAGCGGGTGGAGCAAGGGGCTGCGCCACATAAAATGTCAGAGCCTCCGGTTTCTAGCTGAGGGTCGTTTCCTGCCTCCACTAGTTCGGGGACCGGTCTCCCCCTTTGGCCTGACCCCTCCACGCAGGTGGATTCGGGCATGCGGTGGCGACTCGCCCGTCCGCACCCCTGGGATCCCTTCATTCCTCGTTCCTGGAGCCTTCTCCGCTCCTCTTCCTTCCTTCTCCCTCTTGCAGGCCTGGGCCTCTGTTACTAGGCCCGCCTCCGGAGCAGAGCTCATGCAGAGCCCCTGCTCCCTGCCACTTCTGCTCAGACTTCTCTGCACTGAACTAAGATGGTGCCCACCTTTTATACTCCCTTCTCAATGCACCCAGGAACTGCTTCCTCCCTGCTCCTGCACTGCAGGGTTCCCCTTCCTCAGTGTTCCCTCCCCCCACTCCAGCCAGGGACAGGGACTGTCGTGCCCATCTCAGGGGCATATTGGTCGCCCTGCCCCACGGCAATGTGGTGTAATGCATGCAGGTGTCGGGTCCTGATCCACACTCCATCCTTATCTGAGAGTGAGATATCACACCTCTGGGTGAGGTGCAATACGTCTGTAGCAACCGAGCCCTCGGTGCTACAGTTCCATTTATCTTCAGCCTAGGTGACGTATTGTGATACAGGGCCGTGATTTTGGCTATAAAAGGGTCCCCTAGACCCCTACCCCAAGCTTTTTAAGAGAATCATATATGGCGTGCCAGGAGACTCTATGGAATGCTTTCTCAGCATCCAACGAGAGTATCTACTTACAAATTTTTAACTGCATCTAGCCCAGGAAATACTTTGTGCCTAGTAGCAGTGTCTGCTAGTCAGCGGATTATCCCGGCTGTTAAGCAAGCTACACCACCTGTAGTTTGGACACTTAATTTTTTCAAAGGAAATGCTTCGGGACCACGGGATACTTAGTGAAGAGCATCAGGAGGCACCCCAAGGCATAGGGGCTGGGACTGGCACTAGGATGCCTTGCGGTGGACAGCCGAGCTCGATCCTTATAAAAGCTTTTTAACTGCAGCAGCTTTAGTGGACGCTACTGGAGCTGGAATTACGCGGCTGCTGGCATGAGACTTGCCCTCCAATAGATCCTTGTAAATGGATTTAAAGTGTATTCATTCAAATTAGAGGGACAATTTAAATTAAAAAGCTTAGAGCTGCCTCCACCACAGGGGGGCTCTCTCGACCCACCAGCGGACAGGCACCAGTATTGGGAGAGGGGGGCTGGCCGTCAGGGTTCACCGCGGCTCTGGCACAAACCCGGCGACACGGAGGTGGCACGGGCAGGAGCGGACTGGCCGTCTCGGCTTCTCACTTTTTGGATTTTAGAAGGGCATGACATGCCTATATCTGTGTCTCCCCCTCCTTTTACTCCTCCACCTCTTTTCTTTTCGCATGACTATATGTACTTGTCACTTTTCCATGTGTTAGTTGTGTCTTCTGAGCAGTTTGTCAGCTTTTGGACACCTTTGAAGGTGTTTTCTATGTGTTTCTATGTGTTTTTGTTTGCCTGCCATTGGTTTTAACGGTGTTCGAAGGTGTTCGACGAACAGTTCGACGAACAGTTCGGCGAACACACGGGTGTTCGACGAACCGAACCGAACTCGAACACTACGGGGGTGGCTCAACACTAGTCAGCACATTCCACTTTGTACAGAACAAAGTATTCAATGAGAATATTTCCTTCATTCAGATCTAGGATGTGTTATTTGAGTGTTCCCTTTATTTTTTTGAGCAGTGTATCTTACTCAGGTAGGTAGTGACAGCTGGGGAGATGGAATGATGAATGTGAGTGGAAATAGGGTCACTATTGTAGGTAGTACGGGGAGAATTTGCAAGAAGCCTGGTTGCCTCTTCTGTGACCAGTTCAAAGACAGAAAGTGCACTTGGTAAAGTGCGGGAGAGAAGAAGAGCCATGATATTGGGGGATTGGGAGATAATTTCCTGTTGGATATGATACACTTTTCTTTGAAATAATTTGCCAGATCATCAGCGCTGAGGTTGGTGACAGAGGCCTGCACTTTAGGACTGAGTAGGGAGTGAAATGTGTCAAATAGTTGATTAAGATTGTTGTATAATGAGGTAATGGGGGTGGTGAAGAAGGCTTGCTTGGAGAGGTGAAGGGCAGAGTTATATGATTTAATTAAAAACTTATAATGGATGAAATCTGCCAAAAGCGACTTTCTCCACAGACATTCAGCACACTGGGAGAACTGCTGGAGAAAACGTTTGCAGTCTTTGCCTCTGGCTGTCTTGGGATTTTCTGGGTGTAGGGGATGCAGCTTCATCCAGTGCACTTTTCAGTGTGTTTTTATAATGTTTCAGAGCTGGGTCCAATGTGCTGTTGAAATGATCAGTCTCAGACTATTCCAGGTACATGCATGCCAGTATTAATCTTAAGCTTTTGTTAACATATTACAGCAGCGTCGTTTTGATAATACAGGCTTATAAAGCACACAAAATAACTTCTAGGGGTAAATCATGTCATCAGATTGTCTTTAATGGGTAATGGAATTGTACATAACATGCACTGTAAGTTATAGTTTGTAACATACAGAAATAAATGACATGATATAAATATAGATTTAGAGAAAAAAATCAGAATGCACAGGGACCATCTGTATGCCGTCAGATTTTTATGCACAAATCTCAAAGAAAAAAAAATATATAAAGTTATAGATACAGTAGACAACAGAAAGATATTAGATAAATAGAATATATAGATATCCTGCAGATATATAATGTTACAACCCCCCTACATATTATAAACTTGCACCCTTTAGTGCCTTTCATGTGGAGCTAAAGGGTGTTTAGCCTGGTTAAACCAAATAAATAACAAAATAATTAAAAAAAAACAATGTGGGGCCTCCCCTATTTTTGATAATCTGCAAAGTTAAAGCACACAGCTGCGGGCTGATATTATGAGGCTGGGAAGGTCCATCCTCATAATGAGGCTGGGAAGGTACATCCAGCCTGCGCCTTTCCGGACTCCTCACCAAGCCTCTGCCTTCCAAGGCCACTAGCATCCACTCACAGGATCCAGTCTCGGCCTTTCAGGCTGCCAGGCTTCACTCAGCCTCACTAGGCCTCACACGAACGGTGTCCCACACACATGGGGAACAGGCCTCATGCCTCTCTCAGAACACACCTGTCTCCCATCAATCAGGGTTTATATATCCATCCCGTGCACACACACACACACACACACTGACAGGACCTTGCTGATGTCACAGTCATGTGATCAGACAGACATTCTGTGCGCTCAGGACCTGTGACATGTGACCAGTCACCTGAGGGGGAAGGTACATGGTCAGGTAAAACACATCCTGGACCATTACCGTAATGCCAGCAACTCGCTGCATTACAATAGACTTAAAAATAAAGAAAACTGTATCCATACATAATAGTAATGCCATAAAATAGAAGAACCAATATGATGCAAAAGAATATGATCTGTAATAACCAAATAGAAAAGCAAAGTGACATCCCATAAGCCTCTTTATACATACCAGATTGCTTGAGGGGGTGAATGACACCAAAAGATGCTTGGCATTTATGAGATAGTGCAAGGTAATAGTGGAAACAACCACACTAAGAATAGCGCCTATATAAGCCAGCACTCAACTCAGTGAACCGAAGATTTAAATAGAAGCTATCGGCCGCCAAAACTGAATGGCGTGTGACATCACATCACCAGAAAAGGAAGAACTGGAACTGACATTCTGCAGAGCGTGGTCATGTGTCCCGCAATGGTGGTGGGTGGATCCTAGCCTGTAAAAAGGTATATCATTTGGTGACTGTAGTGATGGTGGGCAGACCACAGAGCCAAGGCTGCGCCTATCAAAGGGCATGTAGTCCAATAACAGTGGCAAGGTGTGAGGGACCCAAGGTGGAGAACATCCCCTACACTAAGTGTATCCTAGAGGTGACGTATTTATGGTGGGAATAGTGATGTGGCAGCTGGGGGCGGGGAGAGATGAAGTCAGCGTCTTCCTTGATGTATAAACAGCATGGCACGTGCAGTAGATAAAGAATACACATGAAAACAAGTACCACAGTTAAAAATAAACATAACTTTAGAGACAATTGTACCGGAAAAGACGATGTTATGCAAAGTATACAACCAAATCAAAGAGAAAAGAATATTAAAATTGCATTTCATATTCCAGATTAAGACCTTTGGGTTCAAGAGTTTGTGACTCGTGAATACAATAGACTTCTTTTTTCTTTAGCATGCTTCTCTTTTTTTAAGCATACAAAGGCAATTACCGTTTCTACGTGGTGTCGGTACATGTTTAATGACCTGATATAGGGAGTAATAGGTTTTTCCATCTAATGGTGGACTTATGCCTGGAAATGCAATCTCGGTTATGTTGTGAGGTCTCGCCAACATATCCGAGACAGCAAGGGCATTTGATCAAATAGACTACAAAACTACATTCACAAGTAAAAAAAATCCTGTATAGTGTAGGCTCTCACAGTCATGGGGTGAAAAAATTGCACTGCTTTCTGGATGTTATTGCATTGATAGCATTTCAGACATGGGAATGTCCCTTTCTTGGAAGTACGTAAAACTGCTGACGTGGTAAGATTCCTATGGCGCCCTCTTCTGCCCGTACCAGTTTGTACACAAAAAGAACTGAAATGTTCAATGACTCTGAGAATTTACAACATGGGAGACTTTGCCAACTGCAGAACAGTGAGTGATCTATGTCTTTACTTGCTCTTGCCCCATGGATTATGTGTGCAAGACCAAAATACAGCATAAAGTACGTATTACCAAACATCTGGGGGATGTGCACAATGGTAGGGATACCCCTCTCACGATTCATGTTGTCCAGGTGCATGGAGGTGATGTAAAGGTGATTTTATTCAAGATCATTGAAGTTATTACTCCTGGAATGCAAGGTGAAGTGCACCTTGAATTCTAGGACACAGAGGGATTTTCCTTTTAGCTGCATGCTTGGTACCCTGAAGCGCAAGTGCATTCCAAGAGGAATATGTGTAATGGATAGGCTTATCCCAGTCATATCTTCAGTAGCACGCTATGGAGGATAGTTGAGGTTCAATAGGACCTTTTGTCACGTGATCCGTGACTTCCAGTAATGTGCCTGCCTATGTCCCCGGCAATATACGCCATGGAGCGCATATCCGGTCCAACAGGACCTTTTTAACATGTGACCGGCAATTTCTGGTCACGTGTTAAGCAGCATGCAGCACATCAGCAGCAAGGGAGCATGAATGCAGGGCTACTGAGAGTGAATACAAATAAATGGGGGATTCTGTTCTCAAGTCACTGAAGACTGATGGCAAGAGATATCCCTTGAGAGTTGGCATCAGACTTAACCCTGGTCTTTTTATCTCGGAAACACTGAAGCATTGAATGTCCGGTGCACTGTTTTGCTTATGAGTGTGAAACTAGTCCAATTATGAGCCCCTGGAACAAGAGGGCGAAAACGCGTTGGGATTTGGGGTTTAAGTATCAAGAGCTTCAGATACACACAATAAGTATCATTGTAATATGTAGACAATTGATATTCATATTGTTTTTTGTGCATCATTGTAGGGTTAAATCTTGCTATTTATAAGCAATAGGGATTATGGTACATTACCCCTATTTGGGGATCCCTGCATCTGTTTGTTTATTTATATCTAAAATGTACAGGTTCGGAGACAATGGTGCACTGACTCCGAGAGCGATATCTATATTCAGTCTGGGGAATAGTGAATACATACTACATTGTAATATATGTCTATATATGAACATCTTTTCTCTTTGAGATTCCAGGAAGATATCTGATCATTGAGAGCCCCCTTTGTTTCTTCTGAATTCGCTGGTTTGCTATTAAATATAGATGACTGCATGAGATATATCTATATTTTCTGCCTCATTTGAGTGGTTTTGTACTATCTCTTTACCGATGATTAGAAGTACTCTATTGTTGTTTAAATCGTATATTTAATCAAAATTGGAGAGTTACATTTTAAGGGAGATATAATTGCATTCTCTCACTTAAGTGAGTTGGCTTGTATCATTACTGGAATAGTGATTAGTGATGAGCAAACGCTAAAATGTTTGGGTAATCGTTGCTGGGGTCGAGCAAATTGGAATGCTCAAGTGCTTGGTCTGAGTAACAAGCCCAATGTAAGTCTATGGGAAACTAGAGCATTTTTCCAGGTGCACCCCCCCGGCGGTCTGCAGAGGGCCTAAAAATTGCCAAAATGGATGGGAATAGTGCTCAAATGACATGGGAACAGCATCGGGAAGACCCCTGGAAGCATTTCTGACTCCCCGGTCACTGCTGTCAACAATGTTGTCAGAGGTATTACACCACTTTTACGGACTCACAATAAAACAAAACCAAAATGAATTTTCCTGGGAAATATGTTAAGGAACATCCTTTCCAGGGTAATGACTTGTATATAAGGCAAAATAAATACCCAAAAACAGAAATGCTCCTCCACATCTTGGTCTATGTTCACACGTAGAGTTTTTGATGCGTTTTTGCACTTTTGCATTGCTTTCAACTGTGAAAAATGCATTCATCAGGAAATATCATTTTAACATTTTACTACCTTATCTGGCCATGTGGTGTGTGACATAGGAACAGCATGGGGAATACCTCTCAAAGCATCTCTGACTCCCAGGGCACTGCCTAATGCTGTGGTCATCTCATCAGACGTGATCCTATATCTGCGGTAATAATACAGCCATTTTTGGCAACATGACAAATCTTAAACTACATTTAAAATGGGCAAGGTCTGTGGCAAGCAACAGGGAAGTGGACGTTATGGTGATGGTGATAGTGCACGCAGAGGCCATGGGCAAGATGAAACTGTGCCTGCTGAGGGAGCACAACAAACAACCACGTCATGTCAAACTACCTTCCTGTGCCTACCAATTTCTAGAGGGCCACGGAACACCACTATGGAAGCGAGAGCAGTGTGAAAAGGTTGTAGGTTGGATAGCAGATAAAGTTTCCTGTCAGTTGGTCACCACCACCACCCTGTGTTCCCCATGGTCCAGTCTCAGTAGATGTAAGTCATTATTATTACTTTATCACCATTTATTCCATGGCGCCTTACATGTGAAAAAGGGGCATACATCGAAAAAACAATTACAATAATCTTGAACAAAAATGTGACAACGACTGGTACAGGAGAGGAGAGGACGCTGCCCACGAGGGATCACAGTCTACAAGGGATGGGTGAGGATACAGTAGATGAGGATAGAGCTGGTCATGCAGGGGTATGTTGGAGCAAGGTTTACTGCAGGTTGTTCCCATGTCACAAGAGGTGGGTCTTCAGGTGCTTTTTGAAGGTTTCAACAGTAGGCTAGAGTCAGAAATGGTGGGGTAGAGAGTTCCAGAGAAGGGGGGATGCACGGGAGAAATCTTGTATGCGATTGTGGGAAGAGGAGATAAGAGGGGAGAAAAGAAGGAGATCTTGTGAGGATCGAAGGTTGCGTGCAGGTCAGTACCGGAAGACTAGGTCACAGATGTATGGAAGAGGCAGGTTGTGGATAGCTTTGCATGCCAAGGTTAGGGTTTTGAATAGAGATGAGCGGTGTTCGATTCGAACTATTCGCCAATCTCAAATTCGAGCTGTTTTGGGCGGTGTTCGAGCCGTTCAGCGAACACGAACAATTTGAAAAAAATTGTTCGTGCACCAAAATCATAACTGGATTTTTTCTCAGTAATGCTGAAAATTAATGTTAATACGCAGTTTGAGTGAACAGCGGGGCGGGGGGAGGGGAAGGGGATGGATCTTTGCATAAATAATGAAGATCTCCATTTTTTTTTCTCTTTCCCACATTTACAGTGGGGAGGTGCAATCTGTCAGCCTATCAGCAGGGCACACACGGAGCAAACTGCTTTTTTTCACACAAGCAAGTGCATGTGTCATTGGCAGTGTATGTCACATGTCCTTGCCCTATAAGACCCAGCCATTTTCCCCGTCGCCACCATTTTCTCACTGCTGCAGCTGCGTGTTAGACAGCACCGCTGTTGCTGTGTGCGCTATACTTTCAGTGTTAATTTCAAGCCAATTTTTCCACAAATCTACAGATAGCTTGGGAGTAGGAAATAGTTGTGATTGCAGTCCTTTTAAGGACTAGGTTACATAATTTCCTACGACTTTTATCAGGCCGGTCTGTGCTCTTAAATAGGTAGGTTGGGCGTAAAGACTAATTGTAATTGCAGTCCTTTTGAGGGCTAGGTTACATCAGTTCCTATCACTTTTTGCCAGGCAGGTCTGTGCCAGTGCTGTGCAAGTTTTTTTCACAGCATTTGGCTAAATCTAGCAAAGCAAATCCTTTTTGGCCTCTTGCAGTGTGTGTTAGTCAGAGGAGTAGCCTATCTGTGTTGAAAGCTACTCCACCTGTGTATAGAATACAATTTTTTTTACTGCACCTAGTGAAGTAAAACCTTTTGGGCATAGCATCATTCTATTAGTCCAACTATACTAACCTCAACCAGGTTGCAAATTCAAAATAATTTTTATCTGCATCTAGCTCTGAAAAAATATTTAGGCTTGGGCTTGTAGCAGTGTGTGGGACTTGTTCTATTAGTCCATCGATACTAACCTCCACCAGGATGCAAATTCAAAATAATTTTTATCTGCATCTAGCTCTGAAAAAATATTTGGGCTTGGGCTTGTAACAGTGTGTGGGACTTGTTCTATTAATCCATCTATACTAACCTCCACCAGGTTGCAAATTCAAAATAATTTTTATCTGCATCTAGCTCTAAAAAAATATTTGGACTTCGGCTTGTAGCAGTGTGTGGGACTTGTTCTAATAGTCCATCTACACTAACCTACAGCAGGTTGCAAATTCAAAATAATTTTTATCTGCATCTAGCTCTGAAAAAATATTTGGGCTTGGGCTTGAGCACTGTGTGGGACTTGTTCTATTAGTCCATCTATACTAACCTCCACCAGGCTGCAAATTCAAAATAATTTTTATCTGCATCTAGCACTGAAAAAATATTTAGGCTTGGGCTTGTAGCAGTGTGTGGGACTTGTTCTATTAGTCCATCTATACTAACCTCCACCAGGTTGCAAATTCAAAATAATTTTTATCTGCATCTAGATCTGAAAAAATATTTGGACTTGGGCTTGTAGCAGTGTGTGGGACTTGTTCTATTAGTCCATCTATACTAACCTCCACCAGGTTGCAAATTCAAAATAATTTTTATCTGCATCTAGCTCTGAAAAAATATTTGGACTTCGGCTTGTAGCAGTGTGTGGGACTTGTTCTATTAGTCCATCTACACTAACCTCCACCAGGCTGCAAATTCAAAATAATTTTTATCTACATCTAGCTCTGAAAAAATATTTAGGCTTGGGCTTGTAGCAGTGTGTGGGACTTGTTCTATTAGTCCATCTATACTAACCTCCACCAGGTTGCAAATTTAAAATAATTTTTATCTGCATCTAGATCTGAAAAAATATTTGGGCTTGGGCTTGTAGCAGAGTGTGGGACTTGTTCTATTAGTCCATCTATACTAACCTCCACCAGGTTGCAAATTCAAAATATTTTTTTTCTGCATCTAACCCAGCCAATACTTTTGTTCTAATACCACAGTTTGGCTACTCATCTATGCTCGTTTCCCATCCATTGTTTTTGTGCAAACAACTCCCGAGTTGTCAATTAGTTAACCACCAAAATGAGTGGAAAAATGCCTGCTGCTGGTGGAAAGGGGAATAGGCGTGTTGGAAAGGGAAAAAAAGGTTGTGTCCGTGGGGTAGGTGTTAAAGCAACAGTAACATCTGCAGAAGAAAGACCATCTTCCAGCCAAACTAAGATGTCTACTTCTTTTAGCGGACAATGTGATAAGATCCCTTTCTTACTGCCACGCCAATCACTACAAATTCCAGATAAGGCACAAAAACAGCAGGTGCTTCAATGGATATCAAGTGCTCCTTTAAGTGGGCTCTCTTCCACCTCAACTTCAACATCACAAATACTCCAGTCCTCCGAGGTGTCACCCCAATCGCAGTTGCTTCCTCACAGCTCCCAAGTCTCCAGCTGCCTGTCTGAGTATGGGGTAGAACAGATGGTTGAGTCGGCAGAGCTGTTTACTCATACTATAGCCTGGAAATCAGAGGTGGGCTCCAGAGCTTCTGTGAATCCAGACGAGGAAATGATCTGCACTGATGCCCAGAATCTTTATGAGTCGGATCCAGGAACAGACGCAGAAGGTTCTGACCATAATGTAGACCCTCGTTCCCAAACTGGAACTCCTGTTGGTGGAGACAATGAGGAAGACGATGATGAGACTCAAATACCTGATTGGAGCGACAACTTTAGTTTTTTGTCAGGGCAGGAAGAGGTTGGCTCTGAGGACGACGGGTGTGATAACACACAGGGTGATGATGACGAGGTTGGAGATCCCATTTACTGTCAACCCACAGTCAGCAAGTCGATGAGGTCAGCAGAGGATGTGGAGGAGGATGCTAGTGACGACGAGGTCAGGTTGCGCCTTCCTTGACAGAGAAGTAGTACTGGAAGCATGTCAACAACTGCATCCTCTAACACAACTCTGCCTCTGAACACAAGTCGTGGTGGCTCTTCAGTAGAGATGAGCATTGTTCTACTCGAACTGTTCGCCAATCTCAAATTCGAGCTGTTTTGGGCGGTGTTCGAGCCGTTCGGTGAACACGAACAATTTGAGAAAAATTCGGCTGTTCGAGGTTATGTTCGATAACTGTTCGTGCACCAAAATCATAACTGGATTTTTTCTCAGTAATGATGAAAATTAATGTTAATACGCAGTTTGCGTGTACAGCGGGGTGGGGGGAGGGGCAGGGGATGGATCTCTACAGGAACAATGAAGATCTCCATTTTTTTTTTCTCTTTCCCGCATTTGCAGTGGGGAGGTGCAATCTGTCAGCCTATCAGCAGCGCACACACGGAGCGAAGTGCTTTTTTTCACACAAGCAAGGGCATGTGTGATTGGCAGTGTATGTCACATGTCCTTGCCCTATAAGACCAAGCCATTTTCCCCGTCGCCACCATTTTCTCACTGCTGCAGCTGCGTGTTAGACGGCACCGCTGTTGCTGTGTGCGCTATACCTTGTTAATTTCAAGCCAATTTTCGCACAAATCTACAGATAGCTTGGGAGTAGGGAATAGTTGTGATTGCAGTCCTTTTAAGAACTAGGTTACAGCATTTCCTACGACTTTTATCAGGCAGGTCTGTGCTCTTAAATAGATAGATTGTGGGAGTAAAGACTAATTGTAATTGGAGTCCTTTTCAGGACTAGGTTACATCAGTTCCTATCAGTTTTTGCCAGGCAGGTCTGTGCCAGTGCTGTGCAAGTTTTTTTCACAGCATTTGGCTGAATCTAGCAAAGCTAATCCTTTTTGGCCTATTGCAGAGTGTGTTAGTCAGTGGAGTAGCCTATCTGTGTTGCAAGATATACCACCTGTGTATAGAATACCAATTTTTTTACTGCACCTAGTGAAGTAAAATCTTTTGGGCATAGCATCATTCTATTAGTCCATCTATACTGACCTCCATCAGGTTGCAAATTGAATATAATTTTTTTCTGCATCTAGCTCTGAAAAAATATTGGGCTTCTAGCTGTGTGTGGGACTTGTTCTATTAATCCATCTATACAGACCTCCATCAGGTTGCAAACTGAATATATTTTTTTCTGCATCTACCTCTGAAAAAATATTGGGCTTCTAGCTGTGTGTGGGACTTGTTGTATTAGTCGATCTATACTGACCTCCATCAGGTTGCAAACTGAATATATTTTTTGTTGCATCTACTTCTGAAAAAATATTGGGCTTCTAGCTGTGTGTGGGACTTGTTCTATTAAACCATCTATACAGACCTCCATCAGGTTGCAAACTGAATATATTTTTTTCTGCATCTACCTCTGAAAAAATATTGGGCTTCTAGCTGTGTGTGGGACTTGTTGTATTAGTCCATCTATACTGACCTCCATCAGGTTACAAACTGAATATATTTTTTTCTGCATCTACCTCTGAAAAAATATTGGGCTTCTAGCTGTGTGTGGGACTTGTTCTATTAATCCATCTATACAGACCTCCATCAGGTTGCAAACTGAATATATTTTTTTCTGCATCTACCTCTGAAAAAATATGTGGCCTTCTAGCAGTGTGTGGGACTTTCTCTATTAGTCCATCTATACTGACCTCCATCAGGTTGCAAACTGAATATAATTTTTTTCTGCATCTAGCTCTGAAAAAATATTTGGCCTTCTAGCAGTGTGTGGGACTTTCTCTATTAGTCCATCTATACTGACCTCCATCAGGTTGCAAATTAAAAATAATTTTTATCTGCATCTACAGTACCTCTGAAAAAATATTTGGGCTTCTAGCTGTGTGTGGGACTTGTTCTATTAGTCCATCTATACTGACCTCCATCAGGTTGCAAATTGAAAATAATTTTTATCTGCATCTAGCTCTGAAAAAATATTTGGCCTTCTAGCAGTGTGTGGGACTTTCTCTATTAGTCCATCTATACTGACCTCCATCAGGTTGCAAATTGAATATAATTTTTATCTGCATCTAGCTCTGAAAAAATATTTGGCCTTCTAGCAGTGTATGGGACTTTCTCTATTAGTCCATCTATACTGACCTCCATCAGGTTGCAAATTAAAAATAATTTTTATCTGCATCTACCTCTGAAACAATATTTGGGCTTCTAGCTGTGTGTGGACTTGTTCTATTACTCCATCTATACTGACCTCCATCAGGTTGCAAACTGAATATATTTTTTTCTGCATCTACCTCTGAAAAAATATTTGGGCTTCTAGCTATGTGTGGGACTTGCTCTATTATTCCATCTATACTGACCTCCATCAGGTTGCAAATTGAATATAATTTTTATCTGCATCTATCTCTGAAAAAATATTTGGGCTTCTAGCTGTGTGTGGGACTTGTTCTATTAATCGATCTATACAGACCTCCATCAGATTGCAAACTGAATATAATTTTTTTCTGCATCTAGCTCTGAAAAAATATTTGGCCTTCTAGCAGTGTGTGGGACTTGTTCTATTAGTCCACCTATACTGACCTTCATCAGGTTGCAAATTCAAAATAATTTTTTGTCTGCATCTAGCTCTGAAAAAATATTTGGCCTTCTAGCAGTGTGTGGGACTTTCTCTATTAGTCCATCTATACTGACCTCCATCAGGTTGCAAACTGAATATATTTTTTTTCTGCATCTACCTCTGAAAAAATATTTGGGCTTCTACCTGTGTGTGGGACTTGTTCTATTAGTCCATCTATACTGACCTCCATCAGGTTGCAAATTGAATATAATTTTTTTCTGCATCTAACCCAGCCAATAGTTTTGGCCTAATACCACAGTTTGGCCACTCAGCTCTGCTCGGTTCCCATCCATTGTTTTTTTGTGCAAACAACTCCAGAGTTGTGAATTAGTTAACCACCAAAATGAGTGGAAAAAGGCCTGCTGCTGGTGGAAAGAGGAATAGGCTTGTTGGGAAGGGGAAAAAAGGTTGTGTCCGTGGGGTAGGTGTTAAAGCAACAGTAACATCTGCAGAAGAAAGACCATCTTCCAGCCAATCTAAAATGTCTACTTCTTTTAGCGGACAATGTGATAAGATCCCTTTCTTACGGCCACGCCAATCGCTACAGTTTGGCCACTCAGCTCTGCTCGGTTCCCATCCATTGTTTTTTTGTGCAAACAACTCCAGAGTTGTGAATTAGTTAACCACCAAAATGAGTGGAAAAAGGCCTGCTGCTGGTGGAAAGGGGAATAGGCTTGTTGGGAAGGGGAAAAAAGGTTGTGTCCGTGTGGTAGGTGTTAAAGCAACAGTAACATCTGCAGAAGAAAGACCATCTTCCAGCCAAACTAAAATGTCTACTTCTTTTAGCGGACAATGTGATAAGATCCCTTTCTTACGGCCACGCCAATCGCTACAAATTCCAGATGAGGCACAAAAACAGCAGGTGCTTCAATGGATATCAAGTGCTCCTTTAAGTGGGCTCTCCTCCACATCAACTTCAACATCACAAATACTCCAGTCCTCAAAGGTGTCACCCCAATCGCACTTGCTTCCTCACAGCTCCCAAATCTCCAGCTGCCCGTCTGAGTATGAGGTAGAACAGATGGTTGAGTCTGCAGAGCTGTTTACTCATACTATAGCCTGGGAAGCAGAGGTCGACTCCAGCGCTTCTGTGAATCCAGACGAGGAAATGATCTGCACTGATGCCCAGAATATTTATGAGTCGGATCCAGGACCAGACGCAGAAGGTTCTGACCATAATGTAGACCCTCATTCCCAAACTGTAACTCCTGCTGGTGGAGACAATGAGGAAGACGATGATAAGACTCAAATACCTGATTGGAGCGACAACTTTAGTTTTTTGTCAGGGCAGGAACAGGTTGGCTCTGAGGACGACGGGTGTGATAACGCACAGGGTGATGATGATGAGGTTGGAGATCCCACTTACTGTCAACCCACAGTCAGCCAAGAGATGAGGTCAGCAGAGGAGGTGGAGGAAGATGCTAGTGACGACGAGGTCAGGTTGCGCCTTCCTGGACAGAGACGTAGTACTGGAAGCACGTCAACAACTGCATCCTCAAACACAACTCTGCCTCTCACCACAAGTCGTGGTGGCTCTTCAGGTCGCATGGGTGCTAAGCCTTGCATAGCCTGGGCATTTTTTCAGATCGATAAAGATGACCCAACTCGTGTTATCTGTAACATTTGTCAGCAAAAGCTAAGTAGAGGCCAAAAAATACATAGTTTGAGTACTTCATGCATGAACCGGCACATGGACATGAAGCATAAGTTGCAGTGGGAAGCTCAGTGTGCTACAATGCGGCCTAGCCGGCCGGGCCAACCACCGTCTGCCATATCTTGTGCATCCGCGGCCTCTTCATCCTCTGTGACTGGGGGGACAGCAGTCACACCTGTTTTGGGGCGCAGACCTGCCACCTCTTTACCCACAACAGCCAGCGTGATTGGCAGGTCATCATTTTCTTTGGAGGTGGTAACACCAGCTGGTGTTGAGAGCTGTCCGACATCGATAGCACCACCTTTGGATCAAGGCAACCTAACATGTCCGCCTGCATCTTCCTCACAGACCGGCAGTTTGTCAGGGACACCCTTACCAACCCCGTCTAAGCACAATAGCCAGCCCTCAGTCCCTCAGATGTGGACAAGTAAAAGACCATTTCCTCCTAGCCATGAGAAAGCTAAGAGGTTGAATTTCACCATCTGCAAGCTCTTGGCTACAGAAATGCTGCCTTTCCGCCTGGTGGACACAGAGAATTTTCAAGACCTTATGTCCGTCGCAGTGCCCCAGTACCAGATGCCCAGTCGGCACTACTTCTCAAAGAAAGGTGTGCCTGCGCTCCACCAGCATGTCGCACACAACATCACCGCTTCTTTGAGAAACTCTGTGTGTGACAGGGTGCATTTCACCACAGACACTTGGACGAGTAGGCATGGACAGGGGCGTTACATGTCGCTGACTGGGCACTGGGTAACTATGGTGACAGCAGGACAAGGGGCTGCTGTCCAAGTCTTGCCGTCCCGACGAGTTGTGCGTCAATCCTCTTTATGTCAAAGTTCCTCCACTGCTTCTGCCTCCTCAACCTCCTCTCGGTCTTCCACCTGCACCCAAAGCCTGTCTGGTCATGCCACAAGCTTTCTAACTGCGCAGAAGGGATCCTGCACACCTCCTTACTATGCTGGCAGTAGGGCTCAACGTCATCAGGTGGTTTTTACATTGAAATGTCTGGGAAATGTGAGTCACACAGCTGAGGAGTTGTGGTCAGCTCTGGAGAACCAATTTCATGAATGGTTGTCTCCACTGGACCTGAAACCAGGGAAGGCCGTGTGCGACAATGCTGCAAACCTGGGTGCGGCCCTTCGCCGGGGCAATGTCACACACGTGCCTTGTATGGCTCACGTGTTGAACCTGGTTGTCCAGCAATTTTTAGCCCACTATCCCAGACTAGATGGCCTTCTGCAGAGGGCACGGTCGCTGTGTGCTCACTTCCGCCGTTCGCATCCCGCAGCTCAGCGACTTACATCTCTACAGAAGTCGTTGGGCCTGCCACTTCACCGGCTAAAATGCGATGTGCCTACCCGGTGGAATTCAACTCTGCACATGTTGCAGCGACTGTGGCAGCACCGACAAGCCCTGGTGCAATACGTTCTGACGTATAGCCTGGGCCAACGAGATCCATAGGTGGGGCAAATCATGCTGGAGGAGTGGTCTCAGATCAGGGACCTATGCACCCTTCTGCACAGTTTTGAAATGGCGACGAAGATGTTTAGTGCTGACGATGCTATTATCAGCATGACTATTCCGGTGATTTACATGCTGGAGCACATGTTAAACAGAATTCGGAGTCAGGTGGTGGCACAAGAGGAGGTGGAGGAAGTAGAGGAGGAGGAGTTGTATGCGGAAGGGCTAACATCTGCAAGGTCCAGACGGTCGGCAGCACCAAGGCGGCAGGCATGTGAGGGTGGGGGAGATGGTTTTACCAGGGCGCATGGTAGCAGCCAAAGTAGTGAGGAAGGTGCAGGAGCCCAGGAAGAAGTGGAGGACGAACTGATGGAAGACTCATTAGATGAGGGAGACCTTGATCACATTTCTGTTGTGCGAGGTTGGGGGGAGAGGACAGAGGAAGGAAGCATGATTGTTACCTCGCCACCAACACAACAGGGACTTGGTGCTCCTGGATGCGCAACACACATGAGTGCCTTCTTGCTGCACTACCTGCAACATGACCCTCGAATTGTGAGAATTAGAAATAATCCTGACTACTGGGTTGCCACACTGTTAGATCCCCGGTACAAAAGTAAATTTGCAGAAATTATTCCTGCCATAGAAAGGGATGCACGCATGCAGGAGTATCAGCAGAGACTGTTGCAGAATCTTACATGTGCTTTTCCACAAAATACCAGTGGTGCACGTAGTGAATCTCACAGTTCCAACTTGCCAACCGTGGGACCATCAAGTGTTCAGCACTCAAACCGTAACAGAACCACAGTATCTGCTGGTAACATCAATTTTGCGGAATCATTTCACCACTTTTTTAGCCCATCCTTTGCAAGGCCACAGGAGACAAGAAGTCTGACACATAGTCAACGCCTAGAGACGATGGTACAGGAGTATCTCCAAGTAAACATTGAAGCCATGACTGTGTCACTGGACCCTTGCTCTTTTTAGGCTTCCAATCTGGATAAATGGCCGGAGCTAGCCACTTACGCCTTGGAGATCTTGTCATGCCCCGCAGCCAGCGTTCTGTCTGAACGTGTGTTCAGCGCTGCTGGTGGTGTGCTGACAGATAAGCGCACGCGGCTCTCCACTGATAATGTAGACAGACTCACGTTCATAAAGATGAACAAATCATGGATCCGAAACCACTTTTCTACCCCTGTGTCATCCTGGGGAGAGTAAAAGCTTGATGATTGGTTAAAATCACCCTACCAACCGTTTTAAGCTTTCAAATTACTAATCATGTTTATCTGTATCTTGGCTGGAAAATAATTTGGGCTTTGTAGCAGTGTGCAGCACTGATTCTATTAGGCCATCTATAATAAGCTCCACCAGATTTAAAATTACTAATCATGTTTATCTGTATCTTGACTGGAAAATAATTTGGGCTTTGTAGCAGTGTGCAGCATTGATCCTATTAGGCCATCTATACTAAAGCTTCACCAGATTTAAAATTAATAATAATTTTTAGCTGCATCTAGCCCGGAAAATAATTTTGGGCCTCCGAGATGCGCAAGACACATAAGTGCCTTCTTGCTGCACTACCTGCAGCATGACCTTCATATTGTCAGAATTCGAAGTAATCATGACTACTGGGTTGCCACACTCTTAGATCCCCCAAACTTTTCGATCAACCTTTTCATTTTAATAAAGACCAAAAAAAAGGTCATTTTTGAAATTATAAGCATTAGCAGGTTGTTAGAAACTGAAATCAAACAGTTTTCAACTCAAAACTTTATTCTAGGTGATGTTACATTTTCACATAGGACCCCTTGTTCGAAAGGAGCTTCTGAACTCTCTCGTCCATTGAATTTGTCAGGTTTTGGATGGTTTCTGCTTCAATTGTTTTGCATGAGGACAGAATACCCTCCCAGAGCTGTTGCTTAGATGTGAACTGCCTCCCGCCATCATAGACACTCCTTTTAATGATGCTCCAAAGGTTCTGAATGGGGTAGAGGTCAGGGGAGCATGGGGGTCACACCATAAGTTTGTCCCCTTTTATGCCCATATCAGCCAGAGATGCAGATGTTTTATGTGCATCATGAGATGGTGCATTATCATGCAAAAAAATGATCTTGCTGTGAAATACACGGTTCTTCTTCTTGAAGCATGGCAGGAAGTGCTGTTTGAGAAAATCCACATACATTATGGAGTTCATCTTTAGCGCCTTCAGGGATCCTAAAGGGGCCGACAATCTCTCTCCCCATGATTCCAGCCCAAAACATTACTCCACCTCCTCCTTGTTGGCGCTGTAGCCGTGTTTGCGTGGGGTGTCCATCAACCAGCCATCCTCCACTCCATCCATCTGGACCATCGAGCGCTGCACGGCACTCATCCGTGAACAAAACAGTTTTGAAATCAGTCTTCATGTAATGTTTGGCCAACTGGAGCCGTTTCTGCTTGTGTGAAGTTTATAGAGGAGGTCGACAGGATGGCGTATGCACAGCTGCAAACCTCTGAAGGACCCTGCATCTTGTTGTTTGGGGGACGTTGGAGGCACCAACAGCTTCAAAAACTTGTCTGCTGCTATGACAAGGCTTTTTTGCCGCTGCTCTTTCAACCTGACGTAATTGCCTGTAGGAAAGAGTCCTCAATTTGCCCTTATCAGCACGCACACGTGTGTACTGTGAATCAGCTACATACTTCTTGATTGCCAAGACACTTCATCCTGATCATCGCACAATGTTGATTGTAGTCATGCCTTGACCTAAACACTCCACAATTTGTTGCTTCTCAGCAGCCGACACATCCTTTTTCTTTCCCATTTTGGCAGAAAATGTAGGCTGCTTAATAATGTGAGACAGCCTTCTTAAGTAGTCTTGCCTTTCATTGGACACACCTGCCAAACTAATTAGCACAGGTGTCTGCAATTGCTTACAGTGATATAAAGAGCCCTGACACACATCACCATCAATGAGTTTAACTGACAAACAAACAAATTCTTCCCTTATCACTCCTAAACACTTTTTGCATAATAATTTGGAACACAGTGTACATGTGCTTTTCCACAAAACACCAGTGGTTCACGCAGTGAATCTTACAGTTCTAACTTGCCAACCGTGGTCTGTATGGAGTTGTTCAAAAAAGGGCCCAAAATTAAGATAACATAGATGGGAGAGGTCTCTATGAATAGGAATTCCTAAGTATTTGATACCCTGTGAAGGCCAGGCAAAGGGAAAGTTGGACTGGATGGAATCCTATATGGATTTGGGGAGGGAGACATCGAGGGCCTCAGACTTCGCTGCATTGATTTTAAAATTTGACCATGTAACAATGTGATCTATTTCAGCCATAACAGCATGGATGGATATATGTGATTGAGTGATATATACTAGGACATCATCAGCAAATAGAGAGCACTTGTACTCGGTGCCTCCCACCTCAATCCACCTAATATTGGGGTTATGGCGAATTGATGAGAGCAGGTGCTCCGTCACTAGGATGTATAAGAGAGGGGACAGAGAACATCCCTGCCTTGTCCCATTGGTGATTGTGAAAGGTGATGAAAATGTTCTGACGCGCCCCCTGGGCCTTGGGACACCCGGAGCCGGACACTTTTTGGTGGATGCTGGTGCTTGTAGTCTCCGTGGCGGCGACCCGGTTCCGTGGCTCAGGGTGGTCAAACCAGTGGCGGAACTATTTATGTGGTTTGATGTTTAAATGTCCGACTACGCCACCCGTGGATTGCGGTCAGAGTGAACCGCAGCTCCAGGGCAGACCGCTGAGGCTGGTGTTGTGGGTGCAGCAGAGCGTAGCATAACTCCCCACGGGAGGAGTATAGCCTCAGGGCAGTGTATGCGGAGGATGGGGGTGATGGTGCAGGGCAGCAGCAGTAACGACACGGAGTCAGTGATGCAATCCAGGGCCTTTACTCACAGTTCTTATTATCCAGACCACGTCTGCAGGTAATGGCTGCCCACGTCGTACTGTGCTCACCAGGTGAGGGGCTCAGACAACTCCCAGATAACTTTGGAGCGCTTCACAGGACCCCCTTTGTGTGTCCTTTGTCTGGCCTTTCTTACCAACCCTTCTGTCCGGCTGCCTCGGGCCTCCTCTTGGTAAACTTGGCGCCAGTTTCCCTGACCCTATGTGGTGCCTTCCTAGCGGGTGTAGCGAGGGGCTGCGCCACATAAAATGTCACAGCCTCCTGTTTCTACCTGAGGGTCGTTTCCTGCCTCCACTAGTTTCGGGGACCGGTCTCCCCCTTTGGCCTGACCCCTCCATGCAGGTGGATTCGGTCGTGCGGTGGCGACTCGCCCGTCCGCACCCCTGGGATCCCTTCGTTCCTCGTTCCTGGAGCCTTCTCCGCTCCTCTTCCTTCCTTCTCCCTCTTCCAGGCCTGGGCCTCTGTTACTAGGCCCGCCTCCGGAGCAGAGCTCATGCAGAGCCCCTGCTCCCTGCCACTTCTGCTCAGACTTCTCTGCACTGAACTAAGATGGTGCCCACCTTTTATACTCCCTTCTCAATGCACCCAGGAACTGCTTCCTCCCTGCTCCTGCACTACAGGGTTCCCCTTCCTCAGTGTTCCCTCCCCCCACTCCAGCCAGGGACAGGGACTGTCGTGCCCATCTCAGGGGCATATTGGTCGCCCTGCCCCACGGCAATGTGGTGTAATGCATGCAGGTGTTGGGTCCTGATCCACACTACATCCTTACCTGAGAGTGAGATATCACACCTCTGGGTGAGGTGCAATACCTCTGTAGCAACCGAGCCCTCAGGGTGCTACAGTTCCATTTATCTTCAGCCTAGGTGACGTATTGTGATACAGGGCTATAAAAGGGTCCCCTAGACCCCTACCCCAAGCTTTTTAAGAGAATCATATATGGCGTGCCAGGAGACTCTATGGAATGCTTTCTCAGCATCCAACGAGAGTATCTAATTACAAATTTTTAACTGCATCTAGCCCAGGAAATACTTTGTGCCTAGTAGCAGTGTCTGCTAGTCACTGGATTATCCCGGCTGTTATGCAAGCTACACCACCTGTAGTTTGGACACTTAATTTTTTCAAAGGAAATGCTTCGGGACCACGGGATACTCAGTGAAGAGCATCAGGAGGCACCCCAAGGCATAGGGGCTGGGACTGGCAGTAGGATGCCTTGTGGTGGACAGCCGAGCTCGATCCTTATAAAAGCTTTTTAACTGCAGCAGCTTTAGTGGACGCTACTGGAGCTGGAATTACGCGGCTGCTGGCATGAGACTTGCCCTCCAATAGATCCTTGTAAATGGATTTAAAGTGTATTCATTCAAATTAGAGAGACAATTTAAATTAAAAAGCTTAGAGCTACCTCCACCACAGTGGGGCTCGCTCGACCCACCAGCGGACAGGCACCAGTATTGGGAGAGGGGGGCTGGCCGTCAGGGTTCACCGCGGCTCTGGCACAAACCCGGCGACGCGGAGGTGGCACGGGCAGGAGCGGACTGAACGTGTCGGCTTCTCACTTTTTGGATTTTAGAAGGGCATGACATGCCTATATCTGTGTCTCCCCCTCCTTTTACTCCTCCACCTCCTTTCTTTTCGCATGACTATATGTACTTGTCACTTTTCCATGTGTTAGTTGTGTCTTCTGAGCAGTTTGTCAGCTTTTGGACACCTTTGAAGGTATTTTCTATGTGTTTCTATGTGTTTTTGTTTGCCTGTCATTGGTTTTAACGGTGTTCGAAGGTGTTCGACGAACAGTTCGACGAAAAGTTCGGCGAACACACGGGTGTTCGACGAACCGAACCGAACTCGAACACTACGGGGGTGGCTCAACACTACTCTTCAGGTCACATGGGTGCTAAGCCTAGCATAGCCTGGGCATTTTTTCAGATTGATAAGGATGACCCAACTCATGTTATCTGTAACATTTGTCAGCAAAAGCTAAGTAGAGGCCAAAAAATACATAGTTTGAGTACTTCATGCATGAACCGACACATGGATATGAAGCATAAGTTGCAGTGGGAAGCTCTCTGTGCTACAATGCGGCCTAGCCGGCGGGGCCAACCACGGTCTGCCACATATTGTGCATCCGCGGCCTCTTCATCCTCTGTGACTGGGGGGACAGCAGTCACACCTGTTTTGGGATGCAGACCTGCCACCTCTTTACCCGCAACAGCCAGCGTGATTGGCAGGTCATCATTTTCTTTGGAGGTGGAAACACCAGCTGGTGTTCAGCGCTGTCCGACATCGATAGCACCACCTTTGGATCAAGGCAACCTAACATGTCCGCCTACATCTTCCTCACAGACCGGCAGTTTTCCGGGGACATCTTTCTCAACCCCGTCTAAGCACAACAGCCAGCCATCGGTCCCTCAGATGTGGACAAGTAAAAGACCATTTCCTCCTAGCCATGAGAAAGCTAAGAGGTTGATTTTCACCATCTGCAAGCCCTTGGCTACAGAAATGCTGCCTTTCCGCCTGGTGGACACAGAGGATTTACGAGACCTTATGTCCGTCGCAGTGCCCCAGTACCAGATGCCCAGTCGGCACTACTTCTCAAAGAAAGGTGTGCCTGTGCTCCACCAGCATGTCGCACACAACATCACTGCTTCTTTGAGAAACTCTATGTGTGACAGGGTGCATTTCACCACAGACACTTGGACGAGTAGGCATGGACAAGGGCTTTACATGTCGCTGACTGGGCACTAGGTAACTATGGTGACAGCAGGACAAGGGGCTGCTGTCTGTAACGGGTCTGGGAGGTGGGACCTCTGAGCAACTATACAAGGGGCAGTCCTTGTAAGGAAGCGGGTGGCTCCCAGGGAAGACAGGCAGGTAGTCACGGCAAGTGACAGGGACAGTCTCTGGCTAGAAGGGCAGGTAGTCACGGCAAGTGACAGGGACAGTCTCTGGGTAGAAGGGCAGGTATTCACGGCAAGTGACAGGGACAGCCTCTGGGTAGAAGGGCAGCGGGCTGATGGCTGGTGAGCGCTCCCAGGTGAGCGGGCGAGAGTCTCTGGACAGGCAGGTGGTCACGGCAAGTGACGGCAGAACCTCCAGGTAGACTAGCAGACAGGTAGCGGGTGGACGCTCCCAGGTGAGTGGGCAAGAGTCTCTGGACAGGCAGGTGGTCACGGCAAGTGACGGCAGAGCCTCCAGGTAGGCTAGCAGGCAGGTAGCAGGTGAGCGCTCCCAGGTGAGCGGGCAAGAGTCTCTGGACAGGCAGGTGGTCACGGCAAGTGACGGCAGAGCCTCCAGGTAGGCTAGCAGGCAGGTAACAGGTGAACGCTCCCAGGTGAGTGGGCAGGCTGGTCCATAGACAGACTGACAGGTGTCGGAGAGCAGATCGACGGACCGCAGGCTTGCAAGCTGGTAAGCGGATATCAGGCAGGTATCAAGCAGGAATCTGGCAGATGACTGGCAGGTAACAGGCAGGAATCAGGCAGGTGACTGGCAGGTAACTAGCAGGAATCTGGCAGGTGACTGGCAGGTAACTGGTAACGGGACCTGAGGGCTGAAGCAGAGTGAAGGCTTTGCAACAACATTGCTCGGGCACCTCCATTTTGGAGGAGGTGCCTAATATATGGGAGGTCCTCCGACAATTGGCCGGGGACTCCTTAGGACGGCGCGCGCGGTCCCTTTATGAGAGGGGGAGCGCGCGCGAGCGCCCTAAGCACACTGCCGGGGAAGGAGCGCGTGCCGGAAGCAGCGGGGAGAGAAGCGCTGGAGGACGCCGCGCCAGGAGCGGGGAGGTGAGAGGGACGGGGTCTCTGCCGAGTACGGGGCAGAGACTCCGATGCTACAGTACCCCCCCCTTTAAGCCCCCTCTTTTTTGGCCAGAAAGAAATTTTTCAAGGAGAAGCGGGGCGTTGATGTTCTCCCTGGGTTCCCAAGTTCTCTCCTCAGGACCAAACCCCTTCCAATCTACCAGAAAAAAGGTCTTTCCTCTTACCCTCTTGGAGGCCAGAATACTATCTACCTCAAAGACATCATCAGCGGAAACCGGAGCAGGAGGGGCACCTGGATTATTGGAAAAAGAGTTAAAGACAACGGGTTGGAGGAGAGATACGTGGAAGGAGTTGAGAATCCATAGGGTGGCCGGGAGTTTTAATTTGTAGGCCACAGGGTTAATTTGCCTGAGGACTTCGAAGGGATCGATGAATCGAGGGCCCAACTTGAAGGAGGGTACTTTGAGCCGCACATGTTTGGATGAGAGCCAAACCTTGTCTCCCGGACGGAATTGAGGCGGATCCAGACGTCTCTTATCAGCATATCTCTTCATCCGCTCAGAGGACAGAAGAAGAGCGGACCTGGTACTCTCCCAAATAGTAGAAAATTCACTGACAAGAGACTCCACAGCAGGGTTGTCCACAGAAACGGAGACAGGAAGTGGAATCCGGGGATGTTGGCCGCCGACTATAAAGAACGGGGATTTGGAAGAGGATTCGCTCTCATGGTTATTGTAAGAGAACTCGGCCCATGGTAGGAGATCCACTCAGTCCGAATGGTGTGCATTAACGAAGTGCCGGAGGTAACTGGTCAGGATCTGATTGATCCGCTCCACTTGACCATTGGACTGTGGGTGGTAAGCGGAGGAGAAGTCCAGGGTGATGTCTAGCAGCTTACATGTGGCTCTCCAGAAGCGTGAGTTGAACTGAACCCCACGATCTGACACAATGTGGAGGGGCAGGCCATGGAGACGGAAGATGTGGCGGATAAATTCTTTAGCCAGCTCGGGTGCAGATGGGAGACCAGGCAGGGGAATGAAGTGGGCCATCTTAGAAAAGCGGTCAGCGACAACCCAAATGACTGTACACCTGGCAGAAATAGGAAGATCAGTGATAAAGTCCATAGCAATGTGCTGCCAAGGAGCAGCAGGTACGGGAAGGGGCAGGAGATGGCCGGCTGGTAGATGTCTGGGAACTTTGTTACGGGCACAGGATGAGCAGGTCGCGACGAAGTCTACCACGTCCTTACGCAGGGTAGGCCACCAGTAATGCCGGGTAATGAGTTGGAAGGTCTTCTTTTGCCCAGCATGGCCAGCTAGCTTAGAAGAATGTCCCCAGCGAAGAACCCTCTCCCGATCTGGTACAGCTACAAACGTCTTACCGGCTGGGAGACGAGTCAGATCCAAGGGGGCCACATTCATCACCTTGGAGGAGTCGATGATGTGCGTAGGCTCCTCCTCTTGATCGGAGGACAGGAAGGACCGGGACAAGGCATCAGCTTTGACGTTCTTGTCCGCCGGACGGAAATGAAGAATGAAGTCGAAGCGGGCAAAAAACAGCGACCACCGGGCCTGGCGAAGATTGAGTCTCTGGGCATTTTGGAGATATGACAGGTTTTTGTGATCCGTGTAGATAATTACCGGGTAGAGAGCCCCTTCAAGCAGATAGCGCCACTCCCCCAGTGCCAATTTGATGGCTAACAATTCACGGTCTCCTATGGAGTAGTTGCGCTCAGACGAGGAGAAGATTTTGGAGAAGCTGCAGGTTACCATTATCCCGGTAGAAGATTTTTGGGTGAGTACCGCTCCGGCTCCGGAGGAGGAGGCATCAACCTCCAGGTAGAATTGTTTATTACAGTCCCGGACGGTGCAGGACGGGAGCAGAGGCGAAGGCTTTCTTTAAGGAAAGGAAGGCCTCCTCGGCTTCAGGCGACCATGTCCTGGGATTAGCCCCCTTACGGGTAAGTGCAGATATGGGAGCAGTCCGAGACGAGAAGTGTGGGATGAAAAGACGATAGTAATTAGCGAAGCCCAGGAATCGCTGTATCGCCTTCAAACCTTCAGGATGAGGCCATTTTAGAATGGAAGAGAGCTTCTCGGGATCCATTTGCAGACCTGTCTGGGAGATGACATAGCCCAAGAACGGTAGGGAGGTCTGGTCGAAGAGGCACTTCTCGTATTTGGCATAGAGGTGGTTCTGCCGAAGCCTAAGCAGGACCTGACGAACATCCCTTCGGTGTGTGGGGAGATCTGGAGAGAAGACCAAGATATCGTCCAGGTATACCACTACGCAGGAGTACAGGAGGTCGCGGAAGATGTCGTTTACTAGTTCTTGAAAGACAGCGGGAGCATTAGAGAGACAGAAGGGCATCACAAGGTACTCATAGTGACCTTCCCGGGTAATGAATGCCGTCTTCCATTCGTCTCCTTGACGGATACGGACCAGGTTATATGCTCCTCGTAGATCCAACTTGGAGAAGATCCTGGCGCCCTTGAGACGGTCAAACAATTCGGAGATGAGCGGCAGGGGGCATTTGTTTTTTACTGTGATGAGATTGAGTCCTCTGTAGTCAATACAGGGACGTAGCGAGCCGTCTTTCTTTTTGACAAAGAAGAATCCGGCTCCAGCCGGGGAGATAGATTTTCGGATAAATCCCCTAGCCAGATTCTCTTCAATGTACTCAGACATGGCCCGGGTCTCGGCTGCAGACAACGGGTAGATACGCCCACGGGGAGGAGTGGTGCCAGGTACCAGGTCGATCGGGCAGTCATATGGCCTATGGGGTGGCAACGTCTCTGCTTCCTTCTTACCGAAGACGTCCGCATAGGGCCAGTAAGGAGCCGGGAGACCTGGTAAATTAGCTGGAGTAGGCGGAGGGCGAGCTGTGCGGACCGGAACCAGGCAGGTCCTATGGCAGTCTGGGCCCCATCAGAGTACTTCACCGGATCGCCAGTTCAATACGGGTTCGTGCGTCTGGAGCCAAGGTAGACCTAGCAACAGGGAGTGAGACAGTCCGGACAGCACATGGAATGAGATTGCCTCAGAGTGCAGCATTCCCACCTGCAGGGTTATGGGTTCAGTGACGAGCAGGATGGTCTCCGAGAGAAGTCTTCCATCCACGGAGGCGACTGATAATGGTTCAGCCAGGGACTTGGTGGGAATACGGTATCTCTCTACCAGAGACTGGGAGATGAGGTTTCCAGCAGCTCCAGAATCCAGGTGGGTGAGATCAAAGTGACGGTTTTCTCCCCAAGCAATAGAGACCGGTAAAGTCAGAGACGGAGAGGGCTTACTTTTGTCTAGGACGACCTCTCCGAGCGGTCCTAGACACTGGCGTTTCCCGGCTTTTCCGGGCAGGAACGGATGAAGTGCTCCATACTGCCACAATAGAAACAGCTTACCTCGGCTCGGCGAGATTCTTGGCGAGATCTGACCATCTTGGTCTGGTCGATCTGCATAGGTTCAGGCGAGAGCGCCCGCGGAGTGACTGGTTGAGAGGCAGGTCTCAGGGAAGTAGGAGCAGAGCAAGAAAAGTCTTTCTCCCAGGTAGTCTCTTTGGCACGTTCTTGGAACCGGATGCCAATCCGGGTAGCTAGTGACACCAGGTCATGCAGAGTGGTAGGAATGTCCCGACCAGCTAACTCGTCCTTAATCCGACCGGAAAGACCCTCCCAGAAGACGGACACCAGAGCCTCATTTTCCCAGGCAAGCTCAGAAGCGAGGGTGCGGAACCGTATGGCATATTGGCCCACGGTGAGACTCCCTTGGCGGAGACATAGTAGAGAGGAGGCAGAAGAGGTTTTCCGTCCAGGTTCATCGAAGACTTTCCGGAAAGCAGCGAGGAAAGACGGCAGGTCGGACACCAGGGGATCCCCTCTCTCCCACAGGGGATTTAGCCATGCCAGTGCCTCCCCATTGAGATGGGACATGATGAAGGCCACCTTGGCCCGGTCGGAGATGAACTGGTATGCCAATAGCTCAAAGTGCAGGGTACACTGGTTTATGAAGCCCCGAGCTAAAGTAGGTTCGCCGGCAAAGCGAGGAGGTGCCAGAAGCCGAGGTCCATAGTCGGGTACCATGAAGGGACTGAATTGCGGTACCGCAGGAATGGGCACGGCTGGACCAGAGGTAGACATAGACGAGTCACACAATGCGCCTAGACGAGAGTTAACGGACCGTAGATAGGACAGTACCACCTCCTGCTGAGTTTTCTGACATAAGACTTCCTGGTGCAGATCGGAGATCTGGGGGCCACCGGGTTCCATGGCCCGAGCAAACTGTAACGAGTCTGGGAGGTGGAACCTCTGAGCAACTATACAAGGGGGCAGTCCTTGTAAGGAAGCGGGTGGCTCCCAGGGAAGATGGGCAGGTAGTCACGGCAAGTGACAGGGACAGTCTCTGGCTAGAAGGGCAGGTAGTCACGGCAAGTGACAGGGACTGTCTCTGGGTAGAAGGGCAGCGGGCTGGTGGCTGGTGAGCGCTCCCAGGTGAGCGGGCGAGAGTCTCTGGACAGGCAGGTGGTCACGGCAAGTGACGGCAGAACCTCCAGGTAGACTAGCAGACAGGTAGCGGGTGGACGCTCCCAGGTGAGCGGGCAAGAGTCTCTGGACAGGCAGGTGGTCACGGCAAGTGACGGCAGAGCCTCCAGGTAGGCTAGCAGGCAGGTAGCAGGTGAGCGCTCCCAGGTGAGCGGGCAAGAGTCTCTGGACAGGCAGGTGGTCACGGCAAGTGACGGCAGAGCCTCCAGGTAGGCTAGCAGGCAGGTAACAGGTGAGCGCTCCCAGGTGAGCGGGCAGGCTGGTCCATAGACAGACTGACAGGTGTCGGAGAGCAGACCGACGGACCTCAGGCTTGCAAGCTGGTAAGCGGATATCAGGCAGGTATAAAGCAGGAATCTGGCAGATGACTGGCAGGTAACAGGCAGGAATCAGGCAGGTGACTGGCAGATAACAAGCAGGAATCTGGTAGGTGACTGGCAGGTAACTGGTAACGGGACCTGAGGGCTGAAGCAGAGTGAAGGCTTTGCAACAACATTGCTCGGGCACCTCCATTTTGGAGGAGGTGCCTAATATATATGAGGTCCTCCGGCAATTGGCCGGGGACTCCTTATGACGGCGCGCGCGGTCCCTTTAAGAGAGGGGGAGCGCGCGCACGCGCCCTAAGCACACTGCCGGGGAAGGAGCGCGTGCCGGAAGCAGCGGGGAGCGAAGCGCTGGAGGACGCAGCGCCAGGAGCGAGGAGGTGAGAGGGACGGCGTCTCTGCCTAGTACGGGGCAGAGATGCCGATGCTACACTGTCCAAGTCTTGCCGTCTCAACGAATTGTGCGTCAATCCTCTTTATCTCGAAGTTCCTCCACAGCTTCTGCCTCCTTAACCTCCTCTTAGTCTTCCACCTGCCCCCAAAGCCTGTCTGGTCATGCCACAAGCTTTCTAACTGCGCAGAAGGGATCCTGCACACCTCCTTACTATGCTGGCAGCAGGGTTCAACGTCATCAGGCGGTTTTTACTTTTAAATGTCTGGGAAATGTGAGTCACACAGCTGAGGAGTTGTGTTCAGCTCTGGAAAAATCAGTTTCATGACTGGTTGTCTCCACTGGACCTGAAACCAGGGAAGGCCGTGTGCGAAAATGCTGCAAACCTGGGTGCGGCCCTTCGCCGGGGCAATGTCACACACGTGCCTTGTATGGCTCACGTGTTGAACCTGGTTGTCCAGCAATTTTTAGGCCACTATCCCGGACTAGATGGCCTTCTGCATAGGGCACGGTCGCTGTGTGCTCACTTCCGCCGTTCGCATCCCCCAGCTCAGCGACTTACATCTCTACAGAAGTCATTGGTCTGCCACTTCACCGGCTAAAATGCGATGTGCCTACCCAGTGGAATTCAACTCTGTTGTATGCGGAAGGGCTAACATCTGCAAGGTCCAGACGGTCGGCAGCACCAAGGCAGCAGGCATGTGAGGGTGGGGGAGATGGTTTTACCAGGGCGCATGGTAGCAGCCAAACTAGTGAGGAAGGTGCAGGAGCCCAGGAAGAAGTAGAGGACGAACTGATGGAAGACTCATCAGATGAGGGAGACCTTGATCACTTTTCTGTTGTGCGAGGTTGGGAAGAGAGGGCAGAGGAAGGAAGCATGATTGTTACCTCGCCACCAACACAACAGGGATTGGTGCTCCTGGATGCGCAAGACACATGAGTGCCTTCTTGCTGCACTACCTGCAACATGACCCTCGAGTTGTGAGAATTAGAAATAATCCTGACTACTGGGTTGCCATACTGTTAGATCCCCGGTACAAAAGTAAATTTGCAGAAATTATTCCTGCCATAGAAAAAGATGCACGCATGCAGGAGTATCAGCAGTAGAGATGAGCGTTGTTCTACTCGAACTGTTCGCCAATCTCAAATTCGAGCTGTTTTGGGCGGTGTTCGAGCCGTTCGGCGAACACGAACAATTTGAGAAAAATTTGGCTGTTCGAGGTTATGTTCGATAACTGTTCGTGCACCAAAATCATAACTGGATTTTTTCTCAGTAATGATGAAAATTAATGTTAATACGCAGTTTGAGTGTACAGCGGGGTGGGGGGAGGGGCAGGGGATGGATCTCTGCAGGAACAATGAAGATCTCCATTTTTTTTTTCTCTTTCCCGCATTTACAGTGGGTAGGTGCAATCTGTCAGCCTATCAGCAGCGCACACACGGAGCGAAGTGCTTTTTTTCACACAAGCAAGGGCATGTGTCATTGGAAGTGTATGTCACATGTCCTTGCCCTATAAGACCAAGCCATTTTCCCCGTCGCCACCATTTTCTCACTGCTGCAGCTGCGTGTTAGACGGCACCGCTGTTGCTGTGTGCACTATACCTTGTTCATTTCAAGCCAATTTTCGCACAAATCTACAGATAGCTTGGGAGTAGGGAATAGTTGTGATTGCAGTCCTTTTAAGGACTAGGTTACAGCATTTCCTACGACTTTTATCAGGCAGGTCTGTGCTCTTAAATAGATAGATTGTGGGAGTAAAGACTAATTGTAATTGGAGTCCTTTTCAGGACTAGGTTACATCAGTTCCTATCAGTTTTTGCCAGGCAGGTCTGTGCCAGTGCTGTGCAAGTTTTTTTCACAGCATTTGGCTGAATCTAGCAAAGCTAATCCTTTTTGGCCTATTGCAGAGTGTGTTAGTCAGTGGAGTAGCCTATCTGTGTTGCAAGATATACCACCTGTGTATAGAATACCAATTTTTTTACTGCACCTAGTGAAGTAAAATCTTTTGGGCATAGCATCATTCTATTAGTCCATCTATACTGACCTCCATCAGGTTGCAAATTGAATATAATTTTTTTCTGCATCTTGCTCTGAAAAAATATTGGGCTTCTAGCTGTGTGTGGGACTTGTTGTATTAGTCCATCTATACTGACCTCCATCAGGTTGCAAACTGAATATATTTTTTTCTGCATCTACCTCTGAAAAAATATTGGGCTTCTAGCTGTGTGTGGGACTTGTTGTATTAGTCCATCTATACTGACCTCCATCAGGTTGCAAACTGAATATATTTTTTTCTGCATCTACCTCTGAAAAAATATTGGGCTTCTAGCTGTGTGTGGGACTTGTTCTATTAATCCATCTATACTGACCTCCATCAGGTTGCAAACTGAATATATTTTTTTCTGCATCTACCTCTGAAAAAATATTGGGCTACTAGCTGTGTGTGGGACTTGTTCTATTAATCCATCTATACAGACCTCCATCAGGTTGCAAACTGAATATATTTTTTTCTGCATCTACCTCTGAAAAAATATGTGGCCTTCTAGCAGTGTGTGGGACTTTCTCTATTAGTTTATCTATACTGACCTCCATCAGGTTGCAAACTGAATATAATTTTTTTCTGCATCTAGCTCTGAAAAGATATTTGGCCTTCTAGCAGTGTGTGGGACTTTCTCTATTAGTCCATCTATACTGACCTCCATCAGGTTGCAAATTAAAAATAATTTTTATCTGCATCTACAGTACCTCTGAAAAAATATTTGGGCATCTAGCTGTGTGTGGGACTTGTTCTATTAGTCCATCTATACTGACCTCCATCAGGTTGCAAATTGATTATAATTTTTATCTGCATCTAGCTCTGAAAAAATATTTGGCCTTCTAGCAGTGTGTGGGACTTTCTCTATTAGTCCATCTATACTGACCTCCATCAGGTTGCAAATTAAAAATAATTTTTATCTGCATCTACCTCTGAAAAAATATTTGGGCTTCTAGCTGTGTGTGGGACTTGTTCTATTAATCCATCTATACAGACCTCCATCAGGTTGCAAACTGAATATAATTTTTTTCTGCATCTAGCGCTGAAAAAATATTTGGCCTTCTAGCTGTGTGTGGGACTTGTTCTATTAGTCCACCTATACTGACCTCCATCAGGTTGCAAATTCAAAATAATTTTTTGTCTGCATCTAGCTCTGAAAAAATATTTGGCCTTCTAGCAGTGTGTGGGACTTTCTCTATTAGTCCATCTATACTGACCTCCATCAGGTTGCAAACTGAATATATTTTTTTTCTGCATCTACCTCTGAAAAAATATGTGGCCTTCTAGCAGTGTGTGGGACTTTCTCTATTAGTTTATCTATACTGACCTCCATCAGGTTGCAAACTGAATATAATTTTTTTCTGCATCTAGCTCTGAAAAGATATTTGGCCTTCTAGCAGTGTGTGGGACTTTCTCTATTAGTCCATCTATACTGACCTCCATCAGGTTGCAAATTAAAAATAATTTTTATCTGCATCTACAGTACCTCTGAAAAAATATTTGGGCATCTAGCTGTGTGTGGGACTTGTTCTATTAGTCCATCTATACTGACCTCCATCAGGTTGCAAATTGATTATAATTTTTATCTGCATCTAGCTCTGAAAAAATATTTGGCCTTCTAGCAGTGTGTGGGACTTTCTCTATTAGTCCATCTATACTGACCTCCATCAGGTTGCAAATTAAAAATAATTTTTATCTGCATCTACCTCTGAAAAAATATTTGGGCTTCTAGCTGTGTGTGGGACTTGTTCTATTAATCCATCTATACAGACCTCCATCAGGTTGCAAACTGAATATAATTTTTTTCTGCATCTAGCGCTGAAAAAATATTTGGCCTTCTAGCTGTGTGTGGGACTTGTTCTATTAGTCCACCTATACTGACCTCCATCAGGTTGCAAATTCAAAATAATTTTTTGTCTGCATCTAGCTCTGAAAAAATATTTGGCCTTCTAGCAGTGTGTGGGACTTTCTCTATTAGTCCATCTATACTGACCTCCATCAGGTTGCAAACTGAATATATTTTTTTTCTGCATCTACCTCTGAAAAAATATTGGGCTTGTAGCTGTGTGTGGGACTTGTTCTATTAATCCATCTATACAGACCTCCATCAGGTTGCAAACTGAATAAAAAATTTTTCTGCATCTACCTCTGAAAAAATATTTGGGCTTCTAGCTGTGTGTGGGACTTGTTCTATTAGTCCATCTATACTGACCTCCATCAGGTTGCAAATTGAATATAATTTTTTTCTGCATCTAACCCAGCCAATAGTTTTGGCCTAATACCACAGTTTGGCCACTCAGCTCTGCTCGGTTCCCATCCATTGTTTTTTTGTGCAAGCAACTCCAGAGTTGTGAATTAGTTAACCACCAAAATGAGTGGAAAAAGGCCTGCTGCTGGTGGAAAGGGGAATAGGCGTGTTGGGAAGGGGAAAAAAGGTTGTGTCCGTGGGGTAGGTGTTAAAGCAACAGTAACATCTGCAGAAGAAAGACCATCTTCCAGCCAAACTAAAATGTCTACTTCTTTTAGCGGACAATGTGATAAGATCCCTTTCTTACGGCCACGCCAATCGCTACAAATTCCAGATGAGGCACAAAAACAGCAGGTGCTTCAATGGATATCAAGTGCTCCTTTAAGTGGGCTCTCCTCTACATCAACTTCAACATCACAAATACTCCAGTCCTCAAAGGTGTCACCCCAATCGCACTTGCTTCCTCACAGCTCCCAAATCTCCAGCTGCCCATCTGAGTATGAGGTAGAACAGATGGTTGAGTCTGCAGAGCTGTTTACTCATACTATAGCCTGGGAATCAGAGGTCGACTCCAGCGCTTCTGTGAATCCAGATGAGGAAATGATCTGCACTGATGCCCAGAATCTTTATGAGTCGGATCCAGGACCAGACGCAGAAGGTTCTGACCATAATGTAGACCCTCATTCCCAAACTGTAACTCCTGTTGGTGGAGACAATGAGGAAGACGATGATAAGACTCAAATACCTGATTGGAGCGACAACTTTAGTTTTTTGTCAGGGCAGGAACAGGTTGGCTCTGAGGACGTCGGGTGTGATAACGCACAGGGTGATGATGATAAGGTTGGAGATCCCACTTACTGTCAACCCACAGTCAGCCAAGAGATGAGGTCAGCAGAGGAGGTGGAGGAAGATGCTAGTGACGACGAGGTCAGGTTGCGCCTTCCTGGACAGAGACGTAGTACTGGAAGCACGTCAACAACTGCATCCTCAAACACAACTCTGCCTCTCACCACAAGTCGTGGTGGCTCTTCAGGTCGCATGGGTGCTAAGCCTTGCATAGCCTGGGCATTTTTTCAGATCGATAAAGATTACCCAACTCATGTTATCTGTAACATTTGTCAGCAAAAGCTAAGTAGAGGCCAAAAAATACATAGTTTGAGTACTTCATGCATGAACCGGCACATGGACATGAAGCATAAGTTGCAGTGGGAAGCTCAGTGTGCTACAATGCGGCCTAGCCGGCCGGGCCAATCACCGTCTGCCATATCTTGTGCATCCGCGGCCTCTTCATCCTCTGTGACTGGGGGGACAGCAGTCACACCTGTTTTGGGGCGCAGACCTGCCACCTCTTTACCCGCAACAGCCAGCGTGATTGGCAGGTCATCATTTTCTTTGGAGGTGGTAACACCAGCTGGTGTTGAGCGCTGTCCGACATCGATAGCACCACCTTTGGATCAAGGCAACCTAACATGTCCGCCTGCATCTTCCTCACAGACCGGCAGTTTGCCGGGGACACCCTTATCAACCCCGTCTAAGCACAATAGCCAGCCCTCGGTCCCTCAGATGTGGACAAGTAAAAGACCATTTCCTCCTAGCCATGAGAAAGCTAAGAGGTTGAATTTCACCATCTGCAAGCTCTTGGCTACAGAAATGCTGCCTTTCCGCCTGGTGGACACAGAGGATTTTCGAGACCTTATGTCCGTCGCAGTGCCCCAATACCAGATGCCCAGTCGGCACTACTTCTCAAAGAAAGGTGTGCCTGCGCTCCACCAGCATGTCGCACACAACATCACCGCTTCTTTGAGAAACTCTGTGTGTGACAGGGTGCATTTCACCACAGACACTTGGAAGAGTAGGCATGGACAGGGGCATTACATGTCGCTGACTGGGCACTGGGTAACTATGGTTACAGCAGGACAAGGGGCTGCTGTCCAAGTCTTGCCGTCCCCACGAGTTGTGCATCAATCCTCTTTATGTCAAAGTTCCTCCACTGCTTCTGCCTCCTCAACCTCCTCTCGGTCTTCCACCTGCACCCAAAGCCTGTCTGGTCATGCCACAAGCTTTCTAACTGCGCAGAAGGGATCCTGCACACCTCCTTACTATGCTGGCAGTAGGGCTCAACGTCATCAGGCGGTTTTTACATTGAAATGTCTGGGAAATGTGAGTCACACAGCTGAGGAGTTGTGGTCAGCTCTGGAGAACCAATTTCATGAATGGTTGTCTCCACTGGACCTGAAACCAGGGAAGGCCGTGTGCGACAATGCTGCAAACCTGGGTGCGGCCCTTCGCCGGGGCAATGTCACACACGTGCCTTGTATGGCTCACGTGTTGAACCTGGTTGTCCAGCAATTTTTAGCCCACTATCCCAGACTAGATGGCCTTCTGCAGAGGGCACGGTCACTGTGTGCTCACTTCCGCAGTTCGCATCCCGCAGCTCAGCGACTTACATCTCTACAGAAGTCGTTGGGCCTGCCACTTCACCGGCTAAAATGCGATGTGCCTACCCGGTGGAATTCAACTCTGCACATGTTGCAGCGACTGTGGCAGCACCGACAAGCCCTGGTGCAATACGTTCTGACGTATAGCCTGGGCCAACGAGATCCAGAGGTGGGGCAAATCACGCTGGAGGAGTGGTCTCAGATCAGGGACCTATGCACCCTTCTGCACAGTTTTGAAATGGCGACGAAGATGTTTAGTGCTGACGATGCCATTATCAGCATGACTATTCCGGTGATTTACATGCTGGAGCACATGTTAAACAGAATTCGGAGTCAGGTGGTGGCACAAGAGGGGGTGGAGGAAGTAGAGGAGGAGGAGTTGTATGCGGAAGGGCTAACATCTGCAAGGTCCAGACGGTCGGCAGCACCAAGGCGGCAGGCATGTGAGGGTGGGGGAGATGGTTTTACCAGGGCGCATGGTAGCAGCCAAACTAGTGAGGAAGGTGCAGGAGCCCAGGAAGAAGTGGAGGACGAACTGATGGAAGACTCATCAGATGAGGGAGACCTTGATCACATTTCTGTTGTGAGAGGTTGGGGGGAGAGGACAGAGGAAGGAAGCATGATTGTTACCTCGCCACCAACACAACAGGGACTTGGTGCTCCTGGATGCGCAACACACATGAGTGCCTTCTTGCTGCACTACCTGCAACATGACCCTCGAATTGTGAGAATTAGAAATAATCCTGACTACTGGGTTGCCACACTGTTAGATCCCCGGTACAAAAGTAAATTTGCAGAAATTATTCCTGCCATAGAAAGGGATGCACACATGCAGGAGTATCAGCAGAGACAGTTGCAGAATCTTACATGTGCTTTTCCACAAAATACCAGTGGTGCACGTAGTGAATCTCACAGTTCCAACTTGCCAACCGTGAGACCGTTGAGTGTTCAGCACTCAAACCGTAACAGAAACACAGTATCTGCTGGTAACATCAATTTTGCAGAATCTTTTCACCACTTTTTTAGCCCATCCTTTGCAAGGCCACAGGAGACAAGAAGTCTGACACATAGTCAACGCCTAGAGACGATGGTACAGGAGTATCTACAAGTAAACATTGAAGCCATGACTGTGTCACTGGACCCTTGCTCTTTTTGGGCTTCCAATCTGGATAAATGGCTGGATCTCGCCACTTACGCCTTGGAGATCTTGTCATGCCCTGCAGCCAGCGTTCTGTTTGAATGTGTGTTCAGCGCTGCTGGTGGTGTGCTGACAGATAAGCGCACGCGGCTCTCCACTGATAATGTAGACAGACTCACGTTCATAAAGATGAACAAATCATGGATCCGAAACGACTTTTTTACCCCTGTGTCATCCCAGGGAGAGTAAAAGCTTGATGATTTGTTAAAATCACCTCACCAACCATTTTAAGCTTTCAAATTACAAATCTTGTTTATCTGTATCTTGGCTGGAAAATAATTTGGGCCTTGTAGCAGTGTGCAGTACTGATTATATTAGGCCATTTATACTAAACTCCACCAGATTTAAAATTACTAATCATGTTTATCTGTACCTTGGCTGGAAAATAATTTCGGCTTTGTAGCAGTTTGCAGTACAGATTCTATTAGGCCATCTATACTAAGCTCCACCAGTTTTCAAATTAATAATAATTTTTAGCTGCATCTAGCCCGGGAAATAATTTTGGGGCTCCTAGATGCGCAAGACACATGAGTGCCTTCTTGCTGCACTACCTGCAACATGACCCTCAGATTGTCAGAATTCGAAATAATCCTGACTACTGGGTTGCCACACTCTTAGATCCCCCACACTCTTCGATCAACCTTTTCATTTTAATAAAGAACAAAAAAATGGTCATTTTTGAAATTATAAGCATTAGCAGGTTATTAGAAACTGAAATCCAACAGTTTTCAACTCAAAACTTTATTCTAGGTGATGTTACATTTGCACATAGGACCCCTTGTTCGAAACGAGCTTCTGAACTCTCTCGTCCATTGAATCTGTCAGGTTTGGATGGCTTCTGCTTCAATTGTTTTGCATGAGGACAGAATACCCTCCCAGAGCTGTTGCTTAGATGTGAACTGTCTCCCGCCATCATAGACACTCCTTTTGATGATGCTCCAGAGGTTCTCAATGGGGTTGAGGTCAGGCGAGCATGGGGGTCATACCATAAGTTTGTCCCCTTTTATGCCCACATCAGCCATAGATTCAGATGTGTTATGTGCAGCATGAGACGATACATTATCATGCATGAAAATGATCTGGCTGCGGAATACACGGTTCTTCTTCTTGAACCATGGCAGGAAGTGCTGTTTGAGAAACTCCACATACATTATGGAGTTCATCTTTACCCCTTCAGGGATCCTAAAGAAGCCGACAATCTCTCTCCCCATGATTGCAGCCCAAAACATTACTCCACCTCCTCCTTGTTGGCGCCGTAACTGTGTTTGCATGGGCTGTCCATCAACCAGCCATCCTCCATTCCATCCATCTGGACCATCGAGCATTGCACGGCACTCATCGGTGAACAAAACAGTTTTGAAGTCAGTCTTCATGTATTGTTTGGCCCACTGGTGCCCTTTCTGCTTGTGTACTGTGGATTGAGGAGGTCGACAGGATGGCTTACACACAGCTGCAAACCTCTGAAGGACCCTGCATCTTGTTGTTCGGGGGACGTTGGAGGCACCAGCAGCTTCAAAAACTTGTCTGCTGCTATGACAAGGCTTTTTTGCCGCTGCTCTTTTAACCTGACCTAATTGCCTGTAGGAAAGAGTCCTCAATTTTCCCATATCAGCACGCACACGTATGTACTGTGAATCAGCTACATACTTCTTGATTGTGCGATGATCAGGATGAAGTGTCTTGGCAATGTTGATTGTAGTCATGCCTTGACCTAAACACTCCACAATTTGTTGCTTCTCAGCAGCCGACACATCCTTTTTCTTTCCCATTTTGGCAGAAAATGTAGGCTGCTTAATAATGTGGGACAGCCTTCTTAAGTATTCTTGACTTTCATTGGACACACCTGCCAAACTAATTAGCACAGGTGTCTGCAGCTGCTTACAGTGATATAAAGAGCCCTGACACACATGACCATCAATGAGTTTAACAGACAAACAAAAAAATTCTTACCTTATCACTCGTAAACACTTTTTGCATAATAATTTAGAACACAGTGTACATGTGCTTTTCCACAAAACACCAGTGGTTCATGTAGTGAATCTTACAGTTCTAACTTGCCAACCGTGGTCTGTATGGAGTTGTTCAATAAAGGGCCCAAAATTAAGATAACATGGACGGGAGAGGTCTCTATGAATACGAATTCCTAAGTGTTTGATACCCTGTGAGGGCCAGGCAAAGGGAAAGTTGGACTGGATGGAATCCTGTATGGATTTGGGGAGGGAGACATCGAGGGCCTCAGACTTCGCTGCATTGATTTTAAAATTTGACCATGTAACAAAGTGATCGATTTCAGCCATAACAGCAGGGATGGATATATGTGATTGAGTGATATATACTAGGACATCACCAGCAAATGCAGAGCACTTATACTCGGTGCCTCCCACCTCAATCCACATAATATTGGGGTTATGGCGAATTGATGAGATCAGGTACTCCATTACTAGGATGTATAAGAGAGGGGACAGAGGACATCCCTGCCTTGTCCCATTGGTGATTATGAAAGGTGATGAAAATGTTCCATTTATCTTCAGCCTAGGTGACGTATTACGATACAGGGCCGTGATTTTGCCTATAAAAGGGTCCCCTTGACCCCTACCGGAAGCTTTTAAAGAGAATAATATATGGCGTGCCAGGAGACTCTATGGAATGCTTTCTCAGCATCCAACGAGAGTATCTAATTACAAATTTTTAACTGCATCTAGCCCAGGAAATACTTTGTGCCTAGTAGCAGTGTCTGCTAGTCAGCGGATTACCCCAGCTGTTAAGCAAGCTACACCACCTGTAGTTTGGACACTTAATTTTTTCAAAGGAAATGGTTCGGCCCCCAGTACACTCAGTGAAGAGCATCGGGGAGGCACCCCAAGGCACAGGGGCTGGGACTGGCGGTAGGACGCCTTGCGGTGGACCGCCAAGCTCGATCCTTATAAAAGCTTTTTAACTGCAGCAGCTTTAGTGGACGCTACTGGAGCTTGAATTACCGTGGCTGCTGGCATGAGACTTGCCCTCCAATAGATCCTTGTAAAAGGATTTAAAGTGTGCTCATTCAAATTAGAGAGACAATTTAAATTAAAAAGATTAGACTTGCCTCCACCGCAGGGGGGCTCGCTCGACCCACCAGCGGACAGGCACCAGTATTGGGAGAGGGGGGCTGGCCGTCAGGGTCCACCGCAGCTCTGGCACAAACCCGGCGACACGGAGGTCGCACGGGCAGGAACGGACTGGCCGTGTCGGCTTCGCACTTTTTTGGGTTTAGAAGGGCATGACATGCCTATATCTGTGTCTCCCCCTCCTTTTACTCCTCCACCTCTTTTCTTTTCACATGACTATATGTACTTGTCACTTTTCCATGTGTTAGTTGTGTCTTCTGAGCAGTTTGTCAACTTTTGGACACATTTGAAGGTGTTTTCTATGTGTTTCTATATCTTTTTGTTTGCCTGCCATTGGTTTTAATGGTGTTCGAAGGTGTTCGACGAACAATTCGGCGAACATGCGGGTGTTCGGCGAACCGAACCGAACTCGAACACTACGAAGGTGGCTCAACACTAGTTTTGAACTGGAGTCTCTGGGCAATGAGGATCCAGTGAAGGGATTGATAGAGAGGAGAAGCCAGGAAATAGCAAGGGGACTGGTGGATTAGTCGGGCAACAGAGTTTAGGATAGATTGGAGGAATGCGAGAGTGTTAGATGGGAGGCCACAGAGCAAGAGGTTGCAGTCGTCAAGAAGGGAGATGATGAGTGCATGCACTAGTGTTTTTGTAGATTCGTGGTTGAGGAATGTGTGGATATGGAAGATTTTTTTTACTTGGAGTCGGCATCTTCCTCACCCTGTTCCTCCTTCCTCCCATCATTCTGAGTGCCCTGAAACAAGTGATCCCACACTTGGACACTCCGAAGGGTTGTTCTGTTTCTCTTTCCATTTATAGATTCTGGGCTCTCGCTCGGTCCGCTTGGAAGTGGAAAGAGCTTGGATATGTGGTTTGAAGAGAGATTAGAGTCCAGGGAGGTGTAGCACCACAACAGGCAGGAACAAGCAGTGTGGTGGCCACAGACACAATGTGGGCAGCTGCTCCCCGGAACACCAACATGACGGAAGTTGACAGTACAACTGTTAGGTGCAACTATTATATCTTGCTGAGTCTGGTTCTTTTTTAAAGACTGTTTAGATAACCCCAAAAGGCCATTTGCTGCATCTGCCAGGCCAGCATCAGCATGAACACCAAAACTACCAGCCTAACCACCACCAGCAGGCTCAGGCACATGACAGCAAAGCACCTGACTAGCTGGGCCGATCACCAAAGGCCAGAAAAATTGTCTGTGGGTGACACCACTGCCTCTTCTGCTGTTGTGCATGCACGCCAATCCCCTGTCCATGGCGCATGTGAAGATGCCTCCCGCCCTGCACCTGTTGTTGCAGACTTGCGACCATCACTGTCCATGTCTTCGTCCCTTAACAGCATTCAGTTGTTCCTATCACAGTCCTTGGAATGCCAGCGCAAGTTTGCAGCCAGCCACACACCCACCCACAGGCCGCAATACTAAACTGCCACATTTCTAGACTGCTTGCACTTTAAATGTTGCCTTTTAGGTTGGTGGAGGCAGACGCTTTCCTCAACCTCATGGCAGGGGCGACCGGATGTCTATACTTTGTCCCAATCCGCCACTATTTCTCCCTGCATCGTCTCCGCTTTCCACAAGCACTGGTCCCAGAACATTACCCGTGCCTTCCCCATGCACTTACAGGGAACTACCACCTAACCACAAGCAAGTGGACAGGTGAATGTGGCCAGGGACAGAACGGAGCCAGTCCACAGTAAATAAACAGCCATAGAGTGTCCGGGAACCTTCCCACACACTTTTCTTAGCCAGGGCTAGTTCTCGGCAGGGTTGGACAGGCCTACCAGAGAACCGGAGAATCCTCCTGTGGGCCCTGGCTTCTCCATCAAAAGAGTTCTTAGTGCCAAGGTGAGGTCGTGATGATGATAGAGGCCACCATCTGCTTAGTTTTCTGTTACTTGGAATGCAAGCGCAAGTATGCAGCCAGCCACACACCCACCCACAGGCCGCAATACTAAACTGCCACATTTCTGGACTACTTGCACTTGAAATGTTGCCTTTTAGGCTTGTGGAAGCGGTGGCGGCCGGGTGTCCATACTCGGCCCCCAGCCGTCACTATTTCTCCCGGTATCGTCTACAGCTTCCACAAGCGCGGGTCCCAGAACATTACCCGTGCCCTCCCCAATGTTTACTGGGAAGGACCACCTAACCACAAACACTTGGACAGGTGAATGTGGCCAGGGACAGTACGGAGCCAGTCCACTGTAAAAAAAACAAAATAATGGAAGGGAGAAGGATATACGCTACTCCTCTATAATTGGTGCCCTCAAGGTGCAAAATCAATTTTGTAATAATTAGAGTAACACCTAGGCACAGTATAAAGTCTGTAGTAAATGATTTATTCGAAGTTTTCCAAATTTATTGCCAAAATAGTAAGACCAACCAACGTTTCGGCTATCAAAGCCTTTTTCAAGCTTATCGGCATATAAAAAAATGTATCAATTGTTAGTATGTTAAATCAAACTAAGTAAAAAAGAGTACAAAAAGAATTATCAAACAGAAATACATCAGTCCGTATACAAATGGCACATTGTGTACACAAAATATTGAGAAAATAAATATACATAAATGCAGATGTGATGGTGATGACACTGAAAAGAAATAAAAGCCATCACATCCAGGTAAGATTCGTTCTGCAAACAGATCAAGTAATACATAAGCACATAAACATAAATGTAATATATAATAAATGTAGTATATGATTTAAGAGGTCCTCTGGTATTTGGAAAATGGAGACTAAGGCAAAAGAAAGAAAAAAGGAGAAAAGGAAGAAAAAAGGAAAAAAGGGAAGAGAAACTGGAAAAATAAATAGTCATATTGCAATATCACGAGGCAAAGAAATAAAAATTACTTGTCCACTAAGGCTGGAGAAAATAAGGATATCTATAAAGAGCATAATATATACTATTAGTCTATACAATGGATAAAAAATCCAAAATGAATAAATAAATAAATGGATGGTCCCCAAGGATATATAAGCCATTCCTGGTCAATCCTGCATGATCTAAATAATGTCTGGTGGCCGGGTACGGGCGGTGTGTGCTCTCTCATGACAGACGCCGGTTTAAATAGTGCCGAGGCGGAAGTGCGTGCCCGGCAACGCGAATCAGCTGTGCGGAAACACGCAGAACAGAACTGCGCATGTGCCGGACAGGCACAGCCGGAAAAAGACGATAAAAGCCGAAGCTAAAGAGCAGGACAGCCGGGACAGGGAAAGAAAACAAAACGGGGCATGCGCAAGGCTTTTAAAGACATAGAAGAATGGAATAGACACAAACCATAGAGACAGGGAACATAAGGCAAAGGAAAAAGAAGAAAAGAAAGGGAAAAAAAAGAGATTAGAAGACAGTACAATCTACAGATGCCAAGGAGGAAGAAAAAAGAAAAGAAAATAAACATAAACAGGGAAGAACCTATAATTAAAAAGGGGGGGTAATTAAGAAAATCAAATAGTGAAAAGAAATTAATAGGAGGAAAGTAGAGAAGTAATAAAGGGCCAGAAGGGGTAAACCACAAGAGGTAAAGGAAATAGAAACAGAGGAACAAGGGGGAAAAAAAGGAAAAAAACAGATAGAAAAGGAAGAAGAGGAAAAAGCAAAGACACCATACCTGAGGGACCCTTAATTAACCTGTAAGACAAAAAACAAATATAAAAGAACAAAAGAAATGACATTTTTAATATATAGAAAATATTTAAACATATTTTATGGGTATATCAAAACTAAGATGGCATACGTAACAAGAGGTACAGTCATAAGGTAGAGAAGTCAAATAGAAAATTTCAATAGAAAATTTCATATTCCCTATTGAGGCCATAGGGTTCCAATGTATTCAATCTATAAATCCAATATGGCTCTCTTTCTTTCAATCTGAGAATTCTGTTTCCACCCTGCCTAGAAAGAGGAACATGTTCCAGAACCTGAAAACGAAGCTGCAAAATATCATGTTCTCTCAAAATAAAATGTGCCGCTATAGGTAACATTGTTCTCTTACATCGTATCGTAGATTTATGTTGAGAAATGCGGTCTCGGATATGTTGGGTAGTTTCTGGTGTTGAGCGGGCACTAAAATGCTCGGGTGCTCGAAGCTGGGGCCGAGCTCACTGTGATACTCAGGTCCTCGACCCGAGCAACGAGTCCAATGTTAGTCTATGGGAGACCCGAGCATTTTTGCGGCGGCACATTCGGCAGCCTGTAGAAAGCCTAAAAAGTGCCCAAAACGATAGTGACAGTGCTCAAAAGACATGGGGGTAGCATGGGGATCGCTCCTGGAAGCATTTCTGACCCCCAGGTCACTGCTGTCAACAAAGTGGTCAGAGGTATTAAGCAACTTTTACGGGCTCACAATAAAGCGTTCAAAAACTAAACTGAAACTGCTTTCCTGTGAAATATGTTAAGAAATTTCCTTTCCAGGGTAAAGACTTGAGTATAAGGTAGAATAAATAACCAAAAACAAAAATACTCCTCCACACCTTGGACTATGTTCATAAATAGCATTTTTCATGCGTTTTTGCACTTTTGTATTGCTTTCAACCGTGACAAATGCATTCAAGGGGAAATGTCATTTTAACATTTTACAACCTTATCTGGCCATGTGCTGTGTGACACATGCATACAGTGCTGAAAAGACATGGGAACAGCATGAGGAAGACCGCTGGAAGCATCTCTGACTCCCAAGTCACTGCCTAAAATTGTGCCCATCGAAGTGATCCTTGCCGCATCAGAAGATGCAGACTTGCAACTATCCCCGTGCAAGTCCTTGTCCCAGGGCAGTGTTCAATTGTACCTCCCCAATTCCTTGCAATGCAAGCGCAAATATGCAGCCAACCACCCACCCACCCGCAGGCTGCAATACCATACTGCTAGCTTTCACTTGAAATGGGGCCTTTTAGTTTGGAGGAGGCCGAAGCTGGCCACTACCTCATGGCTGCTTCGGCATTGAAGTATCCATACTCAGTCCCCATCGGCACGGCAGCCGGGTGTCCACGCTCGGTCCCCAGCCGACAGGGGGCGGCCAGGTGTCTATACTCGGTCCCCAGCCGCCACGAGGCCGGGTGTCCACACACGGTCCCCAGCCACCTGGGGGCGGCCGGGTGTCCATAAACGGTCCCCAGCCACCCCTATTTCTCCTGTCAGCTTCCCACACACTTTTCTTAGCCTGACCTGCTTTAGGGCAGCATTGGACGAGCCCACCAGACAACCAGACTCCTCCGGTGGGCCCTGGCTTCTCCATCAGGGGAGTTGAGAGTGCCAAGGCGAGGAGCATGATGATGATGATAGAAGTTAGCATCTGCTTTGTTTTCTTTTAATGCAAGTGACGCGCCCCCTGGGCCATGTTGTTAGGGATAGCCGGATCAGATGGGGGTTGTAGTCTCCGAGTGGCTGTGACCCGGTCCGTGCCCAGGGTGTCAAGCTCAGTGTGTGGCAGTCCTACAGATGTTATTAGAGTTCTTTATGTCGACTATGCCACCCGTTGATTTGCGGTCAAAAGGCCGCCGCTGCAGCAGGGTCCGCTGAGGCTGTTGGTATGTGTGCAGCTTTGGTAGTATAACCCCCAACGGGAGGGGTATAGCCTCAGGGGGTCAGCCGTGGAGGATGGTGGTTGTGAAGGTGAAGCAAGGAGACTCAGAGACATAAAATGCAGTTCCAGGGTTTTACTTACTGGTGTTGCTCGGGTCACTGTGTACAGCAGTGACCACCCAAGCCGTGCTGCGTCCACCAGGTCCTGGACTCGGTCAACTCCCAGGCAACTCCGAAGTGTGGTCCTGAGCTCCTTTCTGTCTCTCCCTTCTTCTGGCCGTTCCCACCAGGGATCCACCTAAGTCCGGCTCCCTCGGGCCTCTTGTTGGTCAAGCCTCCTCTGGGCTCCCTGACCCTATTCTTGGTCTGCCTTCCGGGTGGATTTAGTGGGTGATCGTGGCAGATCCTGCCCACGACCTCCGGTTCCTGACTAAGGTGTGCTGTAGCCTCTGCCAGCTTGGGATCCGGTACCCTGTTGCCGACCCTTCACCCTATTAGCTCTCTTATGGGCTCTTGGGGTCCCCTCTGCGCCTCTGGGTCTCTCTCTCTTCTCCTCTGCTCTGCTTCTCAGGCTCTCAGACAGACTGTCTGACTGACTGACTGTGGCTGACTGACTGACGTCTCACAGACTGACCCTGATCTAAGATGGTGCCCACCTTAAATACTCCCTCTATGTGTGAGCCCAGGTGACCAGCACCCAATGAGCTCCTAACTTTACCCAGGCTGCTCCCCCTATCTGCCCCTACACTACTGGGATGTTCCACCCCCCTCCCACTCCAGCCAGGAACAGACACTGTCGTACCTGCACATTTCTCTAGTGGGAGTACCATCGGTCTGTTCCCCGGAAATGGGATGTGTGTAGTGCATGCAGCCTACTAGCTCAGTTCCACACTCCATCCTTACCCGGGAGTGGAATATCACACCTCTGGGTTGAGGTGCAATACCCCTGTAGCAGCCGAATCCTCAGGGTGCTACATTCCCCCCTGGTAAATCACAGCACGTCCTCGGGCTGTAAGATATAAACATCCAAAACATACAATTTTTTTTTTTTAAACATAAACATAGAAAACATCATATAGATATCATCAGCAATAAACTTTTCATATATAACATTCTTGTTTCTGGTTCCTCCGGTCACGGTGCAACTTGTGACCGGGTAAAGTGCGACAGTCTCTCTTGGAATAAAACAGTTCCCTATAAAACCGGTAGGGGGCGCTTTAGGAAGCGCAACTATATACAAGGGGAATATGGCCGCTCTCAGTCCTCGGCCAGGTATTAGGAAAGGAATGACCGCTCTCAGTCCTCGGTCAGTGGGAATAGGGACACACGGGTTTCAGTTCAATCTGCTGGTCCCAACGGGGACTATATTTTAACTAGAACAGTTCTTATACCCTGACGGGTAACTATGTACAGTCTCTCTCTACCGTACTTCAACGACGGCGTCCTCCTGCTCTTTCTTGTTGGTTGGTTTCAGTTTCAGACCCGTCCGGGTCCTCTTGCTCCTCCTCACACCGCAGCTCCTCCTCCGTCAGGCGATGCACATGGAGGGCGTAGGGTCCTTTGGCACACTTGTGCCGGGTGAAGGTGACCTCGTCCCCTACATACAGGTCACGACCTCTGTGTCCCTCTGGCAGATGGCTTTCTACGTCTCTGCGGGTTACAAAGACGTCGCCGGGGGTCTGATGGTCTCTAATGAAGCCCCACCCATGCTGCATGTTGAATTTTATCACAGTCCCGGTGGAAGGGAGACCATGAGCTGCACGGGGATTCCTCCTGGTCTGGCTCTTCTGCTCCGCGCTCCTTATCTGCGCTTGCTGTTCCCGGACCCGCCTCTCTCTCCGCTCCCTCTCGAAGACTTCGAGCTGCTGCCGGCAGCACTCTGCACGCTCCGCTGCGGCCGCCCGAGTCTCCTGAGTGAACCCCATGAGGTCTTCTCCGGTGGGGTCCCACTCAAACTGTGCCTCCTCCAGCGGGGGTGAGGTCCTCTTTACAGGCTTCGGAGCCGGAATCAGGGGCTCGCACATGGGCCTTGCTCTCTGGAGTTCCAGCTGAATGTACTCCTGGGGCCATACAAAGGGCTGCCCATCCGGGCACGTATGCTGGGCAAATAGATTTTCACCCAGGTGCGGCACTCTAGATGTTGAGGGCGCGTTGATGGTAGCGGCGCCCGGGTTGACCAGGCCTTGCGACCAGGCTTGGGGCACCCTAAAGGCAAAGGGCACTGTAAGAACGGCGGCGCCCTGGGTTACTCGGCCCTGCGACCAGGCCGGTGGCTCCGCGGAGGTAGGGGGCGCTGTTGGTATTGCGGCGCCCGGGGGTACTAGGCCTTGCGACCAGGCCGGTGGTATTTCCTGCTTGGCCACGCTCGAGGTCGAGGCGTGTGACGTCACAGGGGTCGCGGCCGCGGCTTCTACTTGAGGCCTAGTCTGGCACGGTGACGATGCAGCGACGGGCACGGCAGGGGGAACTTCGGGCTCTGCGACGGGGAGCTGGGGCAGGCGCGCGGTTTCCCGGCTCGGGGTAGAGACGTCCCCTTTACCTGCCTCCGTCCGTTCAGCTCCCTTCTCGGCGCCGTCTCCTGCCTTCATTCCTCCTGCGCCATCCTCAGAGGCGGTCTGTCTCCTCGTCTCGGGCGGCGTGCTCCGCTGACGGGTTTCGGTCTGCTGGGCCATCTCTCGGCTCCACTCCGCCAACGTCTCCCGCTGCACCCGGGCCATCCTCCGTGCGAGGCCCTCCAGCGCGGTCTGTGCACACTCCCGGTCTCGGGGGAGCTGTGCTAGGATCTCCAGCAGGCCTTCTGGAGTGGCGACCTGCAACAGGCTCCTGACCACTGGGTCGGTGCTGCCTGACTCTCCCTCCATCTCCGGGTAGGCTCTCTCTGGACTCTCTTCCAGACGTCTTGTCTCCGGGTGCGCTCTCTCCAGACTGCTCCAGGCGACACCCATCTTTGTTCTCTTCTTCTGTCTCCGCCCACATCGAGGGTGGTCCCGGGGCAACTTTGTGATTGTCAGTTCCAGGGGCAGTTCTCTTACGCTGATGGACACTTCCAGCATCACAGTCTCTGTTGGTGGGCGCGGTTTCCGCTTTTGGCGCCATTCTTCGACCTGGCCCACGATGGGAGGTGGCCTCTTGCCACCCTCTGGCACGCCCATAATGGCGTCCGCTCCCCCAAGGCGGGAAATCCTTGGAAATGGCGGGAATCGTCTCCCAGTGGCGGGAAACTCCATGGATGGCGGGAAAAAGCTGCAAATGGCGGACAACCGGCGGGAAACGACCTGTGATGGGGTCCGTTGGCGGGGACCCTCCGGAACCGGCAGGAGACTTCTTTTTGAGGTAACGGTGAACTTTTCTTCAGGCACGCAGTACCCGGTTGTTGCGGGCACGTTATCCTGCCGACTACGCCAAAGTTGACGCGCCCCCTGGGCCAGTGTTGTTGGGGATACCCGGAGCCGGATCAGATGGGGGTTGTAGTCTCCGAGTGGCTGTGACCCGGTCCGTGCCCAGGGTGTCAAGCTCAGTGTGTGGCAGTCCTACAGATGTTATTAGAGTTCTTTATGTCGACTACGCCACCCGTTGATTTGCGGTCAAAAGGCCGCCGCTGCAGCAGGGTCCGCTGAGGCTGTTGGTATGTGTGCAGCTTTGGTAGTATAACCCCCAACGGGAGGGGTATAGCCTCAGGGGGTCAGCCGTGGAGGATGGTGGTTGTGAAGGTGCAGCAAGGAGACTCAGAGACATAAAATGCAGTTCCAGGGTTTTACTTACTGGTGTTGCTCGGGTCACTGTGTACAGCAGTGACCACCCAAGCCGTGCTGCGTCCACCAGGTCCTGGACTCGGTCAACTCCCAGGCAACTCCGGAGTGTGGTCCTGAGCTCCTTTCTGTCTCTCCCTTCTTCTGGCCATTCCCACCAGGGATCCACCTAAGTCCGGCTCCCTCGGGCCTCTTGTTGGTCAAGCCTCCTCTGGGCTCCCTGACCCTATTCTTGGTCTGCCTTCCGGGTGGATTTAGTGGGTGATCGTGGCAGATCCTGCCCACGACCTCCGGTTCCTGGCTAAGGTGTGCTGTAGCCTCTGCCAGCTTGGGATCCGGTACCCTGTTGCCGACCCTTCACCCTATTAGCTCTCTTATGGGCTCTTGGGGTCCCCTCTGCGCCTCTGGGTCTCTCTCTCTTCTCCTCTGCTCTGCTTCTCAGGCTCTCAGACAGACTGTCTGACTGACTGACTGTGGCTGACTGACTGACGTCTCACAGACTGACCCTGATCTAAGATGGTGCCCACCTTAAATACTCCCTCTATGTGTGAGCCCAGGTGACCAGCACCCAATGAGCTCCTAACTTTACCCAGGCTGCTCCCCCTATCTGCCCCTACACTACTGGGATGTTCCACCCCCCTCCCACTCCAGCCAGGAACAGACACTGTCGTACCTGCACATTTCTCTAGTGGGAGTACCATCGGTCTGTTCCCCGGAAATGGGATGTGTGTAGTGCATGCAGCCTACTAGCTCAGTTCCACACTCCATCCTTACCCGGGAGTGGAATATCAAACCTCTGGGTTGAGGTGCAATACCCCTGTAGCAGCCGAATCCTCAGGGTGCTACACAAGCGTAAGTGTGCAGCCTGCCACCCACCCACCCCCAGGCTGCAATGCCATACTGCTAGCTTGCACTTGAAATAGGGCCTTTTAGTTTGGAGGAGGCTGAAGCTGGCCACTACCTCATGGCTGCTTCGGCGGCCTGGTATCCATATTCTGTCCCCAGCCGCCCAGCGGCCGGGTGTCCATAAACGGACCCCAGCTGCCCCTATTTCTCCTGTCACCTTCCCACACACTTTTCTTAGCCTGGCCTGCTTTAGGGCAGCATTGGACGAGCCCACCAGAGAACCAGACTCCTCCGGTGGGCCCTGGCTTCTCCATCAGGGGAGTTGAGAGTGCCAAGGTGAGGAGCATGATGATGATGATAGAAGTTAGCATCTGCTTTGTTTTCTTTGAATGCAGGCGCATGTATGTAGTAGCATCTAGGCCTGAGGTGGTCAGCGTTTTGGCGCATATCCTACCTCCTCCGAGGATTGCTGGATGTTTTCCTGCTACTATCCCAGTTCTATGACTCCCATTAAAACAAATCTTCAGGTGATAAATGATGGATGAGGTGGTGGCAAAGGAGAAAGAGCAGGAGGAACAGGGACCATTAACATCAATATCAGGCCAGTCAACCACACATGTCTTGTAGGATATGTTTCTGTACCAAAAGGATCATTTCGGCTACACAGTTATAGGACATACAGTGAGTGCAATGCCTACCAAAAATTTAGAGGCACTCCAATGCCCCTTGGAAGTGATATGGAGGTCAGATGGCCTTAACTAAACCTTTTTTTCCATTTACAGCAACTGGGTCTCCTGTGCACTGTTGGCCTAAGCAGTGAATGGAAGGCTTTCCAAAAATTATGAGGAACTGCAATGCCCCTTGAAACAGACGTGGATTACAGCATACTAAAATCCTTCTACCCATTATTGGGGAGTGGGTCTCCCTTAGTGTTCGCCTATGCATTGAAAAGCAAAAGCTGACTAAAATTAGAAGGAAATGCAATGCCCGTTGGAAGAGTCGTGGAGGTCGCAGTAGCTTAACAAGGCAGTTTTAATGCCCCTTGGAAAAGTGGTGGAGGTCACAGAATCTTAACAAGACGGTTTTAATGCTCCTCGGAAGAGACGTGGAGGTCGCAGTAGCTTAACAAGATGGTTTTAATGCCCCTTGGAAAAGTGGTGGAGGTCGCAGGAGCTTAACAAGACGGTTTTAATGCCCCTTACAAGAGCCATACAGTACAGCATCTTGAAACCATTATTTCCATTATAGGGGAGTGGGTCTCCCATAGTCTTTGTTTATGCCTTCCAAGCAAAAGCTGCCAAAAATTAGGATGGAGAAACTTGCAATGCCCCTTACAAGAGCCATGCAGTACAGCATATTACAAACATTATTCCCATTATTGGGGAGTCTGTCTCCCATAGTCTTTGCTTATGCCTTCCAAGCAAAAGCTGCCAAAAATTAGGACGGAGGAGCTTGCAATACCCCTTACAAGAGCCATGCAGTACAGCATATTGCAAACATTATTCCCATTATTGGATCCGCACATTCCTCAACCATGAATCTTCAAAAACATTAGTGCATGCCCTCATCATCTCCCGCCTCGACTACTGCAATCTCCTGCTCAGCGGCCTCCCTTCTACCACTCTTGCACCGCTCCAATCTATCCTAAACTCTGCTGCCCGACTAATCCACCTGTCCCCCCCGCTATTCCTCGGCCTCTCCTCTCTGTCAATCTCTTCACTGGCTCCCCATTGCTCAGAGACTCCAGTTCAAAACCCTAACTATGGCATACAAAGCCATTCACAACCTGTCTCCTCCATATATCTCTGACCTAGTCTGCCGTTACATACCCGCACGCAACCTCCGATCCTCACAAGATCTCCTTCTCTACTCCCCTCTTATCTCCTCCCACAATCGCATACAAGATTTCTCCCTTGCTTCCCCCCCACTCTGGAACTCTCTACCCCAACACATCAGACTCTCGTCGACCGTGGAAACCTTCAAAAGAAGCCTGAAGACCCACCTCTTCCGACAAGCCTACAACCTGCAGTAACCACCGCTGCATGATCAGCTCTACCCTCACCTAATGTATCCTCACCCATCCCTAATAGATTGTGAGCCCTCGTGGGCAGGGTCCTCGCTCCTCCTGCACCAGTCGCTGTCACATTGTGTTCAAGATTATTGTACTTGTTTTTGCTATGTATACCCCTTTTCACATGTAAAGCGCCATGGAATAAATGGCGCTATAACAATAAATAATAATAATAATAATAATTATTGGGGAGTGGGTCTCCCATAGTCTTTGCTTATGCCTTCCAAGCAAAAGCTGCCAAAAATTAGGACTGAGAAACTTGCAATGCCCCTTACAAGAGCCATGCAGTACAGCATATTACAAACATTATTCCCATTATTGGCGAGTGTGTCTCCCATAGTCTTTGCTTATGCCTTCCAAGCAAAAGCTGCCAAAAATTAGAACGGAGGAACTTGCAATGGCCCTTACAAGAGCCATGCAGTACAGCATATTACCAACATTATTCCCATTATTGGGGAGCAAGTCTCCCATAGTCTTTGCTTATGACTTCTTAGCAAAAGCTGCCAAAAATGAGGAGGAATTGCAATGCCCGTTCGAAGAGTCGTGGAGGTTAGAGTTAATTAACATTTCAATGCCCTTGGAAGAGCTGTGGAGTTCAGAGTGGTTTAACAAGACGCTTTTAATGCTCCTTGGAAGAGACGTGCAGATCCCAGTAGCTTAACAAGATGGTTTTAATGCCCCTCGGAAGAGACATGGAGGTCACAGTAGCTTAACAAGACGGTTTTAATGCCCCTTGGAAGAGACGTGGAGGTCACAGAAGCTTAACAAGATGCTTTTAATGCCCCTCGGAAGAGACATGGAGGTCGCAGTAGCTTAACAAGACCGTTTTAATGCCCCATGGAAAAGTGGTGTAGGTCGCAGTAGCTTAACAAGACGGTTTTAATGCCCCTTCCAAGAGCCATACGGTACAGCATCTTAAAAATATTATTCCCATTATTGGGGAGTGGGTCTCCCACAGTCTTTGCTTATGCCTTCCAAGCAAAAGCTGACAAAAATAAGGACGGAGGGATTTTCAATAATGACAACATGGACCACGGTCACCCTGGTGGTATAGTGGTGGTGGAGGCTGAGGATAAGGAGAAGAACATAAAACAGCCGAAATGAGGAAGCGTATACCCATGTGTGGGTGTGAAGCGGTGCATGTGAATACACCTCCCGAAATAACACAGTGGATTTGACTTTATGTTACTCTGCTGTCATTTGGTGGTGATGAGAAGTCTGGCCCAATCCAGCCCTTGTTCATTTTGATAAGGGTCAGCTTGTCAGCATTGTCAGTTGACAGGTGAGTGCACTTATCAGTTATAATTCCCCCAGTGGCACTAAAAACACTCTCCGATAACATGCTAGCGGCAGGGCAGGCCAGGACCTCCAAGGTGTACAGAGCGAGTTCATTCTAAGTGTCCAGCTTGGATACCAAATAATTAAAAGGCACAGAGGAATCACGGAGGACGCTGGTACGGTCGGCAAGGTACTCCCTCACCATCTTTTGAAACTTTCCACTCCTTGTGAGAGTACCCCGCGCCTCAGGGTCTGTCCAAAGGGAGGGTCTGAGAAAACTGTCCCAGAACATTGACAGTGTTCCCCTGCCTCTGCTGGATTGGAGTTGCGTCTCTCTTGTATGTACGCCTTGGTTGGGCAACGAACTGTGACCTCTGCCACTAGCGTGTTCAGATGGGAATTTTTTTAACAGTTCTGCAGGAAGGGCCTTCTGGTAATGCCCCATTTTTGTAGACCTCTCCACCTCACCAACCAGTAATGACTGTCACCCAACATTTTGACAATGCGAGGGTCATGGTTAATGCAGAGTAACATAAAGTCAGCCATGCGTGCCAGACTGGTAACGGGCAAGACTTCCGTGTCCTCACCAAGATGACGACTGACCATGCTCTCCTCCTCCCCCCTGTCCTCAGGCCACCCACGCTGAACCGACGGTATCACAGTTGTACAGGCACTACCGTCTACAGCGCATGATACAAGCTCCTGTTCTTCCTCCTCCTCCTCCTCTCCCTCATTGTCCCCAATGCACGTTGGGATGAGATGAGGCTGGGCTGTGTGTAATCGACCGCTGCAGCTTTTTGATCCATCTCATCATAGTCTGGCTGCAATGCCTCCTCTTTAATTCTCTGCAGAGAGCGTTGCAAAAGACAGACAAGTGGAATGCTGATGCTAATGATGGCGTCATCGCCACTCACCATCTTGGTGGACTCCTCAAAGTTTGTCAAGATGGTACATATGTCAGACATGCAGGTCCACTCCTGAGGTCTTATGTGTGGAGTCTGACCTGAATATCGACGGCCTTGTTGCAGCTGGTACTCCACAACTTCTCTCTTCTGCTCACAAATCCTTTGCAACATGTGGAGGGTAGAGTTCCAACATGTGGGGACATCACACACAAGTCGGTGTGACGGAAGCTGCAAACGCTGCTGCAACACAGCAAGGGCGTCGGAAGCTGTAGCCGACTTGCGAAAATGAGCTGACAGGCTGCGTACTTTGATGAGCAGATCTGGCAACTTGGGGTACGATTTAAGAAACCCCTGAACCACGAGGTTAAGCACATGAGCCAGGCATGATACGTGTGTGATCTCGCCGCGCCTCAGAGCAGCTACCTGTTTACGGCCATTATCACACCCGACCATGCCTGGTTGTAGGTTCAGTGGTCTCAGCCACAGATCTGCCTGCTCTTTCACAGCTGTCCACAACTCACAAGCAGTGTGAGGTTTCTCACCTAAGCTTATGAGTTTCAGCACAGCCTGTTGCCACTTGGCGGAGGCTGTTCTGCAGTGCTTCCAGCTTGTAACTGATGTGGTGATATCTGAGATGGAGGCTGAACACGAGGAGGAGGAAGAGGATGATGCACAGGAGCATGTTTGGCGCTCTTTACAGAGCCAATGAACATGCAGGGATTGCCAGCCAGTCACTGTAATGCGGCAGCCTTGTTGGTTGTGCACATTACATTGATTGGCTGGCCGCACAGCGTCACCTCGAGTATTTAATACCGGGCGCCGCCTTCTTGGACACAGACGGCTGGGATCAGACAGTGTAGGGACATAGCTGCTGATTTAGGGAGAGATATATACTGCGAAATAATTAGTGTAGGGTCTGTAAAGGCTGCCAGATCAAACAAACAGTCCTTCTCAGGACTATTATCCATCCCAGATATCATGCAGGCAGGCAGGCTGTATAGGAGACGCAGTGGTTATACCAGCAAATGCTGCATTACAGTCCTGTGTGCTCCTGTTGCTGAAATTGCTGGACTTAGCTCCAGGTCTCAGGGGCCAGGAAAAATCCTTTTTTTTTCATCTAAATCCTCTTTTTTTTTTCCTTCCTTCCCACTGTACAAATACCCATCTTATTAACCTTTTGGTGCCCCCCCCAAAAGAAAATAAAAAAGTGTGTCTGTGACAGTTCATACACAAATATATTTTTTAGAAGAGTCTGGTGTAGGCCAGAGAAATAGAAGTGTGGTTTTGCAGTTCCACGGTTCAAACCTCTGTATTATCCACTTGTGGGCCATTCTTACCTAAAAAAAAACAGTTTGAGTGTGTCGCTCACTGTTCAGCGGCAAATATATCTATTTAAAAAAGTCTGGTATACACCAGTAAATTAGAACTGTGGTTTTGCCGTTCCACGGTAAAAAATCTCTATTATCCTGCTTTTGGCATTTTTTGCCGTAAAAAAAAACATAATTGTGTCTCCCTGGTTCAGTGCTGCCTTCTTGCAGCCCTGGGGTCCTGGGTTCAAATCTTATCAAGGACAACATCTGCAAGGATTTTGTATGTTCTACCCATGTTTGTGTGGGTTTCCCCCTCAGTAAAAAAGCAGCCATAGAGGGATGCTTCTCGGCAGGGTTGGACGGGCCCACCAAAGAATCCTCGGGTGGGCCCTGGCTTCTCGATCAGGAGAGTTCATGATAGCGCAAACTTTGCAGCTGCTATGGGTCTCTTGAGTGGGGAAGAAAGTTGGGCCCTCAGAATCAAATCCTCTGGTGGGCCCAATATTTTTCAGTCTGACACTGCTTCTCGGTGAGAGTTGTATTTCACCACAGCCATATTCTTTAGCTCGGTGAAAGGACTGGCATAGAGTAAAACTGTATCAACTCCGGCTGTCATTTCTCCGCCCCCATGTTCCGGCCATTGTCACACACGACCATGGCTGGCTGTATGTTCAGCAGTGAGAGTCACAAATCAGGCTGCTATGTTGCAGCTTTTAACAGCTCTGCAGCGGTGGGCAGTTTGTCACCCAAGCATTAAGCATATTATCTTCAGCACAGTCTGTTGCCGCTTGGCCAAGGCAGTGCTGCAGTGTTTCCAGCTTGTGAATGATGTGGCCATTTTGGAGATGGAGGCCGAACTGGAGGAGGAGGATGTGTAGGAGCTGAACAATGTGATTACATTGAGGTTAAATTGGCAAGTCTGGTTTTCATGCTAAAAAGATCCTACTGTGTTTTTTTTTTTTTTTACGTCTGTTCAAATGTGTATTGGAGTTTGTCCAAATTTTTGGCAGCCCTTGAAATTGCTGCTTATGCAATAACAGTATAAGAGACACACTACTTAATAATGGGAAGGACAATTCAAATATATTCTATATTCTAGAATATTAACTGTCTTATCTGAAATTCTTTTACGGGTGGGGTATCGCATTATGGATAACGTATTACATCGATCCAGCCAGATATTATTGCCTTATACTACATGCTGCAGGTGCGCCAAAAAATGTAAATTCTATTATATTCCCTATAGATAATGCTGTTAGATGAATTTACAATAGGGACAGGTGCTGCTAAGTGGTATCATCACCAGATACAGATGAGTGTTCATTCTGGTCGCAAAAATGTCTTCCAGGGTCCATAACTTTATTTTTTTTATCATTTCTTTGGCCTTATATACAAGTCATTACCCTGGAAAGAATGTTTCTTAACATTTTTCAATTTTAGCTTGTTTTATGTATATCTTTTTTTTCAGTCTGCAAAAGTGGCGTAATACTCTGACAACATTGTTCACAGATCACAGATATGCTATTTGTCAGCAGTCAACTGTAAATAGGTTTGAACCCACAGCAGCAATACTTTAAATGGAGTGTAATATTTGACACGCTCACAGTAATTGTTGGATTATTAGGGCAGTCATATGGGATAACGTCTGATGGCCATGGTTTCAGGCAGTCATCTAATAGTATGGTATTTGTCAGCGACCAAGTGTTAATTGGTTCAACAAAACACAGGTAATTTCTGTATTATTACGGCAGTCATATGTATCACGTGCGTCTGAACATTGAAAAAAGTTCTTCTGCCTCCACAATACAGTAATATGAATAAAACTAAAAAAATCTGGCTGTATTCTGCGAACAAGCAAATGGAGCTGTAAAAAGGTGTACACTGACACACTGCTACAATGTATAAATGGAGGACAATATTTTCCACGTTCACTACAAATAACTGGATTTGAACCACAGTTATATGTGATATGTCTGACAAAGAACCACGGTTTTAAATAGCAGGCCTGTAGTTTACTAATATTATTCTTCACAGAGACCTAGTGTCAATAGCTTGACTGACACACTGCAATGAAATGGAAGGCAGAAATGGCTGATTTTGGAACGCTATTATATGTGATATGTCTGACAGAGAACCACGATTTTAAATAGCAGGCCTGTAGTCTACTAATACTATTCTTCACAGAGACCTAGTGTAAATAGTTTGACCAACATTCTGCAACGAAATGGGAGGCAGAAATGGCTAATTTTTGAAAGCTGTTATATGTGATATGTCTGACAGAGAACCACGGTTTTAAGTAGCAGGCATGTAATTTACTAATACTATTCTTCACAATTCTTCACAAGCAAATCGCTCCCTGACTCAGCAGCATCTCTCCCTACTCTGCCTGTTTCTGGAGTAGACTGTGACGAGCATAGCGGTGCCAGGTCTTATATAGACCGACATTACAGTGCATGGCAAGTAATCCCTGCGTGTTCATTGACTCTCTAAAGAGCACCAAACATGCAGGGCAGGGACCCAAGTTCCCACCCGAAAAACCTGGAAATACTCGCCGAGCACTGAGCTTGTGGAGCACCATAATGCTTGAGCGAGTTCCGAGCAGTGGCGTGCATTTTGCTCATCACTAATAGTGATCAAAAATATTCTACTGATGCTGAAACTGGTTAACTAATGGCCTTTTTTTGCAACGTGAATTTTTATGTATATTGATACTAATACTTTTATGTTATTGTCACCCTTTCACATATTGTTGGTGTCTTTCATTTAGGGCATAATAGGGTCACGGAGGAAAAGCCGATGAGAAGCAGGGGCACCATATCTCAATACCAACCTCCGCTGCAAGATAGGGGAAGTGTATGAGGCTGCGATAAGGTTAGCCCCATAGTCCACTTCTCCTGGTTACTCTATTTGATTTCTAAGCCCCCCTTTTTATGGTAATATTAATAAAGTGCTGTAAATAGTGGGAGGGTCTTTTTTAGTTAAGTTGTTTTTGTGAGTTTTTGCGACCTTTTCTCTATCGTATTAGTTTTGTTTCATACCAGTTTGTCCCACAGGTTTTCTGGTCTTCGAAAACAGGGTAAAAAGGGTTCAGTTAATTCATGTATATGAGGATAATTCCTAAACAATAAACACCAATATTGTTGAACCTCTGTTATAAAATTTCAATTGCATTTTATCCAGCCTTGTTGTACTTACCATATCATTAGAAACAATATTGGTTGAAATTGAGAAATTGGTAGGATTTTTTTGGTAACAACTAGTAATAATGCAAATGTTTGTTATTGTCTTTTTCCTTTTAACAAAAATTTCAGTGGTGATGGAGGCCAAATAATCTTTAGTGACCATAGTAACCAAGAAGTTAATTTTATATGAATCAAATTGTATAGTGAACTGCAACTCAGGAAACAATGAATTTAGAAACAAGTGAAAATCACTTAATGAACTTAAAGGACCAAACCAAATCCAAAATACATCATCTATATACCTTTTCCATGTCAGGGCATATTGTTTGAATGTGTGATGTGGGTCAATTAATGATTTTTCAAACCCGGCCATAAAGCAATTATCATAAGGTGGTGCCATATTGGACCCCATCGCAACCCCTTGGGTTTGTAGATACAATGTATCTTGGAACAGGAAGTAGTTCTCTATAAGAACTAGCTCCAAAAGTTCCATGCAAAATTGTTGTGATGAAATGACAGATGTGCTCAATATTCTTTCAATGGCCTTTATGCCTTTACGATGTTCAATGGACAGAACCAAAATTAAATAGCCCGAATAAGTGGTCAAAACATAAATGGTTATAATTAAAAAACCTTTGTTGTGATACCAAGTGAGTTTGTGGTATAAAAAATAAAGGAGCGCACACAGCAAAGTCATTTAAGTAACAAGGAGACCCAAAAAGCGATAAAAACAAGGTAATAGCAGGACAGACATCAAATCAATCAAAAAGTATTTGATAATATGAAATGAAAAAATACATGAATACAAATTAATATGGGAATAGGATGTTAAAAATATTAGAACGGTTGTTATTCAGATGAGTGAATGTGCAATTAGTTAATAGGTGATCATTATATATATGGAAATTAATATCTCTGCCTATACCTTGTTATAAGGTAATTGCACACTTACATTTTCTAGTGGTCTGTCAAAGTGGTGTTTGAGCACCTCTATATGGTAAATGTTATATTTACACACAGTGTGTTGAGAATGATTGCACAAACTATAAACCTATGAGAGAAAACAAGTGATGTTCCAGAATATATTGCACATCCACCTGTGAAGTATTGCTCAACCTGTCACCAGTATTAATATAAATTGTATTAATCCATCATGTGAATACAAAATGGTATAGTTGGGATTGTGGCACTCTCTCCCCGACATGCATTTCGGTGCGTTCCTTTGTCAGGGGGATGTATCTAGGAATGGGAAGTAGTTATCTAAGAAAACTAGCTCCGAAAGTTCCAAGCAAAATTGTTGCGATGGAAAGGTAGATGTGCTCAATATTCTTTCAACGACCTATATGCATTTATGATGTTCAATGGACGAATAAAGGCAATTGATGTGAAATGTAACTAATGTGGATTCTTTGTTGACCTTTCCAAGCTCAAAAATAATCCTCAATAAATGAGTAGTGTCTCGTACAAAAGATTTAGTGGTTTTAAAGAGAACATTTAACTTTTTCTCAATAAAAATCACAGTGGAAAAGTACTGAATATGTTGAGACTACAATTGGCCTACCAGGGGGATTAGTTAGGCTTTTATGAATTTTGGGTAGGACGTAAAAAAAGAAGTAACCGGGTATTTATTTGTTAAGAAATCTTTAGTTTTATTATCTATTACCTTTGTTTTAAGTTTACGTTCCACCAGATGCATCATTTCAGTTTGTAATCTAGGTGTAGGGTCATGGTCTAGTGGTATGTATATTTTCTCATCATGTAGTTGTCATTTAATTTAATTTATTTAGGCATTTCGGTCCATGATGACCAAAGTTCCGCCCTTGTCCGCTGGTTTTACAATATTATTTTTGTCTTCCGTAATTGAACGAAGTGCCAATTGATCAAGGGATGAAAGGTTAGAGGAACTATGAAGATGATCTTGTTCAATTTTGGACCAAAAACCATTAAAACCATTAAAGTCATGCTGTAGCAAATTAACAAATGATATTAGATAAATATTATAGATAGATATCTTGCAAATATATAATGTCACAACCCCCCTACATATTATAAACCTGCACCCTTTAGTGCCTTTCTGGGTGCACTAAACGATGTTTAGCCTAGTTTAATCTAATAAATAATTAAATATTTAAAAAAAATGTTGTGGGGTTCCCCCTATTTTTGATAACTAGCAAAGGTAAAGCAGACAGCTGTAGGCTGATATTATCAGGCTGGGAAGGTCCACGGTTATTGAGCCCTTCCCAGCCAAAAAATACCATCCCACAGCCACCCTAGAAATAGCACATCACAGTAGATGAGCCAATTCTGGCGCTTCACCTCGGCTCTTCCCGATTGCCCTACCCTGCGTTGGCAATTGGGGTAATGATAGTTGGGGTAGATGTCAACTGTGAATTGTCCAAAAACACAGCTGACCCTGGTATTAGTAATGGAGAGATGTCTATCGGACACTCCCATTACTAACCAAGTAAGTAAAAAGAAAAAAACCCATACACAAATATATTTTATTTTAAAAACACTCCCCGACTCTTCCCCTGGTTAACTAATTTATTTAAACTAATAAACACATCCATGCAGGTCTGATTTAGTCCAGGGAATCTGACGTAGTCCAGAAATGGAAACCTGAAAGACATAAAAAAAGAGAAATAAAAACAAGACTGTCCCTAATTCACCAATTTATTAAAAAGCTAAGTTCCCATGCAGTTCCGATGCAATCCCATGTTTCCCATGATGTTTCTCTATTTCTACTATCAAAGGCTTCGGAGAGAGAGGGAGCCCATCTCTTACTATGACAATTTTACAGCACCAAAGTTTGGGTCCCTATTGATTTCCATGGGGTTCGGGTTCTTGTTCTAGTTCAGGGTAGATTTCTGGCATCTGAACCGAACTTTGAACTAAAGTTTGGTCAAACCAACGAACCTGAACATCCACGGGTCCGCTCATCCCTAATTTTAAGCTTGCGAGCAGGGCATTCATTCCTCTTAACATGTGTTGAAGTATGTGTTGCTCTGTAACGTCTGATATTGTCTGCACATAAACCCTCTGAATAAAAATTATTGTTATTATTAGATTTGACACTCCACGTGCCTGGTCGTTCTCGAATTGTGCTGATCTCAGGACAGTTTTATAAGTGTCAGACATCATGAAGAGGAGGGAGGCAAAGCACTGACAGGATTTCAAACTCTCTTCAAACTGCTGTGCTGTGAATTTAGCACCCTTTCTTCAACATCTGACCTGACACTAGTGAAAGCAGAGAGAAGCATGCCGGGACTACAGATGATATGTATATACTGTAAGTAATGCTGTATATTCTCTGTCCACTTCATGGAGAGGCTGCAACTTTGAGTATGGGGGGCCCTGAGCATATGCCCAGTGTCCTCCCCTCCAATGCCACCCCTGTTCTCATCCCACTATAATAGCTCCCTGTAATGGCCACTGTGGTGGAGTCTACAACTTAGACTCTCTTATTAAGTCATCCTTCCAGCTATGTAAAGCCATTAGCTTTTGTGAGCAAATGTCACGGAAGATGCTTTAAATACATGCAGAAGACAAACCAAGTATATTTTCTCTATCACCATACAATGGTGACATAAGCACTTTAACTAATTTAATTTCAACTTCCATTAGATAAAGCAAGCTATAATGTTGCAGAATAACAATATTCATGTGGATCAGAAGAGTAATTTACAAATTTCTGATATATATTCAAGGATATCACATTATTCATTTGAGTTGTTTTGCCTTTAAATCTGTCTACCATATGATTTTAAAATTATTGCACATAAATCGCATTGTTCATAATATGTTAGAGCTTTTGGCCTTGACTGATTCATTTATAATGAGCTTGACAAAAAAGAAGATTGAAAACCTTGTCATCCTTTCTTACCACGTTACCTATTGTCATAGCATGATGTGTGATATAATACAAACGACTTCAATCATCCCAATAATGTGACTTTGCCTTTGACAAGTCAAAGAAGCATGACTTCTACAATTAGATTAAAAATATGGAAATGGCTTACTGATATCCTGTCCCGCATAAATATTTATTAAAGTCTATTTAAGTTTTCATCCTTTTCATTTTTTTAAGTCATTTTTTTGTCTTGTGGTATTTGTTGTCATTTCAAAATGGCTAACATGGTTCATGAATTTTGAACAAAGTTAAAAATCATCTTTATTTTGTCTTTGAACTGTTTTGAGACTTTTTAGATTAAAAAGTTGCACTCTCTGCAAAATGTTTCAAAAATTGTGCAAACATTTCAGGCATGCAAACAATTCACTCCGGAGAGTACTGAAGTATATTTGACCAAAAATTTACCATATGTTTAAACAGTTGGATTTAATGAATAGGTCTAAAAAATCTGGAAATGCCAGATTGACATACAAATCAGAAAATTAGCTAAATCACAAAAGACAACTTTAGAAAGGACACAAATCTTTTGATGAATTGGTTTCAAATTTAAGTCACTAATTGAGAGTTATTAATGCTAAAAACTGGCAAAAATGTAATAATGAATCGTGCCCATAATACTAAATATATAACCAATGGGATTTATCCCGAAAATAGTACTCAAACACAAAGTATGGGATAAGTGATGTAGAGCACCCTTAAAGCCCTATTCAGATGAAGTTTTATCTGTGCCTTACTTTTTAATTCTTAAAGGTTTTTCCCATCTTTAAAAAAAATTCTGAATGTCAGGGAATGTTATAACATATTAAAATGAGGCATATCCTCTAACCTCTGTTAGGCGCTCAGGTGATCAGTACTATGGCCTGTGATTGGCTCAACTGGTCAGATAATTGGAATGGGACATCATCAATTCAAGTCACTTCACTACATACAACAGCCAGTTACAGACCTCAGCAGACAGATCATGGAAAAAATAGGAAGTCAAGACTTCCTGTCATGGTGTAGATCACTGAGGTGGCCTACGCTAGATCCTCAAGGGTGAAAGTGGGGAAAGTATGCCTCATTTTAATGCTAAAATACTTGCAAGGTGCTGAGGTGCTGCTGCGTCAGGGAGAGATTTGCTTGTTTAGAGTTAGTATAGGTATTCCACAACATATATCTATAATATCCATATGAACTAACAGTCCTTCTGAGGACCAATCCAGCTGCATGTAATGCGTGCTAGGCAGGCAATCAGTGTATGTTGCACACTGCAGTGCATGATGCAGCACAGGAGGGTCCATTGAACGTCCTATTAGTATAGGTAATCCACAACATATATCCATCTGAACTTACAGTCCTTCTGGGGAGTAATCCAGCTTATAATGTCCATTTTAGGACATGATCAGATATCAAAATCAAACATCAGAATGATGTCAGTTTGAGGTTAAATACCCTGTCTGACAAGTGATCCTGACAATTTTTCTTTCCATCCACTCAAGAACTGGCTGCAAATTCCCAATTTAATTTTGCTATGTTATTATCAAAGTCACTTGTCAGAATCACTTGTTAGAATCACTTGTCAAAATCACTTGTCAGAATCACTTGTCAGAATCACTTGTCAGGATCACTTGTCAAGATCACTTGTCAGGGTCACTTTTCGGGATCACTTGTCAGAATCACTTGTCAAAATCACTTGTCAGAATCACTTGTCAAAATCACTTGTCAAGATCACTTGTCAAGATCACTTGTCAGAATCACTTGTTAGAATCACTTGTCAGGATCACTTGTCTGAATCACTTGTCAGGGTCACTTTTCGGGATCACTTGTCAGAATCACTTGTCGAAATCACTTGTCAGAATCGCTTGTCAAAATCAATTGTCAGGATCACTTGTCAAGATCACTTGTCAGAATCACTTGTCAGAATCACTTGTCAGGATCACTTGTCAAGATCACTAGTCAGAATCACTTTTCAGGATCACTTGTCAGAATCACTTGTCAAAATCACTTGTCAGGATCACTTGTCAGAATTGCTTGTCAAAATCACTTTTCATAATCACTTGTCAGAATTACTTGTCAAAATCACTTGTCAGAATCGCTTGTCAAAATCACTTGTCAGGATCACTTGTCAGGATCACTTGTCAGGATCACTTGTCAGAATCACTTGTCAGGATCATTTGTCAAAATCACTTTCATAATCATTTGTCAGAATCACTTGTCAAAATCACTTGTCAGAATCACTTGTTAGGATCCCTTTTTAAAATCACTTGTCAGAATCACTTGTCAGAATCACTTGTCAAAATCACTTGTCAAAATCACTTGTCAGAATCACTTGTCAGATAGGGTATTTAGCCTCAAACTGACATCATTCTGATGATTGGTTTTGAAATCTGATCATGTTCTAAAATGGACACTGTGCAGCTGCATATAATCAGTGCTAGGCAGGCAGGCAATGTATGTGGCAAACTGCAGTGCATATAGTGCAAGAGGGTCCATTGAACATTCCTGCTGCTGCAGTTCTTACGGATATTTGTAGACATAGCCCCAGATATCTGGGGTCATTTTAACATTTTACAACCTTACCTGGCAATGTGGTGTGTGACACATCATCAGACACATCCTGTTTAATTTATGATGAAGGGACGGCCCTTACTATTCTTTAAAGACCAGCAGTCGGTCCTCGCTATAGTTAGAGAGCCATCAGCCGGCTATGCTTTGTTGTTCCCATTATTAACAAGTGAGTCTCCTATACTGTTGATGCATATCCAATGACTGCAAGGGATGCCAAAAATTAGGACGCAACCCAATACCCCTTTGAAGAGACATAGAGGAGGGTCTCAGTAAAAAAAAATGTTCCCATTATAAAGGAGCGGGTCTCCTATAGTGGTAATGCCCATGCTGTGACAGCAAGGGCTGCCAAAATTTGGGAAAAACCCCACTAAGAATTTAAAGACACATAGAGAAGAGCCACAGTGACAACAAATTCCCATTAGAAAGGAGACAGTCTGCTGTACAGTTATAGGGTATGCAGTGAGTCAAAAGGCTGACTAATTTTAAGAAAAACCCCTCAAAGAATTTAAAGACACATAGAGCAGGGCCACAGTAACAAGGTACGACATGTTCCCATTAGAAAGGAGAGAGTCTGCTATACAGTTATAGGGTATGCAGTGAGTCCAAAAACTGACCAATTTTAGGAAAAACCCCACTAAGAATTTAAAGACACATAGAGCAGGGCCACAGTATTGACAAATTCCCATAAGAAAGGAGAGAGTCTGCTATACAGTTATAGGGTATGCATTGAGTCCAACGGCTGACCAATTTTAGGAAAAACCCCACTAAGAATTTAAAGACACATAGAGCAGGGCCACAGAAATGACAAATTCCCATAAGAAAGGAGAGATTCTGCTATACAGTTATAGGGTATGCAGTGAGTCCAAAGGCTGACCAATTTTAGGAAAAACCCCACAAAGAATTTAAAGACACATAGAGCAGGGCCACAGTAACAAGGTACGACATGTTCCCATTAGAAAGGAAAGAGTCTGCTATACAGTAATAGGGTATGCAGTGAGTCCAATGGCTGACCAATTTTAGGAAAAACCCCACTAAGAATTTAAAGACACATAGAGCAGGGACACAGTAACAAGTACGACACGTTCCCATTAGAAAGGAGAGGGTTTGCTATACAGTTATAGGGTATGCAGTGAGTCCAACGGCTAAACAATTTTAGGAAAAGCCCCACTAAGAATTTAAAGATACATAGAGCAGGACCACAGTAACAACAAATTCCCATTAGAAAGGAGAGAGTCTGCTATACAGTTATAGGATATGCAGAGAGTCCAACGGCTGACCAAATTTAGGAAAAACCACAGTAAGATTTTAAAGGCACATAGAGCAGGGCCACAGTAACAAGCTAAGACATGTTCCCATTAGAAAGGACAGAGTCTGCTATACAGTTATAGGGTTTGCAGTGAGTCCAACGTCTGACCAAATTTAGGAAAAACCCCACTAACAATTTAAAGAGACATAGAGCATGGCCACAGTAACGACAAATTCCCATTAGAGAGGAGAGTCTCCCATGTTGGCCTATGCAGTGAATGCAAGGGCTGCCAAAAATTTGGAGGCACTTCAATGCCCCTTGGAAGAGACGTGGAGGAGGGCCTAGTTAAAAAATGTTCCCATTAGAAAGGAGCGGGCCTCCTGTACTTGTAATGCCCATGCGCAAGTGTATGGGCTGACAAACATTTACCCTTGGGGGATATACATGAACATAATGTATAAAAAATTTTTTTTTTAACGGTCATCATAAACACCCTTTAAAAAAATTATGTGGGTGTTGCATCACGGACCACGGTCACCCGGGTGATATGGTGGTGGAGGATGAGGAGAAGGAGGAGGACAAGAGCGAATAGCCAAAATCAGGAACCGTATACCAATGTGTGGGTGTGAAAAGGTGCATGGAAATACACCTCCCAAGAAAAGACACTGGATTTGAGTTTAAGTTACGCTGCTATCATTCGGTGGTGTTGAGAAATCTGGCCCAATCCAGCCCTTGTTCATTTTTATAAGAGTCAGCCTGTCAGCAATTTCAGTCAACAGGAGGATGCACTTATCAGTTATAATTCCACCAGGGGCACTAAAAACCCGCTCTGATAAAAGGCTGGCAGCAGGGCAGGCCAGGACCTCCAAGGCATAGAGAGCCAGTTCATTCCACGTATCCAGCTTGGATACCCAATAATTGTAAGGCACAGAGGAATCATGGAGGACATTGGTGCAGTCGGCAAGGTACTCCCTCAGCATCTTCCAAAACGCTGCACTTCTTGTGAGAGTACCCCACGCCTCAGGGCCTGTGCGATGAGAGGGTCTGAGAAAACTCTCCCAGTACTTTGACAGTGTTCCCCTGCCTCTGCTGGATTGAAGTTGTGTCTCTCTCGCCTGTACTCCTTGGTTGTCCAACGAAGTGTGTCCTCTGCAGCCAGCGTTTTCAGATGGGAATTTTTTTAATAGTTCCGAAACAAGGCCCTTCTGGTACAGCCCCATTTTTGTACACCTGTCTGCCTCAGGAATAAGAGAAATAAAGTTCTCCTTGTAGCGTGGGTCTAGAAGTGTCACCAACCAGTAATGACTGTCACCCAAAATTTTGAGAACGTGAGGGTTAGGGGAAAGGCAGCGTAACTTAAACTCAGCCATGCGTGCCAGACTATTAACAGGGAAGACTTCCATGTCCTCACCAAGAGGATGACTGACCATGCTCTCCTCCTCCTCTCTGTCTTCTGGCGATCCACGCTGAACAGACGGTGTGACAGCTGTGCAGGTAGTACCATCTATAGTGCAAGAAACTAGCTCCTGTCCTTCCTCCTTCTCTTACTCATTGTCACCCATTCAACGTTGGAATGAGATGAGGCTTGGCTGTGTGTAATCACCCTGTATGTTTCCTTGCTCCATCTCATTGTGCTCCGCCTGCAATGCATCCTCTTTGATTGTGAGCCGAGAGCGTTTCAGAAGACAGAGAAGCGGGATGGTTACGCTAATTATAGGGTCATCGCTACTCACCAACTTGGTGGAGCCCTCAAAGTTTTTGAGGATGGTACATATGTTTGACATCCATGTCCACTCCTGAGGTCTTATCTGTGGAGTCTGAACTGAATACCAACAGCCTTGTTGATGCTGGTACTCAACAACTGCCCTCTTCTGCTTACAAATCCTTCCCAACATCTGCAGTGTAGAGATCCAATGCATGGGGACATCACACACCAGTCTGTGAGCCGGAAGCTGCAAACGCTGCTGAAACACGGCAAGGGTGGCGGAAGCTGTAGCTGACTTTCTAAAAGGATACACAGGCAGCATACTTAACAAGAAGATTCGGCAGCTCCGGGTAGGATTTGAGAAACCACTGAACCATTAGGTTAAGCACATGGGCCAGGCATGGTACGTGTGTGACCTCGCCTCGCCTCAGAGTGGCCACCAGGTTCCGGCCATTGTCACACATGACCATGCCTGGCTGTAGGTTCAGCGATGTGAGCCACAGATCTGTCTGCTCTTTCAGAGCTGTTCACAACTCTTCAGCATTGTGAGGATTGTCACCTACGCATATTACAGTAGCTTCAGCACAGTCTGTTGCCGCTTAGCGGAGGCAGTGCTGCAGTGCTTCCAGCTTGTGACTTATGTGGTCATTTCGGAGATGGAGGCTGAAGAGGAGGAGAAGGCTGAGGAGGATGAGGCGAAGGAGCTGTAGATTGTGGGGGTAACCGGGATTGACCTAGGCCCCGCAATCCTTGGCGTCGGGAGGACGTGTTCCGTCCCAAGGTCCGACTGGGTCCTGGCTTCCACTATGTTAACCCAGTGTGCCATCAGTGAGATGTACAGTCCATGCCCACAAGCACTTGTCCACGTGTCCGTGGTTAGGTGGACTTTCCCAGTAACTGCGTTGTTGAGGGCAGGGTTAACATTTTGGGATACGTGCTTGTGTACTGTAATGCGGGGACGGCACACCGGGAGAAATAGTGGAGGCTGGGGACTGAGTACCGAGGGACGGCCGCCGCCATCAAGTTGCGGAATGATTCCTTCTCCACAAGCCTAAAAGGCAACATTTCAAGGGCAAGCAGTCGTGAAATGTGAGAATTTAATAGTGTGGCCTGTGGGGCGTTGGCTGCATATTTGTGCTTGTGTTCCAAGGACTGGGGTATGGACAACTGAGCGCTGCAGTGGGACAAGGACATGGACGTTCTTCCTGATGCTGCTACTTGAGAATGCGCAACGACAGGTGCAGGGCAGGAGGCATCTTCACATGCACCATGGACAGGGGATTGGCTTGCATGCAAAACAGCGGAAGAAGCAATGGTGCCACCTGCAGATACTGTTCCTGGACCCTGGGGTTCGGCCCACCTAGTCGGGTGCATTGCTGCCATGTGCCTGATCATGCTGGTGGTGGCCAGGCTGGTCGTTTTGCCACCCCTACTGATGCTGGCCTGGCAGGTGGTGCAAATGGCCTTTTTGGGGTTATCAGCAGAGTCTTCAAAAAACAAACAGACTCGGGAAGATCTAACAGTTGTACTGGCAACTTCCTTCGTGTTGGTGTTATGGGGAATGGTTGCCTGCCTTCTTTCTGCGGCCACAACACTGCTTCTTCCTGCCTGTTGGGGTGCTCTGCCTCCCTCCCCCTGTGTGCTGCTTTCCTTGCTCTGCATGTCCTCCTGCCACATTGGGTCAGTTGCTATATCATCCACCACCTTGTCTTCCACTTCCGCACCCTGGTCCTCCTCCTGACTTTTTGGCAATTGTGTCTCATCATCAGCCACCTCTTGTGACACTTTCCCACCGTCGTCTTCGTGTGACTGTGGCTGCTCAAATATTTGGGCATCGCTACACGCGATCTCCTCTGGCCCTGCCTCAGGTGGACGGAGCAAGAGGCCTGAATCTAAAAATGGAAAAGTGAACAGCTCTTCAGAGTGTCCAAGTGTGGGATCAGTTGCCTCCGGGCACTCGGCATGGTGGGAGGAAGGAGGATCAGGGTGAGGAATATGCGTTCCAGACACACGGCTACTGAGACTTGACCATGTGGAAGACAGGGCTGTGGTGGTGATGGTGGCCAAGTGACTGGAAGCATTATCCGTCATCCAACCAACAACCTTTTGACACTGCTCTGGCTTCAATAGTGGTGTGCTGCGGTCCCCTAGGAATTGGGACAGGAAGGTCAGGCGTGAAGATGTGGGTGTTTGTTGTTGCACAATTTCAGCTTGCCCACGGCCAGTCATCGGCCTCTGCATGCACCATTACCATCACGTCCAGTTCCCCATCCCTTGCCACGTGCCTTGCCCATTTTAAATGGAGGACAGTATCTTCCACGCTCACTACAAATGACTGAGTTTGGAGCGAACTTATATGTGATCCGTGTGATGGAGAAAACAGAGTTTTAAATACCTGCCCTGTAGGTAAGTAATTTGAACAGCAAACTGGTGTTATTTGCTTCACTGACACACTGAAAGAAATTTTTAATGGAGGCCAGAAATGGCAGTATTTTCTGACAACGTATATATGATCCGTTTGACGGAGAAAACAGGGTTTTAAATACCTGGCCTGTAGGTAAGTAGTTTGAACAGCAAACTGGTGTGAATTGCTTCACTGACTAACTGAAAGAAATTTTTAATGGAGGCCTGAAATGGCAGTATTGTCTGACAACGTATATGTGATCCGTGTGACGGAGAAAACAGAGTTTTAAATATATGGCCTGTTGGTAAGTAATTTGAACAGCAAACTGGTGTGAATTGCTTCACTGACACACAGAAAGATATTTTTAATGGAGGCCAGAAATGGCAGTACTTTCTGACAACGTATATGTGATCCGTGTGACGGAGAAAACAGAGTTTTGAATACCTGGCCTGTAGGTAAGTAGTTTGAACAGCAAACTGCTGTGAATTGCTTCACTGATACACTGAAAGAAATTTTTAACGGAGACCAGAAATGGCAGTATTTTCTGACAACGTATATGTGATCCGTGTGACGGAGAAAACACAGTTTTAAATAGCTGGATTTCTAGCGCTGTAATATGGAAAGGACCTGGCTGTATTCTGCAGTGCCAACAAGCAAATGGCGCAGAAAAAAGGTGTTCTCTGGATTGCTTTTTAAGGAAATAATGAGGATTAAGATCCAAAAAAAGGATTCCTGGCCCCTGATACCTGGGCCATTGTATAGAAATATCTAACAGCAGCAGAAGGCAGAATTGGAATGGAGCCTCTTGTGCTATATGCACTGCAGTCTGCTATATACCCTGCCTGCCTCTATACACTGCCTGCCTGATATCTGTGCAGATGGATTAGTTAGTCATCAAAAGGACTGTTTGTTAAGATGGATATGTGTAATGTATGGCTTTTCTCCCTATGACTCGCCCCCTGGGCCGTGGGGCACCCGGAACCGGTCTTCTATGCGATGCTGGGGGTAGTAGTGGCAACCCGATCCTGTGGCTCAGGGTGGTCAGACCAAATTGTGGCAGTCTATTTATCAGTGTTTTGAATGTCCGACTACCCCACCCGTGAATTGCGGTGAGAGATAACCGCCGCTGTGAGGCAGACCACTGAGGCTGGTGTTGGTGTGCAGCACAGGGGTAGGACAACTCCCCACGGGAAGAGTGTAGCCTCAGGGCAGTGTAGGTGAATGCTGGTGGTGATAGTGCAGGCCACAATAGTAAGAGTTCAGAGTCCGCTTCAAACAGTCCAGGGTCTTTATTGCAGATGTTATTACTGACCCAACAGGAGTACCGGTTAGGAATGGGCCTGGGTATCTGAGAGCATTCGGGCGAGCCCCACTGATCAGGGTGAGTGTGTAGGCCTACCGTTCTCTCTCTATGCTCTTGCTGACTATCCCCCTTTTCGTGGTGTAATAGCCCACGTCCCTGAGCTGGCCGTGTACTTTGCCTGTATGGCTTGCGACTTGGGCCTTCGGTACCTTTTGCTTCTCCTTGCTGCACTGGTCCCTCTGTGTGGCGGAGCCTCCAGGCTTCTTAGGCCAAGGGACCTGAAATCCCTCGCGGGTTGGTTCTCTGCTGCTGGGCTTGCAACCCTGACAGCCTCGGACCCCAATTTCCGGTTGTGTACTTCTCTCAGCCAGGACCGGCTCTCGTCGCCTCTGTCCAGGCTCGCAATCTCTCCTCTGCCTCACGGACTCCTCAGCTGCTGCTGACCTGTCCCTCTTTTCTAAGAACCCTTCTGGACACTTCAGAAGTGGGTTCTGGTCTCTCTAACCCTGCCCCAGTTCCAGCTTTTATAGGGGCAGCCTGCTCCCCCTACTGGCCTGGGACAGGATGTGCTGCATGCTAATGCTCCCTGACCAGGGAACCTCCCTCCTGCTCTCAGACACAGCCTTTAATATTTGTGGCATCCAGGCCTGGGGTGACACATTCCCCCCTAGTAAAGTTTAGTACTCTGGGACTAAGCCTTTTTGGCCATAAACAAACAGGGTATAAACAATAACAACATATTTACAAGCACATTTTGTCCTTAAGGTCACGGCGCTTCCGTGACCGGGTGTCCATATCACCCAACAAGGTGAAGTTTTCCACGATGTGGAGACCTGTCTCCATAAACCCCAAGTTCCTGGCCTTGGGCGTGGTGACAAGGCCGAGCTGACTACTTTGGGCCACAAGGGAGCCACGCCGGACAGGTTTTTCTTCTGTGGCCATCTTCACAAGAGGGCACCACGTGCAACTATCTACAAGACAGTTCCGGCCATTCAGTGTCCATGACCTGTCAGTCAATTGAACTAGGAAAAACTGGAAAAACATTATTAATTATCTGGTAACAACCATAAAACATTAAATATTTAGAGGTAAATGTAGACTTTGTACTTAGATCTTCCAGCGAGCTGGTACTTGACCCCTAGTGCTCCGGGTTGACCTGCGTAACCCACTGGTGGTGGTCTAACTTGGTTTTCCCCACTAGCATTTAGGATACAGCTACTAGCTGGGTTTATAGGCCGGTCCTTTGGCTTACCGCAGGCATGGCAGGCTCACTGTCAGCAGAGGGTTGACTCTCCTGGGCTGCTGGCATGGGTTCTTCTGCCTCCGGGGCTGCTTGTTCCTCCTGTTCTTCCTGCTCTCCCGTAGGCTCCTGCTGGGTAGGTTGAAGGAAGTGTAGGATGGGTACCACTATGGCATCGTTTATCCGAGTCCAGGGCCGGGGGAACTCTCCGAGAACGGTGCTGACCATTTCTTCCTTGTCCACTGCGGGCTCAAGGTCATCTTGATCTTCACTTGGACTCTGCAGTTGCTCAGGGCACTGTTTTAGGTGGTCTCTGGAGACAGTGCTAGTGGTTTCTCCTCCATCCTTGGTAATTACACATACCTTCGTGTTGTCGTGTTTGGACGGCAGTACTGCGTACGGGTTTCTCTCCCACTGGTCATCTAGCTTGTGAAGCCTTCTCTTCCGCTTCTGGACCTGCTCACCAGGTTCCAGGGGCCCAGCAGGGGCGTGTTGGTTGAAGAGCCTCTCTTGTTTTTCTCTCGCTTGAGCCAGACTCTTCTCCACACTCTCCTGTACCTTCTTGTACTGTAGCCGCCGTTTAATATCCCAGTCCGCATCTGGGGAGGAGTCCTCGGGTGTCAGGACTCCCATCTCCAGGTCCATAGGCAGCTTACCTGGTCTTGCTCGCATCAGGTAAGCCGGGGTGCAGATGGTAGCATTCACCGGGATATGGTTGTACAAGTCTATCAGGTCTGGCAGCTTCTCCGGCCACAGGCTACGTTCTTCCAGGGGCAACGTCATGAGGAGATCAATGGCGATATTATTCATTTTCTCACACAGCCCGTTGGTTTGCGGGTGGTAAGGCGTTGTCCGAATCTTCCTACAGCCGTAGAGGTTGCAGAACTCCTGGAAGACATCCGCCTCAAACGCTGGACCTTGATCTGTCAAGACCTGTTCCAGATACCCGTGTGGATGGCAGAAGTGTTGTTGGAAGGCTCTGGCCGCCGTTTGGGCCATCAAGTCTTTAACCGGGACCACCACCAAGAATTGGGAGTAATGGTCCACAATCGTGAGGGCATAGATGTAGCCGGACCGGCTTAGAGCCAGTTTCACATGGTCCAGAGCTACCAGCTCAAGAGGCTGCCTGGTGACGATGGGCCTCAAGGGTGTCTTCTGGCTGGTACGGTCCTTCCTTCTGAGGTGACATGGGCCGCAGTCCCTGCACCACTTCTCGATGGCCCCTCTCATACCAATCCAGTTGAACCGCTCTCTCAGTAGGAACTCCAGTTTCTTCCACCCGAAGTGTCCCGCTCTGTCATGGTAGGCTTCCAGGACCATTGCTGCATCCCATCTCAGGACCACTACCTGCCAAGTCAGCTCGTGCGTCCGGTGGTTGACAAGCCTTCTGCACAGCTTACCTTCATAGAGGAATAGCCTGCTTTTCTCCTTCCATAACTGCTTGGCTTCCTCTGGAGCGTCCTGGCCAGGGCTAGCGTCTGCCTGGGTTAACAGGTCTTTCACCAGGCGAACTGCAGGGTCACTATCTTGCGTTTCAGCCCAGCCGTGGTGGGGTAAGGGGTTGACCATGACGGTGGTTAGGTCTTTGTCTCTTACCCGGTGAGAAAACTGAGTGGCCCCATACCGGTGGAACGCAGGGTGCTCTACTTCCTCCAGCTCTTCCGAGTCTTCTTCTCCTTCGGGTAGGTGGGGCATTCTTGATAGCGCGTCTGCGTTGGCGTTGGTTCTGCCTGCCCGGTATTTGATTGTGAAGTCATAATTTGATAGCCGGGCCATCCACCGCTGTTCTAGGGCACCTAGTCTTGCATTGACCAGGTGTGTCAACGGGTTGTTGTCCGTGTATCAAGTGAACTTTACGGAGGCCAGGTAATGTTTAAACCGTTCTGTGACGGCCCACACCACTGCCAAGAATTCTAGCTTGAAGGAGCTGTAATTCTCCGGGTTCCTTTCAGTGGGCCTCAGCTTCCGGCTGGCGTATGTGATCACCCTTTCTCTGCCCTGTTGGTTTTGGGACAGTACGACTCCTAGCCCCACGTTACTGGCGTCTGTGTGGAGGATAAAAGGCTGGCCATAATTGGGGTAGGCCAGGATCTCATCCCCCGTAAGGGCCATCTTCAACTGGCGGAAGGACTCCTCTTCCAGCTTGTCCCACTTGAAGGGTGGCTTGTGACTTCTGGATTTAGACTGACCTATCAGGAGGTCCTGCATTGGAGCTGCCATCTTAGTGAACCCGGGGATGAACCTTCGGTAGTAGCCTACCAACCCGAGGAATTGCCTCACTTCTTTGATGCTAGAGGGGCTTGACCAGCTCTTGATGGCTGTAACCTTGTCGGGGTCGGGGGCTACTCCCTCAGCACTCACCACGTGCCCCAGGTACTGTACCTTCGGCTTTAACAGATGGCACTTGGAGGGTTTCACTTTCATGCCAAAGCCTGCCAGGGCCTCGAACAACTCGGCCAGGTGCTTTAGATGGTCCTAGTAAGTCTTTGAATAGACAATCACGTCGTCCAGGTAAAGTAGGACCGTCTCAAAGTTTCGGTGCCCTAGACAGCATTCCATCAGCCTCTGAAAGGTCCCGGGTACATTGCAGAGCCTGAATGGCATACAGTTGAATTCACTCAATCCCATCGGGGTGGTGAAGGTGGTCTTCTCCTTGTCAGCCTCTGCCACAGGAACCTGCCAGTACCTGCTATTAAGGTCCAAAGTAGAGAAGAAATTAGCTGATTTTAGTGCGGCTAAAGACTCCTCTAACCTTGGTAACGGGTACGCGTCTTTATGGGTGATATGATTGATTTGTCTATGGTCCACGCACATTCTCATGGTACCATCTTTCTTTTTTACCAGAACCAAGGGGGCTGCCCAGGGGCTACAGCTGTCTCTAATGACCCCGGCTTCTTTCATTTCTCTCAGCATGCCCTTTGCGTTCTGATAATGTGCAGGGGGTACAGGTCTGTATCTCTCTTTTATTGGTGGGTGGCTCCCCGTGGGGATGTAATAAAGCTGTGTCTGAGAGCAAGGGGGAGGTTCTCTTGTCAGGGGAACATTAGCATGCAGTACCTCCTGTCTCAGGCCAGTAGGGGGAGCAGGCTGCCCCTATAAAAGCTGGTGCTGGGGGCAGGGTTAGAGAGAGCTGGACGGCCTGTCTCAGGATTCAGGTCCCAGAGCAGAGAGGGACAGTTGTATTGCACCCTAAGAGGAAGTGTGGCAGGAGGAGAGCCACAAGCCAGAGACAAGAGGAGAAGTGAGCCTGTCTTGGCAGATAACGGACTTAATTTACCAGACTTTGGTGTTTGAGGCTGGGAGGATTCCACATCCCCCAGCAGATAACCAGTCCGCAGGGGACTGTATATTCCTTGGCCTAAGAAGCCTGGAGGCCCTGCCACAACAGAAGGGACCAGCAAAGCCGTACAAGGCTGGGAGCAGAAAGGAACCCACGTCGCAGGCCATACAGGCAAGAATACACGGAAAGCTCGGAAACGTGGGCTGTTACCCTATAACGAGGAGATAGCCAGAAGGAGCACAGAAAGCACGGTAGGCCTACACCCTCACCCTGACCAGGGCCAATTTCCCACCTGGCTCTCAGACATCCAGGTCCCCTCCTAGCTGGGACTGTTTGTGGGTCAATTTACCTGTTCTAGTAAAGACCCCGGACTGCAACCTGTTGTCTGCGTGCTCCTTGCTCCTCCAGCACTATCAGCACTGGGACTCTCACTACCATCACTCCCAACATCCACTACACTGCCCTGGGGCTGCACTCTTCCCGTGGGGAGTCACACCATCCCAGCTGCATACATCATCAGCCCCAGCGGTCTGCCTTGCAGCGGCGGTTCCTAATGACCACAAATCCACAGGTGGCATAGTCGGACATAATCATCAGCACATAACGGACTACCACTGGCCTGACCACCCTGAGTCACGGAACCGGGTTGCCACTACTGCCCCCACCGTTTCCCTATTGCCCGGATCCGAGTGCCCCACGGCCCAGGGGGCGAGTCATGGTGTTCTACCCCTTTCACCCTGCCGAAGTCTAGCGGGTGCTTACTAAAGATTCTCTCGTACTCCTGAACCACCAGGTAGACTCCTTGTTTTCGGTGCAAGGGAGTGGAGTCAGCACCCACGTGGAGTTTCTGGCACCAGTCCTCCTTAGGTTTCTGGAAGCCGTTACCCTCCGCCTGGGGAGATGGAGGCAAGGGTTCCACGGCCCTGACCGCATTGTGTTCAACAGTATACAATTTGGCTAGTGTAGCGTATCGGGGCAAGTGTACTTCCCTTTCCCCAATGTTTAAGATCCAGACGGGCACCCTTCCATGGCGGATATCAACCACCCCCTGGGCTGTCAAAATGGTGGGCCTGCTGTCTGAGTACACGGGTTCTACCATGGCTTGGTAGTCTCTCCCTCTTAACCCGATTGCAGTCCGACACCAGATCATCATTTCACTTTTGGGAGGCATGGCAATGGGGAACGGGTCGCTCATCCTCACGCTACCGATCTCACCACCAGACAGATCTACATGTTGCCGTCTCATCAGGGCTCTTATCTCCTTCTGGAGGACCCTCTGTTGGCTGGAGCTCGCATTCATAGCCACCTGCTGCAAAATTACAATCACTTCTGAAAGACAATTGTCAATCACGTTAGTACCCAAGGTTATTTTAGGGTGACTTTCTCGACGGTCAATGTCCACAATGATCACTCCCTGTGCCGGCAGTTCAACTTTACCAATCTTAATGGTCATCTCTCTGAACCCCACCTGTTGCACGGGCTGGCCATTGCTGGCGATGATGCTCAAGTCACTGTCTGGATAGCGGGTTATGTCAGTGTCACTCGAGTACTGCTTGAAAAGTACATAGGGGATGGTAGTCACTTGGGACCCGGTGTCCAGCAGTGCACTCATTTGGATACCGTCCAGCACTACGGGTAAAACCGGGCGTCCCCCTACGTACTTATCACGCCAATTAGATGGGCCTGGTGACCTTATGCCTGGGGGTTGGCCCTCTGCCCCAGGTCGGACCCATTTAAAGTACAGTACCTGGCTACGTGTCCCGGCTGGCTGCAGCGGTGGCAAATCTGCTGTCCATCCTCAGTGTAACGATCGGCGGGCCTCCCTCTGAATGACGGGATCCTCCCCCGTCGACGCCACGGGACATCCTCCTGACTCGAAGCCAGCTTGATTGGTCCTGACGGGTCCATCTGTAACGACTGTATGGTCCTGGTCAATGCAGCAACACTCTTTGTTAGTTTTTGGACCTGATGGTGCAGGTTTGCAGGCGGGGATGGGTTTAGGGCCTGCGCATCAGCCCCCACAAGGTCTGCAGGGTAGGGCGCTGCCTCCTGGTGGTAAGTGATGGCAGGGCGCTGGGAAACTACAGCGCCACTTAGTGCGGGTTCTCGGAGCACCCGGATGGCCCTATCTTTGAACTGTGCAAAAGTCAAATCGGGGTTCTGTAGGGCCATGAGGCGCAGCTGGGTTCTGTGGGCGCTGGACAGCAGACCTTCTATGAACTGATCAGTCAACAGTTTATCGGTATCCTGCGCGCTGCCAGGGTCAGCTAGCTTAATTGACCCCAAGGCTTTCTGTAAATTTAGGGCATAGTCTCTGATGCTATCTTGAGCTCACTGCTTACATCCATAGAACTGCATCTTGATTTCTGCTGAGGTACGGGTATCAAAGGTGTCCCGTAGATGGGTCAGAACCCCCCTTACAGTCCTTTTCTCCTCAGCTGTCCAAGACTTTACCTCCTGCTGGGCCGCGCCAGTTAACTGCCCTATCAGTATGCTTACTTTCTGTTCTTCTGTCAGGGGGTAAACTTTGAACAGGCTTTACAGCCTTTCTTTGAAGTCGCCCTAGGTATGCGACTCGCCGGCATACTGTGGCAGCCAGGCCGCTCCGGGGATATAGGGCATGGAAAACGGCATCACAGCTGCAGCGGCTACGCTGGTGGTAGAGGGTCCCTCCGCGTCCGACATCTTCCTCTCCCCTAGTTAACCGTGGCCTACCTTCCGGCGATCCTTTTCTGTTGGCCGCGGCTCCACTCGCGATGCTCTGGGCGAGGACCTTGCGTCGCTCGGTGATGACGTTGGCGTCCGCTGGATCTCCGTCCAGGACCTTGCGCAGAGTCTCAGCGTAGGGCGGAGCTTCAGGTCTCACGCGTTTTTGATGTCCACGCCCCTCTTCTTCCCGCGCGGCGTCCCAAAGATGGCGCCCGATGGCGGGAAACGGCTCTGATTGGCGGGAAATGGCCCAAATAGCGGGAAACTTCACTCAGGTAAGTATAAAGTCATTTTTAGGCACGTAATACCCGTTTGTGGCGGGTTGGTCACAATCCTTCCGACTACGCCAAAGCTGACTCGCCCCCTGGGCCGTGGGAAACCTGGAACCGGGCTTCTATGCGATGCTGGGGCTAGTAGTGGCAACCCGATCCCGTGGCTCAGGGTGGTCAGACCAAATTGTGGCAGTCTATTTATCAGTGTTTTGAATATCCGATTACACCACCCGTGGATTGCGGTCTGAGATAACCGCCGCTGCAAGGCAGACCACTGAGGCTGGTGTTGGTGTGCAGCACAGGGGTAGGACAACTCCCCACGGGAAGAGTGTAGCCTCAGGGCAGTGTAGGTGAATGCTGGTGGTGATAGTGCAGGCTGCAATAGTAAGAGTTCAGAGTCCGCTTCAAACAGTCCAGGGTCTTTATTGCTGATGTTATTACTGACCCAACAGGAGTACTGGTTAGGAATGGGCCTGGGTATCTGAGATCATTCGGGCGAGCCCCACTGGTCAGGGTGAGTGTGTAGGCCTACCGTTCTCTCTCTATGCTCTTGCTGACTATCCCCCTTTTCGTGGTGTAATAGCCCACGTCCCTGAGCTGGCCGTGTACTTTGCCTGTATGGCTTGCGACTCGGGCCTTGGGTACCTTTTGCTTCTCCTTGCTGTACTGGTCCCTCTGTGTGGCGGAGCCTCCAGGCTTCTTAGGCCAAGGGACCTGAAATCCCTCGCGGGTTGGTTCTCTGCTGCTGGGCTTGCAACCCTGACAGCCTCGGACCCCAATTTCCGGTTGTGTACTTCTCTCAGCCAGGACCGGCTCTCGTCGACTCTGTCCCTGGCTTGCAGTCTCTCCTCTGCCTCATGGACTCCTCACATGCTGCTGACCTGTCCCTCTTCTCTAAGAACCCTTCTGGACACTTCAGAAGTGGGTTCTGGTCTCTCTAACCCTGCCCCAGTTCCAGCTTTTATAGGGGCAGCCTGCTGCCCCTACTGGCCTGGGACAGGATGTGCTGCATGCTAATGGTCCCTGACCAGGGAACCTCCCTCCTGCTCTCAGACACAGCCTTTAATATTTGTGGCATCCAGGCCTGGGGTGACACACCTATACTACCTAATACACGATCAAATCTCTCCCTGACGCAGCAGCACCTCTCCCTACTCTGCCTGATTCTGGAGTAACTGTGACAAGCACAGCGGCGCCAGGTCTGATATAGACCTGATGACGCTGTGCGGCCATTCAATCACTGTAATGCCACAACCAACATGGCTACGGCATTACAATGAGTGGCAGGCAATCCCTGCATGTTAATTGGCGCTCTAAAGAGCGCGAAACATGCAGGGAGGGAACCCGAGCTCCCGCCAAGCAACCCCGGAAATACTCAGGTAGCGCCGAGCATCTAGAGCAGTGAGATGCTCGGGCGAGTACCGAGCAGTAGCAAGCATGCTCACTCATCACTATTAGTAACCTACAGGAGAGCTATTTAAAACTGTGGTTTTCCGTCACACGTATCACATTTAAGTGTGCTCCAAATTCAGCCATTTCTGGCCTCCATGTAAATTTTGTTCCATTGTGTCAGTGAAGTTATTGACACGAGGTCGCTGTTAAAAATAGTAACCTACAGGCCAGCTATTTAAAACTGTTGTTTTCCGTCACGCGTATCAAATATAAGTGAGCTCCAAATTCAGCCATTTCTGGCCTCCATTTATATTTTGTTGCAGTGTGTCAGTGAAGTTATTGACACGAGGTCGCTGTGAAAAATAGTAACCTACAGGCCAGCTATTTAAAACTGTGGCATTCCATCACACGTATCACATATATGTGTGCTCCAAATTCAGCCATTTCTGGTCACCATTTAAATTTTGTTGCAGTGTGTCAGTGAAGTTATTGATACGAGGTCACTGAGAAAAATAGTAACCTACAGGACAGCTATTTAAAACTGTGGTTTTCTGTCACACGTATCACATATAAGTGTGCTCCAAATTAAGCCATATCTGGCCTCCATTTAAATTTTGTTGCAGTGTGTCAGTGAAGTTATTGACACGAGGTCTCTGTGAAAAATACTAACCTACAGGCCAGCTATTTAAAACTATGGTTTTCCGTCACATGTATCACATTTAAGTGTGCTCCAAATTCAGCCATTTCTGGCCTCAATTTAAATTTTGTTGCAGTGTGTCAGTTAAGTTATTCACACGAGGTCACTGTGAAAAATAGTAACCTACAGGCCTGCAATTTAAAACTGTGGTTTTCCTCACACGTATCACATATCACTGCTGTTCAAATCCAGCCATTTGTAGAGAACATGGAAAATATTGTCCTCCATGTAAAATGGGCAAGGCGCGTGGCAAGGGATGGGGAAGTGGACGTGAGGTGATGGTGCATGCAGAGGACGAGGCCGAGGCCGTGGGCAAGCTGAAATTGTGCCATAACAAACACCCACATTTTGTGGCTCGACCTTCCTGTCCCAATTAATAGAGGACTGCAGTACACCACTATTGAACACAGAGCAGTGTCAAAAGGTTATTGGTTGGATAGCATATAATGCTTCCAGTCACTTAGCCACCACCACGACCACCACCCTGTCTTCCACACGGTCAGATCTCAGTAGCCGTGAGTCTGGACTGCATATTCCTCACCCCGATCCTCCTTCTTCCCACCATGCCGAATGCCGGGAGACAACTGATTCCACACTTGGACACTCCGAAGAGCTGTTCACTTTTCCATTTATAGATTCGGGCCTTTCTCCCGGTCCACTTGAAGCAGGACAAGAGGAGATCATATGCAGCGATGCCCAAATATTTGAGTAGTCACGGTCAAACAAAGTCGACGGTGGGAAACTGTCACAAGAGGTGGATGATGATGAGACACAATTGCCAGAAAGTCAGGACGAGGACCAGGGTGCGGAAGTGGAAGATGAGGTGGTGGACGATGATGTCACTGAACCATCCTGGCAAGGTGACATGCAGAGCGAGGACAGCAGCACACAGGTAGAGGGAGGTGTAGCACCACAACAGGCAAGAACAAGCAGTGTGGTAACCGCAGACAGAGGGCAGGCAACCGTTCCCCTTAAAATCAACACGGCCGAAGTTGCCAGTAGAATTGTTAGATCTTCCTAAGTCTGGTTGTTTTTCAAAGACTATGCAGATAACCCTAAAAAGGCCATTTGCACCACCTGCTAGGTCAGCATCAGCAGGGGTAGCAAAACTCATCCATCCTCCCAGTGGATGGCCATGGAACAATGAGGTGGAATAAGATTCTACAGGTGAACAACTGGCTACGTCAATGGTGCCGTCAACAAGGATTTGGATTTCTGGATCACGGAATGAATTACCTATACGATGGACTACTTGCTAGAGATGGGGTGCACCTTACGAAGACTGGAAAACATGTATTTGGAAGTCGCCTTGCTACACTCATCAGAAGAGCTTTAAACTAGAACAATGTGGGAAGGGAAGCAAAAGGCCAGAAAAAGCCATACAGCTGACAAATACTATTGAGATCTCTGCTACTGGAAGTGGAAAAGAAGAACAAAGACAAAAAAATCTAAATAATAAAAATATGGGAGGAAGAGAAACCAATCACAAACTAAAATGTTTTTATACAAATGCACAAAGCATGGGCAACAAACAAGGAGAATTGGAACTACTAATGCAGGAAAAGGAATATGATGTCATTGGAATCACTGAAACTTGGTGGGACGATACACATGATTGGAATAAAAGGCTAAAAGGATACAACTTATTTGCAAGAAACAGACTTGATAAACGAGGAGGAGGTGTTGCATTGTATGTTAGAAAAGCGTATATCTGCACAGAGATTGAAGCTTCAGAGACTGGGAGTTCTGTGGAAACTGTTTGGGTAAGAATACAAGGAGAGAACAACGGAAAGGACACCATTGTCGGGATTTACTACAGGCCACCTGGGCAAGCTGAAGATATGGATGAACTCTTTATGTATCAAATGACCAAGTTCTCCAAAAAATATGACGTAGTGGTCATGGGAGATTTCAACTATCCAGACATTTGTTGGGAATCTCTCTCAAGTAAAACTAATAGGTCAAGCAAATTCTTATCCTCTCTTGCTGACAACTTTATCTTCCAAAAGGTAGGGGAGAAAACAAGGGGATCTGCTACTTTGGATCTAATCCTTATAAACAGGGAGGAAATGGTTGAGGAGGTAAAGGTGGCTGGGACCCTAGGAGGCAGCGATCATGCTATTATAGAATTTTGGATAACTAGAGGAGGAAGACATGTGAAGACTCAAACTTCAAGGTTAGATTTTAGAAAGGCAGATTTTAAGAGACTCAGAAAGAGAATAGGAGGGATCCAATGGCTGGATGTCCTTAAGGACAAAAATGTCCAGGAAGGATGGGAAATTTTTAAAAATTAGATTCTCAAAGCACAATCGTTAACAATCCCGAAAAGTAGGAAGAATGGGAAGCATTTAAGGAAACCAGGATGGATGAACACAGAACTTAAACACATGCTAAAAAGAAAGAAAGAAATGTTTATTAAATGGAAAGAGGGAGGCATATCTAAAGAAGATTATAATGCAGTCTGCAGATCCTGCAGGGCACGTATCAGGTTAGCTAAAGCTGACAATGAATTAAGGCTTGCAAGAGATGTCAAAAGCAATAAAAAAGGATTTTGGGGGTATGTCAAAAGTAAAAGAAAAGTCAAAGATGCTATAGGATTTTTACAGGATGAAAATGGAGAAATGGTAAGAGAGGATGTTGAGAAGGCCGAACTTTTTAATTCCAATTTTGCATCTGTTTTCTCTCAGAAAGAAAATGTAACATCAACTGATCTTCACTGTCCTTTTAAAGGAATAGAGGAATCCAAGTTATCAGTAAACAGAAAGATTGTGAGGGAATATTTAGCTAACATAAATGAGTTCAAGTCTCCAGGTCCAGATGAATTACACCCCAGAGTACTGAAGGAGATTGTAGAAGAAATTTTAGAACCACTCTCCATAATCTTTGAAAATTCTTGGAGAACAGGAGAAGTCCCAGAAGACTGGAGAAGAGCAAATGTTGTTCCTATCTTCAAAAAGGGGAAGAAGGTGGACCCAGGGAACTATAAGCCGGTGAGTCTGACTTCTATACCAGGAAAGATCTTTGCACAAATTATTAAACAACATGTATGTAAGTACATGGATAAGAATGAAGTGATTAACCAGAGTCAGCATGGGTTTGTAACTAACAAGTCATGTCAGACTAACTTAATTTCCTTCTATGACAGAATCACTGACTGGGTGGATCAGGGAAATGCTGTAGATATAGTATATCTTGACTTCAGCAAAGCATTTGACAAAGTATCTCACATCATCCTTATTGAAAAAATGACCAAGTATGCAATGGACCAGGCAACTGTTAGGTGGATTCATAACTGGCTTAGTGATCGGACTCAAAGGGTGGTTGTAAATGGCTTCACATCCAGCTGGATGAATGTCTCAAGTGGGGTACCACAGGGCTCCGTCCTGGGACCTGTATTGTTCAACATCTTTATCAATGATTTAGATGAAGGAATTGAGGGTAAACTGATTAAATTTGCTGATGACACAAAGCTAGGAGGGATAGCTAATACTAGAGAAGAGAGAGAGAGGATTCAAAAAGACCTAAATAAACTGGAGCAGTGGGCAGCAACCAACAGAATGGTTTTTAACAGGGAAAAATGCAAAGTACTACATCTGGGCAATAAAAATGAAAAAAGCATATACAGAATGGGAGGAATAGAGCTAAGCAACAGTACATGTGAAAAAGACTTAGGTATACTAATAGATCATAGACTGAACATGAGTCAACAGTGTGATTCAGCAGCAAAAAAGGCTAATACAATTCTGGGATGTATTAACAGAAGCATACAGTCTAGATCACGTGAAGTCATTATCGGTCTTTACTCCTCTTTGGTCAGACCTCATCTGGAATACTGTGTACAGGTTTGGGCACCACATTTTAAAAAAGACATCGACAAACTGGAGCAAGTTCAGAGAAGAGCGACCAGAATGGTGACTGGTCTGCAAACCATGTCCTATGAGGAACGGTTGCAGGATTTGGGAATGTTTAGCTTGCAAAAAAGAAGACTGAGAGGAGACTTAATAGCTGTCTACAAATATGTCAAGGGCTGTCACATTGTAGAAGGATCATCTTTATTCTCATTTGCACAAGGAAAGACTAGAAGCAATGGGATGAAACTAAATGGGAGGAGACACAGATTAGATATTAGAAAAAACTTTTTGACAGTTAGGGTGATTAATGAGTGGAACAGGCTGCCACGAGAGGTGGTGAGTTCCCCTTCAATGGACGTCTTCAAACAGAGGCTGGACAGACATCTGTCTGAGATGATCTAGTGAATCCTGCTTTGAGCAGGGGTTGGACCAGATGACCCAGGAGGTCCCTTCCAACTCTACCATTCTATGATTCTATGATTAACTACCAGCCTGACCACCACCAGCATGATCAGGCATGTGGCAGCAAAACACCCGACTAGGTGGGCCGAACCCCAGGGTTCAGCAACAGTGTCTGCGGGTGACACCTCTGCTTGTCCCGCTGTTGTGCGTCCACGCCAATCTCCTGTCCATGTCGCATGCCAAAATGCCTCCCGCCCTACACTCTCAACTTGCACCATCAGCAAGCACATCCACATACTTTTCCCAGAGCAGCCTTCAGTTGTCTCTATCCCAGTCCTTGGAACGCAAGCGCAAATACGCAGCTAATGCCCCACAGGCCACATTACTATATTCACACATTTCACAAATGCTTTCACTCAAAATTTTGCCTTTTATTCTCGTGAATATGGAAGCTTTCCGCAACCTGATGGCGGCGGCCATCCCTCTGTACTCGATCCTCAACCGCCACTCTTTCTCCCTGTGTGCCGTCCCCGCATTTCACAAGCATGTGTCCCACAACATTAGCCGTTCACTCAACAAAATTACTGGAAAAGTACACCTAACCACGGACACGTAGACAAGTGCTTGTGGAAAGGGACGGTACATCTCGGTGATGGCATACTGGGTTAACATAGTGGAAGCCTGACTCAGTCAGACCTTGGGAAGGAAAACATCCTACTGGCGCAGAGGATTGCCGGTCCTAGGTCAATCGGGGTTGCCCCACATTCTACAGCTCCTGCACCTCACCCTCCTCCTCTTCAGCCTCCATCTCTGAAATGACCACGTCAGTCACAAGCTGGAAGCACTGCAGCCATGCCTTAGCCAAACGGCAACAGGCTGTGCTGAAGCTAATATTCTTAGGTGACAAATCGCACAATGCTGAAGAGTTGTGGACAGCTCTGAAAGAGCAGGCAGATCTGTGGCTGACACCGCTGAACATACAGTCAGGCATGGTCATGTATGACAATGGCCGGAACCTGGTGGTGGCTCTGAGGCGAGGCGAGCTCACGCATGTGCCATGCCTGGCCCATATGCTTAACCTAGTGGTTAAGGAGTTGCTCAAAACCTACCCGGATCTGCTGAATCTTCTGGTGAGGGAGTACCTTGCCAATCGTACCAACGTCCTCCATGAATCCTCTGTGCCTTATAATTATTGGGTATCCAAGCTGGACATGTGGCACGAACTGGCTCTCTACACCTTGGAGGTCCTGGCCTGCCCTGCCGCTAGCGTTTTGTTAGAGCTGGTTTTTAGTGAAAATGCTGACAGGCTGACTCTTATAAAAATGAACAAGGGCAGGATTGGGCCAGACTTCTCAACACCACCGAATGATAGCAGCATAGCATAAACTCAAATACTGTGTCTTTTTTGGGGGAAGTCAAACTCTATTCCCATGCACCTCTGTCTTTACACCCAGATATGGGTATACGCTTCCTGATTTTGTCTATTTGCTCTTGTCCTCCTCCTTCTCCGCATCCTCATCCTCCACCTTATCACAACCATATGTACCCTATCAACATATCTACTTTTCATGCAAGGGGCATTGGAGTTCCTCCAAATTTCTGGCAGCCGTTGCTTCACTACATAGGCAAACAGTATGGGAGACCCACTTCCTAATAATGGGAACATTGTTTTTAGGAGGTCCTCCGACTTCTACTTCTCTTGCAAGGGGCATTGGAGTTCCTCCAAATTTTTGGCAGCCGTTGCTTCACTACATAGGCAAACAGTTTAGGAGACCCACTTCCTAATAATGGAAACATTGTTTTCAGGAGGCTCTCCGTCCTCTACGTTTCTTGCAAGGGGCATTGGAGTTCCTCTGAATTTTTGGCAACCATTGCTTCACTGCATATGCAAACAGTATTGGAGACCCACTTCCTAATAATGGGAACATTTTTTTCAGGAGGCCCTCCGACCTCTACATCTCTTGCAAGGGGCATTGGAGTGCCTCCAAATTTTTGACAGCCATTGCAGTCACTGCATAGGTAAACAGTATGGGAGACCCGGTCCTTTATAATGGGAGTATGTCGTTACTGTGGCCCAGCTCTATGTGTCTTTAAATTGTTATTGGGGTTTTTCCCAAATTTTGCAGCCCTTGCAGTCACATCATGGGCATTACCACTATAGGAGACCCGCTCCTTTATAATGGTAACATTTTTTTACTGAGACCCTCCTCTGTCTCTTCAAAGTGGTATTGAGTTTCGTTATTTTTTTGGGAGCCCTTTCAGTCACTGCATACGCAATAACAGTATAGGAGACCCACTCGATAATAATGGGAACAACAAAGCATAGCCGGCTGATGGCTCTTTAACAATAGCGAGGGCCAACTGCTGGCCCTTTAAAAATAGTAAGGGCCGTCTGATGACCCTATAAAAATAGGCTTTGTGACTTTCAGAGTCCCTCCATCATAAATAAAACAGGATGTGTCTGATGATGTGTCACACACCACTTGGCCAGATAAGGTGGTAAAATGTTAAAATGACATTTCCCGGTGAATGCATTTGTCTTAAAAAATAACGTAAAATAAAAAAAAATAATAAAAAAAACACAGTAGGATATTTGTTTAGTATAAAAACCAGACTCTCCAATGTAACCTCAATGTAATCACACTGTTCAGCTCCTGAACCTTCTCCTCCAGTTCGGCCCTCATCTCCGAAATGACCTCATCAGTCACAAGCTGGAAGCACTGCAGCACTGCATTGGCCAAGCGGCAACAGGCTGTGCTGAAGATAACATGCTTAATGCTTAGGTGACAAACTGCTCACCGCTGCAGAGTTGTTGAAAGATGTAACACAGCAACCTGGTCTCTGGCTCTCACCGCTGAACATACAGCCAGGGATGGTCGTTCTTTTTAACATATTTATTAATGACCTTGTAATATTTCAATATTTGCAGCTGACACTAAGCTCTGCAGGGTAATCAATACAGAGGAGGACAATTTTATACTACAGGAGGATCTATGTAAACTAGAAGCTTGGGCTGATAAATGGCAAATGAGCTTTAATGGGGATAAATGTAAGGTAATGCACTTGGGCAGAGGAAATAAAATGTATAATTATATGCTTAATTGTAAAACACTGGGCAAAACTGTAACTAAAAAAGACCTGGGTGTATTGGTGGACGACAAGCTCACGTTTAGTGGCCAGTGTCAGGCAGCTGCTGCAAAGGCAAATAAAATAATGGGATACATTAAAAGAGGCATAGATGCTCATGAGGAGAACATAATTTTACCTCTATACAAGTCACTAGTGCGACCACACTTAGAATACTGTGTACAGTTCTGGTCTCCGGTGTATAAGAAAGACATAGCTGAACCATAGAGGGTTCAGAGAAGAGTGACCAAGGTTATTAGAGGACTGGGGGGTCTGCAATACCAAGACTGGTTATTACACTTGGGGTTATTTACTGTGGAAAAACGAAGGCTTAGGGGTGATCTTATTACTATGTACAAGTATATGAGGGGACAGTACAAAGACCTTTCTACTGATCTTTTTACTCTGAGGCCAGAGACGGGGATGTGGCGCCCCTGAGGGTTCAGTCGCCACAGGGGTACTGCACCTCAGATAGAGGTCTGGTATCTCCTCTTCCAGATAAGGATGGAGCATCACTCAGGACCCCACTTCACACTCAACACTACACCGCTCCTGTCCTGTAGGGGGTCTAAATGCACCATGTAGCTGCCCCGGCCCGGGATAGAGGAGATGGGGGGAACCAAAGATAAGGAGAACAAAGTAGTGGGTGAGGGTGGAGGAAACACTTACAGGAAGCAGTTATAGAATCATATATAATAAATGGCCATCTTTAGTTCAAGGTCTTTTGATTGTGGTCTTCTGTCAGGGTCCAGCAAGAATCTGTAGCTGGCTGAAGATTCACGGTCCTCATTCTCTTGCCTTGAGACGAGGAGCGGGACAGAGTTAACCAGTGTCTCTGCTCGGTCAGTGTCCTGTTCTAAGAAGACCTTGGAGGGGAGCAGAGGAGATAGGCTCCACAGGCAAAAGGATCCCAGGGGGATACGGATGGAGCGGAGTCGCCACCTGTATTCTTCACTCTGGCCTAGCCAGAGAGATTCATGCTGCAAGAGGGGTAACCGGCCCCCGATATCTGACTTTGTCACTTCACGTCTCAGTCAGAAAAGCCCGGAGGCTAAGTGGATCCCAGGGGGATACGGACGGAGCGGAGTGGCCTCCTGTATCTCTCAACCTGCATTTAGCCAGTGGGACCCGGCCTTACACAACGTTCATACCACTCACTGTCAGGAGAAGACTCAGTGGGAGAACTTACTAAGGAGAGGAACACACCAGCGGGGTCTTGACAGGTGCTCCTGATCTACCTGCGAAGTGCCGAACCCCCTTCCTGGTGGCCGCTGTACGCCGTGTGTAGCAGATAGAAGCTTTGCGGCTGAAAGTGCATCAAAAGTGAGTAAAGACCCGGATGACTTCATTCACCGCCTCCGCTTGTTTATTCCTGCTCGGCACTGCACCCACCATTACTCCACACAGTTCATCAATAACTGCCCTGAGGCCTACTCCGCATGTGGGGAGTAGTACCAACCAAGCTAACAGAACATCAGCCTCAGAGGACTGTCGCAGCACTGGTGGCCTTCACTAGAATCCACAGGTGGCGTAGTCGAACAACCACTCATCCAGAAGCCCATTTTTCATGTGGCAGCCCTGGGCACGGAACGGGTCTAGGCCACGACTGCATCCCCACTACATCCGCTAGGCCTGGCTCTGAGTATCCCCCATTTGCTCAGGGAGGGAATCACAGGGACAAGGGGGCATCTTCTACGTCTGGAGGAAAGAAGGTTTAATCATAATCACAGACGGGTATTCGTTACTGTAAGAGCAGTGAGACTACGGAACTCTCTGCCTTATGATGCTGTCATGATTGGTTCACTATTAAAATTTAAGAAGGACATGGATGTCTTGCTTGAAAAGTATAATATTACAGGTTATATATACTAGATTCCTTGATAGGGCATTGATCCAGGGTACTAGTCTGATTGTCGTATGGAGTCGGGAAGGAATTTTTTTCCCCAATGTGGAGCTTAGTGTTTGCCACATGGTTTTTTTTTGCCTTCCTCTGGATCAACATGTTAGGCTATGGGTTGAACTAGATGGACTTAGTCTTCCTTCAACCTTAAAGACTATGTTACTATGTTACTATGTGTGTGACTATGGGCAGAACCTGGCAACGGAGAAATGACAGCCGAAGTAGATACGGCTTCCCTCTATGCCAGTCCTTTCACCAAGATAAGTAGTTTCAAACTGAAAAACATTGGGCCGATCAGAGGATTTGATTCTGAGGGCTCACCTTTCTCCCCCGCTCAAAAGCCACAAAGCTGCTGCAAAATTTGCTCTATCATGAACTTTCCTGATGGAGAAGCCTGTGCCCACCAGAGGATTCTCTGGTGGGACTGTCCAACCCTGTCAAGAAGCAGTCCTGACTAAGCAAAGTGTGTGGGAAGTTTCCCGGACACTCTATAGCTGCGTTTTTTTAATGTGGATTAGACGTGCTTAATTGCATGTTATTTCTGAAACAGCATCGCACAAAAAGCTGTGGACTGGCTCCACACCATCCTTGGCCACATTCACTTGTCCACGTGTTTGTGGTTTGGCGGTCCTTCCAGGTAAGTGCACTGGGGAGGGCACAGGTAATGTTGTAGGGCCCGTGCTTGTGGAAGGCGGAGACGACATGGGGACAAATAGTGGCGGCTGTGGACCGAGTTTGGACACCCGGATGCCACCACCATAAGGTTGTGGACAGCTTCTGCCTCCACGAGCCTAAAAGGCCACATTTCAAGTGCAGGCAGTTGTCAAAAATTTTGCAGTATAGTATTGCAGCCTGTGGGTGGGTGGGTGGCTGGCTGCATACTTGCGCTTGCATTCCAAGGAATGGGGTAGGGACAACTGAACGCTGTGCTGGGACAAGGACATGGACGGTGAGTATTGCAAGTCTGCAATGACAGGTGCATGGCGGGAGTCATCTTTGCATGTGCCAAGGATCACTTATGATGGGCACACTTTTAGGCAGTGACCTGGGAGTCAGAGATGCTTCCAGGAGTCTTCCCCATGCTGTTCCCATGTCTTTTCAGCATTGTATGCATGTGTCTGATGATGTGTCACACACCACATGGCCAGATAAAGTTGCAAAATGTTAAAATGACATTTCCCAGTGAATGCATTTTAGTGCTGGCTCATTACTAAAGTTTTCATAAAATGACGTCTTCTGTGTTTCAGTGTGCTTCAAGGCGGGATGTGGAGGCAGGGTCTTCTTCTGGTTCTCTGCCCCCCACCAGCCTCCTCTGCTTCTTCTATAGGTCACTGATTATTCTGTGACCTATTTCCTAAAATTCTGCACCGCTGCCATCATTGTATGGGCGGCACTTGCGCAGTGTGAGTCTGCGTCCTGTGTGCAGGACTTCAATAAAATGTCACCAGAAGTGGAGAATGCACAGATCAAGATTTTGGCTCAGTTAAAAATTTACGGAGCTGAAAACTTGATCTGCGCATGTGCCGCTTCCGGCAGCATTTTATTGAAATCTGTCCCATTTGAAAATATAGTGGGACCTTCCTTTCTTTATGCCAAAAACAAATATTAACATTTAGATACTGTACTTTCTGGTCACTCATTAAGCATGTGTTTGGAAACTCAATGTAGTCTGCCAATTAAGAGATAATGTGAATGCAATGTAACAATTAGTCCATATTTATGATAGGCAAGCTAAAAAAAAACCACTTTGTCCCACCCAGTTGACACTGATTTACATATTTATCCCTATTCACAGTAAAAACTTGTCAATTGATGACCTACACAGTTTAACCTGTAAGTTCACAAACACTACTTCACATTAATTGCCAAGTGACTGACTGCCATAATTATTGTGTCTGTAATGTATCTACACTATGCTGTAGAGGGCAGCACAAGAGATCTGACAGGTTCCCTTTAAGCTTTGCCAAGAATTTTGGAATTAAAAGATATCCAGCTAGAAATTCACTTAGAATGTGGTTGTGGATCGTCCTTCTTCCATTGTCACTTATATTTCATCTTCTCCCTTGTTTGCTTTTGTTTCTCGCATATTTATGTGTGTCCTTGTTACTCAAAAAAGAAAAAGTGGGCACTGCTGGGGAATAATAATCACAAATAAAAAGGGGTGCTACAGTAACCTGATGTAAAGTCACAAAATTATTCGTAAGAAAAAGACTCAGGATATATAACCATGCACACCCAATGTTGGAAAAGTGAAAAAAATCTTTATTACATGATTACATTTAGACAACAAAAGAAAAAAATTTTTTTAAAAGCATTTAAAACAGACAAAACCATGTGCAATCTTCATATGGGGGAATTCATGATAATAATATGCATAAAAATAGCAATAAACCCCACTATGTTATGTGCCACAGGTGTATTTTACATCACTTATATAACATTCCATTAATGTAGACCAACTAAGCAACCCTGGCTATAAATAGCACAGCACAACCAGTCAAAATATGTGTTTATGACAAACCAAACCCTCCTAAATAATTTAAGTGAATCAAGGAATGAGTAGGAGAGATGGTCTATTGGCAATGGGGGCCCATGTTTTGGAGGTATTGGCCAGATTGTGTCACCAAAGTCATATATGACGTGGCACAGTTGATCCAAATATAAATAACAAGCCAGGCATTCCTGAGTGGTCAAGTCAAGAAAATAAGTAAATAAAAATATATGGAAGGATAATTACCTGCTGGCACCAGAGACCCTACGCGTTACGCTGCTCAGACGCAGCTTCGTCAGGGGTATGTTGTCTAAGAGCACATGTGTGTGTTATATAGCTGATCCCAAATGGTGTGACTAGTTTCAGGTGAGTGTTTGTCTCCCTATGGCGTGTAGACAGGCCTGTTTCTATCAGAATGTGTTCCACCCAGTCCATGCGGTGGAAAGCAAACGGAAATGGGTTAAACGTCATATCCGGTCCAAAGCAGAGGGCGTCAAATACAGCCCTGAAGCTATTGTTGTCAAAGATGCGTTCCTCCCGGACCATACGGTGGAATGCGGATGGAAGTAAAGTAAACGTCATATCCAGTCAGAAGGGTTAACACGCAGAGCAATGAACCATGCACCTAGTCATAATGAAGAAGAGGCTTGCGTTCTACAATGGAACGCAAAAACCCCGGGAGCAGCGCGTCCGCTGCAGAGAATAATAGTGATCACACAAGAAAGTGCTAGCATTGATCAAAAAGAATTGCAGTCCAAACCAGGAATACTAAGAAGTCAGTATATGATCTGAGGACAATCACCAAACATGCACAGATACAAAGATGCATCACATAAAAGAATACAGACCTGGACATATAAGACTCACTGACCAGACAGACATAAAACAACAACAACAACAAAAAAAAAAAAAAAAGGAGAATCAAAACCCCAATAGTGGGCAAGATTCCACATACAAGAACACCCTGGGAGTCTGGAAAAGTCAGAAGTGGAAAATACTCATTCGTGCCCCTTATAGCCACTACATCAAGCATTAGGGTCCAATAAGAAACTAACCCCGGGGAACTGGGTAGAATCTTAAAAATATTGATATTAAAACTACTGAAATGGAATTTAAAGGAGGTGCACATGCACCCCCAAAATTTGGATTTTAAAGTCCACATGGGAGTCGGGTCTATCACAGTGCTCTAATATCCTCATCAATATGTTAATTCAGCATGACAGGGAATTATTTCAGACACTGAAAATCCGAATAAAATCATTGGAAACACAGATGTCTAAATTTGATCTTAATAAATTAGTAATGCCTTTCCAAATTAATCTGAGGGACACTATTGATCGTCTTGATAAGGACACCATGGAGAGAAAAAGAGCCAAACTTAATCGTGATAAGGCTGATTACGACAGGGGTCAAGCTTATAAATGGAAGCACAGGGGTAACCTGCACAGATTTTCCTCTCCAAAGTTTATAGAAGGGGGATCCTCATCAAGCGTAGGGTGTAGCGATCATTTTTTAAGCTCAGAAATGAGCGACACCGACGGCGGACGAGACCGGGAAAACGAAAGCAACGGCAGCAAAAAAACAAGTCTGAACTCTGCAAGGACCATGGCCACCAGGACTTACAGGAAGAGAAACAGGTTTTGAGCCAGAGCTCTGATCAATTGCAGATCATCAATCTCTCTACATATACTCTAAGTGACACTGAAAGGTCTGTATTACAAAAGGGTCTAACATTTTCTCCTATGGTGCCGGCGGACAAATTCACCTTGATAAAAGATTTGTATCTATTTTGTAGGAAAATCATTTTTAGGGTCATTTACAGCAAGTCTGATGTGCCATCAGATCTTTCTTCTCCTACGGATAGACAGGTCTTCTCTGATCTACTTGAACTCATACGGGACAACCAGGCATACCAAGGTAGGCAAAAATTTCCACACCGATTACCTTCTAAAATCTTACCGTCCCTGTCCATGGTTCCAGCAGTGTTTACCTTCTTTGAAGTCATGAAGGATGAGATCAGGAGATTACCCGCTAATAATTTATCCCATCAAAATCTAACAAACATGGAAAGACGTGCCCTCCTTTGTCTGCAAAAAAATCAGGAATTCCTTATCAAGGAAGTTGACAAGGGGGTAACGTTGTCCTTTGGCCCCGGGACATGTATACCACTGAAGTACATAGGCAGTTGAATAATAGCATATTTTATCTGAGGCTTCCCTCGGATCCGACTCAGATTTTCTCGGCTAAATTTGAACAATTGATCCTTAAGGCCTTTTCCATGGGGATTATCAATAAACAGGAGAAGAACTTCATGATGGTGAGGAAACCCACTATTCCTACTTTCTACATATTGCCTAAAGTGAATAAAGACCTGGCTTGTCCGCCTGGACCACCTATTGTGTCAGGCATAGGAAGTATCTGTGAAAAAGCATGCATTTATGTAGATTTTTTCTTGCAGCCACTTGCCACCAGCCTTCCTTCTTATCTCAGAGACTCTTCCCATCTAATACAGTCTCTCAACTCCCTAAGTTTACCTGACCAGTTCCTGCTCATCACTGTTGATGTTGAATCGCTGTATTCCAATATAGCTCACCAGGATGGCATAGCAGCGGTCCTGCACTTTCTGAACAACACGAGTGGAGGTAATCGTCTGCATCACTCCTTTATTGTGGATCTATTGAAATTTATCCTCACGCACAACTATTTTGTGTTCGATCATGTGTTTTATCGACAGGTCTCTGGGACCGCCATGGGCGCACGGTGTGCGCCCGCCTTCGCCAATCTATTCCTGGGTTGGTGGGAGGATACACACGTCTATCCCCTACGGGAATACAATTATGGGGTTTTCAAGTGGATCCGCTTCATTGATGATATTTTAATTATTTGGACGGGCACGGAGGCGGAGGCAATTGATTTTGTTGATAGACTTAATGTTAATGACTTTAACATCCATCTTACCCATTGTATATCTTCTTCCGCAGTCTATTTTCTGGATATGGAAATCAGGATAGCGGGCGGATCACTTGTTACTAAATTATACAGAAAATCGACTGCCACAAACAGTCTTCTACATTACCAAAGCTTTCATCCCAGAAATTTGAGAGAGAGTATACCAGTGGGACAGTTTTCAAGGGCCAAGAGGAATTGTACAACACAGGATGACTTCAAAACTGAGGCCAGTAACCTAACTACACGTATTCGTGAACAGGGCTATCGGAAATCCATAATCTGTAAGGCACATCAGAGGATCATCGCCAAACCACGGGAGGTTCTGTTGCAACCACGAGCTGACATGGAAGACACAAAGATCAGATTTATTACTAGGTTTAACAATGAATGGAATGAAGTAGGTGGTCTATTCCGCAAACATTGGAATATACTGAAGATGGATCACCGTCTATCCAGTATATTATCGGACAAACCTTTGTTGACGGCTAGACGAGCCCCAAATTTAAGAGACAAACTCGTTCATAGCCATTACTTACGTCCGTTGTACAATACCTCTGGTGGTAATAGGCTCAAAGGCTCTTTTCCCTGCGGCAATTGTTCTGCATGTCCATTTTTTTCATCTGAAAAAATCTTTACTAACCCGACTGACAATCTTCAATTTCCTTTGAGGGACTATATTAACTGCAGGTCCACTAATGTTGTTTATGCTTTGACCTGTCCCTGTCCCAAGGTCTATGTTGGTCAAACATCGCAGGAACTTCGGAGGTGGGTACAGCAACACGCTTCGAATATCCATTTTGCTGAACAGGATTTGAGAAAGGGCAGGACCATCTCCACGGTGGCCCTGCACTTTCTTCAATTCCATTCCAGCAGCCCTAATAAACTGCGAGTTACAGGCCTCCAAAAAATGAAGCCTAACCCACGCAATTCAGATCATACTAGGGACCTTTTGAGGACAGAATCCAGGTGGATCTTTACACTTGACACAGTGGCCCCAAAGGGCATAAATGAGGATCTCTCATTTACTGGTTACTTGGCTTAAATTTCCATGGTGTCCTTATAAGCAGTACTCTGTTTATTTTGGGGGTGCATGTGCACCTCCTTTAAATTCCATTTCAGTAGCTTTAATATCAATATTTTTAAGATTCTACCCAGTTCCCCGGGGTTAGTTTCTTATTGGACCCTAATGTTTGATGTAGTGGCTATGAGGGGCACGAATGAGTATTTTCCACTTCTGACTTTTCCAGACTCCAAGGGTGTTCTTGTATGTGGAATATTGCCCACTATTGGGGTTTTGATTCTCCTTTTTTTTATTTATTTTTTTTCCCCCTCCCACGGGGCCAACTTGTGCAATTCCATTAGTTTATTGCTTATTTTCTTGTATTATTTGTGATTGTTTAGCTGTGTGCATCTTTTCACATATTTGCACACAGTCTCTTATGTATTCCTATGTCCTGTCTTTTATCTTAATAAAAATTAAAAAAGAAAAAAAATTTAAAAAAAAAGAAAAAAATTTTTAATTTAAAATTTTTTTATTTCTTTTTTAATTTTTATATTTTTTTTTATTTTTTTTAATTTTTATTTTTTTATTTATTTATTTAATTTATTTATTTATTTATTTTTTAAATTTTTATTTTTTAATTTTTTTTAATTTTTTTTTTTTTTTTTTTTTTTGTTGATGTCGTTTTATGTCTGTCTGGTCAGTGAGTCTTATATGTCCAGGTCTGTATTCTGTTATGTGATGCATCTTTGTATCTATGCATGTTTTGTGATTGTCCTCAGATCATATACTGACTTCTTAGTATTCCTGGTTTGGACTGCAATTCTTTTTGATCAATGCTAGCACTTTCTTGTGTGATCACTATTATTCTCTGCAGCGGACGCGCTGCTCCCGGGGTTTTTGCGTTCCTTTGTGGAACGCAAGTCTCTTCTTCATTATGACTACATGCATGGTTCATTGCTCTGCGTGTTTACCCTTCTGAGTGGATATGACGTTTACTTTACTTCCATCCGCGTTCCACCATATGGTCCGGGTGGAACGCCTCTTTGATAACAATAGCTTCAGGGCTGTATTTGATGCCCTCTGCTTTGGACCGGATATGACGTTTAACCAATTTCCGTTTGCGTTCCACCGCATGGACTGGGTGGAACACATTCTGATAAGAACAGGCCTGTCTACACGCCATAGGGAGACAAACACTCACCTGAAACTAGTCACACCATTTGGGATCAACTATATAACACACACATGTGCTCTTAGACAACATACCCCTGACGAAGCTGCGTCTGAGCAGCGTAACGCGTAGGGTCTCTGGTGCCAGCAGGTAATTATTCTTCCATATATTTTTATTTACTTATTTTCTTGACTTGACCACTCAGGAATGCCTGGCTTGTTATTTATATTTGGATCAACTGTGCCACGTCATATATTACTTTGGTGACACAATCTGGCCAATACCTCCAAAACATGGGCCCCCATTGACAATAGACCATCTCTCCTACTCATTCCTTGATTCACTTATATTATTTAGGAGGGTTTGGTTTGTCATAAACACATATTTTGACTGGTTGTGCTGTGCTATTTATAGCCAGGGTTGCTTAGTAGGTCTACATTAATTGAATGTTATATAAGTGATGTAAAATACACCTGTGGCACATAACATAGTGGGGTTTATTGCTATTTTTATGCATATTATTATCATGAATTCCCCCATATGAAGATTGCACATGGTTTTGTCTGTTTTAAATGCTTTTAAAAAATTTTTTTTCTTTTGTTGTCTAAATGTAATCATGTAATAAAGATTTTTTTCACTTTTCCAATATTGGGTGTGCATGGTTATATATCCTGAGTCTTTTTCTTACGAATAATTTTGTCCTTGTTACTCATCCCAATGTAAGGAGAAGTTAATGTGTATCTATAACAAAAGAAAGTTTTCTTCATTATATTTTTTTCCTAAATGAGACTTATTGTTGTTTAATAATTGAATTTAATTCTCATTACTTATCTATTACTATTATTTTTCATTTGCTTCTTTTATTGTTGTGCCTTTATTTTGTTTTTACTATTTTAACATTTAAAGAAACTTTACACCTAGAAATCAGTCATAAAAGTAAACAGAAGTTAATCTAACCTTTATAAGAAATAGTAAATCTAATATCAAAAGCACAAATTCCTGGATGCTCTATTATAATGTATGGTATATAAATGAGCGGCGGACAAGATTTTTTGTTTGATAATGATATTGATATGACATTGATATACTCTTGCGCCACATTGAAGCTTAAGGAGGAAGTCCTATCGGAGACTTTCATGGCATGTTAACACAGTATATACTATAAATGTTTAATAGGTAAATAAGGGTAAAAATGGGGGGAACTAGATAAGTAAAATAAATAATGCTACAGTAATAGAAGACTTTATGAAGATTTATCCCTTTAAAATCAAAGCCAGACCATTTGTTTCTCATATCTCTATTGTCTTGTTCTAATTGACATAGTTATATAAGGGCTGGTTAATCAGGATGAGTTGTATTTATCAGTAACATCATTTCAGAGTACATATACTGTAACTAATTAAATTTTCATTAACTATTTTTAGGAAGGAACAGGGTCAAATTATAATGATGTCCATCAGGGCTACTGCCTGTGGCCCAAAGCGCTGGGGGTCTGTGGCCAAATCGCTCTCAGTATTGTATTTTTTTGCAAATGATTGGCAAGCTGTCAGCATTTCTGCAGTGATTCCTGCTGTCAACAGAAAATTTCAACATAACTGTAGACAGCCATTCTTCCCGTCATTCCTCTATGACTCATCCGATGCAATCATGTCAATATGTTAAGTATGTCTTTTAGCACATACCCACCAGCCACAGGACAATAGAAGAGGAGTCTTGGTGAATTGTCAGGACAGGTAAGTGTTTTTTTATTAAATAAGTGGTTATTTCATTGAATGAATTTTGAATGAGGTGTGGGAGAAAGGATATGAAAGTATATTGAATTGGTGAAGAGGAAGAAGCACAATGGTGGGCTTTGAGGACACAGGGGATTGACTGGTAATCAATTCGGAGAAGGGCATGAAATTAGGACTTGATAGGAAAGGACATTTAATTGTAATGAATTGGGGGGCATGTAATTCTATCCAATTGGGAGAGAGGCCATGTAATTACAATGACATGAGGAGGTGGACATTTAATTGTAATAAGTTGGGGGAGAGAGTATGTATTTATAAGAAATTGGTGGGCATGTAATTCTAATGAATTGGGTAGAAGACATGTAATTATAATAAATTGGGGGGACATGTAATAATAATTGAGGGGACATGTAATTATAATAACTTGGGGGAAGAGGACACATACTTATAATAAACAGGGGAGGCATGTAACCACAACAAATTTGGGGGGCATTTAATTGGATTTGGGAGAAAGGATAAGTACAGTGATGAGCAAAAGGGTAACAATGTTTTGAACTTTTAACTTTCAGGCTCTATAGCTCACCATCCACTACTGCTTCTAACATGAGACTACCATCATTTTTATAGACAATTAATTTGGCTATCTCATACATAAATTTGAATTGAAACTATTTAGCATATACACTGTGCGCAGAATTATTAGGCAAATGAGTATTTTGATCACATGATACTTTTTATACATGTTGTCCTACTCCAAGCTGCATAGGCTTGAGAGCCAACTACCAATTAAGTAAATCTGGTGATCTTCATCTCTGTAATGAGGAGGGGTGTTGACAAATGACATCAACACCCTATATAAGGTGTGCTTAATTATTAGGCAACTTCCTTTCCTTTGGCAAAATGAGTCAGAAGAGAGATTTCACGGGCTCTGAAAAGTCCAAAATTGTGAGATGTCTTGCAGAGGGATGCAGCAGTCTTGAAATTTCCATACTTTTGAAGCGTGATCACCGAACAATCAAGCGTTTCATGGCAAATAGCCAACAGGGTCGCAAGAAGCATGTTAGCCAAAAAAGGCGCAAAATAACTGCCCATGAATTGAGGAAAATCAAGCGTGAATCTGCAAAGATGCCATTCGCCACCAGTTTTGCCATATTTCAGAGCTGCAATGTTACTGGAGTATCAAAAAGCACAAGGTGTGCGATACCCAGGGACATGGCCAAGGTAAGGAAGGCTGAAAAACGAGCACCTTTGAACAAGAAACATAAGATAAAACATCAAGAATTGGCCAAGAAATATCTTAAGACTGATTTTTCAAAGGTTTTATGGATTGATGAAATGAGAGTGACTCTTGATGGGCCATATGGATGGGCCAGAGGTTGGATCAGTAAAGGGCAGAGAGCTTCACTCCAACTCAGACGCCAGCAAGGTGGAGGTGGGGTACTGGTATGGGCTAGTATCATCAAAGATGAACTTGTGGGACCTTTTCAGGTTGAGGATGGAGTGAAGCTCAACTCCCAGACCTACTGCCAGTTTCTGGAAGACAACTTCTTCAAGCAGTGGTACAGGAAGAAGTCGGTATCGTTCAAGAAAAACATGATTTTCATGCAGGACAATGCTCCATCACATTCATCCAACTACTCCACAGCGTGGCTGGCCAGTAAAGGTCTAAAAGAAGAAAAAGTAATGACATGGCCCCCTTGTTCACCTGATCTGATCCCCATAGAGAACCTGTGGTCCAACATAAAATGTGAGATCTACAGGGAGGGAAAACGGTACACCTCTCGGAACAGTGTCTGGGAGGCTGTGGTGGCTGCTGCACGCAATGTTAATCGAAAACAGATCAAGCAACTCACAAAATCTATGGATGGAAGGCTGTTGAGTGTCATCATAAAGAAAGGTGGCTATATTCATCACTAATATTTTGTTTTTTGTTTTTGCATGCACGAAATGTTTATTTCTAAATTTTGTGCACTGATATTGGTTTACCTGGTGAAAATAAACAAATGAGATGGGATTATATTTGGTTTTTATTAAGTTGGCTAATAATTCTGCACAGTAATAGTTACCTGCAAAAGCAGATATCCTCCTAAGATAGCCAAATCTAAAAAAAACCCACTCCAACTTCCAAAAATATTAAGCTTGGATATTTATGAGTTTTTGGGTTGATTGAGAACATAATTGTTGATCAATAATAAAAATAATCCTCTAAAATACAACTTGCCTAATAATTCTGCACACAGTGTAATTAGATATGCAGATTCTTGTCATCTCAGTGCATTGTTACTGTTTTGCTCCTGGTGGTGGAAAAAAAATTTTTCTTCCTTTATACTACAAATTACAACCTGTTCTCACATTTCCAAATAGCTCAGTGTGTTATTAGGTTTATTCCCAAGCAAAAAGTCACTGGTTTGAATCAAGAAGCAGCCATGAAGAAGATTTCCCAAGAAAAGAGATACTGCATCACCCAGCTCATTAATAGCGGTTATTCGGCCCAAAAAATTGCTAAACTGCATCATTTGAGTGCCATCACATTTGGAAGAATACAAAAAGAATTCCGTCCATCCATTCAAAAGCCAAAAAGTGAGCGAAATATTGGAGTCAACAAGTCAGCTCATTACAAGGTCTATCAGTTGTGGAGCGACAAACACAGGAGTAGAGGTGGCTCGGATGCTTCATAATAGTGAGATCAAAGACATCCATGCATCAACATACAAAGCATGTTTCACAAGTCTGGAATAGTGGCCCAAAAAAAGGTGAAGAAGCCTCGACTTTAATATCTTCATAAGAAGCATCGGCTAGAGTTTGCAAAGAAGTACAAAAAGTGTACAGTAGAAGATTGGAAATGGGTGATTTCGAGTGATGAGACAAAAGTCAAGAGGCTAGGCTCTGATGGGTGCAAATGGGTCTGGAAGAAACAAGGGAAAAAGGGGCTAACGGAGAGAGAAATTGAAGGAACTGTTCAGTGGAGGTAGCCTCAAGATATGGGGTTGTTTCACCACTAAACGCGTTGTGCATTTGACCAGAATTGATGTTTATCTCAATTCTGAGCTATATGTGAGTATCCTACAAGTTGAGTTACTTTGTACAATCAAGTACTATGGCTATTAAAAGGATGACATAGTGTTCCAGCAGGACAAGGGCCCAAAGCATACGTCGAGATTGGTGAAGAAATGGTTCAATAAAAATGAAGTAGAGGTGCAGGATTGGCCCCCACAGTCCTCAGACGTCAATCCAATCAAACACTTGTGGGCAGAGTTGAAGAAAAAGCTGAATACATACCCAAGTGAGTTGACCAGTATGCATCAGCTTTGGGAACGTGTAGAAGAGACCTGGGATCAGATTTCGGTAGAGACATGCTTAAATCTGATCGAGAGTATGCCCAGATGGATTCAGACAGTGTTGAAAAACAAAGGTGGATTTACAAAATACTTAGAAATAATAAAAAATTAAATCTAGAGGATATGTAATTAGAATGAATTCAGAAGAGGACATGCAATTATAATGAATTGGGGTAGGCGGAAGAGCACAGTGGTAGGTGTTGAGAATTCAGGAGAGTAAATGGTAATGAATTGGGGAAAACAATACAGGGGCTAATTAATTAGTATTTTTATTGAGAAGGGAAAAAGCGGCTAATTACAATTAATAGGGAGCACAGTGCTAGATTGACAATTTATATTTTGAATGGTGGGTTTCACAATGACTAATTATATATTAATTGTGTGGCGCATATCTGTATTCAGTAGTGTTGAGCGAGCACTAAAATGCTCGGGTGCTCGAAGCTTGGGCCGAGCTCGCCGTGATACTTGGGTGCTCGACCCGAGCAACGAGCCCAATGTTAGTCTATGGGAGACCAGAGCATTTTTGCAGCAGCACCCCTGGCAGTCTTTTAAAAGCCTAACAAGTTGTGTTGAGCCACCCCTGTAGTGTTCGGGTTTGGTTCGTCGAACACCGGGATGTTCGTGGAACTGTTCGTCCAACATCTTAGAACACCGTCGAACACCGTCGAACACCGTTAAAACCAATGGCAGGCAAACAAAAACACATAGAAACACATAGAAAACACCTTCAAAGGTGTCCAAAAGCTGACAAACTGCTCAGAAGACACTCTCTTTAAAAAAGCCGGCCGGCAATTCAGCAGCGGCATACACCAGTACCTGACAAATTAGAATAGAAAGAATAGAGCATCACACATAGATTAGATAGATAGAAACATGTCAGTCACATATATAAGAAGTACAGTGATAGTGTTGATTACTGTACTTGTCATTTAGTGTTAAAATAAAGGATTTATTAAAAAAAAAATTGGCGTGGGGTTCCCCGTAGTTTTAGTCTCTAGCGGAGGTTAAGCAGACCGCTGGGGCAGATGTTTGAAGCCTGGGAAGGGGGTAATACCCACGGAGCTTCCCAGGCTACTAATATCAGCCCCCAGCGGAATACCTAGCCTTTACTAGCTATTAAAATGGGGGACCCCCAAAAAAATGACGTGGGGTCCCCCCTATTTTAATAGCTAGCAAAGGCTAGGCAGACTGCTGGGGACTGATATTAATAGCCCAGGAAGGGTGCCATGAATATTGGCCCCCTCGCAGGCTAGAAACACCAGCTGTCAGCCGCCCCAGAAATGGCACATTCATAGGATGCGCCAATTCTGGCACTTAGCCTCGCTCTTCCCACTGCCCTTTAGCGGTGGCAGTGGGGTAATAGGGCTGGGGTTGATGTCAGCTTATATTGCCAGATGACATCAAGCCCAGGTTAGTAATGGAGAGGAGTCTATAAGACTCCCCCATTACTAACCCCATAGTCAAAGTTAAAAAAAACACAAACTCCCAGAATAAAGTCCTTTAATTTAAATAAACACACAATTCTTTATTGTTCTAAATTAAACCATACTTACCATCACGCCCATTCCAGCTGAAGCCAATGTCTTCTGCACAAAAGTAAAATAATAAAGCAACATCATCCTTACCTTTCCATGGTTGCCACGACAGCTTCAGCTCTTCTACATTCACATGACAGGCTGGATCGCAGCCGAAAGCTGCCATTCAGCTTGCCATGCCGTAGACACTGAGAAGCGCAGGCATGCTTGTGCTCCTCAGTGTCTCGCTGTGACGGCATAAAGATGAGCCGAGGTCAAGTCCAATGAACTCGGCTCACCTCATGCACATCACTGACAGCGTGGGAAAGTTCTCCTGTGCTCAGCGCTTGAGCAGGAGAATTCTCCCACGCTGGGAAGGCATTGAGATGACAGGCTGGATGGCAGCTGAGCGCTGCCATTTAGCATGCCATCCTTCATAGGCACTGCAGAGCGCAGGCAATTCTCCCACGCTGTCAGTGACATGCATGAGGTGAGCTGAGTACATTGGACATGAGCTCACCTCATGTACGTCAATGACAGCGTGGGAAAATTATCCTGCGCTCAGCGCTTCAGCAGGAGAATTCTCCCACGCTGGGTTGGCAATGAGATGACAGGCTGGATGGCAGCTGAGCGCTGCCATCCAGCATGCCATCCTTCATAGGCACTGCAGAGCGCAGGCATGCTTGCGATCTGCAGTGTCTCTGAAGGATGACAAGCTGAATGGCAGCGCTCAGCTGTGATACAGCCTGTCATCTCAATGCCATCCCAGCGTGGGAGAATTCTCCTGCTCAAGCGCTGACCACAGGAGAATTCTCCCACGCTGTCAGTGACGTGCATGAGGTGAGCTGAGTTCATTGGACATGAGCTCACCTCATGCACGTCACTGACAGCATGGGAAAATTCTCCTGCGCTCAGCGCTTCAGCAGGAGAATTTTCCCACGCTGTCAGTGACGTGCTTGACGTGAGCTGATCTCACTGGACATGACCTTGGCTCATTTTTATGCCATCACAGCGAGACTCTGAGGAGCACAGGCATGCCTGCGCTTCTCAGTGTCTGCAGCATGGCAAGCTGGATGGCAGCTTTCGGCTGCGAACCAGCCTGTCATGTGAATGTAGCAGAGCTGAAGCTGTCGTGGGAACCATGGAAAGGTAAGGATGATGTTGCTTTATTATTTTACTTTTATTGCAGAAGACATTGGCTTCAGCTGGAATGGGCATGATGGTAAGTATGGTTTAATTTAGAACAATAAAGAATTGTGTGTTTTTTTCAATTAAAGGACTTTATTCTGGGTGTTTGTGTTTTTTATTAACTTTGACTATGGGGTTAGTAATGGGGGTGTCTTATAGATGCCTCTACATTACTAACCTGGGCTTGATGTCAGTTGGCATTATAAGCTGACATCAACCCCAGCCCTATTACCCCACGGCCACCGCTACAGGGCAGTGGGAAGAGCGAGGCTAAGTGCCAGAATTGGCGCATCCTATGAATGCGCCATTTTTGGGGCGGCTGACGGCTGGTGCTTCTAGCCTGGGAGGGGGCCAATATTCATGGCACCCTTCCTGGGCTATTAATATCAGCCCCCAGCTGTCTGCCTAGCCTTTGCTATCTATTAAAATAGGGGGGACCCCACGTCATTTTTTTGGGGGTCCCCCATTTTAATAGCTAGTAAAGGCTAGGTATTCAGCTGGGGGCTGATATTAGTAAACTGTGAACCTCCGTGGGTATTACCCCCTTCCCAGGCTTCAAACATCTGCCCCAGCCGTCTGCTTAACCTCCGTTAGAGACTAAAATTACGGGGAACCCCACGCCAATTTTTTTTTTAATAAGTCCTTTATTTTAACACTAAATGACAAGTACAGTAATCAACACTATCACTGTACTTCTTATATATGTGACTGACATGTTTCTATCTATCTAATCTATGTGTGATGCTCTATTCTTTCTATTCTAATTTGTCAGGTACCGGTGTATGCCGCTGCTGGATTGCCGGCTTTTCATGTTTCACTGTGAGCACTGTTCCCATCGATTTGGGCAACCACTGTAATGCCACAACCACCATGGCTGTGGCATTACAGTGAGTGGCAGACAATCCCTGCATGATTGGTGCTCTAAATAGCGCCAGACATGCAGGACATGCTTTTGGTGCACGAACAGTTATCGAACATAAACTCGAACAGCCGAATTTTTTGCAAATCGTTCGCGTTCGGCAAACGACTCGAACACCGTCCAGAACAGCTCGAATTTGAGATTGGCGAACAGTTCTAGTCGAACACCGCTTATCTCTACTAACAAGTGCCCAAAACGATAGTGACAGTGCTCAAATGACATGGGGACAGCATGGGGATCGCCCCAGGAAGCATATCTGACCTCCAGGTCACTGCTGTCAACAACGTGGTCAGAGGTATTAAGCCACTTTTAACACTAGGACTACTGGACTCGTGAACCCGCCTAGAACTACTGAAAGGAGTCATTTTGACTCCTTGCTTGTTTTCGTTTATTTTTAGAGTTTCATTTGTGGTTATTTATTAATAATTATATTTTTTGTAATGTATTATTATTGTGAGATCCAACAGTAATGCTTTTGATTGTTTTTTTTCTGCTTTTCTTATTTTTCTACAGAAAATAACAATAATTATAATAGACGTTTTTCAAACATTTTTTTTTATTCAAGTGCACACATATAAACAACAACTGAAGAACAAAAAGCAGAGAAAATGTAGGTGGAGGAGCATAAAAATGAAAATATGGCGCAGAATTCACCTTCTAAACATTTGGTGTTTCGCATTTTAGGCATTGCCTTTGATTTATGGCAGTACATTACCCACACAAAGACTTACCACAAGTCTTACAATTTCTGACAGATCTATTTTTCTTGCACTTTTCTTTGATCTGGCAAAATTTTGTTTGAACCATCACTTCTGAGCATGTAGAAACTTGGGACGTGGAACCCTTTTCCCTAACTGTGACATAAGGACCACTCAACTCTCTCACAAGCGTTTGCAAAAATGCCTTGCGTGACATTTTTTGGTGGGTAATCGCCTTGAATATTATCCATGCATTTATACCCGCAAAGTCTAAGGCATTTTCAAATGCATGAACAGGCCATCTCCTTGTGCATGTTCGTGTGGTATATTTTCGTGCATCTGATCCACTACATCTACTCCATATTTTGTTTCATTGTAAAACTTTACCGTTTCTGGAGTTTTTTTAGCGGAATCAGACGCAACAACAACATCTGGATGGACGGAACTCAAAATGACAACATTTTTGTTGGGCTTTCCTTGATATACTGTAAGTGTAAAATTGTCTTCATTTCTAAACACTTTAGTGTTGTACAATTCCTCTTTCATGGATTTTATTTCTTTAGGCACTTCTCGCCTTATCTTGTTCAGTGTTCCCACGATGGTTGTTCCTTTGCTTTTTAGCTGTTTAGCTAATTTTACTGAAGTAAAATAATTATCGGTTGTAACATTGCGACCTTTTTTCAAAAACGGGTCCAATAACTTCATTACCACATGGTCAGCTAAACGGTCCTCAGCACGGCGTGTGTCATCTTTGCCTAGATAAGGGAAGCCATTTGCCAGATATTTGCTCCTCTTATCAACAGCTAGCCAATATTTGTGGCCATATTTATCTGGTTTGGAAGGCATGTACTGCGTGAATGGACACCTAGTTTTGCTTGGGAAAAGTTGCTCAACCACCGTTATGTATGGGCCAGGTTTGTAACACGCAATACAATTTTCAATAAACCTGTCCCACACAGTAAAAAATAGAGCAAACTTGTCCGTTTGCAGTCTCTCCGATCGAGTAGATTTCTCATCAAATCTGAGAAACCTCATAATTTCAACAAAGCGGTCCCTAGACATTGTCGCTTTGCAAAACGGTATTCCCCAGTCATTACACCAAATACTGCTAATCGAGTGACGGTTCGTGCCAGATATTCCACGAGCATAGAATATCGCAATGAATGCATCTAGCTCCTCATCAGATAGAGTAAACTGTAAATTATTGTTCCTGCATGCTTCTGCAAGCATACAGTTCTTTATATGTGTCAATATATATGAATCAAAAAATAAACGCCATGCGCTCAAAGGACTATCGATAATGATATTTGTTCTGGCGTATCCTGTAGGGCCAGGTGCTTCTCGAAGAATATTTTGGCTGTCACGCCTACCAGGCAAGTGTTCTCCAATTTCAACAGGTTTCCATTGAATACCATCCTCTGAAACTAGTATTCCTTCAGATTCGCCTTCTCTGGTGTTTGTTGTTGCATTACCTTCGCCGCCATCGTTATCTGTTGTTCTTTCATTTCTGGGACGTTTTGCTGATTTTTTTCTGTCCACGACCAGGAGGATGGTCACGAGGCAACATAACTGCATGAGCCCGATCCCCAGTTGATGTGCTTGGAATATCTGGAAAAAAGTTGATGAATATTTAGAATTTTTGTTTTGTAAGGGTCCATGCACACTGGCTGGATTAGCGGCGGAATATCCGACCGGATATTCTCACCACAATCCGGCCCGTACCTGCCCGCTCAGGTACAGAGCGGAGTTTCATACCTGAAGCTCCGCTCTGAACCCCGGGCTGGAGCCGCTGTCTGGGACGGAGCCGTGCTCGCGCGTAAGCAAGCGCTGCTCTGTCCCTGACAGCGGCTCCAGCCCGGGGTTCGGAGCGGAGCTTCAGGCATGAGCGGGCAGGTACGGCCTGTATTGCGGCAAGAATATCCAGATGGCTATTCAGCCAGAATTCTGCTAGTGTGCACAGGCCCTAACTCAGTGTGTGGAAGAACAAATAAATACACATAACTACTTACCTTCTGGATTTGTTCCTTCTGAGTCTTCAGATTCACTTGATATGTTCTGAGGAATGAAATCTTCATCACTGTCAGAATCAAATACATGTTCCTGCAATTCGGATTCCGATTCATCCTCCGGTATGGATTGCAAAGTAGCCAGAATATCCTGAGGCTTTATCAAACGTCTTCTCTCCATATTCCTCACAAATTCCATAATTCTATATAGTTCCCTGCTGAAAAATAGAAATGAAATGAAAACTAAAAGAAATAATAACTGTTCTGCCACCTTCAAAAGTAGGTGGGCTGAATCAGTTGACAGGCAGCTAAACTATTTCATAACAATTCATACCTGTATGAGTCTTCAGAGCTCGTATGTCTGCGTCTGTTCTCTTTGTCTCTTCAGCTGAACTGAAAGTAAAGTTACTATCCAGAATACTGTCTCCTGCTAGGACCTTAGAAAAACACAACCCTTCATTAGCATAAGATAAGAGCCTAGAGTAAACAAGCTATTTTGTTCAGCATTACACAGTAATACAAGCAGGTAAAACACAAGGAAAATGTGAAAAGTTGACATGTAAATTGAACTACATCTATATGAACATCAGGGTAAATAAGACAGAGTGAAAAAATTATGCACAAAACTTTATAGCAACATTTAGTGACAAAAGGACCTCAAAATATAGTAGGGAGTCAAAATGACTCCCTTCAGTAGTTCTTGGTAAATTTTGAAAAAAACGCGCAAATTTTTCACCAAAATTATTTATTCTCACAAAATCTTTTTTCACATCATATTTGAGGAAAAGTCACCGAGTTTCAAGCCGGAATTCTGAAAAATGTAGTCACAGAAGAGAAATAAAAAACGAAAGGAGTCAAAATGACTCCATCAGCAGTTCTAGTGTTTTTAAGGACTCACAATTAAACGTTCAAAAACGAAACTGAAACTGCTTTCCTGTGAAATATGTTAAGGAAGTTCCTTTCCAGGGTAAAGACTTGTGTATAAGGTAAAATAAACAACCCCCAAAAAAATTACTCCTCCACACCTTGGGCTATGTTCACAAGTAGCATTTTTATGCGTTTTTGCACTTTTGTATTGCTTTCAACCATGACAAATGCATTCACCGGGAAATGTAATTTTAACATTTTACAACCTTATCTGGCCATGTGCTGTGTGACACATGCATACAGTGCTGAAAAGACATGGGAACAGTATGGGGAAGACCCCTGGAAGCATCTCTGACACCCAGGTCACTGCCTAAAAGTGTGCCCATCAGACGTGATCCTTGCCGCATCAGAAGATGCAGACTTGCAACTATCCCCGTGCAAGTCCTTGTCCCAGGGCAGTGTTCAATTGTACCTTCCCCATTCCTTGCGATGCAAGCGCAAATATGCAGTCACCCACCCTCCCACCCACCCGCAGGCTGCAATACTATACTGCTAGCTTGCACTTGAAATGGGGCCTTTTAGTTTGGAGGAGGCCGAATCTGGCCACTACCTCATGGTTGCATCAGCGGCGAGGTCTCCATACTCAGTCCCCAGCCGCCACTATTTGTCCCGGGAACCTTCCCCACACTTTTCTTAGCCTGGCCTGCTTTAGGGCAGCATTGGAAGAGCCCACCAGACAACCAGAGACTCCTCTGGTAGGCACTCGCTTCTCCATCAGAGGAGTTGAGAGTGCCAAGGTAAGGAGCATGATGATGATGATAGAAGTTAGCATCTGCTTTGTTTTCTTGGAATGCAAGCGTAAGTGTGCAGCCTGCCACCCACCCACCCCCAGACGGCAATGCCATACTGCTAGCTTGCACTTGAAATGGGGCCTTTTAGTTTGGAGAAGGTCGAAGCAGGCCACTACCTCACGGCTGCTTCGGCAGCGAGGTATCCATACTCAGTCCCCATCCGCCCGGCGGCCGGGTGTCCATGCTCGGTCCCCAGCTGTCAGGGGGCGGCCGGGAGTCCATACTCGGTCCCCAGCCGCCCCGCAGCCGGGTGTCCACACACGGACCCCAGCCGCCTGGAGGCAGCCAGGTGTCCATAAATGGTCCCCAGCCGCCCCTATTTCTCCTGTTACCTTCCCACACACTTTTCTTAGCCTGTCCTGCTTTAGGGCAGCACTGGACGAGCCCACCAGAGAACCAGACTCCTCCGGTGGGCCCTGGCTTCTCCATCAGGGGAGTTGAGAGTGCCAATGTGAGGAGCATGATGACGATAATAGAAGTTAGCATCTGCTTTGTTTTCTTTTAATGCAAGCGTAAGTGTGCAGGCTGCCACCCACCCACCTGCAGGCTGCAATGCCATACTGCAAGCTTGCACTTTAAATGGGGCCTTTTAGTTGGAGGAGGTCGAAGCTGGCCACTACCTCATGGCTGCTTCGGCAGCGAGTTATCCATACTCGGTCCCCAGCAACCCGGTGGCCGGGTGTCCACGCTGGGTCCCCAGCCGCCAGGGGATGGCTGAGTGTCCATACTCGATCCCCAGCCACCCTGCGGCTGGGTGTCCACACACGGTCCCCAGCCACCTGGGTGCGGAGGGGTGTTCTTACTTGGTCCCCAGCCGCCCCTATTTGTCCCAGTGCGCCTTAAACATAAGATTAAGCGCGCATACCAAAACATTACCTGTGCCCTCCCCAGTGCATTTAGTGGGAAGGACAGCCTATTCCTCTGTAGTGTGTGCATACTAAACCCCTGTTCATGGTACATGCGAAGATACCTCCCACCCTGCACCTGTCGTTGCAGACTTGCAATTATCCCCGTTCAAGTCCTTGTCCCAGGGCAGTGTTCAATTGTACCTCTCCCATTCCTTGCAATGCAAGAGCATGTATGCAGCCTGCCACCCACCCACCCCCAGGCTGCAATACCATACTGTTTGCTTGCTTGCACCTTAAATTGGGTCTTTTAGGCATGTGGAGGCGGAATCTGGCCACCACATCATGGCTGCGTTGGCGGCCTGGTATCCATACTAAGACCCCAGCCGCCCGGCGGCCGGGTGTCCAGACTCGGTCCCCAGCCGCCAGGGGGGCGGCCGGGTGTCCAAACTCGGTCCCCAGTCGCCCCGAGGCCGGGTATCCACACACGGTCCCCAGGCTCCTGGGGGTGGCCGGGTGTCCACAAATGGTCCCCAGCCGCCATTATTTCTCCTGTCACCTTCCCACACACTTTTCTTAGCCTGGCCTGCTTTAAGGCAGCATTGGACGAGCCCACCAGAGAATCAGACTCCTCCGGTGGGCCCTGGCTTCTCCATCAGGGGAGTTGAGAGTGCCAAGGTGAGGAGCATGATGATGATGATAGAAGATAGCATCTGTTTTGTTTTCTTGGAATCCAAGCGCATGTATGTAGTAGCGACTAGGCGTGAGGTGGTCAGCGTTTTTGCGCATATTCTACCTCCTCCGAGGATTGCAGGAAGTTTTCCTACTACTATCCCAGTTCTATGACTCCCGTTAAAACAAAGCTTCAGGTGATAAATGATGGATGAGGTGGTGGCAAATGAGAAAGAGCAGGAGGAACAGGGACCATTCACATCAATATCAGGCCAGTCAACCAGATATGTCTTGTAGGACATGTTTCTGTAACAAAAGGAGTGGTTTGGCTACAAAGTTATAGGGCATACAATGAGTGCAATGCCTACCAAAAATTTCGAGGCACTCCAATGCCCCTTGGAAATGACATGCAGGTTAGAGGGCCTTAACTAAACCGTTTTTTCCATTTATAGCAACTGGGTCTCCTGCACACTGTTGGCCTAATCAGTGAATGGAAGGCTTTCCAAAAATTATGAGGAACTGCAATGCCCCTTGAAACAGACGTGGATTACAGCGTACTCAAAACATTCTACCCATTATTGGGGAGTGGGTCTCCCTTAGTTTTCGCCTTGGCATTGAAAAGCAAAAGCTGACTAAAATTAGGAGGAAATGCAATGCCCGTTGGAAGAGTCGTGGAGGTAAGAGTTAATTAAAAACAACATTTCAGTGCCTCTTGGAAGAGCTGTGGAGTTCAGAGTGGTTTAAGAAGACGCTTTTAATGCCCCTTTAAAGAGACGTGGAGGTCACAGTAGCTTAACAAGACGGTTTGAATGCCCCTCGGAAAAGGGGTGGAGGTCCCAGTAGCTTAACAAGACGGTTTTAATGCCCCTAGGAAAAGTGGTGGAGGTCACAGTAGCTTAACAAGATGGTTTTAATGCCCATTGGAAAAGTGGTGGAGGTCACAGTAGCTTAACAAGAAGGTTTTAATGCCCCTCGGAAGAGACGTGGAGGTCACAGTAGCTAAACAAGATGGTTTTAATACCCCTCAAAAAAGACGTGGAGGTCCCAGTAGCTTAACAAGACGGTTTTAATGCTCCTTGGAAAAGAGGTGGAGGTCACAGTAGCTTAACAAGACGGTTTTAATGCCCCTTGGAAAAGTGGTGGAGGTCACAGTAGCTTAACAAGATGGTTTTAATGCCCCTCGGAAGAGATGTGGAGGTCACAGTAGCTTAACAAGATGGTTTTAATGCCCTTCAAAAAAGACATGGAGGTCCCAGTAGCTTAACAAGACGGTTTAAATGCCCCTCAGAAAAGTGGTGGAGGTCCCAGTTACTTAACAAGACGGTTTGAATGCCTCTCGGAAAAGTGTTGGAGGTGTCAGTAGCATAACAAGATGGCTTTAATGCCCCACTGTAGAGACGTGGAGGTCACAGCAGTAGCTTAACAAGACGGATTGAATGCAACTCGGAAGAGAAGTGAAGGTCCTAGTAGCTTAACAAGACGGTTTTAATGCCACTTAGAAAAGTGGTGGAGGTCACAGTAGCTTAACAAGACGGTTTTAATGCCCCTCAGAAGAGACATGGAGGTCACAGTAGCTTAACAAGACGGTTTTAGCGCCCCTCGGAAGAGACGTGGAGGTCACAGTAGCTTAACAAGACGGTTTTAATGCCCCTCGGTAAAGACGTGGAGGTCCCCGTAGCTTAACAAGATGGATTGAATGCCCCTCGGAAAAGTGGTGGAGGTGGCAGTAGCTTAACAAGACGGTTTTAATGCCCCTTGGAAAAGTGGTGGAGGTCACAGTAGCTTATCAAGAAGGTTTTAATGTCCCTTGGAAAAGTGGTGGAGGTTACAGTAGCTGAACAACACGGTTTTAATGCCCCTTGGAAGAGACATGGAGGTCACAGTAGCTTAACAAGATGGTTTTAATGCCCCTTGGAAAAGTGTTGCAGGTCACAGTAGCTGAACAAGACTTTTTTAATGCCCGTCGAAAGAGACGTGGAGGTCACAGTAGCTAAACAAGACGGTTTTATTGCCCCTCGGAGGAGACGTGGAGGTCCTAGAAGCTTAACAAGACGGTTTTAATGCCACTTGGAAGAGTCGTGGAGGTCACAGTAGCTTAACAAGACTGTTTTAATGCCCCTTGGAAAAGTGGTGGAGGTCACAGTAGCTTTACAAGACGGTTTTAATGCCCCTCGGAAGAGACGTGGAGGTCCTAGAAGCTTAACAAGACAGTTTTAATGCCCCTCGGTAGAGACGTGGAGGTCCCCGTAGCTTAACAAGACGGATTGAATGCCCCTCGGAAAAGAGGTGGAAGTCGCAGTAGCTTAACAAGACGGTTTTAATGCTCCTTGGAAAAGTGGTGGAGGTCACAGTAGCTTATCAAGACTGTTTTAATGTCCCTTGGAAAAGTGGTGGAGGTTACAGTAGCTGAACAACACGGTTTTAAAGAACCTCGGAAGAGACGTGGATGTCACAGTAGCTTAACAAGATGGTTTTAATGCCCCTTGGAAAAGTGTTGGAGGTCACAGTAGCTGAACAAGACTTTTTTAATGCCCGTCGAAAGAGACGTGGAGGTCACAATAGCTAAACAAGACTGTTTTAATGCCCCTCGGAGGAGACGTGGAGGTCACAGTAGCTTTACAAGACGGTTTTAATGTCTCTCGGATGAGACGTGGAGGTCCCAGTAGCTTAACAAGACGGTTTGAATGCACCTCGGAAAAGCGGTGGAGGTCGCAGTAGCTTAATAAGACAGTTTTAATGCCCCTTGGAAAAGTGGTGGAGGTCACAGTAGCTTAACAAGATGGCTTTAATGCCCCTCGAAAGAGACGTGGAGGTCACAGTAGCTTAACAAGATGGTTTTTAATGCCCCTTGGAAAAGTGGTGGAGGTCAAAGTAGCTTAACAAGACGGTTTTAATGCCCATCGAAAAAGACGTGGAGGTCACAGAAGCTTAACAAGATGGTTTTAATGCCCCTTCGAAAAGTGGTGGAGGTCAAAGTAGCTTAACAAGATGGTTTTAATGCCCATCGAAAAAGACGTGGAGGTCACAGTAGCTTACGAAGATGGTTTTAATGCCCATCAGAAGAGACATGGAGGTCCCAGAAGCTTAACAAGATGGTTTGAATGCCACTCGGAAAAGTGGTGGAGGTCGCAGTAGTTTAACAAGACAGTTTTAATGCCCCTTGGAAAAGTGGTGGAGGTCACAGTAGCTTAACAAGACGGTTTTAATGCCCCTTTGAAAAGTGGTGGAGGTCACAGTAGCTTAACAAGACGGTTTTAATGCCCCTTGGAAAAGTGGTGGAGGTCACAGTAGCTTAGCAAAACGGTTTTAATGCCCCTTGGAAGAGACGTGGAGGTCACAGTAGCTGAACAAGATGGTTTTAATGCCCCTTGGAAAAGTGGTGGAGGTCACAGTAGCTTAACAAGACGGTTTTAATGCCCCTCGAAAGAGACGTGGAGGTCACAGTAGCTTAACAAGATGGTTTTAATGCCCCTCGGTAGAGACGTGGAGGCCCCCGTAGCTTAACAAGACGGATTGAATGCCCCTTGGAAAAGTGGTGGAGGTCACAGTAGCTTAACAAGATGGTTTTAATGCCCCTCAAGAGAGATGTGAAGGTCACAGTAGCTTAAAAAGACGGTTTTAATGCCCCTCGGAAGAGACTTGGAGGTCACAGTTGCTTAACAAGACGGTTTTAATGCCCCTTGGTAAAGTGATGGATGTCACAGTTGCTTAACATGACTGCTTTAATGCCCCTCGGAAGAGACATGGAGGTCACAGTAGCTTAAGAAGATGGTTTTAATGCCCCTCGATAGAGACGTGGAGGTCACATTAGCTTAACAAGATGGTATTAATGCCCCTCGGAAAAGAAGTGGTGGTCACAGTAGCTTAACAAGATGGTTTAAATGCCCATCGGAAGAGACGTGGAGGTCCCCGCAGCTTAACAAGATGGTTTGAATGCCCCTCGGGAAAGTGGTGGAGGACGCAGTAGCTTAACAAGACGATATTAATGCCCCTCGTAAGAGACATGGAGGTCCCAGTAGCTTAGCAAGACGGCTTTAATGCCCCTCGGAAAAGTGGTGGAGGTCAAAGTAGCTTAATAAAACGGTTCTAATGCCCCTCGAAAGAGACGTGGAGGTCACAGTAGCTTAACAAGATGGTTTTAATGCCCCTTGGAAAAGTGGTGGAGGTCAAAGTAGCTTAACAAGACGGTTTTAATGCCCATCGAAAGAGACGTGGAGGTCACAGTAGCTTACGAAGATGGTTTTAATGCCCCACGGAAGAGACGTGGAGGTCCCAGTAGCTTAACAAGACAGTTTGAATTCCCCTCAGAAAAGTGTTGGAGGTCGAAGTAGCTTAACAAGACGGTTTTAATACCCTTTGGTAGAGACGTGGAGGTCCCTGTAGCTTAACACGACAGTTTGAATTCCCCTCGGAAAAGTGGTGGAGGTAGCAGTAGCTTAACAAGATGGTTTTAGTTCCCCTCAGAGGAGACGTGGAGGTCACAGTAGCTTAACAAGATGATTTTAATGCTCCTCGGAAGAGACGTGGAGGTCCCAGATGCTTAACACGACAGTTTGAATTCCCCTCGGAAAAGTGGTGGAGGTCACAGTAGCTTTACAAGACGGTTCTAATGCCCTTTGGCAGAGACGTGGAGGTCCCAGTAGCTTAACAAGATGGTTTGAATGCACCTCGGAAAAGTTGTGGAGGTCGCAGTAGCTTAACAAGATGGTTTTAATGCCCCTTGGAAAAATGGTGGATGTCACAGTAGCTTAACAAGACGGTTTTTGTGCTCCTTGGAAAAGTGGTGGAGGTCATAGTAGCTTAACAAGATGGTTTTAATGCCCCTTTTAAGAGACGTGGAGGTCACAGTAGCCTAACAAGATGGTTTTAATGCCCCTCGAAAGAGACGTGGAGGTAACAGTAGCTTAACAAGACGGTTTTAATGCCCCTCGGAAGAGACGTGGAGGTCACAGAAGCTTACCAAGATGGTTTTAATGCCCCTCAAAAGAGACGTGGATGACCCAGTAGCTTAACAAGACGGTTTGAATGCCCCTCGGAAAAGTGTTGGAGGTCGCAGTAGCTTTACAAGATGGTTTAAATGCCTCTCGGAAGAGACATGGAGGTCACAGTAGCTTAACAAGACAGTTTTCATGCCCCTTGGAAAGGTGGTGGAGGTCACAGTAGCTTATCAAGACGGTTTTAATGCCCCTCGGTAGAGACGTGGATATCACAGAAGCTTAACAAGATGGTTTTAATGTCCTTTGGAAAAGAGATGGAGGTCACAGTAGCTTAACAAGACGGTTTAAATGCCCCTCGGAAGAGACATGGAGGTCACAGCAGCTTAACAAGACGGTTTTAATGCCCCTTGGAATAGTGGTGGAGGTCACAGTAGCTTAACAAGACGGTTTTAATGACCATCAAAAGAGACGTGTAGGTCACAGTAGCTTAACAAGACTGTTTTAATGCCCCTTGGAAGAGACTTGGAGGTCCCAGTGGCTTAGCAAGACGGTTTTAATGCCCATCAGAAGAGACATGGAGGTCCCAGTAGCTTAACAAGATGGTTTGAATGCCACTCGGAAAAGTGGAGGAGGTCACAGTAGCTTAACAAGACAGTTTTAATGCCCCTTGGAAAAGTGGTGGAGGTCACAGTAGCTTAACAAGACGGTTTTAATGCCCCTTGGAAGAGACGTGGAGGTCACAGTAGCTGAACAAGATGGTTTGAATGCCCCTTGGAAAAGTGGTGGAGGTCACAGTAGCTTAACAAGACAGTTTTAATGCCCCTCGAAAGAGACGTGGAGGTCACAGTAGCTTAACAAGACGGTTTTAATGCCCCTCGGTACAAACGTGGAGGTCACAGTAGCTTAACAAGATGGTTTTAAAGCCCCTTGGAAAAGAGATGGAGGTCACAGTCGCTTAACAAGACGGTTTAAATGCCCTTCGGAAGAGACGTGGAGGTCACAGTAGCTTAACAAGACGGTTTTAATGCCCCTTGGAAAAGTGGTGGAGGTCACAGTAGCTTAACAAGATGGTTTTAATGCCCCTTGGAAAAGAGATGGAGGTCACAGTCGCTTAACAAGACGGTTTAAATGCCCCTCGGAAGAGACGTGGAGGTCACAGTAGCTTAACAAGACGGTTTTAATGCCCCTTGGAAAAGTGGTGGAGGTTACAGTAGCTTAACAAGACGGTTTTAATGACCCTCAAAAGAGACGAGGAGGTCACAGTAGCTTATCAAGACTGTTTTAATGCCCCTTGGAAGAGACGTGGAGGTCACAGTGGCTTAACAAGATGGTTTTAATGCTCATCAGAAGAGACATGGAGGTCCCAGTAGCTTAACAAGATGGTTTTAATGCCCCTTGGAAAAGTGGTGTAGGTCACAGTAGCTTAACAAGACTGTTTTAATGACCTTTGAAAAGTGGTGGAGGTCACAGTAGCTTGATAAGACGGTTTTAATGCCCGTTGGAAAAGTGGTGAAGGTCACAGTAGCTTAACAAGACGGTTTTAATGCCCCTTGGAAGAGACGTGGAGGTCACAGTAGCTTAACAAGACGGTTTTAATGCCCCTCGAAAGAGACGTGGAGGTCACAGTAGCTTAACAAGATGGTTTTAATGCCCCTCGGTAGAGACGTGGAGGTCCCCGTAGCTTAACAAGATGGATTGAATGCCCCTTGGAAAAGTGGTGGAGGTCACAGTAGCTTAACAAGATGGTTTTAATGCCCCTCAAGAGAGATGTGAAGGTCACAGTAGCTTAAAAAGACGGTTTTAATGCCCCTCGGAAGAGACTTGGAGGTCACAGTTGCTTAACAAGACGGTTTTAATGCCCCTTGGTAAAGTGATGGATGTCACAGTTGCTTAACATGACTGCTTTAATGCCCCTCGGAAGAGACATGGAGGTCACAGTAGCTTAAGAATATGGTTTTAATGCCCCTCGATAGAGACGTGGAGGTCACATTAGCTTAACAAGATGGTATTAATGCCCCTCGGAAGAGAAGTGGTGGTCACAGTTGCTTAACAAGATGGTTTAAATGCCCATCGGAAGAGACGTGGAGGTCCCCGCAGCTTAACAAGATGGTTTGAATGCCCCTCGGGAAAGTGGTGGAGGACGCAGTAGCTTAACAAGACGATTTTAATGCCCCTCGTAAGAGACATGGAGGTGCCAGTAGCTTAACAAGACGGCTTTAATGCCCCTCGGAAAAGTGGTGGAGGTCAAAGTAGCTTAACAAAACGGTTCTAATGCCCCTCGAAAGAGACGTGGAGGTCACAGTAGCTTAACAAGATGGTTTTAATGCCCCTTGGAAAAGTGGTGGAGGTCAAAGTAGCTTAACAAGACGGTTTTAATGCCGATCGAAAAAGACGTGGAGGTCACAGTAGCTTACGAAGATGGTTTTAATGCCCCACGGAAGAGACGTGGAGGTCCCAGTAGCTTAACAAGGCAGTTTGAATTCCCCTCAGAAAAGTGTTGGAGGTCGAAGTAGCTTAACAAGACGGTTTTAATACCCTTTGGAAGAGACGTGGAGGTCCCTGTAGCTTAACACGACAGTTTGAATTCCCCTCGGAAAAGTGGTGGAGGTAGCAGTAGCTTAACAAGATGGTTTTAATTCCCCTCAGAAGAGACGTGGAGGTCACAGTAGCTTAACAAGATGATTTTAATGCTCCTCGGAAGAGACGTGGAGGTCCCAGATGCTTAACACGACAGTTTGAATTCCCCTCGGAAAAGTGGTGGAGGTCACAGTAGCTTAACAAGACGGTTCTAATGCCCTTTGTCAGAGACCTGGAGGTCCCAGTAGCTTAACAAGATGGTTTGAATGCCCCTCGGAAAAGTTGTGGAGGTCACAGTAGCCTAACAAGATGGTTTTAATGCCCCTCGAAAGAGACGTGGAGGTCACAGAAGCTTAACAAGATGGTTTTAATGCCCCTCAAAAGAGACGTGGATGACCCAGTAGCTTAACAAGACGGTTTGAATGCCCCTCGGAAAAGTGTTGGAGGTCGCAGTAGCTTTACAAGATGGTTTAAATGCCTCTCGGAAGAGACGTGGAGGTCACAGTAGCTTAACAAGACAGTTTTCATGCCCCTTGGAAAGGTGGTGGAGGTCACAGTAGCTTAACAAGACGGTTTTAATGCCCCTCGGTAGAGACATGGAGATCACAGAAGCTTAACAAGATGGTTTTAATGTCCTTTGGAAAAGAGATGGAGGTCACAGTAGCTTAACAAGACGGTTTAAATGCCCCTCGGAAGAGACATGGAGGTCACAGCAGCTTAACAAGACGGTTTTAATGCCCCTTGGAAAAGTGGTGGAGGTCACAGTAGCTTAACAAGACGGTTTTAATGACCATCAAAAGAGACGTGTAGGTCACAGTAGCTTAGCAAGACTGTTTTAATGCCCCTTGGAAGAGACTTGGAGGTCACAGTGGCTTAGCAAGACGGTTTTAATGCCCATCAGAAGAGACATGGAGGTCCCAGTAGCTTAACAAGATGGTTTGAATGCCACTCGGAAAAGTGGAGGAGGTCACAGTAGCTTAACAAGACAGTTTTAATGCCCCTTGGAAAAGTGGTGGAGGTCACAGTAGCTTAACAAGACGGTTTTAATGCCCCTTGGAAGAGACGTGGAGGTCACAGTAGCTGAACAAGATGGTTTGAATGCCCCTTGGAAAAGTGGTGGAGGTCACAGTTGCTTAACAAGACAGTTTTAATGCCCCTCGAAAGAGACGTGGAGGTCACAGTAGCTTAACAAGACGGTTTTAATGCCCCTCAGTACAAACTTGGAGGTCACAGTAGCTTAACAAGATGGTTTTAATGCCCCTTGGAAAAGAGATGGAGGTCACAGTCGCTTAACAAGACGGTTTAAATGCCCTTCGGAAGAGACGTGGAGGTCACAGTAGCTTAACAAGATGGTTTTAATGCCCCTTGGAAAAGTGGTGGAGGTCACAGTAGCTTAACAAGATGGTTTTTAATGCCCCTTGGAAAAGAGATGGAGGTCACAGTCGCTTAACAAGACGGTTTAAATGCCCCTCGGAAGAGACGTGGAGGTCACAGTAGCTTAACAAGACGGTTTTAATGCCCCTTGGAAAAGTGGTGGAGGTTACAGTAGCTTAACAAGACGGTTTTAATGACCCTCAAAGAGACGAGGAGGTCACAGTAGCTTAACAAGACTGTTTTAATGCCCCTTGGAAGAGACGTGGAGGTCACAGTGGCTTAACAAGACGGTTTTAATGCTCATCAGAAGAGACATGGAGGTCCCAGTAGCTTAACAAGATGGTTTTAATGCCCCTTGGAAAAGTGGTGTAGGTCACAGTTGCTTAACAAGACTGTTTTAATGACCTTTGAAAAGTGGTGGAGGTCACAGTATCTTAATAAGACGGTTTTAATGCCCGTTGGAAAAGTGGTGAAGGTCACAGTAGCTTAACAAGATGGTTTTAATGCCCCTTGGAAGAGACGTGGAGGTCATAGTAGCTTAACAAGACGGTTTTAATGCCCCTTGGTAAATTGGTGGAGGTCACAGTAGCTTAACAAGACGGTTTTAATGACCCTCAAAAGAGACGTGGAGGTCACAGTAGCTTAACAAGACTGTTTTAATGCCCCTTGGAAGAGACGTGGAGGTCACAGTGGCTTAGCAAGACGGTTTTAATGCCCATCAGAAGAGACATGGAGGTCCCAGTAGCTTAACAAGATGGTTTGAATGCCACTCGGAAAAGTGGTGGAGGTCGCAGTAGCTTAACAAGACAGTTTTAATGCTCGTCGAAAGAGACGTGGAGGTCCCAGTAGCTTAACAAGACGGTTTGAATCCCGCGCCGAAAAGTGGTGGAGGTCGCAGTAGCTTAACACGACCGTTGTAATGCCCCTTGGAAAAGTGGTGGAGGTCACAGTAGCTTAACAAGACGGTTTTAATGCCCCTTTGAAAAGTGGTGGAGGTCACAGTAGCTTAACAAGACATTTTTAATGCCCCTCGGAAGAGACGTGGAGGTCACAGTAGCTTAACAAGATGGTTTTATTGCCCCTCGGATGAGACGTGGAGGTCCCAGTAGCTTAACAAGACGGTTTGAATGCCCCTCGGAAAAGTGGTGGAGGTCGCAGTAGCTTAACAAGACAGTCTTAATGCCCCTCGGAAGAGACGTGGAGGACCCAGTAGCTTAACAAAACGGTTTGAATGCCCATCGGAAAAGCGGTGGAGGTCGCAGTAGCTTAACAAGACGGTTTTAATGCCCCTCGGAAGAGACGTGGAGGTCACAGTAGCTTAACAAGATGTTTTTTTTGCACCTTGGAAAAGTGGTGGAGGTCACAGTAGCTTAAAAAGACGGTATTAATGCCCCTCGGAAGAGACATGGAGGTCACAGTAGCTTAACAAGATGGTTTTAATGCCCCTTGGAAAAGTGGTGGAGGTCACAGTAGCTTAACAAGACGGTTTTAATGCCCCTCGAAAGAGATGTGGAGGTCACAGTAGCTTAACAAGACGGTTTTAATGCCCCTCGGAAGAGACGTGGAGGTCTCAGCAGCTTAACAAGACGGTTTGAATGCCCCTTTCAAGAGCCATACTTTACAGCATCTTAAAAATATTATTCCCATGATTGGGGAGTGGGTCTCCCTCTGTCTTTGCTTATGCCTTCCAAGCAAAAGCTGCCAAAAATTAGGACGGAGGAACTTTCAAAAATGGCAACACTGACCACGGTCACCCTGGTGGTATAGTGGTGGCGGAGGCTGAGGATAAGGAGCAGAACATAAAACAGCCGAAATGAGGAAGCGTATACCCATGTGTGGGTGTGAAGCGGTGCATGGGAATACACCTCCCGAAATAACACAGTGGATTTGACTTTATGTTACTCTGCTGTCATTTGGTGGTGATGAAAAGTCTGGCCCAATGAAGCCATTGTTCATTTTGATAAGGGTCAGCTTGTCAGCATTGTCAGTTGACAGGCGAGTGCGCTTATCAGTTATAATTCCCCCAGCGGCACTAAAAACACGCTCCGATAACACGCTAGCAGCAGGGCAGGCCAGGACCTCCAAGGCGTACAGAGCGAGTTCATTCCAAGTGTCCAGCTTGGATACCCAAAAATAAAAAGGGACTGAGGAATCATGAAGGACGCTGGTACGGTCGGCAAGGTACTCCCTCACCATCTTTTGAAACTTTCCACTCCTTGTGAGAGTACCCCACGCCTCAGGGTCTGTCCGAAGGGAGGGTCTGAGAAAACTGTCCCAGAACATTGACAGTGTTCCCCTGCCTCTGCTGGATTTGAGTTGCGTTTCTCTCGCATGTAAGCCTTGGTTGGGCAACGAACTCTGACCTCTGCCGCTAGCATGTTTGAATGGGAATTTTTTTAACAGTTCTGCAGCAATGACTTTCTGGTTCTGCCCCATTTTTGTAAACTTCTCCACCTTAGGAATAAGAGAGTGAAAGTTCTCCTTGTAGCGGGGGTCTAAAAGTATCACCAACCAGTAATGACTATCACCCAACATTTTGACAACGCGAGAGTCACGATTAAGGCAGCGTAACATAAAGTCAGCCATGCGTGCCAGACTGGTAACAGGCAAGACTTCCGTGTCCTCAACAAGATGACGACTGACCATGCTCTCCTCCTCCTCCTCCTCCCCCCTCTGTCCTCAGGCCACCCACGCTGAACCGACTGTATGACAGTTGTACAGGTACTACCGTCTACAGCGCATGATACAAGCTCCTGTTCTTCCTCCTCCTCCTCCTCCTCTCCCTCATTGTTCCCCAATGCACGTTGGGATGAGATGAGGCTGGGCTGTGTGTTCTTGATCCATCTCATCATTCTCTGGCTGCAATGCCTCCTATTTAACTCTCTGCAGAGAGCGTTGCAAAAGACAGACAAGTGGAATGCTGACGCTAATGATGGCGTCATCGCCACTCACCATCTTGGTGGACTCCTCAAAGTTTGTCAAGATGGTACATATGTCAGACATCCAGGGCCACTCCTGTGGTCTTATGTGTGGAGACTGACCTGAATATCGACGGCCTTGTTGCAGCTGGTACTCCACAACCGCTCTCTTCTGTTCACAAATCCTTTGCAACATGTGGAGGGTAGAGTTCCAATGTGTGGGGACATCACACACCAGTCGGTGTGACGGAAGCTGCAAACGCTGCTGCAACACAGCAAGGGCGTCGGAAGCTGTAGCCGACTTGCGAAAATGAGCTGACAAGCGGCGTACTTTGACGAGCAGATCTGGCAACTCGGGGTACGATTTCAGAAACCGCTGAACCACAGCACATGAGCCAGGCATGGTACGTGTGTGATCTCACCTCGCCTCAGAGCCGCCACCTGGTTACGGCCATTGTCACACACGACCATGCCTGGATGTAGGTTCAGCGGTCTCAGCCACCGATCTGCCTGCTCTTTCACAGCTGTCCACAACTCACAAGCAGTGTGAGGTTTCTCACCTAAGCTTATTAGTTTCAGCACAGCCTGTTGCCCCTTGGCGGAGGCAGTACTGCAGTGCTTCCAGCTTGTAACTGTGTGGTGATATCTGAGATGGAGGCTGAACATGAGGAGGAGGAGGAGGATGATGCGCAGGAGCTGTACACTGTGGGGGACACTCTGTCTGACATAGGGCCCGCAATCCTCGGTGTGGGGAGGATGTGTTCCGTCCCAAGGTCCGACTGGGTCCCGGCTTCCACTAAGTTTACCCAGTGTGCCGTCAGGGAGATGTACCGTCCCTGGCCACAAGCACTTGTCAACGTGTCCGTTGTCAGGTGGACTCTCCCAGTAACTGCATTGTTGAGGGCACGGCAGATGTTTTGGGACACAAGCTATTGCAGTGCGGGGATGGCACACCGGGCAAAATAGTGTCGGCTGGGGACCGAGTACCGAGGGACGGCCACCCCCGTAAGGTTGCGGAAGGATTCCGTCTCCACCAGCCTAAAAGGCAGCATTTCCAATGCAATCAGTCGTGAAATACAGCTGTGGCCGGTGGGGCATTAGCTGCGAATGTCCGCTTTCGTTCAAAGGTCTGGGATATGGACAATTGAACACTGCGGTGGGACATGGACGTGGACGTTGATGCTGTTTCTTGAAAACTGCCATAACAAGTGAAGACTGAGAGGAGGGGGCATTTTTGCATGCAGTGTGGACAGGGGATTACCTTGCAAACACAACAGGGGGTTCTATTGCACGCACAACAGCGTGGACCCTGGGGTTCGCCCCACAAAGTTGGGTGCTTTGCTGCCATGTGCCTGATCATGCTGGTGGTGGTCAGGCTGGTAGTTTTCTCACCCCTGCTGATGCTGGCATGGCAGGTGGTTCAAATGGCCTTTTCGGGGTTATCAGCAGAGTCTTTAAAAAAATTCCAGACTCTGGAAGACCTACAGGTTGTACTGGCAACGTCCCTCGTGTTGGTGTTACGGGGAACTGTTGCCTGCCTTCTGTGTGCGGCCACAACACTGCTTCTTTCTGCCTGTTGGGGTACTCTGCCTCCCTCACCCTGTGTGCTGCTGGCCTCGCTCTACATGTCCTCCTGCCACATTGGGTCAGTTACTAGATCATCCACCACCTCCTCCTCTTCCACTTGCGCACCACGATCCTCCTCTTCACTTCCTGGCAATAATGTCTCGTCATCGTCCACCTGTTGTGACAAAATGCCAGCGTCGACTTCCTGTGGCCGTGGCTGTTCAAATATTTGGGCATCGCTACATGAGATCTTCTCTACCACCTCTTCAAGCGGAGCAGGCGAGGTGCACAAATCTGGAAATGGACCAGTGAACAGGTCTTCAGAGTGTCCAAGTGTGGGATCAGTTGCTGTCTGATGACACTCGGCATGGTGGGAGGAAGGAGCATCAGGGTGAGGAGGAGTATGCGGTCGAGACTCACGGCTACTAAGAGTTGACCGTGTGGAAGACAGACCGGAGGTGGTGGTGCCCAGGTAACTGGAAGTATTATCTGCTATCCAATTAATAACCTGTTCACACTGATCAGTTCTCAATACTGGTGTTGTTCTGTGCTTCCCTAGTAATTCAGTCAAGAAGTGGGAGCGAGAAGATGTGGCTGTAGGTTGTGGCACATTTTCACCTTGGCCACGGCCCCGTCCTCTGCACGCACCATCACCAGAACGTCCAGTTCCACGTCCCTTGCCACGCACCTTGCCCATTGTAAAGGAAGTAAAATAGCTTACGCTCGCACTATCAATGGAAAAAGGGTAATCAAAAGAAGATTAGAACCGTGGAAGAGGAAAACCACAGTTATAATTTACTGGTGCATACCAGACTTTTTTAAATATATATATTTGCGGCTGAGCAGTGAGCAACACACTCAATCTGTTTTTTTTTAGATACAAATGGCCCAAAAATACAGAGGTTTGAACTGGGGAACTCCAAAACCACACTTCTGTTTCTCTGGCCTACACCAGACTAATTTCAACAGATACGAGTATTTGTGTTTGAAAAATCAGGGAGATACTATTCGGTTTTTTTTTATGGTAAAAAATGCCAAAAGCAGGATAATAGAGATTTTTTTACCGTGGAACAGCAAAACCACAGTTATAATTTACTGGTGCATTCCAGACTTTTTTAAATATATATATTTGCGGCTGAATAGTGAGCGACACACACAAACTGTTTTTTTTTAGAAACAAATGGTCCAAAAGTGGATAATACAGGTTTGAACCGTGGAACTGCAAAACCACTCTTCTGTTTCTCTTGCCTACACCAGACTATTTTCAACAGATATATTTGTGTCTGAAAAATCAGGGAGATACTATTCGGTTTTTTTTACGGCAAAAAATGCCAAAAGCAGGATGATAGAGATTTTTTACTGTGGAACAGCAAAACCACAGTTATAATTTACTGGTGCATACCAGACTTTTTAAATATATATATTTGCGGCTGAACAGTGAGCGAAACACTCAAACTGTTTTTTTTTTAGATACGAATGGCCCAAAAGTCGATAATACAGAGGTTTGACTTGTGGAACTGCAAAACCACACTTCTGTTTCTCTGGCCTACACCAGACTATTTTCAACAGATATATTTGTGTCTGAAAAATCAGGGAGACACTGTTACAGTTTTTTTTTTACGGCAAAAAATGCCAAAAGCAGGATAATAGAGATTTTTTACCGTGGAACAGCAAAACCACAGTTATAATTTACTGATGCATACCAGACTTTTTTAAATATATATATTTGCGGCTGAACAGTGAGCGACACACTCAAACTGTTTTATTTTTAGATACAAATGGCCTAAAAGTGGATAATACAGAGGTTTGAACCGTGGAACTGCAAAACCACACTTCTGTTTCTCTGGCCTACACCAGACTATTTTCAACAGATATATTTGTGTCTGAAAAATCAGGGAGACACTATTTTTTTTTGGGGGGGGGGGAACACCAAAAGGTTATTAAGATGGGTATTTGTATAGTGTGAAGGAGGAAAAAAAAAGAGGATTTAGATGAAAAAAAAAGGATTTTTCCTGGCCCCCGAGACTTGGAGCTAAGTCCAGGAATTTCAGCCACAGGAGCACACAGGACTGTGATGCAGCGTTTGCTGGTATAAGCACTGCATCTCCTATACAGCCTGCCTGCCTGATATCTGGGATGGATATTAGTCCTGAGAAGGACTGTTTGTTTGATCTGGCAGCCTTTACAGACCCTACACTAACTATTTTGCAGTATATATCTCTCCCTAAATCAGCAGCGCTGTCCCTACACTGTCTGATCCCTGCCGTCTTTGTCCAAGATGGCGGAGCCCGGTTTTAAATACTCGAGGTGACGCTGTGCGGCCAGCCAATCAATGTAATGCCCACAACCAACAAGGCTGCGGCATTACAGTGACTGGCTTTCAATCCCTGCATGTTCATTGGCTCTGTAAAAGCACCAAACATGCAGGGCGGAGACCCGAGCTCCCGCCCGAGTAAGCCGGAAATGCTCATTGCTCGCCGAACATCCCGAGTAGCGTGATGCTCGGGCGAGTACCGTGCAGAGTCGAGCATGTGCGCTCAACACTAGTATTCAGTAATGTTCAATGTGGGGATTTTTTTTATTCAGGAAACAAAAGTATATATCAAGCATGCTTGACAAAAGCTTACTGAATTGAAAAATGACATGGGTTAATAAAAGGTTCATTTTACTGGATGTGTTACCAAACTCTCCATATTTGTTAACTGTTGGTAACTTTACTTTAATCATTTATATAACTTTCATGTTATGGGTTAAAAAATGTTCCATAATACTCAGTTTTGTCAATATTTTGGAAATGTGTTCTTGTATTTAATGAGATATTAATTTAAAAAATAAAAATATAGTTTATATGTAAATAGAATTTCTATACAGTACCTTAACAAAATATTCATGCCGCATGAACTTTTACACATTTTTTAAGCGTTAAACCCACAAACTCAAATGTATTTTATGTGATATATCAACAGAATCTGTGGCAAGACTTGAAAATTGCTGTTCACTGACGCTCTACATTTAATCTCACTGAGCTAGAGCTAGTTTTCAAAGAAGAATGAGAAAAAATGTCAGCCTATAGAATTTGCAAAGCTGGTAGAGACATTCCTCAAAAAGACTTGCAGCAGTAATTGCAGTGAAAGATGATCCAGTACTGACCCGGAGAGGGGAGGGAGGGGCTGAAATCAAATGCACATCATAATTTTCAGATTTATATTTTTAAAATATATACAAAATTGTGTATCAGTTCATTTACACTTCACAAATACTTGCTACTTAGTGTTTCACATAAAATCCCAATAAAATACATTTAAGTTTATAGGTGTGATGTGAAAAAATGGGGACCACGTTTAGTATTCTTGTGTAGGCATCTATCAGTTTGGCACATCTACAATTAGCAATTTTTGCTCACTCTTCCTCCCAGTAGCACTACAAATCTTTCAGATTGCAAAGTCATGTCCTAATGCCCTCCTCAGGTCAACCTGCAGGTTAGTTGCGAAATTTATTGATATTTGAAACTATTCACAATCCTCTCCACCTTGACTAAAGTCTCAGTTACAGCTGCCAAAAAACAGCCTCCAAACATAATGCTGCCTCCACCATGATTCACTGTGGGTATGGTGTTATTTTGGAAATGTTGGCTTTGCACCAAACATACCTTTTGGAGTTATGGTCAAAAAGTTCAACTTTGGCCTCATCAGGCTATAGCAGGTTTTGCCACGTGCTTTTTACAGATTTGATACAGGTCTTGACAAAACATAGCTGGGCATAGATATTTTCTTTGTAAGAAAAGTCTTTTATCTTGCCACCCAACCCCGCAGGCCAGATACATAATGAATATAGCAGATTATTGCCACATGCTTTACACAACCAATACTTACAAGTAATTCCTGCAGATCTTTTAATGTTGGTGTAGGGTTCTCGGCAGCCTCCCAGTAAAATTTTCTTCTTGTCTTTGCATCAATTTTTGAGGTTTGTCCAGTTATACAGTTGAAACCAGAAGTTTAAATACACTATATAAAAAGACACATGTGCATGTTTTCTCAAACTTTTCCCATTTTAGGTCAATTAGGATTACCATAATTTTTAATACTTGTCAAATGTCAGAATAATGAGAGAGAGAGAGAGAGAGAGAGAATTTTTAAGGCAGTTTTAACTGTAGGTAATGTCACTGTTGTGCCAAATTTAGCATTTCCTTGATGACCATCACATCACATCACATCACAGTGTTCCATTAGTATATTTAATGCTTTGTAAATTTTTTTGTACCTTTCTCCTACTGACAATTTTTAACAATGAGATCCATTTGCTGTTTTATAAACTGTTTACAGACCATGGCTTTAGCTGTAAAATGCAATACATTGCAGCATGTGATTGGCTAATTCTGAATACAATCACATCCCCACTTATAAGAGAGTACTCTCACTCATGCAACCACATTGTTTTATTTTAGTTGCTTTCACTGTATGTGTGGAACCTTTTTATTTTCAGGGGCATGGTGATCATTGGTGCAAACTGTGCTTTTTTTTGGCTTTAAGCCATCAACATGAAGGTTTGACTAGATGGAAAAGAAGAAAAGAAAATGGCTCCAATTAGATGAGATATCAGCAGTTAGTTACTGGATATAAATATTTATTCTTTATCTATACCCTATAAGCTTCTGTTTGTGTGGACTGACCAGGTGCACTAAACGACCACCGATCAGTAAACCTTTACCAATCAATGGTTGCTTAATAGCCTGTTTACGCACAGACCGCAGTAAATGATGCGCACTGAGTGATCTGTAATAGATCGTTCAGTGCACATAGACTGCCAACATTTTCTTCAGTGAGAGTTCGGTTTAAATAGTATAAGGTACTACGGAGAACAATGATCTTTTGCATTGTGCAGAAGATCATTTTACCTAATAAGCAAGTGTAAATCTCATTCATCAGGTGATTGGCAGCCTATTTACACTTTTAAGATCACTTGGTCAAGATTATCTTTCAGTGTAAATGGACCTTTACTTACAGACAGTTGAAGGGATTAATACTTTGGTTTGTAAAGTAAACTCTCCTATTATGAGTAGCTCCCTCCCTTGGTATATATCTTCTCTTGTTATGCATAGTGCTGTCCCTTAACCTTATTATGTAGAGTCGCCTCTTGCTTGGTATAGCACTATCCCTTATTACATGGCATCCCTTCTTGTAATGTATAGTACCGTTCCTTATTACATAACATCCTCTTTGTATTTATAGCACCATCCCTTATTAGGTAGGATCCTCTTTTGTTTTGTATAGCGCAATCCCTAATTACATAGCATCGCTCTTGTCATGCATGGTGCCGTCCTTTATTGCATAATATCCTCTATTGAAATGTGTAGCGCTGTACAAAAGGGAAAAAATCTTGCATGACAAGTCAGTCCCCCTGTCTCCTTTCATCTACAGATGTGGACCAGAGCACCTGTGTGTTCGTCACTTAAACTATCAAATGACCTGCCAAAACATTACATTACATGTCACATGATGCATAGGGGTGCTGAGGGGGCCAGGCACTCTAAAATTCCTGGGGCTCTGGTTAGCCTTAATCCTTAACCAAGGGAAGGAATATAAAAAATACAACAATTCTGGAACTGTGATTTTCCTGTGCTGCACAAATAAAGTGTTAACTTTATTCTAAAAGTCAGTAAAAATTTGTCAACACCAAATTTATATTGATTTATTTATGTTTTATTTCTTTTGTACAATTAATACTCTCAATGAAAAAAGATTCTTTGTTTTGGGGTTGCTATATATTGAGAGCTATAAGTTTCACAATTAGAGCTGTATAAATTAAAGACTTATTTTTTACAAGACGAGATGTAGTTTTTGTTGGTGCCATTGGGGTATATGTGACTTTTTAATCAGTCTCTTTACGAGGCAAAAAATTATAATGCAGCAATTTTTATTTTGTTTATTTTTATAAGGCACAGTTAACTGTTTGGCATAATTGTCATGTTATTTTTATTCTTTGGGTTGCTATAATATCAAACTTACCTAGGCATTTTTGTGTTTTGCTACTTCTGCACAAAAATAACAAAAACATTTTTTTATGGGGGGGGGGGGGAGTTACCATATTCTGATACTTTTTCTGTTTACAGAACTGCATGCGGGTTTGTTTTTGGCATAATGCGCTATAGTTTTTACTGGTACTATTTTAAAATTTATGATTTTTTGATTACTTTGTATTTATTTTTTTAGCTATAAGTAGTAAAAGAACAATTATGGCATTGGCCCTCTCTGCTCAAGGGGCCTGCTCTTCACATGATGCCGGAAGAGGCCCCCTGTCTCCCTCAAGGCTAATGCTCTATGATACAAGAAACACACAGCACTGCAGGGAGTCTCACACATGACCAGAGAGTGGTAAAGGAGGGGGATGCTCAGTGCTTCAGACACCAGCCTTCACAGCCTTCACAGTGAAGTGCTCAGTTCTGGGGACACCGCCTTCATGGAGTGGAGGAAGAAGGTGTGGGAGAAGCATTTGTGGCGCCCAGCTGCGCTTGGTACCACAGATCCTAGAAGGGTGCATTAATGGAATCCTCAACAAAAGGCCCCCATAAACATTCACACATCTCCACCTTCCACCTCAGACCAGCAGAGGGAGCCCGTTAGGGATAAAAATAAGGAAGGTGGAGCTAGGCAGTTCAGTTCCTCTGGAGAGTTCAGCAAGTACAGATCTGAATACAGAGTCGAGCTCAGTTAGTCTGGAGTGCACAGAGAGTGAAAAGCTGTGTGTGCAGAGAAGCACGTGGGTTGCTGTGTAGGCAAGCTAGGCCTACAGCGGTCCTGAAGCCCAATCTAGACTCAAGAGCTCAAGTAAGTGAGCCCAAGGTGTGCCAACGCCTGTAAGAGCAGTGAAGAGCGGCAAGCTGCCATTAGTGTGAGTAGCCTAGAGAGGGCCCGAGCGTGGCCGAAGGCGAGTGGAAAGTGAGTAGCAGTGGGGGCAGAGGAGCTTACCCAGCTCACCCTGAAAAATATACCGGACACCGGGTCCGAGCTTACCGGGATCTCTACGACCCAGTAAGGCATAAAAAGAATCCCTGGAGAACTACAGGTCCCAGGTTCACCAGAGAGCTGATACGTAACAGAGCCAGGAGACACATAGGCCTCGTAAGCTGGGAGCGTGCACTCCAAGAGAAGGCCCTACCACAACGTCAGCCGGTGCAGGTGAGAGATAAAGTTAGGCCTAGCTTCAGGCAGGTCAGAAACTTACTATGCAGAGGCAAGAAACAGGAGGCCCTACACCCGCTCATTGGGGAGGATCCTAATATGCACCCTTCACCCTACAGTGCTCCGGGATGTGCCTGAACTACCACCAGTTAAAGGTACTGAAGTGACTACCGTGTCCGTCCCCGTTCTTGTTCTGACCCGGCTGGGTCTCACCTGTCCTGCATCCCCCCTCTCCGTACGCTGCCCTGAGGCCTAGTTCCACCTGTGAGGAGCTATACCATCGAGCTTCCTTATCACCGACCTCAGTGGACTGCCACAGCGCTGGTGATTAGTGTTGAGCCACCCCCGTAGTGTTCGAGTTCGGTTCGGTTCGTCGAACACCCGTGTGTTCGCCGAACTGTTCGTCGAACTGTTCGTCGAACACCTTCGAACACCGTTAAAACCAATGGCAGGCAAACAAAAACACATAGAAACACATAGAAAACACCTTCAAAGGTGTCCAAAAGCTGACAAACTGCTCAGAAGACACAACTAACACATGGAAAAGTGACAAGTACATATAGTCATGCGAAAAGAAAAGAGGTGGAGGAGTAAAAGGAGGGGGAGACACAGATATAGGCATGTCATGCCCTTCTAAAATCCAAAAAGTGAGAAGCCGAGACGGCCAGTCCGCTCCTGCCCGTGCCACCTCCGTGTCGCCGGGTTTGTGCCAGAGCCGCGGTGAACCCTGACGGCCAGCCCCCCTCTCCCAATACTGGTGCCTGTCCGCTGGTGGGTCGAGAGAGCCCCCCTGTGGTGGAGGCAGCTCTAAGCTTTTTAATTTAAATTGTCCCTCTAATTTGAATGAATACACTTTAAATCCATTTACAAGGATCTATTGGAGGGCAAGTCTCATGCCAGCAGCCGCGTAATTCCAGCTCCAGTAGCGTCCACTAAAGCTGCTGCAGTTAAAAAGCTTTTATAAGGATCGAGCTCGGCTGTCCACCGCAAGGCATTCTAGTGCCAGTCCCAGCCCCTATGCCTTGGGGTGCCTCCTCATGCTCTTCACTAAGTATCCCGTGGTCCCGAAGCATTTCCTTTGAAAAAATTAAGTGTCCAAACTACAGGTGGTGTAGCTTGCTTAACAGCCGGGATAATCCGCTGACTAGCAGACACTGCTACTAGGCACAAAGTATTTCCTGGGCTAGATGCAGTTAAAAATTTGTAAGTAGATACTCTCGTTGGATGCTGAGAAAGCATTCCATAGAGTCTCCTGGCACGCCATATATGATTCTCTTAAAAAGCTTGGGGTAGGGGTCTAGGGGACCCTTTTATAGCCAAAATCACGGCCCTGTATCACAATACGTCACCTAGGCTGAAGATAAATGGAACTGTAGCACCGAGGGCTCGGTTGCTACAGACGTATTGCACCTCACCCAGAGGTGTGATATCTCACTCTCAGATAAGGATGGAGTGTGGATCAGGACCCGACACCTGCATGCATTACACCACATTGCCGTGGGGCAGGGCGACCAATATGCCCCTGAGATGGGCACGACAGTCCCTGTCCCTGGCTGGAGTGGGGGGAGGGAACACTGAGGAAGGGGAACCCTGCAGTGCAGGAGCAGGGAGGAAGCAGTTCCTGGGTGCATTGAGAAGGGAGTATAAAAGGTGGGCACCATCTTAGTTCAGTGCAGAGAAGTCTGAGCAGAAGTGGCAGGGAGCAGGGGCTCTGCATGAGCTCTGCTCCGGAGGCGGGCCTAGTAACAGAGGCCCAGGCCTGAAAGAGGGAGAAGGAAGGAAGAGGAGCGGAGAAGGCTCCAGGAACGAGGAATGAAGGGATCCCAGGGGTGCGGACGGGCGAGTCGCCACCGCACGCCCGAATCCACCTGCGTGGAGGGGTCAGGCCAAAGAGGGAGACCGGTCGCCGAACTAGTGGAGGCAGGAAACGACCCTCAGCTAGAAACCGGAGGCTCTGACATTTTATGTGGCGCAGCCCCTTGCTCCACCCGCTAGGAAGGCACCACATAGGGTCAGGGAAACTGGCGCCAAGTTTACCAAGAGGAGGCCCGAGGCAGCCGGACAGAAGTGTTGGTAAGAAAGGCCAGACATAGGACACACAAAGGGGGTCCTGTGAAGCGCTCCAAAGTTATCTGGGAGTTGTCTGAGCCCCTCACCTGGTGAGCACAGTACGACGTGGACAGCCGTTACCTGCAGACGTGGTCTGGATAATAAGAACTGTGAGTAAAGGCCCTGAACTGCATCATTGACTCCGTGTCGTTACTGCTGCTGCCCTGCACCATCACCCCCATCCTCCGCATACACTGCCCTGAGGCTATACTCCTCCCGTGGGGAGTTATGCTACGCTCTGCTGCACCCACAACACCAGCCTTAGCGGTCTGCCCTGTAGCGGCGGTTCACTCTGACCGCAATCCACGGGTGGCGTAGTCGGACATTTAAACATCAAAACCACATAAATAGTTCCGCCACTGGTTTGACCGCCCTGAGCCACGGAACCGGATCGCCGCCACGAAGACTACAACCACCAGCATCCACCAAAAAGGGTCCGGCTCTGGGTGTCCCAAGGCCCAGGGGGTGCGTCAGAACATTTTCATCACCTTTCACAATCACCAATGGGACAAGGCAGGGATGTCCTCTGTCCCCTCTCTTATACATCCTAGTGACGGAGCACCTGCTCTCATCAATTCGCCATAACCCCAATATTAGGTGGATTGAGGTGGGAGGCACCGAGTACAAGTGCTCTCTATTTGCTGATGATGTCCTAGTATATATCACTCAATCACATATATCCATCCCTGCTGTTATGGCTGAAATAGATCACTTTGTTACATGGTAAAATTTTAAAATCAATGCAGCGAAGTCTGAGGCCCTCGATGTCTCCCTCCCTAAATCCATATAGGATTCCATCCAGTCCAACTTTCCCTTTGCCTGGCCCTCACAGGGTATCAAATACTTAGGAATTCCTATTCATAGAGACCTCTCCCATCTATGTTATCTTAATTTTGGGCCCTTTATTGAACAATTCCATACAGACCACGGTTGGCAAGTTGGAACTGTGAGATTCACTACGTGCACCACTGGTATTTTGTGGAAAAGCACATGTAAGATTCTGCAACAGTCTCTGCTGATACTCCTGCATGCGTGCATCCCTTTCTATGGCAGGAATAATTTCTGCAAATTTACTTTTGTACCGGGGATCTAACAGTGTGGCAACCCAGTAGTCAGGATTATTTCTAATTCTCACAATTCGAGGGTCATGTTGCAGGTAGTGCAGCAAGAAGGCACTCATGTGTGTTGCGCATCCAGGAGCACCAAGTCCCTGTTGTGTTGGTGGCGAGGTAACAATCATGCTTCCTTCCTCTGTCCTCTCCCCCCAACCTCGCACAACAGAAATGTGATCAAGGTCTCCCTCATCTGATGAGTCTTCCATCAGTTCGTCCTCCACTTCTTCCTGGGCTCCTGCACCTTCCTCACTAGTTTGGCTGCTACCATGCGCCCTGGTAAAATCATCTCCCCCACCCTCACATGCCTGCCGCCCTGGTGCTGCCGACCGTCTGGACCTTGCAGATGTTAGCCCTTCCGCATACAACTCCTCCTCCTCTACTTCCTCCACCTCCTCTTGTGCCACCACCTGACTCCGAATTCTGTTTAACATGTGCTCCAGCATGTAAATCACCGGAATAGTCATGCTGATAATGGCATCGTCAGCACTAAACATCTTCGTCGCCATTTCAAAACTGTGCAGAAGGGTGCATAGGTCCCTGATCTGAGACCACTCCTCCAGCGTGATTTGCCCCACCTCTGAATCTCGTTGGCCCAGGCTATACGTCAGAACGTATTGCACCAGGGCTTGTCGGTGCTGCCACAGTCGCTGCAACATGTGCAGAGTTGAATTCCACCGGGTAGGCACATCGCATTTTAGCTGGTGAAGTGGCAGGCCCAACGACTTCTGTAGAGATGTAAGTCGCTGAGCTGCGGGATGCGAACGGCGGAAGTGAGCACACAGCGACCGTGCCCTCTGCAGAAGGCCATCTAGTCTGGGATAGTGGGCTAAAAAATTGCTGGACAACCAGGTTCAACACGTGAGCCATACAAGGCACGTGTGTGACATTGCCCCGGCGAAGGGCCGCACCCAGGTTTGCAGCATTGTCGCACACGGCCTTCCCTGGTTTCAGGTCCAGTGGAGACAACCATTCATGAAATTGGTTCTCCAGAGCTGACCACAACTCCTCAGCTGTGTGACTCACATTTCCCAGACATTTCAATGTAAAAACCGCCTGATGACGTTGAGCCCTACTGCCAGCATAGTAAGGAGGTGTGCAGGATCCCTTCTGCGCAGTTAGAAAGCTTGTGGCATGACCAGACAGGCTTTGGGTGCAGGTGGAAGACCGAGAGGAGGTTGAGGAGGCAGAAGCAGTGGAGGAAAAATGACATAAAGAGGATTGACGCACAACTCGTGGGGACGGCAAGACTTGGACAGCAGCCCCTTGTCCTGCTGTCACCATAGTTACCCAGTGCCCAGTCAGCGACATGTAACGCCCCTGTCCATGCCTACTCGTCCAAGTGTCTGTGGTGAAATGCACCCTGTCACACACAGAGTTTCTCAAAGAAGCGGTGATGTTGTGTGCGACATGCTGGTGGAGCGCAGGCACACCTTTCTTTGAGAAGTAGTGCCGACTGGGCATCTGGTACTGGGGCACTGCGACGGACATAAGGTCTCGAAAATCCTCTGTGTCCACCAGGCGGAAAGGCAGCATTTCTGTAGCCAAGAGCTTGCAGATGGTGAAATTCAACCTCTTAGCTTTCTCATGGCTAGGAGGAAATGGTCTTTTACTTGTCCACATCTGAGGGACCGAGGGCTGGCTATTGTGCTTAGACGGGGTTGATAAGGGTGTCCCCGGCAAACTGCGGTCTGTGAGGAAGATGCAGGCGGACATGTTAGGTTGCCTTGATCCAAAGGTGGTGCTATCGATGTCGGACAGCGCTCAAGACCAGCTGGTGTTACCACCTCCAAAGAAAATGATGACCTGCCAATCACGCTGGCTGTTGCGGGTAAAGAGGTGGCAGGTCTGCGCCCCAAAACAGGTGTGACTGCTGTCCCCCCAGTCACAGAGGATGAAGAGGCCGCGGATGCACAAGATATGGCAGACGGTGGTTGGCCCGGCCGGCTAGACCGCATTGTAGCACACTGAGCTTCCCACTGCAACTTATGCTTCATGTCCATGTGCCGGTTCATGCATGAAGTACTCAAACTATGTATTTTTTGGCCTCTGCTTAGCTTTTGCTGACAAATGTTACAGATAACACGAGTTGGGTCATCTTTATCGATCTGAAAAAATGCCCAGGCTATGCAAGGCTTAGCACCCATGCGACCTGAAGAGCCACCACGACTTGTGGTGAGAGGCAGAGTTGTGTTTGAGGATGCAGTTGTTGACGTGCTTCCATTACTACGTCTCTGTCCAGGAAGGCGCAACCTGACCTCGTCGTCACTAGCATCTTCCTCCACCTCCTCTGCTGACCTCATCTCTTGGCTGACTGTGGGTTGACAGTAAGTGGGATCTCCGACCTCATCATCATCACCCTGTGCGTTATCACACCCGTCGTCCTCAGAGCCAACCTGTTCCTGCCCTGACAAAAAACTAAAGTTGTCGCTCCAATCAGGTATTTGAGTCTTATCATCGTCTTCCTCATTGTCTCCACCAACAGGAGTTACAGTTTGGGAATGAGGGTCTACATTATGGTCAGAACCTTCTGCGTCTGGTCCTGGATCCGACTCATAAAGATTCTGGGCATCAGTGCAGATCATTTCCTCGTCTGGATTCACAGAAGCGCTGGAGTCGACCTCTGATTCCCAGGCTATAGTATGAGTAAACAGCTCTGCAGACTCAACCATCTGTTCTACCTCATACTCAGACGGGCAGCTGGAGATTTGGGAGCTGTGAGGAAGCAAGTGCGATTTGGGTGACACCTTTGAGGACTGGAGTATTTGTGATGTTGAAGTTGATGTGGAGGAGAGCCCACTTAAAGGAGCACTTGATATCCGTTGAAGCACCTGCTGTTTTTGTGCCTCATCTGGAATTTGTAGCGATTGGCGTGGCCGTAAGAAAGGGATCTTATCACATTGTCCGCTAAAAGAAGTAGACATTTTAGTTTGGCTGGAAGATGGTCTTTCTTCTGCACCTACCCCACGGACACAACCTTTTTTCCCCTTCCCAACACGCCTATTCCCCTTTCCACCAGCAGCAGGCCTTTTTCCACTCATTTTGGTGGTTAACTAATTCACAACTCTGGAGTTGTTTGCACAAAAAAACAATGGATGGTAACCGAGCAGAGCTGAGTGGCCAAACTGTGGTATTAGGCCAAAACTATTGGCTGGGTTAGATGCATAAAAAAATTATTTTTAATTTGCAACCTGATGGAGGTCAGTATAGATGGACTAATAGACCAAGTCCCACACACCGCTAGAAGCCCAAATATTTTTTCAGAGCTAGATGCAGAAAATTTTTTTATTCAATTTGCAACCTGATGGAGGTCAGTATAGATGGACTAATAGACCAAGTCCCACACACTGCTAGAAGCCCAAATATTTTTTCAGAGCTAGATGCAGAAAAAAATTATTTTTAATTTGCAACCTGATGGAGGTCAGTATAGATGGACTAATAGACCAAGTCCCACACACCGCTAGAAGCCCAAATATTTTTTCAGAGCTAGATGCAGAAAAAAATTATTTTTAATTTGCAACCTGATGGAGGTCAGTATAGATGGACTAATAGACCAAGTCCCACACACCGCTAGAAGCCGAAATATTTTTTCAGAGCTAGATGCAGAAAAAAATTATATTCAATTTGCAACCTGCTGGAGGTCAGTATAGAAGGACTAATAGAACAAGTCCCACACACTGCTAGAAGCCCAAATGTTTTTTCAGAGCTAAATGAAGAAAAAAATTATTATTTTTAATTTGCAACCTGATGGAGGTCAGTATAGATGGACTAATAGACCAAGTCCCACACACTGCTAGAAGCCCAAATATTTTTTCAGAGCTAGATGCAGAAAAAAATTATTTTTAATTTGCAACCTGATGGAGGTCAGTATAGATGGACTAATAGACCAAGTCCCACACACTGCTAGAAGCCCAAATATTTTTTCAGAGCTAGATGCAGAAAAAAATTATTTTTAATTTGCAACCTGATGGAGGTCAGTATAGATGGACTAATAGACCAAGTCCCACACACCGCTAGAAGCCCAAATATTTTTTCAGAGCTAGATGCAGAAAAAAATTATATTCAATTTGCAACCTGCTGGACGTCAGTATAGAAGGACTAATAGAACAAGTCCCACACACTGCTAGAAGCCCAAATATTTTTTCAGAGCTAAATGAAGAAAAAAATTATTTTTAATTTGCAACCTGATGCAGGTCAGTATAGATGGACTAATAGACCAAGTCCCACACACTGCTAGAAGCCCAAATATTTTTTCAGAGCTAGATGCAGAAAAAAATTATTTTTAATTTGCAACCTGATGGAGGTCAGTATAGATGGACTAATAGACCAAGTCCCACACACCGCTAGAAGCCCAAATATTTTTTCAGAGCTAGATGCAGAAAATTTTTTTATTCAATTTGCAACCTGATGGAGGTCAGTATAGATGGACTAATAGACCAAGTCCCACACACTGCTAGAAGCCCAAATATTTTTTCAGAGCTAGATGCAGAAAAAAATTATTTTTAATTTGCAACCTGATGGAGGTCAGTATAGATGGACTAATAGACCAAGTCCCACACACTGCTAGAAGCCCAAATATTTTTCCAGAGCTAGATGCAGAAAAAAATTATTTTTAATTTGCAACCTGATGGAGGTCAGTATAGATGGACTAATAGAACAAGTCCCACACGCTGCTAGAAGCCCAAATATTTTTTCAGAGATAAATGAAGAAAAAAATTATTTTTAATTTGCAACCTGATGGAGGTCAGTATAGATGGACTAATAGACCAAGTCCCACACACTGCTAGAAGCCCAAATATTTTTTCAGAGCTAGATGCAGAAAAAAATTATTTTTAATTTGCAACCTGATGGAGGTCAGTATAGATGGACTAATAGACCAAGTCCCACACACCGCTAGAAGCCCAAATATTTTTTCAGAGCTAGATGCAGAAAAAAATTATTTTCAATTTGCAACCTGCTGGAGGTCAGTATAGAAGGACTAATAGAACAAGTCCCACACACTGCTAGAAGCCCAAATATTTTTTCAGAGCTAAATGAAGAAAAAAATTATTTTTAATTTGCAACCTGATGGAGGTCAGTATAGATGGACTAATAGACCAAGTCCCACACACTGCTAGAAGCCCAAATATTTTTTCAGAGCTAGATGCAGAAAAAAATTATATTCAGTTTGCAACCTGATGGAGGTCAGTATAGATGGACTAATAGAATGATGCTATGCCCAAAAGATTTTACTTCACTAGGTGCAGTAAAAAAATTGGTATTCTATACACAGGTGGTATATCTTGCAACACAGATAGGCTACTCCACTGACTAACACACTCTGCAATAGGCCAAAAAGGATTAGCTTTGCTAGATTCAGCCAAATGCTGTGAAAAAAACTTGCACAGCACTGGCACAGACCTGCCTGGCAAAAACTGATAGGAACTGATGTAACCTAGTCCTGAAAAGGACTCCAATTACAATTAGTCTTTACTCCCACAATCTATCTATTTAAGAGCACAGACCTGCCTGATAAAAGTCGTAGGAAATGCTGTAACCTAGTCCTTAAAAGGACTGCAATCACAACTATTCCCTACTCCCAAGCTATCTGTATATTTGTGCGAAAATTGGCTTGAAATTAACAAGGTATAGCGCACACAGCAACAGCGGTGCCGTCTAACACGCAGCTGCAGCAGTGAGAAAATGGTGGCGACGGGGAAAATGGCTTGGTCTTATAGGGCAAGGACATGTGACATACACTGCCAATCACACATGCCCTTGCTTGTGTGAAAAAAAGCACTTCGCTCCGTGTGTGCGCTGCTGATAGGCTGACAGATTGCACCTCCCCACTGCAAATGCGGGAAAGAGAAAAAAAAATGGAGATCTTCATTGTTCCTGCAGAGATCCATCCCCTGCCCCTCCCCCCACCCCGCTGTACACTCAAACTGCGTATTAACATTAATTTTCATCATTACTGAGAAAAAATCCAGTTATGATTTTGGTGCACGAACAGTTATCGAACATAACCTCGAACAGCCGAATTTTTCTCAAATTGTTCGTGTTCGCCGACCGGCTCGAACACCGCCCAAAACAGCTCGAATTTGAGATTGGCGAACAGTTCGAGTAGAACAACGCTCATCTCTACTGGTGATTCTCACCAGAAACCACAGGTGGTGTCACGAACTTCCATAAAATTAACAAACAATCCCCTTTTAAAAGCTGACCCTAGGGAGCCGACTACCGCAACATCCCCAAGGCCAGGCAAATGCCCGGGTACCGAGTTGTCCCCATCCCCCTGGGCGAGTCATCTTCCCTGGCGTCATGAACAGGATGCGTGGCCGCTGCAACGACGGAGTGTTATGCCCGTTGCCACCGGGTACTGTGCGCCTTTAATTAAAAACTGTGTACGTTAAAAAGTGGTGAAGATTGCCGCCATTGTTGGGCCGCCGAGCGAGAAGATGGGCGTAACCAAGGGAAACTCAGGGGCATACCTGCAAAAGCGTGCGAAGCCCCGGACACGCCCCACGCTTCGACGTCAAACCAGGAAGTGCCAGGTCCTGGAAGGAGCATCGCTGAACGCTCTGACGCAAGGTCCTGAAGAAGACCGTCGCCTGCGGATCTGCGGCCTACCAGAAGAAAAGAAGGTAGGCCACGGTTCGCTAGAGGGGCGTCAGAATGTCCGAGGAACAGCACGACGCCGGAATACCGGTTAACGGCCCTGATGTTCAACCCGCTCCCGACGCCGGTCAGGCCGAGGCGGCCGCTCCACCAGCAGCGCCTGTAACTCCTGTCATCCCCATAACTCTACCGTACATTCCTGGAGCAAAGTTGCTCCCCCAGTACAACGGCAAGCCAGATACCCTGTCTGGATTCAAACTGAAGATATGCGGCATCTTGGACATGTACTCTATGACAGGCAGGCAGAGGGCCCCTGTTGTATTGGGACAACTGACTGGTGCTGCGGAACGGGAAGTGGAAACATGGTAAGCCGCAGACCAGGAGTCAGTGTCCACAATATTTAAAAAGCTGCAGACTGTTTTTGAGGATCATACTGAGGCGGACCTCCGGATGAGGTTCTACAACTGTTCCCAACAGCCGGAGGAAAATGTTCGGGACTATGCCTGGCGTCTACAAGGGGCCCTGCGGGCTCTGAAACAGGTTAGTCTGACCAGCATCGAAAATGAAAACAAAATGCAGAAGGAACAGTTTGTCCAGGGACTGAGGTCTCCAGAGGAGAGCAGAACTGTGCGTTGGTGGTCCTTAGATCATCCAGATGCCACTTTTGACTTGGCTATATAAGTACATGGCTATAAAAGGACTGCAGCCCCTGGAAACAAATGTCATCCAATGTTACCAGGCTGGGGCTACCCCAGTGCCTGCTACACCCACCTTTTCCCCAGTGGCTGCTGAAGCCAAGGTTCCAGCAATGTCCCCTAGAGAGCTGGACAGTCTGTGCTCTGAAGTGTGGTAGTTGAGCAAAACCCTGACCACTGTGCTGAGTGCTCTGCAGCTGTGGACGGAGCCCGAGTAAGGAGGGAAAATCCTGTTAGCCGATAGGCCTGAGGATGTCCCCTGGATGCGAAGGAGGAGGAGGACAACACCACCCTCTATGAGGATCAGTGACCAGCGCCGTCCACAGAAGGACCCTGCCTGCTACCGCTGCCGCAAGACCGGACACACCGCCCAGAATTGTCCTTTAAACGAGAAAACCCTGGGGCCGAGGGCCGACACCCAGGAGTAACTCAGCCAGGCCCCTCAGACTGGTACAACAGGTTCGTCGGAGGAAGACCTTTCCTGTCCATTGTGCTGGACGGCATCCCGATGCACGCTCTGCTGGACACAGGATCTCAGGTAACCATAATGCCTGACGTCCTCTACAAGAGGTTCTGGTCCATGGACGACCTAAGCCCGCCAGCTCCAAATCTTTCTGTTTATGCCTCAAATGGACTCCCGCTTAACCTAATCGGGGTTAAGAATGTGGCAGTAAAAGTGGGGAGAGTGGAGCTGAAGGACCAGGGACTAATTGTATGATACCAATCCGTATATGGTACTAGGCACTAACATTGTTGGTAACTGTTTGGGAGAAGTTGTGTTCTTGCTCCAACAGATAGCTGACACTGCCAGACCAGAACAGAGGTGGGCGCTGCAGAAGGAGATCCGAGTCCTGATGTACCAACAGCAAGTAAGGTTAACAGATGGTGAAATCGGTAATGTGCGGGTGACAGACCCCATACCCATTGTGATCACCCCAATGAGTGAAATGCTAATCTGGTGTAGAGCTGCTATAGGTCTTAGAGGACAATGCTACCAGGCATTAGTAGAACCCCTTTGCTCCGAGCACAGACCCACTCTCTTAACTGCCAGAGGAGTGGTAGATGTATGCAATGGGAGGGTGCCCGTCCGTCTTCTCAACTGTGGGGAAGATGAGGTCAGATTGCCACGTTATGCCACTGTTGCCAAATTACATGCTGTAAATAACAACTGCATTCACAAGGCGGAGTCCTTAACCTCACCAGACGAAGTGGAGGATGACGACCCTGCAACCCAGGTGGAGGATTGGTGTCAACAGCTCCATGTTGGGACAGACACTACTCCTGCCCATCAGAAACAGGGTGTACACCCGGTGGTTCAAAAATACGCGCAGGTGTTCAGTAAACATCCACTTGACTTCGGGAGGATTAAGGGGGTTCAACACCATATCCCCACAGGTGACCATCCACCCATCAAAGAACGTTACAGGCCTATACCACCAGAACAACACCAGAAGGCAAAGGAGATGCTGCATGACATGAGAAAGGCGGGGGTAGTAAGGGATAGTTGTAGTCCCTGGGCAACTCCCCTAGTGCTAGTTAAGAAAAAGGACGGGAGCATGAGAATGTGTGAAGATTACCGACAAGTAAATCGCATTACACATAAAGATGCATACCCTTTACCAAGCATAGAGGAATCCCTAGCTGACTTAAAGTCTGCAAATTACTTTTCCACCCTTGACCTCACTAGTGGGTACTGGCAAGTAGCTGTGACTGAGGAGGATCGGGAGAAGGCAGCCTTCACTACCCCGATGGGACTCTGCGAGTTCAACAGTATGCCGTTTGGACTCTGCAATGCCCCTGGACCGTTCCAGAGATTGATGGAGTGCTGCCTGGAACACCGCAACTTCGAGACTGTGTTACTATACCTGGATGATGTGATAGTGTACTCCAAAACGTATGGGACCACTTGAAGCACCTGGCAGAGGTATTTGAGTCACTGTCCCAGAACGGGATGAAGTTGAAGCCCTCAAAGTGCCACCTGCTCAAGAGAAAGGTACAGTACCTGGGGCACCTTGTCAGTCCGAAAGGGGTAGCACCAGACCCGGAGAAGTTCACGACCATCCAGAAGTGGCCGGAGCCGAAGAACCTCAAAGAGGTGCGTCAGTTCTTGGGATTAGTAGGATACTACCGGAGGTTTGTAAAAGACTACACCAAGAAAGCAGCTCCTCTGCAAGACCTCCTGGAAGGGCAGTCCCCCAAAGGCAGAAATTCCCCATTCCACTGGGGTAAGGAGAAAGCTGAGTCGTTTCAGGAGATGAAGGAGATCCTGACAGGCGACGAGATCCTGGCCTACCCTGACTACAGCCAACCGTTCCTGCTGTATACAGATGCCAGAAATGAAGGACTGGGAGCTGTCTTAAGTCAGAAGCAGAATGGCCAAGAGAAAGTGATCGCATACACAAGCAGGAAGCTCCGCCCGACTGAGAGGAGCCCAGAGAACTATAACAACTTTAAGTTGGAGTTCCTGGCCTTGGTCTGGGCCATCACTGAAAGGTTCAAGCACTACCTAGCCTCCAGTAAGTTCACTGCCTTCACTGATAACAACCCTTTGACCCATCTTGAAACAGCTAAGCTAAGAGCACTGGACCAACGATGGATGGCTCGGCTGTCAAATTATAAATTCACAATTAAATACCCGGCGGGCCGCAAGAACGCCAACGCCGATGCCCTGTCCAGGATGCCTCACCAGTCAGACACAGAAGAAGAAGTGGATGACATGGAAGAGATTGAGCTACCTGCCTTTCACCGGAATGGGATGATCCATGAGCAACGAGTCTCCAGGAGGCAGTGTGGAAAGACGTTAAACCCCCTGCCTCACCACAGCTGGAAAGAGACCCAGGACAGTGATCCGGTTGTCAGCCGCATCAAGGAGCTGATAACCCAAGAAGGTTCCTCACTGGAAAAAGAAGCGTCTCTGCATGCAAGCAAAGCAGCTGTGGAATGAGAGAAGCCGGCTGTTTATCTACCGTGAGAAGCTGTGCCGGAGGTACGTCAATCCAAAAACCCATGAGATGGTATGGCAGATAGTGGTCCCCAAGACAGACATCCAAATGGTGTTGGAGGCCTACCACGATCAGGCAGGGCACTTTGGCTGGAAAAAGCTAGAGACCCTGCTGAAGTTTCGATTCTAGTGGGTAGGAATTCGCAGCTCCATTGAGCGGTGGTGCCGGGACTGTGGACCCTGTGACCTAAGAAGAAAAGACTACAGCAGCCAGAAGGCACCCCTGCAACCCATCAAGACGACCCAACCCCTGGAGATCGTGGCGCTGGACCATGTCAAGCTGTCCCCCAGCAGGTCAGGGTACTCTTATGCTTAGACCATGGTGGATCACTACTCACGTTTCCTGGTGGTTGCCCCCGTCAAAGACCTGACGGCAGAGACAGCAGCAAAGACGTTCCAAGCGTATTTCTGAAGACCCCATGGTTATCCTGAGCAGGTGCTGACGGACCAAGGCCCGGCCTTTGAGGCTGAGTTGTTCAAGGAGTTCTGCCATATATACGGGTGTAAGAAGATAAGAACTACACCGTACCACCCACAAACCAATGGTCTCTGTGAGAAGATGAATAACATCATCATCGACCTGCTAAAGACCATACCACTTGAGAAGAGAAATTAGTGGCCAGACCTACTACCTGACCTAGTAGATCTGTGCAATCACATACCAGTAAGTTCCACCAACTGTACTCCGGCATATCTCATGCGAGCAAGGCCAGGAAAGCTGCCCATGGACTTGGAGCTTGGTGTTGTAGAACCAGAAGCAGATGTGACCACTGAGGACTGGGACACGGACAGACAGGAGCAGTACAGAAGAGTACAAGCCTGTGTTGAAGACAGTCTCACTCGGGTGAGGGACAAGCAGGAAGCTCAATACAACAGAGGTGCCCAAGCAGTACCCTTCACACTTGGTGAAGTAGTAATAAACAGGAAATGAAGAAACCACAAACTTGATGACCAGTGGGAGAGGGAACACTACACTGTGTTGAATTCAAGATTTGATAATAAGAAGACCTGCATAATTAGTAGAGACGGAGGAAGGACGACTGCAACAGTATCCAGGGATCACCTAAAGTTGTGTCCAGACCTGCTAAAGCCCCAAGGAGAAGTGCCTTTCATTATCCCAGAGGAGCCTAAAGAAGCAGTAATACACACTGACTTAGGAGACTTCCCGGCAGATTGGCTCCAACTAGGAGGAGCAGTAATCATCCCTGTAATCACTTTCTACCCACAGCAAGAAGAGCCTGTAAGTGCTGAAGAGGAGCCAGCTCAAGAAGAATCCCCGGACGAAGGATCCCCGTTAGGAGAAGAGCAAGAAGGCCAAGCCAATGGTGAACTTGTCAGTCCTGTAGAGAGGTCAATGCAGCATTGTAGCCCCTCCACACCTAGTACTGACAGAAGGGGAGGTAGTGCACCTACTAGTGCTTCATGCATCCCAGTTTTGTGCAGATCAACACGGACCACGCGAGGTCAACCCCCTGTCAGATATACTGTGTAAGATAGCTAAACTCTGACAAATGTAGATAGTTACCCCTGGGGTATTATATAGCATTGAATTAAATTGAATTATATTGAGTGTTTTCATGCATATGTATATTATTTGGTGCTTTGATTTATTACTGAACAGTTCAAGTTATATGGACACTTTGCCTAATGACTTCCTTATTTATCTAAGAACTCCGTCGCTGAGTACTGTGTGCAGCCCAAAAACTATTTATTGTATATAATTGCGCTCCCTGGAGTGCCCCTTTTAGGTGACCTCAGAAGTAAAACCTGTCTGGAGTGGCTCTAATGGGGGTCCAACTCGGGATCTTCATGCCCTGCAGCCATCCCAGGGCCTGCGTTGAGGGTTTGGGACAGGTCCCTCAAACCACCAACTACTCTACCCTGTGAGATGGACATCCTGTCTGGGAACCTCACCACAAGAGACTTGAATTCTGAGGACGCTTTGTTCCTGTTTATGTTATTATGCAACGTTTAAGAAATGTGCCTCCCAAAAAGGGAAGAGTTATTGCATTGTTAATGTTTACTATTGTTGTTTTAAAATGTACTTCAGCCCGGGAGTGCTGAGCTTTGCTAGGGAGGAATGTGGCGCCCAGCTGCGCTTGGTACCACAGATCCTAGAAGGGTGCATTAATGGAATCCTCCATAAGATGCCCCCATAAACATTCACACATCTCCACCTTCCACCTCAGACCAGCAGAGGGAGCCCATTAGGGATATAAATAGGGAAGGTGGACCTAGGCAGCTCAGTTCCTCTGGAGAGTTCAGCAAGTACAGATCTGAATACAGAGTCGAGCTCATTTAGTCTGGAGTGCACAGAGAGTGAAAAGCTGTGTGTGCAGAGAAGCACGTCGGTTGCTGTGTAGGCAAGCTAGGCCTCCAGCGGTCCTGAAGCCCAGTCTAGATTCAGGAGCTCAAGTAAGTGAGCCCAAGGTGTGCTGACGCCTATAAGAGCGGTGAAGAGCGGCAAGCTGCCGTTAGTGTGAGTAGCCTAGTGAGGGCCAGAGCGTGGCCGAAGGCGAGTGGAAAGTGAGTAGCAGTGGGGGCAGAGGAGCTTACCGAGCTCACCCCGAAACATATACCGGACACCGGTTCCGAGCTTACCGGGATCTCTGCGATCTAGTAAGGCATAACCAGAATCCCTGGAGAACTACAGGTCCCAGGTTCACCAGAGAGCTGATACGTAACAGAGCCAGGAGACACATAGGCCCCGTAAGCTGGAAGCGTGCACTCCAAGAGAAGGCCCTACCACAACGTCAGCTGGTGCAGGACAGAGATAAAGTTAGGCCAAGCTTCAGGCAGGTCAGAAACTTACTACGCAGAGGCAAGAAACAGGAGGCCCTACACCCGCTCATTGGGGAGGATCCTAATATGCACCCTTCACCCTACAGTGCTCCAGGATGTGCCTGAACTACCACCAGTAAAAGGTACTGAAGTGACTACCGTGTCCATCCCCGTTCTTGCTCTGACCCGACTGGGTATCGCCTGTCCTGCATCCCCCCTCTCCGTACGCTGCCCTGAGGCCTAGCTCCACCTGTGGGGAGCTATGCCATCGAGCTGCCTTATCACCAGCCTCAGTGGACTGCCGCAGTGCTGGTGATTCTCACCAGAAACCACAGGTGGAGTCACGAACTTCCATAAAATTAACAAACAATCCCCTTTTAAAAGCTGACCCCAGGGTACGGGCCCGGGAGCTGACCACCGCGACATCCCCAAGGCCAGGCAAAGGCCCGGGTACAGAGTCGTCCCCATCCCCCTGGGTGAGTCACATTTTACCTGAGTCATGGACAATAGCCTTCACAGAGGGGTTGTGCTCTCCACTCATGTTGATCTGCAGGGTTGTGGGGAGGGGGTGCATTTTAGGGAAGAAGAGAGAATAATTTTTAATGTGTACATTTAGCTATGGCCACTATAAGGGGTCTGGAGAAAGTCCCTTATTCAGTCTTATAGTTATAAGATTGTCCAGTTATGCAGAAAAGCAGTGACACTTGTGTTTTCATCCTATCAGCCAATCATAGACTTCGCTTTATAAGTGCGGCTGATACTTGACGATAAAGAAGGGTCTGATTTGCCCTGAAGTCACAGCTTGGAACGGGAAGTTGCAATAGAGGTGGTCTGCAGACAAGTCTGATTGAAGAAGAACAACTGCAACCTCTCCATTGTAGAAAGTTTGCAAGAATATTGCTTTACAAAATAAAAATTAATTTTTGTTAGTTAATGGGGTTGTTCGATACTTATAATGCCCTTTAGAAACATCTAACTTAACCCCTAACCACTTTTGTAATTTTGTTTTTATTTTAAAATTCCACACCATTCTCTCTATACAGCTAATCCCTATATCTGTCATTTTTCTTTTATTCCTGTGATGTTTCGTTTGAGGGAAGTCTCAAACAGGACGTTACAGGAGGATGGCAGTCATTTCCCTGAACTCACCACAGCTTCTGTCACCACTATGCCCTGATGATGTCCGGAATCAACCACTGTGATAGATGCAGAGAGAAGAGAGAAATAACCGCAGCCACACAATTTCTTTCACTGATACAAGATGCCATCAGGGTGCGGTGATAGAAGCAGGGTGAGTAACAGCACCAATCCCCCTGATGACAATCCATTTTGAAGTGGTGACAGAAGGTGTTGGCATGCTTGATGCCACACACCCTGCTTCTCTCACCGCCCCTTCTTGATGCATAGTTTAAGTGAAAGAAGCTGTGTGCCGGCAGTGACAGAAGGTACGGCACTGCAGTCACTTCTCTCTCCCTCTATCTTTGCCATTGATTCTGTACATCATTAGGGGACAGCGGTAACAGAAGATGTGGTAAGTGACAGCAGCACAGCCACCTGATGATATCCTGTTTCATGATGGGAGAATAAAGGTGATAAAAGATTTGCAGGGTCATTCTATTGATGAGGTCCCATCTGAGACTCCCCTCAAACAAAACGCCACAGGAAGTGAAAAATAAAAAATAGATATAGGGAATAACTATATAAGGAGAATGGTAAGGAATTTTATAATAAATCAAGCTACAAAAGTGATTAGGGCTTAAAATAGATATTTCTAAAGGGCATTTTATGTTCCAGACCTTTTAACATGTTGGCAGCAATAGTTGTCACCTGAGGAAAGTACCAGTCATTTCCGCAAATTGCATACCTATTTGGCTCTGTGTGCCTAGTGTGACAGTGGTCTCCAATGTACCTGTACTAGCCTGGTCTGTGGAATGGACTAAACTGCTGCATGCTTAATTTTTTTTTCAGAAAGACCATACTTTGTTGGGATATGGAGGAGGGGGGCCCAAATAAATTCCTTTCACAGGTGCCCTCAGCAGTCTGTGTCCACCCCTGCAGCTACATATATTTACATAATTAAAAAAGCTATATGAGGTGTCCTTACGCTTCCACATGACTGTGTGCTTTGTCTTTATTTATCACCTTAATCACATTGTTTCTTAATCATCTGTTTAACTATTCTGAAGCTCAAAGATGCATTTATACCTAAATAAATACAATGCAGCTCAAAATGATATTCAGCAGAGATACAGAGTGTAGGTTCAAGGCCATGAAGCTTGATAGAATCCCTAAGTTATTTACCTACATTTAAGCTTTAGCTTTATCATGGAACACGGCACATTTGCACATTATCCAAGGTTAACCTTGGAAAATATTGATCTAAAGTGAGTGCTCTAAAAAGATAGCATAGTACTAGGTGTACTGTGAATTTTAGTTTAATTTTTTCGTTCTACAACCTGTTATTTTGTGTCTTTATTTGTCTCTTTTTTAATGGACAATTCTGGAATAATGACACAATAGTCCTATTAATAAAAGCATGTCTGTGAGTACTTTTGAAATAGTAATTTATAATTAGTATTAAAATGTAATTGAATTCACATTGATATTGAAAACATCTTTGTCAATTTGTGCAGTTGATTGCACTCTTAGGCTATGTGCCCACGTTGCGGACCTGAAGCATATTTTTTACGCTTCTCCCTGGCGGGAAAATCGCATGCGGATATTACATGCGGTTTTCCCGCCAGGTAGAAGCGTTTGTGAGGCGTCTTTGCATGCATTTCCGCATGCGGGTTATCAAGCACTTCTCCAAGCATCACTTGGAAAAGTGCTTGACAACTTGTTCAGAATGGTAAAAAATAAAAAAATAAACTTTATACTCACCTTCTGATGCATTCTCTGCCCCGTCCGGAGGCTTGAGCGGCTCACGCTGTTGTGTGCAGGACCTGCGGTGACGTCATTGAGTCATGTGGTGGGTCACATGACTCAATGACGTGGCAGGTCCTTCAGACAACAGCGCGACGGAGGGAAAACATCAGAAGATAAGTATAAACTTTATTTTATTCTTTTTTTTACAGGTTCTTTGGTACCCAGGTCTGGAGGAGAGTCTCCTCTCCTCCAGACTTGGGTACCATCCGCACATTGATTCCGCTGCGCTTCCGCAAAATTAATGAACATGCTGCGGATTTTTGACTGCAGCATATACGCTGCGGAAAAATCCGCAGCATGGGCATTGACATTGCGGAATGCCATTGGGGACCATGGGGTGCGGATCTACATGCGTTTTTCAAGCGTTTACGCTGCGGAAATTCCGCAGCATATACGTTTGAAAAACGCTACGTGGGCACACAGCCTTAGTATTTTCTAACCAATGATACAGCTTTGTAATAACACAACTATTAGATAAATAGTATCAGAGCTTAGATTGATATGCGTTACATTGGAAGAACAAATTCAATACTGAGCAAATACTTCACAGCAATATTTTGATAACTACTATATTATTATTATATAATAAACCAGCTATGTCATCAATCGGGATTCAAACAATGAAAGCGCCTATAACTCACCATGTATATGCGAGCAGCACTCCAGTAATATTTCTGTGGGTGTAGTTCCAGCCACTGACTGGTAGTATATTCTTGCAAAAGAAGGGATAATGACGCATCCACTCTTAGAAGAAAATGTGATTTTTTTTATTTTTGTTTCATTAATAGTGTTGATCGAGCACTAAAATGCTCGGGTGCTCGAAGCTCGGGCCGAGCTCGCCGTGATACTCGGGT